>NC_137281.1:147800000-149156250 GCF_054371585.1 Giraffa tippelskirchi | reverse complement strand
GGATCCTTGGTGCTATTCTGCTGATCTCAGATACTTTTCTAGGGCCCCCCTTTTCTTGCCAAGCTTGCCTACCTCTTTGCTCTTGAATTTTCTACCTAACTTCTCTGAGCCTCAGTTTCCTCATCTCCAAAGTGGGGGTATAAAGAAATAATACTCCTGCGTTTACTTTAAAAACCAATGAGCTAACCTATGTAGAGTGCCAAGCACAAGGCGCGCCACAGGATCACTAAAAAAAAAAAAAGATACTAGAGAAGGTGAAGAATGATGGCTTCTCCCCCTTTGAATCAAGGTTCAGCAAAGAGCCAACTCCATCTGCTCTGGCAGCCAAAAGGAAGAAAAGATGTCTCCTAAAGGCTCACAGGGAACTGAAAATTCCAAATGTGGAGCCAGGGGAAGAGGCAGCCTTGCCTCCCGGCCACCCTCCTGGGGTGATGCTGAAGAATGCCAACTCCAGCCTGGGCCCCTCTCACCAGCTCCCCATCCTCCTCACTCCATTTAGCGCTGGCAATCCAATTCCCTTTCTTCCACCCGGAAATCGATGTTTAATTAACACATTATTGGAAAAATAAACACAGTCTTCAGTGGGACTGCAATGAAGCTAATGCAGCTCAGCTTGGGGGCCACAGACCATCCCCTGAGTGAGAAAAATCCTCTACTCCTATTCCCTGCTTCTCAAGCAAGAAAAAATTCCCCTTTCTCCCGGGAGTCCTCCAGCCGGGGAATCCCAACTTCCCTCCACTGTGTATCCTCCCTCCCAGTCTCCAGGCAGAGAGATCACCCGTCCTGTCTTATCCTTGGTCCTCAGACACTGATGCAGGGGAAGGAAGGGAACCAGGTGTCAGCGCATATATCATGGCTTCCCAGGTGGCTCAGTGGTAAGGAATCTGCCTGCAGTGCCGAGGACCCGGGTTTGATCCCTGGGTGGGGAAGATCCCCTGGAGAAGGGAATGGCAACCCACTCCAGTATTCTTGCCTGGAGAATTCCATGGACAGGAGAGCCTGCCGGGCTACAGTCCATGGGCTCATAAAGAGTTGGACAAGACTGAGCAATTAACACACCTCTAACATGATTGCAGAAGGAGGTACCTCCTTCTGGACTTCTGCAAGGTGTGGATGGGTCCATCCCCCCTCCTTCCCTCCAGACCAGAACCAGCACTCATCCAGCTGAGAGGTCAGCGGCCGTCTTCCCCTGGCTGGAGGAGGGAGGAGGCTCAGGGGTGGCTGAGCAGGAGATGGGCCCCAGACATCCTCTCCAGCCCCCAGACTCAGGGGCTGATCTGAACACCTCCTCCTGGGGAATTTCCTCCTCGGCCTCCCCTTTCAGACCTTCCAGCTCCCACCGCTTCTGCTCCAGGGTTCAGTGTAGCAGGCAGGGCAAGGACTCCGAAACAGGAGAAATTCTGGGGTCAGATCCAAGCTTGGGTCCAAGGTCTGCAACTTCTCCCTGTGTGGTCCTAGACAAGCTATTTAACCCTCCTGACTAATGGCCTCCTTGTCGGACAAACAAGGACACCACCCTTTACAAGAAATATGGCAGACCACGATGCACTGCCAAGAACAGGTGTTAGCCGATTGTCCACTCACCAGAATCTCCCACTGGGGGCCAGCCCCCACTGCCAGGGCCAGGGCGAGTGTGGCCCATCAGGGATCAGGGCCACAGAGCAAAGCAGAGCCAGACAGGGTACAGGTTCTCTGCCTTCTGCCTTCCCACCACCATCCCAAACAACTTAGCCTCCCTCCTCAGCTCCCTCTTCTGACCAAGGTAACTGAGTCACCACGGGAAACAGAGTCTCTAAAGGGCCATCAGAAAGACCCCCAACGGCCTCCTGTCCCTAAGCCTAACATGCCACTGACCAGCAGCAGCATCTTCAGCAAGTCCCAGGGTTCTGATCCAACAGCCCAGAAAGCAGGTCAGCTCCCAGACTCAAGTTCCCAGACATGGGGTTTGGTGGGGGGGCGAGGGGGCGGGACCAGAGGACTGGCCCACAGATGTGCTGTGACCCAGTGTGAATATCAGAGTGTCGGAGCCAGGCCATTGGGTTTGAACGTGATCTCATCACTTCCTACCTGCATAACCTTTCCCATGTTACTTAACTTCTTTAGGGCTCAGTTTCTTTGTTTGTCTTACCAACACGTCAAGAGGACCCATCTTATAAGGTGGCGGGAAGGTTAACTGGGACAATGCATGTCAAGTGCTTAGCATAGTAACTGGCACACAGTCAGGACTCAAATGTTGGCGAGCAGAAATTACTGTAGTGAAGGAATTAGGTTAGTAGTTGTCATGTTGGTAGCAGGAGTAGTCAGGAGATTAAGGTCTTAATCCTTTAGAGATGAGGGACAAGAGGAAGTACCTCTGGGAGAAGGCTCTTCTCCCAGGCACCTTCTTGCCTAAAATTTGATTTCCCTTTCTGGCATGCCTTTTCTCTATCTCAAGAACAGAAAGTGGGTGATGTCATCTCAAAGAAGGATGACCATATATTTTATCACCCAAACCAGGACACTTTTGAGAGCTAATAATTACACTAGGACCAAACCCTAAATGGGCCTGTCTCTACAAACCAGGGCAACTGGTCACCCCATCTCAAAGTCACACAAAACCAGCTTCTTACTCCATCTCAAGGTCCTGGCGGAAGGTAAGGCTTCCCAGCTTCTCAGAATCTACTTTACTCTGGTCTCCCACTCCCTGGCCCCAGAACACACAAACAGACAGACAGATCACACACACTCACACACACAGGCCTAGGACATCTAACCCCTTCCTGAGTCGAGGTCAAGTCCAAGCCTAGGGCTGGAGCACAGGGACTAGTAAGAGCCCTTCCCCTTATTCCATGACCTCACACTCTCCAGCCAGCCTCTGGAAACTAAAATGAAGCACAGTGAGGCTAGTGTCTGGGCCCACACCTCACTTTCTTGAGAAGCAAGGGCTAAGGCAGTCTGGGAGAAGGTCACAAGCTGCCAGGTCTTCGGATCCAGACTTTGAACGGAGCCCCTGCTGCATCTGAGCATGACCATGAAGGGCAGGACTACATGGGATTGAGGACCTGGAGCACCCCACTGGGGCCTCTTCCTCCAGCACTCAGGGCATGAACTTGACCCACACCCAGTGACTCTAATGACCTTGGAGTATAGCCCCCAGCCTTCCCCCCATCTCCTTCCAGCTCTGCAGGAATAGTCAGCACCCATTAAAGGCACACCTACTCCCTCCTACCTCACAAAGCCCACTCCACTCTGTCCAAGGAAGAAGGACAACTCAGAGGGCACCTCAGGCAGTCTCCAGCACCATTCTCTTTGAGAAAGAGCCTGTGACCCGTAGACCCAGATGATGGTATAGAAAGAACACAGCCCGGACAGACAGAAAACCTGGATTCCAGCTTTGTCTCTCCATCAGACTTGGTATATGACTCTGGACAAGCCATTGAATCTCTCTAGGCCTCAGTTTTCTCATCTGTGTTGGAGAGTTCCGAATGAGATGGTGGCTCATCTCCCTTTTACCTCTAATAGTATAACAGAAGGGTCACAAGCTTGGGCTCTGGGATAAGAAAGATTTGAGTTCAAATCCCTGATCTGCCATTTTACTTTCTTTATCTAAGTCTCAGTCTCCTGCTCTGTCAAAGGCAGGGTTTAACAGCACAGTCATCACTCAGTATCTGTGGGGTATTGATTCCAGGATCCCTCCCAGATACCAAAATCTGCAGATTATCAAGTTTCTTACATAAAATGACGCAGCGCAGTTGGCCCTCCATCTCTGAGGATGCAGAGCCCACGAATACAGAGGGCTGACTATACACTGCACTGAGCTGTGCAGAAAATTAACAGAGATACTGAATGTAAAAAATAAAAGAAAGAAAGAAACTTTTACAGAACTTGGTATATATTAAGCACATCAGATAGGGTAGCCATATCACTACTATTACTGTTACTACAACTTGATGACGATGACTGACTATCATCAGTGGGACCATGAAGGAGGCAGAGTCACTCAGCCAGGCCTGGAGAAGACCTTTCTATTGGACTTGGACGTTGCACTTTGCAATCCCTCTAGCAGATCTGGACTCGCAGGCAGAGGCAAAGTTCAGCTTTCCCAGAAGACAGGTTCCAAGGTTAGAACCCCCAACGCCAAATCCATGTGGTTCTTCTTGCCAATCAACGAATATTTGCTGAGCACCTACTACATGCCAGAAAACATCCTAAGCACTGAGAACACTGCAATGAACACAAAGAGACAAAGACCCTGACCTCATGGAGCCTGCTTCCAGGGGGAGACAGACAGGATTACCTTAACACTTGGCAGGTGATGGAGCATTAGGTGGTGAGTAGCTATGAAAATTAAAGGCAGAGAAATGGGCTGGAAAGTGGCCAGGCAATCGGGGAGGGGGTTATTTCAGATGGCCCCCCAGGAGAGGCCTCTCGGAGGAGGACTCACTGGAGCAGAGCCCTGCGGAGCCCTGCCCAGGCCCGGGACTGCCACCTGTGGCTGGCCCAGTCACACCTCGCCATCTGCAGAGCAGCCAGGGGTGCCCTCCAGGGTCAGAGCTGCGGCGAGGTTTGGCGGTCCCTCCCCCAGCAGGTACGTGCTTGAGGGAGGCCGGGCCTGATAGCAGCAGGAACCGAGGCATCAGGCCTGCGAATTTCTCGGCAGTGAGCTTTGGAAGGGACGCTTCGACTTTTGCAAGGCTCCCATCCACAATCGAGGCTGATACAAGGGGAACACAGCAGGGGGATCCCAAGAGCCTTCTCCTCTGGGTGTCTGGCCCAAGAATCCACCCCCGAGTCATCATGCTACCCCTCATTTGTCCTCTTTCTCCAGCAATGACGTAACCCTTTCTCCCTAACTGCTCAAGGTCAGCCCTGGCAAGGGAGAGGGGACATAGGAAACGTCCGACAATCAGCATTTTGCTCCAAGGATTTTTTTTTTCTCTCTCTTAGGAAAAATGTTTTCCCATCTCATATATAATTGCTAATAAAGAGGGACACACCTTTAGCCAAAGGAAAAGGGAAAATGGCGTCTGGTAGTCAAGGCAGCCAGAGCCCAGGAGCCTACGGGGTAGGGGGTGTGCTCAGATGCCATCCCGGCCGAGTTCGACTGCAGCTCTTTGGGGCTGCAGCCTCCGACAAGGCCGAGCCGCCCAAGGGTGGCTGGTGCCCGGGAGGGCAGGGCCGATCTCTGCGCTCTGTCCGGGGCTCCTGAGGTGGCGAGGGAAACCCTCAGTTTCGCCCCCCTCTTCCCTTGGCCCCCTCGAGTCGGCATCCGCCCACCCGTCATCCACGATCACACCCACCCACGGGCTTGCTCCGGGGAGCTGGACTGGCTCACGAGGCTTCCCGCCGGAGACAGAGTGCCTTCTCCCCCTCCAGTCTTCTCAACTCCCTGGAATACTCCATCGCCCTGTCTCCCCCACCGAACACCTCGGCTCTTTGCCGTCCTCCCCACGAGTGAGGGTCACGGAATGTCACCCCCACACCTCCCCAGAGCCAGGCGCACATCCGTGTCCCACAAGCACACTCACGCAGCACAAACAGGCAGGCAGCCCCCAGCTCCAACCGCACGCACCATGTTGACAATCCAGGTTGTCCAATTGGAGGCACACGGGGCATTTGACAAAACACAAACACCCCTCCAGTGCCGCCCACCCCACCCCCCCGCCCCGCAACCACGAGGCCACACAAAGGCCACCCAGAAATTTAAGATCAGACATCATCCGGGAGAGTGAGAGCTGGGTAGGACAAAGACATCACTCCAGCCTCTCAACGAACCACGACAACCCTGGGAGATTCTGCAGTGCCCTCTGGCTTGACACAGGCCACCGAGCAAAGCTGTGTGTTGGGGTGTGTATGTGGGAGCATGCACATGTGTCTGTGGAGATGGGGGATGTGCATCTGTGTCTCTATTGTCCAGGCATCAAATCTCCCCAGAGGTAACCCAGTCCAGACTCCGCTTTCCCCGAGTAACCTTCCTCCAGTGTGCCGCAAACATATATTACACGGATGGTTAAATTGGATCATTATCACTGGGTGCTTATTTGGCCAAAGGAAAAAAAAAAACCATTAATGTCATCTACCCCCATTCCAATCCTCCTCCTCTGAAGTCCCCTCCCCCAAAGACTCTCCAACATGCTAATCCCATGAACTGCGACACACCACAGTTTTGGGGAAAGCAGGATGGGGAGAAGAAAGCAGAGGGCGGTGTGGGGAGAAGACAGGGGTACCACGACTGCGATTCCCGTATGAAGACGGGTGGAGAGGAGCCATGGTGGAGGTAGGGGTGGAGAGAGCCAGAAAACCAAATGGAACCAAGCCCTCAATCGCCTGAGACTGTGGGAGAGCGTGTGTGTGTGTGCAAGAGCACGGGCAAAGTGCGTGTGTAGATGTGCCGACTTAGCACTCCTATCAGAAGGCTGCATCCGTGTGGCATGTAGGAAAGGCCATCGCACCACTGTTGTGTTGCAAAAAAAAAAAAAAAAAGAAGAAGGAGCCGCAGAGCCATCAGAATCAGAATTTTCTCATCCAGGCAGAAAGGACTCCAGGAAAGGGGGGAGGGGGTACATGAGGGTAGGGGAGAGCGGGTGTGTGCAAATGGAAGCAAGAGAATGGCAGACCTGGGGAGGATGGAGGGGGAAATTGGTGGTAGGGTGGAAAAAATTGCACGCATACAGAGACACACACACACACACACAATACCCAAACGCCAACCCCACCACTCCACTGTGCATCCGAGACTGACAACCCGTCCCCCATCCCTCCGCTGGCTCTCTGTGCCCCCAAAGCTGATGCCGATGGGTTTCCGTATCTCAGTTTTGCAGCAGTGGGCTAATTACAACCAAGCCCCCTCACCAAATTAACCCCTCCCCTCCTTCTCCTTTTTTCTCTAAAAGGCCAATTGAAGAATAATGTGTTTTTAGAGATAATGGATTTTTCCCCCCAAGGAGTGAGAGAAAGGGGGATACAGGACAGAAATTCTGCCAACCGGTGACTTCCGAGCTCACCTCTGTCTCTCCTCGTGTCCCCATTTGCTGTAGCATCTCATCTACCATTTTCCAACCATCCCCTTATCCCCCACCACCCAAAAGAAAAGACCTTCCTACCATGCACATCGACAAATACATCAACCGCACCCAATCTCAGTAGCCGATCTCAAAACCCCAAGCCTCAAACCACCTCGACACATCCTTTCCCTTATATAAGCAGCAAATCATCAACATATTCAGTAGAAACGCAGCATTAAAATCAACGAGAAAAGGAGGCCAGCCCTCCGTCAACCCCCTAATAATGAATAACAGGGAGCTACCAGAGAAGCAAAGACGTAGTTGTCTCTCAAAATCCAGAATCCCTTTGATTTCTGGGCCCCCTCATCTTAAGAAGCAATTTTGGAAAATTATTATTTCACTAGAAAGGGCCAGAAAGCTCCAGAAAAGGGTATTCGCACAGTCCAGTTGTTTCAAAAAAAAAAAAAAAAAGGAAAAATTAACCCAGCCCTGTTGCTCACTTTAATAGCGAACTTCCAGCGTCCAGCCTTTTTCCCCTCTTCCAGAAGGAAGACTGACTCGCCAGATGAACCCCAGGCTGTAGAAAATGGGCCAAGAGCCCTTACTCTCCACTCCCCAACCAAGGAAAAAAAAAATCAAACAATAGGAATGTCTCTGCACAACCAGCACCCATCTGAAATATCGTTCGCCCCAATATGACTTAGGCAGATTAAGCCAGAAGATTAAAAAAAAAAAGAAAAAGAAAAGCCAGGCTTGCTATGTCTCGCCCTCTCTCCCCTCCATCCTTCAGCCACGTACCCAGTAGCCCTTAGGTAAACTTGCCCATCATAACCAGCAGGACCATTTTAACTTGAAAGGTGACGCAGAAGCCCTTGGATGATGAAGGGAGGCTCTACCCAGAACGGCAAATTCATAAAGGGCTAGTTCTTCGGGCTCCCAAGACCTAACCTCCAGGTGCCCCCAGATAGACTATCTTGGGTACTAACTCATCCAGTGCACTGGGAGTTCAAATTTCCGTTGGAACCTTCATCACAAAGGCAAACGGTCATCTGACCCCCGAAACTACACAATCCCCCAGGTGTGACAAGGAGCATCGCTCTCCCTCCAGGGCCATCCACAAGACCCAGGGCAAAGGAAGAATTAAGAATGTTAGGGTGGATCATGGGGGTAAAAGAAAACTATCTCCCTAAGCGGGAATGACCGAAGCAAGACAGAAAATGACAGTTTCCCTTTTTTCCAGTTCTCCTAGTTTGTCCAACTGTGTCTTGTTCCATCCTAGCCTAGCTCTCTCTGGGTGATCTCTGACCTTTTTATTTAAAGAAAAAAAAATTGTTTTTAATAATGATCAGGGAAAAGGAATCCTACTTTACCTAAACCCCAGTACTAGTTATCAAAAATATAATTTTCTCACTGCATGACAATATTTTTACATCCAAATCCAGAGAAGAATGCATTTAATGGAGGAAGGGAGAAATTTATTTTTTTTTAACAAGTAATCACAGGGTAAGTCACCTGCAAAGCAGGCGAGCCCATAGGTTGGTATTACATCACTGGCCTAGGAAGGGATAGGGGGTGGGGGTGGGGGGGCAGATTTTTTTTCCCTTGTCATCAGGATGATGTTTCTAGAGCAGCTAAGTTTTGTGGTTAAAAAGAGAGAGAGAGGGAAAGACCTAAAACTCTGGGTAAAACACAATGCCTAGTGAAAAAATACATCGAACCAGCCTTTAAGGTCACTGAGAGCTTGCAAAACCCACAGTGCTTACACAGAGTGGAAGTTTTCAGGCAAGCCTGCTACTAAATCATTAATATAAACAAATGGAAGGCAGAGGAGGAAGATTCCCTTGTAACTGATCCAAACAGGAGTGCACGCGCGCACACACACACACACACACACACACACACACTCCCTATTTAACAACGAAATAGCAGGAGTCCAGCCTGAATCTTCATACTCAAGATCTACCTCCTCACACCCCTTCCAAAAAATATCACACACACACACACACACACACCACACACACACACACACACCCTTCAATTCCTCAACAGCTAGGGAAATCCCTGTCTCAATTCAATTTTGTCTTCTTGTGATCCTCAGAGCTTCTCTTCTTCTCTTTCTCATTTGATCTAGTCCCTTCCCCAGGGAAAATAATAATAATAATAATGGGGGGAGGTGGTCATAAAATGCAAAAAAAAAAAAAAGTACCTGCCCAAAATGAAATGATAGGTACACATCATTTCAGACTAACAATCCACGCAACTAAGAGAAAGACTTTTCAAAAGATTAAAAATCTAAAACATTCTCTGACTTTTTCAACATCTGGAGCCAAAAGACCCAACTTCCAGGAGAAACTGAAGGAAAAGAGAGGCAGTTGAAACGCCGTTCCCATGGTCAGCCAAGGCTCTCCGATCCAGCCTTCAAAAAAAAAAATCTAGGTTGGTCGCTCCCAACTGAAAACTTCTACCCTCTCAGGAGCAACCTCTTCCCAGAATGAACAAGAAGCTTGAGTTGTTTCACACCCTGCCTGTCTTCCTCTCCCCCCCAGATCTTACCTTTCCAGTTGGACAGAAGATTTGGGGTCTGTCTGTCTGTCTGATGTTTAGTCAACTGAGTTTGCTGGGTATGTTTCCTCTTTGGGGAGGCTCAAATTCCGGAATCTTTCTGTCTCCTTTTCTCTTTCTCTCTCTTTCTCTGGGAGGGAGTGGCGGGGGAAGAAGGGATGGGGTGTTGGAGGTGCAAAAAGCAGGTCCTTGGTGGCTGGAGATGCTGGCGGCTGTGAGAGGGGAGGACACGCTCGCCTCTCCCTCTCAGTGAGTTGCATGCAAGAGGAGATGTGTAGGGCTGCGCTCTGAGCCGGAGACTGCCGGAGGAGCCCAGGAATTTCACGCACTCCAGAGCCGGCCCCTCCCTCTCCCACACAGACCCCAGCATTTAAAGAGACAGGCGGGCTGCCTGGTTCAGGGCTCCACCACCTCCTCCCTGACTGTTTTGCAAACAGCTGAGGAGATCTCATCAGGGAGGGGCACTCTGTAGCCCCCTGTGACGGGGAGGCTGTGTCAGGAGCTCATGTCTCCCCTCATCCCAGCCTAGAAAGGTTCTTCACTGGAACTGGAGTGGAAATTGAAGACAAAAATCCCCATCTATGGCTTAATCCTCATTTACAGCTTCAGCAGACTAAGCCACTTCCTCACTGCTGAATATGCATGCGTGTCTCACTGCAGACTAAGGGAGTGAAGAAGACCCTGACCTACCAGTGTGCCTCAGTTTCCCCCAAGCAGTCGCTCTTCCTTGCAAAATCACAGCAACCTCTGTGCAGCTGATGGGGGTTAGGGCTATAAGCAGGACACCAAGCCATTCCCCCTGCAAGCCCTCTGAATGCTTGCTTAGGATGAGGCATAGAGCAAGGGGCAGGGGACAGAGAAAGGAAGGGGACCAACGGAGCTTCCCCCCTTCAAGGGCTCCTGCTGGCAAAGCAGACAGAGGCACAGCCCACCCTGTCCTCAGGGGCAGCAAGCTAAGAGGGACAGGGGCAGGAGGAATCAGGCTCGTTGGTGGGTCAGGAGGGTGGCTCCCTCTTGCATCCTGAACTCAGAGCCTAGACATTTCCACAGCACCCCCACGCCCTTCAGTATCCATCACCTGTTTTGCCAAACTAGGCTGTGTCTGTGGCAACATTTCCCCAGTCAAGCCTAAACGAGAGATGACCGTCGGTAGCCCCAGACACAAGGTTTCGTTCATCATCAGGCTCTGGTACCCGGCAGTGGGATAATAGCAGCCCCCCCTCCTTCTCTAGCCTCCTCTTTCTAAGGGCTGCACAGCACGTGGTCCTTCAGGCTAGCACCGATGGCCGGAATAGATGCTAGAGCTGTTGAACACTCACCACGTGCCAATATATGGGTCATCTCATTGAGTCCAGGGAGGTTGCTGCCCGTTGACTGTTGAGGTCCATCTTACAGTTGAGGAAATCAAAGATTTAGAGAGGGTCCCCCATGGTCACCAAGCAGGACATAACCAAAATGAAGGTGTATGGACTCTAGAGCCTGCCTGCTCACTCTCACTTCCCACTGCCTCCCTTCCATGGAGGGTAGTAGTTCTTATACTTCTGCCCTTTACTGGACACCCTTTATCCCAGCAAACTTGCTGGCACGTGTGCTGAGCATTGTTCTCACAGGAAACCGAACAAGTAGGTCAAGTCTCCTGCCCCAAGGAGTCTTCTATGCTTTGGTGGAAGACAGAGGTGCATTCTTATAAAGCAAGGGGAAAATCACAATCATGAAAGCAAGGTAAGGTGGGCTCTATGGGATTGTCAAGAAGCAAATGACAAAATTATTGTGGAGATGGGGATTATCGAGGGGGATTATCGAGGCAAGCTTGATAGACTAAAGTGGCCTTTGGGCTGTGCTTAAACGGACACATGCGATTTCAGCATTACCGGTCTACATTTCTGTCTGTTTTACCTTTCAGATAATAATCTCACTGGTTATGTTTCTTTGGGTTCCCAATCTTCAATACCTCTATGGAACCCAGCAGTTAATAGGAACATAAATATGTCTTAACTGATTAAGTTTACACATGACACCTCACCTTTCACCAGTTTACATTAGACCTGAACTGCCCTGTCTCAGATTTATTCCCCCTTACCTGAACTTTCTTGAAGTCTGCACCTTATTTTTTTCCAGAATATGGAAGGGAATTTCCGAGGGCAGAGTGCATGGGATTGGGCAAGCTGTCTTGAGCTCCTGGGGGAAGAACAGTGTAATGATTCAGCAGGACCCTGGAAACAGCTGTAGACTCACCTCTGGGTACACCACGAAGAGGTCTAAGGGCCCCGGGGAGTATGAGGGTAGAAGCCCAAAGGCAGAGCCTGACAACTCAGTGCCCAGCAGAAGTCAGCTCCCATGGGACACCTCCAGCCAACACCAGCTTGGGAAGGATATGCCCTCACGAAGTCCACTGCACACCCACAGGACAACTAGGGTTAGAACATACACCTGGATTCCAGTCCCAACTTGACTACGTAACTTTCTTGTGATGTGAATATTTTTTTTCTCTCCTAAGTCACAGTGTCTTCACCTGCAAAATGGAAATGATGCCTATACTTACTTTATAGGACTGTTTCAAGAATTAAGTGACAAAATACACACACAACTCCTGGCCCACAGAAATGCTGAGCAAGGGTCTACTTGGCTCAAGGGTCTGCCTTTGCCCCTGTGTGGAATTATTAACTTTGGACTGCCCCCTATAGTTAGCATTCCCTTATTTCATCAGTTCAGGCTTAATATTTTAGCTTCCAGGATGTCGTAGGTACTATCATTTACTTGTTTTTAGCCCTTTTGCTTTTTCCTTACTTTACCCTGTGTACCCTGAATATATTTGTTATCATCACTTTATTCCATTTAGTAGTTTCTTGGGCTTCTCGAGTGTTATTTATCTTTCAATCACTCTGGTGTGTCCTTTTAGTCTGCCTTTTATTATGAAATCTTTGGGCTCATTTTATCGCATTCCTCTACAGCATTTTAGCTAACTACCACTCTGCTCATTCTCTGTGATCCAGCAACCCCTCAGATAGCTCCAGATTTCTGAGGATGGATACGTATGGAAGAGCAGAGAACGACAGCAATATGGACAATAAGACATGTAATGCAACCACAGGCAAAAAGCAGTATCAGGTGTTTGCCCACATGATGGTGCCACGGCAGCAATGGTACTAATTTTTTTTTTTTAAGTTTTACTTAGTTATTTGGCTGCACAGGAGTCTTAGTTGCGGCATAAAGTATCTTTAGTTGCAGCATGTGGGATCTAGTTCCCTGACCAGGGATTGAACCCTGGTTCCCTGCATCACCCTTCATGTGGCTATGGGGCTGCTGCCTTGACTCCCAGCTCAGGAGGGGAACAAAATGCAACAGGGACTCTTCCCGTTTTCCTCAAATGTGCCAGACTAACACTTTCAGGATGGAACAAAGAAAAATTTTATCACCAGACAAAAGAATAAATTGCCCATGACATTCTGGGGGGAAAAAATCAAGTTGATAGAATGATGATAATGACAATACTGTAACAGTCACCACCACCACATATCTGGCCTTCCGCATGGCTCTGCAACGAGCCAATGCCAAGGCGCTGTAAAGAGCACGTCTGGGTTGAAGCCCCAGCTGCAGCACTGGCTGGCCACAAGACCTTGGCTGGGTTACTAACAGTTCAACCCTCAGCTGTCTCATCTGTGAAATGGGAATAACCATGATGCCATCCTCAAACATTTCCTGTGACAATTATATCAAAAGCACCCGTAATAGTAAATGACACTTGGAAGGTCCACAGTGGAGTATCTGTTATCACCATCAGAGTGAGATTTAAAATACTCAATATCTGAGATGGCATGGCAGCAGCCAATCACATCAGAGGCCGACCAGGAGCAACTGGTTTGATCCTAACAGGATACACCAGCTATCAGTCCTGATCATTAGCATTATTTCCACCCTACAAGGTACTAAGGTAAGCACTGGGCATGCATTATCTCATTTAATTTTCACAGTGAGTTGGCTTTATTATGTTACCTATTGAAATACAGGCAATTGCATATTTACAAAAAAGACTGTGCCCATAAAATCAGAGTTATAGATAAAAGACAATATACAGCTTTCTACTGCCCTAATGACTCTTGGCATGTGAGTTTCAGGTTGCTTTGTCTGGGGGTTTTTTGCTTTCATTATATAGTTCTTTCTTTTACTTAATGATTCTCTCAATAGTCTTTGGAAAGCAAGGATAATGGTCAATGATCTCAGTTTCTTCACCCATCAAATAGGTAGGTACACATACTATCCTCCCTTTCTGAGTCTCCATTGCTCCACCCTAACCAACCCTGGGAATATCAAAGGCTTCTCAAGCCAAGACTAAGTCACACAAATTGGGCATGAGACAGTTCTGCTAATGTCTAGCCAGCACTTCAAGGTCTCAGATCTCAGGTCCCCAGTTGCCTTGCTCTTGAGCAGATTTCAAACTCAGCCTCCAGTGATATTGGCTCGAAGCAGTTTGTCCAACACCCCCTTGCAATCTCACTTGCCCTGTTCTCTCCTCTCCTCCTGCAAGAGCTGTGCTGCATTGCTGCCTCCTGGAGTTTATTTGACTTTTATCACCCACATGATGAGGTTTCCAGTGTTACTAGTAAGTGACTGCTTATTAGTTAGTATTATTAGACATGCACTATGCAGCGCAGACAGTAACACGGCGTCTCCAAGAAGAGAACTTATACAGAAAGAGGTAAACTTGCAGCCCAGCAAGAGGACACAGGGCCAGCACGGAATCCGGTGGAGTCAAGAGGAATACTCCCCAAATCTGAAAGCCGAGCACCTAACATGGAGAACTGCTTGTCATGGGATGGACGGAGAACACGTGAACGCGAGGTTCACGGGCGTGGGAGGACACAAGCCCAGAAGGGAGCCTTGACATTCAGACCCTGAGGGGGGCTAGTTCCTGTGGAATGTTCCTGACTCCAGGCATCCCTTCCACCAGGGCATCAGCCACTGCCACCCCCACCAGCCCAGCCCCGACAAGGCTGCAGGAAAGGCCAGCTCCCAGAAGGGCAAAAAGTCTTTAACTTCCAGCTCCAGTCTACTCTCATTTTCTTTTCTGGCTTATTCCATGAAAATAAAATATTCTCAGGCGCTTGCAGCAGTGGAAGCCTCTCAGCCATTTCTCTGAATTCAGCAGCCCACCGCTAGCTGAGGAACCCACCCTCGGGACACGACTGCCAACTCCAGCCTGGGGAGATCCTGGCTGGGATGTGAAATGGCACACCTGGGCTTCATCTCTCTTTCCCCTGAGCACCCCGGAGCAAGCAACCTGGCTAGACCCATGACAACAGAACATCCCACCAAAAAACTTTACAAGAAAAAAAAAACTAGAAGGAAACTCTTTCCTCCCACACTGATCATTTTCAGAGCAGTTCTAGAATTTCCTGCTCGGGGATCACATTTTAACATGGTCCAGGTATATTTGGAGTGTTTAATGGGTTTGAATGTTTGAGTGGCAGGGAGTTACCTATTAATAATACTTGATGGCTGCTTTAAAAAATCATCATTTGCTTCATCTATGATGGAAGTTCTCATCTGTTTTAAACTTCATTCCTCCCACCATATAGATAAGAGCAGACAGCTGGCACAGCCACTTTCAGATCAAGTGTCAAGAGGGCAGGACCCACATTTTGGCGTGGTGTAGTGGCAAAGGGCGTGAACTCCAGCTGCACACGACACAGGCTGGAATCCTGCTCCACCACCCGCGAGCCACAGGACCTTGGGTAAGTTGCTTGACCGTTCTGCACCTCCGTTTCCTCTTCTATGTAATAGAAACAGGATAGGACCTACCTCACAGAGTTTGCAGGAGGATTAAATATTTTAATAATAATATTTTTAAAGTACTCAAACAGTGGTAGTCATGGTGTAGAGGTTATGTAAGAGTTAATCAAGTAAAAAATAAAACAACTTCCCATGGGTGCTACTTCCCAGGTGGTACTTTAGTCACTAAGGCATGTCCGACTCTTGTGACCCCATGGACTGTAGCCCACCAGGCTCCCCTGTCCATGGGATTTGCCAGGCAAGAATACTGGAGTCAAATGTCATTTCCTTCTCCAGGGGATCTTCCCAACCAGGGATCAAACCTGGGTCTCCTGCATTGCAAGAGGATTCTTTACTGACCCACCAGGGAAGCCCATAAGATAAATAACTTGTTTCACATCACAAAGCTACCAAGGGACAAATGTGTGTGTGCTTGGTCATTCAGTTGTGTCCGACTCTTTGTGACCCCATGGAGCTTCCACCAGGCTCCTCTGTCTGTGGAATTTTCCAGGCAAGAATGCTGGGGTAGGTTGCCATTTCCTACTCCAGGGGATCTTCCCCACCCAGGGATTGAACCTGAGTCTCCTGAATTGGCAGGTGGATTCTTTACCACTAGTGCCACCTGGGGAGCCCTAACTTCCCAGGAGGCCCTTAATAAAAGCTTCATAACAATGGCAGTGGTGATGTGCTGGTTCTGGAATATCTCGGGATCGTGGGCAGGAAAGATATCCCTTCTGCTATCATTCCTGGAGGTTCAGTCGGTCCCAGTTCTGATGCCTGTTGCCCCGTGTCCCTCCCCAGCCCCTGCTTCCCAGCCTGTCTCCCTCTCCCTCTGCTGGACAGTGTTCATATCATCCCTGCCCCCTTCAACTGTGCAGCGGCTCAGCCTGAGAGCAGGCAGGGACGGCAGCACCAACTCAGAGGATTTTGTGGAGCCCAAAGCACGCCCCACCCCCATCTTCATCCCCAGTAACCATTCTCTCTGACCCACGCACTAGAACTATTTTTAAACAATATACTTTTGCCCGGTTGTGGAGGGGAAAAAAGAAAAAGAAAGAAAGAAACACCCTCCCCAGGATTCAAGCTGAAGATGGAATGATTGCCAAATGCTAACAGCTTTTCAAACAAGACGCAGTTAAAAATATGTCTGAAATGGTTTTAACTCAAATTCAAAAAATAGCTTAACCGACTGGGGAGCTGTAGGCAGTGGGGGGTGGGGAAGCTGAAGAGGCAAAGGGATTCCCTTCGGAGGGGCCCAAGGCAAACCCTGCCACAGGGACACGCGGAAGATGCCTGGTTTCTTTTTCCATGTGAATAAAACCTTTCGAAAACACAGACCAGATCTCCAGGGAAAGTGGTGACACCAGAATGCTTGTTGCGGCTCCACATGAGGAGATATTCCTGAGATGAGCCAGACTATGTGTCTTCCTGGACCTTCACTACTCTAAGTGTGATCGCAGCTGCACCCGTTCAGCGTCTGAGTGTGTCAGGAATGAGAATCTCAGTCCCCACCCTGTCTCCAATCCCCGCAGACCTGCTCAGTCAGAATCTGCACTTCAACTAGACACCCAGGTGATTCAAATTCAAATATCACAGGTGCTACCTTGGACTCCATCCTGACACCTTAACCCTAAAAAGGATTGGGTTCGAAATATTTCTCCCCATTTATACGAGGAAACTGAGACCCAAGGAGGGACTCGTCTAAGGACACCAGCTGAGTCAGTCTAACCCTATCATTTAGAGTTCCATGCCCTCCCCTAGGACTTTAAGTCCCAAATTAGGCTTCATCATCAGATCTAGCCAAGGACAGCAGAGAATTTCCGTTGCTTTCTTTCTAGGTGTAAAGGACCTGAACGTAAAACATCCTCTTAGAGCAATATTTCTCCAAGTAGCTTCAGTAGGTTGCTATACCTATCAGATACTGTGTGAAAAAGACTCTATTGTCAAATATGATAGTGTTCATTAATATATTTAGGTCTCTGAGAAGTAGTGCAGAAGAGAAACTTTCTTAACATTGTTTAATACAGTGTTTTCCAAAGATCAGTTCAGTTCAGTCGCTCAGTCGTGTCCAACTCTCTACGACCCCATGAACTGCAGCACGCCAGGCCTCCCTGTCCATCACCAACTCCCGGAGTCTACCCAAACCCATGTTCATAGAGTCGGTGATGCCATCCAATCATCTCATCCTCTGTCGTCCCCTTCTCCTCCCGCCCCCAATCCTACCCAGCATTAGGGTCTTTTCCAATGAGTCAACTCTTCTCATGAGGTGGCCAAAGTATTGGAGTTTCAGCTTCAACATCAGACCTTCCAATGAACACCCAGGATTGATCTCTTTTAGGATGGATTGATTGGATCTCCTTGCAGTCCAAGGGACTCTCAAGAGTCTTCTCCAACACCACAGTTCAAAAGCATCAATTCTTCGGCGCTCAGTTTTTTTCACCGTCCAACTCTCACATCCATACATGACCACTGGAAAAATCATAGCCTTGACTAGACGGACCTTTGTTGGCAAAGTAATATCTCTGCTTTTAAATATGCTATCTAGGTTGGCCATAACCTTCCTTCCAAGGAGTATGCATCTTTTAATTTCATGGCTGCCGTCACCATCAGCAGTGATTCTGGAGCCCAAAAAAGTAAAGTCTGACACTGTTTCCACTGTTTCCCCATCTATTTCCCATGGAGTGATGGGACCAGATGCCATGATCTTAGTTTTCTGAACGTTGAGCTTTAAGCCAACTTTTTCACTCTCCTCCTTCACCTTCATCAAGAGGCTCTTCAGTTCTTCTTCACTCTCTGCCATAAGGGTGGTGTCATCCACATATCTGAGGTTATTGATATTTCTCCCGGCAATCTTGATTCCAGCTTGTGTTTCTTCCAGCCCAGCGTTTCTCATGATGTACTCTGCATATAAGTTAAATAAGCAGGGTGACAATATACAGCCTTGACGTGCTCCTTTTCCTATTTGGAACCAGTCTGTTGTTCCATGTCCAGTTCTAACTGTTGCTTCCTGACCTGCATACAGGTTTCTCAAGAGACAGGTCAGATGGTCTGGTATTCCCATCTCTTTCAGAATTTTCCACAGTTTATTGTGATCCACACAGTCAAAGGCTTTGGCATAGTCAATAAAGCAGAAATAGATGTTTTTCTGGAACTCTCTTGCTTTTTTGATGATCCAGCAGATATTGGCAATTTGATCCCTGGTTCCTCTGCCTTTTCTAAAACCATCTTGAACATCTGGAAGTTCACGGTTCATGTATTGCTGAAGCCTGGCTTGGAGAATTTTGAGCATTACTTTACTAGCATGTGAGATGAGTGCAATTGTGCGGTAGTTTGAGCATTCTTTGGCATTGCCTTTCTTTGGGATTGGGATGAAAACTGACCTTTTCCAGTCCTGTGGCCACTGCTGAGTTTTCCAGATTTGCTGGCATATTCAGTGCAGCACTTTCACAGCATCACCTTTGAGGATTTGAAATAGCTCAACTGGAATTCCATCACCTCCACTAGCTTTGTTCGTAGTGATGCTTTCTAAGGCCCACTTGACTTCAGAAGTTATTTTACCACAAAACCCTTTTTTTCCACATACAGGAGACTTATTAATATGAATAGCACCATATTCAGAGAAATACTTGTTGGGATTCACTGCCTTTTATGATTTAATCACCTGCTCAATCAGGTGATTGAGCATTAGGTTTTATGTAGGAAAACATAATGTTTCATGGTGTTTCATGAAGATGGGTGCAGGAGGAAGACTTCCTTTTATAACAGTCCCCCAAATGTCATCAACCTGTGATTGATCACTTTCCGCAGCAGGGCGCTCACTACCACACAAAGCAACCCAACTCATCATTTGATGATTCCTATATTTAGAAACATTATTACACTAAGCCAAAATCCTCCTTCTCACAATATCTTGTGCAACAATTACTTAAATTTTATCTTCAGCACCAGTGTGCACAGGGATTTGATTATTGTTTCTTACAGTTACTCTTCACACACAACTCTAGTAGTAATAAACTAATAAGTTGTTTCTGTCCTCTGTAGTCCAGGTTCAAATATTTCTCAGAATCACAGAATTTAGAGCTTAAAAGTACTTACTTAAAATCTTTTACCTAACACAATCTTTTACCTAACTCCATAATACTTATTACCTAACCCAAGCTTTTCATTTTATAGATGAGAAAACTGTCCCCAAGAACAATCAAGCGACTTGCTCAAGATCAAGCAGGCAGTGGAAACTTAGCCTGGGAGACTGGATTTGAGTATAAGAGGGGGCTTGTGTTCTTTTTTTGGTAAGAGAGCTTCAGAAAGCTCCTCACCAGGAGCTACTGGGTGTTTGAGGTTCATGTCTAGCCTCCAAGGCTCATCACAGAGAATTACACAGCCTCCCACATCTTTCCTCCTGGTACCCCCGTCAGATGCCAGGTTGGGGGCCAGATGAGTCACTGAGCTCACCCAGCGTAGGGAGCGTGTTCCAGCCTCTCCCCTCCTGGAGTAGCCGAGCTGGGACTGTTCTTCACCCCACACTGCCTCCTCACCACTAATGCCATCTGCACCCTCCTTCTCAAGGATCACCATCTGCTTTCCTGATACCACTCAGCCGCCCCCAGCACTTTGCTTGGTTTCCTAACCCACCGCTTGGGCCACCCTCCTTGCAACTTGTGATTTCCCTTCTCTGTTCTCTTTCCACAGTCTTCATCCACTCATGCTTCACCCCTTCAGCCCACAGCTTTAAGAGCTTGCATGCTTACAGTCTGCTTTCCTGATCTCTCATGCCAAGCCCCCACTAACCTAGAAATTCCTTCACAGCCTATTGCTTAGGCTAAGATTTGCTGCGAGGCTATATATGTCTGCTGAATAAATAAATGAGACTTTTACTTTCTGCCCCTTTTCTGTGCCAACCTGGCCTCCCATATTCCTGAACACATCACATAAGCCCTCTTGCCCCTCTTTCTACAAGTATACTCCCTTCCTACAAAGCAGTTAGGGGCTGGGAACATGCTAGGGGTTAGGTAAATGCAGAGGGATAGTATTAGGTCACTAAGAAATATTTCTGAAGATGACTGCTGCTCCTTTACTCACTAGAAAGGAGGGCAGTGATCACATCTATATGACCATATGCATAGTATTTTAAAGTTCTCAATAAACACGTGATAAACTTTTTTTTTTTAAGTTTGGGGACATATGAAGCCCACAAAGATTTCCGCTTGTTTTAGTATCTATTCTATGCCAGATATTTCACATATATTATCTCATTTAATACTTGGGGGAATTCTATAAGGCTGGAAAAAGAGGTTCAGGGAAACAATTCTGATCTAGGGCATTCTGGTTTCCATACCTGTGTACACTTCCCTTTCTTCTCTGCACCCCCAAGTGTATCCACCCAAAGGGCCTAACTCCAGATCCTTCATTTTAATAGAGATTTTCTATTTTCTTCCTCTCCATTCTAATCAGTAGTTCTCCCCTTCTCTGACTCCCTTTCCCTGTCTACAGCTCCTTGAGGAGACCTTCCTTCCCTTTCCATTCTTTACTCCTTATTGGATGTGTGGCAAATACAGGTGTTAGGAAACAAAAGTTTTTTACCAAAGGTTTCTCTGGAAGGAAACCAGAATCCTGTGTGAAGGGCAAGTGTGAAAAACAGATTTCAGTGATTAATGTCCTATACACACTGGAGGTGAAAATAGATTTTAGGCAATTATTGACTAAGAAAATCCAAAAATGTAAAAATTTGACATGTAACTATGGGGACCAGGGAATCAGCCTCTCCCCCCTCCAAATGCTCTGATGCGTCAGCCTCTAAATTCTGGATTAACTGGTTCAAGTCTTCTC
Source organism: Giraffa tippelskirchi (assembly GCF_054371585.1). Lineage (NCBI taxonomy): Eukaryota > Metazoa > Chordata > Mammalia > Artiodactyla > Giraffidae > Giraffa > Giraffa tippelskirchi. Next base: position 149,135,110 of record NC_137281.1, on the reverse strand, counting down.
TCTGCTTTGCAGCCTCTGATAGTAAGTTGGCCCTACCAACGCCAAACACTGGAAAGAAAATTAAAAGTCTAGAAAATCAACCAAATTTGGGTAAATCACCTCAGAAGCATCGAAATTTATCAGTAGCTGCACATTTTAATTTTTGAAGATTGACTCAACATTTAGCTCTTCCATGTTCCATCACCTTTTCTCTAATTTATCTTCTGACTCATGTAACAAGTGTGGGTCACTTCAAAAACTGATGACCCCCACCTCCTGTTAGAACTACCGCTTATGTCTGAAGCACATGAAGACCGTGCTGTGGGGATGGACAAGGTCTCTACAGTAGATATCTTGGTGGGAGGCGGGGTGAGGAGAGAAGGTACCCCTTTTACTTCCTGGAAAAGTCAAGAAAAAAAAATGCTCAGAGGTCAAGCTAACTACCTCAGTCTCCTAAATCACACCCCATCTTCCTTCATGCCGATGTCCAGTGTGAACTAACATGAACAACAATGCTACTGGAAGGTGAGACATACCAGGCTTACAAATACACCTCCCAACACCTCTTTGCTTTGTGTCCCAAGAGCTGGTGACCCTTGCTGATCAGAAGGGGTTCTCTATTCAGGTCTCTTTTTTAAGCTGTATGTTGACTTTTTTTCCTTTTTAAATTTGCTCTTGCAAATTTCTCCTAATCCACAGGACTTTATTAACTCTCTCCCTTTCTCTGGATACTCCTCCAAGAGGCTACCATATTATTCTTGGGCATGGATTTGTTTACTGATCATGTCATATTCCAGTTAGAAAGAATACAGTGGTAAGAAAGACAATCAAATCTCCTGTCTTCATGTACCTTATATTTTAGCAGGGATGAGGAGTAGAAAATAATAGAGCACACAAATACATGAGACACTTTCAAAGACTGATAACTAGTGTGAAAAAAAGTAAAATCAAAGAATTTTATAAAAGTGGCTGGGGGAAAGTAGAGCAGTTTTAGACTGGATCGTCAGGGAAGGCTTTTCTGAAAAAAATTTTATCTGAGTCTTGACTGATAAGGAGTATTCCATCATGAATGAATATTTTTTTCCAGGGTGATAGGATAAATATTACTTGGTAAAATTCCAGCTAAAAGGTAAGTAAAATTTCAGAAATGACATTAAGGTGCATCATTCTTAGAAGTCAATCTATAAAAAGAGGTGGGAGGCATTTATTAGAGGAAGGACATGAGAGCAGGGGGAAATCAAGCCACCCAAATATTTTTCTGACCTCAGGGAACATGTAACCGCTTCCCAGGAAGTTGTCAGCTTCAGGTTTTTATAGCACAGTGATTAAGAGAATGGACTCTAGAAGCAGACTACTATCAAATCTTGCAATTTACCATCTGTGTGACCTTTAGCAAGTTATATAACTTCTCTGTGCTCCACTTTTCTGATTTATAAAATACTTATAATAAGGGTGTCTACTTCAAAATGTTGTTGTGATAGTTAAACAATTTAATATATGTAAATCACTCATAACAAATCACAGAATATAGTATGTGCTGTGTAATTTTTGTCATTATATTGCCAGGTGCATCCTTTTATGAACACCCATGCACACATCAGCATCAGGCATTCTCCCTGCACACTTATCAGGGCAATCAGTACAGAGATCCCTGTGTAAACTGAGGGATCCAGATCCCAGCAGGAAGCTGATTCAAGTCTAAAGATACTTTCTTCTTTTTTTTTTTTTTACAAAGTCAGAGATGGAGATTTATATTCATGTAGACTTGTAGAGGCCTCTGATTCCTTTAGAACCTACTCAAGCCACACAATGATTCATAGAAGCACAAAAGAAGCCCCAACATTCCCATGAGTTCCCCCAGGTTTCTTCTTGGTTCTAACCATACCTGAAGTCCAGAGTTGTCAGTCGCCAGATATCAGTACTTGTTAGGGGGCTAGGCAGCCTTCCTGGAGTCACAGCTCACCTAATTCCTGTGTGATCTATAAGTCTGTCCTAGGCTCAACATCTAGCACATTGTCTAGCATATAAAAGGTTCACCCACAATATTTGTGGAATAAGTGAATTGTGGGTCTTTCATCATGTTTGTGCTTCAGGTGGACAATAACATACACCCTATAATTAATATAGGTATCTGCTTCTTTTCTCACCACTACTAGGAAGAAAGCTAAACAAATGAAGCATTCTAGAAACAGTCAATTGACACCATAAAATAAGAGAAATGTGAAAGTAGTAGTTTTTAGGGCGAATATTCTTTCAGCAAGTCCTCAGTTGCTTGCTACTCTAGTTTTATCTCAGCCCTCCCATGGGGCAATCATTATTAGAGCTGTTTGTGGACAGTTTCTCCTCAAATTCCCTTACAAAAGTATATTACTCACAGGCCCACGGAGAGCTCCCAACAGCATCCCTCCTGGCTGCCTCAGTTTTCTCAGCACCACGGAGAGCTCCCAACAGCATCCCTCCTGGAGGCCTGTTTTCTCAGCATCACGGAGACCTCCCAGGCTGTTCAGCCATTGTGTGGGACTTGACTTTTCACAGACCCTGAAAACTCCACCAGGAATTGCAGACTGATGACTGCTAGTGAACCACCTCCACTGCAATTCAAATACTGGAATGGGGCAAAAGGTGATTGGGGTAAAAAGTGCCCCAAAGTCGAAGAAATAGCCAAATAATCCACCATCCAGCGGTATGGCTCAGGGTGGGCCTGAAGACAACTGACTAATGATTGAAGCTACTTTGTGCCAGATTGGCATTTTTATTTCCCTTTCCCCCTCCTTGCCACCAAAGTTAAATGCCCAAGGTGAATTCAAAACCCACAGTCCAAACTGTGATCGGATCAACGTGGCTGCACCAGACGAAACTGATCTTATCTGAATGGTAACTTTATCCACTTCGGAGAGCAGAACACATTACAATAATAAGGAGCGACAGAAATGGGAGGAAGAACAATCATAGCAGAGCCGGGAAGGAATTCACTTTACTATCATTTTGGAGGATTAATTCTAAGTTTCCCTTCTATAAATGTCATTTTTCACTTCAGCAGGAGGTCTGGGGTCTGAAATTATTCCAGCCAACTTGCAGAATGCATCACTTTGCACCTGATTTGCAATCCATTTCTGCTACCTCCTACCAAGTTCAACGATGTTCGTTTAATGGTCACTTGGTCCCCTACATTCTCCACCATGCTGCTGTGAGGAGGTATACACACTGGAGGTCAGGTAGAAGAATACAGGTGTTTGGGTAAGAAAATAGTATGTGAGATTACAGGCACAAAAAAGCATACAGATTCTCACAACGAATAGAGTTGTATGGCTGCAAGAGGAAGAGGGACGGGAAAATGTGTAGAAACAACTGTGTGTGCTTTAAATAATGCATTATATCTCGGCCTAGACCCTCTAGGTCTCTCACCCACTCACCAGTTTAAGCGAGAGGATTATATTGTTACCTGGATCCTCCTTATTGGACATGCTAAGTATTTCCAGTCTCATCTCCTTAGCAGCCCCCTAAATTCTAGCCACACTGGATCAGTTGCCTTTTCTCAGACTTGCTTGCATACGTATACACCTCCATGTTTTTACTCACGCTCTTCCCTCCTCCCAAAATTCCCTCCTGACTCCTTTCTCCTCTCTACCTCCCCACCCAATTAAGCTCATATTCACACTTCAAGGCCCAGATCAAAGGCCATCTCCTCCAAGACCCTAACCCTTAACTCTCTCTCACAATTACTATTCACTTTCTCACCTTTGTCTTCACAACAGGCTATTTTAAACTCATATTAGAGCGATTATCTTGCATATTTCTCTCCCCCTCTAAACTATAAACTCCTTGAGAGCAGGAGTCTTTTTTTATCTTTGTATTCATGGCAGCATATTGCTGTTTTTTGATCATAGGTACAACATAATACATTTGAGTAAATGCACGATTAAACAAAATTAACAATATAAAGCACAAGCCAGAATATCTTCCTCAGTCACTTTGTACCGGACATTTGTACTATAAATACCTTGGAAATAGCTGAGTCTTTCCAGGTACTGATTTTCCCCAACCAGCTTAGCAACTGGGAGAGGCAGGAAGAATTGACCTGAAGCCCTAGTGTGTCTGGCTAGGCCTATATCTACAATCCCCAACAATGAACAGGATGGAGCCTTTGCCTCAGAATCAGAGCACACCTCAGTGACTCTTACTTGTGTGACTGGTGACATCTCTCCCACTACTTTTAACCCCAAGGTGCTAACTTGAAATTTCCTACCCTAGCAGACTTTACTGAACTTAATTTCTAGATTTTTAAGAGTTGCAGTCTCTGATGTTACAAGTTCTAGCTTTCCCCTCCAGATTCGTACTCTTCCCTACCAGCTCTCTCCTACCCCACCGAACCCCAGGCCCTGGATCCTTCAAAGCACCTCTGTGCCAAGTGCTGATGCATCAGCTCAGAGTAACTGTATGTGTGAGTGTGGACGTCAACACGATTAAACACAGCAGTGTGTGTACTGTTGTTTACACTCAGCAGCAGTGTTCCATTATACAAAGGTGGGAGCATACTCCCATTTGGAACAGGGCATTCCTCCTCACAGGAAGAATGTTGACAAATTTGATGTCACAGAAATGCCTCCCCTGCCTTTCTCATAAACCTTCTGTGTGGGCTTAGTCACTCAGTCATGTCCGACTCTTTGCAACCCCATGGACTGTAGCCCACCAAGCTCCTCTGTCCATGGGAATTCTCCAGGCAAGAATACTGGCTGGAGTGGGTTGCCATTTCCTTCTCCAGGGGATCTTCACAACTCAGGAATCAAACCCAGGTCTCTCACATAGCAGGAGGCTTCTTTACCAGCTGAGCCACAAGGGAAGCCCTGCATGCCACAACTCATAAATCTTCTATCTAGGGGCAATTTTCAGTTCTCTGGACCTGCATCTTCCACATCCAGCACTCTTGGGATTGGGTCTGACCGAAGGGAGGAGGGAGTGAAGGCAGTTGAGTCTCAGATAGAACCACCTCATCACTGGCATCCTTTGGAAGGGTTTGGTGCTGAGCTTTGCTTCCCAGCTTCCCAGTCCCCTTACTCCATGTGTCTCCCATCACCGGCTTCTTCACATACCACCCCCACACCTTGCTCAGTTCCTTTCAGATTTCTTGGCTGAATCTTGATGGGTGGATTATGACCTTCCCATCTTGCTCAGCCCACTGGTCTGTGTCTTTGATTTTCACCTATCTGCTTCGTGAGTCTTGAGATGTAAGTGGGCTGTGTCTCCTGGGTTAGTCCAAGAATATTACTTTTCCTGCCCCTGACAAGGTGGTTGGATGGCATCACCAACTCAGTGGACATGAGTTTGAGCAAACTCTGGGAGATGGTGAAGGACAGGGAAGCCTGATGGGCTGCAGTCCATGGGGTCCCCGAGAGTCAGACAGGACTGAGTGACTGAACAACAACCACCAAGATGAGGAAGATGCAGGGCACTTGAGATGAGAAGGAAGAGAAGGGGACAGTAATACCATGCCCTAGCAGATACAACAGTCCTGCATCCTGAATGATCATTTTGTCTCACTGTGATCACTTTCTAAAAGCTGAGGTTTTCCAGTGCTTCAGGATTCTTTCTCATTTTTCCTCCAGTAGCCACCATTACTGCCAGTGCTAAAGAAGTTAAAGAAGAAGCCAATATTAGTGGAAGAAGTATTATGCTGAGTTTATCTCTACTTATTCACGCTCTGGGGCCTACCTATTTTGAGCCTCAGTTTCCCCATCTGCAACATACTTAACCTAGGATTCTGATGACTAAATCAGGCAGCATAAGTGACAATATGTGGGATGATGCCTGGCCATAAGACAAAAAATCTGTCCCTGAGCCCTGTGGGGCAGTTCTCAAGGATTCTATGGTTAGTGTGGACTTGTGGCAGGTGGGGGCAGCAGAGGGCCACTGGGGGACTGGAAGAAAAGGTAGGAGGCCCCGGTCTTCTGAATCCTTGCTTCTGGGAGACAGGTTCTAAGAGCAGGCATTTCAAGACAGCTCAGGTCCTCTACCAAGGAAATCCAGGAGAGAGAGCAGGTAGGTGCACAGAGGCCCATCTGAGATAAGCGGGTTGCGAGGGTCATGAGGTCAGGATGTCAAGAATTCATTAGAGAACTGGCACCATGGAGCCAGCCATACCAGCTGGGGAGCCGAGAAGTACCAGAGAGGTCGGCAACCTGCAGTTACAGGGGTGGCCTCCTTTAGTGGCTTCTCAGAGCTATCGCACCACTGGAAACAGGTTTTCCTTGGCCTCAACAAAGCCAGCCCACATCAACAAAACCATTGTGTTGGGGGAAATTTGTTTATATGTATAATTCACCCCCTTCACTGAACTGTAAAGATTTAAGAGTTTCTTCTGGTCTGATAATGCCCCCGTCTTGAGGTACTTGCTAAAAAGCTCATCCTTGTCTCTTATTCCCAAGCTGCAAAACTAATTCTCAAATAGCCTGCCTCAGGGTGCTAGGGCAGGTGTTCAGCATCCACCCTCAGAAATCACGAAGGCATCTGAACCTATTTCATTGTAGGTAAAAGCTGGGGTGGGGGTGGGGCTGATAAGGTCTTTTCCTCCTTCCGAAGCCTCTCAGTCCAAAAGCTGAGAGCTTCTCCTTCAGTCACCCTGTGCCAAGCAGCAGCTCTGCTTTGTGTGACCCTGATTGGTGATGACATCACCTTACAGCCAGGGACCCCAGGTGGGGCATTAGAGCGGGATTTCGGCTGCCCCCAACATTGGCTCCTGGGCTTTGGTGGCATTCAGGCCTTAAAGCACGCATACCAACCAGGGAGCTTGCCCCCACAAAACCACCCCTAGCTGCACATTAGTATCACCTGGGAAGCTTTCATTTATTGTTATTTATTTATTTATTTGGCGCATCTGGTGTTAGTTGCAGCAGCATGCAGCATCTGTCGTTGTGGCACACAGGCTCAGCACACGGGCTCTCTAGTTGCGGTGCAGGGGCTTAGCTGCTCTACGGCATGTGGAATCTTCGTTCCCTGACCAGGGATCAAAACCACATCCCTTGCGTTGAAAGGCAGATTCTTAACTACTGGACCACCAGAGAAGTCCCTGGGAAGCTTTTCAATGAGCCATTTATGACTAAGCTTCCAGCACCAGAAATTTTCATTTTATTAGTCTGGGTTATGGTAGGAATCATGATCAAAATATCTACTGACCAGTAAGGCATGAGCCCAGGCAGGCAGATGGATGCTGGCAGCACACCATATCTGTATGTACACACTGGATGTCAACCCTAGCCCTGGGCCCGATTATCAATATGTTCGAAAAGCAACCCAGATGATCGTAATAGGCAGCAAGAGGGGAGAACTGTAGGGCTAGACTTTGCCTCTGAGTAAATGTCCAGTGACTGAAGACTCCTCCATGAAGGAGAGCAGCTCCCAGACAAATTGACCTAAGACGCTGTCTGCACTAGAAAAGCAAGCAAGGGGATGAGGTGGTGATCATAGGACACACACCCAGGGCTCCATCGTCTCTGAGGGCAGGGGAAAACGTCACCTTCGTCTTTGACCCTCCAGGGCCTCTCACGGTGCGTGGCCCACAGTCCGTGGTCAGTAATATCTGGCGATGAATGAATAGCACTGACGCTTTATGAGCTTCTGTCATGAAGCTAAGTGACATACAAGACCCCACGGAGAATGCCTGACCAAAATGCAAATCCTGCTCAAGCACTCTGGAAAAGAGGCTTTACTTTTATTGAATGAAGGGAAGGGGGTGCTGTTGCTCATTTTTCACATCAAGTATTTGCAGGGAAATCACTGAGTAGTTCAGAAGAAAGTGGGGATTCCTTGCCTTTGTGCAACCACCCTCATCCCAAACCGTCTCCTGGGATCGATGGAAGCTTGCTGCACGGGTGTGCTTCCAGCCTCACCAACCAAAGCCTAAAATTCTGAGGGACAATTCAGCTCTTAAGCCCCTCAATCTGTCCCTCGGCCTGCTGTCTCACCCCCGAACCATGATACCCCTCTTCCAGGCTTTTCCAGCCACACTCCCCTCACCGCCTGCAGCCCTGACCCACTTTCGCCATCTGCACCATGGTGTGGGTCTCTGGCTGAATTGGGAAAAGGAGGGAAAAAAAAAAAAAAGACAGCCATTAGGAATCTTAATGAGACCAAGTTCATTTCATTATGTTGTCATTTCATATTTCACCGCTCTGACGGTGAAGGCACGGGAGAACCCAGAGGGCCTTTCTGCTTTGCACACAGGATGGAGAAGCAGGAGGAAGGGGGCACATGGCTGAGAGACAGAAGGAGACCACGCCCCCTCCCTGCCCCCACCAAAACCAAAGTTGGGGAGGCTGGCCCCTTCCCTGGCGATCAGGGGTGAGAGGCAGAGGCAGGAGGCTGAAGGAGCCCCTTTCTTTGCAGAGGGGCTCTGATCAAACCAGGGCAGGGAGGGAGGCGCCCTCCTCCGCGCCGAGCTCTCGCATGATCTCAAATACAAACAGAGCTGGCCTCGGGGCATCATAGAAATCGCCATTATAAATTCAGATGGTGCGCCAGGGGGTGCCTCATTTTCTGTTATTGTGTTGGTCTCATGAGCCACTCCAGCAATAGGATCTCAAAAGTGCAACTGCTACCCCCGGGGGCACCGTTAGAAACACATTATTTTTAAAGCACCGCAATAAAGTATGAACTCAAACAACTTCATTGAAATAAAGATTAATATGGAACATGTGTTCCTTGGCCTCCTCCCACCCACACAGCGAACAACCCAAGCCCTGCCCCCTCCTCCCAACCCCCACCCCCGCACACACACCCGGGGGTCCACTCCACGGACCACCTGCCCAGCCTGCGATTCAGGGCTTGAGAAGATCGGGGACACAGAACTTCGGTGATGAGGAGATAGGAAGGCCAAGCCATGCCGGACACCAAGGGAAGCAGCAGAGACCACTCTTGAGATTCCAGGCTTGTTAGCCGGTGGGATGCAGTGAAGAAATGAGCTGCGCTGGAGGACAGAGTCCTGGGACTCTCCAGGTTCAGTCACTAACTAGAGGCATGGACCTGAGCACATCATTTAACCCCTCAGAACCTCAATTTTGTTTTCTCTGAAAGAAAACTAAATGTCCCTCCTTATTATTCCTGTTTCACGGGGTTATGGTGAGAAAGAAACAAGGTAAGGCAGGTTGTAGGAAATGTCATTAAAACTAGGACATACCACCCCAGCTTAAGATACATGCTACGTTTTATTGTGCTTCACAGATATTACATTTTTTACAAATTGAAGGTTTCAGCAGCCCTGTGTCAAGCAAGTCTATCAGTGCTATTTTTCCAACAGCCTTTGCTCACTTCATGTCTCATTTAGTGTCACATTTTTGTAATCCTCAGTTCAGTTCAGTCCCTCAGTCGTGTACGACTCTTTGCGACCCCATGAATTGCAGCACTCCAGGCCTCCCTGTCCATCACCAAATCCCAGAGTCTACCCAAACCCATGTCCATCGAGTCAGTGATGCCATCCAACCATCTCATCCTCTGTCATCCCCTTCTCCTCCTGCCCCCAGTCCTTCCCAGCATTAGGGTCTTTTCCAATGAGTCAACTCTTCGCATGAGGTGGCCAAAGTATTGGAGTTTCAGCTTCAACATCAGTCCTTCCAATGAACACCCAGGACTGATCTCCTTTAGGATGGATTGATTGGATCTCCTTGCAGTCCAAGGGACTCTCAATATTGTGTGGTAATCCTCACAATATTTCAAACTTTCTCATTTTTATCTTGTTTGTTATGATGACCTGTGACCAGTGATCTTGGATGTGACTATTGGAAAATAAATGACAACTTGCGGAAGCTTCAGACGATGGTTAGCATTTTTGCAATAAAGTCTTTTTTTAATTAAGGTATGTACATTGTTTTTTAGACACAATGCTATTTCACACTTCATAGACTACAGTAGAGTGTAAACATAACTTTTTACATGCACCAGGAAACGGAAGAATCCACATGACTCGATTTATTGCAATATCTGCTTTCCTTTGGTGGTCTGGAAGCTCACCCACGATAGCGCCAAGGGATGCCTGTATGCCCTTCCACAGGGTGTAGTCCGGGGAAAGGAGCTCAGCTTTCTCTGGCCACTGAACCACAGCAAAGCAAGCAAGGCCCACCACCAGCAGATGTAACACCTTTCTCTCAGCTCAGCCCAGCTGGGGACTGGGGAGCAGCCAGGGCTTGGACACTAAGGCTTTGGGTTTGTTTTTTTTTTTTTTTTTTTTTGCACAGGTTCAGGAGATGCAGGCAGTATGGTGGAAGCAGACCAGTGAAAAAGAAAACAGAAGACTTTCTACTAGACAGAGCAAAGAGGAAGATGAAATGTGCTCTGAAAGAGCAGTAGTGATCAAAATAACCTTACTGAACGTCATCACCTTCCTTCCACTAGAGAGCTCAGAGCTCCTCCCTTGCAGTCTCTCATCTCCATGGGAAGGGGGGGTCAGAGACAGCCTTCCCTCCGTAGAACACAGAGAGCTTGTTGAATCAGGGGGGAAAAACCAAGGGTGGGGCTCCCAGATCCAGGGTCTCTAATCCAGCCTCCTTTCCTTGGAATCTAGGTCTTGAAGAGGAGTATTTAGAGGTAGTTCTCATCGAAGGGAAACTATATCATCAGATGGGGTTGCCTACCATGAGTTAACAGAAAGAAAATAAAAATTCATGCCGCAGGACCAGACTTTCATCCATCCAGATGTAAAGAAGGACTTAGGATCCTCCCTGAAATCTTGCCCTCTCCCACCCTCCACCGTAGCCAAGGAGAACCGTGCAGGGGTGGCTGGGGGCACCAGAGAACACTGGGTGAGGGAGGAAATAACAGTGAGGGGCTGGCACAGGGGGTTAGGACCGAACCCCCTGCCGTTACTACTGCTAGTGTCATGCAAGAGGCTGGGGGGGGCGGGGGGGTGAATTAAAAGTGCAAGACAGGTGCCCCAGTGGGGTTTTGCATCTCTTTTGCTTTCTGTTTCTAGAAGGGAAAGAGGATGGTCATAAAAATAACTGAACTGACATCAAATATTTAAATTTCAGAAATGCAAGAGAAAAGAAAAAAGTGAGATGAAAATACGCTGTAAACAAGGCACAAAGCTGTGCTGTGGCAGGAGGGCTCTTTCCTCTCTGGCTTAGCTGGGGACACTGCCATGCTGTACCAAGATGCCACTCACCAGACATTCCCAGGAAAGAGCGTGCGGTGGGAGAATGCGCTTTACCTCATCTCTGAGGGCTGGTGAGTCAAGGCAGCAGACCCAGGTCACAGGACCACGTGTGGAAGCTTGGCTCTGTTTTGTGGACCAGACTGTACTTGTCACCCTCGCCCACTTTCTCTGGAAGGGACATCACTGGCCATGAAGGGGACAAGACAGAAAGGTGGGCGATGGAGTGAAACCAGAAAACCAGAGGGTCCCACCTACCCCAACATCTATGCTCCGTGGGCCAAGAAAGGTTCACCACGGACTCTGCAGTGAGCTCTGAGGACAGGAAAGGCAGGAAAGACAGTTCAGGTAGGTAACGGATAAAGGAGTAACAGTGAAATGCATGCCATTCCCTCACCATCCTCCTCCATTAAATCGTCGTTGTTATTTAGTTGCTCAGTCATGTCTGGCTCTTTGCAACCTCATGGACTGTAGCCCACCAGGCTGCTCTGTCCAGGGGATTTTTCAGGCAAGAATACTGGAGTGGGTTGCCATTTACTTCTCCGGGGGATATTCCTGACCCAGAGATCAAACCTACACCTCCTGAACTGGCAGGCAGATTCTTTACTGCTAAGTCACGTGGGGGCTTGGGAACTCCCCTGGCCTGAGAGTGGAGATAGCAAAACAGAGTGGAGAAACTTAGAGTCATCGCGGCCTGATCAAAGCAAGCTGAGGGTCAGAAACACAGATCTGAAGAGGCGTGTGGGGCTCCAAGCCTGAAACCAGGGAAGCGCTAAGGTCCAGGCAGATGGACTAAGTCAGTTAAAATAAGCAGAAGATAAGACTGTAGCATGCCTTCCACAGTAGACTCAGCAGGCCTTGGTGACTGGGTGGAGCAAGTCTGGACTCTCAGGTTTGGGCAGTGGATCCAGTGAATTAGTGAACTTGTAGTTTATAAGTACAGGTGGGATGATAGGTGTCTAGAGGAAGGATGAACATCATGGCACATGAAAGAGCCTTTCTTACTGAAAACCTAGAGAACAAAGGGATAGAAAATTAAACTCTGAACAGAAAGGATGCTTTATGAAATACTGAGCTCCTTGTCTATGGCAGTATTCAAGAAGCATCTGAGTGGCAGAGATTTCTACATCAAGAGAGCAGCAATCCTACAAGACTATCTAAGATCTCGTGATTGCATTACACTTCTCTTCCTCCTACCCACCCCATACCCCACCCTACCCCCCATACACACAGTTACACTCAACTACACATGTCATCAAGTTAGTAAGAGAAATTGGTTCGATTGGCTGTTCAGTCACTCAGTCTTCTCTGACTGTGACCCCATGGACTGCAGCACACCAGGCTTCCCTGTCCTTCACCATCTCCCAGAGCTTGCTCAAACTCATGTTTATTGAGTTGGTGATGCCATCCAACCCTCTCATCCTCTATCATCCCCTTCTCCTCCTGCCTTCAATCTTTTCCAGCATTAGAGTCTTTTCTAACGAGTCAGCTCTTCACATCAGGTGGCCAAAGTACTGGAGCTTCAGCTTCAGCATCGGTCCTTCCAATGAATATTCAGGACTGGTTTCCTTTAGGATGGACTGGTTGGATTTCCTTGCAGTACAAGGGACTCTCAAGAGTCTTCTCTAACACCACAGTTCAAAAACATCAATTCTTCAGCACTCAGCTTTCTTTATGGTCCAGCTCTCACATCCATACATGACTACTGGAAAAACTATAGCTTTGACTAGACAGACCTTTGTCGGCAAAGTAATGTCTCTGATGTCTGGGTTGGTCTTAACTTTTCTTCCAAGGAGCAAGAGTCTTTTAATTTCATGGCTGCACTCACCATCTGCAGTGATTTTGGAGCCCAAGAAAAGAAAGTCTGTTTCCACTGTTTCCCCTTCTATTTGCCATGAAGTGACGGGACTGTATGCCATGATTTTCATTTTTTGAATGTTGAATTTTAAGCCAACTTTTTCACTTTCTTTTACCTTCATCAAGAGGCTCTTTAGTTCCTCTTTGCTTCCTGTCATTAAAGTGGTGTCATCTATATATCTGAGGTTATTGATATTTTTCCCGGCAATCTTGATTTCAGCTTGTGCTTCATCCAGCCAGGCATTTCACATGATGTACTCTGCATATAAGTTAAATAAGCAGAGTGACAATATACAGCCTTGATGTACTCCTTTCCCAATTTTGAACTAGTCTGTTGTTCCACGTCCGGTTCTACCTGTTGCTTCTTGACTTGCATTCAGGTTTCACAGGAGGAAGGTAAGGTGGTCTCTTGAAGAATTTTCCACAGCTTGTTGTGATCCACACAGTCAACGTTAGTAATAGAAATTGGTTGGATAATGGAGGGAAATGCTTCAAAAGTATACAAAGTTCCTCTAACATGCAAGGATGTATCCTCCCAAATAAAAATCCTATTAATTTTCCATAGTCCAAAGGGAGATTCAGAGGCTGTCTTCTTTCCCCCAGTTATAACCGTCTGAGCATTCTTTTGCCCTCACTGGGGGATAAGACTCTTGCAGGTCAGCAGCATCTGCCTTCATTCAAAGTGGTACCCTTTGTGATCCATGAACAGTGCAGCTCAGAACACAAAGGGGATGGTGGGATTCCTGCTAGTTGCTTGCCCAGTAGCATTCCCATCCCACCTTACAGCCTCCTTCTTAAAGCAAGCCCAACTTTGTTCCATTATCAAGCAACCACAGATTTATGGAAGGCTGGCCCCAGCCCTAGGAAATGGATCTTGATTTCAGTTTATGCCAACGAGAAAATTCCACTCCCCTTGCTAATAATGGTGTGTGATACCATTCTGACCAATGCAACCTGAGGGGAAAGCCTGCCCTTTGGTGAAGCTTTCTGCCTCCAAAACTGGCATATGGCCGTCTACATATGACACCACCTTGGGGCCATCTTGAGGCCCTGAGGAGAAGCCAATCCAATCTTTGGATAAGAAAGGCTTACCCAAAGGGTAAGCCAAGACACAAAGGATGGTAGGGCGGAGGGGGGGTGTGAAAAGATCTGGAGACACATTTGAGCCACAGAATTAACCAATCCTGGAATGCCTACAGCTAGACTTCTTACTCTTGGAAGGGACATGATATTTTTCTTATTATTAAAACCACTTCTAGTTGAGTTTTCTATTACCCGCTACTGAAAGCACTCCAAATGACAGGCACACCAGATCGCTTTCACCTCCAGGGCCTTGGTACATGCTCTCCCCTTCCTCCCGGGCCCTCCTTCCTCCACTTGGATGTTCATTCATCCCTCATACTTCAGTAGAGATATCCTGGCTCCGGGAAGCCATCCTTACCCTCTCTCATTAGCACCCCTCACATCCTACACTTCCTTCTCACAGCACTTACCTCTCTGTTCCAGCCTGTCTGTCCTTCACTAGGCTGCAAGCTCCCTGAGGACTGGGACCATGACCATATTGTTTACTGCCATTTCCCAGGTCTGGCACTTAATAGGCACCCAAACATTTTATTTATTCAACAGATATTAAGAATAGCTAATGCTTATTAAGCACTTCACATGAACCAAGTTCTAAACACCTTAAGGCTCACAACCACCAGTGAAATGGGCACTTCATTATGGCCATTTTACAGGTGAGAAAACAGGCACAGAGAGGTTGATTCACTTGCCCAGGGTCACACAGCTAAAGAGTACTAAACAAGAATTTTAACACAGGTGGTCTCTTTCCACTACACAATACAAAACCACTGAACATCTACTATTTGCAAGGCATGGTTGAAGGTGCTGGGAATACAGTGTGACCAAGACAAAGTTCCTGCCTATGCAGAGCTTACATTTTAATGAGAGGAGACAGATAATAAGTAACAAATGCATACAACTTTAAAACCACAATCTTTATATTTAAATCTCATTTCCCCATTAATCACTGGTATGACCTTGAGCCAATTACTAACCCCTTCTGAACCTCAATTCACAACCTTATGTAGAACTGGATCGATGTGGGAACAAAATAAGAATACTTGTAAAATGGCCTTTTATACCATCTACCACATAATAGGGGCTTAATAAATGTTGTTAATTGTTGAATCTGGATCCCCACAAAGTATGAGCCCCATGAAGAGAAGCAAAAGGAGTTTTGGAACTGGAGAACTGGTTGAAGGAGTCTATAGAGAATTGGACTGCTCAGTTAGAAAGGGTACTTTATCTTCTTGGTCTAGAAGGATTCCAGAACCAAGCCAGCTCCCAACTCCCTTTTCCCCAAGTTATTATCTACATCTGCTGGAGACAAAATAGGGATTGGCCAGGATGGGGACCAAGATATCAATTTATGGTGCTAAATCACCACTCATGACATGTGAGAGGCTGCCAGTAGGTTTGCATTAATAAAGCCTTATCTGGCCTGTGAGGATCTCAATAATTGTCCCAGAGGCCAGCAAGGAGACCATCATCAATAGAACAGACCTGCGGGTGGACAGTGATGGAAAAATGAACCCTAGGTCCTTATTGATAGATCTTATCTTCTATTGAATTGTATTGAATTATCTTGTATTGAATTATTAATACACATTTATTAAGAACCTATGTATTCATTATTTCAGAATGGATAAATACTAATATATTTAACCGGTGTTATTTTGAAAATTGTCATCTCTCTCAGCCCATCTTTTTGACTGCCCCAAGGCAAGGGAAAACCAGACATTTACATAGAGTAGGGGCTTCTCAGGTGGTGATAGTGGTAAAGAACCTCCTTGCCAATGTAGGAAACATTAGAGATGCAGGTTTAATCCCTGAGTTGGGAAGATCCCTTGGAGGAGGGCACAGCAACCCGCTCCAATATTCTTGCCTGGAGAATCACATGAACAGAGGAGACTGGCAGTCTACAGTCACAGGGTTGCAAAGAGTCAGACACGACTAAAGCAATTTAGCACCCATGCACAGAGGAGAGCTACCTGGAGTAACAGCAAGTTTGGCCTTGAAGTACAGAATGAAGCAGGGCAAACACTAACAGAGTTTTGCCAAGAGAACACACTGGTCACAGCAAACACCCTCTTCCAACAACACAAGAGTTGACTCTACACATGGCATCATCAGATGGTCAACACCAAAATCAGATTGATTATATTCTTTGCAGCCAAAGATGGAGAAGCTCTATACATACAGTCAGCAAAAACAAGACCAGGAGCTGACTGTGGCTCAGATTGTGAACTCCCTATTGCCAAATTCAGACTTAAATTGAAGAAAGTAAGGAAAACCACGAGACCATTCAGGTATGACCTAAATCAAATCCCTTACAATTATACAGCGGAAGTGAGAAATAGATTCAAGGGATTAGATCTGATAGACAGAGTGCCTGAAGAACTATGGACGGAGGTTTGTGACATTGTACAGGACACAGGGATCAAGACCATCCCCAAGAAAAAGAAGTGCAAAAAGGCAAAATGGCTGTCTGAGGAGGCCTTACAAATAGCTGAGAAAAGAAGAGAAGCAAAAGGCAAAGGAGAAAAGGAAAGATATATCCATCTGAATGCAAAGTTCCAAAGAACAGCAGAGATAAGAAAGCCTTCCTCAGTGATCAATGCAAAGAAATAGAGGAAAACAATAGAATGGGAAAGACTAGATATCTCTTCAAGAAAATTAGAGATACCAAGGAAACATTTCATGCAGAGATGGGCACAATAAAGGACAGAAATGGTATGGACCTAACAGAAGCAGAAGATATTAAGAAGAGGTGGCAAGAATACACAGAAGAACTGTACAAAAAAGATCTTCACGATTCAGATAGCCACGATGGTGTGCAACTGAGTACACACAATTAATGACTAGTCAGATGATTTATTTAGGCTTTGTTATTAAGCTCAGTGATAAAAGGAGCATCTTTGTTAAGTTGTTAGGTCATTGTGTACATGTTTTTGGTGTTGTTTGTTTTGATTTACTGTGAAAAATGCCCTCTAAACTACTGTTCTACCTGTGATGTCCAATAAAAGTACCCTTCATATTTAAAAAAAATAAAAAAGTGAGGCTGCTGCTTGTCTACCATATGCTCCAAGCTTATGAGATAAAATTCCCTGCCTTGCTTTGTAGTGAGTGGTTCATGTTCCTTAAAAATAGAAGCAGAAATTTTATGTTTAAAAGAGTGCCCCTCTCCTGCAAATCACTCACCTTTAAAATCCATACACTTAACCCAATGATTTCTCATGGCTTAACACATTTGCAGAACTCTGCTTTTGGATATAATGTTAAGTCAGATTGATCCACCCAAGAAAACCAAATTTATTACTTTATAGTCAGAGGAGTTGGTTGGTTCTCCTAAAACATATTAGCGTTTTTATAATGGAGTTACCTAGGCTTGGCTCTAAATGACATCTGGCTGTTTCCAAAAATAAAACTCATTCTTTTTAAGAAAAATATTTGGACCACTGAGAATGTTCAAAGCAATGTGTCACGACATATTTTTAAGCAGCCTAAATGACAGTCTAAGGTTTATTGCCTCAATTCAGTGAATAAACATGCATATGTCAGTGTGTGTGTGTACATCCATGTATGCAGATGCCTAAACAATTACCAGGAAGAGATATACATTAGTTTTGACAGGGGTCTTCTTACGGTGCTAAAATTACAGATGAACTACTTTTTTAATTGTGTTTTCCTGTACTTTCCAAACTTTCTGCAACAAATCTATATAACTTTTGTAATCGGGGAAAAAAGCACAATAAATATTTCATAAATATATTTTTAATGTGCCACCAATCCTGAAGGCAACTTCAGATCAGAAGTTATAACAATGTTTGGCTCAGGAAAGCGTCAATGGATTAAACGCATTGCCTTTCATGCTACAACTTTTGAAGGGCACAACCCTCATTTAGATGTACAACTTCTATTATGTCTGCTGCTGTTTCTTTAAATTACTCTCCATTAACTTAGGGCCACACTGTATAATGTCATTCCATCTGAGCCAGTGGCAGCTAAGCTTAGTAATTCAGACCTTACGATACGTGCAGTCACTAACCCCCATGGACAGGGCCCACGACAGGCCTGCATTGTGCCGAACGTCATTCCGCTACATGGGGTCACGGTCCAGAGCGAGGCCCCAGTGAATTTCCTTTGAAAACCCCTGTACCCCACTCAAGAAACGTTTCTAAAGGAAAAGAAGAAAGGGCATGACCCCATCTGAAATGTAATCTCTAATGTTCTGTAACACGAGATATCCAAGGGTATTGGCAAGAAGCCACAGTAACAGTGGCTGTACGGACAAGGTTGTCCCAGGTGTTTCAAAGATTGTAAGCAAATGAGAACTTCTGCCTCTTGCAGGGAACAATGGCTCCGAGATCCAAAATGCTCTATGACGTCACCGTTGATTCCGACCACCAAATGGGATGACAGAGGAAAGGCAGTGAGGTAGGGCCTGACTTGACCACACTGGCAAGAGAGGTAAGGTTCTTGCAATAAAGAAATTGGAGCACTTGGATGCCTGAGATGAGCTCTTCAAATTTCCAGCAATCACCTTTTCTTACAGGAATCAAAGTTTCTCTCTCTTGTTACCTCGCATTTACTCAATTCATTAGATCATCTCCTCCAATCATTCTAATGTGGAATCACCAAGAACACTCAGTAACAACAAGAAAAAGTCTTAAGGGGAATGGAACCAAGAAAAGGACCATACCCCAGAGTTGTAGAATGCCCTACATGTTTTTGGCAAGTTTGAATTTAGGGGTACCTCTGTCCCATCTGACGTGACCTTAAAACAGCTTGGGTCAGCTGTGGAGTCAGTGGGGAACCTGAGGAGGAAGAAGAGGAATGATTGACATATTGTCAACTTAATTATTTTTCATCAATAAAAACTTCACAGGGACTTCCTGGTGGCCCAGTGGTTATGAATCCACCTCGCAATGTCAGGGACACGAAGATCCTGCATGCCACAATGAAGGCCCAAGGCAGTCAAATAAATAAAGAAATGAATATTCTTTAAAAATTCACAAAAGCCTGAGATTCCACAGAAAACTATATGGCAGAGAGAACTGACTAGGGAGAAGGGATATAGGAACCACCTGGTCTATCACAGCTCATACTTTAGCTGATAAGGTAAGCCCTAAAACGGGATATGCAGTCATACTGTATGTAAACTATACCTCGATAACCTGACTTTACAAAAAAAAAGGGCAGGGGGGGAGACACAGATGTAGAGAGAAATTGCCCTATAAAATTCCCCCTTCTCCCCACGTAACTAACTCCTGGTGAAGAAGGGGAAGGTACCCACTCTGGGCAGCTTGCATAGATGAGGAGTGTCATAGGGGAATCTATGGGTGCTCCCTTTCCAGCTGGCCTGGGTATCAAGACAGTGTGATGGAGCCTTGAAACCACTAAATGTCTTCCATGGTAATAAAAGCCTTCCTACTGTGAAACAACTTTAAACTGTTCCATACCTCTCAAAAACAGACTCCTGAAAGGTACAACTGTGCATCCATAATGATGTGAGAGAGAAATACTTTCCTTGCCAAGGAGCTAATCAGTCAATCAACATCTAACCTTTTAGAAAGAACTCATCCACACTTCAGTGGGCTCCCTGTCTGTCTAAAAACCACGAAAGCATTCTGGGATTTGCCTGGTAATAGTTCAGCAGATGGCAGAACTTTAAATATGGGAAAAAATCAACCAACCAACCAACAGTTTTTGAGCGTATGTTCTTCTGAGACACAGTAGTAGACCCTGGAGGAGACTAAGTGTAAAAGGGGATTTCTGCCTTTGGTAATTTCTGATCATCACTGGGGAGCTGCCCTACTCATTAAAAACGGAATACTTCAAAAAATGTTTTGAGTTTAACAGATTACAATCATCACTTTCACAGAAATTAATTCAATCCTTCCTGTATACCTAAGAAGTTTGTGTTAATCACCCTGTCTTATAATTAGGTAATATAAAACAACAGCACAAGAAGTGTCTTGGGATATGATAAGCGACAAATGTAAGGGTGATATAGGCCATGGGCCTGACTTTACAAAGAATATGAGACCTGAGACTACAATTTCATAAATGTAAAATATCTGAGTAGAATAAGAGAGAAATAATAGCATTTAAGCCAGATGTAGTGTGAGCAAAGGTGTGACTGCATAGTCACTGTAAGAAAGTCAATTGTTGTTGTTATTGTTGTTGTTTAGCCTCTAAGTTGTGTCCAACTCTTTTGGGATCCCACAGACTGTAGCCCAGCAGGTCCCTCTGTCCATGGAATTTTCTAGGCAAGAATATGGCATTGGGTTGCCATTTCCTTCTCCAAGGGATCTTCCTGACCCAGGGATCCAACCCATGTCTCTTGCACTGGGCAGGCAGATTCTTTACTGCTGAATTACCAGGAAAGCCCAGAAAATCAATTACTGAGCTCCAAAAGACTCGGCCCCGAACAGAACACAAGGTTCGAGGAATTTTAATTCCATACAATGACCCAGTGTGAATGCCTGTTCCATGTGGGTAGAAGAAGGGCTCTAGATATGAGTTCTTTGGTAAAAAAAAAAAAAATTCTCCAGCTTTATCATGAAATATATGACAGTCCCATACAAGAGAGTATAGGAAAAGGATGATCAAAAAGAACTGCACAAAGCTGAGTGATGTCTTAGTCTGTTATGTCTTAGTCTGTTCAGGCTGCTATAACAGAATACCATAAGCCTGGGTGGCATACACATTGATTTCTCACTGCCCTAGAGTCTGGGAAGTCCAAGATGAAGGTGCTGGCAGATTCAGTGGCTGGTGACAGCCCACTTTGTGGTTTGTAGGTGGCTGTCTTCTCATTGTGTTCTCACGTGGCTGAGAAAGAAAGCTCTAATTTTTGTTTTTAATAAGGGCACTAATCCCATTCACATGGGCTCTATCCTCATGATCTAACCACTTCCCAAAAGCCCTACCTACTGCTACCGTCACAATGGGGTCAGGGGTAGGACTTCAACATACAATTTTGGGAAGGATACAAATATCCAGCCCACGGCAAGTTATGCTGTGATGTTTAGAGAGAGGTCTAGCTGTCATGGTCCTCAGTCATCGCTATACATCCAGAGCCGCTGACTAGTCTGATCATTCTTACCTGCCCCTTCCTTCTTCCATCTGCTTTATAAAAAAGAAACTCTAAGCTCACATGGGTATTGTCTGCTTAATTATCATTCAGACAGTTCTCCAAAACCTCATATGCAAACCATTACATCGTGAAATGATGTCATTATCAAAATCTAGAATATTCTTGGGCTCCTAAGGTAAAGAATGTATAGCCTCTCTTGACTCTTTTCAAACAGGTGGGTAGACCCAGGTGGCAGGCAAAGAAAAAAAATGGCTTAAAATAAATTGTAATATTTTACTGTAACATATCATTTGCTGAAGTCAAGCTTTGTCCAAACTACATTACCCCAAAAGTAAGCGAGTGTCCCTGTCTAACGCTAAATTCTAAGCCAGCTGCTTAAGAGCACTGTGCTGTTTCCTTCTCCAGGGTCTGACCTTAACGGCCAGACATTCATCAGTGTTCTTTCTGAAACCAAACAGCACTTATTCCGTATTACATGCTGCTTAGGCTGCACCACAGAGGCAGCCGGAAAATGCCTTAGCAGCACGGCTTTTTGCATTTCCATGCAGAAGTTAAGCCTGAAGCAGTCATCTTATCCAGATGTATCTTCCCCCCTCCAGATTGGGTCTTATCACCAGCTCAGTCACCCTCTTGACCTACTCCTGAGAAGTGGAGATTGGGGGCCAGAAAATATGACTGAGCAGGACCCCGGAAGACTCCCGCACAAGCACATCTTTCAGTTCAGTTCAGTTCAGTTGCTCAGTCGTGTCCGACTCTCTGCGACCCCATGAATTGCAGCACGCCAGGCCTCTCTGTCCATCACCAACTCCTGGAGTCTACCCAAACCCATGTTCATCAAGTCGGTGATGCCATCCAACCATCTCATCCTCTGTCGTCCCCTTCTCCTCCCGCCCCCAATCCTACCCAGCATTAGGGTCTTTTCCAATGAGTCAACCCTTCGCATGAGGTGGCCAAAGTATTGGAGCTTCAGCTTCAACATCAGACCTTCCAATGAACATCCAGGATTGATCTCTTTTAGGATGGATTGATTGGATCTCCTTGCAGTCCAAGGGACGCTCAAGAGTCTTCTCCAACACCACAGTTCAAAAGCATCAATTCTGCGGCGCTCAGCTTTCTTCACCGTCCAACTCTCACATCCATACATGACCACTGGAAAAACCATAGCCTTGATTAGACGGACTTTTGTTGGCAAAGTAACGTCTCTGCTTTTAAATATGCTATCTAGGTTGGTCATAACCTTCCTTCCAAGGAGTAAGCATCTTTTAATTTCATGGCTGCAGTCACCATCAGCAGTGATTTTGGAGCCCAAAAAAGTAAAGTCTGACACTGTTTCCACTGTTTACCCATCTAATTCCCATGGAGTGATGGGACCAGATGCCATGATCTTGGTTTTCTGAACGTTGAGCTTTAAGCCAACTTTTTCACTCTCTTCCTTCACCTTCATCAAGAGGCTCTTTAGTTCTTCTTCACTCTCCACCATAAGGGTGGTGTCATCTGCATATCTGAGGTTATTGATATTTCTCCCGGCAATCTTGATTCCAGCTTGTGTTTCTTCCAGCCCAGCGTTTCTCATGATGTACTCTGCATATAAGTTAAATAAGCAGGGTGACAATATACAGCCTTGACGGACTCCTTTTCCTATTTGGAACCAGTCTGTTGTTCCATGTCCAGTTCTAACTGTTGTTCCTGACCTGCATACAGGTTTCTCAAGAGACAGGTCAGATGGTCTGGTATTCCCATCTCTTTCAGAATTTTCCACAGTTTATTGTGATGCACACAGTCAAAGGCTTTGGCATAGTCAATAAAGCAGAAATAGATGTTTTTCTGGAACTCTCTTGCTTTTTCGATGATCCAGCGGATATTGGCAATTTGATCTCTGGTTCCTCTGCCTTTTCTAAAACCAGCTTGAACATCTGGAAGTTCACGGTTCACGTATTGCTGAAGCCTGGCTTGGAGAATTTTGAGCATTACTTTACTAGCGTGTGAGATGAGTGCAATTGTGCGGTAGTTTGAGCATTCTTTGGCATTGCCTTTCTTTGGGATTGGGATGAAAACTGACCTTTTCCAGTCCTGTGGCCACTGCTGAGTTTTCCAGATTTGCTGGCATATCGAGTGCAGCACTTTCACAGCATCACCTTTGAGGATTTGAAATAGCTCAACTGGAATTCCATCACCTCCACTAGCTTTGTTCGTAGTGATGCTTTCTAAGGCCCACTTAACTTCACATTCCAGGATGTCTGGCTCTAGGTGACTGCTTATTGCCAAATTCAGACTTAAATTGAAGAAAGTAGGGAAAACCACTAGACCATTCAGGTATGACCTAGATCAGATCCCTTATGAGTATACAGTGGAAGTGACAAATAGATTTAAGGGACTAGACCTGATAGACAGAGTGCCTGATGAACTATGGACAGAGGTTCGTGACATTGTACAGGAGACAGGGATCAAGAAAATCCCCATGGAAAAGAAATGCAAAAAAGCAAAATGGCTGTCTGAGGAGGCCTTACAGATAGCTGGGAAGAGAAGAGAAGCGAAAAGCAAAGGAGAAAAGGAATGATATTCTCATCTGAATGCAGAGTTCCAAAGAATAGCAAGGAGAGATAAGAAAGCCTTCCTCAGCGATCAGTGCAAACAAATAGAGGAAAACAACAGATTGGGAAAGACTAGAGACCTCTTCAAGAAAATTAGAGATACCAAAGGAACATTTCATGCAAAGATAGGCTCGATAAAGGACAGAAATGGTATGGACCTAACAGAAGCAGAAGATATTAAGAAGAGGTGGCAAGAATACACAGAAGAACTGTACAAAAAAGATCTTCACGACCCAGATAATCACGATGGTGTGATCACTCACCTAGAGCCAGACATCCTGGAATGTGAAGTTAAGTGGGCCTTAGAAAGCACATCTTTATTCTGCAGTTAAAATTTCTGAGAGGTTCCATCCTGAGAGATCCCATTATTGGAAACTTCAAAGAAATAAAACGAACATCATAGTTCCTTATGGAGGACAATATTCCAAAGTTCAAAATGTTATTCCATCTGGAAGACAAGATAGGGCATGTCTGTGTCATCGTGTGTGTGTGTGTGTGTGTGTGTGTGTGTGTGAGTGAATGGTCTTAACAGACTGGCAGCAGTATGATGGATGACCTCTAACTTCCTATGATCCTGTCCACCTTAATATAAGCTTCTCCTTCAGGTGAGATGCTGCTGAACTACAGGTAATGCACGCACGTTAACTCCAAGTAACTCAATGGCTCAATAGCCTTCGTTTCAGAAATTACTAGTGAGCTTGCCAAGAGCAAAATGAGCCCCACTACCTTGTGAACCAGGTGACCACGAGGCACGTTTTACATCATCTGTATGAGAGTTGTCAAATTTTGGAAAGTTTGAGATTTACAGAAAGCAACAATGGTCTAGAAGCGAAGATTCTCATCCCCAAGAAAATGAGTTCTAGTGACCTATTTGGATGGGAGGAACGGTGAGGATTAAATGCTTCATGTTTATTGAGCACCTGCAGTAATCTATGTCCTTTTCAAAACATAGCAGAGGAGGCATAACTTCTGTTCCAATCAGGTTAATGAGGAATTGATTTTTGAAGCTTTTTAAAAACACAAAGTGTGATACCAACGTTAAACACCAATCAGATGGGGAGTGGTGCTCACCTAGCTGACTGCCTAATGTGGAAGGGAAAATGTGGGTGATCAATAGCAGATCTATAACTCGTTCCCAGGGTGGAATAGAGTGCTTTCCCCATCAGCAGCATGAGCAAAGAGTCACAGTCTCTTTGCTCAAAACCATGTTAGTAATCAGAAGAGGACTCAATCTCCCTACAAGTTAATGGGTGCTCTTTATGATAAGGAGATGGGGCAGAGACAAAAATCTAGAAGGGATACAGAGGGCAAGAACAAGCAAAAGGCCCTGGCACAGCCTTTTGCAAAATGTACGTCATGGTTTCTGAAGACAACTGGGCCACCTGGTGTTTGAAAGTTAACAGTTAAAGCTCCTTTCTCTCTGTCTTCCATGGACCGCAAATCACACAAATGACCTTAGAACAGTGTTAGCCAGCATCGTCTACGGTGAGGGGGTGATTCAGCATTAAGTTTTGTGACTCCAGACATTCCCAAGTCTGGCCTGGGAACACTGAGGGGCATATCCTGTGTTGGTGAGACTTGGATTGTTCAGAAGAATTGGAATCTATTGAGGGCTGTGAGACAAACACTCACATTGGCAACAAAACCTAAAATAATGTTAACTCATTTATTGAGGACTGAGTATGTGCCAGACCCTGAGTCAGTCAGACCCCTGACCTACAGTATCTGATTTAATCCTCACAGCAACCCCACGGAGTAGGTATTGTTGTTACCACCATCACACAGAGGAGAAACTGAGAGAAGTGAGTTGCCCAACTGGAATTCCAATCTTAAAGCGCCAGACTCCAAGTCCTGTGCCCTTAATCACCCTACAGTCTGCCTTCTAACAAATAAAGCCACCATCTACTGAACACTTCAATACATGCCATGCTTCATGATGGGCTGACTATGCATGTCATCTCATAACACAGGCAGTTGAGATGAGTAATTCAGCAACTCTTTCATCTACTGAGGACAAACTTCATACACCATGCCAAAATGTTTCCTAAGTGTAGAGGAAACAAATGTCACTGACTTCAAGAAGGTCCTCATTCTTCCAACTGACCCATAAGTGGATCCTAACATGGTATCAGCATGGGTTTTCCTACTGGGACGGTAGTACAGCAAGAACACACTGAAGTATGTAAATAAAGAGAGCCATCTGAATTCATTTAAAAAGTCTGAATTATGAAATATTTTTAAACAATCTTTTTCACTTTTAAGATTCACTTTTTCGCTTCTTTTATATTTTAAGAAAAAATATAGCTAGACCTAAAGTAACAATGTATTGCCAAGTAAAAATCTTGAGTAGTCAAGAAAATTTTTTGCATTATTGCTTTTACTTTCAGCAAATTAAAGTGCTTCTACAGTGCCTGCAGACAGTTTATTCCCTTAAGAAGATGAAAGAGTCCCTCTGAAGTCCAGCTTTTGCCTGAGTTATGACAAATTCCAAATTAGTGGTCCCTCAGTAGGGCCTATATTAATGACTGTATATTTTATCTTGTATTGACTATTTTAAGTAGCTCTTTGCCAAGGAATGCAAATGGTGTTAGTCCATCATCTCATTTACTTTTATATAACAGAGTAGGCTAACCTGTGACCCACAGATGAAGTTATATTTCCCGAGTCACACATTGAACAGAAAATAGACTCACACCCTGCCCCATTCGTCAGAACTCCTGGTCCAGCTCATGCTTGCTCTCCACATTCCTCCTTCCACTGGGTAAATCATGCTTCTCCCCCATTCTTGAAACAAAGTCAGGAACTCCTTAGTCTAATTGCTCATGTCTTTGTGTATAAATTAGTGGTTAATAATGTTATGAATAATTACATATTGTTAATAACAATGTCATTATTTTTCTAAAGGTCATTCAAAGAAGAACTTTAGTCCTCAGCCTGAAAGGAAGCAAATGGGGAATGAAAGGAGCTGTTTATTCATCTGTTTTTAAGTTTAGAAGAAAGAAAGAATTAGACCATGACACATGTCAGAACTTCAAGTTGTTCCCCCATTCTACTCTCGACTTCCTCCTTACTGCAAAATCAACTAATTGAAACCATTTTAAACCAATAAGAAAACCAAAGAGCAGACAAGAGATGTGCCTCAGGTCACAAAGCTGGTGCCTCAGTTCTCAGTCCAGTGCTTTCTGTGATTCCATGTGGCCTGCCTTGAAGAGTAAAAGATTAGAATGAACCAGACAGAGAAATATTTCTCAGATAGCCAGATAAAAGTGGCTCTGTGAGAGAATAAGCTGGATCCATATCTGGATGGAGATGTATTCAAAAACTGTTGACACAGTCCTTTTAAGAGAAGCAAGCACTTTAAAAAGAAAGACAGAAGAAAAAAATGAAGCTCACAGGCTTCTATACTCAGAAGTTGGAAACAACCGTTTATTAAGTTATTTTAGCAGTCTCCCCAGAGTAAGCTGGAAATAGCAGGGTTGGTCTTATTCTTTAAAAGAAAGTAGAAAACTGCCCTCTTCTTATTAGAGAAAAATCATTCAAAAGGCAGTTCATTGTGCAGCCCCCACTGACTCTGTACAGAGTTTCTCTAGATATTTAGAGCCTGGACCCTGGAGCCAGATTGCCTGTGTTCAAACTCCATCTCCACCACTTACCAGATGTGTGAACTTAGGTAAGTAATCTCTCTGGATTTCTGTCTTCCCATATATAAAATATGCATAATAATAATACTTACTGAAGGTTGTGGGCTTCCCTAGTAGCTCAGTTGGTAAAGAATCTTGCTGCAATGCAGGAGACCCCAGTTTGATTTCTGGGTCAGGAAGATCTGCTGGAGAAGGGATAGGCTACCCACTCCAGTATTCTTGGGCTTCTCTTGTCGCTCAGCTGGTAATGAATCCGCCTGCAATGTGGGAGACCTGGGTTCGATCCCTGGGTTGGGAA
Source organism: Giraffa tippelskirchi (assembly GCF_054371585.1). Taxonomy (NCBI): domain Eukaryota; kingdom Metazoa; phylum Chordata; class Mammalia; order Artiodactyla; family Giraffidae; genus Giraffa; species Giraffa tippelskirchi. The sequence goes on along the minus strand of NC_137281.1, from coordinate 149,107,446 downwards.
GATCCCCTGGAGAAGGAAAAGGCTACCCACTCCAGTATTCTGGCCTGTGGTATATACACATATACATAACACACGCATATGCATATTACGTATGTTATCACTACTGTGATAGCCATGGTCACATGTAATAGAAGCCTGGGGGTTCAAAGAAAAAGAAAATTCATGTCCCTAGGGATGTTTTAGCAAACTGATAACAAAAACACTTATATGAATGACTTCCTAGTTTAAGGAACCTCACCAAACAATTGTTGAATGAATGACTGAATGTCATAAGTCAAAGAAAGCCCCAAAGAATTTTATAAATCTCAAAAAAAGATATCTAAGGGTAATGTAGGAAACAAAATTTTGTGTGTGTTTTCTTTTTTATAAAATTTATTTTTTAATGAAGGATCATTGCTTTACAGAATTTTGTTGTTTTCTGTCAAACCTCAGCATGAATCAGCCGTGGGTATACGTATGTCCCCTCCCTTTTGAACCTCCCTCCCCTCTACCTCCCCATCCCACCTCTCTAGGTTGATACAGAGCCCCTGTTTGAGTTCCCTGAGACATACAGCAAATTCCCGTTGGCTATCTAGTTTACATATGGTAATGTAAGTTAGAAACCAAAATTTTAGTCAGAATATGGAAACATGGCTAGAATTCATTTAGCCGTAAATTATAATGAATGAACAGCAAGAAAATGTGCGATTGTACTTTTGGCTTATATTTCTAATTTGCTAGAAAAATACGGTGCTTACCTTTATCAATTTTAATAATAAAATTATGTATTTTCTTTTAAAAGAGACAGAATGGCTCTAAATCTGTAATGAGAGCCTTAGTAACCACCGTAAGAAAGTCAGGCCACATATAGCCCATGGGGCTCAGAACACTTAGCTGTGGTATCTACTTCCACTTGCTGGACACTCCCCACTACCTCTCTGTCCACAAGGACAATGAAAGCAGTGAAGTAAGTACTAGGACCCTGAATTACAGATATTGCTATGTGACCTTGGGCAGGTCACATAACCTATTCGAGTCTATTTTCTATCAAGAAAAATGAGAGTCTTGGACTAGCTCATTACCAAGTTTTCTTTAAGTCCAATAATTCTAAGAAATCTTCTATAGGGATAAAGCTAAAAGTTAAGAGATATAAATTGTGACAAATGTCACAAATATCAAGCCAAGGAAAATCAATAAGAATATCTCCAAGGCAAACATAGATGATTTTGCCACTTTCAACGCATCTATCACTATTAACCTGTAGAGTTTCTACCATGATTATCACCTTTCTGTTGCAGAAGAAGTATCTTTTTGCATTTAAAATATCTAAGCTATTGCAGTAACCTGTGATGGAGTCACATGGCACAACATCTCTGAGGCCATACTCCCAAGAAGGAGAAAAGAGGTGGAGAAGCGGTGATTAGAAGGACTTTCAAGATAGGAAGAGAAACAATGCACAAAGCGTCTTTCAGTGAAACCCGATCGAATGCTGTATCAGTTTTGAAGACAAAGGAAGAATTTTGAGGCAAAGGTCAAACTGCTTGCTCTAGGGGACACCTGTTCCCATTTTGCTTTTCCTAACATCACCCTGACTTTTCTTGCCAGTTTAGCTGAAACTGCTCCCACCCCCCAGCAAGAGGACTGAGTCCTGACTGGTCCAAGCTATTCTGTGTTGCCCCTCTGTCCTGGCCACAGTGATTGGTTGAGGAAAAGGTACGTATTATGGAATAAATGTGACCCATCCCCCAAATTCATATGTTGAAATCTAATCCCAATTTTATTTGGAGGTAGGACTCCTTGGAGTTCATTGGGTCATGAGAATGGAGTCCTCATGAACAGGATTAGCTTCTTTATAAGAAGAGACCAGAGATCTAACTAGCTCTTTCTGCCATGTGAGGATGCAACCCAACAGAGAGCTCCCACCAAAACCTGATCATGCTGGTACCTGGATTTCAGACTTCCAGTCCCCAGAACTGTGATAAATAAATTTCTGTGCCTTAGAAGCTACTCGGTCTAAGTACTATGTTATAGCAGCCTCAACTGACTAAAATAGCACTTAAAAAATATCAGGCCGGGGGACTTCCCTGGTGGTCTAGTGGTTGAGAGTCTGCCTGGCATTGCGGAGGACGAAGGTTCAATCCCTAGTCAGGGAAGTAAGATCCCACTAAGATCTTACATGCCAGGGAGCAGCTAAACCTGCAAAGCACAGCCTGGAGAGCCTGCAACTAACATCCAATGCAGCCACATTAATAAAAAAAAAAAAAAAAAAAATCAGGCCAATCAAGGGCCAATAAGACAACTTTTGGTTGAAACCAAAAAAGCCAAGTTTCTCTTTCTCATGGATGTGAATGAAGACACTATCAGGGAGATGTTCACAACCATCTTCAGACCCAAGGGGAGAGCCTGCTTGATAACAGGACCAACATCAAAGATTCATTTGAGTCCTAATTCAAACCCTACCCAGGCCATTTAGTTACAAAGCAAATAGAGTCCTCCTTTTCATTTTAGCCAATTTAGGTTGAGTCTTCCATTCTTTGAGACCAAAAACTTTCTAACTGAAGCAGTTTGCCGACTGTTGGAATAGGGGTATTAAGAGTCAAATGAGGGTGTGTACCAGAACCAGTCATGATTCAGGAGACAAAATGACCCAAAGCAAATAAGTCAGCAGAAAAGAACTAGCAGATCAGGCCTCATGGAAAGGGATCTGACACAAAGTAGCTGGTCCCTGTCTGCATTTACAAGATCAGGGACACACCATCCTAAGACATCACAGGATATCTTCTGTGGGAGAAGTAAAAGCAGGAGGCTTCTGAGACTGTATCTGTCAAATGTGCAGCCACTCCACTGAGGGTCATGTTGAGACTCAATGTTCCACTAAGAAAAAATCAGAAGAGGTAAAAAGGCAGGCAGGACTTAGGAGATAAAAATCATAAACCATTGCCCAAAAGTCCTGCAAAAGCACAATATGACTGAAGGCAGCATCAGTATCTACAGCGTCCAGCTCAGTGGGGGAAGTGCCTCTTGGGCTGCAGCAATACATGCCATCAGACAGATGATTTGTCTTTGATTTGATTCCAGGTGAGTCATCAATCCACTTGGAGGCTGAACTCAGGTGGGGTGAGAGGTCCACGGGCAAAGTCCTACCTCCTGGGGCAGAAGTTGAGATTGGCAAGAATTAAGCAGGAAGACAGGCTCCCTTTTCAACCGAAGTGTGGTTTCTCCTTATTTACTCCCATCCCTAACACTTCAGCAACTTTGCAATTCAACATCGTATTTTATAAAGAACTATGGGGGCTTCCCTGATAGCTCAGTTAGTAAAGAATCCGCCTGCAATGCAGGAGACCCTGGTTCGATTCCTGGGTTGGGAAGATCTGCTGGAGAAGGGAAAATCTACCCACTCCAGTATTCTGGCCTGGAGGACTCCATGGACTGTAGTTCATGGAGTCGCAAAAAGTCAAACAGGACTGAGAGACTTTCACTTTTATTTGGGGCTTCCCAGGTGGCGTAGAGGGTAAAGCATCTGCCTGAAATGTGGGAGAAGTGGGTTTGATCCCTGGGTCAGAAAGATCCTCTGGAGAAAGAAATGGCAACCCACTCCAGTACTACTGCCTGGAAAGTTCCATGGATGGAGGAGCCTGGTAAGCTAAAGCCCATGGGATCACAAAGAGTCGAACACGACTGAGCAATTTCACTTCAGGCCAAAATACTGGAATATTCTTTTTATGTATAGTTTATCTATTTATTCTCTAGTCTTTCCCAAAACAATCAAATCCTAAAACATGATGCTGTGAAAGTGCTGCACTCAATATGCCAGAAAATTTGGAAAACTCAGCAGTTACCATAGGACTGGAAAAGGTCAGTTTTCATTCCAATCCCAACGAAAGGCAATGCCAAAGAATGCTCAAACTACTGCACAGTTGTACTCATCTCACATGTTAGTCAAGTAATGCTCAAAATTCTCCAAGCCAGGCTTCAACAGTATGTAAACCTTGAACTTCCAGATTTTCAACTTCCAGATGTTCAACCTGGTTTTAGAAAAGGAACAAGAGATCAAATTGCCAACATCCACTGGATCATCAAAAAAGCAACGGAGTTCCAGAAAAACATCTATTTCTGCTTGATTGACTATGCCAAAGCCTTTGACTGTGTGGATCACAATAAACTGTGGAAAATTCTTGAAGAGATGGGAATACCAGACCACCTGACCTGCCTCTTGAGAAATCTGTTTGCAGGTCAGGAAGCAACAGTTAGAACTGGATAAGGAACAACAGTCTGGTTCCAAATAGGGAAAGGAGTACATCAAGGCTGTATACTGTCACCCTGCTTATTTAACTTATATGCAGAGTACATCATGAGAAACACTGGGCTGGAGGAAGCACAAGCTGGAATCAAGATTGCCGGGAGAAATATCAATAACCTCAGATATGCAGATGACACCATCCTTATGGCAGAAAATGAAGAAGAACTAAAGAGTCTCTTGATGAAAGTGAAAGAAGAGAGTGGAAAAGTGAGCTTAAAGCTCAACATTCAGAAAACCAAGATCATGGCTTCTCATCTCATCACTTCATGGCAAATAGATGGGGAAACAGTGACAGACTTTATTTTTTTGGGCTCCAAAATCACTGCAGATGATGACTGCAGCCATGAAATTAAAAGATGCTTACTCCTTGGAAGGAAAGTTATGACCAACCTAGACAGCATATTTAAAAGCAGAGACATTCCTTTGCCAACAAAGGTCCGTCTAGTCAAGGCTATGGTTTTTCCAGTGGTCATGTATGGATGTGAGAGTTCTACAGTGAAGAAAGCTGAGCACCGAAGAATTGATGCTTTTGAACTGTGGTGTTGGAGAAGACTCTTGAGAGTCCCTTGGACTGCAAGGAGATCCAACCAGTCCATCCTAAAGGAGATCAGTCCTGGATGTTCATTGGAAGGACTGATGTTGAAGCTGAAACGCCAATACTTTGGCCACCTCATGAGAAGAGTTGACTCATTGGAAAAGACCCTAATGCTGGGTAGGATTCGGGGCAGGAGGAGAAGGTGACGACAGAGGATGAGATGGTTGGATGGCATCACTGACTCGATGGACATGGGTTTGTGTAGACTCCGGGAGTCGGCGATGGACAGGGAGGCCTGGCATGCTGCAATTCATGGGGTCACAAAGAGTCAGACACGACTGAGCGACTGAACTGAACTGAAGGCACTGATGTCCTAAGTATGTTTTTCACATTCAAGCTCATTTCATCCTCTCAACAAATTCATGAGGAAGGTTGTTATGGGCTAAATTGTGCTGCCCCAAATTCATATATTGAAGCCTTAACCCCCAATGTTTCGGGGTTATTTGAAGACAGGACCTTTAAGGAGGTAATTAAGGAGGCAATTAATTATGAGCTTAAATGAGTTCATAAGGGTGGGGCCCTAGTCCAATAAAACTAGTGTCCTTATAAGAAGAGGGAGAGAGACCCAGGGATGCTCACACACCAAGGAAGGACCATGTGAGGAAACAGACATCTGCAAGCCACGCAGAGAGGCCTCAGGAGAAACCAAACCTGCCAGATCCTTAATCTTGGACTTTCAGCCTCCAGAACTGAGAGAAATACATTTGTTTTTAAAGCCAACCCATTTGTGATATTTTATTATGGCAGCTTGAGCAGACTAATAAAAAGGCACTAGCATAAAGGACTGTGGTCTCAGAGCTACGCTTCCTGGGTTCAGATCCTGGTTTCATGCTTGTTAACATACCTGTCTCCTTGGCTTAACCATGATGCTCTACTAGCCACCAGAGAAACAGCAATGACACCAATGAATGTAAACTTGTATCAAAGTTACCTAAATCCTACATATCACCCAGTGGAAAATGAAGATGAAAAATGCTCAGCCTAAAAAGAAGGCACTCTGTCAGTGAGCGGTTCTGTTTAACTGATAGGCACAGATGGGCAGGAAGAAAACACTGCTTAATATTGGGGTTCAGTGGGAAAGAAAGAGATGTGCCCCCAAAGTTTTGACTCTAGATACTGGGCACCTAAAAATCTATAAAATTCCTCCCCAGTTGAAGCCACTCTCAACAGGTGCTCTTGGGTCACAGAATCGCAGGTTAGCCCATAGAGAAGCAATGGAGTTTCTGTCTCTTCCAGACCCTTACATTTACAAGTAAGGAGACGGACTCATTGGAAAGGAGGGGGCGACAGAGGATGAGATGGTTGGATGGCATCATCGACTAAATGGACATGAGTTTGAGTAAGCTCTGGAAGATAGTGAAGGACAGGGAGGCCTGGTGTGCTGCCGTCTGTGGAGTCGCAAAGAGTCGGACACGACTGAGCAACTAAACAACAAAAGGGGACTGAGGCCCAAAGCGGTCAAGTGACTTGCAGTTTCATACAGTTAGGGGGACCCTGCTGTGCCACTGGCCAACACCAGCTCTAATGGGTCCATTTTTTAAATTCCCCTGAAAGCCTATATATTTTAGCAGGACAGCATGTCCCATCTCAGACACGGCTGAAGTTCAGACTGATCTAATGACCAAAAGAGCTCAAAGAACGTCTCCTGGGACTGCTTCCCACCATTATTTGAATCCTCTTTTCAAGGACACACAGCCAAAGCCACAGCCAGGTGGGGTGGGAGCAAATTCCTTCAGAGCAATTCAGCCACTGGAAGAGATGGGGCACCATATTCCCAGTAGATTTTTTTTTTTTTCCAAATAAATGCTCGTTTCCTTCTGCATTTTGCAATAGGACGACTTGATGACACAAATTTTTTCCCATTCACATTCAGCTGCCTGTACTTCATTACTTTCTACAGATGCTCCCAGACTCGGAACATGCCAGCTCTTTGTCACTGATACACTCCTACCATTGAGCTGAAGTTAGCAGGAGGAGGGAGATGGCACTTTTCCCTTGAATGGCTGCGAAACTCCCTCGCCCCCACATCCAATCAGCCACCAAAGTCTGTCATTTCTTCCTTCCCAATGTCTCCCGCATCTGTTTCTCCCTCTCTACTTCCACTGTCACTGCTCAGGTTCAGGACTCAATTGCCCCCTGCCTGGGCTGCTGGCTGCAACACCCTCTGCCTGCTTTTCCTACCCGTGGCTTCTTCCTCTTCCTCCATCCAAAGCTTTTCACTGTGTTTATCACTCCCCTGCTCTAGGGGCTCCCCACTGCCTAAGGACTTGCCTAAGCTCAAAAGTCAAGCCCCCTGTGCTGGTCTCAGTCCACTTGGCTGACTAAGTCTTCCACTCTGCACCCCAAGGGAGCCCTGTGCTCCAACCAACAGCTTCACCCAAAGTATCCCACAGGTGTCATGTATCAGTTCCTTCCTGTTGTTACCCGTATCTTTTATGACATCCTGATTGTCTTCGACCAAAAAAGCCCTACTGATTCTCCAAGAACCGGCTCTTCCCTCCTTCATCCTTCCCTCATTGAACAAGGAACCACTGACAGCACGGTGCCTCTCCCAGGGTGCTGGAGAAGCGATGGACGAGCGAGGCAGACACAATCATTCCTTTACGGCATTTACAGGCAAGTGGGGGAGAGTGATAAATATACAAATAATATAACTAAAATAATATCCACAAACGTGATAAGGGCCAGAACGGTTTTTTGAAATAAAAGGGTGAGAGGTCAAGGAAGCCAGTCTCTGGGGTAGTAAAATCAGAGCTGAAGAGTGAGTGGCTTGTACTAGTTGAGAGGGAAAGCCACGGATGGGTTTCAAGTCAGACGTAGTATACCCTCCTCCAGCTGGGACCTTCCACTCCACTTTTATCTCAAACCCCGTTCTTTCAGCCTCTCGCCCTGAGCTCCACGGTGAGGCCTTCTCCACTGGTGTCCATTGATCTAACACTCATGTTCAACATGCCAGAGTTGAATTTGGCCCCTACTGGCCCCTATGAGCTTTGAGCAGAAACATCCTAATTTAACTTCAGCATGTGACCAGCCAGCTTGCCCAGCTTTCTGCCCTGGCTCTTCCTTTCTATTCAAGGTCACCCTAGACTATTCTATGTCTATGTCTATTCTATGACACTCTAGACTGGACTGAAGCCCAGTCCTGGAGTCCAGTGACAACTGACCACACTGCAGCCCTGTGACCATTAGTGCTGACTGCTCTCAGCACCAAGAATTATTCTTGCTAGAATATCCCTGTCCCACCTCAGAAGTTCAGCCCCCTAAGGGTTTGATGCTCACTGTCATCAGACATTGAGCCACATGTTCTCAAATCAGTCCATGAACCACCCACATCAGAATCACCAGACATGCCTGTTACATGCAGATACTCAGGCTAGTCTCACTTCAGACACTTTGAAGGTGGAGTCTAGACATCAGCATTTTTAACAAATGTCTCAGATAATGTGTTCCAACCTCGAAATTTGAGAGTCAACTTTCTAAACCTTGGAAGCCTGACAATTTAAATATTGTTTGCACCCTCTTCCCGAAGCCAGTCTTGGTTTGTACTCTTCATCCTGCCAAACACTCTCAGGATACAATGGAAATCCAGATGATATAATCCCCAACACAGCCCCAAGAAGAATGACTGGAACATGGTTGATGCTTAACAAATACGTTTCAAATCATTGTCAATGACCTGAGTCTAGGCTGGTAGCCTGCAAGGGCTACTCTAAGCACGCTTGCTTCTGTGTACCATTCTTTGTGGGCGAGAACCATCATTCCAGAACATAAAATCAGGTGGCAACCTAGATTTCATGCTAGCTACACATCTTTTCTGCCAACACAAGCAGCTCCCTGAAACTTAGCTGGTCTCGGGCATTAGATCCTGCAAACCACCAGCCATGGAACACAGTGGAGACTAGGATGCTGCTGTGTGTGTTGTGTTAGTGGCTCAGTCGTGTCCAACCCCATTGATTATAGCCCACCAGGTTCCTCTGTCCGTGGAATTTTCCAGGCAAGAATATTGGAGTGGGTTGACATTCCCTTCTCCAGGGGGTCTTCCCAACCTAGGGCTCAAACCTGGGGCTCTTGCATTGCGGGCAGATTCTTTACCGTCTAAGCCACCAAGGAAGCCCTGATATCCTCAATAAAGCATGGTGTATTTTAGAATCATTATTATTACTTTTCTCATGGTAAAATTAGTTTGATTTTGCCCAGCTATGTTTCCATTTGGTCCAGTAAGAACGACAGAGTTAGTTACTTAACTGATTGCCCTGATAGAAAGTTACCTGTAATAACTCTCATTCTTATCTATACTGCAGGGACACTGGTGAGCATCTCAGTGTAGGAAAGCAGAAGGGGATACAGTGGAGAGGGTGTGGCTTTGGCATCAACAGGTCCAGGTTTAATCCAGCTAGTGCTCACTAGCTGAGTTATCCTGAATTAAGATTAATTAATTAACCCCCACCCAGAAACTCAGTTTCCTCATCTGTGACATGGAAATACAGTTCCCATGGATACAGTAAATCATAGTTCTTCCCTCCCTTCCTGGTGAGCCATACAAGGCTGGGAAGAGGAAGCCAGGCCACCCCACCACGCTGCCTCTGCTTACACCTGAGGCCTACTCAATCAGCATCTACTGTAGGCCCCTCCACGGTCCCTGGGCCTCCTCACCCTCAGAGACAGACCAGGGGAGAATAATGAAACACAGGTCACCCTGGATAAGCACGTGAAAATAAGCTAGATTTTCCATAGCTCAGGTCTTCTGCCTGGGTCAGGACACTCATTAGTCTTAAGTCATTTAAAAGTCAGAGTATCATTCTTTTAGATCCCATGTACATGCATTAATATACAATATTTGTTTTTCTCTTTCTGACTTACTTCACTTTGTATGACAGACTCTAGGTCCATCCACATTTCTACAACTGACCCAATTTCATTCCTTTTTTATGGCTGAGTAATATTTCATTGTGTGTATGTACCACATGTTCACTATCCTAGTTCCAGGGCAGGAAGAGAAACATAGACATAGAGAATGGATGTAGACACAGTGGTGGAAGGATAAGGTGGGATGAGTTAGGAGATTAGTTTTGACATAAATACACCAGCATGTGTAAAACAGATAGCTAGTGGGAACCTGTGGTATAGGATAGGGAGCTCAGCTCAGCGTTCTGTGATGGCCTAGATGGGTGTGATGGGGAGGGAGGCTGGAAGGGAGGTCTAAGAGTATATGTGTATATATATATATATATATATATACACATATAGCTGATTAACTTCATTGTACAGCAGAAACTAACACAAAATTATAAAGCAATTCTATGCTACAAAAGTAAAATTTTAAAAAGTCAGTAAGTTAATACTTTGTGCAAGAATAACTTGAAAAAAAACTCTAACTCTGTATGATGATGGATGTTAACCGGACAGATTGAGGTGATCCTTTTGAAACATAGACAAATACTGAATCATTACATTGTACACCTGAAACTAAAATGTCAGTTATCCCTCAGTTTAAAAAATAACTTGAAACAAGAGTAACTTTGCATTTCACACCAACTCTGAGAGCAGGGAGTATTCCCGTCATGCTCTCTGTTGTGATAGAGCAGAGAACCAGGTCTGGGGCGGATGTCGGGAGAACCCTGGCCAGAGGCACCATCTTTCCACACAGCAGAACAATGCTCCCCACATCTCTCTCTCTGCCCCCACCTCCCTGCCCCTCCCTTTAAAAGAAGAGACATATCAGACGTGTGACTGCAGGAGAAGGAATTGCATTTTCTTCATTCCACCTTCTCTCCCTCATGGGCAGGGAGCCCTGACCTCTAGACAGTTTCTTCTCTGCTTGGTCACTTGTTCATACAGTAAGTTTACCAAGTTCAGCTCCTGTAATGACAACAACAATAACAACAACAACTGATGCCTACTGAGCACTTACAATATGCCGGGCACTGATTCAGTGTTTTATAGGCATTAATTAATTTAATCCTCACAATAATAATACCCTGTGCATGCATGTTTAGTCACTCAGTCGTGTCCAGCTCTTTGTGACTTCATGGACTGTAGCCCACCAGGCTCCTCTGTCCATGGGAATTCTCCAGGCAAGAATACTGGAGTGAGTTGCCATTTCATCCTCCAGGGGATCTTCCCAACCCAGGGATCGAACCCAGGTCTCCCACATTGCAGGCAGATTCCTTACCGTCTGAGCCACCAGGGAAGCCCCAATAATACCCTATAAGGCATATTATTATCTCCATTTTACAGATTAAAAAACCAAGGTTCAAAGATCGCCTAAATAAGTTGCCTTAAGGTCACGCAGTTACCAAATGGCAGAGCTGAGATTCAAACCCAGCCAGTCTGGTTCCAGAGTCCTTGCTGAGCCCACTATGTTATACTGCCTCTTGTTACACTGTTATGGGAGAGGGGGTGTCAATTTGAGGATGTAACTTCAATTCACGGGACATGTTTTAGAGAGTCACATTATGGCTATATGTCAAGAATGATCTCATATTCAACCATGACCTCCTGGAGGTTAGGTCTTGGTTCTCAGTAGCCCTCTGAAGCCAGGAGAGAGAAAGGGTGCCAGGTGAAAATTCACACAAGTGTGTATCCAAATCTACCTGGTAGATCCACCTGGGAGGAGAACCCAGGCGCTTGCCAGATGCACTCAGCCATCCTCCTAATCCATCCACTCAACACCAGAGCCATACCTGTGGGGTACGGGAAGAATAGCATAAGCAGCTATGAAGAGCACATGCAATATGACTTGGAACAGAAAGAAGGAAAATTAGAATAGTAACAGCAAGTATTTACATACTCCTGGACACTGTTCTAAGGGCTTTATGTATATTATCTCATTGAACTCACACCACAATCCTAGAGGGAAGTACTACTGCTGTTCAACTTTATAAATGGGAAATTGAAACCAAAGCTAGCTAACATGCCCTAAGTCATGCAGCTGATATTGGGTAGGCTGAGATTTGAAGCCAGCAGTCTGGCCCAAGTCCTTGCTCTTGACCATTACACTCCACTTGAAGGGGGATTTAAAAAAAAAAAAAAAAACAAAAAACAGGGAGAAAGCAAGCAAGCAGGTAAGCTCAGGCTCTAAAGACTAACAGAACTGAGTTCAAAGCCTGACTCTACCATCTGTCATTAAAATAACTAACCGGTTGCGCAAGATCTCTGAGTCTGCTGCTGTGTAGAAAAGACAGCCCCCACCCCTCCCCCAGCAGGACTGTGATGAGGAGGAAGAACATACCAGGGGCCAAGTGTCCAAGAACCTGGTAGGAAGTCAACCAGCAGGTTTCATCTCCTCCCACCATCATAGTACTAGACCCTGTGTTGGCCCTGGAGATGCAAAGTTAGCTAAACATTGTCCCTGCCCTCAGGGATCTCCCTGCCTTGCAGAGCTGGGTGGAGACACAGAAAGAGCATTATATCATAAGGAGACACATGCAGTGAGAGGGCATGAGCCTAGGGCTACGGAAGACAGAAGAGAGAACGATTTCTTCTGCCCAGGAGGGTCAGGCTAGTGAATCTGGATCTTACTGGTTAAATGGAGGGAAAAGAGTGAATATTTCCATCTAACATAAAACCTTTTACTGCTGCTATCGTCAAGATCCGTGCCAGCATTTAGATTCTACTTTCTCTTCCAGTGCCATTATAGGGAAGTTAAGAATATTTGTTCCACTAACTTTCTTTGAAGGACATCACAGGCCAATAGCAAGAGAACTGACACCATCCGGAGGGCCGCCGGTGGGTTGCATTTTAAACTGTTATTGTTTTCTCATAACACAACAGGGAACCCAAGGAGCTGTTTTACATTCCAAATACCTAAAGATTATAATCCATTAGAGGGGTGTATTTGTTCCTGGAACTGAGATAATGCTGGGCAAAGCTGCAGAATTAAGTGCCCTGGAGCTATAAATCTCCTATTTATTTCTTGATGAGTTTACAATGACAACTTGTAAATTCTCCCACACCTATCTCCCTACACACACACACACACACACACACACACACACACACACACACACACACGCTGCCTAGTAGGGAAGGTAAGCCAGGAAGTTGATTTTATCCATGACAACAACATAATGAAGGCAATAATGACAGAACGATTCTGTGAGTGCTTCCCGCGCGTGAGGCTCTCCACCAAGTGCCTACATGATCTCCATCAGTCCTCACAGCAACCTCGTAGCTTCTAGGGCCCTCTTTTTCTATATGGAGGTAGACTGAGGCTTAGAGCAGCTCCAAGAAGTAAGGTAACTTGCTCAAGACAAAGAGCTATGAAGAGTAAGCGAAGTCAGGACTCAAACACAAAGCCACGGAGAGCAGGTTCACGTCTATACCTACAGAGACCCTCGGGACGAGAGTCAGGGCCCCTGCTGAGTGCCAATAACATTTAGAGCTATTCTTGGCTTGGCCCACAAGGACCAACACCATCCCAAGCAAAGACTTCTAGGGAACCAGTAAGTGGATCCCCTAGACTTAGAATGGAGCTCCTGGTGCACCCTGCCATGTACAGAAACGAGGAGCTTGCCAGGCCAGAACTTTGAAAACCAAGTAAAATAAGCGCCTGTTCTAGTTCCCAGTCCAGGGGGCTGGGTAGTGGAATGGGCAGAGAGACAGAAAGAAGATGCTCAGTAAATGATGGACAGAGACACGGAGGAAGAAAGGGGAGAGGGAGGGTCAAAGGAGGAGGCTGTCATAATGGAGAGTGAGAGGGAAATAAGGCAAATTAGCAAGTTTTCAGAAAACAGAAATTCAGGAAGCAGGTGCCAGGGCAATGTAATAATTCTGCCTGGTGGCAGATTCTTCGCTCAGGGGCCCCTGAGACAAGCTGAGCAAACACAATACCAATCCCTACTTAGTGGCATCTTAAAGGAGCTAATTCAGGATACAATCTGCAGTGTCCCCAAAATAAGCCTGAGTCCTTTGGGCTCCAAACTTCTGACCCAAGCCCTATTATAAGATTATATAAGATTACATGAAATTCATTCATTCAACAAGTATCTATACCATAGTGCCAGGCAGTGTGCTGGGAGCTGATGATATACCAAAGAACAAAATGATCCCAGGCCTTTTAACTCATAGAAGAGGATTCAGACAATTAGGTAAAAGATAACATGTGCTCTATGGCCACCAGTTCTGTGGAGAGAAATAAAGTATGAACGTATGAACAGAGACTTAGGGAGTAGCAGGTGGGAGAAGAGAACCATGCGTAGCTTCCAATAGAGCCAGAGAAGCCTCACACAAAGGTGACCATGAGCAAAGGCACAGAGGAGGTAAGGGAGCAGTGGGGTGAAGAGATTTTCAAGCAGCGAGAATAGGAGCTGCAAAAGCCTTGAGGCATAACATGCCTGGCATAGACAAAGAGCACCAAGGCCAGCAGGTCTGGGTCCTAGTGAGCAAGGAGAAAACAGATAAGGTCAGAGAGGTCAAGGGGTGGGGAGGTCTGAACCCATTAGGGAACTTTGGCTTCTAGATGAGGGAGCTAGGGAACCACTGAAGTTTTCTGGGCAGAGTGACATGAAGAGCTTTAAGCCTGGCCAGCATCATTCTGGATTTTAAGCTGAGAAAAGACGTGAGTGGTTTAAGGGAGGAAGCAGGAAGACTGGCCAGAAAGTTAGCTGAAATCCAGGTGAAATTTGCATTTGTCCTGGGTCACTGTGGTGGCAGTGGAGGTAGTGAGTGGCTAAATCACAACTGGCCAAAGGACTGGATGTGGAGGGTAAGGCGAGGAGGAGTCAAGGTCAACTCCAAGGTTATCCACACCCAACCCTGAGCTTTCAGCTCAATTCCTATGACGCTCTCAAGTCTAAGCTCCCTTGAGTAAGTTGTGAAGACATTTTATTCTTCACTTTTGTTTCATTCCCCATATGGTTAAGTATGAATTGGGGTAGTTGTAGGGATAACAACACATAGGGGGAAAGGAACCCCTTTCATATTGGTTCCATGCTGTTCACAGGAGATCTCACTGAGTCCTCCCCACAACTCAGGGAGGTAAGCACCACAATCACCACTTCATAAACCAAGGTTCAGAGAGATGAACAGATTGTCCAGGGTCACAGAGCATTTAGTCCTAGAGCCTGTATCTCCTGACTGCCTATGTCATGAGCTTTCTATTACCTCAATGGTTTGATTTTGTTAAAGTTCATTCAATAAATATTTACTGAGCATCTCTAGGGTAAATGCCAGGTGCTGTGTTTATCTCTGGGATGTAGCAGGGATATAGCAGGGAAGTCATGACCCGGCACTGAACGAGCTCTGAGCTCTGTCTCAAGAGAGGTACAGACCCAGCCCCTCTCCACCGTCCACTCTGGGAGATGCGCTCCTCTGTGCCTGGAGAGGGGAGGGGTGATGCGGTCTCCGTTCTCCTCCCTTCTCCCTTTTCCCTTCTTCTCATCCAGAAACAGGCATGCCCTTCTCCCTGAAAAACTGCTAGAATTCGGCTCCAGATGCACTGGCTCGGAACTGGCATGCTGACCCGCTGCAAATGAAGTCACTGTAGCCCAGACCCCCGCTGGGCGTGGCAGAACTGGCCGCAAGCAAAGAGACGATAAAGAAATCTCTAACATGTGCCAAGGGAGGGATTATCACATGGGCTCTTGCTTTTTATGAAATAGGAAAAGTGGATTTTTCTAGTTGATTGCATTTGATCGTTTTTCCTCCATTTGTTTTAAAGTTGAACATCTGATCTGGCAGAGACTTCTCACATTCAGCTACAAAAAAAAGATGTCTTTTGAGCTCCTCTCCCAGCCTCCCATCACAGAGGATGGGGGTGGCGGGGCTTAGAGCATCATTCCACCGCCACCCCTAACACACCACAGCCCTTGGCATAAATCTGCCTAAAATTCCTTCTAATTTTGTCCATGCTTACCCACCCAGGGACCTTTATCTTCCAGGTTCAACAAAAAAAATAAACAACTCTCTTTATATTTTCCCCATGGACTCACTATATTTTCTGTTAACTCTGAATCATTTTATAGACCTGGGCTCTCTCCCTGCTATAGGTTACTACTGCCACCTGGAAGCCAAAAACCTGGACATCCCAATAGGATCAAGGGGCCCAGAAATCTTCCCTATCCAATCGCAAACCTAACACAATTATTGTCACTGCCTAGGAAGCAGCTTGGAGCAAGGCAGGGTATCTCAGGTTTTAGTGTGTTTTTAGTGTGCCGCAGGTCACCTGGGATCTTGTTAATATGCAGATTTGGATTTGGTAGGTCTAGTGTGGGCCTGAGATACTGCATCTGTACCGAGCTCCCAGGTGATGCTGGTTTATGGACCGCACTTTGAGTAGCAGGATAAAGCAGAAAGCCCATGGGTTAAAAAACCATAGCTCTACTATTAACTCATAAATCTTGCCAGTGGGCAAGATTAGCGTCTCCAGAATATGGTTTACAGACTATAAACCCCTCATGATGGTCCTTAAGGGTAAAAAAAACTTTATAGTCAAGCTAGAGTAGGTTTGGGAAATACTATATACTTTATGTGTACATCACCGCCGCTAGCAAACCTCTGTGAAGTCCTGTTACAGTGTTGTTCAATCTGCTTACCACAGTGAGGTATACCTTCCGGGTCAGGACAGAGTAAACCCCAGGCTGCACATATCCCTAAAGACAGATCCGTTTAAGGGAGAGCTATAAGGTGTCTGAGGTTCCCTATTGTCAGGAGTCAGGGAATTCATCGACCTCTAAACACTCAAAGGTCAAAGGTCCCCAGCATGCAGAGCCTTGGAGAATTTAGCCACTTGTCCTCCAAGGGAGGAAGCCCAACACCTTTGCCCTGCCATAGCCTCTACTCCTTTGCACCCAGAATATCCCCAGAAGCACCTCAACAATTCACAGGCTGACAGCCCCACCAATACCAGCCTTCACCAAATATTCAAAGAGGAACCAGGGAGCAGTTATAAACACAGCACCAAGAAACCTCTGTCTGCCTTGCATGTCTATGTGCGTGGGTGTCAGAGACTACACCAGGCTGCTGGGTGTTAATATTCTCTGCTATTCCCAATGTGATTTGTTAAGTTTTCAGCCACTAAAATGCCAGCCACGGGCCATCCCTGTGGCAATAATTCTGTTTCTGTCCAGGAAGGGACTTGTTCCTGGGGACCTGTTATCACTTACGCGTAAATCTGCCTTCTTTGGTACCTCTCCCCCTCCCTCCTCTCCTAGTAAGCAAGGGACAGGCCACCAGGGTATTATCCCCTCAGATCCAAATGTGGAAGGAGACCCAAGAGCGGGGTCTCGGTTCTAGAGTGGGGCCTCATGGGGGCACATTTCCAGGACAAGAATCCTGGTTCCATAGAAACTCGAAAAGGGCTGTCTGCCGTGGGACCTAATCCTTGCTTTGCAAAAAGAAGATGTGTCAGGTTGGCTGATAGACTGCGGACTTAGGTAACAAAACCAGGAATTCTGATTGGCTAAATTGAGAAATCCTCTCTCTTTCAGAAATCTCTTCCTAATCCAACACGGCTTGAGAGCGAGCAGGCACAACTCAACTTGAGTTCTCCACTTCTCCTGTACAAGTCATACGGCAAAAAAGCCTACAGCTAGTCCTGAGAACCAGCCCTCACAGCCTCTTAAGGGTAAACTCCACAGTCACAGAGTGCTGCAGAAACTCTCTGTCCTCCTGGCTTCCCAGGAACTCCAGAGCAAATGTACCAATAAAATAGACTTATAATGTGCTTCGTGTATGTAGCCCTCTGTTCTGAAAAACGTTTTGTAACTTGAAGCTATGGCATCAGCAGTACTAATCTCTGGGACACAAGATGGGGGTAGTGGAGAGACAGATCAATGGCCAAGACCCAGTAAAATCATTTCATTTTTTTTAATGTTCAAGCACAAAATACACTAATGGAATTGATTGTCCTATTAAAACTTTCGGTCACTACTTGTAGCTCAGTGAAATTACAAATTAGTAAATGCAATGAACTACATAAACTATTCATTTAGTAAATGACTGTCTGGCTCCACTGGGGCTGGGCAGAACTGGGGCAGCAGGGGTGCAGAAGGACAGGGAGTGGGAACAGATGCTGAAACCGAGGTCATCATCAAGGAGGAAGGTTTGAGGAACAAAAGCATGAGGCATCTTAGAGCTTTCAACTACTTTCCCACCCACCCTCAACCAAACAAAACCAAATACCTGAACCACCTGATCTGGAAGCCAAAAAACGGTAGGGTCTTTAATAATTAATTTCCTCTCATTCACTTAAGGAAATTGAGAGTGGGGAGATCAAGGAACTCACATACAATCACACAGATGATGATGACAAACTTTGGGCCCAGAGTAACATAGGATTCCCTCCTCTCAGTTCAGTTCAGTTCAGTCACTCAGTCGTGTCCGACTCTTTGTGACCCCATGGACTGCAGGACACCAGGCTTCCCTGTCCATCACCAACTGCCAGAGTTTACTCAAACTCACGTCCATTGAGTTGGTGATGCCATCCATCTCATCCTCTGTCGTCCCCTTCTCCTCGTGCCTTCAATCTTTCCCAGCATCAGGGTCTTTTCCAATGAGTCAGCTCTTTGCATCAGGTGGCCAAAGTATTGGAGTTTCAGCTTCAACATCAGTCCTTCCAATGAACATTCAGGGCTGATTTCCTTTAGGATGGACTGGTTGGATCTCTTTGTTGTCCAAGGAACTATCAAGGGTCTTCTCCAACACCACAGTTCAAAAGCATCAGTTCTTCGGTGCTCAGCTTTCTTTATAGTCCAACTCTCACACCCATACATGACTACTGGAAAAACCATAGCCTTGACTAGACAGACCTTTGTTGGCAAAGTAATGTCTCTGCTTTTTAATATGCTGTCTAGGTTGGTCATAACTTTTCTTCCAAGAAGTAACGTCTTTTTATTTCATGGGTGCAGTCACCATCTGCAGTGATTTTAGAACTCTACAAAACCATCTTATTGCCCAGCCCCTTCTTATCCATAACCACTAGGCCCCTGGTCTAGAGGATAGGATAAGGACGGAGGGGAGGAAGGAGACAGGAAGGTAGCAATCGGTATAGCAGACAAATTCAGTTCAATCAACATTTTGCCCAGTGCTGCCCAGTCTTCCTACTTTACAATCAGATGCCAGTCCACATAAGCTTTACAGCTACTACCATCCGAAACGGAGCCCCAAGGTGGAAGACTCATTTTCCCTCCAAGGCTGAGTTGTTCTTGCAATTCTAGACTAGTGAAATGAGGGGACAGAAGCCATCATTCCAGCTTACTGTGGTATCCTTGACCTCTTTCCCATTTTGCCCAACTTTCTAGCAAACTGAAAGTTATTTTAATTGATTCAGTTCCTTATTTAAATAGAGTAATCTTTGGGAAAGTTAAGTCTACCAGTTAGTCATACCAAAGTATGAATTACTGTTACTCATCTGATCAAACTGACTAATTTGAAGCTGGAGGAAAAGTGGAGATTTTAGAACAAAGGCACTTAGAGGAGGGACTTTGTAACCTATTAATTATAGCATCTTCTTAGATAGCACAGTGCCAGAAGCAGCTTAGCTAAGTATATACCAAGCAGAGTGGAAGATGTCTTTTCTAACTATGCTTGAAAATCCAGAAGGCATTTTTCAATAAATAAATATGACTATATAAATTTTTAATAAAAATAACTTCATCATGGCAAAAAAACCATCATGAAGAGTTAAAAGACACACAGCAAATACAAACATACATACATACATCCATATATATATATATATACATACACACACATACATCCATATATATATATAGTTTTCACTCATGTCATAGGTGGACCCTATCTTCCTAATAGTGAACTGTCAGAATCTGTAAGAAAAAGAGTGGATAAAAATAAAGGTCCACATAGTCAATGCTATGGTTTTTCCAGTGGGCATGTATGGATGTGAGAGTTGGACCGTGAAGAAAGCTGAGCACCGAAGAACTGATGCTTTTGAACTGTGGTGTTGGAGAAGACTCTTGAGAGTCCCTTGGACTGCAAGGAGATCCAACCAGTCCATCCTAAAGGAATTCAGTCCCGAATATTCGTTGGAAGGACTGATGCTAAAACTGAAGCTCCAAAACTTTGGCCACCTGATGCGAAGAACTGACTCCTTAGAAAAGACCCTGATGCTAGGAAAGATTGAAGGCAGGAGGAGAAGGGGATGACAGAGGATGAGATAGTTGGATGGCATCACCGACTCAATGGACATGAGTTTGAGCAAGCTGTGGGAGTTAGTGATGGACAGGGAAGCCTGGCGTGCTGCAGTCCATGGGGTCTCAAAAGGCGGACATGACTGAGTGACTCAACTGAAGAATAAAGACCACTGAAAAATGAGGAAAAAGTATTAGAGTTCCAAGAAAATATAATGACTATTAAATATATGAAAAGATGCTCAATCTCCGTTATAGTAAGAGAAAAGCAAATTAAAATATACTACAATGCCATTTTTCACTCATCAGATTGGCAGAACTCCAACAGTTTGATTATATACTTTGGTGATGAAGCCATAGAGAAACAGACACTCTCTTACTTTCTAGTAATTAATAGGAACTCATACAACCCCAGTGGAGGACAACTGAGTGAAAAATCCATCAAAATTATAAATGAATGAGCCTTATAGTTCTGCAGTTCCATTTCTGGGAACTTACTCTATAAATATGCTGACATGTGCAAAACGACACATATACAAGGTCATTCATCAACACAACCCTGAAGTAATAGCAAAGATCAGATGAACCTATTTGCAGGGCAGTAATAGAAATGTAGAGAACAGACTTGGGGACGTAGGATGGGGCAGAGGGAAGGGGAGGGTGGGATGAACTGAGAGAGTAGCATTGACGTATACCCACTACCACGTGTAAAACAGACCGCTAGTGGGAAGCTGCTGTGTAACACAGGGCGCTCACCCCGGTGCTCTGTGATGACCCGGAGGGCTGGGATGGGGGAGGGTGTGGGAGGCAGGCTCAAGGGGGAGGGGATACAGGTACACTTACGGCTGATTCTCCTGATTGTGCAGCAGAAACTGACAACACTGTAGCACAATTATACTCCAATTAAAGAATAAATAAAAGAGAAACGGGTAATCTGAATAGCTCTGTATATTACATAAATTGAATATGTAGTGAAAAATCTTTCCCCAAAGAAACCTTCAGGCCCAGATGGCTTCATTGGTAAACTGGACCAAGCACTTAGAAAACAAATACTATAATTATATACAAACCTTCCAGGAAATGGAAGAGGAACAAATAACTTCCTGTCTCTTCCTATCTTTCTCTTTTATTAGGCCAGCAGTATCCAGAAATCAAAATCAGATAAATACATTGTAAGAAAACTAGAAACTAATACCCTCTCATAAATGTAAGTGGAAAAATTCTAAACAAAATTTTAACAAATTTGAATCCAACAATATAATAAAAAGATAATATATCATAACTAAGTAAGATTTATCCCAGGAATGCAGGGTTGGTTTAATATTCCAAAAAATAAATGAAATTCATCAGATTAATAAACTAAAAAAGAAAACTATATGATCATCTCATTAGACACAGAAGCATTTGGTAAAATCCAACACCTATTCCTGATTTAAAAGAATAAAGCTCTCAGCAAAGTAGGAATAGAGGAGAATCTCCTCAACCTGATAGAGGACATCTATAAAAAACTCAAACTAGTATCATACTTAGGGCTTCCCTGGTGGTTCGGTGGTAAAGAACCCGCCTGCCAATGCAGGAGATGAGTTAGATCCCTGGGTCAGGAAGATTACCTGGAGAAGGAAATGGCAACCTGCTCCAGTATTCTTGCCTAGGAAATTCCATGGAAAGAGGAGCCTGGTGGGCTACAGTCCATGGGGTCACAAAAGAGTCAAACACAGCTTTGCAACTAAACAGCATCATGCTTAATAGTAGAAGACTGAAAGCTTTTCTACCAAGGTCAGGAAAAAGAAAAAGATGTCCCGTTTTAGCATGTTTTTTAACATTTTACTGGAGGTCCTAGCCAATGCAACCAGGCAAAAATAATAATAATAAAGGGCCTTTCTCAACTACTAAGGAAGAAGTCAAACTTATGCACAGAGAACATAGTTGGTGATACAGAAAATTCAAAGGAATCTACATGAACCAATAATCAATGTTACACAATACACCCATGAAATATATACACACTAAATATATAAAAGTCAATTGTATTTCTATATACTAGCAACGAATAATCAAATGTTGACTTTTATTTTTTTAAGAAAATGTTTAGGGAAGAAAAAAATCTGTGGCCCTCCCAGATAATTTTGGCTTCCCAGGTGACACAGTGGTAAAGAATCTGCCTGCTATGCAGGAAATGCAAGAGACACAGGTTTGATCCCTAGGTCAGGAAGATCCCCTAGAGGAGGAAATGGCAACCCACTCTAGTATTCTTGCCTGAAAACTTCCATGGACAGAGGAGCCTGGTGGGCTACAGTTCATGGGGTCGCAAAGAGATGGACACAACTGAGCATGCACATACAGAGCAGATAATTTTACAAAGCTCTCAAAGTCTTTAACAACAACAACAACAAAAACTGAATAAACATGGAATTTCAGGCAGGCTTCACAAGGGCAATGTTCTGGGGCACCTTTTTGCACCCTCCCTATCAAACAGCCCGGCTGGGCAGAGCCTAAGATGCAAGTTCTGATGCTGGAGTAATCTTCTAAGATCACCAAGGTGAGTCAAGGGGCACAGATTCTGGTCTCAGTAAAGTCCCTAGCTCACATATGAACTCACACATGGTTCTGTCTACAAAAATGACGTGACCTCTGCCCTCCCTCTTCCAGTTGCACTGAAAATGGCCATTCAGTGTGAAAGAATGCTAGGAAGGTAAACAAAGAAAATAAAGACCAAGTCCCAGGGTCAGGGTCAAGGTCAACTCTGCACAGTCTCTCTCAGTTGTCTCATTGTCAAATAGGAAAGTGCCTTAAGCCATGGAGAAAAGAGACTGAGGATCAAGACAGGATCTGTCCCAGAGGTCCTGGGCCAATAAGTTCCAAGAGCAGACACCACACGGAAAAGCCTGGAGAATCCAAAGAGCCGCGTCTGTTCATGGGAGAGGAAGGAGAGAGGTATGCGACCCTGTCACCTTCCAGAAGGCCCTATGTTAGTCTGCCACAGCAAAGCACCACAGACTGGGTGGCTTAAACATTTATTTTCTCCCAATTCTGGAGGCTGGGTGTCTAAGATCAAAGTGTTAGTAGAGTTGGTTTTTCTTCTAGCCGTTTTCCTTGACTTGCAGATGGCCATCTTCTCCATGTGTCTTCATGGAGTCTTCCGTCTGTGTCTTAATAAGGGCACCCATCATATGGGATTGGGGTCCACCCATATGACCTAGTTTTAATTAAATTCCCTCTCTAAAGATCTTACCTCCAAATACAGTCCCATTCTGAGATACTGAGGGTTAGGATTTCAACATGAACTTAGGGGTGACACCAGTTAGCACAGAACAACTCACATTCTTCCTCTGCCTGCCTCCACCCCCTCCCATAAATTTCCAACGGCTGAAAGATCCCGAACCCCTGCCGGTTCTTATCACCCTCACAGATCAGGTCAGAGGGAACCAGAGCTGCTCTCACACACACCATCATTCACTCCATCCAAAGCCCAAAAAGCCATTTCTTCTTCCATTCACGTAGGGATTCCTAGCCACTTACTACCAGAGGTTTCCATACACATGGGACCCTAAGAGTGGTAACCTAAGCCCCAAGCTGACCTTCCCCCTCCCTTCACATTCCAGTAAAGCACTCCTCTTTCCCTCCCCCCTGCCCTGTTCATTTCAGGATTATCACATTCAGAGAGCCAACATGACCTATTTAGGCTCTGACCCACTTACAACAGAAATACCAATCACAAACACTATCCAGGAGGAAAAAAAAAAAAAGATGACCACAAATTTAACTGATTGCAAATAAGAGGGAATGATGGAGAAGCCGCCTTCACCAATTTACCTACTGCTGATGCTACTGTAAATGTCCCGAAGGCGAGTTATTAAGGAAATTTGGACCACGCCCAGTAGCCCCTTTGGCATCAGAGCACTCTGTAGGTTTTCCAGCCTTACAAGTGTCCTAGAAATCAATGAAGTAGGTCTGTTTACTTTGTTTGGCTCAAAGATGGGACGAGCATCTCCAAGTGTCTGGAGGAAATGATTTCCTGCCAAGGGATGGGACAACCCACTGCACAAGTGTGAAAATCAGGGAATCAAGATGGATACTGGATCAGACTTTCCCATTCACTCCGAACCAAGAATGAGGGGGGATTAGTCTAGTGACCTTTGAAACAGGGGCTTTTGTAGTAAAGACATATGAGGTAGCTGCCTGACTCACAACAACAGCTTATTTCCTTTTCTCTGGTCCATTTCCCAAGGGTAGCTGTGTCTCTGCTCTGTGACTCCGAACCTTATCAGTTCCAAGAAAGACACCTGATCCAAGCCTGAGCCAATCAGATTCTCTCACATAGGAATTTGAGACTTAAGGAGCTTTGCTGTCTCAGGCTCCTGGGAAGGGGCCAACTGGGAACTCTAGGCAGGCCTGTCTCCTGCTCTTCCTGAGGCCTGGCTAGTCTCTTCTGCAGATTCTGACACCACCTTAGAATTAATTACCCATCTGGCTTATATTCGCCAGGGTCAGTTTCTACTAACTGCAATCAAAAGAATCACCAAATGATAAATTTTCTTTTTATTCATCTTTTAGTCCCAAGACCTACCACAAAATTTCACCACATGGTAGATACTCAATAACTTTGTTTTAAATTTATGAAAGTCCAATTTCCCTCTGCCACTCTACATGAGATAAGATTAAGAACAATGACAGAATGTCCTGTGGTGTGTGGGAAAGGATTCTTGGGTGCCAACCTTTCCTGAAACAACAAATTATATAAAGACTCTGCTTCTGGTTTTCCCTGAAAGGGGGAGACATGCTAAAATTTTCTAGTGGATTTTGCATAGCAAAAGAAACCATCAACAAAATGAAAAACACCCACAGAATGAGAGAAAATATTTGCAAACAAACCACAAGGGATTGATCTCCAAAATATACAAAAAGCTCATGCAACTCAATATCAAAAAAAACAAAGAACCGAATCAAAAAATGGGCAGATCAAAACAGACATTTCTCCAAAGAAGATACACAGATGGCCAGGAGGCACATGCAAGATGCTCAGCATCACTGATTATCATAGAAATGCAAATCAAAACTATGAGGTATCACCTTACACCAGTTAGAATGGCCATCATCAAAAATCTACAAACAATAAGTGCTGGAGAGGTTGTGGAGAAAAGGGAACCCTCCTACACTGTTGGTGGAAATGTAAATTGGTACACCCACTATGGAGAATGGTATAGAGATTCCTTTCAAAACTAAAAACAGACCTAGTATATGATCCACCCATCCTACTCCTGGGCATATATCTGGAGAAAATCACAATTTGAAAAGATACACGCACCCCAATGTTCACTGCAGCCCTATTTACAAAAGCCAGGACATGGCAAGTGAAAGAAAGCAAAAGGGACATCGCTCAGTCCTGTCCTACTCTGCGACCCCATGGACTGTAGCCTACCAGGCTTCTCCGTCCATGGGATTTTCCAGGCAAGAGTACAGGAGTGGGTTGTCATTCCCTTCTCTGGGGATCTTTCCGACCCAGAGATCAAACCTGGGTCTCCTGCATTGCAGGCAGACGCTTTACCCTCTAAGCCACCAGAAAAGCACCAGGACACGGAAGCAACCTACATGTCCACTGACAGAAGAACAGATGAAGATGTAGTACACATATATAATGGAATATTACTGAGACATAGAAAAGAATGAAACAATGCCATTTGCAGTGACATGAATGAACCTAGAGAGTGTCATACTAAGTGAAGTAAGTCAGACAGAGAAAGACAAGTATCATATGATATCGCTTATATGCAGAATCTAAAGAAATGGTACAAATGAACCTATTTACAAAATAGAAGTTGAGTCACAGATGCAGAAAACAAACTTGTGGTTAAGGGGTGGGTAGGGGGGATAAACCGGGAGATTGGGATTGACATATACACACTACTATTTATAGAATAGATAACTAATAAGAAACTACTGAATACAACAGGGAATTCTATTCAATACTGTATAATGACCTATATGGGAATAAAACCTAAAAAAGAGTGGATATATGTGTATGTTTAACTGACTCACTTTGCTGTACAGCAGAAACTAATTCAATATTGTAAATCAGCTCTACTCCAATAATAAAAACAAAAAACCAAAAAGAGCAGCATGACCCTTTTCCCTCTGCAGAGAAGTTTGCAAAGATTGCATTACCTGGGATTAGTGAGGTCATCCTGAAGAATTCTTCATAAATGTCAAAGTCTTGAAAAGAAAATACAATTTTCTTGTGGAAACAATTACCTGATGCCAGATGCCCAGGAAGTCAGAGAAGGGAAGTACTGGCTCCTAATCTCCGCTGACTTGTGGGCGGAATTCTCAGTGCTGGCAAGAGCAGGCTGGAGGTGACGGACACTTCTCTGTCTTGCTGGGATCTGCTTACACCAGGTGAAAATTCATGCCTGGGCATGAAGGGGGTCCTTACATTTACAGCACTGGGGGTCCTTACTTACTTTGGGTCCTTACATTTATACCTCTCTCCACACGCCTTCCATCCATTTGCAAGGCCTGGTCTAGGACTTGGGATATTCACCCAACCACTCATACTTTAATATTCCCTGAGCCCCTGGCTGGGCCTTAGACCCTACATCTAGGTGACTGTGCCAGGATCAGCAACGTTGTGAGTAGGACAACCTTCTAGGGTCACTCCAGGCCCTCCACTCACCCCTAGATTTCTAGGACACCCTTCTAAATAATCTCTCAGACCCCAGCCTTTTGCTTCTATAGTCCAACTGCACTGCAGCAATACTAGCTTCTCAAGATGCCAACTTAACCATGTTACTTTTCTATTCAAAACCTTCAATAAAGCCCAGACTCTTTGCTTAAGATTCAACAACACCCACAACCTGAACCCAGTCTATTTTTTAAACTTTTATCTTGAATCTTCCAAATTTATCTCCTGCATGAAACCTCTACTCTCACACAAGCAGCCTGCCCACCCGCCGCCCTGCTGAGCAGATGGGCACAAGCCTGGAGTTTCTAGAAGCCATGTTGCCAACATGTGGGGAAAAAGAAGCCCACACAGAGAAAGCGGGACTAAGAGATGGAGAGAAAGATTCCTGATGACATTGCTCGAGAACCAAGATTGGCCTCAAGCTACTTCTACCTCTGGAGGTTTTGGCTATAACATTTTTTTTTTTTTTTTTTTTTTGGCTTTTGCTTAAACCTTTTTTTCCATTCACAAACAAAAGGGAATACCTCCCCACACCCCTCATGGCCCATTTTTAATCCCTGACTCCTCTTCAAGGTCCTCTAGGATGTGGCCACGGCTCTTATCTCTAACTCTTATTATGTTATGTCTATTATTCACGGGAGCCATTCTGTATCCAGCCTAGTGACAGGTATTTCTTGATTCTTGAAACAGATGAAGTGCTCTTACTATCACCAGTTCCTTTCCATGGCCCCCTTCCACCCCAGCTTGCTGAAACCAACCCATGGTTCAGCAGTCAGAGGCACAAGCTAAGGCAGCCCTGGGAAACCCAGGAGGAGCAAATACTGTCCAATCCTCCTGAGCTGATGACCCAGCCTCACATTCAGACCCACTCCGGCTGAGTCTTGGATTCCAGCAGCCAGTACGGCCAAGTTGTCGGCCCACAGGGACCAGCCGGCAGGAAGAAGGTGAAAGAAGGCTTCAGAGGAGGGAGAGAGAAAGGAGAGGTCAAAGTCAGAGGAAGAGAAATCCACGTTCTCACCTAGGCTGAGACTATCTGCTCGTGGGCAGAGCCATGAGCTGAAGCCAAGGAAGATGCCACCCTGGAGTGTAACCTGCAGACCAGCTGGTATCTGGACCATCTGAGGATGCTCTGCGTCTTCTGCTTGTGGTGCCGTTTCTCCACTTAACCCTGAAGCGCTTCTGAGACCAACCTGCAAGGGGGCCTTCAGAGGGCTGACCGTCTCACAGGGGCAGGTCCCCCCAGGGAAGTGGTCGGCTGTCAGCACAAGTCTGTTCCACACCCTCTCACCTTCCCCTTCTTCAGCAAAGCCCAGAGTCTCACTGCCCAGAGAGGTGGGGTGACTTGATGCAGCCATGGTCGGTCACTTCAGGAGCCAAAGACAGACTCCTGGGAGGCCCAGCATCGCCCATATTTCTCCCAGGCCTGTGTCTCTCCACCATGGCTGCCACTCAGAACCCATTCAAAGACAGAACAATTTTTCCTCCAGTGAGAGAATTTGTAGTGTGAACAAGGTGCCTTGGGTAGGAGCCGCAGGTGACCAGGCTCCCTTCCTCCGTTAGCTTGGCAAGGATTGAAACGGTGTTTCCTGACAGCCATCCAAAGAGCTCCAGAGTTGCAGGGAGGTATCTCAGGGCCTCTACAGAGGGCAGAAAGGAAACGGAAAGTCAGAACGCAGGTGTCTAGTCCCACATCAGCCTCAGCTGCCGTACCGATAGTTCTCTATCATTGTTTCTAGATTTGGAGTATGATATTTTTGTTGGGTTGTTTTCATCTTGCTTTTTTACTATTTCAACATTTTTAAGTGTACAGTTCAGTGGCATTAATGTGAGTACACTCACGTTTGTGCAAACATCATTCCCTTCCTTCCTTCCCCAGAACTTTTCATCTTACAAAATTAAAACTCTGTCATGTTAAACAGTAATGACCCATTTCCTTCTCCCTCCAGCTCCCAGCACCCAATATTCTTCTTTCCGTCTCTAATAATTTGATGACTCAAGGTCAAACTCAAGGTCACTTCATACAAATGGAATCATACAGTATTTGTCTTTTTGTGACTGGCTTATTTTACTTAGCACAATGTCTTCAAGGTTCATCCATGTTGTGCCAGGTGTCAGGTTTTCCTCTATTTTTAAAAATGAATAATATTCTGCTGTATGGATATGCTGTATTTTGTTTATCCAGTCATCCATTGATGGTCACTTAGGTTGTTTCTATGTCTTAGCCATTGTGAATAATGTTGCTGTGAACATGGATGTACAAGTATTCATGTCTCCACTTGCCATTCTTGGGGACATATATGCAGAAGTGGCACTGCTGGATCTAATGGTTGTTCTATGTTTAATTTTTTGAGGAACTGCCATACAATGCCTCAGGGGGTAAAGAATTAGCCTGCAATGCAGGAGACACAGGTTCAGTCCCTGGGTTGGGAAGATCCCTTGGAGAAGGAAATGGCAACCCACTCCAGTATTCTTGCCTGGAAAATCCCACAGACAGAGGAGCCTGGCGGGCTATGGTCCATGGGGTTGCAAAGAGTTGGACATGACTGAGCACATAAATGCATACTGGTTTTCACAGCAGCTACACCATTTTACATTCCCACCAACAGGGTACAAGGGTTCCAATTTCTCTACATCCTCACCAACACAATTCTTTGACACCAGCTGAGTGTCCTCTGGAATTCCAGTTGAGCTATTTCAAATCCTAAAAGATGATGCTGTGAAAGTGCTGAACTCAATATGCCAGCAAATCTGGAAAACTCAGCAGTGGCCACAGGACTGGAAAAGGTCAGTTTTCATCCCAATCCCAAAGAAAGGCAATGCCAAAGAATGCTCAGACTACCGCACAATTGCACTCATCTCACATGCTAGTAAAGTAATGCTCAAAATTCTCCAAGCCAGGCTTCAGCAATACATGAAACGTGAACTTCCAGATGTTCAAGATGGTTTTAGAAAAGGCAGAGGAACCAGAGATCAAATTGCCAATATCCACTGGATCATCGAAAAAGCAAGAGAGTTCCAGAAAAACATCTATTTCTGCTTGACTGACTATGCCAAAGCCTTTGACTGTGTGGATCACAATAAACTGTGGAAAATTCTGAAACAGATGGGAATACCAGACCATCTGACCTGTCTCTTGAGAAACCTGTATGCAGGTCAGGAAGCAACAGTTAGAACTGGACATGGAACAACACACTGGTTCCAAATAGGAAAAGGAGTATGTCAAGGCTTTATATGGTCACCCTGCTTATTTAACTTATATGCAGAGTACATCATGAGAAACGCTGGGCTGGAAGAAACACAAGCTGGAGTCAAGATTGCCGGGAGAAATATCAATAACCTCAGATATGCAGATGACACCACCCTTATGGCAGAAAGTGAAGAAGAACTAAAGAGCCTCTTGATGAAAGTACAAGAGGAGAGTGAAAAAGTTGGCTTAAAGCTCAACATTCAGAAAACTAAGATCATGGCATCTGGTCCCATCACTTCATGGCAAATAGATGGGGAAACAGTGAAAACAGTGTCAGACTTTATTTTTGGGGGCTCCAGAATCACTGCTGATGGTGACTGCAGCCATGAAATTAAAAGACGCTTACTCCTTAGAAGGAAAGTTATGGCCAACCTAGATAGCATATTTAAAAGCAGAGACATTACTTTGCCAACAAAGGTCCGTCTAGCCAAGGCTATGGTTTTTCCAGTGGTCATGTATGGATGTGAGAGTTGGATGGTGAAGAAAGCTGAGCGCCACAGAATTGATGCTTTTGAACTGTGGTGTTGGAGAAGACTCTTGAGAGTCCCTTGGACTGCAAGGAGATCCAACCAGTCCATCCTAAAGGAGATCAGTCCTGGGTGTTCATTGGAAGGACTGATGTTGAAGCTGAAACTGCAATACTTTGGCCACCTCATACGAAGAGTTGACTCATTGGAAAAGACCCTGATGCTGGGAAGGATTGGGGGCAGGAGGAGAAGGGGAAGACAGAGGATGAGATGGTTGGATGGCATCACTGACTCGATGGACATGGGTTTGGGTAAACTCCAGGAGTTGGTGATGGACACGGAGGCCTGGTGTGCTGCAGTTCATGGGGTCACAAAGAGTCGGACACGACTGAGCGACTGTACTGAACTGAACTGAGTGTCCTCTCATTTGACTCTATTCTGACACATCTACCAAGAGATAGCATCAGATACCACAGGTTAAGTGCTCTGTCTTACAAAACTGTTCCCCCTCTCCCAATTTCAGACACGAGTTGCAAGCCCAGTTGTCACCTGTAATTCTGACCAATCTGCTATGGATTGAAAGTGTCCAGGACCTCCTCCTTCAGCATGATTAATTTTCTAGAGTGGCTCACATTACTTACTAGGTTATCAGTTTATTATGAAAGGATGTAACTCAAACAGTCAGACGGAGCAGGTGCTTTGGACAAGGTTCTGGGAAAGGGCACAGAGCTTCCACGCCCCTCCAGGCCCACTGTGCTCCCAGCAAATCCACAGTTCACCAACCCAGAAACTCCCCAAACCCCATACTTTTGGTTTTTACAGGATCTTCCCAGGTGACACTAGTGGTAAAGAACCTGCCTGCCCAATGAAGGAGATATAAGAGACATGGGTTTGATCTCTGGGTCGGGAAGATCCCCTGGAGGAGGGCATGGCCATTCACTCCAGTATTCTTGCTTGGAGAATCCCATGGACAGAGAAGCTACAGTCCATAGGGTTGCAAAGAGTCAGACGCAACTGAAGTGACTTCGCACGCACACATTACTTAGGTATGGTTGATTAAGTCATTGGCCATTGATGATTAACTTGACCTCCAGCCCCTCTCCCCTCCCAGAGGTCAGGAAGTAAGACTGAAAGTCCCACACGTCCAATCACATGTCTGGGTCCCCTGGCAACAGCCCCCATTATGTTACCTAGGAGCTTTCCAAAAGTCGCTCCATTAACATAACAAAAGACACCTTTCCAGCTCTCATCACACAGGAAATTCCAAGGGTTTTAGGAACTCTCTGCCGGAAATGGGACAAAGATCAAATACATATTTCTTGTTATAAACAACAATATCACAGGTCTGTAGTATTAGCATCCCCCACAGATGAAGGAGCAAACCAGAACCTAGAGAAGTAACTTGCCCAGCCCACACAGCTGTAAGTGGGAGCACCAGAGCCAGGATTTAAGTCCAAAAGTCTGGCTCTAGAGAATCTGTGCTCTTAACCACCAAGCAAGGCCAAAATTGATGTCCCATTTACAGACGAGGAAGCCCAAGACCCACATCACAGTGGCATGGCTGGATAGTAGCAAATCTAGGTCTTCTAAGGTCAGGTTACTCTCACCACTCCATCTGATTGCCAAATTCCCAAAGTATATTTGAACAAAAATGAGGACAATGAGGATCCAACTGCCTTATTCCTAGGACCCAGTTCTCACTCAAGATAACTCATCTCTATCCTCCACTCTCCAATCTTAAGTCCTCTGCTCTTTAAATAGAGTGAAATAAATTAACTACATTGAAGGGTTTTCTCCCTCTCCTTCTCCCAACCACATCGACTCAGTCTTCAGTCTGCCACCATAAATCACCGGCAATTCAAAAAATGGTTTCTGAGAAAATGGGCCTTCGTGGCTTGATGGATGTGTAAATTTCCGTCTCCTCCATACATGTCTCACTTTTCAAAGGGAAAAAAACCTTTATTGGCGTTAGCACATTTATGAGTTTAAATAAAAACAAATACATCTCTATTGACTGTAGTTATTATCCTTGGTTTCATGCAATGTAAGTACTTCAAATAAAAATAGATTGGTCAGAGTGAGTATGCATCAGGTCCAATAATGATGCAGCCTGTTTCCGTAGCGTATGTGTTTCACTTAATGTTCCCTCGGCTTGCAGGAGAGGAAGCATGTTGCTGCATGGAGCTTTTAGGCTCCATTTTCTGTCTAAATGCTCTGGGTAGGTGTGTGAATGTTTATTAGTGTCATGAAATACATCTGGCAGGCAAAGCCTGGCCTTTGCAGAAGAGACCAAAGTGCAATTGCTGAGGATGGGCCAGACCAGGCAGCAAGTGCAAACCCTGTGACATGTGAGCCCAGCACCAACCCATCAAGTGTGTGCGCAGTACCGACTGCTTGCCTGTCACTCAAGCAAGGGCCAACCTAGAACTGAATATTTAGAATTACTTTTTTTAAGCATGTCTCCTGTATGGGGTTGTAGCTCATGAAAGGGAGGACATCTCTCTGTTTTGATCATCACAAATTCCCCTAGTCAGGTGAAAGGCATCAGACTATCTGGATTCAAATTTCAGTTCCATCATTTAAGCAGTAAGCAAACATTTATGGAGCACCAGCTGTATACCAGAACTTTTTCTAGCTGCTGAGGCTACAGCAGTCTGTTTCTATGAAGCTTACAGGGGAGGTTTAACCTTGAGTAAGACATACCTGTTGAACTTCAGATTCTTCATCAGTAAGATAAGGATAATAGCACCTGCTTTGTGGGGTTGTTGTAAAATTTAAATCTGACCTGTTTAGCACAGGATCTGGCACATAAAGGGCTGAATGTCGGCTCCCAGCATTATCATTGTCAGTCAGGACACCTTGTATGCAGCACTTGAAATCCTTTTGGCCTTTCTTCTTGTTCTAGCCCCGATTGCAGCCAACAGTTCAGTGTGGCTTCTGACAGGCTCCTATGGATACAGCCTGACAGTCCGTTCACCTTAGGCCCATGTCTGACTCCTCACTTCCCACCCTAAGGCTCCTCTGCTCTTGCCAAGCCTTGGCCCCCATGTAAAGCAATCTGGAACTACAGTGGAGCTAGCGTGTTGGGGAGAACCTTAAGCTGTGGTGTTGTGGGTTGAATTCCATCCCACAAAAAGCTATACTGAAGTCTTAACCACTGTGACCTAAGAAATACATGTGCCCTGTCACACAGCTCCTAACCCCCTTGGAATCTTCTGAAGTCTTAAGTGTCTTTTTGTGTGCTAATAGGATAACTGATGGGCTGGGGTCTTCTGGATAGCCTCAGGATAGGGCCTGATTGTCAGGGGAACCAACTCGGTGATTATAGGGTTGGAACTTTCAGCTGCACCCACTCACCCTCCAGATCTCCAGGGAGAGGGAGTGAGGCTAATGATTGAGTTAAGTCACTGATAGCCAATGGTTTAATCAATCATGCCTAAGTAAGGAAGCCTCCATAAAGATCCCCAAAGTACTGGCTTCCAAGTTGGTGAACTCGTGAAGGTTCCAGGAGGGTGGCATGCCTAGAGATGGCATGAAAACACTGCACCCCCTCCCCCATAACTTACCCCATGCATCTCTTCCATCTGGCTGGCTGTTCCTGAGTACTGTTCTTTTATAGTCAACTGGTAATCTAGTAAGTAATCTGCTTTGCTGAGTTCTTTGAGCCACTCTAGTTCATTATTGAGCCTGAGGAAGGAGCTGTAGGGACCTCCAATTCATAGCTGGCCCATCAGAAGTACAGGTGAGAACCTGGACTTGTGATTGGCATCTGAAGTGGCAGCAGTCTTGCAGGACTGAACCCTTATGTGGGATCCAATGCTATCTGCAGGTAGTGTCAGAATTGGGTTAAACTGAGGACACCCAGAATTGCTTGGTGTGAGAACAAAACACCAAATATTTAGTGTCAGAAGTGAAGTACTGAGAGTAGCACTGTGAGTCCTGGGAGAAACAGAGTTTTCTCCCTTTCACTCCAGTATCTATAAATACTACCTTATTTGAAACAGGATCTTTGCAGATGTAACCAAGTTAGGATAAAGACATACTTAATTAGAGTGGTTCCCATGTTCAATGACAAGAGTCCTTAT
Organism: Giraffa tippelskirchi; assembly: GCF_054371585.1. Classification (NCBI taxonomy): domain Eukaryota; kingdom Metazoa; phylum Chordata; class Mammalia; order Artiodactyla; family Giraffidae; genus Giraffa; species Giraffa tippelskirchi. The sequence goes on along the minus strand of NC_137281.1, from coordinate 149,073,002 downwards.
AAGGAAAAAAGGACTTGGAGATAGAGAGGGAAGAAGGCCGTGTGAAATAGCAGAAATTAGAATGAAGCAGCTACAAGCCAAGGAAAGCTAAGGATGTCAGCAACCACTAGAGGCTAAGAAGAAGCAAGGAAAGATGCTTCCCTGGAGCCTTCAGATGGAGAATTGCTCTTGTCAACTAGTTGACTTCAGACTTTTAGCTTCAAAACTGTGAGAGGATAAATTTCTGTTTTTTGTGGTAATTTGTCATGGCAGCCCAAGAAAACTAATACACATGGAATATAGAAGTGGATGGATACATGCTTCTTCCTTGCCCACCCTGGACAGATGGTCCTGGCATATGTTTCACATGGTTTCTCAGATGTCCTGTGTTGTCTATCACCCAGATACTCATAGCTATAACCAACTCAGTAATGACTCGTGTTGGGACTCTCCCACCTCCCCTGTTTTGCTCTTCCTGTTCCTTGCTCCTGCCCTCTGGGATCACTCCTCAATAAAGGACTCCCACATAAGCTATTTGCCTCAGGTTCTGCTTTCTAGGAAACCCAGGCTAAGGCAGCTGGTACCTGGAAGGCGCATGGTTGGCATTCAATGAATGTGTATTGATTGAATACATGAATGAAGATATATAAGAAATCCTGCCCTCAGCACTTCCTAAGTGGCTCAGTGGTCAAGAATCCTCCTGCAAAGCAGGCGACTCAGGTTCAACCCTTGTGTTGGGATGATCCCTTGGAGAAGGAAACGGCAACCCGCTCCAGTATTCTTGCCTGGGAAATCCCACGGTCAGAGGAGCCTAGTGGGCTCAAAAGAGTTGAACATGACTTAGTGACTAAACAACAAATCCCGCCCTCAAGAGGCTTTCAATTAAATTATCAAGAGGAAACACACACACACAAACACAATAAAGAGAAATAAATTGTAGAGGCATTTGGAGGACAAAGGAGAACTTGAAATCCCCAGCTGCCTGACGGAGCACAGGTGGTGGGCAGGGCAGCCATTTCTAACACTTTCTACAGCTTGGAGCCCTGATGCCGTCACACAAGTATCAGTCAGGGTTCTTGACTGCAAGCAACAGAATCCACTCTGATTAATTTAAGAATAGCAATTTGGTAAAGGATACTAGAGAGCTCATGGAATTTCCAAGAGGACCAATCTCTGAAGAACAGTATCTAATCACATCATAAGTGTTTCTCTGGGAAATAAAAAAGCCAGGAGAAAAATAACAGCCACAAATCAGATTCTATTGGCTGTAACCTGGAAAATCCAGGAAATCCACAGGGTGGCGTAGGCCTTGGGGAGATCATTCTAATCCAGGGGTTAGCCAAGAAGAGAGAAATGAACCATCCAAACCCCACCACCTGAGAGACCTGTCTTAAAACTCCAGGCCCTCAGGGTAAGCTGATTGCAATCTCTTTTCCAGGGCTTTCTGATGTTACTAAAACATTTGAAGCTTTCATATGTGGTAAGTAGCTAAACCAAGATTGCAGTCGGGGTCCTAGATGCTCAAACCCTTGATGTGGTTTGTGAACGAGCAGAGGCAGCATTGCTAAGCTTGTTACAAATGCAAAATGTGGGGCTCCAACCCGGAGTGGCTGAGTCAAAACCCAAGGAAGGCTTCATAGGATCTCCGGCTGATCTCTGCATATATCAAAATTTGAGACGCACTCATCTGGTTCCTTCCCTTAATTCTGATGGTTCTCAAATCTAGCTATATAATCATTAGGTAACCCCCAACCACCAGAACTTTTAAAAATGTAGATTCCCAGGCTCCACCCCAGATGAGCCTATCGAACAGGCCTGGAGGGGGCCCAGGTTACTGTGTTTTTTTTTAATTTCCTCGGAGGTTCTTTTGATCACCTAAGTTTGGGAACTGCCACTCTCCGGTAGACAGCTCTTGTCCGTCAGTATCCACCCTTTCAATCAGCACGGTGGCAATCTCAGGAAGACCAGGAAGCCACCACTCTTGGGAGTCACCTGGCGAACCTAACAAACATGCAGAATGCTGGTCCCACCCCAAAGATTCAGGTTTCAAAGAGTCTCAACAGAGTCATCATAAGACTGTTACTCTATAAGGAGCATATGAAAAGCCATTTTCCTCTCACTATAAATATAAATGATATGTACCTATGTGAGTGTGAACTGACTTGTGGTTCATGTGTTGACATAGCTGTATTTTCTAGACACTTAATTAAACATTTATTAATTTTGATTTTGCAATTTTCTTTCTATATATTGTGGCCAATACTTTTTTTTTTCCTCTTTGGGGTTCAAATGTTTGCAAAAGGCCCTGAAGAGCTTATGTTTTTCCACCATGTGCTATGCCTAAAGTGATGAAAGTATACAAAGATGATGAGTCTAGGAAGGGCTCAGGACTCTGCTTTTTTAACAAGAATGCCAGGGTGACACTAGAGGTGGTCCTCAGACCACACCTTGACCACTGGCCTTCAGAGGAGGGAGGGTGATCCCCAGGGCAAGTCTGCATTACCACTAATTGAGAAGGGAAGGCCATCTGGGCTGGTGGGGAGGAGGGATGGCAAGAGCTTTGCTGCCCATGAGGAATACCCCCATGACTCCAGAGAAGCCTCCAGGCCAGGGCATGTCCCCATAAAGGTCACCTAATACAAAGCACAAGGCATGCAGGAGATGCTTCAACTTCCAGTGCTATTCAGCATGGCTCAGACTGTCCCCAGGACCATAACTGAGCCCCTACCCCAGAAAAAAACCCAGCTGAATTGAAAGGATCACAAAAGTATGACAAAGTACGCAAGAGGACAGTTGTAGGAAACAGGATTATTGAGTTGGAAAAGAGAAGGCCAGATGACCCATGACAGTCTCCAAGCAAATGATAAATAATCATGTGGGCATGAAGCCTTCCCACCTGAGCTGGGGCATCTGAGCCTGGCACAGAGCCCAGTGGGGCAGGCCTGCCAGAGCCTCTCTGTGGGGTCTGCGGAGCTTTCTGGAAAATCTTAAAATCCACAGAAGCCCAGGATCAGGAAGAAGGGATGAATCTAGTCTGGCTCTCAGACCTAGTCTCAGCCAGTCCTCCAAGGGACCAAGTCTCAAGTCCAGGGATGGCGGCAAGGATGCCAGAAATAAAAAAGTGAAGAGAGACATCTCAAGAAAAGAGCTGAGATGCAGAATGGCTTTAGGACACTACCTCCCAGCTGAGGGTGACCCCAAAATTACATTCAAAGAAATTCTCGGCTCTTACCCTACTCCCACCAAGGCATGCTTCAGCAGAGAGGGGACAGCCTTGATGACTCAAGGACTTTCAGAGAAAGGACAGACAGCCCTGGAGAGAGGCCTTGGGAAGGCGGTGGCATCCACGGGCAAACAGTGGAGGGAGCCTGGCAAGGGAAGAGCCTGTGGACTCGGGGAAACCAGAGCAACAGCCACAGAGCGCTGAGACTGCAGACCAGCTCTGAAGCCACAGCTCGAGACCCCTGCCCCCAGATACTCCCAGACGCGTCAAGCACGGAGGGACTCTGCAGGGCTGAGGTTCCGGGTAACAGGTAAAATCAAGCAGCAGGAAGGGAAACGGGTCATGGCCATCCACGTGACCTTCTAGCACTCTCATACCCTTAAGGCCTGGGAAATAGGCCACCAGGGTTAACAGTGAGTGGTAGTGACCAGATGGCCATCACCAGATCAACCAGGGAGCTTAAAGCCACTGACCTTGATCTTTTCCTGAATGGCAGATGCCCTGGGTACCTCAAAGAGTCTGTAGATGTGAACAAAATCAAGGGAGAAAAGAAGCAATCAACACACACCCTACTGGCAACTACAGATGCAGCTGGGTGATTAATTCAACTTATCCTTCCCACACATCCCAAAACAGGCATTGTTATCCTCGCCCTCAAGGTTGGAAACAGGCATAGAGAGATTTCATCTCTTGCTCAAGGTCACACAGCCAGCACACACAGGAGCTTGTGTTTGAACCCACTTTGGTTCAACTCCAGAGCACAGGTTCTTATCCCTTGTGCTGTCTACGCAGCACTGGAGGCAGACTAATGAAAAAGACGGAAGCAGGTCCTGCTGTGAACACCTAGTGTCTGAGACTAAAAGGAACTGTGTCCATAAAGCCCTCATAATATGGTACCAGGAGAAACTCATCCTCTGTTCCACCGCTGACACTGAGTGGCACAGAGATCAGGAGACAAACACCTTCTACGCTCCACTTTCTACCCACGGCCTACTCAGCTCCCAAGGAGAGCCACTGCCTACATCCCTCTGCCAGACCCTGCCCCAGGGGACCCATGAGCCCCAGCATCCAATGGGCCGGTTATGCCAGCTGCCGAGAGGGTAAGAGGCAGGGCCTTCAATGACACCAGACACTGTGCCCTCCACCTGGCACCCTTCAGCAGCTGCTCTCCACTCCCACGGCACGTACACTACTACTGATCCCATGCTTGGCTTCTGCAGTCACCCTGGCTTCAGGACTGCAGGGCCCAGCAGCCATGGGAACAGATGTTCCCCTCGCACATGGCTAGACTTGGATCTCGGCAGTGATGGACAAGCATCATTGACCAGGTGGACGGGCAGCTGCAGAGAGTGAGAAGGCGGCCCCAGCTCCCACCCCGAGCCCATCTCCATTGGCAGCCAGTTGCTGCCTCCCCTCCAAGGGAAGACAAGGTGGGGGCACCTCAGACAGCTGTGCGTGCCCGGCCCGCCCCCTCCTCCCGGTTCCCCTGCAGAGCTCCCACAGAGCAGCAGAGGCATGGCCTCTCCCCAGCACTGCTGGGCATGTCCCTGTTGTTTTTCCCGCCCCCCCCCCCCCCCGCTCACCGAACATCTCCAAGTGCTTATTGTGCAGGGTCAGAGTGACCCTCTACTACTGCACGGTCAGCACTGTTGTGTGGATTTATACTTGTGGTTTCAAGAAAGATAAGGAGCACGTTGCCAAAAGGGCACGGAGAAAGACGCTGCAGCACGTGCAGTGATCCTCCCCGAATGGAAGGACTACACCTGATTTTTATTTTCTTTCTTTCTATATGTACTGTATTTTCCTTGTGCTACTTACAATGCTTTTTTGATTCATGTCAAGCTAATTGACATCTCATGGCTGTGGGTCCTCCTTTGGATGTTGAGAACGAGGTCCCCTCAGTGGGTCGTTCGTAATGACAAACCCTATGTGCCAGGGATGACCTGGGGAGGGTGGTACCATTGGGCCTGAAGCAAGACTTAATTAGAAGGTAACAGAAGAGAGTATAAGACAGGACAGACTCGGAGAGCCATGAGGACAAGCTGGCTGGGGTAGGGTTAGAATCTGCATGTGCTATTTGGGGTCTTAAATGCATTTTTTCCTTTGGCTTCCTCTGAATGCACTCAAAATCTGGAATCTCTGCATCTTTGGGCTGCATCAAAAAGGACTAAGGAAGATGTTTGCCTGCACTGGGACCTAAGCTTTAAAGGGGGGAATAGCACATCCCTGGGATCAGTGTTTCAGTGACCACAGGGAACCCCTGCCCCACCAAAGACAACTGAAATTCGGGGAGCCCTTGAGTTGCACCATCCTTCCTTACCTGCAAGGCCCTCCTGACAATGCTGACATTTTTGCTTTTGTATAAGGATTATGAAACTAGGATGGTTTTAATACGGAATGTGATTCATTCATGTGACTACACATATACATGCTCCCCACCGCCTCCATCCCCAAGCCCCGAAACACACACACACTCACAAGCTTCATTCAATCCAGCTGACCATTCTCTCCTCCTCAGAAATATTCTTCAGTCATCAAAAGGCAGGGCTCACTCAGTGAACCCCTCCAGGGGGCATCCTCCACCCGGCTGTCTGTGAATGGCACCTCTTCGACTACCACAGACCTGAGGTTGCACTCCACAACGTGTCACCTGGTTTTGTTATTGGCACACAGCCCCGTCCATTCATCTACGAGTATCAGCTTTCACACCACAATAGCAGAGGTGAGTATTTGCAACAGAGATTGTAATGCCTGCAAAGCCAAAAATAGCCTCTGGCCCTTTTACAAGTGTGCTGTCTGTTGCCATAGACCAAGATGTACATGGTGCTTCCTGGAGTCACGTGCTGAGCACCCCTAAGAGAGATCTGGGCAGGGGCTACCCAGGACAGAGCCAGGCTCAGATGGAACACTCACAGTTCAGGACCGCCCAAAAACCCTCCCATCACATCTACCCACATGCTCAGCACCCTTATTGGGGCTACCAGAGGCAGTGATCTTGACAGAGAAAACTCGGGAGTGTGGAGTCAGGCTGACTTGGGAATCATAAAGCAAGGCTTCTGGGATTATATTGCCTCATCTGCAAAATGCTGTTCATGATATAGAATTTCTCTAATGGGAACACCATGAGAATCAAATTAGGAATTGCATGTTACATGTTGAGCATTATACCTGCCACACAGCAAGCCTTCAACAAGTGTCAGCTCCTAGCTAAGGCGGTGGTGGAAGAATCAGTAAGAGTTGCATCATCAGCCTACAGGGTTCACTCTAGTGAAAGCACCATCCGCTTCCTACACTGCCAAAAATGTGGACATGAAAGGCAAGACCCCAGAAGGATGCCACTCACAGCCTAGCACCTGGAACCCACAGAGGGCTTGCAAGCTTCCTTCGGCTGCTGGATGCTTGCAGCAAGGTGTTAATTCTCTGGAATGATTCCAATAGGAGATTCTCTCAGGAACATCAGGTCTCCTAATTGCATAGCACACATGCTTGCACACATGCATACAAAACAAGGACGATTTAAGACGTCTTCAAATTCCTTATGTGGTCATTATGAATGGACGGGCCAGAATTATACCTCATTTTGCTATTTCCTAATGTCTTAGGAAATAAGCTTTAATTTTTTTTTTTAATTTTAATTGAGTGTGTTTGTAGACTGGCCCATATGTGGGGAGCCAAGATACCGGCCACAAATTGGCAGACACCTCATCCTTCAGACTCTACTAGGACCTCTAGGGCAAATAACCCCACAGGAGGAGACGGGCTGCTCTAAAGAGGCAGGGGGGTGACTAGAATGCAGCAAGAAACACAGGTCCTGGAGATGCCCAGATCAGAGAAGTTCCTAAATCCTTTTCTCCGTGTGAAGCTTTACAGAGTTACCTACTTTTCTGCAAACCTTCCCCTTTCTTCAATGCCACTTTCATTTTGCTCATTAGCTATGAACACAGTTTTTTCCTCTGCTAATCTCCCCTTTTAAAAAAAGAGTTATTGGCCAAACAACCCTGTGTATCACTTTAATCCAACTGAGAGCTGGGAAACAGAACTCTGACACTACGTTTTCTCAGGTCTGAGAAACTCTAAGTCATAAAAGTCATCACTGATTTAATAACAGTTCTTGGTGGAGGAGAGGAGCAAAACAACATACCTAAAGTGTACATACGGACTGCCAGACATGACATGATTTCAGATACTTTAAAATGGGGGGGGGGAGTCTTATAATAGAGGAGAAACTGAGAAAAAAATCTTAACACCCATAATAGTTACCATTTATTCAATCCCCAGGTTGGGAAGATCCCCTGGAGAAGGGAATGGCTACCCAGTCCAGTGTTCTGGCCTGGAGAATCCCATGGACTGTATAGTCTATGGAGTCGCAAAGAGTCAGACACAACTGAGTGGCTTTCAGTTCCACTTTCATTAAGCAGCTACTATATTTCAAGGACTGTACAAGGTTCTTTTCCTGCTAACTCATTGAATCCTTACCCCTTTGTAAAATAGATATTGCTATCCCATTTTACTAGTGGTAAAGAATCTGCCTGCCAGTGCAGGAGACATAAGAGACACAGGTTCGAACCCTGAGTTGGGAAGATTCCCTGGAGGAGGCCATGGCAACCCACTCCAGTATACTTGCCTGGAGAATCCCATGGACAGAGGAGCCTGGTGGGCTACAGTCCTTAGGGTTGCAAGGAGCTGGACACAACTGAAGTAACCTGGCACATCCCATTTTACAGATAAAGAAACAAACTTAAGGAGCCTCAATTCCTAGAACAACTGAGCCCCAAAATAGGCAACCCAGAGCAGCACACTCTTTTCCACCTCTCACCACTCCAAGAATTGGCTCTGGAGTTTTCCCAGAGACCTCAGCCGGAAACCAAATCCCTGAAGCAACACAAGCCTACCCTCTTCTTCCGAAAGGAGGAGGCCACAGAGAGCAGACACTGGCTGATGCTTGTGCTGTCCCTCCTCCAAGCATGCCAAAGTCCCCCTATTCAAGAAGACAGCCACAAAAATGATGATCATGGACACTAGATGGAAAAGGATTGAGAAGGGCAGGTGTCAGCCAGTCACAGTAAGATGGAGGGAAGGGGGTCACAGTTCCCTCCCTTACATGTGATGGCAGGACACGGACACACACACACACACCCACACACACCCACCCACACACACCCACCCCCACACCCCCACACCCCCACACCCCCACCCACACACCCACCCACACACACACACACACCCACCCACACACACACACACCCACACACACACACACACACACCCACCCACACACACACACAGACACACACAGACACACACACACACACACACAGACACACACACACACAGACACACACACACAGACACACACACACACACACAGACACACACACACACACACACACACACACACTCCCACCCCCAGGGGAATGCCCTCCCCCTTCTCTGCAAGCTCCCTCTAGTCTCTTGCCTTCCACCAAGGCAACCTCCCGCATAATCCTCCGGAGCAGGGTGGCAGGTCGAGCTGGAAATTAGCTTCAGTTGGTCTCCTAATTGCAGATTATCAAGCAGGTATCGGATCAATCCAGCCACAGGCAGGCAGTGACAGGATCGATCCCAGCAGGGCCCATGTCAGTAGCTTTTTCTGTGCACAGCCTGCAGGCAGTGCTGGAAGACCTGTGGCAGCAGGGTAAGGCCAGTGCTTGAAGGAGGCTTCTGGTTGCCCCTAAGTAACTGAAACAGAAGCCCCTGGGACTCGCCCTGTCCTCCGACTGCCTGCCTTCTGCCCCCTAACTGTCCCAGGGTGGGAGGCCTGACAGGGGTAGGACCATCCCCTGGCCCTTGGCCCTGTTCTTGTGCACATTATCATCCTGATTTCCCAGATGAGAAGGAAGTTATCCGCCCAGGGTACACAGGAAGTGGCAGAGCTTAAACTCAAACCCAGGTCTGCCCAACTCCTAGCCTCTTGCAGTTTAAAGATCACTGATCAAATGACTGTGTGCTGCTATGCACCAAGCCCAGGGTGAGTAGACGTGGGAACAAGAAAATGGATCAAATAGGGTGTTTATCACTAAGAAGCCTCAATCCACTTCTCTACTTCTTCCCACACCTGTCTGTATAACACGAGTCACTGGAAGAGAGTATTTTTAACGATTCCTGACCACTCTCCAGAATATTCCATCTCTGTAGGTTTAAGGAAGTAAAGTGAAATGAATTCACTCAGTCGTGTCCAACTCTTTGCGACCTCATGGACGGTAGCCTACCAGGATCCTCCATCCATGGGATTTTCAAGGCAAGAGTACTGGAGTGGGTTGCCATTTCCTTCTCCAGGGGACCTTCCCAACCCAGGGAATGAACCCAGGTCTCCCACATTGTAGGCAGACACTGTACTGCCTTTACGGTCTGTCATAGCAAACACCCTCTTCCAACAACACAAGAGAAGACTCTATACATGGACATCACCAGATAATCAACATCGAAATTAGATTGATTATATTCTTTGCAGCCAAAGATGAAGAAACTCTATACAGTCAGCAAGGACAAGACTGGGAGCTGACTGTGGCTCAGATCATGAACTCCTTATTGCCAAATTCAGACTTAAATTGAAGAAAGTGGGAACAACCACTAGACCATTCAGGTATGACCTAAATCAAATCCCTTACAATTATACAGTGGAAGTGAGAAATAGATTTAAGGGACTAGATCTGATAGAGTGCCTGAAGAGCTATGGACAGAGGTTCATGACATTGTACAGGAGACAGGGATCAAGACCATCCCAAGAAAAAGAAATGACAAAAAAAAAGCAAAATGGCTGTCTGAGGAGGCCTTACAAATAGCTGAGAAAAGAAGAGAAGCGAAAAGCAAAGGAGAAAAGGAAAGATATTCCCATCTGAATGCAGAGTTCCAAAGAATAGCAAGGAGAGACAAGAAAGCCTTCCTCAGTGATCAATGCAAAGAAATAGAGGAAAACAATAGAATGACAAAGACTAGAGATCTCTTCGAGAAAATTAGAGATACCAAGGGAACATTTCATGCAAAGATGGGCTCGATAAAGGACAGAAATGGTATGGATCTAACAGAAGCAGAAGATATTAAGAAGAGGTGGCAAGAATACACAGAAGAACTATACAAAAAAGATCTTCATGACCTAGATAATCACGATGGTGTGATCACTCAGCTAGAGCCAGACATCCTGGAATGCGAAGTCAAGTGGGCCTTAGGAAGCATCACTATGAATAAAGCTAGTGGAGGTGATGGAATTCCAGTTGAGCTATTTCAAATCCTAAAAGATGATGCTGTGAAAGTGCTGAACTCAATATGTCAGCAAATTTGGAAAACTCAGCAGTGGCTACAGGACTGGAAAAGGTCAGTTTTCATTCCAATCCCAAAGAAAGGCAACGCCAAAGAATGCTCAAACTACTGCACAATTGCACTCATCTCACACGCTAGTAAAGTAATGCTCAAAATTCTCTAAGCCAGGCTTCAACAATACGTGAACTGTGAACTTCCAGATGTTCAAGCTGGATTTAGAAAAGGCAGAGGAACCAGACATCAAATTGCCAACATCTGCTGGATCATCGAAATAGCAAGAGAGTTCCAGAAAAACATCTATTTCTGCTTGACTGACTATGCCAAAGCCTTTGACTGTGTGGATCACAATAAACTGTGGAAAATTCTGAAAGAGATGGGAATACCAGACCACCTGACCTGCCTCTTGAGAAACCTGTATGCAGGTCAGGAAGTAACAATTAGAACTGGACATGGAACAACAGACTGGTTCCAAATAGGAAAAGGAGTATGTCAAGGCTTTATATGGTCACCCTGCTTATTTAACTTATATGCAGACTACACCATGAGAAACTCTGGGCTGGATGAAGCACAGGCTGGAATCAAGATTGCCGGGAGAAATATCAATAACCTCAGATATGCAGATGACACCACCCTTATGGCAGAAAGTGAAGAAGAACTAAAGAGCCTCTTGATGAAAGTGCAAGAGGAGAGTGAAAAAGTTGGCTGAAAGCTCAACATTCAGAAAACTAAGATCATGGCATCTGGTCCCATCACTTTCTGGGAAATAGATGGGGAAACAGTGGAAACAGTGGCTGACTTTATTTTGGGGGGCTCCAAAATCACTGCCGATGGTGACTGCAGTCATGAAATTAAAAGACGCTTACTCCTTGGAAGGAAAGTTATGACCAACTTAGACAGCATATTAAAAAGCAGAGACATTACTTTGCCAGCAAAGGTCCATCTAGTCAAGGCTATGGTTTTTCCAGTAGTGATGTATGGATGTGAGAGTTGGACTATAAAGAAAGCTGAGTGCAGAAGAATTCATGCTTTTGAACTGTGGTATTGAAAAAGACTCTTGAGAGTCCCTTGGACTGCAAGGAGATCCAACCAGTCCATCCTAAAGGAAATCAGTCCTGGGTGTTCATTGGAAGGACTGATGTTGAAGCTGAAACTCCAATATTTTGGCCACCTGATGCAAAGAGCTGACTCATTTGAAAAGACCCTGATGTTGGGAAAGACTGAAGGCAGGATGAGAAGGGACGACAGAGGATGAGATGGTTGGATGGCATCACCGACTCAATGGACATGAGTTTCGGTAAACTCCGGGAGTTGGTGATGGACAGGGAGGCCTGGCGTGCTGCAGTTCATGGGGTCGCAAAGAGTCGGACACGAGTGAGCGACTGAACTGAACTGAACTTTACTGTCTGAGCCACCAGGGAAGTCCAGGTTTAAGGTTTAAGGAAGCACCCAGGAAATCATTGCTTTTTAAAGACTTCCCAGGATGGAAGTGGATAAGTTGAAAGAAAATGGTTAAACAATCCACCTGCCAATGCTGGAGACATGGGTTCGATCCCTGGTCCGGGAAGATCCCACATGCCACGGAGCAACTAAATCTACTCACCACAACGATTGAGCCTGTGCCCTGGATCCCGGGAGCTGCAATTACTGAGCCCACGTGCTGCACCTCCTGAAGCCCGCACACCCTAGAGCCCGTGCTCCACAAGAAAAGCCACTGCAACGAGAAGCCCACACACCATAACTAAAGAGAAGCCCCTGCTCGCCGCAACCAGAGAAAAACCCTCACAGCAACAAAGACCCAGCAGAGCCAAAAATAAAAATAAGTTAAAAAAAAAAAAAGGCAGAGTTGGAAATTTTTGTTTCTTACTAATACACGGAAACATATATTTAAATAATGAGATTGTATGGGTGACATTTACTTTGGGGGGGGTGTCAACAGTTATCAAATTAAAATTTTTCTAATTAAGCAAAAGCATCCCCTGGTGATTCTGAAAGTGCAGCCACGTTTGGGAATCGACACTCCAGAGTGCTGCCTCCAGCATTGCTGGGGTTGCCGCCCTCTTTGATAAGAGATGGAGTGGAGCAGGAGCAATGCAGCTGATAAGCACATTCACACTAAGATTCTAGAGGCTTAGTAAGACACCACTCTCCCAAGACACCTCCATTTTAAAATAAAACCTTACAAAGAAAGCACTGTTCACCCTCAAAAAATAAATCCCTAATGGTAAAATACAGGCACCATGGAGCTGTTACGAAGCGGGAGAGTCTCCCGACGTCTTCAAATAGCACAGCAGCTGCGTGCAAGAAAGAATCAGGGCCTAAACGAGCTCCATGAGGCCTCGTCCAGAGCTGAGGGAGGTGCCAGATGCTTCATCACTGACACAAGATGCTGTTTATGCCTCAGCTTCATCAAGTTGCAGGGAGGGTAAGGCCTAGTGATTTATAGGCCAACCACCTGGTGGCAGCTGGGCTGTCTGAGACTGCTAGCCAGCTCAGGGCTGCCTCAACCAAAACACTTGTTCATCCTCAGATCAACCAGCCAAGCCCGGAGCCCTCCACTGGGAGCAGGGCACCACGCTGGGAACAGCCAGAGCCCCCTTGAGGCCTTCCATTCGTCAAGGAGATTGAGCTTCCACCCTGCACCCAACCCAAGGCTTGGACCTAGAGATTGCAAAGAAAAAGGCAACCACCCCTATGTCAGGGGCCCTGTGATCTGGCTGGAAAGAGAAGATAAACCCATATGTCAAAGGTGAAAGCAAGACAGGGGATGGTGACCAGGCTGAGGGATTTCTGGAAACCATAACTTTCCAGGGAGGATGGAATAATTTAGCAGCAAATAGCCTAGATGACGGCTAACACCTACAGAGGCGTTGTTCTAAGCACTTCATATGCATGAATTTAATCCTCAAAGCAACCCTAGAAATATGGGCATTGTGCAAAGAAACTCGGAGAAGGCAATGGCAACCCACTCCAGTACTCTTGCCTGGAAAATTCCATGGACACAGGAGCCTGGTAGGCTGCAGTCCATGGGGTCGCGGAGAGTCAGACACGACTGAGCAACTTCACTTTCACTTTTCACTTTCATGCATTGGAGAAGGTAATGGCAACCCACTCCAGTGTTCTTGCCTGGAGAATCCCAGGGACAGCGGAGCCTGGTGGGTCACACAGAGTTGGACAAGACTGAAGTGACTTAGCAGCAGTAGCAGCAGCAGCAAAGAAACTGCACCACAGAGATGTTAACTGACCCACTCAAGTCACACAGCTACCAAGCGCTGTAGCTGAAATGGAACTCAAGTGGTACTGCAGAGCTGTGGTATGCTGGTAAGTCCCTAACAGCTGGCTTTCCTGGGGGTGGAGGACCGTTATATATGCTGATTTTCGTGGTGTAAATGCCCCCACCACGGCCGACTTCAAGCTACCTGAGTGATGTCATTGAGCACGGAGCTGGGAAGAGATGGGCAGTAGCACACCACTGTATGGTCTTGGTACCATACAAGTTCAACAGACACAACTTCAAGAGCATAGTAAGTCAGGTGTAGTAAAATAAAGTGATGAGTTCTTACCTTTAGTTTTAATAAATCTGTAAGCCATTGAATTTAGTTTTTAATCATGACTTTAATAATTGCTTCACAAAACTCCTAAAATTTGGAAATTGGCTATCACAAGCTGGTGCACACTGACTCAACCACACTACTGATCCAGAGTTACAACATTATACAAGACCAAGAAATGCAAGACGGCACTATCACTGTTTTAAGGGGATTTTACATGGAATATGAATGAGTCATTATACAGCAACTTCCCACTAGCTATCTATTTTACGTATGGAAATGTATACATTTTAATGATGCTCTGTGACAACCTAGAGGGGTGGGATGGGGTGGGAAGGAAGTCTAAGAGGAAGGAGGACATACATATACTCATGGCTGACTCACATTGTTGTATGGCAGAACCCAACACAACACTGTAAAGCAATTATCTGCCAATTAAAATTTTTAAAAATTAAAAAAAGAATGAGCAGTATGTGGAAGACTAGATTTAAAGTCATAAGGAAACTTTTAAACAGACAAAAGTGTCCAAAGGTAGAATTGACTTCCTAGGTTAGTACTGAATTCCTGCTCACCAGAGAAATCCCACAAAGGCTAGATAAGCACCTGACAACAGGATAGAGCGTAAGCTCCAGGTCACCGTTAGATTTAGTACTTTCCAAACTGTAGCGTGAAACTTCATATTGTGATATTGAGTCATAAAAGTGAATTTCGTGAGTTGTAGGGTCAGTATTTCTTAATGAAATAAAATAGAAAATATAGGCATATTAAGTGTAATTTGACCTTGTATAACATTTGTTATACATTTGTTTATTTAATACGTGTGTGCATATGTACTAACAAGTATATGCATATATACTGGGACATGTAAAAAACATAAAATTTTCAATTGTTAGTCGTGATCAAAGAAGTTTGAAAAGTATTGGAATAAATGATAAGGTCCCTCCTAATCTTAAGAGCCTATGATTTCATGTCTTATCAACTATTATCTGACAGGCACCTCCTGTCTCCCCAAAAAGTCAAGAATGGGGGGTGGGGACTGATCACACACATTTCCAGCCCCCTGGCCCTATATCTGACCCACTAAATGTCCTTAAAGACACAGTCAGTGAAGGGGACAGTGACAGAAATGAGCATTAAAAACGTTTCCTTCCAGGGGCAGGAACTCAGTTCAGTTCAGTCAGTTGAGTCGCTCAGTCGTGTCCGACTCTTTGCGACCCCAGGGACTGCAGTACGCCAGGCTTCCCTGTCGAGGGGCAGGAGCTCAGTCACATGCAATTCACTCAGGAAGAATTAAGCCTAAAATGGTACTTTTCAGGACTTCCCTGGTGGTCCAGTGATTAAGAATCCGTCTGCCAATTCATGGAACATAGGTTCGATCCCTGGTCCAGGAGGATCCCTCGTGCCACAGGGCGACTACTCAGCCAGCACTCTAGAGCCCGAGTGCTACAATTACTGAAGGCAGCACACCCAGGAGCTCACGCCCCACAACACAACGAGAGAAGCCTCTGCAGTGAGAAGCCCATGTGCACAGCTGGAGAGGAGCCCCGCCCCGACTCGCCACAACTAGGGAACAGCACTTGCAGGGCAATGAGGACCCCGTGCAACCAGTAAATAAATAAACACATTTTACAAAATTATACTTTTCTATGGCAATCTCTCCCCAGAACTGCCCCTCTAGTGGTAAAAGTGCCCTGCAGAGCCCATTCTGACCAAGGCAAGCTCCACCAGAATTTACGGGTGGAGACAGGCAGGGGAGTGACTTGAGGACAGAGATGAACAAGAGCCTTGTGTGGAATGTTTGCCTGGAGCTCCTGCTGCAGGAAGAAGGGTAAACTCATGCCCAGGGTTGAGGAAAGAAGGGTGGCCAGGAGTGAGGAAGTAACAGAGAGCTGAAGGAGAGGAGAAAGCAGCAGACAAGACTGTGGTTTAGTCAAGAAAAGCCTCATGGTGACGGAAGACAACAGTGCCCAGGATTTGGGTACTTGCAACAAACTGCTTGCTTTATGTCCGTTTTCTCTCTCTAAATTCTAAATTCTCTAAGTACTAGATTCACTGGCTGGTCTGTCCCTGTCACCTCTTCAGAAAGCAATAAATTATTTGTTCACTCAACAGACAGATGAGTTTATGAAGGTGAGACCTACTATAACAGAGTCCTGCCACATATTCTACGGAGAAGGCAATGGCACCCCACTCCAGTACTCTTGCCTGGAAAATCCCATGGACAGAGGAGCCTGGTAGGCTACAGTCCATGGGGTTGCTAAGAGTCAGACACGACTGAGCGACTTCACTTCCACTTTTCCCTTTCATGCACCGGAGAAGGAAATGGCAACCCACTCCAGTGTTCTTGCCTGGAGCATCCCAGGGACGGGGGAGCCTGGTGGGCTGCCGTCTATGGGGCCGCACAGAGTCGCACACGACTGAAGCGACTTAGCAGCAGCCACATATTCTAAACAGGACTGCCTCCCATTTTGAAAATCGTTAACAGGTTTCAGCTCCTTATAACCCTAGTGCTGAGCAAGGACCAGAATTCAGTTGACAAATGTTTCTGAGACCCAACTTACGTCCCAGCTGCATTTTTACGTGGCCACATATTACCAGCCACGCCCAGGTCTTGGTAGGATGGCCATGGGCTTCTCCTCTATTTACAAAACTGAATCCAACAGGCCAGTTTGCTCAAACACAAAGGAGAACACTCACCTCCCAATCTATGTAGAGAATTGATGGTAGAACTTTGAGGGCAGGAGGGAGTGTGTTTCACCTTTCCCATCCCTGCTCTCCCAGCTCCCAGGCAAGTGCTAAATGAGACAGAAAGCACTGGCTATCAGGGCAAGAGCTGAGTTAAAGATACTTTGCGAAAAGGTGCTAGAAGGCAGATCAAGGAGCACCACACACACACACGCATCCTGCCCGAAGAGAATTTTCAGAGGACAACTGGGAGGCACTGGCTGCAGGAGGTAGAACAGAGCAAATCTCCCCAACCCAAGGCTCGAGAGGCCGTGCGGCTCCGCAGGAAGAAGGCAGGTTTGGAAGTCAAAGAAGCCAGTTCTCAGCTTTTGACTTTGTCCATCACTGACTCGATGGACATGAGTTTGAGCAAGCTCCGGGAGCTGGTGATGGACAGGGAGGCCTGGCGTGCTGCAGTCCACGGGGTTGCAAAGAGTTGGACACGACTGAGCGCCTGAACTGAAATGAACTGGGAAAGTTCCTGACCTTCCCTGAGACTTGATTTCGCTGCCTGTAAAACAGAGCTCTCATCATCTACCATCCAGAACATTTTAAAGAGTCTTGAATATAAGTGCCAAACATATAGCAGACATGCAACACTAGTTGATACGAACATCGAGAACGGGGTGGCAGCTGTGTGCTTCACTCCCAGCCACATCCACACTGAAGAGCCTCTCAGAGCCTCTCAGGGCAAGTTGCTGGGTAACCAGGCTCAGTGACACATACACTGACATGGCTTTTTCTGAACCCCAAATACCTAAGATTATTCCCCATCTTGCTCCATATCTCAGAATCAAGGCAAAAGTGAAACTAATAAAAAAAAATGGAGAAATGTCTAGTCTCACCAGGTTTACATGCTTTTATGTATGTAATGTTCTGTCTACTTATATTAAAATTATTTTTAAAAAACCCTTATGGAGATAAGGTTGGAGATCAACAAAAAGTAGAATTGAGAAAAAAATACTTGTCCCATAAAGAATTACCTAGAAAAAGTGAGTTCAGCAAAACTGCAAGATCAATACACGAAAATCAATTGTATTTCTATATACTTGCAATGAACAATCTAAAACTGAAATAAAGAACAACTTGATTTATTAACAAGAGCAAAGAGAATTAAACACCTTGGTATAAAGTTAACAAAAGAAGTGCAAACTTATATTCTGAAAACTACAAAACACTGTTGAAATCGAAGACATAAAAAATAGAAAACCATCCCATGTTCATGGATCAGAAGATTAATATTGGTAAGATGGCAGTACACCTCAAAAGTATGTATTGATTTTATATATCAAAATCCCTACTGCCTTTTGCAGAAATTTACAAACTCATCCTAAAATTCATATGGAAATTCAAGGGATCCATAATAGCCAAAATAATCTTGCAAAAGAACTAAGTTGAAGGACTTATACTTCCCAATTTCAAAAGTTATTTCAAAACTACAGTAATCAAGACAGTATGGCACTGCCATAACCATAAATATATAGATCAATGAAATAAAAATGAGTCCCAGAATTCAGTTTTTTATGTCAAGCATATAAGCTTGCAATGAATGTTAATTATTTAGAAGTTCTCTTCCCACCATCAACCTTGGGTACTTAGGTCCTTACGTGAAATTCTTCCAATGCACTCAGCCAGGGCAACTTTATTAAAAATGAAACTGAAATTCCCTCATCAATTCAAAGTGATTTGATATTCTTCTTATGAAATGGAAAAGCAGCAAGGAAATCAAATAGAGCAAAACACATCCCTGAACAGGCACCTGAGCCAGTGCTGTGAGGGGCCGCACTAACTTCCGCCACACAAAAGAAGTGAGGTGCAAGCCAACCCACTGTTCTGAATCACCCAACATTGTTTCTAGGACTCAGGTCAAAAGTCTGGACCTCCTAAAACCCAGAAACACAGCCCCCAAGTTTATGCTTCTAAATCAATTAGTAAACTTCAGCCACGAGAGAAGCAATATGACTAACAGTGGCTTAAACTATAGAGACAAATATTACTTCCTAGATAAGAAGTAGAGGTAGGTGGTCCCAGGGTAAGGATCCCAGTTTGTCCATATCTTTGGGACCTAGTTCCATCAATAATCCTCTGCCATTCTTCTTATATTAATATTGCATTCCCCTCATAACTGTATCATGGCTGTCATATTCCAACCATCTTATCATCACACAGTGGTATCCAAAACACTATTCAAGAAAGAGAGCAGCAGCATAAACAGCTCATACAACTCAACGTTAAAAAAAAAAGTCTGATCAAAAAATGGACAGAATTAATTTTTTCAAAGAGGAAATGCAGATGGAAAACAGGCATATGAAAAGATGCCCAATGTCACTAATTATCAGGGAAATGCAAATCAAAACCACAATGAAATATCACCTCACAACTGTCAGAATGGATATCATCAAAAAGAATGCAAATAACAAATGTTGACAAGGATGTGGATAAAAGGGAACCCTTGTACATTGTTGGTGGGAAGATAAACTAGGACAGCCATTATGAAAAACAATACAGATGTTTCTCAAAACACTAAAATCAGAAATACCATATGACCCAGCAATTTCACTCATGGGTATATTTCCCCCAAAACCCAAAACCCACTAATTTGAAATATTACATGCACCCCAATGTTCACAGTAGCATTATTTACAATTGTCAAGATATGGAAGCAACCTAAGTGTCCCTCAACAGATGACTGGATAAAAAAAAGATGTGATACAAACCCACACACAATGGACTACTACTCAGCCATGAAAAAAAGAATGAAATTTTGCCATTTGTAGCAACACAGATAGACTTGGAGGGTATTATGCTAAATGAAATAAGTTGCTTACATGTGGAATTTTTTAAATGCAACAAACATTTAACAATAAAGTGGATTTAACAATAAAAGAAGCAGACTCACAGGTATAAAAAACAAACCAGTGTCCATGGATACTTCGTACTAAGTGGGGAATATAGCCAATATTTTGAAATAATTATAAATGCACAATAATCTTTACAATATATACAAAATAATTTCTTTTAAAAAGAGAGCAGCACAAATGGCTTTTTCTTTCCATACTTCTCACTTGTCAGGAAGGAAACATCTTTCCCAGAAGCCCTCAAAAGTCTTACTGTTGCGGCTCATTGGCCAAAACTTAGTCACAGTCACATTAGACCATCAGATGAGGAGAACTGAAATTAACCTTCCCTGATCCCATGTTAAGCCCCTTCTCAGATTTACTTGGCCTGGCTTGCTCCAGGAGAAGGCTCAAATCACCACTATCTTCAACTCATCTCCTGACATGACCGCACCAGTTCAGCCTCCCTGAAGGTGAGGGCTGGGCTTTGCTGTGGCCCCCACCAGACCCACCAGCAGCCCTGGCTCCCAGGACTGGCCCCTAGGGGACCACGGAGACCGGTGCCACTGTTTATGTTTGTGTACAATGTGATGACATCAGAGGTTTCTCTTGCTACGGGCCATGAGCAAAAAGAACTTGAAAGCACCTGCGTTTTCTCACCTTCCTCACCCAAATGAGCCGTGGAGACATATACCGAAAAAGGTTCCAGACCACCCACGGGTGGTACACAGGGAGAGAGAGACAGGCAGGCAGCTATGGGTCTCTCCCCACACATGTACGTTCATGTAATTACAGACTTCCTTCACAGAGCGTTAAGTTCACTGAGAAAAATTGATCCGTTCTCTTGTTTCTTGCTTGTTTTTAAACCCTCTTGACCTGTCTCAGCAGGCAGTCCCTGGCCCTTGCAGCCTCCGTGGAGAAGTATGGAGGGGGGTTACAAAGCCTGGCTGGCAGCCAAGGTCAAGTCCCGCTTACAAATCACACTCTGGCTGGGCTTGAGGCAAATTTCCACCTGGTACTCAGAGAACCAAAGCCTTTAGATTAATCCTGGATCTGTCAGCTTCCATCATGTTCACGCAGGAAAGGTGGCAGCCAGGAGGGGGGCCGTGAACCAGGTTCTAATTCGACTCACACTTGCCCTTTTTTCTGCCCCACTGTCTGCCCTTTCCCACATGCCTGGTTCCCACATGCACATTTCTTGACTCTTGGGATGCCCTTCCCCACTTCTCTGGTCTCGTCTGGTCTCTCTAGCAATCTCCCTGCTCTGCAGTTCCCAGCTGGGTGGGAGCCTGAGCTCGGGGGTCTACCAGCTGGGGGCACAAGCCCGGGGTGCACTGCTGCTGGTTGGGTTTCCTAGACAGAGTCGCTTGGCCTCCCTCTGACTTGGCTTCCCTTACGTAGAAACCAGGATGATAATGCCTCCCTCCCAGGGCTGCTGTGAAGATGACAAGGAACACTGATGGGTAACGTGTTCCCAGCACTTACCGAGGGCAGTCACCCTTCTCGATTTACAGGTTATCCCCACCGACATGGAAAAGGCTTAAAGCAGTATCTGGGATATGTAGGGGCACAGTGAGAGCTAGCCATGGCTATGATAGTGTAATTAGAGGTCCCACTCCCTCTCCCCACCCCACCCCATGGGCACTTGGGGATCACTCATTCATTCAACAGTCAACTGGTGCTCTTCCACTCTTAGGGTGGCCCAGAACTGAATGCGGGAAACATGGCACCATACCAGAGTTTGCAGACTAGCCAAGGGTCCCCCTTCTCTTGCTGGGCTCACTGACGACTGTTAAGGCCTCATCAGAAATAGAGCATACTGATGATGGAGCTGTATCATTACTCAGATGACAGTATTTTGAAAACTGACTCTCCAAATAAGCAGCAGCACAGGCCACTCTCCACGGAGCTGGCAACAAATCCTGTTGGGGGCACCCCGGACCTGTGGGAGGCACAGCGTGGGATTCTTCATCCGTATCCACCACACAGAGCCTCTCTCCTATATCTCAAGTAGAGAAGAAGAAACAAAACCCACGGGGAGAGGGGGTCCTGGGCAGGACAGACAACACTGGGCTAGAAGGCGAAAGAGCCCGAGTGAGAACTCACTGCCACTTCCCTGTGGCTTCATAAGAGGCCCTCCAGGTCTCTGTGTGCTAATCCCTAAAATGGGTACAGCAATCTCCCTGACCTCTCTCCTGAAACACTGTAAATGTTCAATGAAACATCAGGTAAAGAAAGGCTATGAAATGCCCAGTGTGCAGTGTCCATAAAAGGGATGAGCATTATTCATGTTGCTTTTCAACACAAGGCAGGTGAGTTGAGAACAGAGATTGCAGATCATGGCCCCATCCAGCTCTCAGCTGTGTTAGGCTTGGCTGTTCTCTGGGTGGTGTGTTTTTTAAATGTGGGTTTGTTGCCAGCATTTAAAATCCAGCACATTTCACATAAAAATCCAGACTTCACTCACTCACCTTAGTAGCCTGGGCCCTGTGTTTGAGATTCCACTGGCAGGACCTCAAGCTCTGAAGACGAGCAGGTAGTGGTAGTGGTTTGGTGGTTTAGTCGCTCAGTCGCGTCCGACCCTTCGTGATCCCAAGGACTGTAGCCCGCCATGGGGTCCTCTGTCCATGGGCTTTCCCAGGCAAGAATACGAGAGTGGGTTGCCATTTCCTTCTCCAGGGGATCTTCCTAACCTAGGATTCGAACCCACGCCTCTTGCATTGCAGGCGGATTCTTCACCGCTGAGTCACCAGGGAATCCCTAAGATAAGCAGAATGAAAGCTAATTTCAGCTAAGTCACTTTACATCTCACGTGACCCAGAGAATTCCTTCACCATTCTAAGTCTCAGTTTCCTATTCTGTTAAACAAGCATTCATTTACTCAACAAATATTTCTTGAGCACCTATCCTGGGTCAGGCAATTCAGCAAACAAGATAGATGAAGCAGACACTTCAGTTCAGTTACGTTCGATTCTTTGCAACCCCATGGACTGCAGCATGCCAGGCTTCCCTATCCATCACCAATTCCTGGAGCTTGCTCAAACTCACATCCATTGAGTTGGTGATGCCATCCAACCATCTCATCCTCTGTCGTCCCCTTCTCCTCCCGCCTTCAATCTTTCTCAGTGTCAGTGTCTTTTCTAATGAGTCAGTTCTTCACATCAGGTGGCCAAAGCAGACACTAAAAACAAGTGAAAAAATAATAATTATAAGATAACTGTCTGATTATGATCAGCGCTAGGAAAGAAGTAAAAACACGGTGAGGTTCTAGAGGATGGCTGATGGGGGTTCAGGTGTAGGCCCCTTTAGCTAAGGTGCCCAGGAAAGGTCTTACCAAGGAACTGGAGGAAAATGACTGCACTCGCCCCCAGTTTGGGGGGATTAAATATGAGGCACTTAAACGCCTTGTGAGAACACTGCTAGTGGAGTGGAGTGGGGTGGGGTGGGGTGGGGTGGGGTGGGGCGGGGCGGGGCAGAGGGGGGGTTGGTGGGGCAACCCTGTTTGCCCAAGCTGGGTCTGCTAAGAAGGAAGGAAGGGAGGATGGGGGAGGGGCAGCTCCCAGAAGCAGGTGGGACTTGGGCCTCCCCGCCCCCACCCACCAGCCCCTCTCTTCCAGGCTCCTTTCAAAGCCTCTGCAATTATCCCATCTATAAATACAGCCTGCCAGCAGAGAGGGGCAGAGACACAGGTGGGAGGAATTAACCCTTGAGTGGGCCTCCCCCAACTCTCATCCCCTGCCAGGTTTCTCCTCCCCCGCATCCTCCCCTCCACCCCAGAACCCCTTCCCACCAGCAGCTGAATCAATGTTTGCCTTGAACACGCAGTCGCCTCACTGTGAGCGTGAGGGATTTAGAGGAGGCAGCGGGCAACAACCTATTCCAGGTGGTATTTATCCTCCAAGCCTGCAGGGCTCAGTATCAGCTCGTCCACCAACCCCCTGCTCCTCCTTCCAGACACCCAGCGCAGGGCCTCGCTAGCAACCTCTTTCAAAGGGCACGTCTGTCTCCAGCCTCTCTCTCCCCTAGGATGGGGAACTGGTTGCTGCAGGCCTAGGATTGAGTTACACTGAAAGCAAGTCTGTGTTTCAATAAAAAGCCACGATTAGACTTTTTATTTGTCCACAGGGACCCATGAGGTGCCCCTTCGCCCCGGCTCCCAGCTCACTGGCCTTCTCTGGGCATCACAGCTTCCTTCTACCTCAGGGCACTTCTGTTCCCAACGTCAGCAAAAGCAGCCCACTGTGTCCAGGGAACGCCTCCTCATCTGTCAGATCACAGAAGCCCACCTGGGTACCCCAAACTCTAGCAAACTCCCTTATACAGCTTGATGTGCCTTATGGCTCTCTGTCCGTTCCCCTCTATCCTGTCTGGAGAGTTATGTATCTGCTGACACTCACTGTTGTATGCCTACACCAAGCACAATCCCTAGAACCTGGC
This sequence comes from Giraffa tippelskirchi, assembly GCF_054371585.1. Taxonomy (NCBI): domain Eukaryota; kingdom Metazoa; phylum Chordata; class Mammalia; order Artiodactyla; family Giraffidae; genus Giraffa; species Giraffa tippelskirchi. The sequence goes on along the minus strand of NC_137281.1, from coordinate 149,048,958 downwards.
TGGTACTTAAATATTGATGAACGAGGAAGTCAGTGATTGAATGAATGAATGAATGCTCAGTTAGTGGGTTAACACCACGGGATGTGCAGAACCACCAGAAAACTCCTCTAGGATGTAAGCAGGGGTAGTGCCTGTCTGTTCAATACTGCCCTCGGCTCCTTGCCTAGTGCCCGGCCCATGTTACTTGCTCAGTGAACCCCTGGTGATGGAGGAGAGTCAATGAGAGTTCCTGCTGCCAAGGAGCCCCTGTTTAGGTGTGACCAGCCCAGTGAAGGGCTTCTCAGCAACACCGCAGCACAGTTCAGAAACTTCCTTTTGGCAGCAAAGCTACAATAATCATTAGAAAGCAAGTTGTAAAGCTGGTATTTTAGAAAACCACCCAATTAATTTTAACTGTCGATAAGAAGGGAATCCACAGGTAAGTTATGATCTGCATGGGGAATGACGTTAGCAATCAGGAAGTGGTGTGATGGAAGAAGATGGCTAGTGTTGGCCAGAACAGTCAAGGCAGGACTAGCCATGGGCCTGAGTTGTATGGGGTGGCGGGGGGAGTGGGGGGTGGGGGGGGTCATTAATCTAGTTAACAAGTCTTAAAAATGAGAAAACACAAGCAAAGCTCCAAGAGCATTTCCTGTTCCAAGGGAGGGACCTGAGTCGCTCCCATAGACCCAATGGCCATCAGCTATTAACTTATATGAAGAAGCTGATGACTGTGGGCATATCACAGTAGAGGAGATAAGATCCCAGCTCTCCTGGAAATCTCATTCTAGCAGAAGGACAAGTAAATCAATTAACTTCAGAAGAGGAGAATCCTTTTAAAGAAAACAATTGCAGAGGCCAGCGTTATATAGGGCGGTCAGGAAATCCTCTGTGAGCAGGTGAGGCGAGCATGGAAGCAAGGATGAGGCAGCCATTGAAGAGCCAGGTGGGATTTGGGGGGGCAGTGAGGGGATGGGGGGGCCGTTAGGACAAGGAACTAGCCGGGCTACTCATGCAAAGGCACCGGCTATCTGGAAGAGTGAGATGGACTCTAGAAACACAAAGACCAGAATGACGGACTTGGTCGAGAGCATGATGTAAAGAAGGCCCCTTTACAATTTCTGTTACAGACCGAAGGTTTGTGCCACCCACCACCCCCCAGGTGGTTACCATAGTGGGGCTTCCCATGGCAGAGCGAACTGAGGGAAAGGTGGGTACAATTCCACCGCTTTCTTCATTGCTTCAAGCTTTTTAAGAACTTTCAACATGCTAATGGCTCTTCAAGACAGGGATGTGGATACAGTGTTTTCCAAGCTTATTTGACAAGGGAGGAAAAGCCCCTCAAAGAACTGTGCTTTGAGGAAGCCTCTTCTGAAAGGGCTGCACTAGACACTGGAAGGACATCATTCCTGGCCCTCCTGTAGAAAGCCAAGCTACTCATGAGCTTCTGAACCAAAATCTGACAAAATCCCCTCTCTGGGAGGGATCAGACACAGAAGGGAAGGAATAAAGGTTGTCCTCGATAAACCTAGCTCCTCAGCCCTCCTTCCAGCAGCCCCCACCTCCGCCCCAATTCTACATCTTCAGCTAGCTCACTCACCTTCCCATTCAGAAAGAACTTCTGTTGTTCCAGGCCTGGGCAAGGCCACAGTCACAGAGCTTCAGTCCCAGCTGCCCCATCTCCTTTGGCCTTTTTCTTCCCTGTGTGGTTACTTGGCTCCCCAACCATTGAATTCTGCTTCCTCTGATGCTTCCCTGGTGACTCAGACGGTAACAAATCTGTCTACAATGCAGGAGACCAGGGTTAGATCCCTAGGTCCAGAAGATCCCCTAGAGAAGAGAATGGCTATCCACTCCAGTATTCTTGCCTGGAGAATTCCATGGACAGAGGAGCCTGGTGGGCTACAGTCCTTTGGATCGCAAAGAGTCAGACATGACTGAGCGACTAACACTTTCACTACTTTCATACACCCTACACTCACCTCTGTGGCTTCCCCAGTGTTACACACTCCCTCGCTCCTGCATCCATCAGACATTCCTAGTAGCCACCAGCCAGATCAAACAGCCCTTGTCTGGAAACACTCTGATGTCAGCACACACAGCTGCTCCCTGTTGGAGGATGGAGGTGGGTCCTCAAGCCTCAACCAATGGGCTGCTCACATCAATTACAGAGACACCAACCAGTTTCCAATAAGATCCATTAGTAAAAGGGAGATGTACTTCCACTGGGCAGAAAAGTTATCAGTTTCAGCTGAAAAATTTGGCAGGTCTTGGATAAGTTAGTGGCTAAGCTGTAGACCTCTGCTTTATTGTCCAAGGAATTACCCACCACAACCACCAACCATATACTTTACTTGTCATTTACAACTTTTGTGCCATTAGGGTGGAGTGGTCAGTTTCAACAAACAAATAAGGAACAAAATCAGAGGGCATTTACTCCTGGGCAAGAAGGAACAAGACAATGGTCATGAAGCTTCCACTGTGGCTCAGACAGCAAAGAGTCTGCCTGCAAAGCAGGAGACCCTGGTTCAGTCCCTTGGTCAGGAAGATCTCCTGGAGAAGGAAATAGCAATCCACTCCAGTATTCTTGCCTGGAAAATCCCATGGGTGGAGGAATCTGGTGGGTTCCATGGGGTCGCAAAGAGTCGAGCATGACTGAGCGACTTCACTTTCACTTCTCACTTTCAAGAAGGAACAACAAGGCCTAGAGTTACTCTCACACCTTAAGCAACTTGGAAAACCAGACAAAACGTAGGAACAGAAGTTTTAGAGATTAGATAACAGGCAGCACAGGACTGTGATCACTGAGCAAAGAAAAACAAGCCAGATGAGCCCTCCTGTCACACCAGTCTACTTTACCATGTAGAGGGAGTTTCTGACCACAACAAAAGGAGGGGCTGCACAAACAGAGCCTGGCAGTCTCTCTCGCTGAGCTGGGGAGCCAGAAATCAAAGCTCAAGGACCCCATGGTGGCTATAATTTGTGGGGTAGAGAACCAGAGAGGAGACACTGATGAAAACTCTTCTCGAGTAATTTGCAGAGCGCCAGTATGCACCTCTATGAGAAGGAACTACCTGAGACTTGGGGAAAGACGTTCTGAAGATGTGAAGGCAAGATAATTCCTCCCAAAACTGAAAGAGTTCAGGTTCCAACCAGCCAGAGTTCAAAATGACACTCCAGGTCTCCAAGTATCAATGTCAATTGTGATCCTGTGTCAACCATCCTTCACAAGTTTAGGCCATTCTCCTTTCCCCGTGTAGTTACCTGAGTAAACAGCTGTGATGATCATCCTGCTGATTCGTTATGCAGTTCGAGTAGCATCCTTGTCAGCGGCCCTTAGAGATGCCACATTCAATTAACCATCCCTCAGCTCCACAGCTGAGGACCCCTCTGACTGCCCACGACCTTTCTGCGCACTATAGCAATTGTGTCCACCTGGCTTCTGATGGGGAGCCCTGTCACCTGGGTTCTATTGCATCAGGTTCCTATCTTCCCCATTGCTCTCATTGATCCCTATTCTGTGAAACATCTCCTGCCACCTATCCTTGGTCTCTGGAGGAGAGCCACCTCAATGATGAAGGTGTTTCTCTTAACACATTTCTATACTTCTTCCATAAATCCTCAGGGTCTTCCATGGATCGTTCATCCTTTGTGGGTTTTCCTGGCTTTAATAGTATATCCACTCTACCATGCTTATTTCTCTCAACATTTGGACCCTTCCTCCCACCAAGCACCAGAGAAATCCAGGCATCTCTTAATGTGGGCCAACACTTTTCCCAACCTTCTGGACCTATCTTAGCAGTGTACCCTAGGCATAGGACATACTCCCAAAGTGATAAAATCTCCATCAACCAACTCTACCTTCTGCCCCACCTGATCAAGCATCTCAACACTCAGCCCCAGGCATGCTCTCTTGGCTCTCATTGGAATATATTATTTGGGTCGTGCAGACTCCTTGAAATGGCCCCTTTCTTTTCTACCAGGCTCAATTTGTCCCTAACCAGGTATTGTGATTGTACCCTAATTTTTGGCCCAGTGACCAGGATAAGAGTTGGGGCATTCTTGGGCAGGCACACACCATCTTGCAGAAATCTTTGCAATGTCTTCAAGGAAAGGGGAGTGCTAACCCTTAACAGGGAGAAAAAGGTCATTCCTGCAGACTCAGAGGGTATGGGGAAATCTGTGATTCAAGATTTTCACGTATTAGACATCAATCAGAAGTCCCCATTCCATGTGTCATGGTCCCATTCTTTCCTAACCTTGATTAGACTCGACCTAAGCACTTGTGTGGGCTTCCCTTGTGGCTCAGGTGGTAAAGAATCCACCTGTAATTCGGGAGACCTGGGTTAGATCCCTGTGTTGGGAAGATCCCCTGGAGAAGGGAAGGGCTACCCACTCCAGTAAGATCCCCTGGAGAAGGGAAAGGCTACCCACTCCAGTATTCCGGCCTGGAGAATTCCAGGAACTGCCGAGTCCACGGGGTTGCAAAGAGTCGGACACTACTGAGCGACTTTCACTTTCAAGCACTTGTGTATGTTGGTTATTTAACTTTCTTTGAAGTCACTACTCCTTTCTAATGATTAAGTCCTGAGCCTGGGCCTCAGATTTCCCTGTTCTCCTTCTGCTGATGATGAGAACCTCTTTACAAAGCCACAAGGAAGTCCTCTTGTCGTCACACTTAGCTTTACAGTTGTAATCAATCACTCTCAACTCTTCAATATCTTCTTCCAAAGCGTTATTTGAGCTTAGCAACATCTATCCAATTTCACTGGCCTCATGGCTACTATTTATCCCTTATTTCTCAAATGCTGATACACTGCACCAGCTAACCCATCTTTTCCACTGGATATACCTCCCAAATCTCCACCAGTTAAAGCTTGTACTGCCGCACCTACCATGAGTAACACGGCCCTTGCAGCCAGCCAGGCAGGGAGTGGTGATTCAGCTCCTAAATCCCGTCCTAGAATCCCCTACCCCAGTCTATGCCAGGCAGCTACAGACATGGGTCAGGTTCATTATGGAGGACTCTAAGAGTCAACAACACCCGTGGAGGGGAAGAAAGGGGGAGGAAACACCAGGTGAGCCTCCACTGACCCTCAGAGGAGTTTTGAAGCTGAGATGACGCCTCCAGCTTCAAACTCACCCTGAGATGGAGGAAGGGCTTTGTACCCTGGCTTCCATCTGTCATTGGATGTAAGCACCCCCAGAAATGAGTGTAACCTTGAGCTGGGTGGGCCTTGGTAACTGAGGTCATCCTGTGTCCGGGGAGGAGGGGCATCCCTGACAGCCAAAGGCACTCAGCCACAGTGTTCCTAGCAGGTGGGGAATCAGCCCTTCATTCCTAAGGGGAGATCTGATGGTGCATCCAGCATCCACCACCCCTCCCAGATAAACTACCTATCCCCAAGTCCTGGCTTCAAACTCTGCTCTCAGGGAAACTGAAATGAAAACAACACGGACCAACTCGGATGTCTGGTTCACTCTTAAGGGAGGAGAGAGTCCCATGGTCCACTATATTGGTATTTAGGAAAAGAAGAAAAGGCGTGCTTCTCTATGAGACATGGGGTCTTCCCAGTCTCTGGAAATAACTAAGTGAAGCCTCGGAGATTTTCTTCCCTAGTTCTTTTCCAGGAAAGTCCTTTATTTCACCCACACTGGACCTACTATTCATGGAGGACTTTCTGGGACTCCAAACAACATCAATCTGTGAATGAAGCTCCGAGCATTCAGGAGCTACATTGCCAAGGCCGGGTGGAAAGCTCTGGGCTAAAGGTGAGAACAGAGCAAGACCTGGCTGGTGTTCAGGCCAGGATAGAGGTCTAGGCTTGGAGCAGAGCCACCCGCAGGAGGGCAAGTTCAGCCCAGCTGTGCCCAATTGCCCTTTCCTCCTCTTCCCGCAGCACATCTTTCCAGAGCACAATCTATCTCCAATCAACCTAAGAGCATGGGGAGAACTCTTCACACTTTCAGCGGCTGGTAGAAACTGGGAGGACTGGTTACATTGCAAGCCCAAGGTAGGCCTGGGAGGAAATCAGACTGGTGTGATGTGATGAGGCACATTCTCAGGGCTGGCCTCATTTACAGCACCATTCTAGCCAAAGCCCTGTTCCACTGGCTGTCTCAGCCCCACCCAGCAACCTCAGCCAGAGCCTCCAGCATCCATAGGTCAGCATCTACACAGACCCAGCCTCCCTTCTCCCTAGCATGGACTCTAATCTACCCTCCTTTTCTGAAAACATCCCCTCTTTATTAAAGAACAGAAAGTTTGGATGAGTGAGGCGTGGTGTAAGAACCAATACTGTTGGCATCAGACTGACAAAGATTCAATCTCTGCTCTTGGTTCTTAGGCAACTTCTGCATGCCTTGCTTTTCTCATTTGTAGATTGTGACTACTGCTTCCTAACTTATAAGGTGCTGTGAGGATTAAATGAGATCATATATTTGAACTTTGCCCAAGATGCTTAATGAAATCTACTTACTACCCCTCCCCCTCCATAGCTGATTTTGATTGCCCTAAACTATACAAAGAGCTTCCTTGGTGGCTTAATTGGTAAAGAATCCACCTGCAATGTAGGGGACCTGAGTTTGATCTCTGGATTTGGAAGATTCCCTGGAGAAGAGAATGGCAACCCACTCCAGGATTCTTGCCTGGAGAATTCCACGGACAGAAAAGCCTGGCGGGCTACAGTCCATGGGATCACAAAGAGTTGGACATGACTGAGCAACTAACACTTCACTTCATACAAAGAGCTACTGAGATACTACACATGACACATGACAAAGAATTTACAATCTGTACGCTCCACAAAGGCAAGAACCTTGTCTATTTTATTCATCAATATATACCCAGACTCTGGCTCAATGCCTAGCACATGTAGGTACTCAGAAATATTTGTTGATTAAATAATGAATGAATTGTGTAAACCGAATCTTAATATCTTAAAAAAGTATCTGTGTAGACCAGGAATGACAAATCATTTACTCATTGCCCACACCAACTGACATGTAGTTAACACCCACAGCAGTGTGTTGAGAAAGAGTCTGAAGACATGTCTGTCTTGGCAGCAGAGAGAGATGTGATCAGTTAGCAGTATCTGCCAAAAGTATGAACGAGGATCAAGCATCACTTGTGCCTATATTTACCCTTCTGGGTTCAAACTAATGTGTCAAGCAGCAAAGGCCTGATGTAGAGGACATGGAGTCCACAAGTTAGGGGGGAAAGACATACTCCAAGCAGTCTTTTCCTCCAGCCACTGTCCCAAAATAAACTTTTCTGCTCACCCCTCATCAGCAGAGGTACAAACAGAAATCCAGAAGCAATGCTGAGGGACAGCACAGACCGAAAAAGTTCAATGAGGCCCAGTGACCAGACTCCCCATTAATTCCCTCTAAGCCACGTCATTCAGAGAAGGCAATGGTAGCCCACTCCAGTACTCTTGCCTGGAGGATCCCATGGACGGAGGAGCCTGGTGGGCTGCAGTCCATGGGGTCGCGAGGAGTTGGACACGACTGAGCGACTTCACTTTCACTTTTCACTTTCATGCATTGGAGAGGGCAATGGCAACCCACTCCAGTGTTCTTGCCTGGAGAATCCCAGGGACGGCGGAGCCTGATGGGCTGCCATCTGTGGGGTCGCATAGAGTTGGACACGACTGAAGCGACTTAGCAGCAGCAGCAGCACCCACGTCATTTCCCTTTCAGGCCACTCAATTCTTCATCCACTTCCTCCTGCTTCACTTTTGGTAAGTGGCCACCCCTCCCTCATCCTCAGCCTCCAGGTTTCCTGAGTTGCAGCTCTCACTAAAGATAGATTTGTCCCATCTCTCTCAAGATCACTGCTTGGGAGAAGCGGAGAGAAGAGTAATTAGCAAATTCAGCATTCCAGTAACCCTTCTACAGGGAAGGATAATCATTTGTTAGCTTACGTAAATCCTCACGCCCGCCTTGATTAGCTGTCGGAGGTGGAGGAAGAAATGAGAATGGGCTCACTCACTGCGCCTGGGAGGCAAACAAGGGTCGAAATAATTTTTTTTCTTTTAAAACTAAAGACTCCTCCCAAGGAAGGGGAGCCTAACTTCCCACTCCATAAGTGTGGGCTGTCCATAGTGTGACTACTTTCTAAAGAGTACAGTATAAAAGGGACAAAAACACCAATAAAAACTTTACATTGGAGAAACCTGACAAACGCTGTCTTAGCCAGGTGGTCAAAGTCAGCATCATCAGTGGAAAGTCACATTGAGACTACGTGATAAGAGGGCACTTCATCTCTATGGTCTTCCTCCCCAACACCCATGACCCTCAGTTTGATCGTAAGAAACACATCAAGCAAAGCCCAACTGAGGGACAGGCTACAAAACGCCCGACCAGTGCGCCTCCGAACTGTCAAGGTCATCAAAAGCAACGAAAGTCTGAGAAATCATCACAACCAAGGGGAACCTAAATGTAGTGTGATATTCTAGATGAGATCCTGGAACAGAAAAAGAATATTAGGTAAAAACTAAGGAAATCTGAATAAAGCACAGACTCTAGTCAATAAGAACGTATCAGTGTTGATTCATCAATTGTAATAAATGTGCCATACAAACATAAAATGTTAATACCAAAGCAAACTGGATAGAGGGCATATGAAGATACTCTGTATTATCTTCTCAATTTTCTGTACATCTAACATTACTCTAAAATAAAGCTTTTTTTCTTCATGGACAGCAAGGGTCTTAATGGTCATCTCTAGGAGAGCCCAGGCAGGCGTTTCTGGTAGCACTTCTGGCAATAGGGATGGTCCACATTCTCCCTCCTCCTGGAATGACTTTTTCTCACTGGCCTCCCAACTGGCCTCTTCTTTTCCCATACTATTGGCCTGAGGTCTCTGAAACCCATAGAAAAGTCTGGAGTCTAGACTGTCTTCTCCAGCACAGCTCTCAGATGTCTCAGAGTTTTGCTTTATCAAACCTAAAGAGACCGGTAAACATGTTCCAGTCCCAAACCTTCCCTTTTAAGACAAAGAAACTCAGACCCAGCAGACAGGTCCAAACAGCCTCCCAGAGTTCCAGAGTTCTGAGGTCTTAAATTGCAGGAGGCCAGCAGAAATTCTGAAGGTCTGAAACCAAAGGAGAGGTAACGAGATAAGAGAAGGACGCCTACAACACAAGCCAGGGGAGAGACAGGTGAAGGGAGGGAAAAGGAGGCTCCTAAGAGCGAGGGGGAGAAGAAACAATTACCCTGGAAGAACAACTTTGGCTCCCAGGCACTGCTCATGATCACGAAATGCTACTGATAACGCCACATTTATTTCCTTTTTCTTCTTAATCCCACTAAATCAGAGAGGTTCATTTTTTTTTCTTTTGGCCACACTGTGTGCCCTGGGGGATCTTTGTTCCCCAACCAAGGATCAAACTTGGGCCCTCGACAATGAAAGCATGGAGTCCTAACCACTGGACCACCAGGGAATTCCCTAGAGTTTCTAAACTATAGCACTGTTGAAATTTGTGACCAGTCAAGTCTTCAGTGGGGGAAGAGGAACACCATGTGTATTTAGCAGCATCCCTGGCCTCTACCATATGCCAGAACTACTTGCCAATAGCACCCTTCCCCAGTTCTAAGAAACAAAAATGTCTCCAGATCTTGCCAAATGTCCCATAGGGGCAAAACCACCCCCAATTGTGAACCATTGCCCTAAATGTCCTTTGGCGTCCATCACCATCCCATGCTACCGTAAACCCCAAGTAAGCCATTACCCTGCAAAACGAAGACATAACCTCTTCTGGGTATTAATGCTTGGGCTTCAAGCTGCTTTCTAACAGAGCTTCACTGCTTACTGTCAGGTTGTTTGACTTCTAATCACTCCTGAGGGCCCATCTCAAACCTCACCATCTCCCGCCATGAAGTCTTCCTGTCAATTTGAGTCATCTGTGAGCTACCCCCTTCCTGCGCTATCCTACCACTCATGATACAGTACCATACAGTAGTGGTACGTGACTGACTTCAATTGAAGATCTACACATATTTCACCTTGCACTGTCCCATAATTCTTTATGAGTGTGCAAACATTGATTGAGTGTGTATGATATGTCAGACACATGCTGTGCAGTGGGATGTAAGAGACATAAGGGCATGATCTTTACCTTTAAAAAGAACACAGTCTCATGGAAAAGGCAGACCCAGATTTACAGTCCTATCGAGCTGTTTGTCTCATCTCTCCTACGGGATCCCTGAGGGCGAAGGCAAAAGTCCAGTCTTTCTTTTGTGTCCAGCACAAAGCTGAGCACACAGTGGATGCCCAGGAGACTGCACTGGACTTGAATCAGCACAGAAGAAGAGCTCCTGCGAGGCTCGGTCTCCACAAAGGCAACTGCCATGCTTCCAGGACTCCACCAGGCAGCTTCTCTTATGAGGTGATGGTCAAAGTAAAGGGCATTCGTCTTTATTTGGACAAATTAAAAGATAACAACCATACATAAGTTACCCTGCCTCTCTTTTTTTAACTTTCACTCCATAAAATCCAAAAATCCATAACCACTGTTTGAATAGTGAAAGTATAGGAAGGGAAAGGAGTGGGGGCAAGAAACACATTTAAACAGGAAGTGATGAAGACTTTGTAAAAATAACTATCAGAGACAAATAGGCTAGGGGATACTTGGAAAATGTGAACATGTACAAAATCAGTAAATCTTGCGTCTGCATTAGTAAGTCTTTGGGTGGGAATATACTAAGGCTCTCACATTTTTGAAAGGTAACGAAAAACAGAGCAACAGAAAGAGTGTGAGAAGGCAGGTGGAGGTTTTCACCCTCCTAAGCCAGAAATAAACAAGAGCCCCAAATGTCCACGATTTAAGAGAGGTAGCTTTCAGTTACAGTTGCCCAGTCGTGTCCGACTCTTTGTGACCCCATGGACTGCAGCACGCCAGGCTTCCCTGTCCATCACCAACTCCTGGAGCTTACTCAAATTCATGTCCATCAAGTCGGTGATGCCATCCAATCATCTCATCCTCTGTCGTCCCCTTCTCCTCCTGCCTTCAATCTTTCCCAGCATCAGGGTCTTTTCCAATGAGTCAGTTCTTTGCATCAGGTGGCCAAAGTATTGGAGCTTCAGCTTCAGCATCAGTCCTTCTAATGAATATTCAGGACTGATTTCCTTTAGGATGGACTAGTTTGATCTCCTTGCAGTTTAGCATTTCAGAGAAACAATGGAAGAGAGTTTGACATGTTAAAACAATAAAGATGAATCAAGGTCACCTGAACAGCAAGATGAGCAGAGATGCAGCTACCAGTTTGAATCAAGAGATAGAACTCACTGTATCAATGCTCAGAAATGCTCAGTAAATAGCACCAGCGATTGTTAGTACTATTACTGACACATTGAGTTCCCCTTGACCATGCAGCCTCTTTCCTCTCCTTTGACTTGAACTAGTAGCACATGTGGTATTTACACAGAAGCCTTGAAAAGAACCAAGATGATGTCTAGAAAAGTTTCCCAAGGATTCTGTCCTTACTGTTAACCTGGGAAAACAGAGAGTGACCAGAGACAGTGAGCATGGACCAGGGTAGCGAGTGATGCTCAGGCCCACGCTTTTTGGGAGGGCTGTCTAGAGTGTACATAGTTCTAAACCCACATCAGGACACTTTCCACCCCGTCTCTCCTTCCAGCACTCTGCAGCTCATCCCACCGCATCCCGAGCCATTAATAATTTGGGGTTTTGCTTTTTTTTTAATCCAGAAACTATATAGAAACCTTTCCACACTTTTCATCTGATTTGTTCATGCAGATTGTAGTTCTATTAAAAAATCCCTTATTTTACTTTATAGATATTTGTTGCACAGGTAGACTGCTGCATTTAGAAATTTCTATTTCAGTTCATTAAAAACTGCAAAACTAATCTGTTTCATGTACCAAACTGATTTAAAACAAATCTACCTGATTATGGTGGGGGGGAGGGGGCAGGGTGGGAATGGATCTCTTTATTATTAGTAACTGTCAAAAAAACACTTGCTTTCAAGTAAACATTGATGCGTGTGTGCATGCTAAGCCACTTCAGTTGTGTCCAACTTTTTGGAACCTTATGGACTGTAGCCCACCAGACTCCTCTGTCCATGAGATTCTCCAGGCACAAATACTAGAATGGGTTGCCATGCCCTCCTCCAGCGAATCTTCTCAACCCAGTGATCAAACCCATGTCTGTTATGTCTCCTGTCTTGGCAGGTGGGTTCTTTACCACTGGCGCCACCTGGGAAGCCCGAAACATTGGTAGAGTCTAACAAAGTTTCAGTCAAACTAATCATTCATGCATTTGTTCGTTCATTCAAATATATGCATAGAGCACTTGCTATGTGCCCCACCTCTGCTAGCACTGAGAATACAATGCATTTAATAGTCACAATAGCACAGTTTTGGTACTCTAAGTTCCTTACATACACAAATATATTAGCCCTTGAAACAAGCCTGTGAGTTAGGTTCCATTGTCATGAATATCTTGGTCAGATAAGTAACCTGCTCAATGTCACAAAGCTAGTATCTGGTAGCACTGGAATTTGAACCATCCAGTCTAGCTGCAGAATCTCTGCTCTTATCCACCAAGCAATAGGGCCCAAGGCCTTGCCCTATCGTTTCCAACAATATCTTTGTTGCAGCAATGAATTGTATTAACCCAAGGCCACAACAGATTGGACCTGTGTCACTAATTCCCCTGGTCTGAACTGTTTTGCTGGCTAATCAAATGGAGGCTTATACTTTGGCTTCCTGAGAAGTCTGCCATAAGGGACAGAACACACTGTCCAGAGTACCCACTCCTCTTGGCATTTCTTGTCACACAAATCAATGGACTGTCATTCTCTCAATTATGTGCACTCATGTCAATGAGCTTCACCGGCTGACAGGTCAGTATCTGGGGCTGCAAGTCTGAGAGTCAGTCTAGGCCACAGAGACTTCAACAAGGAAATGTACCTCGAATAGCTGTGTGCCCTTGGCCAAGTTACCTTTCTGTGCCTCAGTTTCCATAACTATGCAATATGGATGATAACGGTATCTCATAAAATTGTTGTAAGGATTTAATGAAATAGTAAATGTAAGATGTTTAGCAAATGCCTAGTATTTAGTAAAAAAAAAAAAATTATGTAGTATTTAGTAAGTGCTCATTAAATGTTTGCTAACTGTTATTTATTTAGCACTTACTAGTATCAAATTTTTCAACCAATGTGAGAAAGAACACGTAAGCAAGATCATGCCTATACAATGCTATGCCAGGCTAGAGGAGTTCAGGGAAGAGGCACTTAAGTTAACCAGCAAATTTCAGAGAAAAAGCATTATTTTGAGATGAATCTTGAGGATTGAACCAATAGGTGAAGAATGTAGGAAAGAAAATCCCATCCAGACAGAGTGAACGACTTAGCAGAGACACAGAGGACCTTCATGTGCAAAGTATACGCCAATAAATCAAAACGTGTAACACAATTTCCCCTGATGCAGGTGTACCTACATACAAATATCAGCAAAGAAATCTCCAACAAAAATTCCTGCAGCACAAGTTTTTCCAAAGTTGTTGTAGGAGCTGAAACATATATGCAATCTGCATTTCATATATACTCACTTCTTGGCAAGTGAATGGTGACCCACTCCAGTATTCTTGCCTGGAGAATCCCATGGACAGAGCTACAATCCATGGAGTCGCAAAGAGTCAGACACAACTGAAGCGACTTAGCAGGCAAGTGACAACCTCAGTCCTAAAAGAAACTTAAGGGGGGAAGCATCAGTCCCTACATACATTAGAAATGGGAATCTCTCCCAGAGACTGGACAGGCCTTAGAGAAGTGGGCCCTCTCCCCCCGACACCTGGGAACTTGTTAGAAATGAAGATTCTCGGCCTCACCCACACCTACAGAATCAGAAATTCTAGAGGTGGGGCCCAGCCACCTGGGTTTGAGAACCACTGCTTTAGAGAAATTTGCCAAGAAGGAGACACAGATAAAAGCAACAGCAGTCCAAGCAACAGCTCCTGTGAAAAGCTGGGATCCCTGTTCCCAGAACCAGGCTCAACTGAAAGTGGCTAAACAGCTCAGGCTCTCTACACCCATTGCCCGGGTATGAACCCCAGTTTTGGTGCCCGATGGCTGCTACTTCCCCTCACCACTGCATCCTCATTTGCAAAATAGAGATAATGATTCCTGCCTCTGAAGATGGTTCTCAGACTCGCTAAGACTTATGAGGCACTGCATAGAGCAGATCATTGAGTGGGAGGCAGAATGCCTAAAGGGAACTCAAGCAAACTCAGCCTCTCCAAGAGTGACAGCATCTCTATGAGCTCTGACAGCCTTTGGAACAGCAGTCTTCAAGTTGGGGTGCACAGGCTCTTGGTTTGGGGACACGGATAGACTGATGAAGATCCATTTTCAAATCCCCAGTTTTCCTACAGACTCTACTAAACTTGATCTGCCTGCAACTGGGGCATCAAGCAAGTTCTCCTCCCAGCGAGACAAAGGGCTCCCTCATCCCAAATCTTACTATGATGTATCCTGGAGCACAAACCTCCAAACAGGGTTAGGAAATAGAAATACTGAGGTTGTAAATGTCTCTAATAAGCAGAGAAAATCCATTTGCAAGAAAACAGCTCAAATGACTGCTTGCAAGTTATTTTCCAAGTCAGGTGTTTTCCACATAATCGAAGGAGGACTTAATTGAGCTGTCAGCTGATAGATCATTAAAAATAATTTTTGATGACAGGCCAGTATGTGATTTTTGACATACAACTTGGAAGCAGTTCAAATAATTCAAAGGTAATAATATTCCTTATGTTCATATTTACTATGTGAACGTGTTCACCACTTTCATCTTTTTTTTAATTGAAATATAACATTACACTAGTTTCAGGTGTATAATGTAATGATTCAATACTTGTAAATATTACAAAACGATGACCACAATAAGTCTACTTATCATTTGTCCACACTTATGTCTTAATAAACAAAAATAGGCTTGCAATTAATGCCAAACTGTTTCATTCAAGCAATAAGTAATATTAATACATAGATACATGATACAAGTTTTTAAAATCCCATCCATCTCACAGCAGATACATTTGCAATGAATTTCACTTCTGTGTTTAATAGTTCCATATCAAAAGGTATAATATATTTATATTGCTTTTCTCAATTATATAGTATAATAATTTCAATGATAATTCAATCCAGAAGAAATGTTTTAGTACTTAAAGCCTTTTAGGCACATGAAATGTTTTAAATTGCTGTTTCAACTTACGTGTATGTTTTTGTTGCAAAGAAGCATGATACAGAATCAACAAAGCAAACTTTCAAGCCTAAAAATACATTACATTAGAATAAAATTCTGTGAGGAAACCAGAATGAAAATGTGAGTTCAAGGAGAAAAAGAAAAGATATAAAATTTTCTGTCTACTAAAGGAAAACTCATTTGCAAATTTTAAAACAGAAGACAGTAGCATCAAGTCAGTATGGTATTTAGACTGGAAATTTTCAAAAGAGCAATATAAAGGGTTATTTTAAAATTTCAGTATTAACTGTGTGTGTGTGTTAGTCCCTCAGTCGTGTCCGACTCTTTGTGACCCTGTGGACTGTAGCCCGCCAGGCTCCTTTGTCCATGGGATTCTCCAGGCAAGACTACTGGAGTGGGTTGCCATTTCCTTCTCCTCAGTATTAACTACTTGCCAAAAATTATATTCTTCGTAATTTTTTATGTAACTTTATAACAAAAACTGCAAATATCAGGTTAAAAATGTACAAGGAGGTACACTGTCTCTCAAAATGTTTTCAGGGGCTATGCAGGGAAAAAAATGTGAAGACTTCTGCTCTGGAAAATCACCTCTTTATTATGTTCCTCTTTTTTTAACAGGTAAACGCATTAAATAGAAATGGCATTCTTAGTGCTATGTTGGATGCTAAGAAGCATTCCAGAGAAGTAATCATCATTATCTCTGCTTTCAGTAACTCACTACCTAGTTGAACCAACCAGAAAAAATAATGCAAAGCAATTGAGGTATGTGGCAGACACCGGCCTTGCCCACGTGGTGCTCGTGGTCTCTGGTGTCCTTGCTAAGCAAATCCAGACTGTGTTTAGGACAGCAATATGCCAGATAAATGCTCATTTTTTTTCAGCCTCCCTTCCCATCAGAGTGGCCATGTGACAAAATTATAACTGGTGAGACATATGTAAGGACCTGAGGGTTTCTGGGAAAGCTTTTGCTTTCCTAATAAAACCACATAGATGAGGCAAGCTTTGCCTGTCCTTTCTTCTTCCTAACTTGAATGCTGATGCAATGCCTGTAGCTACAGCATTTATGCCAAAACTATGAGGCAACAAGCATGAGGACAAAAGGTAACATTAAGGATGGCAATATGAACGTATGGAAAGATCCTGGGTCCCTAATGGCATAGCTGAGCAATGAACTAACACCAACAAGGGCTTACCTCTGGATCTCTCACTTCATTAAACACAGGTATACACATAATTCAATTGCTGTAAATCAGCGCTAGATGGATGTCCCAGTTACTTGTACTATGTAACAAGCTACTCTAAAACTTAGTGACATTAAAAAAAGCCATTTTATTAAGGTCACAGACTGCAGGTCAGGAATTCACACAGGGTCCATCTCTACTCTGTGGTATCTGGGGCCTCTATTGAGAAGGCTCAACCAGGTAAGTGACTCAAACACCCAGGAACTAGAAAAACTGGACCTGCGGAATCCAATTCCAAGAGTACCTCTTCATTCACATGTCTGGTACTCAAGCTGGAAGGACCAAAGACTAGACTCACGTGGGACTGTTGACCAAGTGCCAGCACACGTGGCCTCACCATAAGGTTTAGGTTTTTCACAGTACCATGGCTGTGCTCTAAGAGCAGGCATTCCAAGAGGCCTATGTAGAAGTTTCATGGATTTTTATGATTCAGCCTCATGAAGGAATCAGTGTCATTACTTCATTATTCCATTGGTCAAAGCAGTTAACAGATTCAAGGAGAGGGGACAGAGATGCTAGATCTCAATTGGAAGTGTATCAAAGAACTTGAAACCTTTTTTTTTTTTTACACACCACATTGGTTGAGGTGTTTTCCTTGTGCCTTAAAGCATTTCTAAACTGATACAGTGGAAAAGAAAACAACATAGATGCAAAGTTGAACAGTTCAGTTCAGTTTATTTGCTCAGTCTTGTCCGACTCCTTGCGACCCCATGGACTGCAGCCCGACAGGCCTCCCTGTCCATCGTCGCTCTGTCGTGTCCAGCTCTTTGCAACCCTGTGGACTGCAGCCTCCAGGCTCCTCTGAATCCCCAGGATTCTCCAGGCAAGAATATTGGAGTGGGTAAGCCATGCTTTTCTCCAGGGGATCTTCCCAACCCAGGAATTGAACCCAGGTCTTCTGCATTGCAGGCAGATTCTTTACCACCTGAGCCAGCAGGAAAGCCCAGTAAATGCTATGCATATGTTTATTCATTCACTGAACTTACCCATGTGTGAAAATTGAATGAGTATCTACCACAAAATTGGCGCAGAATTAGAATTCCCCAAACATAAATCAGAGCCCCAAAACCTCCCTTAAGGACTCAGCAACCTTTACTCACATTTATGTAGTGCAGAGCTTATATGACTTGGACCAATTTTTCTGGAGGGAAACTAAAACAGACTTGAGAATATCTTCCAATGTCCAGGCTAATGTCAAGCCTTTTCTCTGCAAAGTCCATCCCCATCATTGCTGCCAATTTGGAAAAATCTATAGCATTTCTCATGAGAGGCCAACCATTCCAATCTGGGATAAGTTTTATAAATATTAGATCTGAGTTGATTTATTTTATCTCTAACTGCATTGGGCCACAATCCTTCTGAATGGATAAAGTCAGACCTTCTATTTTTTAGCAGCTGGCTCATTCAGTCCATCTCCTTACTATAAATACCTGAGTGCACTTGTTTTAAAGTAGAACTCTTCTGTCATCTGATTGTCCCAGTCTCGATTAGAGGGGGATCAAGGAGAGAGAATGAAAAATGAGACAGAGGACAGAGAGAGATTGCACTGCTATACTCTGCTCAGCAGTCATTTTCACAGTCTCCAAGACCCACAGCTGCCCAGATGCAGGAGAAAGCGGAGAGGTTCTAGCCTTTCTCTGCATGTTGACCTTGTGAAGTCGATAGCTGTTTGGGACTTGATGGAGCCACCCAGACTCTCTTCTATCATTTTATCCACTGAAAGTATCCTTTTCAGAATCCCATGTCTCAGTCTCCCTACTCATAACATACGGACACTAACCCCAGCCTCTGAAGTAGGCCAACAGAGGCCTTTTCTGGTCTTAATGCCCTTGAGTGAAAATAAATTATCATAATATCTCATACGCATCTCCCTGGAGTCTTGAAGAAGGGGACACTGAACTCTCAACAAATACTGATCAAACTCTTACTGACCTCAAAGCACTGAAGGGACTTAGGCAAGAGTCAGAATAAGGAGTGGCTCTGCCAGGCACCAGTACATAAGGAAAGGTATGCTAAAACATCACCAGATGCTGGTATGTCACTGGAAATTAAGGAGAAGGAGGAAAACTGCAATTTCAAAACTCTTCTCAGGAAAATAAAAGATGTGTTTAAAGAAATAATGTAAAATGATCCTGAAGTTGTGGCTAAGATCCCTAAAGGCCATGATTTCAATAGTAAATATTTGTCATTTAAGGTAGCTAATATCTTAATATTCTCCCTATTTTGAGGTTTCTACCAGAAGCCCTCCTTCTCCATTCTTTTTTTCACTATCCCAGTTTTTAACTCCTCTTCCAAATTAAAGTTGAACAAACATTTTGATTGAACAAATATATTGATTCAAGGGGACAGGAAATTATCAGCAGTTTACCAAAATTCCCACATGTCTCAGTCTGGACACTTCCCTCAAGGATCTCAAACAGTTATGAAAACCCATTTATCCAAGTGTGAAGCACCAAGGAAGCACTGTGATCCCAAAAGCAGCCAATGCGAGCAGAGTCTCCTGGCTTCTCTCAGATGAAATGCAAATGTGCCTCAAACAATAGAAAAACTGGCTTAAAACTGAATATTAAAAAAAACTAAGATCATGGCATCCAGTCCCATTGCTTCATGGCAAATAGAGGAGGAAAAGGTGGTAGTAGTGACAGATTTCCTCTTCTTCAGCTCTAAAATCACTGCGGATGGTGACTGCAGCCATGAAATCAGAAGACATTTGCTTCTTGGCAGGAAAGCTATGACAAACCTCGACAGTGTGCTGAAAAGCAGGCTTTGCCAACAAAGGTCCACATGGTCAAGGCTATGGTCTTCCCAGTGGTCATGTACTGTGAGAGCTGGACTGTAAAGAAGCACTGAAGAACTGATGCCTTCCAACTGCTGGAGAAGACTCCTGAGAGTCCCCTGGACAGAAAGGAGATCAAACCAGTCAATCTTAAGGGAAATAAACCCTGAATACTCATTGGAAGGACTGATGCTGAAGTTGAAACTCCAATATTTGGGTCATCTGATATGAACAGCTGACTCATCGGAAGAGTCCCTGATGCTGGGAAAGATTGATGGCAGAAGGAGAAGAGGGCATCTGAGGATGAGATGGCTGGATGGCATCACCGATGCAATGGAAATAGACTTGGGCAAACTTTAGGAGATGGTGAAGGACAGAGAGGCCTTGTGTGCTGCAGTCCATGGGGTCACAAAGAGTCAGACACGACTGGGCGACTGAACAACAACAACAATCCATCAAATATTTTCAAAAACAATTTATACATGATAATCAAGTGGATTTTATCTCAGGAATGCAAGGTTGGTTTAACATTCAAATATCAGTCAGTGCAATTCAACATGTTAACAAAACAAAAAAGAAAGAACACAATTATCTCAATGGACCCAGAAAGATTAGTAGAAAATTATTCACAATAAAAGATCTCAAGGCTCTTGGAGTTGAGAAAAAGTGACACAGACATGGTAACTGTGTCACTGCCTCCACCACTCTTCTGACACCCTCAACCCTACTGTCCCCCACCACAGAACACTAATCCGGGATCTACCATTCCTATTGAGTAGTCATAGATGAATATTCCAAAACAGAGAAAGTTGGAGAAGGTATCTGTGGAGTTATATGTAAGGGTAAACTACAGATCAAGTGGTAACTATGAAGAAAATCAGACTAGAAAGTAAAGAGGAAGTGTTCCCAATTTGCAATTCAGGAAATGTCTCTTTTAGAACACTGTCACCCAAATACAGTCCACCTTCAAATGTGGTTATGCAGGAATCCAGGTTACATCTCATCTCTGACTTTTAAACTCTATCCCTCCAAGCCTCTTCATGGATTCTCCACTTATTAAGAGTTATCTGCACCAAACCCTACAATGGACTGTGTGTTGTCAGCCTAGGAGAATTCTTCACAGAGATTTAAAGCCTCAAAACCTACTGATAATAAAGGAACATTTAAACTAGTTGATTTTGGTTTTGCCAGAGCTTCTGGAATGCCTATTAGAATATATACACATGAGGTAGTAATACTCTGGTATAGACCTCCAGCACTACTGAAGTCAGCTCACCGCTCAACTCCAGTTGACATTTGGAGTACAGACACCATATAGAGTTAACAACAAAGAAGCCACTTTTCCATGTGAATTCAGAAGTTGATCAACTCTTCAAAATATTCAGAGCTTTGGGCACCTCAATATGAAGTGTGGCCAGAGCAACTTATAAGAATATATGACTATAAGACTGTAAGAATACATTTCTCAAGTGAAAACCAGGAAGCCTACCATCCCATGTCAAAAACTTGGTTGAAAATGGCTTGGATTTGCTTTCAAAAATGTTAATTTATAATCCCATCAAACAATGACTGGCAAAATAAAACTGAGCTGCCCATACTTTAATGGTTTAGATAATCAGATTAAGAAGATGTATTATAGCATTCTGACAAAAAGTTTTCCACATACTGTATTAAGAACAGATGGTTTTATTTTTACTGTTAACTCTATTATTACTTCGTGTATTTTTCTTTTCTTTGTGGTAAAGCTTAAGCTGTACTTCATCTTCTAATTTCAAGTATAAGTTAAAATGTAAATATTGTTCTATATGAATTTAAATCCTGTATATGTGTGTAGGTCTCACTGTAACAACTACTTTTTACCATAATAAAACTATAAATCTAGTATTGATAACAAAAAAAATGAGAGAAAAAATTTTAAACTTCTCAGTAAATTAAGAACAGAAGGAAACTTCCTCAGCCCGATAAATGACATCTCAGAAAAACCTACAGCTAACATTATGCTTATGGTGAGTGACTAAACGACTTTCCTCTTAAGATCAAAACAAGGCAAGAATATCTGTTCTCACCATTTTATTCAACGTTATACTAAAAGTCCTATCAATAAGGTAGTAGAATAAATAAAAAGTATCCAGATTTAAAAAGGAGAAAAACTGTCTTTGCCACAGATGACAGGATTGCTTATGTAGAAAATTCTAAAATATCTGCCAAAGAGCTAATTTTTAGAAAGGATGCAGAAAACAAGGTCTATCTTTACACATGTGTGTATGTGCATATATACCTATATACGTGTTGTATGTATATATACATATAAGAATTTCTAAATGGTAGAAACAAAGCGTTAGAAATTGAAATAAAATAGATGTCATTTTTTTTTTAACTACTGTAGTAGTTCTCAATTGCTACATAATGTATTATCAAGTTAGCAGCTTGAAACAACAAACATCTATTATCACACAGTTTCTACGAGTCTGGAACCTGGGAGAAGATTCAACAGGTCGCCTGGCTCAGGATTTCTCAGAAGGTCGCTGCCAAGATGTTGGCCAGGGCTGCTGACATATGAAGACTCGACTGGGTCTGGAGGATCCACTTTCAGGATCACTCATTCACGGCTTGTTAGTGTAGGCCTCAGCTCCTCGTTTATGATGGCATCTGCTCTTCACCCCATTGGACCATCAAGTAGAGCCGTTCTCATATTTCGAGAGCAAGCAATCCAAGAGAGAGCAAGGAAGAAGCCATGTTGCCTTTTTACTGCCTACTCTCAGAAGTGGCGTTCCATCACTTTGCCGTATCCTGTTAGTCACACAGACCTGGTACAATGTATGTGTGTTATAGGGGCATGAATGCCAGCAGAGAAGGAGCACTGAGGGCCAACCTGGAGGCTGGCTGCCACAAACACTACTTGTGACAGCATCAAAAAATATAAAACACTGTGAATAAATTTAACAAAATATATGCTAAACCTCCACACTGAACATGATAAAATACTGAAAAAATTAAGACCTAAATGAAGGAAGTATATACAACATTTACAGATTGTCAGATATAGATACAATATTATTAAGATGTTTAGTATTTTCCAATTTATTGGGATTCAATGTAATCTTGAGGGTTTTTTAATAGAAATTGATGAACTGATAACAAAATTTGTATGTAAATGTTAAGAATTTAAAATAGCCAAAACAACTTTGAAAAAGAAGACCAAAGTTGGAGGACTTACCCTATCTCCTACACTACATCCAGAAACAGTGTAAGAACCACACTTGGCTCTTACACTACTTTTGGATTTATCATAAAACTACAATAATAAAGACAGTGTGCTATTAACAGAGGATAGATGTATAAATGGGTGGAACAGAATAAAGGGTTCAGAAATAGACCAAATCATATGTGATCAACTAATTTTTGACAAAACTGCCAAAGTAATCCAATGGGAAAGGATTTTAAACAATTGTTGCTAGGACAATTGAATATCCCAGGAATAAGTAAACTTTGAACATTGCCTTACACTATAAACAAAAATTAACTTAAAATGATCATTGATCAAAACTTCATTGATGATTAAAGAATATACTATGAAGAAAGATAGTCTCTTCAGTAAGAGGTGCTGGGGAAACTGGACAGTTACATGTAGAAGAATGAAAATACAACATTCTATAACAGCATGTATGAAAATAAACTCAAAACGGATTAAAGACCTAAGTGTAAGACCAGGCACTATAATAAAAACTTCGTAGAGGAAAATATAGGCAGAGTACTCTTTGACATAACTTGCAGGAATATTTTTTGGATCTGTCTCCTAAAGTAAGAAGAAACAAAAGCAAAAATGAATAAATGGGATCTAATTGAACTTAAAAGCTGTTGAAAACCACTGATAAAACAAAAAGATGGCCTACTAACTGGGAGAAAATATTTGCAAATTATATGACCAATAAGGGATTAATATGCAATATATACAAACAACTCATACAACTCAAAAAAAAACCAATTAAAGAATGGGCAGAAAAACTGAATAGACATTTTTCCAAAGAGGAAATGCAGACAGCCAAGAAAAGATGCTCAACATTGCTAATCACCAGAGAAATGCAAATCAAAACCATAGTAAGATATCACCTCACACCTGTCAGAATGGTTATCATCAAAAGGAACACAAATAACAAATGTTGGTGAGAATGTGGAGAAAAGGGAATCCTTGTACACGGTTGGTGGAAAAGTAAGTTTGTGCAGCCACTGGTGAAAACAATACGGAGGCTTCTTAAAAAACTAAAAACAGAACTATCATATGATCCAGCAATCCCACTCCTGGGTATATTAATATATCCAAAAACCCACTAATTTGAAAAGATACATGCCCCTCAATGTCCATAGTAGCATTACTTACAATTGCCAAGATTAGGAAGCAATCTATGTGTCCATCAACAGATGAATGGATAAAGAAGATACAAGATAAACACTCACACACACAATGGTATATGACTCAGCACCCAAGTCCTTGTCTGAGGCTTTCTTTCAAAGAAACCCAAATCAAGACATATATACACTTTGTTTTTTCAACTTAATATATTTTGTAGGCTGCACCATATTAGCCCATGTGATCTGCCATGTTGCATCTCATATATATTCCACTGTTTGGATGTACCACAGTTTTTATAATCATGCCCCCATCAGTGGTATCTCAGGTTGTTTATAGTCTCTTGCTATTATATACAGTGTTTTTCAAAACATCCTTTTTCATGTATCTTTGTAAGTTAAATCTCTAGAGATGGAATGGATAAAGCAAAGGGTGCGTGGCAGGTCTTATCCAAGAAGCGTCCCTAATATGATTCACTTATAAAATCTTATCTGTACACATAGCTTTTCAGTCACAAATCCAGGGTGTAATGATGCACAACTCTCCCTATCAGAGTTGATGCAAGACTGTACTCCTACATCCTAAAGCCCCCTCTGCTCAACTCTCTAGCCCCCTCTTCCTTGGAGCAACCTGTCCTCTCACTGTGAACAGTCAGGAGGAGGCCTGAGACAGAAAGAGGAAGAACATAAGCCAAAACACAGAGAAATGGAATCAGAGGGAAAATATACATAAAACTACTCATCAATTGCCAGGAAATTTAGAAAGAACTCTCTTATTCCTGGGCTTCCCCAGTGGCTCAGTGGTAAAGAATTTGCTTGCAATGCAGAAACCACAGGAGACATGGGTTTGATCCCTGGGTCGGGAAGATCCCCTGGAAGAAGGCATGGCAACCCACTCCAGTAGCCTTGCCTGGAGAATCCCATGGACAGAGGAGCCTGGCAGGCTACAGTCCATAGGGTCACAAAGAGTTGGACACAACTGAAGCGACTTAGCACACACACACTCTTATTCCCAGAAGAGCACTGGACTAGCAGTCGGGGAGCTCTAGATACTCTCAGCCAAAGCAAGTGGTGTCCTTGAATAAGGTAGTCTCCATTTGCCTCAATTTCCTCATTTTTAAAATGAAGAGGTAGGCCTGAAAAATTATTTCTGGAGCCTTCCTCATCCTGATATTCGGATTTCTACAGTCAGGGCAGCTTGTAGAAATGGCTACCATATATACCAAGGTGTCAACCCAGCCATCATCTGTTTAAAACTCCTCTCTGAGCCACAGGCAGACAATAGGAAATACAGGCACACCTCAGAGATAGTGCGGGTTTGGCCCCAGAACACCACAGCACAGCTAATATCACAACAAAGTGAGTCACACAAAGTTTTTTATTTCCCAGTGCATATGAAAGTTATGTTTACACTGTACTGTAGTCTATGAAGTGTGCAATAGCATTATGTCTAAAAAAGCTATGTACATACCTTAATTAAAAAATACTGTCTTGCTAAAGAATGCTAAACATGATCTGAGCCTTCAGCGACTTCTAATCTTTTTTGCAATAGTAACAGCAAAGATCACTGATCACAGAGCACAATAACAAATATAGCAATAATGAAGAAGTTTGAAATATTGTGAGAATTGCCAAAATGTGCACAGAGTCAGGAAGTGAGCAAAAAATGGCACCAACAGACTTGCCTGATTCAGGGTTGCCATAAACCTTCAATTTGTAAACAAATAAAACACTTCACCTGCAAATAAATACCAGTAAAACGGCATGTGCCTACACTGTGTGAGCTGTCTCCCACTTTATATCACAACCAAAATGCAAATTCCTCAAAAACAAATGCAAATATCCCTAAGAATAGGGCACTTTTTTGCTTATAACCATCCATAGGAGCAGATTTACGCAGAGCACACTTTGGGAACAATGTTTTAACCCCCATGAGCAGCTGGAGCTCAGGCTTTAGAGTCAGAAGGACCCGAACTCAAATCCTAGCTCCTCCATATGTTAGCTACATGTCCCTGACTAGTTCTGTTCGGAATGAGGCAAATAATGCCACTTTTTCGGGGTGCTGTGAGAACTAGAAGAGATGTTAAATAGTAAACTTGTACCTAAGGCTGAGTGTTAGATTCCAAATTTGTGGTAAGAGAAAGCTAAAGCCCAGGTGAAGTGATTGACCGGCATGTGGGGGCCATGTTAGCCTTTATCACACACAGAGACACACACTAGTACACACTTTTAAGAGCTATATATTGAGTTAACACTTGCTATAAACTGAATGCTTGTCCCCCTCCCCATTCATATATTAAATCCTATGCCCCAGTGTGATGCTATTAAGAGATGGGGCTGATTGTGGGTGGCCACAGCCTGCAACGGCTTGAATCAGTGTTGCAGTTTCGGGCCAGAAACTGAAGTCAGGCCACCACAGTGAGAGCACTGAATCCTATCCACTAGGTCAGTGGCCAGTGACAAGGCCTTGCCCATTGACTTTGTATAAATGAATTTCCACAAAGAGATGGGAAGTAGTGAAAATAATCAAGTGTTTGTTAGGAGGAAAAATTTATGTGTGAATAGATACCCACAGGCGGCCTCACGCTCTCATGGTAGTTTGAATCACTTACATGGGCAATTCTTCTGGGCTTCCTCTGGCCAATCATCTTGTCTTGTGGGCTCTGAGTCCATATTTAATTTATCCCAAGGTCCTCCCCTGTGTGTATATGCATCTCTTAGCCAAAAAGGATTCTAATTAAGAGGCCTATAGTAGTAGACATCACCTACTCCAGGGTGGTGCTCCCTCCCTTTTTGACCCCCAAGGACCCTTTCTGTGCATGTGAAGTTGGGAAGGTCTCCTTTATCTCAAGAATGATAAATACATGGTCTATTCATCTCTCATCTGGGCAGTGCTCAACTCCTCTTCACTCTTGCTATTATCTTCATCTTGGAGTATCTGTGCACAGGGGCCCACCCCCAGCTGCTCAGCCTGGGGCCCACCATCTCCTGCTTCAAGGCTTTTAGAAGGTGATGGGTCATGAGGATGGAGCCCTCATGAACCGGGTTAGTGCCCTTATTAAAGAGGCTCCAGAGAGCTCCGTATCCCAGCTGCCATGTGAGAATGCAATAGGAAGATGGTCACCTATGAATCAGGAAGCAGGTTCTCATCAGACACCAAATCTTCCAGAACCTTGTTCTTGGCCTTCCCATTCTCCAGAACTGTGAGAAATTAGTTTTTGTGTACAAAGAACCTAGTCTGTGGTATTTTTGTCATAGTCCAAACAGACTAAGATAATACTAATCAGTTCAGTTGCTCAGTCATTTCCAACTCTTTGTGACCCCATGAACTGCAGCACGCCAGGCTTCCCTGTGCATCACCAACTCCCAGAGCTTGCTCAAACTCATGTCCATCGAGTCAGTGATGCCATCCAACCATCTAATCCTCTATCGTCCCCTTCTCCTCCTGCCTTCAATCTTTCCCAGCATCAGGGTCTTGCTATATGCTAATCTTTCACCATTATTTAATAACTTTATCTCACAAATTTAACAACTAAATTCTGTTGCTATGATTATTTAGGGTATTTTCCATTTCTATTTGTAAGAATGAATTATCTCTATACACTCATTTTTGACAGCCTCACTTAATAGATCCTAAATAGATGTCAGACAACCAGAAGCCTAAAGAGTAATTGCACAAGACACAAGTAAGCCCCAAGTTCATCTAAAAAGTATTTGCTGAGCTTCTAGAAGCCAAGCACTGTCTAGGCACACTTCCATATCTTCCAACACTTACAGTGGTACCCCAAAAGGGTACGTGTGCTCCTCTTTTTATACAGAGGATATGGCTTTGTCCTATAAACTAGACTATCAAATAGGAGATAAGACAAGAGCTGAGGTTTAGATATTACTGCATCTGTCTCAATGGGCCAGAAAGCAAGAAGAAACTTCAGAGAAATAAAAGGAGAGGACAGAGCAATCTGGAATACAAAGGACCCCAAACTGAATATGGTATATCCTATTTCCTCCAGTCATCAGAACATGAGAGTCCGGCCACCTGGATGCAGTTTCAACATAATTTATTCAACTTGTCAACTATTTACTGAGCATCAATTACAGCCAATTATAACTCAGCTGTCATTCACTGAAGCAGATTAGAGTAAGGGTTAGGAGTGTAGGCCCTGTCTTTAAAAGACTAAGGTCAATCTATAGGGAACAATCTGCAGGATAATAAGAAACTAAAATAAGGTGCAAAACTGTAGCAAAAAGAGGAGAGGGTATATGCTTGTTTATGCACTGAATATGTCTGGAAGGAATCATAAATCCTGGTGAAAGCAGCACTCCTTCTGGCCATGGTGCAGTAGTAGGAACCAGATTTACCCTCTTTCCTTATTCCTTTTTTTTTTTTTAATGACAAAAGGAAATAACAGTTTAAGACATTGTGCATCAGACAATGCTGGAAGAGTTGCTGATGGCTAAGAGAAGGGAAGCCTGGCATGCTGCAGTCCATGGAGTCACAAAGAGTTGGACACGACTGAGCGACTAAACAATAAGAGAAGGAAAAGGAAGGAAGTGGCCATACAATTGCCCCAGCTT
Source organism: Giraffa tippelskirchi (assembly GCF_054371585.1). Classification (NCBI taxonomy): domain Eukaryota; kingdom Metazoa; phylum Chordata; class Mammalia; order Artiodactyla; family Giraffidae; genus Giraffa; species Giraffa tippelskirchi. Next base: position 149,020,805 of record NC_137281.1, on the reverse strand, counting down.
ACTGCTAGGTGGTCCTTTCCAGGTGGAACCTGGTGGCCTCCCTGAGTTAAGGAGGCAGAAATTGTATCAGGGTGTCCACATCAGCTGGATTGACAGGGCAAGGTGTCAGAGAAGAGAGAGCTCCTGCAACTTGCAGAGGGATTCCCTCTAGTTACTGCCTGAGAACTGGTCAGTACATGTGTGAGAAGCTACTAGAGGCTGAGAAAGGACCAAGGCAAAGCAGTAAGTCCAGCAGTTTCTCAACTTCACACCAGCTGGAACTAGTCTGTGTTCCTGCCAGCCCAAACAGAAAGACCTCATAATAAACTGAGCATGGGGTAAAATCCTTTGAAGCGGGAACATAGTAGATCCAGACACAGACTCTTCTGGATCAGCATAATAAAGCATAGAAGTGATGAAACCTCCTGGAGGAATCATTGCAGGGAAGAAAAGGGGAGTTGAGGACCAGGGTCAGGGCTTGAAGTATAGCTTCCTGTTCACTGTACACCTTTTTTCACTGTTTGGAATTTTTACTGTGTACATAAATTCCTTTTAAAAAGCTTGTTTTATAAGAGGGCAGGCTCTGGAGTCAGACTGTTTGAGAATCTGGCCCCATCTCTTGTAAGCTGGTTAAACTCAGGCAAATCACTGAAACACCCCAAGCCTCGGGTTTCTCAAGGATGACATGAATTTTGTCCTTTTGTTTCAGGTGACCATGACCATCCCTCAGTTCCAGAGATGGGCATAATATTATGATCTTAGGTGGTGGGGTCTCTGGGGTGATTAGATCATGAGGGTGGAGCCCTCAGGAATGCAGTTAGTACCCTCATGTAAGAGCACCTAGATTTGAAAAAAAAAAAATGAAAAAGAAGAGATACATGTATATGTATAACTGAATCACTTTGCTGCAAACCTGAAACTAACACTACATTGTTAATAAACTATTCCAATATAAAATAAAAAGTTAAAAAAGTAAATCCAGTTTGTTAATGAAATTTGATTTGTTAATGAAATCTATGTTAGTTTAAATCTACCTTTAGCTGAATTATTACTAATCATAGTTTTTTTTATTTCTGTAAAGCATTAGGTCATATATATTATTAAGACTGGATTTACTATAAACAAACCAAATACAAATTAGCTGATGATTAAAAAAGAAAGAGATGCTGGAGAGTTCCATCATCCCTTCTGCCATGTATGATTATAACAAAAGATGAGCATCTAGGAAGTATAGGTACAGAATCTACCAGTACACTGATCTTGAACTTCTAGCCTCCAGAACTATAAGAAATAAATTTCTGTTATTTCTAACCAATCACCACATTTCATGCCCCTGGGATAGCAAGTAATCAAATTGGTCTAATGACAGTAGTGTCCAGACTTTCACTGAAAATGCTGGGAAAGAGATGCCATAAATTTCAGGATTTTTCAGGGTTGCAAAGCTCCTGATGGTTATTTTCAGGGCACTAGCTTGAGAATGAAACCAAGACAGAAGAAAACAAAGCCGAGAGCTGGAGAGAGATATTGTCCTGGTGGTGTCATTTGAGTACAGGGACCCAGTGATGCCTAACGTCAATTTCTGTCACTTGCAATCAGAAGGCTCCTGACAAATTCAGTAGGGATCATTATTCAATTAATTCAACAAGCACTGAGCCCAGATGAGGTGCCAGAAACTGTGCCAAGAGCTAGACATTTGAACATGAGATCCTTGTCTTTAATAAGTTTATGGTCTAATGGAGGAGACAGACATGGAAATTGACAAATTGCTAGGATAGAGATATTCCCAGGGTGCTGTAGGTGAGGCATCTAGACCATCCTGGGAGGAGGGGTTAGACATCCAGAAAGATTCTGTGAGGAGTGATCCCTAAATGAAGGCTCAGTGGATGCCAAAGAAGTGGTCATAAGAAAAAAGGGAGTAAGAGCATTCTAGACCAAGAGGGAAGTGAAAGCAGATGTGTTCAGACATGAGGGGTCAGTGGAGACAGACAAGACTAGAGAAATAAGCAGGAAAAAAATCATGAAGCACATTATACATCATACTCTATGAGTTTGGATTTTGTTGTATCCTCATCATTGTGGTATGTCATTTGAAAACTTAAAACGGGAGATATATGATCAGATTTTTGTGTGGAAAATCGATTAGAAGGCAAGACAGATAAGGAAAATCAATTAAAAGAATGAGGGAGTAATCCATGCTGGATATGCTGAGGGCCTGAGTTAAGAAAACAACAAAATTCTGTAAAGCTATTATCCTTCAATTTAAAAAATTAATTAATTAAAAAAAGAAATTATGAGAAGGGATGGAGAGCAGTGAAAGAATGAATTTGAGCAGTTTTACAGAGAAAGAATTGACTGGACTTGATGCTGAAGGATAATGTATTTCAGTGTGGAACATTAAAATAGAAATAATAGTTAACAATTTTATAACACTTACTCCCCACCAAGTCCTATTCTAGGTACTTTACACAAATTAACTCACTCAATACTATTAAGATTTCTCATTTGAACATTTTAGGCATTTGAACATGAGAACCTTGTTTTTAATGTTTATGGTCTAGTGGAGGAGACAGACAAGAAAAATGATAAATTTCTAGGACAGAGATATTCCCAGGGTGCTGTAGGTGAGGCATCTAGACCATCCTGGGAGGAGGGGATTAGACATCCAGAAAGACTCTGTGAGGAGTGATCCCTAAACGAAGGAACTGGGTCCCTGAGAAGTAAAATAACACCTAAGCTTACACTCTCGCAAGTGGTGTAACTGCAACCCCAACAGGGGCAATGTAGGACCACACCTGTGCTATTGACCATGCAAACGCACGTTGTTTAATATGTAAGAAAAAAGTAAGAGGAGCTGGCCAAGAAAATAAAAACAAATAACTAGGGAGACAGAGGGAAGCCTGGAGAGCTCACTGTCACAGAAATAAGGAGGTGAATGCCTGTTTCTTACCTCAGTGGTCACTAAATACCCATCACACAGTTGGAGGACCACAGTCTGGGCTTAGCCAAGAAAAGATGAGAGGCAATTCCACACATACTGTCTCCTTTATTTTTCACAGTTCTGTAAAATAGGTGTTTTCATAGCCCCAAATTCTAGATGTGGAAACTGAGGGGACTCCACGAGGTCACTCAGCTGGTAACGGACCCAGCCACTTCTCAGACCTGGCCACCATCTGCAGGCTGGGCTGGGTCCACCAGAGCGCTGTCCAGGTGCCCAGGGCGGTATCAGGGCGGGAGGGGAGCACACGAGCATGGTCACATCCCTGCTCCCAGTGGGTCTGTAATCTCATTGCTCAGACGAGGCTATAACAAACGAAAACATAAATATCATCTGAAGGCAGCACAGAGGTGTGTGCCTGGCTAAATGACACAGACTCTGGGCACCTAGGGCCTCCCTGGTGGCTCAGCTGGTAAAGAATCCGCCCACAGTGTGGGAGACCTAGGTTCAGTCCCTGGGTTGGGAAGATCCCCCGGAGAAGGGAAAGGCTACCCGCTCCAGTACTCTGGCCTGGAGAATTCCGTGGACTGTATAGTCCAGGGGGTCACAAAGAGCTGGACATGCCTGACTCGCACTGGGCACCGAGAGCAGGCAAGGAGGCCTCAGAGAGCTGATGGACTTGGGCTGAGTGTTGAAGGAGAGGCTGGGAGGATATGGGGCATTCCGGGGACGGGGCCCTCAGCTGGGCGCTCTCAGGGAGCAGCAGGCGTCTGAGGTTTCCCCCGGCCACATCCCTGCTCCATTCTTCCACTGTCCTTTGAAGCTTCCTCCCCACTGGGAATCCATGTGGTGTGAACAGGCCTGACCACACTGCTCCCTCAGACGCCAGTCTGCTCAGTCACTGGGCCTCATTTCTCTCAGCAGTCTGGACCCCATCCAGCCCGATGATCTCAGGTGTGTGCTGGGACTTTGGGAGGAAGAAACTCTCTCCCTAAGACAGCTGGCTCTAGGAATGATGTCAGCTTGGGGGTGCGGGGGGCCACATTGTAGAGAGGTCTGCCTAGACACACACTGAGAAAGACAGGAGAGAGAAAGATCTGACGATAACATTTGGGCTCCTGGATCCAGCCGTGCCTGACAGTAAACTAGTAAATTCCCTATGTTGTTTATGCCAGTTTGCCTTGAGGTTTCTGTCGCTGGAAGGTGAAAGGGGTCTGAATGACACAGACCCCCAGAGGTGACAAACTCCAGGAATCCAAAGTCGGGGTCTGTCCACGTTCTCTGAAGAACAGGAGTTGGACAGGAAGTATAGTAAGTTAAGTCAATAAAAGAGACAAGGCCCATGGGCCTCTGTAGAGGAGTGAGATCACTATAGACTTCACAGAAATGGCTTTAGTTTCAAATGTGTCTCAAAAGGTGGATAATGTTTCACCACCTGGCATTTGGGGGAGTGCAGCACAGGCGGAAAGGGACGATCTCACAGGAGAAGGCAGAGAAAGAGAAGAATGCAGCATATGTTTAGGATGTATCAAAAGGTCAGATTTGGCTAAGGGATGAAGACTTGAGGAGCATTCCAAGAAGTCAGGTTGCAAAGGTGCGGTTGAAAACCCCAAGTGCCCAGAGGTGTGTTTTGGGGGTTGACTAGGGACATAGACTGCAAGGAGATCCAACCAGTCCATCCTAGAGGAAATCAGTCCTGAATATTCACTGGAAGGACTGATGCTGAAGCTGAAACTCCAGTACTTTGCCCACCTGATGTAAAGAACTGACTCCTTGGAAAAGACCCTGATGCTTGGTAAGATGGAAGGCAGGAGGAGAAGGGGATGACAGAGGATGAGATGGTTGGATGGCATCACCAACTTGATGGACATGAGTTTGAGTAAACTCTGGGAGTTGGTGATGGACAGGAAGGTCTGGCATGCTGCAGTCCATGGGGTCTCAAGGAGTCGGACACGACTGAGCGACTGAACTGAACTGGGGACATAGATATGACAGTTTCATGGGATGGGAGACAAGTTTCCTCCTCCAAGGTCTCTAGAAACGTGTGGACCCCAAGGAAACCAGAGAGACTCTCAGGATGTCATAGAGCGGGTAAAGAGCTCAGTGTCCAGGTAAGAGAGGAAAGAGGGGATTTTGTTCTCTGGCCCCGCTCTGTCTTCTGTCTGGGCCCAGATCCCCACTCCCTGCTCCGGCTGAGCCTGGGACAGGAGATGCGATGCATCCTCGCACAGGCACTGTTCCAGGAGGGGCTTCCCAGCTGGGCACCTCCAAGCACCCGGGCCCTGGGGAGGGGGAGCGGTCTGAGTGTCATGGGCTGTGGGGGGGGGCTCCCCTTGGCCTCCCCTGTGGTGCCTCGCAGAGCCTCTCAGCACCTCTCAGCAGCCGCTGCGCTGCGGGGAGAGGGGATATGTCCCCACTGCTTGAGTTAATTACAGTAATTATACCTGCTCTCTCTTCGGCTCTGGTTCCCTTTGTTCCCCGTTTCCTGCCCGCTCATTTGCAAATCTAATCGCTCTGTGGATTGATTTTTTTTTTTAAGAGAGAACGGGATAAAGAGACAAAGATAGGGTGCAGAGAATGTGGGAGAGAAAAAGTGGGGGTGGGAGTGTGCTGAGAAGTGGGGGGAGGGAGGAGGGGAGCGAGAGAGGTGGGCAAAGTGGATACAAGCATCAGAGGAGGGAAAGGATTAAGAGCACCTTGCTCAGGTGAGGAGGTTCAAGGAGCTGTGGGCAAGGGTTGGGTACTGAGGATGCATGTGTTCTTGCTTAGCCCTGTCTGACTCTGCGACCGCATGGACTGTAGCCCACCAGCTCCTCCGTCCATGGGATTTCCCAGACAAAGAATACAGGAGTGGGTTGTCATTTTCTTCTCCAGGGGATCTTCCCTACCCTGAGATGGAACCTGCATCTCCTATTGCCTCCTGCATTGGCAGGAGGATTCTTTACCATTGAGCCACCTGGGAGGCCTAGTGTAAAAGGGTGTTCTAGCAACAGTCCCAGCGGAAGGTACCAGCCAAACAGCCGGCATCAACTGTCAGATATCAGAGTGAGGAAACCTTCAGATAGTTCTAAGCCCAGATGTTGAGTCACCCCCAGCCTCTGAGTCTTCTGGTTGAGACCCCCACATTGTGGAACAGAAAGAAACCATCTCTACTTGTGCCCTGTTCAAATTCCTGATAGTCTGTGAGCAGTTATTTTATGCCACTAAGTTTTGGGGTAGTTTGTTGCATGGCAATGGATAGTCAGAACAGAGGGTGTCCAGAAGCTGGAGCAGATAGTTCCCAGGTGAAGTTAGCTTCAGTTAAGGAAGCAACCAGGTATCCCAAGAACAGAGTTAATGCCCTGAATCCAGGTCCTCAGCTATTACTTGGATTCACCCTCAGCACTTCTCAAAAGAGAAGGTCAGAGTTCAGGTAAAGCAAGAAGGCAGAAGTGGGAATGGGAGTGTGTGTCAGCCCCCCACAACGGATCAGACGATGTTTACTAAGTACCTACCATGAGTCAGACACAGAACAGCGTCCCCGCCCCACGGGAGCACAGTATAATTGGGGAGACAGACACATCCACACTCAGAAGTAATTATAATGCAAAGTTAAGTTGCTATTAAAAATAAAAGTACTCTGGGAGACTTTGGAAACAGGGATGTCAGCCTTAAATGTTTCATATTCTAGGATGGCTCCTGTTTTCTCACAGTATAAGTGATATGCACCTCCTGGCTCTCAGCTCTTGGAATCCAAATCTCTTAGTCCAATCCTTGTAATTGAAGGCCTATTGTACACCCTTGCTTAGAAAAGTCAAGGGCTTCATAAATGCCTTTTCATATTTTATATAACCCTGCGGAAGCAGATGTTATTTGTTCCTCAAAATCCACTCTCCTGTTCTCCAGAATAATATGACCTGTGATATTTCCCGGTTAATAGTCACTTGGAATGAGGAATATGTTTCTAGGCCTCCCCCTCCTTGAAGCTATATGTGGCTAAGTGACAACAGGATGTACAGTAGGTGGTGTATGAAACTTCTGAGTTATATCCTTAAAAGGAGAAGACATGCCCTTCTTAGCGCCATTTCTGCCTCCTTCTTAGCTGGAATGAAGATGTGGCATTGAGCCATTTTAGATGATGAGTGAAATGCCTTAGAAATGTCAGAACCCAGGTTCTTTGTACCTTGGAACCCCGTTTTAGCTGTGGTCTGCCTAGCAGACCCTGGCAAATAAACCTTAGCCTTGTTTAAGGAAGTACTATTTGAAGGGTCTGTTACTAAATCAAACCCTAGCCCAAAAGTCCATTAACTTAAACTATTAGCTCTTGACTTCTGTGCACACACACACACACACTTGGCCCAGTCCCCCAGTAGATACTCAAGAATTAGTTGAAGAATTTGTTGTTCGATAAGATCAACTGTGAGCTTCCCTGGTAGCTCAGTAGTAAAGAATCTGCCTGCCAATGCAGGAAACATGGATTTGGTCCCTGGGTCAGGAAGATCACCTGGAGAAGGAAATGGCAACCCACTCCAGTATTCTTGCCTGGGAAATCTCACGGACAGAGGAGCTAGCAGGCTACAGTCCACGGGGTCACAAAGAGTCAGACATGACTTAGCCACTGGACAACAAGACCAATTGTTCATTACTGGCCCCCTGCTGCCAGGGGGTACTATCTCAAAAGAGTGCAAGAGCACACTTCCCCCTGGACTCTGATGCCCCTGAGAGTACCTTGCAGTCTGCCGAGTGATATGCAAGCAGTACTTTCCTAGAGACCATTTTGCTCAAAGATTTGCTGAAAGGGGTTTTGAACTGTTTATCACTTAAAAGGTTTTGTCATATGCACAAGACAGAAGCAGCAAAACTCCACTTTCCTGTGTTAGCCCACCTTGTACTTTTCATGAATACTAGGAAAGCAGGTAATGTTTGCGTGCAGCGAGTGATTGAAAAAGTTGTTCTTTGTGTCATCAAGGAAACCTCAGTGGTATCCAAGTAGAATGGGGTATTTAGGGAGGGAAGATTAAGTCAGCCTTTCCCTAAGCATGTTGCTGGATATTACACGGGGAAAACAAAGAAAAGGTTTCACGGTCAAATGAGTTTGGGAAAAGCCAGATTAAAACAAAAAGATGACTGCTATGGGATTTCTCGTGGTTTTCAATCTGGTGACTCACATAATGAGTCTCCAACAGGCGGATACAGCACGCAGAGGTACACACAGTGCACCTTCTCATGGACAGTTCACTGTGGGGCATCTCCCAGAACTCACTTGCTGAGTTATGTAATGTGACTCTCATTGTTGGTTATGTCTGCCAAAGTCAAGGAGTGGGAAGGTGATTCTAGCCTATTAAATGCTGGAGAGAGTAATGTGCCAAACCAACCCTCTGCTATTTTGTCATTTCCCTTTCCACCCCCACTTCCTTTCTGTGATGCTTAGTTTTGTATGTCGGCGTGGCTTGGCCATAGCACCCAGTTATCCAATCAAACCCCAATCTAGGTGTGATGTCCAAGGTGTTATGTAGATCTAGTTAATATTTACAGTCAGATGACTTTAAGGAAAGATATTACCTGGGCCTCATCCAACCGGTTGAGAGGCCTTGAGAGCAAACCTGAAGTTTTCTGGAGGAAAAAGAAACTCAGCCTGTAAACTGCAGCAGCAACTCCTGTCCAACAGTTTTCCAGACTCCCAGCCTGCTCAGCATTTATAGACTTGTAAATTTTGGACTTGCCTGCAATCAAATAAGCCAACTGAGCCACACCAACTATTTTCACTTGCCAGAGCAAGCCAAAGCTAACCCCCACATACTGTTGGAGTAAATTCCTCAATAAAACAAAGTTCCAAAAATTCTGGAATTTTTCATGTATCTTTTCCAAGCATAATATTATGAAATTTGAGCTGAAACTTGGAACTGGGATAGATAGAAAAAAACCAAAAATTTGAAACATTAACTTGATAATCAGATATTCAGAACATTCCAAAAATCATCCAAGGTGGTAACTGACATGGTATTGTCCTTTAGGCTGCCACTGATGACCTTGACACTGACAGTGAGTCATAATCAACAATCCGTCTTAAAAGTGTAAAATTTACTTAGGTTCATTATATGGATTCCATATATAGGCTCTTCATATGGTTTTTTTTGTTGTTGTCAAAACTCAATTATGAAATAAATGAATCTAAACTTTGATGTTTCTTGTGTGAGAAACCCCGTGCAATGATTGCACATAACCTTCTCTCTTGCAGCAACATTCAAAAACTAGAAGCAAGCTCTGAAAGAAAATCTAAGTTTCTACACCAAAAGAAGAGGAATGCTAACAAGGATCAATATAATGAAAAGCAAAATCAAATTAGCAAATCTAAACATTGAAGTCCTTTGTGAGGTCAAGTTCAGAATTGTCTGTGAAAGTGAAGTGCATGTAATGACAGAAAGTGTGGTTCAACCTTGCTCTCTATATTTTTGTCCAAAGCTGTGTATAAATAAGCAATCAAGCTAAAAGGGGTGTTCTTATTAAACTCATTCATACAGGCAGATGTTAATAAACTCAAAAGCATACATGAACAGTTTGGTCAAGACAGTGGAAATAACTGAGATCTCTTTGCCTTAGAAGTCAAAGTATTTTTTCTGATTGTAAAAACAGTGCAGACTTCTGGGTGGAATCACCTGAGTGAGAATACAGAATCTCTCTCTTCAAATACTCAATGAAATAAAGCAAAAGAGTGAAACAAGCCAGCAAAAAGTCATGAGCAGCAACCACTGAAGAAGAGTTGAAACTTATACCATAGAATTCCAAAATGATAGCCAAGAAAAGAAACACGATATTCTGGTGTGATCAGAATGACTGCTTACATCACTTTTTACAAGAGTAGAATGTAGGAACATATTGAGTCCAAAGATTCCTGAGAATTCTCACAAATACTCTATAATTTGAGGAGATGTGACCTGAGAGAATAAGCAGACAGATCTGGGAAGAGCTGTGGGAAAATTCCAGTGAACAGCAGCCCTTCCATCCACGAGGCCTCTGCAGAGGCAGGAATGGCCACTGGAAGAGAGACAACAGGAAAAAGAAAGATTATAAACCCAATCTAACAGTCAAGGGAAAAAAAGTAACTTAAGGAATAGAACAGAGCTCCCCATGGGAGTTTTAGTCTATAAAACTCAATAGAAATATAAAATCAACAAATAGTGCATGATAGAATAATGAAATGAAATTACAAGGAATTTCACAAAGCTGAGGAGACAAATTGTGAACCAAAATAAACTTTCTACAAATCTAACAGATAAATTAGAAAGAGCTGCATGAAATGAAACAGACTCAGCTGACAAACAGAACTATATGTTTGGGGGAAGACTGGATGTAATCACAGTGAATGAGGAGAAAACAAAACAGAGATTAAAGAAATTAGGGAACTACAGGTGTAGAGGACAAAGATTGACAAGTGTAAGAATAATTGGTGCCCCTAGGTTTTAAAAAATAGGAATCAAGAAATATCCTGAAACATAATACAGGAAAATTTCATTGAAATGAAGGCAGAATCAGCCATTCAAAACGATACATATATCATAAAATATCAAGAATAATTATTTCAGAATAATAGACATCAAGATGTAGCCTATTTATACTATTGAACATCCAAGAAAATAATAATCAAAATAAATAAATCACAATAGACATCAAGAAGACACATCCTAGTTAAATTATTGGACCTCAGAGATAAAAATAAACAGAATAAGCAAGAAGGAAAACATCATATGCATACAATTATTATTCAAATAAACTTGATATGGCATTTAAAATTTTTTTAAATCTCTCTTTATTTTCAATTAAAAAAAAGAGGAGAAAACATCAGGCTGGTTTCAGACTTCTCATAGCCACACTCAAAGCCAGAAGACAGTAAGATGTCCACAAATGTCTACTCATGCATGTGAGCTCTTTGGTCCGCATAGACTGTAGCCCATCAGACTCCTCTATCCATGGAATTTTCTAGGCAAGAATACTAGAGTGGGTGGCCATTTCCTCCTCCAGGGGATTTTCCCAACCCAGCGTCTCCTGCACCTCCTGCATTGGCAGGCAGATTCTTGACCGCTGGGCCCTGGGAAGCCCACAGAGTTCTAAAGGAAAGCAAGTTTGACATAACTACAAATTACACAGATTGTTGCAGAAACATAAGGTTATAGTCAACTGTTCTCAAACATGATAAAACAGAGTCAAGCATTTCAACACCTTCTTTTAAAAACTACTCAATGAAGTAAGAAAGCCAGGGCAGTGAGTGTGTTAGAGGAAACCCTCAGGAAAACACCCTTAAAGGAGCCTTCAATCTCCGGCCCACGTGCCCATGTGGAGGTTTTCCCTACCCTGGAGGAAAAATGAGACTGATAAACCTGAGCCTTGTTTGCAGGCCCTGGGTTTCAGGTGCATCTGCGTGGCAGCAAAATGAGAGCATCTGCAAAGCCTGTAACTGATGTCTCTTTGTTTGGAATCTGGCTCATCTGGTCACTGTCATATCACTTTCTAACACAAAACAAGGCAAAATGAAGCTGTTGTTGGGTTTCACTCTGGGCCCACAATTTCTGCCCTAAAGAAAGTGACTAAAATCGTGGATGACCCTTCCTTTGGTGGGGACAGCTTCACTGCAAACCCTGCTGTCTGCTCCCAGACACTGCATGACCAACCCTAGCTCTGGAGTCCAGGACCTTTCAGACAGCTCTAGAAACAAGGCTGGAAGCAGGGTGGCTGGCAGCGTCTAGACACTGTCTGGGTGCTGCGTTTGATCAGGAACAAAGGCCATGTGAAGTTCTTTTCTCCATCTGTCTCTTGAAGAGCTAAAATTGCCACCTCACTGCAAGATAAAAAAGAATTACAGCACGTCTGGCCCAATAGACAGGCACTGCAAGCTAAGACACCCCTAGGTACCCTGAGTGTGGGGACAGGCCCCCCGAGTGTGCTCCTAGGACAAAACGGCATGCACATGACAGCTCAGTTCTCTCTGATGCAATCTGCTGCTCCCTGCCAGATGAGAGAGTGGGTGGCAGGGACCCGAGTGGAGAGGCAGTGTAGCAGGATGGTCAGGATGAGGACTTGGCACCAGAGGGCCTGGATTTTAATCGCCTCTGCAACTTTCTGCATAACTTATGGCAATTTCCTTTCATCTGTGCCTCAGTTTCCCCATCTGTAAAATGAGACCAACTGCAGTCCCTACTTCATAAGGCAGTTATGAGGATTAAATGTTAATACATGGAGTGTACTTAGAAAAGCACCTGGCATGTTATAAGCTCTGTATTAACTATGAGTAGCTCCAAACCTTTGGCCACCTGATGCGAAGAACTGACTCATTGGAAAAGACCCTGATGCTGGGAAAGATTGAAGGCGGGACGAGAAGGGGATGAGAGAGGACAAGATGGTTGGATGGCATCACTGACTCAATGGACATGAGTTTGAGCAAACTATGGGAGATGGTGAAGGACAGGGAAGCCTGGTGTGCTGCAGTCCATGGGATCGCAAAGTCGGACACGACTGAGCGACTGAACAACAACAAGTAATTCTGGGCAAGAGTAATCTTGAAGTGTTTATACACACACACACACACACACACACACACACAGACCAATGTCATCCAGGGCAAGGAGGCATCTCTGTCCAGGAGCTGGAAGCAAGCAAACTTTCCCTCTTAAGAATTCCTCTGAGAAAATAAAATTCAGGTGCAGGAGGCTAGGGTTTCCTCCTGGCTTCTGAGACCAACATATGCCCCCTACGTGGTTCAGTATGAGTCAGGACTTCATCTTCTCTCTTAAGGTCTGGTTGATATCAGGTATCATCCATTTTAACTAGCGCTTTCAGTTCAGTTCGGTCGCTCAGTCATGTCCGACTCTTTGCGACCCCATGGACTGCAGCATGCCAGTCCTCCCTGTCCATCACCAATTCCCGGAGCCTGCTCAAACTCATTTCCATTGAGTCAGTGATGCCATCCAACCATCTCATCCTCTGTCATCCCCTTCTCCTCCTGCCCTCAATCTTTCCTAGCATCAGGATCTTTTCAAATGAGTCAGTTCTTTGCATCAGGTGGCCAAAGTATTGGAGTTTCAGCTTCAACATCAGTCCTTCCAATGAACACCCAGGACTGATCTCCTTTAGGATGGACTGGCTGGATCTCCTTGCAGTCCAAGGGACTTTCAAGAGTCTTCTCCAACACCACAGTTCAAAAGCATCAATTCTTTGGTGCTCAGCTTTCTTTATAGTCCAACCCTCACATCCATCCATGACTACTGGAAAAACCATAGCCTTGACTAGACAGACCTTTTTTGGCAAAGTAATGTCTTTGCTTTTTAGCATGCTGTCTAGGTTGGTCATAGCTTTTCTTCCAAGGAGCAAATGTCTTAATTTCATGGCTGCAGTCACCATCTGCAGTGATTTTGGAGCCCCCCAAAATAAAGGGTTTTATCACTTGCAAATGGACTTCCTCCATCCATTCCAGATGGTCCTCATCCCAGGGGTGTAGATAAAGTACAGTTATTCCCATTTCCAGATGGGAAAACTGAGGTTCAGAGCAGTCAGGTGACTTTCCCAACTTCACAGAGCTTAAATAGATAAGTTAAAGTAAAAATGTTAGGGGCTCGATGGTGTCTGACTCTTTGCAACCCTATGGACTGTAGCCTACCAGGCTCTTCTGTCCATGGAATTCTCCAGGCAAGAATACTGGTATGGGTAGCCATTCCCTTCTCCAGGGTATCTTCCTGACCCAGGGATAGAACCTGTGTCTCCTGCATTGCAAGTGGATAATTTTACCATCTGAGCCACGAGGAAAGCCCAAAGCTCGGATGCAAATCCATTCTTTTGCCTCCAAATCAATGACCCTGTCCATGTGTATATGTCACTATCTCTCATTGTCTTAATCTTTGTTTTTTTCTTTCTGATGTCTGTTTGACTGTCTCTTTTCCCTTTTTTCTCCTCTGATTTTCATTTTTCCAATCCCTTTCTTCTTGCTTCCCAGTTCAGATCTTAGATTCTCCACAATCCATCTAAAACAAAAGAAAGGACTTGGGGCAAACAGCAACCCAAAGGACAAGCCTAACCAGGGACTGGGTTCTGTGTGCAGAAATGCAGGACAAGTTTGCTCCTCCTGGAATTAGAGCAGAGGGCTGCTTGTAACACGGAGAGAGAGAAGAAACCACTGCAAAAAGCAGCCCCTCACCACCCTGTCCTCTTTTCCATTTCCGTTCTACCCTCATCACAGTCCTCTATTCTGATCATTCTCTAAGAACCGACCGCTCATTCCAAGGGGAAAGAACCCCAAAGAAAAGAGGTGTTAGTGGCACCTCTAAAGGGAAAGAGCTGCAGGCCATACCCTGGACAGAGAAGTGGCTCTGACCCTGCAGAAAAGAAGCCCCACACAGTATCCTGCATCCAGGGAACTGTTGTCTGTTCAGAAGAGGGAAACAAGGGCCACTGCGTCTCAGCGCCTCTGAAACGACAGCCCAAGCAAAGCTCTTCTTTTTCCCTCCCCACAGTAAAGACCAACTACTACCAACTGGGCAGAGACAGGGCGCCACCTCCTGGCCAGACACAAGTTTAGGACCAATACAGGTGGTTGACAAGGAAGTCACACCTCCTGAAGGACATTAGCACAGTCTTCAGTGTCTTATATGACGGTCACCCACGGCCCCTTCGAGGCTTTGGAAATTAGCAGCCTCTCTTGAACCACAGCATAAGGTTGCTGCCTCCTCCACAATTAGGGTCAGCAAGATCACCATCCTTTGTATGGACAGGTTTAGCTGGAAATTATCTAAATAATGTCTTGAACTTGCTGTTATTTTTTTTTAATAACTGAGAAAGGAAATGAATAAAGAACAGATACTAGTAAGAAGGTAAAGTTCTCATAAACTCAGGGCAATAGAGAAAAGGTGAATCATTAGCCTTGACTGGCCACCCAAGTCTGTGTTCAGTCACGGAGGGAAAAATTGAAATGAAAGGCATTCTGAGGGACTTAAAACAGAGCAGCAAAGATTATGGCTAAAAAACAAGATGAAATTAGGGATGATATAGTTTGATAAGAATATCTTTGATAACATCTAAATCTATTCTGGCTTTCAGACATTCTGCTTCAATATGTGTTCAAGAGTATATTATAACAAAAGGAAACAGCAGTGTCCTCCTGGCTCATAGAGAAGAGTATGTGGGAACCATTTAGACCCTGTTTTCTCCAGTGTCAGCACCACGTGACAACATCAAAACAGCAAGACCAGAAAGGAGCTACTGGTAACATGGTGTGTGGAGACAATTGTGGGGACCAAGGACCCGAATTCAAATCCTAGCTCTCTTACTTGAAAGCTCTATGGCTTTAGGGAAGTCGGAATATACCTCCCTGGTCTCAATTTTCCATTTGTGAAGTGGGATGATGACAATTTCTGCCAAACCTACCTCTCAGAGATGATGTAAAGCTCAAATGAGATAAAGTTTTAAAAAAAACAATAGAGACAGAAACTAACATTTAATGTGTATACGCTGCAGTGGGATAAGTACCTTACATACCTTGTTTCATTTAACCATGTTATTATTACCTGAAGTTTACAAATTAGAACATTTGTAGAGGTTACCTCAATTCTCCAAAGGTCTCATAGGTTATCAGTGGTAGATAGAATTCAAATTTAGGAGCACCTGACTTTTCAATGCAGTATTTTATAAACTATGAAGTGCTAGACAAAAGGAGAAGGGGTGGCAGAGAATAAGATGGTTAGATAGCATCGCTGAATCAGTGGACATGAATTTGAGCAAGCTCTGAGAGATAGTGGAGAATAGAGGAGCTTGGTGTACTGCAGTCCATGGGATTGCAAAGAGTTGGACACAACTTAGCGACTGAACAACAACAGCTAGTGGCCAAGTGAGCAACTTCCCTCTAAGGGAATTTCCAACAGGGAAGTGGAGAAGCCTATGGTTCTGGAAGCAGACACATCTTCATAGTTAGTTCCTGAAGACAAATCATTTAAGGCTCTGGAACTTACTGTTGATATTCTGGACTGCCATGGCTATTTTTCCCTCAGTGTCCCCTTTTTCCCCATCAGAGACGGAATGCCAGCTTGGAAGGACTGGTACTGAGTCCCAGGGTAGAATTCTGTATGTTCTATTATGCATTCCTGCCAATCCTTGAATTCCTTCCCAGGACTACAACTGCCTTTCTCTACCGCTATCTGCTAGTCCCAAGTTTTAACCTGTTCCCCATCCTCTCCATCTCAACACCTTGTGTCATGAAATAGTATTAATAAAATCTTCCATGTAGACACCAAAATCAAATCCAGTATTTGGCACACAATAGGGATTCAGTGAGTCCCACACAGTCTGGCATACAGTAGGGGCTCTTGAGAGTCCCTTGGACTGCAAGAAGATCAAACTAGTCAATCCTAAAGGAAATCAGTCCTGAATATTCATTGGAAGGACTGATGCTGAAGCTGAAGCTCCAACACTTTGGCCACCTGATGCAAAGAACTGACTCCTTAGAAAAGACCCTGATGCTAGGAAAGATTGAAGGCAGGAGGAGAAGGGGACAACAGGACGAGATAATTGGATGGCATCACTGACTCAATGGACATGAGTTTTAGCAGGCTCTGGGCATTGGTGATGGACAGGGAAGCCTGGCATGCTGCAGTCCATGGGGTTGCAAAGAGTCAGATATGACTGAGCAACTGAACTGAACTGAACTGAGGGACTCAGTGAACATTTGTAGAGTTCATGCACTGAACAACATTGATGAGCATCATCAATGTGTCAGGATCTGGGGATACTGCAGTGAACAAATAGATGAAAGGCAGAGAGAGATGAAGGATACGTATCTTACATAGTGATGAGCACTAATAAGAAAGGTAAGCAGGACAGGAGGTAGTACATGATGAGTGATGAGGTGGACAGGTCTGTTTTAGATAGAATGATCAGGACAGGCTTCTCTGAGGAACAGACATTAGAGGCCAGATCAGATTGAAGCAAGAGCTTAAGACATGTCTTCATCTGGAGAGAAAGCATTCCAGGCAGAGGGAATGCCAAATGCAAAGGCCCTGGGGCACATCCAAACTTGGGAATTTGAGCCCAGACAAGGCCAAGGACACCAGAGTAAAATGAGTAAAGAGAAAGATAGTAAAAGAAGAGGTTGGAGAGACAGACCAAGTAGGGTTGTATAGCACCTGAAGGCCCTGGAAAGGACTGTATTTTGGCTTGGGCCAAAGTTGCTGAGAATTGTTCAGATTCAGATATGTTTTGAAGGTAAGCTCACAGATTTTGATGAGAGTGTGTAAAGACAGGAAAAAGACAAGAGATTCCCAGTGGTTTTGTCTGAACGAGTAGGAGTGCCGTTATAAGGATGGGAAAAACATGAGAAGAAGCAGGTTGCTGGGGACAAGACAACAGTACAGTTTTGGACGAGGAATCATAAGATCCCAGTGGAAATGTTCAGCAGCCAATTGGATATAAGAATGTGAAGTTCAGGATAAAAGTTTAAGGCCAGAGATGCAACTGCATATAGGAATATTAAAGCCATGGAAATGGATGAGATTTCCCAGGGTATGAGTATTTATAGGAAGACAACAGGATAACTGATTTGACTGTATTCTCCTCCTTTACCTCCACATTCAGTAGACTCCCACTTCATATTTCATTATCTCTCAAATGTGGACCCTCCTGTCCACTCTCTCAGTAAAAAATTTGCATCTTTACCTGATGCAGCTGCTGCTACTGCTGCTAAGCCGCTTCAGTCGTGTCCGACTCTGTGCGACCCCATAGACGGCAGCCCACCAGGCTCCACCGTCCCTGGGATTCTCCAGGCAAGAATACTGGAGTGAGTTGCCATTTCCTTCTCCAGTGCATGAAAGGGAAAAGTGAAAGTGAAGTCGCTCAGTTGTATCCGACTCTTAGTGACCCCATGGGCTGCAGCCTACCAGGCTCCTCCGTCCATGGGATTTTCCAGGCAAGAGTACTGGAGTGGGATGCCATTGCCTTCTCCGGCATCTTTACCTAGACCTCTGCAATTGGTTTCAACTGGCCTTGCTACCTCTAAGATCACTTCATTAGGTCATTCTTCATATAGTCACCAGGGGGATCTTTGTCAAACAAATCTGGTTTTGCCACTCCTGCTTTAAAATCCTGATACAAACTCTGTAACAAATGGATTAGTCTGACATACCTGAACCCCATAACCGAAGTTAACCTCACTAACTAATGATTCACTGGGAAACACACGACACCACCCATGAAGCCTTCTTGCCAAAAGAAAGTGAACCTGAGTCTGATCCAGCCTCTAGCTCCAGCTACCAGTTTACAGGCAAAGCTGGGGTTTCGAGGAGCTTGCTAAAGGGCACCACAAAGAATGAAACAATCAGCCAAATCCAAACTTTAGGGGCACCGCAGGAAAAAACTCAGTTCCCTAACAATGTTTTTAATTACAAAAAGATTTTTTAAGTCAAGAGGTGGATGGGTGGAGAACAAATACAGAGTAAGAGAGGCTGAAGAAACAAGTCATCTATATGCTGCATGCGGACTTTGTTTGGATTCTAACTCAAACAAACCAACTGAAAAAAACATTTTTTGAGAAAAATAAGGGAAAACTGAAAGGGGACTAGATTTTAAATTATATTAACAATTTTTTATTTTGTTGAGTGTGCAAATTACATTTTAGTTTTATTTTTTTAAAAAAAGAAGCTGTTGTGCTCTTGTGGTTATATATTCTCCTAAAGAAATTATTTTGAAGGCAAAAGGAGAAGGGGCCAGCAGAGTACGAGAGAGTTAGACAACATCACCGACTCAGCGGACATGAATTTGAGCCAAATATAGGAAATAGTGGAGGACGGAGCCTGACGTGCTGCAGTCCATGGGGTCGCAAAGACGTTTGCGACGTGACCGAACAACAACAACAAGGAAATGATACTGAAGTATGTATGGGTACTGCATCTGCTTCAGATATTCCAGCAATTAAAAAAGAAACTGGAAGTAATCAATAGAAAAAGTCATTGGTTATTAAAGCTGGGTTATAGGTATGAAAGACTTCCTTTATACTCATCACTACTTTTATGTGTGAGACTTTTCCATTATAAAAAGTAAAAAAAAGAAAAAAACCTTAAAATGTGTAGCAAGTTAAGCATTAGGTTGGCCTTACATATCTTCATTTCTTTGTTCTTTCTCTCACCCTCATGACATATTCCGTTCCAGATACACCAAAACCCTTGGTTATCTAATAAAATACACTCACAGCTTATTAACATATTTTATCAAGATCTTAATACTGATCTTGGTTTCCTTAAAGTCACAAATAGCCACAATGTCCACAACCAACCTGAGTGTATTGCTAGTAATGGTCTACAAGAGAGCGGCATTTCTTTTGAGTTGCAAATGTTATTGGAACACTACAGATTCCCATTTTCCTGAACACCTTTCCAATTCTCTTTAATCCCCCCAAACCTTTTCTTATATTGTTTGCTCTTTCTGGGGGGCCCTTCCCCACTTCACTACCTGGAAAACTCCTCCAGTGTTCCTCTCAAGTGCTAGCTCCCCTCTGAACCCTTCCTGGCCCTCAGTGGACCCCCTCCCCTTGTCCCCTGCCTCCCTTTCTAAGCAGTCTGTTGCTCTCTCCTCTGCTCCCCCGGTTCCTTGCACAGACTTCATCATCACTCTAGGCTGTAATTGTCGGCTGCCTCCACCGCTAAATGGAGAACTCCCTGGTGTGTTTTCTCCACAAGCATATTACCCAACTTAGCACACAGTAGGTACTCAATAAATTCTTGAAGGAAAAATGACGAAGGGAAGGAGCAAAGGCGGGAGGTGGGGGTGGGTGGGTAGGGGAAGGGAAGGATGCTTTTATTCTCTCACTTCTAATTGCAGAAAGATTCCCAAGATGTATGTGTCCCCAGAGAGCCCGGGAGCATTTTATCCCCCACTGCCCACATCAAGAATCTCAAAGAACCTACCACCTACCCAGCTCATGTCCCATCAAAACAGACAAGCCTCTAGGCAGGCGTAAACCTCCTTTCTGGATCCTCTACTCATCTGCCGCCTCTAATTCCAAAATCAACAATGACAAAATGGACAGAATTCAATCTCCAGACTTCTGAAGACCTTTGCCTTCTCAGCCCATACCCTGTAGACCACAAGGAGGATGGGCATAGCCATGTTTTTCTCCGGGCCCCTCCTGATAGTTCCCACTTGGGAAGGCCTCCAGCAAGATGCTTTGGTGTCTTGCAGGACCTAAGGTCCTGATAGAAGCAGGAAACACAGTTACAGCCACTCTCTCCAGCCCATTACCGGCTCAGGCACTGTAATAGCTCTCAGCAAAAATTACCTCTTCATCATGATGAAGACAGAAACAGCAGCCACAAATGAATGCCAACTTCTGCAGCACAAGGCTGCCGAGTTAACCCTTGGGAGCCCACAGACCCTGACCCAGAACTCTAACAGCTAGAAAAGCCCTGGGTCCCGAAAGGTGCTGGTATCCCTACCCCAGAGGATGCCCCCACAGCCCTCACAGGACAGCTGTGCCCCTTCACTTAGGTCACCACCTCTGGAATCCCTTCTAAAGCCACTCCTCCTTGGGTCAACTCCATGACCACAGGCTGAAGTTTTAGTCTTGCACTTACAGTATAATTAGGACCTAAAGCTATGACAAACCTAAACAGCATATTTAAAAGCAGAGACATTACTTTGCTGACAAAGGTCCGTATAGTCAAAGCTATGGTTTTTCCAGTAGTCACGTATGGATGTGAGAGTTGGACCATAAAGAAGGCTGAGCACCGAAGAATTGATACTTTTGAACCGTGGTGTTGGAGAAGATGCTTGAGAACCCCTTGGACTGCAAGGAGATCCAACTAGTCCATCCTAAAGGAAATCGGTCCTGAGTGTTCATTGAAGGACTGATGTTGAAGCTGAAGCTCTAAAACTTTGGCCACCCGATGCAAAGAATTGACTCATTTGAAAAGACCCTGATGCTGGGAAAGATTGATGGCAGGAGGAGAAGGGGATGACAGAGGATGACATGGTTGAATGGCATTACCAACTCAATGGACATGAGTTTCAGCAAGCTCCAGGAGTTGGTGATGGGCAGGGAAGCCTGGCATGCTGCAGTCCATGGGGTCACAGAGTCGGAAACAACTAAGCAACTGAACAACAACAACAATCTACTTGGCATGCCCCACCTCCTTCCCCAGAATCAAAGCATGGCCCCTGTGCCCAGCTAGATTTTGTCCCAGGAAAGACATTCCCCTGCATTTGGGTTTATGGGACAAACATGAAATTAATCTGATACATAAAGAGCAGAAACAATGTTAGTGGGGCTCTTCAAACTGGAAGATTTTTGCTCAAGTTGCAAGAGAAGAGGAAAGATGCCCAAAGGTCCCAAAGTTTGTGTTGAAATACCTAGTGACCTCCATCACACCATCCCCAGTCCCATGCATGTTCTAGAATCCCCAGCTAAGAGAGGCAATATAGATGAGTGGTTAACAGACTGCTACTGCTGCTACTGCTAAGTCACCTCAGTCGTGTCCAACTCTTAGTGACCCCATGGACTGCAGCCTACCAGGCTCCTCCATCCATGGGATTTTCCAGGCAAGAGTACTGGAGTGGGGTGCCATTGCCTTCTCCAGTGGTTAACAGAAGGTCTTTGGAATCAGCAAAGTGAAAGTGAAAATCCCTCAGTCGTGTCCAACTCTTTGCAATCCCATGGGCTATACAGTCCATGGAAATTTCCAGGCCAGAATACTGGAGTGGGTAGCCTTTCCCTTCTCTAGGGGATCTTCCCAACCCAGGCATCAAACCCACATGCAGGCGGTCTCCCACATTGCAGGCGGATTCTTTACCGCTGAGCCACCAGGGAAGCTCTGGAATAAGGCAAACCCAGTTCCAAATGCTGACTCCATCTCTTATTAGCTATGTGGTTTGGGAGAAGGGCTTTACACATGGCACAGTGGTAAAGAATCTGTCTGCCAGTGCAGAAGACACAGGAGACACAAGTTTGATCCCTGGGTCAGGAAGATCACCTGGAAAAGGAGATGACCACCCACTCCAGTGTACTTGCCTGGAAATCCCATGGACAGAGGAGCCTGGCAGGCTACAATCCATAGATCACAGAGAACTGGACACAACTGAGCAACTGAGCATGCATGCATGCTTGGGAGAAACTTCTCCAAGCCTGATTACTCACCTATCAAGTCTCTCTCTTTTTAGCCTCCCTCACCAAGAGTGGTAAATGATACAACATATAAATCACCCAGGGCCTTTTGTAGTAGCTGTTATGGCTCTTGCCCCTAATGAGTGGTTTTTGTGATCAGTCCAGAGGAAAAATAAAAGCTGAGCCTTACTGAGAGCTTGCATTAATAACAGCGCTGATCTGTGCCAGGCACTGTTCAGATGCTATACATACACTATATTAACTCATATAATCCTCATAACAATCTTAAAAGTATTAAGCCTCCAATTTTATAGATGACAAAACCAAGGCACCATGATGCTAAATATTCTGCCCTGATTCAAACAGCTATTAACTAATGGAATCAGGATTCAAATTCAGGTCACCTGACTTCAAAATCCAGCTCTTCATGGCCATACCACTCCCTCTGTTAGAATACACCAGCAACCTGTGTTTTCACAGTCATGTGGATATACATACGATACTTCTATTCCACTGTCACGAGAAGCCCCTGCACCACAACTAGAGAGTAGCTCCTGCCCACCCCAACCTCAGAAAGCCTGAGTGCAGCAATGAAGACCCAGCACAGCCAAAAATAAAAGTTGATTAATTAATTACTTTTTAAAATAAAAATGGTTAATTATATCTTATATGAGGGCTTCCCAGGTGGCACAGTGGTAAAGAATCCACCTGCCAATGCAGGAGATGCCAGAGACATGGGTTTGATCCCTGGGTCAGGAAGATTCCCCAGGAGTAGGAAACGGCAACCCACTCCAGTGTTCTTGCCTGGGAAATCCCACGGACAGAGGAGCCTGGTGCGCTACAGCCCATGGGGTCACAAAGAGTCAGACATGACTGAGCACGCACACAAACGTTATATGAATTTCACCTCAACTTTTTAGAAAGAAAAGACATAAAGCCTCCATAGACCCACCCTGAGGAGTTGCCCATACTACTGTGAGCTGTTGAAGACAGACAGCCCATCCTATGTCTCATCCCTGCCACAGGGTCTGGGGCAAGAGACAAAGAGCACAGCCCTGGGGCGGGAGAGACAGGATAGGGCAAAGTCTGCTGTTTGCTAGCCCACAATCTGACAATGTCCGAGAGACAGGTTCAGAGACCCTCGGGAGGGTGTTTTCAAGGGCTCCCTTCTGGATATGATCACCATCAACTGGAAACTGTGTGTGCGCAGTTGTGTCTGACTCTTTGTGACCCCATGGACTATAGCCCACCAGGTTCCTCTGTCCATGGGATTTTCTAGGCAAGAATACTGGAGGGGGTTGCTATGTCCTCCTCCAGGGCATCTTCCCCACCCAGGGATTGAACCCGGGTCTCTTGCATCTCCTGCACTGGCAGGTGGATTCTTTACCACCGAGCCACCTGGGAAGCCTGATGATCACCATAGCCGATTGGAAACAGTAGGTGGGGGGAAGAACAGGGCCAGGGACAAAGCGTTCTAAGTGTCCCAGCTCAATGCAGACTTTGCTCATGTCCTAAAATCAAGCAGGTGTCACCTACCTTGTGAAGAATCATGCCCCCGCCACAAGTCACATTCCTATGGGCCCAACACACCAGAAAGGAGAAGGGATTCCACCCAAGACATTTCAAAAGGATGCACTTCTCTGAATCTGTCCTGCCTTCCTTTCTTCACTCCTCTGATCTGAGAGACCCCAGCCCAGTGGGGACATGCCAACTTCTCCAAAGCCAGGAGTTTATGCAACATGAAGACAAGGGTCTCCATTTCTCTTTCTGAGGACCTTCCAGAATGTTCTGTCATCACTGGCAAAGCCTATCGACAATTCCCGGGAAATAAAAATAGAATCTGATAATAAAAAAGTCTAACCTTTTTTTCTCTTGGTGCTTAGCCTAGTTCCATTTGCTCACAGGGTGCCGCGTGCAGAGGCCTCCAACCCCACTTTTCAAACCAGAGTTCCCAGGGCCCAGCAGACACCTCAGCTCGGTGGGCCGTGTGCAGAAGCGCTGCTCACAACACTGTGATTCAAGATGGCGGTGGCGGGCCGTGTGCAGAAGCGCTGCTCACACCACTGTGATTCAAGATGGCGGTGGCGGGCTGTGCACTGACACTCTGCACCCGGGACCCCCGGGAGCCACGAGCAGGCGGGTATAGCTGCAGTTATACTGCATAGCTGCGGCTGCCTCGCAAGAACTCCATTTCCTTCCCTGCTGCCAAGATCCCTATAAAGTAGCACCACTCGTGGCCTGGCTCCTGGGGAAAAGGGAGAGCAAGTGCTCTATTTATTTTATTTTACTTTTTTGGCCATGCCACGTCGTACCCCTTGCAATGTAAGCACAGAGTCTTAACTACTGGACCACCAAGGAAGAATCAAGTTTACCTTTGCTTCTCAACCAAACTGAGTCTCACTCTGTTGGCCTGAGTGACCCCAGGCAGAAGCACCCTTGTCTGGGACCTACTTGGGGCATCCCCTAGAGTCCAATGTACACCAATGTCCTCTCCTCTTTAGATGCTGTTTAAGCTAGGGAGTTGGGGAAAGCAAGAAGGATGATTATAGAGCCTAGGGACCTAGACGTCTATAGTGGATACTTGCTGGTAGTCCACAGTTGAACCACCGAGCTCCTCTTTTTTCCTCCCACCTTCAGTCCACAGGACCTAGTGGACTCCCAGCAGCCAACTTTATTCAATGTAACTCAGCTACCCTGGCCACAGTAGACTGAACCAAGAGTGAGCACCTGACTTAAGCTAGCCAATCAGAGACCTCTCCTTAAGAAATCTAGAACTAGGACCTTGAGAAAGAATTGCGTCTCTCCATGATGCTGTGGGTATATGTAGAAATGTGAGAATGGAGGGAGAGCCGTGTTTCACAGCCTGTGATCTGCTCTGTGGTCAGCTACTGCTGAAAGAATCCCCGGTGGTCTACACCTCCTGGCATTCATGTCCATATATAATCCCCTCCCCTTGATTGTGGGCTGGACCTAATGACTTGCTTCTTACAGACAGACTATGGGAAAAGTGATGTCACTTCTTGAGATTAAGTTATAAAAAGCTACAATTTCCATATTGCTCCCTTTCTCTCCGGCTCTTCACACTTGCTTGCTCTGATAATAAGCGCCACTTATTATGAGCTGCCCTACACAGCACACATGGCCAGGAGTCAAGGACTGTTTCCTGCCACCAGCTAGCAAGGAGCTGAGGGCCAACAACTGTCTAGGAACTGATTCCTACCTACAGCCATGTGCTGAGTTTAGATCCTTCCCTAGTTGAGCCTTGAGGTGACCACAACTCTGACTAGCATCTTTGATTACAGCCTATGAGAAGAAGAAGAAGACCCAGCTAAGCTCCACCAGGATGCCTAACCTGAAAACTGTTGATAAAATAAATGATGTTTTAAGGCATTAAGTTTTGGGGTAATCGGTTACACGGCAACAGATAACTAATGCATGGTCTGACAAGGAGAAAGGAAAGGCAAGCTGAAGAAAGAAAGAAAGAAGCAGATAAACATAGAGAAGGAGAAATGACAGAGGGAAACTTGGCAGTCAGAGATCCCCACGGATTGGAATCGATGTGGGGAAACCCACCAGAAGCAATTGCTATTATTCGGGCAAGAGATGAAGGTGGTTTACAGTGCGTGCTAAGTCACTTCAGTCATGGCTGACTCTTTGCAACCTTATAGACCGTAGCCTGCCAGGCTCCTCTGTCCATGGTATTCTCCAGTCAAGAATACTGGAGTGGGTTGCCATGCCCTCCTCCAGGGGATCTTCCTGACCCAGGGGTCGAACCCACGTCTCTTACATTTCCTGCATTGACAGGCAGATTATTTACCTTCCTAGTAAAGGAAGCCGTAGTTTACAGTAAGGAGGATGCGATATCCCTTTCTGTGATGGAAAAGAGACGAAGGGAGAAAAATGATCAGGGAGAAAATCCATAGATGAGTTTTATTTTAACATGTGGCTGGTTAACAGCTCCTGACATAACTGAACTCTGCAAATGCGTATTGAGCTGTGTTGGGGCTCTTCCAGCGCTGCAAAGATGAGGAAGATGAGTTCCTTGTCCCCAAGGTGCTCACAATTTAGGGGAAGAAAATAAGATGATCCAATATATGAAGTGCTACTTTTGGCCTGTGAGCAGAGAGTTATATGTTGAAGAGAAAAGGGAATGATTAACCATGTCTGAGAAGACAGAGAGGCTTCTCAGAGGGGACATCAACATGGGCCTGATGACACCTATAGGAAAATGCATTTCTGTGCAGTAACAGGACATAAAAAGAATTCAAAGGAATAAAATGAATACGTTTCTAGGTTCCTGGTACTCTTCCTTGTCTTGAGGGCATAATGAAACAAGTCCTTCTTCCAGTTAGAGGAACATAGGGACTTAGATCAAACGATTGAAGGGAGATTGTGTGAGGCAATCTGGATGGTTCCTCTGCCTCACAGATGGTAGCCTCTGCCCACTTCGAAAAAAATGGATCAAGGCATGAGCTTTTATGGAAAAACAGTAGGCTTGACTGAGTCACAGCTATGAGTGGAGGCTCTGGAGACAGACAGACTTAACTGCTCCCAGCATATCCAGAACCTGCCCTGTATCAGCTATGAGACCTTGGCCAAGTTACTTAACCTCTTTCACTAAGCCTCATTTTCCTCTGTGTGAAGTAATGCGTGCATGTTAAGTTGGTGCAGTTGTGTCTGACTCTTTGCAACCCTGTGGACTGTAGCCCACCACGCTTCTCTATCCATGGGGATTCTCCAGGCAAGAATACTAGAGTGGGTTGCCATGCCCTCCTCCAGGGGATCTTCCTGACCCAGGGGTCAAACCCACATCTCTTAAGTTTTCCGCATTGGTAGGCAAGTTTTTTACCACTATAATGATTCGATTAAATAATATTCCAATGCTTCTCAATGAGGATCCACAAATACATTTTCTGAGTCTAAAGAATTTTCTAAAACTACATTTTTTAATGTGCAAGTTCTCAATTGGGTAGTAAGAGTAAAATTATAATATTAATATATTCCAGATCATCTGGTTGATTACCTCATAACTAAATCCTGCTGGGAAAGTTCAGTATCAAACTTTTTGATGCCATTTGCACAAATGTTGGCACCAGTGACCTCTTGGGCTGGTAACAAATAAGAGAGATACAGACCAACAGAGACAGAGACACTTAATATGTAAATGTTGCTTTGAGTTGAAGATGGGCCAAACAACGTCACATCACCCTGTACAAAAGGAAGCTTCAGAGTGGTACAGTGGTTAAATAGAGAAATTAGTGAGAGAACTGAGTCATGACCCAGCACGAGGGAGCAGTGATGTGACTAAAGAACCTGCACCACAGTCATCCACCACAATTCACAGTACGAACAGCTATTTAGTTTCAACAAACATCATCATCTGTTACATTAAACAAATGATACTGGTTTACATTGTTTTGAGTTGTACTTTTGTTTGCATTTAATTTATAAATTTCATTTTGTTTTATAGTTGTTTAAACATTGTAAGCATAAGAATCTGAGGCTTAGTTGTCTTCAACACATATTTATAGAACAAAATGATAAAAGCAACTTAAATCAACTCAAGGAATCCAAGAAACAGTATTTTTCCTTTAAAGGGAGGCCTTTAAATCGAGGCCTCGATTAGTTCATTGGTAGAATAGATAATACATAGGAAAGCATCAACCAACTGACAGATGAATAAATTTATTCAAAATGAAGAACAAAGATAAATAAAGTGAAAAAAAATGAACAGAGCCCTTTGTGTTAATAGAATCCCAGAGAGAAAAAATAGTATGTTGCTGAAATTTTTTTGAAGAAATAATGGCTGAAAACCCCTCAACCTGGAAAAAAAAAATTAACATACAAAGTCAAGAAGCTCAGCAAATTCAAAAAAGGATAAACCCAAAGAAATCTATGCCCAAGTGCATCAGAATCAAATTGCTGTAATACAAAATACAAGTCTTGAAGGCAATCAGAGAAAAACAACACAGTACCTACAGGAGAAGAGTCATTCAATGACTGTGGATTTGTCTTGAGAAACCATGGAAACCAGAAGGAAGCGGCACACCATTTTTAAGGTGCTGAAAATAAAGCACTATCAACTGGGATTTCACACTCATCAAAAATTATTCTTCAGAATTTAAGATAAAGACCTCCTCAGATGAAGAGAAACTAAGATGCCAACTGATACGCTCCAGAAGAATTGTTAAAGGATATTTCTCAGACAGAGGAAAGTAATACCAGAAGAAAAATTTGGAACATCAGAATGAAGGAAGAGCCTCCAAAAGGGTAAATATCTGGTTAGGTATAACAAGCTATTCTTCATCTCTTAAGTTCTTTAAAATATATTTGATGACTAAAAGCAGAATTGTAACACCATCTGGTAAAGCTTTTAGTGTATGCAGATATATTACATAAGAGAATCACAACCTAAAATCAGGAGACTAGAGGGACTGATGTGGCAAGATTCTTCCATTCCACCTGAAGTGGGAAAATGTTGACTCTAAGTAGTTTGTGAAAAGTTAAGACTGTATATTGTAATCCCTAAAGCAACCACTAAAAATAAAGTACAAAGAGATAGACTCAAAAATAAAGAAATGTAAGTGAAACACTAAAAATTATTTAAATTGTCTAAATAGAAAAAAGAAATAAACATACAAATTCAAGAAGTTCAGTAAATCCAAAAAAGGATAAACCCAGAGAAATCCATGCCCAAATGCATCAAAATCAAATTGCTGTAAACTAAATACAAAATAGAAGTCCAAAATAAAATAAAATAGAAAAAGGAATCAGAGGAACAAAAAGGCAGTACAATCTAGAAAACAAATAATAAGATGGTAGACCTAAATCAAAACTTACCAATAATACATTAAGTAAAAATGATCTAAACATACCAATTAAAACACAAATATTGTCAGAATACATTTTTAAACTCATAACACAACTATGTGCTATCTACAAGAAACTTATTAAAAATAAAAAGAAGAGGAAAGACATACAATGCAAACACTATAAAAAGATCATAGTATTATATCAATATCAGACAAAAAATATTTCAGAGATGAGAAAATTACTGAGAGTCATCCACCAGAAGAAATAGCAATTTTAAGTGTGTATCTAACAAGAGAGCTTCAAAACACATGAAGCCAAAACTGATAAGAACTGAAAGGAGAAGTAGGCAACTCTACAATTATAGCTGGAGACTTCAACACTCTTAATACCAGTAAACAGAAAACCAACAAGAATATAGAAGAACTAAACAACATCATCAGGCTAGATCTACAATAATTGACATTTACACATCACTTCACCCCACAATAGAAGAATATTCATCCTTCTCAATATAGCACTCCACTCAAGAATAGCAGAATACACATCCTTGGAACATTCACAAAGATAGACCACATCATGGGTGATGAAATACACCAGCAAATCTAAAAGAACTGAAACTATTTAAATGATGTTCTCTGACCATAAAGAATTAAATAGATTAGGAACAGAAAAATTACAGGGAAATCTCCAAATACTTGGAAATTAAACAATAAACTTGTAAATAATCCATAGGCCAAAGAAGAGTCTCAAGGGAAATTAGAAAGTATTTTTAACTAAATAAAAATGTAAACACAACACATCAAAATTTGTGAGATATAGCTTAAGGCCATAGTTCTAGAGAAATTTATAGCATTAAGTGATTATATTAGAAAACAGTCAATGTTTCAAGTCAATCATCTAAGTTTCTACTCTAAGAAATTAGAAGAACAAAATAAACAGAGCAAGCAAAAGAAAAGAAACAATAAAGATTGAAGAAATGGGTGAAATTGAAAACAGAAAAAAATAAAGGAAATTAATACAAAGAAAAGCTGGTTATATGAAAAGATGAATAAAATTGAAAATTTTCTAGAAAAAAAAAGAGAATACAAATTATCAATATAGAAATTTAAAAAGGGGCTATCACTATAAACCCCACAGACATTAAAATGATAGTAAGGGAACAGTATTAACAATTATCCACATATAAATTTGACAACTTAGATAAAATAACCAATTCTTCAAAAACCACAAACTACTCAGACTCTCCCAAGACGAAATAAATAACCCAAATAGAACTACAACTATTAAAGAATTTATAATATTTAAAATCTTTCCCCCCAAATAACCCACAGGATTAGATTATTTCACTGGCAAATTCTACCATTTAAAGAAGAAATAATCCAATTCTAGACAATCTCTTCCAGAAAATAGGAGGGAACACTATGTCTCAATTTATGAAGTTAGCATTAACCTGACACCAAAGTACTCCCTGCCTCAAAAAAAAAGAGAAAAGAAGGAAAGAAGAAGAGAAGAAAAAAGAAAATTGGAAACAATATCTCTCATAAACACAGACACAAAATTCTCAAAATATATTAGCAAATTAAGTTCAGGAGAATATAGAAAGAATAATACACTACAAACAAGTGAAGTTTATCCTGGAAATTCAAAGATGGATTGATATTTAAAGTCAATCCATGCAATCCCCTAAATCAACATTCTAAGAAGAAAAACCTCATGATCATACCAACTGATGCAGAAAAGCAGTGGACAAAATTCAGTATATAATCTTTTTTTTTTTTTTAATCCCAGCAAACTAGGAATATAAGGGAACCTTCTCAGCCTAACAAAGGACATCTACAAAAAAACCTACAGCCTATAGCTAACATCATAATTCATGGTGAAAGACTGAATTCTTCTCCTTTAAAGAAGAAGATATACTCTCACCAGTCCAATCAACATCTTACTGGAAATTGTAGTCAGTGTAACTAGGGAAGGAAAAGAAATAAAATACAGATTGAAAAGGAAAAAATAAAAATGTCTTTCTTCACAAACAACAAAATTTTCTAATTATACCATCCTGAGAAATCAATAACAATAACAAAATGCCTAGAAACAATAAGTAAGTTTAAGAAAGTCACAGGTCACCAGGTCAACAACAAAAAAATCAGTCAGAGTTTTAGACGCTGAAGGCGGGAGGAGAAGGGGACGACAGAGGATGAGATGGTTGGATGGCATCACCCGCTCGATGGACATGAGTTTGAGCAAGCTCCGGGAGTTGGTGATGGACAGAGAGGCCTGGTGTGCTGCAGTTCATGGGGTTGCAAACAGTCGGACACGACTGAGTGACTGAACTGAACTAAAAAATACATACCATTTTCATATTTCAAGAAACATGAAATACTTAGGCATAAATCTTAAAAAATATACAAAGGATATGTGTGCTGAAAAAACTACAAAGTGCGCTGATGAAAGAATTCAAATTTGGCCTAAATAAATGGCAAGCATGGGGTCGCAAAGAGTTGGACACGACTGAACAACTGAACTGACTGAAATGGCAAGATATACCATACTCATGGACTGGGAAATTCAATGCAGTAAAGATATTCATTTTTTCCAGATAGATCTATAGATTCATATAATTTCAGTCAAAGTTCCAGCAGGATTTTTTCTATAGACTTGGGCAAGCTAACTTTAAAATTTATATGGAAAAGCAAAGAAACTAGAATAGTGCTATGGACTGAATGATTGTGTACTCCTAAAATTCATGTGCTGAAACCCTAATCCTCAATGCGATGGTATTTGGAGATGGAGATTTCGGGAGGTATTAGGTCATGAGAGTGGAGCCCCGATAATGGAATTACTGCCCTTACAGGAAGAGATAAGAGAGAGCTTGCTTCCTCTCTTTCTTTCTTCCATGTGAAGAATATAGCAAGAAGGCAATCAACTATGAACCAAGAGGGGGGCTCTCACCAGGACCCAGCCATGTTGATTCCCTGATCTCAAACTTCCAACCTCCAGAACTGAAAATTAAATGTTTGTTGTTTACGCCATTCACTCTATGGTATTGTTATAGCAGCCCAAACTAAGGAAGACAAATAAATAAATCAATTTTGGAAAATGAAGAGTAAGATTGGAGAAGTCACACTACCTGAATTTTGATAAAGTTACAGCAGTCAAGACATAGAATTAGCAAAGAAATAGACATACATATCAATGAATTAGAACAGAGTCCAGAAACAGTCCCACAGAAACATGGCAAACTCATTTTTTTAAACAAAGTGCAAAAGCCATTCAGTGGGGAAAGGACAGTGTTTTCAGCAAACAGTACTGCAACAATCATGTAAAACACAACCACGCTAAAAAAAAAAAAAAAAAATTCACACCATATGAAAAAATTAACTGGATCATATATCTAAATATAAAACTACAGTGCTCACTTCAGCAGGACATATACTAAAATTGGAACAATACAGGGAAAATTAGCATGTTTGACTTAGTATGAATAGAATGCTAGATTTCTAATTAAAAATAGATGTGCAACAAGCAACAAAGGCTTACTGTATAGCACACGGAACTATGGTCAATATCTTGTAATAACATATGATGGAAAATAATTTCAAAAATAATATATGTGTATGTGTATAACTGAATCACCTTGCTGTGCACCTGAAACATTGTAAGTCAACTACAATAAAATATATCTATATTTAAAAAGAAAAAATAAAATAAAACTACAAAACTTCACCAAAGGCATAGGTAAAAATCTTTGAGATCGGAAGTTAGGCACAACATTCTTAGATATGACACCAAAAGTATAAATGCATAAAAGAAAGAAATTGAAAATCAGATTTCTTCAAAACTAGAAACTCTGGTCTGCAAAAGACACAATCAAAAGAATGAAAAGACAAACTAGAGACTAGAAGAAAATATTTCCAAATCATATATCCAACAAAGGACTTATATCCAAAATAAGCAAAAAATTCTCACAACACAACAATCAGAAGACAAATAACACAATCTAAAAAATGGGCCAAGGGCTGAAATAAACACTTCATTTAAGAGGATATATGGATGTCAAAGAACTATTTAGCGTTATTAGCCATTGTGTGCCTGCGTGCATGCCTGCTAAGTCGCTTCAGTCATGTCCAACCCTTTGCAGCTCTGTGGACTGTAGCATGCCAGGCTCCTCTGTCCATGGGATTCTCCAGGCACAAATACTAGAGTGGGTTGCCATGTCCTTCTCCAGGGGATCTTCCCGACCCAAGGATCGAACCCATTTCAATTGCATCTCCTGCATTCGCAGGCAGATTCTTTACCACTAGCACCATCTGGGAAGCCTGCTCTTTGGTGGCAGGACCCCGAATAGGTGTCTCCACATTTTCTTGGCCTCTTGGTAGTAAAATGACTGTCAAAGCCACATCATTAGTCAATGAATTTCCACTGTAGGAAGCAGGAGGGCAGTATGAACAGGGAGATCCCGCCCACCCACCAGCTTCACATCGAGAAGAAAGCAGGTGTCAGACAGAATAGAGAGATACTCTTTGTCTGCCTTCTCATATCAGGGAGTGAAAATGCCAGAACTATCCCCAACATGTTCCCTTTTCATCTCATTGGCCAGAACTGATCACTTGTTCGCTCTAAGATCAGGACCTGGGCCCACTTCCCCAGAGATCACGGGAACTGGTACCTGCACAAACTTAATATTCCCCTGGCAAAGAAGAAAATGAGGCAGTAAACACTGTCTGTTATGGTTCTGCCCAAGGTCACCCAGCTGATAAGTGCAGAAGCCAGATTTCAAGCCCAAAACTGTCTGGCAGCCAGGCCAGTGCTCTCAGTCTCTGTTCGTAGCTCTTTGGGATGCAGGTGATGTTGTGATCCGTTCCCTCCCTCTCTAAGGCAGCGTGCCAGGAGGGCTAGTAGAGATTGCGCTGCTAATGACAATGCAAGCCTTAGAGGAGAGGACAGAGCAGGGCGCTCACAGTGGACCAGCGTCCGGGTCACCCTGAACCTGCTCACCTGGCGCAGGGGGAAGCATGCTGTGAAATCTCCATCTTCCTGAGACTCTGTCTCCCTTGGCCTCTCTCCACTGGCCTCCATCTTCGTCTTTGAACAGGCCCTTAGAGACTATAAAAGGGAAACAGAGCTGGGTAAGGGAGCTGAGTTGTAAAAGTCTGCCTCTCTGCCTTGCCCCCTGACCCAGCCACTCTGGGTTGCTCCCTTGGCCCTGTTCATTCTGCTCCCTGCTGGTTTCCTCAGGGTCCCTGATATCCAAAATAACTCCAAAGTCACCATATGTGACTCTACTGCAAGCATACCCTCCCTTAAAGTGAGGGCTGCAAACTGTATTTCAATGAGAAAATAAATTAGCAAGTAATAAATTGTCCCTCCTATCTCTGTATTCCTAGTGGGCCTTGAAATTAGCCAGAACTAAATGTCACAGTAATTTCACTGTCAGGAGCCAGCACTAAGGGTGACATCATAGCATCGCCCAGGACTGGAATCCACTAGCCTGGGTGGGAGGTAGGCCAGCATGAGGCCCTGAAGTGGACCAGTGGGGAAAGGGAAGTGGACATTCTTCGTGAACAGGTCCCATGCCATGTCCTGTTGTGTTTTTTCCTGGGCTGTCTTCCAAGAGGAGAGAGCTGGGTCTCTAAAAAGTTAAAGGTATTATGGTTTCGGGTGCTGGCGTGAATAGATTTGCCCACACCAGTTATGTTCCCAACACTCTGCTTGTACCTCCAGCCCCGTTTCAGGAGGCCTTGTAGGCAAAGAGCATCTTGTGTCTAAGTGATGGTCCCTCTGTTCCCAAAGAATTTCTGCTACAGTATTGAGTGGGACAAGGAAGGATTACCAAATCCGAGGATTATCTGAGCAATAAAGATATACTGCCATAGGCCTTTTCATTTGGAACTCAGTCCTGGTCAATATCAACATCTTACGGCAAGTCGATAAATCCCGGTATCAACCGCAGTAGAAGACATGTCAGTGCCTGCTGCTGGCAACTTAGTTTATGGTGAATCAAGACCTCGAACGAGGCTTTAAATTTGCTGATGCCTTTTTCTGTGGGGTTTGTCGCGGCTCATCCAGCCAGATCGATTCGATGCGTTGTGCTGGGGAAGAGGAAACGGTTTGTGGCTCTCGGAGTATTAGCAAGTTCATTTCACGCTGATGCTGTGACAGAGGCCAGGGGAGGGCTTACAGAGTCTGGCATTCATCAAGCCGGCTGGTCTCACCCACGATATCCCTCAGGCTTGCAGCAGAGAGATAGGGAAGGGAGGGGCTGACGGCTGGCAGTTTATGGGAAAACCGTGGCTTTCTTTGAGAGGGGGGGTGTGGAGTGAACAGGGGACGGGGTCCGGAGGCTCCCGTGACTCCCCCAGCCAGGAGAGGACTGGAGCTAGTTGGGACGAAGGGCATGTTTTCCTTCCCAGAGAGTTTGGGGCAGACTGACTGCAAAGATGGCCCTAATTCTCCATCTTCCCACATCCCTTGCAACGTGACTTGGTAGTTCCCCTCATCAAGAAGTTAAATCTCCAACAAGGACCTACAGTGTAGCACATGGAACTCTGCTTAAGGTTATGTGGCAGCCTGGATGGGAGGGGAGTTAGAATGGATAATGTGTATATGCACAGCTGAGTCCCTTCACTGTTCACCTGAAACTGTTACAACATTGTTCATCAGCTATTTATCAGCTGTTGTTGCTGTTGTTGTTCAGTCGCTAAGTAGTGTCCAGCTCTTTGCAACTTCATGGAATATAGCATCCCAGGCTCCTCTGTCCTCCACTATCTCCCGGAGTTTGCTCAGATTGAGTC
This sequence comes from Giraffa tippelskirchi, assembly GCF_054371585.1. Lineage (NCBI taxonomy): Eukaryota > Metazoa > Chordata > Mammalia > Artiodactyla > Giraffidae > Giraffa > Giraffa tippelskirchi. The sequence goes on along the minus strand of NC_137281.1, from coordinate 148,985,185 downwards.
AGTGATGCTATGAAACCATCTTATCCTCTGCCGCCCCCTTCTCCTTTTACTTTCAATCTTTCCCAGCATCAGGGTCTTTTCCAATGATGCGAAGTTAGCTCTTCACAAAATCAGGTGGCCAAAGTATTGGAGCTTCAGCAACAGTCCTTCCAATGAATATTCAGAGTTGACTTCCTGTAGGATTGACTGGTTTGATTTCCTCTTTTTTGTTCAGTCACTAATCGGCTATATCCCAATACAAAATGAAAAGTTTTTTTAAAAAAGAAAAAGTTAAATCCATTTCCCTGTTCTTTGAATCTAGGCTGCCTTGTAACTTACTCTGATCGATAGAATGTGGGCCACAACATCTCAGCTCCAGGATAGGCCTCAAGAGGCCTCTCTCCTCCCCTCTCCCCCAGGAGAAGATCAGCTAGTCTTCTGGAGGTGGGGAGAGAGAGCAGGTGGAGAAGAGCCAAGTCTCCCCAGCTGAGGTCATTCTGGACCAATCAGCCTCTAGTCAACCTGACCACAGATGCTGAGCCCAGTTGAGCCCAGCCCAGATCAGCAGAGCTGTGCAGCCGATCCATAAAACTAAATGGTTTATAAGCAATGATAAACGATTATTGTTTTAAGTCAGCAAGGTTTGGGGGGTGGGATGGTTTTTTATGTAGCATTACTATGTCAATAGGTAACTGATACAGAGTTCATCCAATGGTTTTAGTAACCAACCAAAGTAACACCCAGGGGAAATCACCCCAGGCCCTGAACTTCGGGGTTCCTGACTCTCTGTGGACCAGAGTTCTACCAATTGGTACTAAAAACCTGAAGCATGTACACTCTACACCTGCAACAAAAACTCCACACAGCCAGTCCATGCCTTCCTCAAACAGACTGCCAGCAAAAGACCATACACATTTCCCCAGTTCAACTCAAGGCCTAGGGTGAAAGGTAACGATTTCTAAGACAACCAGGCCAGCTTTAGCTCCAGGACTCTAGACAACACTGCTTTTTTTTCTAGAATGGATAGACAAATACCATCTGGCCTCCACCTCCCCAGTCTGCCTCCCTGAGTCACTGAACTATTTTGTGTAAGTGGCAAGGGTCATGATTGGCTAAAAAAATGGGGGTACTTGCATTTCTACTGCTCCTATAAATAAGTGATCAGAAATGTAGTGTCTTCAACAATACAAATATGTTGTCTGACTGTTCTGGAGGTCAGAAGTCTGATATGGGCCTCAGGAAGCTACAATGTGGTGTGGTGTGGCGTCAGGGCTGCCTTCCTTTCTGGAAGTTCTAGGGGGAAATCTGTTCCTTACTTTCCCAGATTCTAGAGGTTGCCCTTACTCCTTGGCTCATGGCCTCTTCCTTCATCTTCAAAGTCAGCAACAATGGATGGAGTCCTTCTCATGTCACAGCTCTCTGACCCACTCTCCTCCCTGCTGGTTCTACTTTTAAGGACTTGGTTTATTAAACTGGACCCAATCAGAATGAAGTCATATATCGTATGATTCCATTTATACAAAATGTGCAGAACAGGCACATAATCCAAGGTAATAACTATCCCAAAACACAAGAGTCAGACACAATTTAGGGACTCAATCACCAACCACCAATCATATCTTCCAACTCCCATTGTAGAGTAACATAGTTACAGTGTCCAGAGATTAGGACTTGGACATCTTATTCTGCCTATCACAATTTCACTGTAACTTTGTATAACAAAGATTGAAAGATAGGAAGCTTGTGTTTTTTCAGACATCTCCATAGAACTGCTTGTTAGAAAAGAGAGGAGAGATTGAAACGAACAAGGATCAACAACACCCCGTAACTCGTCCCCAAAGTTGCAGGGCATCCCTCCCACCATTAAACAGTGGTCTTACTACTGAGGAAGCAGGATCTGGCTCCCTGTTCAAAGGCAGGATTAGACAGCCTTAGCCCACAAGGAACACAGATCTTCGTGATGTTGTAACCCCACACAGAACTGGCTGGAACTGTTGACGCCCCTTGTGGCAATTTCAAGGAGGCCATTCAGGAGCCACGGCAGACTATGCAACCAACAAGGTTTTTCCCCATTTATTGAACTCTGTGCTAAGAGCTGAGGGGTTGCAGGGGAGATGGAGAGGGTGCAACGAATGCAGAGAGTAGCAGGGAAACATACACACTACCATATGTAAAACAGAGCCAGTGGAAATTTGCTGTATGACTCAGGGAGCTCAGACCAGGCTCTGTGACAGCCTAGAGGGGTGGGATGGGGTAGAAGGTGGGAGTGAAGTTCAAGGGAGACGGGACATCAGTATACTTATGGTTGATGCATGTTGATGTATGGCAGAAACCAACATAGTATTGTAAAGCAATAATCCTTCAATTAAAAATAAATAAATGTTTAAAAACGAGTTGAGGGGTTGCAGAGATGGATCTGAAGAGATTCTGCGTGCAAAGTAACTACAGACTAGAGATTATACAGAACAGGTATTTAGTTCCCCAACCAGGGATCAAATCCTGCCCTCTGCAGTGGAAGCATAGATTTAACCACTGGACACCAGAGAAATACCAGAACAAACATTTAAACACATGACTGTTTCAGTTTTAAAAAAAGAGAAACACATCACAAGAAACAAAGACATAAAATGTGATGGAAGATCAGAGCAAGAGAAGACGGGAAGAGTACAGATAGGGAGAGGAAGAAAAAAGAATCATCTGAAAAGGCTTTTTGAAAGAATTTAAGGAAACATAAATCCAAGTTATAAACTTTATAGTTCAAGTTTTTTTGAAAAGGGAAAAACAGTAAATCTTTTAGGCTTTGTGGGTCATATGGTCCCTGTTAGAACTATTCAACTCTTTTGATGTAGTGCAAAACAGCTAAGTAAGTGTGTGAGCATGGCTGGGTTCCAATGAAACTTTATAGAAAGAGGTGGGCCAAATCTGTCAGATCCCCATTTTAAGCCATGTTGTAGGTATCCACTTGCATAATCATGAAAGGATTTGTAGACGATGCAATAATTCTTTGGTCAAGCTTTGGTGAATGGATAGAACTTGAATAGGAAGGAAGGACAACTCAGAAGAAAGTAAAATTAACAATTTTTATGGGATGTTGAAGAGACCAAGTCTTCAAGAGTTTGAAATAGAGGATTTGGTATCGGAGAAATACTTGAAACACAGCTAGTTTGAGTAGGGGTATTTTATGGAAAGGGCTTTGACTGGTGGCTCAGTGGTAAAGAATCTGCCACCAGTGCAGGAGATGCGGGTTTGATCCCTGTGTCAGGAAGATCCCCTGGAGAAGGAAATAGCAACTCACTCTAGTATTCTTGCCTGGGAAATCCCATGGACAAAGGAGCCTGGTGGGCTACAGTCCATGGGGTTGCAAAAGAGTGGGACATGCTGCTGCTGCTGCTAAGTCGCTTCAGTCGTGTCCGACTCTGTGTGACCCCATAGACGGCAGCCCACCAGGCTCCCCCATCCCTGAGATTCTCCAGGCAAGAACACTGGAGTGGGTTGCCATTTTCTTCTCCAATGCATGAAAGTGAAAAGTGAAAGTGAAGTCGCTCAGTCATGTCCGACTCTTCGCGACCCCATGGACTGCAGCCTACCAGGCTCCTCCGTCCATGGGATTTTCCAGGCAAGAGTACTGGAGTGGGTTGCCATTGCCTTCTCCAAGTGGGACATGACTTAGTGACTAAAAAACAAGGCTAGATTTTATGGGGAACCTTGATAGGCAAGTAATAAAGTTTTGATGTAAGATGAGAATTAGGGAACCGTTGACAGGTTCTGAGCTGGAAATCATGGCATGCACATATTTTTCAAATCACTGAGTCAGTTCAAGGATTGGCATCTAGGGCCATGCAAGCAGGCAAACCAGAGGTCCTGAAGATTGTCTCCACAGGGTTAAAAGCTAACCCTCTATTCCCCAGCCAACAATGGTCATGATGCTACCTGCTTCCACACACAACTGGAGCTGGTCTGCACCTCACACAGAGCTGGGCCCAGATTCCCAGAAGATTCAAAGCGCCTGTTAGGGACTGGCTTGGTTTCCCCAAAGCCTTGGGTGCTTTTGCCTTCCTGTCCTCTGCCAAGGGGACTGTTCCTCCATCTTTTCCCCTGCTGTCTGCTCTGCCTCGTGCATCCCAAGTCCCTCTTGCTGCTGGGAATCACATGTTATCACAAATGAGTTACCAAAGGCTCCAACAAGCTGCTTGTCGCTATCCCCAGCAGGAGAAAAGCAGCCACGACCTGGAGCCGGGACCTTGTTAGAGTCTGTAATGAGTGGACAGGAAAGTATTTCTCCCTGATTAGAATCCCGAATGAGCTGCTGACAACGGTGAGCAAAGAAAGGCCAGATTCCAGCTCTTTTCCCCCAGCACCTCCTTACCTCTCCCTGCTCTCAAGCAGAGCTCCAGGCAGGAAAGGGTTTTTTGCCAGCAGTTAAAACCATAAAGAACAAACACAAAGCAGCCCCAGATCCCCCTGTCCATGCCTCTTCTCCCTCACCCAGGAGGCTACCTCCCTCTTACTCATTTTTTCCATGCACCCTGATCTCTGCCACCTACTAACATCCTAACGATGCCACCTGAACCATACATAATTGGTCACAGGTGCCCCATGAGGCCTGGCAAGAGCCTCACTCAGAAAGAAATAGAAATGCAGGAGAATACAGCATCTGATCAGCCACTGGAAACATGAGGCCACAGACCAAATTCCCACTGCGACCAGAGTCAAGTCTCCAATGCAAAGAATTTTGCTCATGTTCAATTCAGAAAATTTTCTGATATCCCCATCTTCTTCTAGTTGACTGATTTTAGAAAGCATCCGGATTAGTTCCACAGTCAATTGATTCACCACAATGATGACTTTTTAGAAGGAAAATAAAAACTCAGAACATATTTGGGGGGTAGTTCACGGTTCAATAAAAACATAATATTTGGGTTCAGCTTGGGACTCAGGTTGTGCTTATGGTCAAGTCCCTGTGTCAGACGGACTTGAATTTTTAAAGCTTACGAGATATTTATGTAGCCCTGGGTTATGAATTCAAAGGAAGAGAAGATATTTTGCAGTAGTAAGAAAAGAAAGTATTCCAGGATTTGGTGAAATCCCCATGGGGGTACCTGTGCATCCTCTGTTGGATAAAGGCCAGTCTGGCCCCTCTGCTAGGCACCTGGCATTGAAGTGGGGCACCTCCCACTTCATTTCTAAGGGACCCCATCACTACCAAGGTCCCTTTGTTGTGTCCACAAGAGGAGCAGGCTTTGACTGTGGTTAGCTCTAAACCACTAAACATGAGAACTTTCAGCTCCTATTAAGCAAATCAACCCTGAATATTCATTGGAAGGACTGATGCTGAAGTTGAAGCTCCAATACTTTGGCCACCTGATGCAAACAGCTGACTCATTGGAAAAGATTCTGATGCTGGGAAAGACTGAACGCAAAAGGAGAAGAGGGTGACAGAGGATGAGATGGTTGAATGGTGTCATTGACGCAATGGACATGAGTCTGAGCAAACTCCAGGAGACAGTGAAGGACAGGGAAGCCTGACGTGCTACCGTTCATGGGATCACAAAGAGTAGGACACAACTTAGCGACTGAACAACAACAAGCAAATCAGAACAAAGCAGTGATGGTCAACGTTGGCTGTACATTGTTATCTCCCAGGGAACTTTTAAAAATGAGGATATCAGCATCCACCCTCAGAAATGCTGATTTAATTGGTCTGGGGTGTGGTTTGGGTGTTGGGACTTTTAAGTGTACATTCAGAGCTGAGGGCTACTAGTATAGAGTAACGCTTCTCAGACTTCAATGTATATATGGATAGCCTGGGTTCCTATTAAAATGCATGTTTTTATTCAATAGGTCTTGGATAGACCCAAGATTCTGCCTTTCCAACAAGCTCCCAGAGGATGCCCATGCTGGTCTTTGGACCACTTTGACTAGAAACGATCTAGCTTATCACCCTGAAGTGTTGTTCTATTTATTGGATGATATATTTGCCAGAACTCTATCAACCACAATCAGTAGAAATCCAGCTCAAATTGGAATAATCAGAAGAAGGAATTTATTGGTACATATAAATGGGGAAATCTGAGAGTGGGGCTGGCTTTGGGCTTGGATATTTAGGCAGGAGTTCAAATTATGTCACTAGGACCTTCTGTTTCTATTTTTGCTTTCCCCGGAGTGCAGGTTCTCTCCATGTGGCATCAAAGATGTTCCCAACAGTTCCAGACTTACCTCACCCACACAGCTAGCGAAACCAGAGAAAGGAGCCTGTCTCCCTCACCATCCGAACAGGCCCCTGAAAATGACTCGTAAGTCCCAGCTTAGGTCATATTCCCACTGCTGGGCAGGAACAGGCGGAGCTCCATAGTGAGCAGCCTTACCTGAAACACAGCTATTGAGGAGTGACAGTTTCCCAAGGGAGACAGGCAGAGCAAACCACACAGGAGCTCAGGAAGAGGACCACAGAACAGATTTTGCTTTAGAGACAGAAATAACATTCCAAGCACATGTTGAATCCCTCCATTTTACAGATGAGAACACTGAGGCTCCATGTGACTGAGTAACTAGTGCAAGAGCACTCAGGCAAAGACTAGCAGAGCCACAACCTAAATTCAGGTTTTCCTTTCTGGCAATAACCAGGAAGCCAACCCGACCTGTCAGAAACAGAGGGACTGGTCCCTGACTAACTCATTGTTGGGTTTGTTTTGTTTCCAGGCTGGATGCTACATGCCCCACTGGCCAGAGTCAGGGCAGAGAGATCTCCACTCTCCGGGGGCCTCGGGGTCCAGGGGTGCAGCTGCACTGGCTGGGACGCTGCGTCCTAGGACAGTGGGGTGATCTGGGCTGGCTCCCCGAGCCCTCGCCTGCCCGCCAGTCCACCAGCCGCCGCAACCCTGGCAGAGGAGGCTGCACCCGCTCTCCTGGCCCTAATGATCCGTGACTGCAGCCAGACTCCCAGGGACACTCGACCTTCCTTTGCAAACACAAGGGCCTGGGGAGGGAGGGAGAGGGCAGCAGGCAGAGAGGGCCTGCCTGGGGGCCTCCCCCATCTGTGGCCCCCAGCAGCCAGCCAGGTGATGCCCCCCACAGGCCCCTTCCCAGTGAGGCAACTGAGGAAGGGGACAGCAGGGTCGCATGCAGGAGGGGACACACACATACCGAGTCTCGGCTGTGCCTCAGGCCCAGCCACTGTTCTGCCAACCCACCCTGCTCCCCACGTGAACGACTGGGCCCCAGGCTGCACCCGCTGTTCCAGGTGGAAGGAGATGGAGGCAGCCAAGACTCGCCAACCTCCAACCATCACTGCCTGTCTCACCAATCCCCAGCTCAGAAACCACCAGGCTGCCAGCCAACAAGAAAACAGCAGGTCCCATGGCAAACTTCTCATGGTTGTGGGGCTGCCCCTACCTCCTACAGAAAAGCTGGGAGTTGTGGTCCAGAGATGGGGCGGCTGGCAGCTCTGGTGGAGGTTTGGGGCTTTGTGGTGCAGGGAGAGGCTGCCCAGCCCCCAAACCGTCAGGTCAGGTTACCTTTACTCTCCAGGTTCCATCACCTCCAGCCCGACCTTCACCCTCCCTGGCCAGCCATCATTCAAAACTCACCCTGTGTGGTTTTCTGCTCTGCACTTCTCACTGCCCAGTGTTATATGTTGTCTCTCCCTCACCTGGGCCCCTTGCACTGCTTGCCATATATGCAACACCTACAACCATCCCTGGCCTGCAAAAGTCTCAATAACGGCAACGGATGCTGTGTTAGCAATGGCCTCTGCTGAAGACAGCTGCCTGGGCCAAAGTCATGCAGGCCCTTCCCAGGTTGGCCCACATCCCTGGACTGAGGGAGGCCAAGCATCGAGGCCTGACCCCGGACCCCTCTGAAGCTCCAGCGCACCCTGTGAGGGATCTTCGGTCCTGCTCCAGAGCCCCCTGTGGGGTTGGCTGAGGCTGTGTGGTTTTCCTCTCCCCTCTCCTGCAGCTGTTCCCTCCTTTCCCCAGGTGTTCGTGCAAGAATGCTCCTTAATATTCACGCTCGATAAACTCAGCCTCAGAGACCACTTCGCAGGAAGCCAGAGCACTGCAGCACATACGTGTGGAATGAAAGAGAGAGTTCGACTCTTTACTATTGTCACTGTCACATCTCCAAAGTTCCTCAAATCTGCCTACATCTCTCCCCATCCAATGCCACCACTGTAATTAAAGCCACCACTCTCTCTTGTTCAGAGATGCTGCAAAGCCCACCCCGGATCCTCTAGCCTCCTCTAAATTCAGCCGCCCAGAGCAGGGCAGCCTGGACTGTTACAGACCTGATGGCCCCCAGGGACACTCCGTAAGAGGCACAGATGACCACCCATCCCCTCCCCAGGGAGGACCATGCTGAGGCATATTCCTTGAGATTCTCAGAGGTCCCCCATTGAAATTCAGCACCCCTTCCCTTTCACTCTCCCACCGTTTATTTATTTTTCTCTCTTTTCATCTCAGTTCTCCCATCCCTTTACTTGTGCTCCCCAGCAGAAACTAGCAGCACCTAGATCTTGTTCTCAGCACCTGCTTTGGTGGGGAATCCAAACTAATGAGCCTCCTACCTGGTTCCTGGACTTCTGCTTTAGAAGCTGCTTCGAGCTTTTAAAGACAGCGCTGCAGAGAACAGGCCTTCCAGTTTCCTCCAGGCCACAGGGACTTTGCTGTGTGACCGGTCTACTCTTTAACTCAGCGGCTCATGGTTGAGTGCCTACTGCTTCACACACTAGGATACACGGCAAACCAAAGCCGGAAATCCTTCCCTCCTGGAGCTGGCATCCGGCCCCCACCTGCCCCAGTCCCTTCTCCTCCCCAATACAGGTGCTACTTCTCCTGCCTCGCTCCTACTTACCACTGAGGTCTCAGCTCAAAGGTCTCTGAGATCTGACCTGCCTGCGTCCTTCCCCGTCTAATTCCCTCCTGAGAACTGCCCTCCCAGATCTGTCCCATTCCCCTTACCCCTGTCATCAGACCCATCTCCTCCACCCTCATACCCACGAGCACCAGACGATGCCCGCTTCACTCTCACGGTAGTTGAGTCCCTTCACACTGGGCCCGGCACCTAGGGAATGAATGGATGAACAAACGGATGACCTAGTGGCTCCATTCTTGCAAGCGCAGGGCAGGAAGAGACGTGAGAGGTTCATCCTCATGGATGGACAAGGAGAAGCAGATAAGGAGAAAACTGTCACCAATACCGGTGACTGAGATGACCACAAATTTTGGTGTCCTAGACCACTGAGTGACAGCAAGAATGCCCCTGGGACCCAGAGACAGTGACGAGCAGGAGAAACAGTGAGATGCAGAAAGGCCAGGCCACCACCAGAAACCATTTCTTCCTCTTTCACCATCTCCCAGCCATAGAATGTCATCAATGGAAGGTGTCTCAGAAACCACTGATTCTCTCATTTTACAGGTAAGAAAACCTCAGAGAGGTGCTTGGCCTAGAAAACCAAGGCTCAGAGAGGTGCTTGGCCTAGGGAAGGATCCACAATTAGTGACAAGCCTCCAGAGAAAGAGCTCACTGCTCTTGCTTGTTGAAATCTGAGCCTCAGTCTGGCCCATCCCAGGCTGCAGGCACTGCTTCCCGCATCACTGCCCTCTACGGTGAGCAGCTCATTGTCCTGCGAAAGACAGCTTCCGGGTATCAGTGAGCATGGACGTGTAGGGTGGTCAGACCCCTCTCCTTCTGGCCTGGCACTCCCACCTTCCCGTCTCTCACTAAAGGACTGCTCTGGGGAGATCCCCCAGTCTCCCACTTTCTAGAACCTGGGCTTTAGATTCCAATAGCCTATCTCAGGGTTGACCTCTCACCTTATTCCTGCATGTTCAGGACTCCAAGAAGCTCATCATCCACAGGATACTCCAGGCATCTTGATGCTACTCAGATGGGAAAGGCACGTAAAGGCAAGCTCCCCCGATTGACAGCATACTAGACCCTGCTAGCTCATTCTGGTTTTTGTCCTAGTGAGAAGCTGAATGATAGACTGTGAATGATGACTACGAAGTGTCCCAATCAAACTGTTTTTATACCGTCTTTAGTCTGTCAAAAGAATGAGCAAATATAGAGAAAAAATAATAGCTCACGTTTACTGAAGGCTTATTATGTGCCGAGAGCTATGTTAAGAATGATATTGGTTTTGATTCAGCACATCTATCCCTTGTGGCTCAGCTGGTAAAGAATCCGCCTGCAATGAGGGAGACCTGGGTTCCATCCCTGGGCTGGGAAGATGCCCTGGAGAAGGGAAAGGCTACCCACTCCAGATTATGGCCCGGAGAATTCCGTGGACTGTGTAGTCCATGGGGTTGCAAAGAGTCAGACACGACTGAGTGACTTTCACTTCCACTTTCACTTTATAAGGTAGAAGCTTTTATTATCAATCCAATTACTTATGAAGAAACTGAGGCTCAGTAAGGTTAAGTGACTTGCCCAAGGCCACACAGCTAATAAGTGATAAAACTAGAGTTCAAGCCCAGTGCATCGAATCCCCAACCATCCACGTCCTCCCTCTTCCAAAGCACTCATTCTTTCCTGGAGATCAGTGTGGTCCTAAACATCAAGAGGGGGGCCAGCATGAGCCAGGCACCATCACTTTGGAGAAAAGCATCCCAGAGCCAAGCAATTATCAAAGGACAATAAGGGCTGATGGCACACAGCTCAGGAGAAATGGTGACTATTGCCACAAGGACTCAGAATCAGCACCCTCAGATGGCCCCGTGCTTGCCTCTGAGCCTTGTTTTAGGGTCCAAAGCAAAATTCTGAGGCTTTGGAGCACTCAGGCCCCTTATCTACCCCGCACTCCTTCTAACAGCCCTATCCCACGTCCCCCAAACACACCACACACACAGACACACACACAGACACAACTCCATATCACACCTGGTCAGACTCCATCACTACACAGAGACATAGCGTGTCAGCGATATGTTATCCTTTGAGAATATTTGCAGTTTTAAAGCAGATTTAGGAAGAGGCAATAGAAAGGACTTTCCTGGTAGTCCAGTGGCTAAGATTCCATGCTCCCAATGCAGTGGACCCAGGTTCAATCCCCGGTCAGGGAACTAGATCCAACATGCTGCAACTAAGACCCAGCACAACAAATCAATTTTTGAAAAAAGAAAGAAAGAAAAAAGCAGTACTGAAACAAAGGAATAGTCCATTCTCTGGCTTACAGTGTCTCAATCAGCTGTAAGGCAGTGCCTTACTAATAACAGTGAGTCTACTAAAATTTGTGACTGAGCTACTTCTTGGAAAATTACCTTCCTTAAAACAACATCACAGTCCCTTGAATTCGATATGCATCCTCAAGGAGAAGAGAGAAGATGGCATGGCAGATAGTTCACTGGTAACTGCATAACTCACAACCCATTTTGAACAAGGCACAATCCAAGTGAATAATTAGGACTTGTGCATTCTTTGTAGTTGCAGCATTTAGCAATTATTAGAGCACTTTACTTTCTCCCATCCAAATTTTTTTAAGACTTTATCAAAACCTGAGGAGCCAGGAGAGTATATTCCCCTGATGTGGGAAGAGATGCTGTAAAGAAACTACAGGGAGAGGAGGGAGGGCGTCGAGATCCAGAGGAGGCCCAGGCAGCTTGGAAAGCATGCCCTGTCTTCATTCAGGAAGCCCCCAAACCCTGCCTCCTCCATGCAGTCTTCCTCCACCAGGGTGAGAGAGCTCTCCTGCCCTACACCAGGGCCAGGTAAACCACCTGTCTTAATCTTCACGGCTGACATATGAAATGCCACAGACTACGTGGCTTACACAACAGGAGTTTCTCTCTCACCGTCATAGAGGCTGAGAAGTCCAAGGTCAAGGGGCCGGCAGATTGGCTTTCTGGGGAGAGCTCACTTCCTGGCTCGAAACCAGCCATCTTCTTGCTGTGTCCTCATAGGGTCTTTCCTCAATGTGTGCAAGCTTCTTCTTCATAGAGGCCACCAATGCCATCATGGGATCTTCCCCGTAGCTCAGATAGTAAAGAATCTACCTGCAATGCAGGAGACACGGGTTCGATCCCTGGGTCAGGAAGATCCTCTAGAGAAGGAAATGGCAATATGCTCCAGTATTCTTGCCTGGCGAATCCCATGGACAGAGGAGCCTGGCAGGCTATAGTTAGTCCATGGGGTCACGAAGAGTTGGACATGACTGAGCGACTAACATTGCTATTACTAATCCCATTAGGAGGGTCCTACCCTCACAATCTAAACTAGCCCTAATTATCCCCCAATGCTCTGTCTTCAAATACCATCCCACTGTGGGCTAGGAGCTTCAACATGTGAATTTGAGGGAGATACAACCATTGAATGATGAGAATGTTCAATAAAAGAGATTGGTCCTCAGATGACTGATGCAAAAACTGAATCATTGAGGCTTAAAGACTTAAATATAAGACATGACACCATAAATTTCTAGAAGAGAACATAAGCAAAACATTTTCTGACATAAATTGTGCCAATGTTTTCTTAGCTCAGTCTCCTAAGGCAATAGAAATAAAAACAAAAACAAACAAAGGGACCTAATCAAACTTATAAACTTTTGCACAGCAAAGAAAACCATAAACAAAACTAAAAGACAGCCTGCAGACTGGGAGAAAATATTTGCAAATGATGCAACCAACAAGGGCTTAATTTGCAAAATATACAAACAGTTCATACAAATCAATAACAAAACCACAAACAAGCCAATTGGAAAACAGGCAGAAGACTTAAACAGACATTTCTCCAAAGACATACAGATGACTAAAAGGCATATGAATGAAAAGATATTCAACATTACTAATTATTAGGGAAATGCAAATTCAAACTACAGTGAGATATCACCTTACACCAATCAGAATGGCCATCAACAAAAAGTCTGCAAACAATAAATGCTGGAGAGGTTATGGAGAAAAGGGAACCCTCTTATACTATTGGTGGGAATGTATATTGGTACAACCATTTGGAGAATAGTATGCAGGTTACTTAAGAAACTAAAAATAAAGTTACTGCTATGATCCAGTAACCCCACTCCTGGGCATGTATCCATAGGAGAACATGGTTTGAAAGGATGCATGCACCCCAGTGTTCATTGCAACACTGTTTACAATAGCCAAGGCATGGAAGCAACTTCAATGTCCATCTGCAGATGAATAGATAAAGAAGACGTGGCCCATACATACAAATGGAACATTCAGTTCAGTTCAGTTGCTCAGTTGTGTCCGACTCTTTGCGACCCCATGAATGGCAGCACGCCAGGCCTCCCTGTCCATCACCAACTCCCGGAGTTTACCCAAACCCATGTCCATCGAGTCGGTGATGCCATCCAGCCATCTCATCTTCTGTCGTCCCCTTCTCCTCCTGCCCCCAATCCTACCCAGCATCAGGGTCTTTTCCAATGAGTCAACTCTTCGCATGAGGTGGCCAAAGTATTGGAGTTTCAGCTTCAACATCAGTCCTGATAATCTCCAGGTCCATTCATGTTGCAGCAAATGGCCTTATTTCATTCTTATTACCCAGCCATTAAAAAGAATGAAATAAGGCCATTTGCTGCAACATGAATGGACCTGGAGATTATCAGACTAAATGATGTAAGTCAGACAGAGAAAGACAAATGTCCTATGATAGTGCTTATGTGCATAATCTAAAAAAAAGAAGAATGATACAAATGAAATTATTTACAAACAGAAACAAATTCACTGAGTTAGAGAACAAACTTATGGTTATCAGGGGGAAGGGTGAGGGGAAGGGATAGTTTGGGAGTTTGGGATTGACACATACACACTGCTCTATTTAAAATAGATAACCAGCAAGGACCTACTGTATAGCACAGAAAACTCTGCTTAATACTCTGCAATAACCTAAATGGGTAAAGAATTTGAAAGAGAATAGATAACATGTATTTGTGTAACTGAATCACTTTGCTGTACACCTGAAACTAACACAACACTGTGAATCAGCTATACTCCTGGAGGGAGAATGGAGAAAAGGGAGCCTTCCTACACAGGGGACTATACTCAGTATCCTGTGATAAATCATAACGGAAAAGAGTATGAAAAAGAATATACATATATATATATATATATATATCCTCACAGTCCAGAAAGACTAGGCAGGTTGCAAACATAATATAGTAAGTATAATGCAGTAAGTTCTACAGAGTTGAACCATGACATGTGCATATAACATTTGTGCATGCAATAATACAGCAAGAAAAGACAAAATCATCAGAGAAATAACACAACGGTTCACCCATCCACCATTCCTCCCACTAAGCAATGCCCCAGCATCAGCACAAAACGATAAAGAAAAGCGATCAGACCTTCAGTTTGCACCATTCTCTCTTGCCTTTCTCGATGTGATCATTGCCCACCTCACTGACGTACATTTCTCACTAAAAACATTTTTCTTCATTCACGTTCCCTAAACTGAACCCAACTACTTCATCTGGGTCATCAGCCAGAGAGGTGGGATCAGTTTCATCACTAGCCAGGTTGAGGTACTTAAGGACTCTGATGTATTTCATGGATGGGTTGACCAGACAATTTAGCACCCAAACCAGGACAGAGTGAAATGAGATGATATTTGTAATTACACCAGAACTAGAGACATAAACTGGGGCTGTCCTGGGCAAGCCAGGCATATCACATTTCTATTTATTGGTGACTTATGGAATTTTTATTTATTTTTTTAATCTGAGTTTTTTAAATAAACATTTTGTTATACAGGTGTCAATTACAAGAATGTTTTCCAGTTCTTATTTTAATTTTATTTTTTAATAAATTAAAAGTTCACAATTATTCAAAAGAAACAGGAAAAAGTCTCTCCCTCTCCTCAGCCACTCAGTTGCCCCCAGAGACAACCTATGGTGTACTTTTTTAACACAAATAATACCATGGTACTCACATTTTCCTGCACTTACTTTTTCTCTTAGCAATATACATCAGACCCATGGCTGATTCATGTCAATGTATGGCAAAAACCACTACAATATTGTAAAGTAATTCACCTCTAATTAAAATAAATTAATTTAAAATATATATATATGTCAGAGAGAATTCATACCAGTATGAATTCCTCCTAATATACAATGCTTATTATTTCACTGTATGGATGTACATAATTTATTCAACCAGTCTCCATTGATGAGCATATAGATTGTTTCTCATCTTTTGCTGTAATTAATGACCTTGGCCATACATCCTTTTGCAAATGAGCCAGTGTATCTGTAGGATAAATTCCTTGAAGTGAAACTGCTGAGTCAAAGGGCATATCAGTTAAGATTCTGTTTGGTTGCTCGTAACAGAAAAGCCAAAACAACAGTCACTTAAACAAGACAAATATTTATTTCTCCCTTAAATAAAGACAGTCTGGACATGGGACATCCAGAGCTGTCGTGGGCTTCTAAGTGTCACAGAGACCAGGATTCTATCATTTTGCTCTGCCATCTCCTGCCTAAAGCTTATACAATTGTGGAGGCCTTCTTTAAGTGACAGAACACAAAATTGCAAACAGTTATTTAGAATGAGGGGGGAAAATCATAATGCACTGTAGCTTTTTAAAAGCTAAAATAACACACACATCACTGTATCCAGGAAAAATATAATTATTCAACTTCCCAAGATACCTTTGTAAGTTTTTTCCAACTTTTTGTGCTATACAATCTTTGATCACTTTTCCATAAGATACAATTTTGTAATATCTTATGGAAAATAAATAAAAAGATAA
The DNA here is from genome assembly GCF_054371585.1 of Giraffa tippelskirchi. Classification (NCBI taxonomy): domain Eukaryota; kingdom Metazoa; phylum Chordata; class Mammalia; order Artiodactyla; family Giraffidae; genus Giraffa; species Giraffa tippelskirchi. The sequence goes on along the minus strand of NC_137281.1, from coordinate 148,969,501 downwards.
CTGAATTTTTCTTTCAGCATGGTTCATTAAAATTTTATTTCTATTGCTGATAGTTGATATGCATAAATATATGAGATACACTATTTGTAGTACTACTGAGGGTTTTGCCCTCCAAATGGAATGCTGATAAACTCTATGATTTGTAATGCCCATCAAAAAATATCTGATATGTTCATAAATGTGTCAGCTCAGTTATTGAGCATGTTCTTGATAGGAGAAAGCCTCCATTTTACTAGGCATCAGTGAGTACCAAATTCTCCACTTACAATTTTATACATCTGGTAAGTGGAAGAATATTACACAGACTAGCTTCTGGCTTTGTACATTTCAGCCTTTTTTTCTCCTCCACCGTGGAATGCTTCTGAATTCACAATGTGATGTGACCTCTGGCCCTGCCCCTTGGAATCATAAAGCCAGGGAGTCGTCACAGTGAGCAGTAGGGGTCTTCATGGAAGCCTTTCCTACAACAGAACAACTTGCAAATGAATGCAAACCACCAAAATGGATCTCATTAAACACCACCTAAATGTTTTCCTTGGTGGCATCAGTGGTAAAGAATTGCCTACAATGCTATTCAATCCCGAGTTCAGTCTCTGGGTCAGGAAGATCCCCTGGAGAAGGAAATGGCAACCCATTCCAGTATTCTTCCCTAGGAAATTCCATGGACAGAGGAGCCTGGTGGGTGACAGTCTATAGTATGGCAAAAGAATCAGACACGACTTAGTGACTAAACACCCACACAAATGTATCCCCAGTTCAACTTCCTCTTAGCCGGATCCCCAGACTTCCCACGGCCATTCCAATATCATCCAACACAAGGGAAAGCGTGACACAAGGAAAATCAGAGTCGAGTTAGACAGCAGTCTCAACTATTTACAGTTGAAATAACTGATTTCTGAAAAGACGGTTACAAAAGCACCTTGGAAGATGCCTGTGCTAACGAAGGGCTCTGAGGCTTAAGTTCCATTACCTGCATGGTAAGAGGTCCCTGGCTGACAGGGTTCTAGACTCGTGTGATTAATTACACACCCATGATTCAGAAGATGAAAGACAGGCCTTCTTCCTTTGCCAGTGGCAGTTGCTGAAGCACCAGTTTCGGTGACAGGAATTTTTGTGATGGCCGTTAGGCTCTATATTCTATGATTTATCACTGTGTAGACCAGGCTGTGCGGGGCAGCTATGTGGATCCAGCAGCAGCTTTCTCCTGTTTCTTCCTTGCTTGTTTCAATGTAATTTCAATTCCCATTTCAAACATGCAGAAAGGAAAAGAATATAACAAACATCCATGTACCATCCACCTAGTTTCAATCATCATTCTTATTTTGCCATTTTTTTTGACCTGTGTCATTTGTTACTAAACTGAAAACATCATGATACTTTACCCCTGAATATTTCAACATATATCTCCAAAGAGCAGGGATAATTCTCCAATTAATAATACCACTATTATATGAAACAAAAACAGCAATAATCCCCTAATATCACCTAAAACTCACTTCATATTCAAATATCTATAATTATCCTAAAAAAATTTTGTACCTGTTTCTTTGAAACCAGAATCTAATAATGTTTCATGCAAAAAAATTGTTTATTATGGCTCTTAAGTTTTATCTTATCTAGGACAATTCCCTCTCATGACACTGACTGTATAAAGAGGTCAGGCCAGCTGTCATGTAGACTGTCCCAATTCTAAATATGTCTATTTTCTTGTGCTTTCATTTAATTATCCCTAGAATTTCCCATGAAATAAGATAGAGCTAAAGGCTTGGGTTTTTTAAAGCCATATTATTGAGGTATAATTTATATACGGTAGGCATCATATTTTTTAATTTACAGTTCTATGTGTTTTGACAAATGCAAACAGTAATGTAATCTAAAAGCTTGGTTTGATTCAGATTTAACACGATTGGTCAAAATAAAGGGATGCTTTGAACTTGCTGTTAAACTTTATATCACATCTACAGGCAAATGATGTCTAGTTGTCCCACAGTTCCTATAACTTTCCTATAACTTTCTGTACATAGGGCTCTGAGGCTTAAGTTCCATTACCTTCATGGTAAGAGGTCCCTGGCCGACAGGGGACTAGATTCGTGTGGTTAATTACACACCCATGACTCAGAAGATGGAAGACAGGCTTTCTTCCTTTGCCAGTGGCAGTTGCTGAAGCACCAGTTTCGGTGACAGGAATTTTTGTGATGGCCGTTAGGCTCTATATTCTATGATTTATCACTGTGTAGACCAGGCTGTGCGGGGCAGCTATGTGGATCCTATAACTTTCTGTACATCTATGTCCATTAGTAAAAGCTAATGGAAAACTACAATAATACAAGGAGAAGCACCAAGAGGGCACATTCTTCAGGAAAGAAGGCTTGGGTCATTCTACCAGATGGAGAATTCTGAACAGCTAGATGCTGTCTGACAACAAAAGGAGGAAGGGACAGGTAGCAGAAGGAAGCTGCAATCATCAACAGAGGCTGGTTGCAAAAATGTAGCAAATAAGCATATATTCTTCCTTGCTTTGTTAGCTATTTCCTTCTTTCTTTCCCCTATTATTATATACAAGGAATATTACTGGTAGCTAATCTTATAGTCTTTAGAATAGCAAATCTTATCACATTTAGAATATCCCATTTGATATTCTAAAGACTATAAGCAAGATTATTCACTATTCTGGTGACAGAACTGGAAGGGAGAAAAACCAGTCAGACAGGGACACAATGACTGATGAGTCTTTGGGTCTTTCCTCTTGGGGGAGAGCGTGGCTCTCTTCTCATTTGCATTATTTTATGTAACTCTGCTTTCTTTTAGATGGAAGCATGTTGTCCTTATTAATGCTGTTGGAAATTTAAATATGGACAAAGGGTGTTTATGGATGCGGAGAAGCCAGAGAGCTGGACCATATTAGATACTGTCAACTGGGACTCAGCATCTCTTTCTATTCCCCCCTCCCCATCCTCTCCCACGGGAAACATGATATAGCTCACAGGGACTAGAAACTCAAGAACTACATTTCCCAGACTTCTTTCCCAACCGGGCTATGAATACAGTTAGTTTTTGCCAGTGTGAGGTGCAAAAGACTGAAGGGGGCTAGAAGCCATTCACACAAGCTTTGGCCACTGTGAGTTTTTGTAGTAGCCAGTCCACCAGTGACTTCAGACTGCAAAGCAGCTTTGACTTTATAGTTTCCAAGAGGCAGCAACAGCTTTTCAGACCTCTTGATCACAGCTTTGGGCAATGTGATCAAAAGGAAAAAGAAAAAAAAACAGTGGCACAATCCTACAATCCTAACTTTTGCTATTTAAATCCCACCAGTGGTTATTACCATCATCTAAGTCCCTGTATTAAATCCCTTTCTGCCTGAAATACATAAGATGGTTTCTGATTCCCTGAACTGACCTCTGATATATTCTTCCAGAGTTTGTACCAATTTGAATTCTTATCAGCAAAGTTGAAGAATGTTTGTTTACCCTGGACCCTAAGTAATCCAGTGAATTATTAAACTTTTTATTATTATTATTAGTCTTTTGGCTAATCTGACAGCTCAAAAAAAGATATCTTAATGTAGTTTTAGTTTGCATTTTATTTATTATCAGCGAGGGTGAACATCTTTCCACTTATTTAGAAATGGTGTGAACCTCTTTCTGTGCACTGTGCACTAGCTGGCTATGTCACCTAGTTGCAACCAGAAGGCTTGGATCCCAGGTGATGTCAGGTCACCAAAGACTTCCACGTTGCCAAATCCAATGAATAATCTTTGATCATTTTATTTGTATTACAGAAGCATTTAACAAAGATGGCCAGGGCTCTTCTCTGAGATGCTTGTTGTGCTTGACTGCCGGGGCCCATAGTCCCCTAATTTTCCTTTTGTATGTTCCATCTCATCTCCCCATCTCTGTAGCACTAGATTGCCTCAGTCCTTGGGCTGCCTCCACCGACACCTATTCATGTGCGATCTCCCCTAGTCTCAGGGCTTTCAATCATTTCTACACTGAGGGTCCCAAATTTGTGTCTCCAGCTCCACCCCCTCCCTTATTCAAAATCTCCACCTGGATGTTTAACAATCTCCTCAAACTAACCATGTCCAGATCAAACTCAATCCCTTCCTCCCTCAAAAAATAAATAAATAAAATCTCCTGCCATGGTCTTCTCTATCTCAGTTAACACCTTTGTGCCAGTTGCCCGGGGCCAAAAAACCTAGCAATTGTTCTTGACTCCTCTGTCTCAGCACCCCTCATCTAATCCTTGGCAAACTGTCAGCTCTATTTTATTTGTTGTTGTTATTTTGCTTGTTTGTTGCTTTAATTTTTGTTGGAATATAGTTGCTTTACGATGTTGTGTTAGTTTCTATTACACAGCAAAATGAATCAGCTATATGTATACATATATCCCCTCCCTTTTTGGACTTCCTTCCCATTCAGGTCACCACAGTGCATTAAGCAGAATTCCCTGTGCTATACAGTATGTTTTCATTAGTTATCGATTTTACACATAGTATCAGTAGTGTATATGTATCAATTCCAATTATCAGCAATACTTTAAAAATTCATCTAGAACATCATATCCACAGTCCCTGGCTTATCGGAGTGTCCTCCAAATGACTTCCTTGCTCCCTACCAGCTACTGGTGGCATACCTGCCAGAATGATTCCATTAAAACATACCTCATATAGTCATTCCAATCAAAACACTCCATTGGATTCCCATATTTCTCTAAGTAACAATCAGCTCTGACAACAGTCTACAAAGCCCTTTCGACCTGCCTTCTCGGCCAGTCCTTCTCCAGTCTTATCTCTTCTACTTCCCTTTCATACATCCTACTCAGCCATACAGGTCTCCTTGTACTTTAAGTACACCAAGCACATTCCGGCCTTTGGGATTTTGTACTTGCTGGTCCCTCAGCGTGGAGTAATCTCCTAGAGAGCCAAGCTGCTGGGCCCTTGTCTTCTCGGTGTTCAAAGGCCATCTCATCAAGGAGGCCTTTCCTATTTAAATAGTAGCTTCTACCCTCTCTCCAGAATTCTCTCTCCAGAATTCTATCTCCTTTTCGTGCTTTCTTGTCACAGCATGTATCATGATTTGAGATCCTGTTCACCACCACCACTAGGATTACAAGCTCCGTGAGGATAAAAGAGTTGGAGCTTTTTTGAAAAAAATGTGAAAGTGTTAGTCACACAGTCGTGTCTGACTCGTTGTGATGCCGTGGACTATAGCCCACAAGGCTCCTCTGTTCATGGAATTCTCCAGGCAAGAGTACTAGAGTGTGTAGCCATTCAGTTCTCCAGGAGATCTTCTCAACTCAGGGACTGAACCAGGGTCTTCTGCATTGCAGGCAGATTCTCTACCATCTGAGCCACCAGGGAAGCCCAGCTGTTTTATTTATTGCTAAATCCCTAGCATGTAGAACAGTTCTTGGCACATAACAGGCACTAAGTAAATAATTATATGAATGAATGAAGCTAATATAAGACCTATGAGATTTTTGTGTAAACGGGACTGGGAGATATAAATTTGGGGAGCAATGAAAGTGGATGAAATTACTTAAAGGAAGTAAAGCTATAGATGGGAAACTGGGTCACAAGTCTTGTTCAGAGTTAAGTATCTAATGCACATATATATGGAATCTAGAAAAATGGTACTGACAAACCTATTTGCAGGGCAGGAATAGAGATGCAGACATAGAGAACAGACTTGTGGACACATTGAGGGAAGGAGAGCGTGGGAGGAATTGAGAGAGTAGCATTGACATATACACACTACCATGTGTAAAAAAATAGCTAGTGGAAAGCTGCTGTACAGCACAGGACGCTCACCTTGGTTATCTGTGATAGCCTAGAGCGTTGGAAGGGAGACCGAGCAGGAAGGGGATATATGTATACATACAGCTGAATCACATTGTTATACAGCAGAAACTAACACAAGATTGTAAAGCAATTATCAGTTCAATTCAGTCGCTCAGTCATGTCTGACTCTTTACAACCCCATGGACTGCAGCACGCCAGGCCTCCCTGTCTATCACCAACTCCCAGAGTTTACCCAAACTGATGTCCATTGAGTCAGTGATGCCATCCAACCATCTCATCCTCTGTTGTCGCCTTCTCCATCCGCCTTCAATCTTTCCCAGCATCAGGGTCTTTTCAAATGAGTCAGCTCTTCGCATCAGGTGGCCAAAATAGTGGAGTTTCAGTTTCAACATCAGTCCTTCCAATGAATACTCAGGACTGATCTCCTTTAGGACGGACTGGTTGGATCTCCTTGCAGCCTTCAAGAGTCTTCTCCAACACCACAGTTCAAAAGCTTCAATTCTTCGGCACTCAGCTTTCTTTATAGTCCAACTGTCACATCCATACATGACCACTGGAAAAACCATGGCCTTGACTAGATGGACATTTGTTGGCAAAGTAATGTCTCTGCTTTTTAATATATCTAGGTTGGTCATAACTTTCCTTTCAAGGAGTAAGCGTCTTTTAATTTCATGGCTGCAATCACCATTTGCAGTGATTTTGGAGCCCCAAAAAATAAAGTCTGACACTGTTTCCACTGTTTCTCCATCTATTTGCCATGAAGTGGTGGGATTGGATGCCATGATCTTAATTTTCTGAATGTTGAGCTTTAAGCCAACTTTTTCACTCTCCTCTTTCACTTTCATCAAGAGGCTTTTTAGTTCCTCTTCACTTTCTGCCATAAGGGTGGTGTCATCTGCATATCTGAGGTTATTGATATTTCTCCCGGCAATCTTGATTCCAGCTTGTGCTTCTTCCAGCCCAGCGTTTCTCATGATGTACTCTGCATATAAGTTAAATAAGCAGGGTGACAATATACAGCCTTGACGTACTCCTTTTCCTATTTGGAACCAGTGTGTTGTTCCATGCCCAGTTCTAACTGTTGCTTCCTGACCTGCATACAGGTTTTTCAAGAGACAGGTCAGGTGGTCTGGTATTCCCATCTCTTTCAGAATTTTCCACAGTTTATTGTGATTCACACAAAGACTTTGGAGTAGTCACTAAAGCAGAAATAGACTGTTTTTCTGGAACTCTCTTGCTTTTTTGATGATCCAGCAGATGTTGGCAATTTGATCTCTGGTTCCTCTGCCTTTTCTAAATCCAGCTTGAACATCTGGAAGTTCGCAGTTCACATATTGCTGAAGCCTGGCTTGGAGAATTTTGAGCATTACTTTACTAGCGTGTGAGATGAGTGCATTAGTAGTTTGAGCATTCTTTGGCATTGCCTTTCTTTGGGATTGGGATGAAAACTGACCTTTTCCAGTCCTGTGGCCACTGCTGAGTTTTAAAAATTTGCTGGCATATTGAGTGCAGCACTTTCACAGCATCATCTTTCAGGATTTGAAATAGCTCAACTGGAATTCCATCACCTCCACTAGCTTTGTTCATAGTGATGCTTTCTAAGGCCATTTGACTTCACAGTCCAGGATGTCTAGCTCTAGGTGAGTGATCACACTATCGTGATTATCTGGGTCATGAAGATCTTTTTTGTACAGTTCTTCTGTGTATTCTTGCCACCTCTTCTTAATATCTTCAGCTTCTGTTAGGTCCATACCATTTCAGGAGAAAAGGAAAGATATTCCCATTTGAATGCAGAGTTCCAAAGAATAGTAAGGAGAGATAAGAAAGCCTTCCTCAGTGATCAATGCAAAGAAATAGAGGAAAACAACAGAATGGGAAAGACTAGAGATCTCTTCAAGAAAATTAGAGATACCAAGGGAACATTTCATGCAAAGATGATTGGTGCCTCTTAGACAGACTTTAACTTATATGCAGAGTACATCATGAGATACGCTGGGCTGGAGGAAGCACAAGCTGGAATCAAGACTGCCGGGAGAAATATCAATAACCTCAGATATGCAGATGACACCACCCTTATGGCAGAAAGTGAAGAAGAACTAAAGAGCTTCTTGATGAAAGTGAAAGAGGAGAGTGAAAAAGTTGGCTTAAAGCTCAACATTCAGAAAACTAAGATCATGGCATCCAGTCCCATCATTTCATGGCAAATAGATGGAGAAACAGTAGCAGGCTTTATTTTTTTGGGCTCCAAAATCACTGCAAATGGTGATTGCAGCCATGAAATTAAAAGATGCTTGCTTCTTGGAAGGAAAGTTATGATCAACCTAGACAGCATATTAAAAAGCAGAGACATTACTTTGTCAACAAAGGTCCATCTAGTCAAGGTTATGGTTTTTCCAGTAGTCATGTACGGATGTGAGAGTTGGACTATAAAGAAAGCTGAGCACCAAAGAATTGATGCTTTTGAACTGTGGTGTTGGAGAAGACTCTTGAGAGTCCCTTGGACTGCAAGGAGATCCAACCAGTCCATCCTAAAGAAGATCAGCCCTGGGTGTTCATTGGAAGGACTGATGTTGAAGCTGAAACCCCAATACTTTGGCCACTTGATGCGAAGAGCTGACTCATTTGAAAAGACCCTGATGCTGGGAAAGATTGAAGGCGGGCGGAGAAGGCGATAACAGAGGATGAGATGGTTGGATGGCATCACTGACTCAATGGACATGAGTTTGAGTAAACTCCGGGAGTTGGTGATGGACAGGGAGGCCTGGCGTGCTACAGTCCATAGGGTCACAAAGAGTCGGACACGACTGAGCGACTGAACTGAATTGAACTGAGACAGACTTCTTCTGATGGAATCAAAAGCTCTAAGAAGGTAACTACGACCTACAGCTTGGAAAGGGGCATGAAGAAAAGGACTGGGCAACTGAAATGCACTCCCTCTACATTTTAGTTTACATTCTTGTAAACTATAAAGTCGCCTCCACCTTGGAGGCGTGTGTTTACAGAGTTCTTCTTCCTTTCATTACTATAATGATAAGCAAAAACAGAAACTCCACAACATGTCAAGGGAGTGGCTAGGAATAAAACTTAATTCCTGAAAACCTGGACAATAGAAGCCGTGATCCTAAAAAGGAGGTGTTCTTAGGCACATACACAGATCTATAAATAACTGGAAGTTTGTGTTGACTTCACCACATACCTGCCCACTTCCTGTGCTTATGTGTACATGTCTGTACACACAGTCTCATGTGAACATCTAAGGGTACATGTGTATCGATATATACCCCCAGGAGCAGCCAGATCTATATTTATATATTAGAGCCTGGCTCTTTAAAATGGGGGATAATGATGCTGAAAATTTTCTAAGCTTTCCAAAGACATAAATGACCAAACTGCCTCCTGACTCCTGAATTACATTACCCAGAAAGAACTTAATAACATGTTATTATCGCTTCTCCTCACTGACAGGATTTCAGGGCTGAAAAGACAAACAAGAAGTACGCTCGTAATCACCAGCACATTCACCTCGGCCAAGCCACGGCCACTGCTAATTCCAGGTAGGTGCTGTGGGGTGGAAGAAAGCCTGGGGCCGATAATGTGATTCGGTGCTCGGTAACTGTCACAGTTCAGTGGGACTGTCACCATCGGAGAGAGGGCTACGGGGGGGAGCTCATGGAGCCAACAGAGAACCCCACGGGTGAAGGGCAGAGGAGAGAGGATGCTTCATGGAAACCAAAGCAGAATTTCTCGGTTCGACTGGCACCATGGAGGTGAAATTTCTTGTAAACTATAAAGTGCTCCACAAATGTGATTGTGAACGGGAAGGGCTATCGTTAATGTGTCCGCTTTGAGTCATCAAGGCTGCCGTGTACAGCAGTACAGGCCGTGCGTTGCTCCGTTTCCGAGAATGCTGTGTGTTTGCGTGAATGGTGTCCCCTGGAGTTGTACATTGTTGGCAGCTCTGTTGGTGGAAGTGGGGCCACAGTGGTTGACAAAGAGCAGAATGAGGGAGGGGGCGCTGGGCAAGGCTTGAGCCCCAGTGATGCCCAATCCAGAAAGGAGCTCAACAATTCAAACAGCAAATTGCCAATGATTAGGGAAATTTGCTGCTGGGTAATTAAAAGGTGATTATAAATAAGATGCTTGAGGGCAGGAGCCACATCTTACTCACTTAGCATCCTGAGTCTTACAACGTGTTTGGTATAAAATAAGTGTTCAGAAAATGTGTGTCAAATATAAGAATGGATGGATAATGAATGAATGAAAGATGAAAACTCATCAGGGTCAGCTCCTGGGGAGAACTGGTCACAGTGCTTGCGAAAAGCATGCTTAGTTCATCAGATATGCCTGTACTCTCTGCCCCATGGCTCCTTGCCCATGAATCGGGTTATGACAAGCCTTTTGCGAAGTGCCATGGGCATGTCATGAGTTCAGCAAGGGTTTGTTCAAGATTTATGCACTGCCTCACCCAATGCTGAGTGCCGTGGGCCTATGTAGTGGTGATGACAGTGGACCCAGCAAACAAGGCACGATCCCTGCCATCAGGGATCTTATGATTTAGATGGTTTGGCCAGACATAAGGCTGTGGAGTAGTGAAATAACGCTATCAGGTGACATGAGCCCAAGGAACAGCAAAGATGGTAAGTATTAGAGAAGTTCTGGAAAGAAAGCACAGATTTCTGCTCTATCCCTTGCTTATGAGAAATGTACTTAACCTATTCTGAGCCTCCCTCTTCCAGTTGCAAGAATGGGGTAATCAGGCCTGCCATGCCAGGTCCTTAAACAGAAGATTAAAACAGATAATGTAAATACTTACAGTGCATTGCACAGTGCCTGGCACATGGTAGAAATTTCCAGGATGTTGGTTCTTATATAAGGACTCTCCAGTCACAAGGGACAGAATCCCAGATGATCCCAACTTAAGAAACAAACAAACATAAAAACTGTATGGGGAGGGGATTTTTTGATGTGTATATTTAACCCCAAAGTGCAGCAGCACGTAGGCTTCGGGCAGAGTGGGATCCAGGAGCTCAATCAATGTCACTAGTGCTCTGCCTGCATTTTCATTTCTCATGCAAGCCTTCTCTAGTGCTTTTCTAGGGTAAGAACAGCTGCCAGCAGCTGGAGTCCAGCTTAGCCTCAGAAAGAAGAACTCTCCCCCAAGAAATTAGGAATAGAAAAGTCTCAGGGAGCACTCGACTGGTCCAGCACAGCCCATCCAACCATTTCTTATCCGATGGCTGTGGCCAGAGTAATGAGATGATCTGATTAGGGAGGCCTGAGTTGTGTTCCCACTCCTAAGTTTATGGGGACAGGAGGCATGGAGGATGTTCAGTTCTATCCAAACCTTGTGGAATGACTTCCTGAGTGGAAAAGTGCTACCTATTTCTTCTACATACTCAGGAAGAAATAAAAGATACAGCTGCATGTTTCTAGAAAAAAAATAGGAGAGCTAGTATTTCTTGATGGAAGCAAAAAAAAAAAAAAAACAGATTTCTACTGGATTACTATGCAAATACGTGGAAGTGTGTAAATTCCCTTCATCCCTGGACTCAGAACTGGTACTTGCCAGCCAGGCGAGGGTGAGGGAGCTGGGACTTTGTGACCCCTGGTGAGCAGACACAGTGCTATGGTTATCCCCGCCCCCCTTAAAAGCAGGAAAGCCCTCTTGAGTGGGATCAGGAGAGGTTGGGGGAGGTCAAAAGCTGAGCTTTGGTTTGCAGGGAGACAGTGGCATGGAAGGGGGAGGGAGGCAGTTACTGAGCCCACCTGGCTGACCTCCTGGTCCTCACAGCCCCTTCTGCAGGAGCCAGGGACCGGCTGCGGAGTCAGCGTGGATTGTGGATGTGAGTAAATATTCCAGACAGGGTGCGCGGAGCGGGGGCCTCCTGGAGCCCTTGGAGCTGCCTGTGGTTAGGGCAGCACAGAGGGTTGGTCCCCCAACCATGATCAGCAGGAGGGGGCCAGGCGGCCCCACAGCCTCTGCCCAGACCAATCAGCCACTCTGAAATGCCGCAAAGCCTCCTTCCCTAATGTTCTGTTCCATTTTCTTGTCTTGAAAAATAAACAAAGCGTGGGGAGGGGGGATTGTTTACTTAACATCCTGTAACCGTGGCCTTGAGTAACCAAGCATTTAATGTCAGAGAGTGGGAGGGAGGGAAGGGGGGAGAGAGCGGGAGACAGACAGAGACATAGAGAAAGAACACAAGCATCGGCGTTATGCCATCACGCTCATCATTGTAAATCATTTATCATGCGTTTGTTTGCCAGTGCATATTTTTCTAAATTCAATTTAGGACGGGAGTCAGAGCAGGCCCCAGAGTCGGAATGCACCAGTTCACATCCCAGCCTCCTCTGTAAAATGCTGTAGTCGTGACAATGAGAGTAAGGGACGTTATAGTCACAGAGAGCTCCCGGCATATAGAGACTATTATCATCATTGACTTTATGGTGCCTTAGGCAGGATCTGCCCTCAGCAAGGTCCCCACCTTCTTTGAGTTGATATCAACTGGAATGCAGAAACACATTTTGGAGTTTCTACTTATTATATCATCTTCCAGGCTGAAAGAGACATTCTGTGATAGACTGAATTCTAAGAGGGCCCCCAATATTCCTACCCTTCCAATGCCCACACACCACCCCATACACTGTGTATAATCCCCTCCCTTTAAATGTGGGTGAGACTGATTACGATGAGATGTCACTATGTAGTTTGGGGGCATATGACTTGGAAAAGGTGGGAAGGATTTCGCAGCATCCTTGAATTGGAGGTAACCAAAACGGAGCTTGTCCTGGGTGGGCCTGGCTTAATCAGGTGAGCCCTTAAAAGCAGGAGTAGGTCCTTCCTGAAGTTAGAGAGACACTCTCTTGCTGGCCCTAAAGAAGTAAAGCCTTCTTGTGAACTGCCTATAGAGAGGGCAGCCTGCAAGAGTTGAGGGCCTCAATCCTACAACCACAAGGACTTGACTTTTGCCAACAACCTCAAGGAACCTGGAAGAGAGACTCAAGCCTCAGGAAAGAACACAGCCAGGCTGACTCAGTGTTCAGCCTTGATCACAACCTTGCAGAGGACCCAGCTAAGCTGTGGGACTTCTGACCTACAGAAATGAGAGAAAGCTGTGTGCTGTTGGAAGTGACTAAGTCTGTGATATTGTTACACAGCAATAGAAAACTAACACACAGTCTGTGTCTACTTAAAGCCTTGTGGAATTCTGTTTTAAAATGGGGTGTGCCTGAGTGCATGTGAGAGAGAGAAAAAGAAAAAGAATGATTTAAAACATGGTCGCATTATTTTTGTGTTATAATTGGCACTATGGAGTATCATTCAATCTACAATATTTACTGAGTATCTACTTACTTATGCAAGGCAATGGACCAAGAACTTAATCAGGATCAGAAACCAAAACAGGAAATTTGTTACTGCTGCTTCCTAAGAGAATTAAAGGGGAAATGCTTCATGTTGAAATGTAAGTCTCCTTAAACCACTCTTATCAGAGCTTATGCTTGACAAGGATGAGTTTCTTTGAGATAGTGAATGAACAATAAAATTACTAGCAGTAGTAATAATAATAATGAGTGCTTAGTCATTCAGTCATGTCTAACTCTTTGCCACCCCCATGGACTGTAGCCCGCCAGGGTCCTCTGTCCATGGGGATTCACCAGGCAAGAATAGTGGAGTGAGTTGCCATGCCCTCCTCCAGGGGATCTTCCCAACCCAGGGATCGAACCCAGGTCTCCTGCATTGCAGGCAGATTCTTTACCGTCTGAGCCACCAGGGAAGCCCAGTAATAATAATAATAGGTAATGTTATTAAGTGTCTAGTATGCCCCAAGACACCCCAGTATTCTGGCCTGGAGAACCCCATGGACTATCCATGGGGTTGCAAAGAGTCGGACATGGCTGAGTGACTTTCACTTTCACATGATGCCTCAAGCCTCTTCCATTTCAATCCTCATAACACTAAGAGGTAAGAAGTTGATATCTTTATTATGTTTATGTTATAGAGGAATATACAGAGGAATAGGAAGGTAAATGACTGGCCCAAGGACTCACACAGCTGGTAGAAAACAGCGCCAAAATTAACCCAGCTCTGTCTGGCAAATCCACACAAACAAACTCTTGTTGATCCACTACTATCCTGTGGGATCATCAATGGTCCTTTTTGCTTCTTACCTCCTTCGCCACCCACCTTCCAAAGGACTCCCCTCTCTTCCATTTTACTGAGACACTGGTAGACCCTCATGTCTGTCTCCCTAGATTTCTTCTAGAGACAGCAGAGAACAAGAAGAAAACTTAGTTACCCAGTAAACACACCCTCGGCATAGCTGGAAGACAGAGAATGCCTAAACTTCAAAATCACTGCAAGTTAAAAAAAAGAAAACAAAATTCCCAGTGAGTGATCTTTCATATTCCTGCTTTACCTCCGCCAGGCTCTGCTGTGCTCCGCTGAGCTCAGAAAAGCCTGCAGGCAGAACTTCTCAGGGAGAAAGAGGGCCAAAGGGAGGCAGAGGCATCCTTGGGCAGTGGGGCAGGCCTGCAAGCCAGAAAAGAACTCAGAGATCAGAAGAATCTCCTGACCTAGTCTTCACCAAATGGAAGACTCAGTGTATGGAGGCAAATTAAGATGGTGCACTCTTCAGTGATGGCGCTCTCCCCAACCCTGTTCATTCCCGTTCACCTCCCCTTTCCCACCCCCACGGTCAGGCAGCAATCAGGATTCTCTGTTTTCTGCCAGGGAAGATGCAAGGCTGCAAAATGGCAAGGGGACGGGTGCCTTTAGGGGGCTTTTGAGTCAAAAAGCCAGCTATTTGGATTTTCCCTTAGGGAATGGAGTAGACCATAGCAAAGGATTTGGGGGAAAACAGTAAGACAAAGAGGAAAGATTCTCTCTTCCCCCTGCGCCCTCCACCACTTCCCCCAATCCAACCCCAAGGACAAAAATTCGTTTTCCCTGAGGTGGTGAGAAGGGAGGCAGGAGAAAATGATGAGAGCTGAGGCCGCACTGGGTCCCAGGGAAGGACCCTACCTCCTGTTCCTTGCTCCCGATTTAGGCCTCAGGATTCCAGAGAGGGTGGGGGGTGGAGGTCGGTCAGAGGATACCTGTGAGCATTTTCCAGGTAGAGCTGCCTCCAAACTGGAGGCAAGGCCCCAGAAAAGAAGCAGAAAAGGAGCAGTCACGTGGTGTCTCTAGTTATGGTCTCAGGGCTTCCTTGTGGCCTAGCACAGCGGTCCGGGGATTGCTACACCCAGAAGTCCTGACAAAGTTGCCCTGAGGGGGATGGAGCAGAGAGGGATGAGGGTCATCATTCTGCCAAACATGGTGTTTGAGGTTCACAAGATAGATGTCTCCAGGAATGGTAAAGTGAAAGTCACTCAGTCATGTCTGACTCTTTGCAACCCCATGGAATAGTCCATGGAAATTCTCCAGGCCAGAATTCTGGAGTGGGTAGTCCTTCCCTTCTCCAGGGGATCTTCCTAACCCAGGTTTCTCACACTGCAGGTGGATTCTTTACCCATTGAGGCACCAGGGAAGGCCAAGGTAAGCAGTGATTTAAACTGGCTGAGGAGCATCGGTCCAGCCCATTGGTCCAGCCCAGAGATACCTGCACAGCCAGACAGCTTCAGGGGCAAGTAGGCCCCTCTGGATGCGTTGGTGGCCCTATGGAAACCCTCAGGAAGGGGAGAAATAACTACAATAAAACCTTTCCCTCCTGGCTTAACGGGTTCGAGCCTGAAGTGGGGAAATCCAGTGGCCTTCCTGACCCCAGCCTCCTTGTGAGAGACACAGAACGTGGATCTAGAGCACTATTTGGGGAGCCAAAGCAGGGAGGAGGGGCAGGCAGAGGCTGAGCCAGGAGGAGAAGGGGGTCCCAGGGCTCAGGGATTCTCAGGCTGATGAGACATCATCAGACCTGCTGCAATGACAATAGACATGATTACTGCTCTTCCTCTTTGAGAAATAGCCAATGGACAACACCCTTTTCCCCTTTGATTGCCCAGTAGCTAGACTGGGCACTATTGGAAGCTAAGGAGGGGTGGAGGTCAAGGAGAAATGCAGAGGTGAGTAGGAGATGGACGTGAAGAACTCGGGGAGTGGGGCGCTTTCCATTCACCCTGCTGGTTCCCAGAGGGCCCTCCAACTCAGGTTCCCAAGTGGACCAGGCTACCCACATCCCTAGTGAAGCAGGTGTACAATCACCCTGAGGCCGGGGCACAGCTGGTCCCTAGCATCCCCTGGAACAGAGCCCCACACAAGCTGCTCCACGTGGGGTACTGATCACATCGTAAGACCATGTGCTTGTTTGCATGCCTGCCTCTCCCACCCCAAGGGATATCTTTTTCCTCTGTCTCTCCCTTTTCTAGAAAATCCAGCTCCTCCAAAGTGGACAGGAAGTATTTAGTGAATAAGTCACTTCACAAATGCCTAAACAATTTCTGGGACACCATCTTCGTTACCACCTCTGAACTCACCTGGTGAGCTACTTAATACAACCACTGCTGCTGCTGCTGCTGCTCCTAAGTCGCTTCAGGCATGTCCGACTCTGTGCGACCCCAAAGACGGCAGCCCACCAGGCTCCGCTGTCCATGGGATTTTCCAGGCAAGAGTACTGGAGTGGGGTGCCATTGCCTTCTCCGAATACAACCACTACCAGGAACAATAAGAACAGATGCCCTGCCCCATAAAGAAAAAAAAAAAAACACAACAGAAATGAGAATTTGCTGTGTAAAACAGGGAGCTCAACCCAATGTTCTGTGACAACCTAGAGGGGTGGGATGGGGTGGGATGGGGTGGGAGATGGGAGGGGGGTTCAGGAGGGAAGGGCCATGTGTATTCCTGTGGCTGATTCGTGTTGATGTGTGGCAGAGGCCAACACCATACTGTAGAACAATTGTCTTCCAATAATTGTATTTTGTTCTACACTTCTAGATATTGTACAATTAAAATTTTTGATAATATTAAAAAACACACACACAGTGGAAAAGGGGGAAGTAACCTTGGTGCCATTTGACAGCATTTGTCCTACTCTGGAGACCCCTGACTGCAAACAGCTGTTTCATAACTTTGCCTTGGCTTCTCCCTGAAAGGAATGACAGCACTTGAAAGAAGGGGGATCTGGTGATTCTAGCACCTTGTGACTCAACGTGTGGCCCCTAGGCTGGAGGGATCAGCATCACCAGGGGGGCTTGTTGGAGCTGTAGGATTTCAGGCCCCACCAGACCTGCTGAATCAGAGTCTGTATTTAACAAGAATACAGATTCCAGTTTGAGTAGCAAGGCCTTCAGTTATAGAGAGAGACAGGGTTAGGACTGGGGAGACCAGTGAGGTGATGCAACTAATTATGATTCAACAGTCAAAAGAAAACCCCAGAGACCGAGTACAACGTGTGACATTTGGTGCCAAAACCAGCCTGCCTGATCCCAGAGCAGCCCTCATGAGATTTTTAGCATATAAACATTCAAAAGTGAACTAGAAGGCCAGGGGAACGTACCCACTTGCCACTTTCCCAGCAAAGCCTTGGCCACTACTCAGTGTCCCCAGGAGGCTTGTTTCAACTATCCTAACCTCCCCTCTAGCCCCCTGCTTCTCAGGAGAAATTGACCATTTCCTACTTTATTCCCAGCACAAAGTAGGCGCTCAATAATTGTGTGCAGAATAATGAAAGTGTTGTGCTAGCAGGCTTGGATCAATTAGTGACTGTAATTGAAGCTGAATGTAATTAATTATATAATTTGGGGCTGTTCAAGTTTAATTCTCCTAAAATTACATCATGGGAACGGGGCATGAGGAAGGACTACAGATAGAAGGAGAGCAGGTAAGCTTCCACGTGTGTACAATAGGTGCCCATGAACCTGGATCCCTTATGGACAATAAAAAGATCCATGTGTCTGCGTAACTAGGACATTCTGATCCTGAATTCCAGCTGGACACAGAGTCCAAAATCAAGGACTTCACCCCAATACCGGGGCCATGCAGCCCTGGGCACTCCCGGCAGCAGAGTCCACTCAACTTGAGGACGTTAATCCTTGCCTTGAACCATTTCTCCTACTGCATGTTTTCCATTATTCATTTCAAGTGAGGCTCCTCTCAACCATCACGCTCAGAGGATGCTACAGCTAAAAAGGCTCTTGGGGAACCTTTAGACCGGTGCTTATTTTAGCCCAGTCACACCTAATGCACCCTTTTTTACAACAAATATTTTGTAATGCTGCTGGCCATCCTGAAACAAAATCCATAGAAACTATAATCTATGTAGATAAAAAATTAGTCCAATTGATGCGGATACACTCAAAGGCAGGTTCTGCATTGCCATCAGTTATGTGCTTTACCAAAACAGAGACCTAAAGAAAAACAACCATGCCTCAATTCCCATGGTAATGGCATTCCTGGAAAACTCAGCAGGGCTTGAAAAGCCTTCCCCAGTGGCTCAGCGGTAAAGAATCTGACTGCAATGCAGGAGAGTGGGGTTCGATCCCTGAGTCGGGAAGATCCCCTGGAGAAGGAAACAGCAACCCACTCAAGTATTCTTGCCTGGAGGATTCCATAGAGAGAGGAGCCTGGAGGGCTACAGCCCATAGGGTCACAAGAGTCAGGCACGACTTAGAGACTAAACCACCACCAATACCATGAAGGAAAAAAAAAGGGGGGGTTGCCTTTATATGTAAAATAGTTAGGCTGTAGATTCAGTTCAGTCGGGATTATTACTGCATGAATAGCCTGTGGGACATTTGGACAGCACTCTGGTCACAGGACAATTCTTTGGTAGGTAAAGCTGCCCTACCACAGGGAGATGTCTAGTGTCCCTGACCCCACCCAATTGGTGCCAGTAGCAATCCCCTTCAGTTCAGTTCAGATCAGTCGCTCAGTCGTGTCCAACTGTTTGTGACCCCATGGACTGCAGCACACCAGGCCTCCCTGTCCATCACCAACTCCCAAAGTTTACTCAAACTCATGTCCATTGAGTTGGTGATGCCATCCAACCATCTCATCCTCTGTCGTCCCCTTCTCCTCCCACCTTCAATCTTTCCCAGCATCAGGGTCTTTTCAAATGAGTCAGCTCTTCGCATCAGGGGGCCAAAGTATTGGAGTTTCAGCTTCAACATCAGTCCTTCCAATGAATATTCAGGACTGATTTTCTTTAGAGTGGACTGGTTGGATCTCCTTGTAGTCCAAACACCACAGTTCAAAAGCATCATTCTTCGGCGCTCAGCTTTCTTTCTAGTCCAACTCTCACATCCATACATGACTACTGGAAAAACCATAGCCTTGACTAGATGGACCTTTGCTGGCAAAGTAATGTCTCTGCTTTTTCCTAGTCATTATGATAATCTAAAATGTCCCTACACATTTCCAGAAAGTGCCTGGCGATAGTAGCATGTCCCTAGAGAGCCACCCAGTTTCCTTAACTTGCAGGTAAGAAAACAAAGAGTTGGGGAGGAGATTTGCCCTAAGTGACTAGCTGGTCAGCACCCATTGGTCATTCAGTCTCCTAGGGAGCTGGGATCCCTGCTAGCTCCACACTGCAGCTTCCAGGCTGAACAGTGTGGAAGGAGGTCGGGCTCTTGGCTGGAACACCTTTGGTTCCCACACACAGATTTAGAATCTCTCCCCACGCCCCCTGGGAGATTAAAGTCCCTGCAAAAGAAAACAGCCATTCAGTGTCGAATAAAGTCCTCCAAGCTAGGGAATGACATATAAACACCTTGAAATTAATCTGCCCAAATGAGCCCCAGATGTCTCCTCCCCCCCCCCCCAGAAAGCTAGGAACATTCTGTCATTCTGAGGTTAACTTGATGGTCCTCCTGTCTTCATTTATGAGAGCCCTGAAACTATGCCAGGGAAAGAAAGGATCCTACTTCTAGGCCCAAAATAGCAACTGGGCATTCCATACCAACACTGCTCAGTCAGGAGCCATTGATGGTGTGCTCTGTTAAGAAAGATTCTGGAGCCATATCCCAGTCAACTTGAAAGCATACAAGGATCCATTTATGGAGTTGGCATTGGCCGCAGTAGGGTCCAGGTGTTTGTTATGTCTGTCTTAGAACCCTAGACAAATCCAATCTATTTTTTAGGTCAAAAGCTCATTGGTTTTGCCAGCAACAGTCTAGTTCATACCACTGGTTTCTCTGTTTCAAATCTGAGGCAAATGTCTCCTTCCTGGTGATTGACACAGTTCGATCGTGAGATAAATGGCTTTGCCACAAGTGGTAGTACTAGACTCGCGTCTCAGAACCTCACTCATTCCTTCAGGACCTGTGAGTTGAGCATACTCTACGCACTAGTCATTGACAACAGGGAGATGTAGCAAACCCACCACACTGCATATAAGAATCGTTCTTGGACTTCCCTGGTGGCTCAGTGGTAAAGAATCCACCTGCCAATGCGGGAGACGGGTTCAATCCCTGGTCCAGGAAGATCCCACGTGCTGTGGAGCAGCTAAGCCTGTGGGCCACAGCTACTGAGCCTGTGCTTTAGAGCCCGGGAACCACGGCGACTGAGCCCACGTGCCACAATTACTGAAGCCTGCAAGCCCAAGAGCCCATGCTCCACAGTGAGAGAAGCCACCGCAATAAGAAGCCTGTGCACCACAACTAGAGAATAGCCCCGTAGCAACAAAGACCCAGCATAGCTAATAAAAAAATTATTTTTTAAAAAAGAATCATCCTTTTCCGAAGTCTCTAATTCATAAAATAGTATACACCACACAAAACTCAACATTAATATCCAACATTTCCCTCTGAAATTCATGGACCCTTGTTGGGCTTTCCTAGGAGCTCAGTTGGCAAAGAATCCGCCTGCAATGCAGGAGACCCCAGTTCGATTCCTGGGTCAGGAAGATCCACTGGAGAAGGGATAGGCTACCCACTCCAGTATTCTTGGGCTTCCCTGATGGCTCAGCTGGTAAAGAATCCACCTGCAATGCGGGAGACCTCGGTTCGATTCCTGGGTTAGAAAGATCGCCAAAGGCTATCCACTCCAGTATTCTGGGCTGGGGAATTCCACGGACTGTATAGTCCATGGGGTTGCAAAGAGTCGGACACGACTGAGTGACTTTCATTTTCACTTTAGTTATGAGATCAAGGTAACCCAGTGCATAGCAATTGATTGTAATTAATGTCTTGATTTTTTTTTTTTTTTTGCTAGGACAGCTATATTTGAAGGAAAATGTCTTTAGGAAAAAAAAATGGCTAAATATTGGTTATCTTTAAAGTTAATGAAAGTAGGTATTCTAGAAAAAGATATCTTTAGGAACAGAAAACAATTATTCAAAATTGCCTGTTTAAAAGATACTCATGAGAAATATAAAATTAAGTCAAATACCTAAGTCAAATTCAAATGCATGAATTGGTTTTTTAAATATTTAATGTGAGGAAAAAAAAGCAAGAAATAATAGGAAGGTTAAGTGGATCTGAAAACATTCCAGAATACTTAATTTGAGGTAAACATGTCTTTGGGAGAACTGATCTTTGGGCAAACAGGGTTTTGGTCATGTGACTGTAAACCAGTTGGCTTTAGGTATATTGAACAATAGCCAGTTTAGAGGGACATGACAGGAGGAAAGGAGACTAATGAGGAGTTAAGATCTGAACCAGGATGGTGGTGGTAGCAAGGGAGAGGAGAGTTGGTGAATAAAAGACATACAAGAAGGTATAGTTTATGGGGCATTTCTAAGAAGGTCAAGATCCTGACTTCAAAGGCTAACTCCTGGCTTTTGGACCTGGTTGACTGCCAGTGGCACTATCCACTAAGACAGTGAATCCAGACCCTTCGGTGAACATGAAATTTGGGGACATACTTGCCTCATAGAGAAATACAGAGATGGTCTCATAAATTTTACTTCCAGATAGAGCTGCCGACTGGCATCACGGGTCCCCAAGAATTGTTGAAATCTTTTTCTCTCCTCCCAGACCACAGACTTTGGGCTCACCACCGCCCCCACCAGCAGGTACACCCTCCTTAAACAAAGTCAGGTGCTCTCATGAAAGACACCCTGCTTCCTTAAAGGCAGGCAGCATGTCTGATTCATTTTCTCTCTCCACTTCCCTCCCCAATAAAAGGGCGTCGAAGGAAGGCGTGTGATGCACATGAACTGAGGCGTATGTAATGGCCACACGGTGACCAATGAAAGGCCAACCATGGCCTCCACTGTCCTGATGTCAAAGAGCAAGCAAGAGACAAAGAAGCATTCCTTGCCCTCCGAGGACTGCACAGGGCACGTGGACAGTTGAATGCAGATGGTGGGAGCAGCATCAAGAGAACTGGGAGGAGGAGAAGGCAACTCAGCTAGAGTAGCAGTCTCGGGAAGCTCCCCGTAGAAGGCAGGACTTGAGAGATGTCATGAAGATAGAAAGCAGAGGGCTTTGCTTTGCATATAAGGAAGAGCTGAGAGAGGCAGAGTGAACACCCAGAGCAAGACCGCGGAGATGGGGTGAACTTGGTTATTCTATAAAATGTCAAGCTCAGCCTGTTTAGGAATCTCACCACCCAGACAGGCAGAAAGAGGTGACAACCCTCACGTGCGTTCTCACCTCACTCAACCAGGCTGTGATACAGGAAAAGCAGAAGAGAGAAAAGCAGAAAAGCATCTACACACACAGTCCCAGTTCCCAGATGTGTCCCTGGTTAAATATGGGCTCTGTGAACTGGCCAGCTCAGCTCTCAGGCCAACGGGGAACACCTCCACAAGCCTGTCCTTATCTTAAACGTTCCCAGGATGTCTCTTTCAAGCTAATACTGTGATTAAAGAGAGAGCTCCTGCCAGCTCTCTGGGGGTAACCTGTGTGGGCAGCAACTAGCAGAATCGATAAGAGAAATTAAGCCTATTTCAGCCAAATAGCCAGTTTCTAAATACCCTATGGATCTTCAGAAAATAGCCATGACAATTACAGAAAGTGTATCCATACAACTGGCATCCAGCCAGAATGCCATGCCCTTTGTGTTGGTTTTGACCAGAAAATGACATATAAAGCAACCAATCAGCAGCCCTTACTCTCACTGTCTCAACAACAGCAGGAACAAGAAGACCTTACTGTAATTTAACTGTTTTCTTTTACTCAGCTCTCTGGAGAGTGTCCAGTCTATAATCATCTCTTTATTTTCTATCCCTATAGACATCTCTGTTGTTCTCCTCCAGACTTCCTCTGGGCCCTCCACACCTTCCAATCATGGGTCCAGGGCCCTTAAAGATAATAGCTGCAATGATAAGGGTGCTTTTGGTTACTCAATTTCAAGATACTCACTTTCAAGTAACATACAAAACAGGGAGAGGCAGATGAAAAACCAAGGGTGATTCTGGCCTGTAGGAATGGCTAGATCTAGGAGTTCAAAAGTGAAAGTCCCTCAGTCGCGTCTGACTCTTTGCGACCCCATGGACATTGCATAGAATTCTCCAGGCCAGAATACTGAAGTGGGTAGCCTATCCCTTCTCCAGTGGTTTTTTTCTGACCCAGGAATCAAACTGGGGTCTCCTGCATTGCAGGCGGATTCTTTACCACCTGAGCTATCACAGAAGCCTGGAGTTCAAAAGAGAGACACACAAGATAGTCACTGGAGCTTAGCAACCAGTAGAGAGATAGTCATGCTTCACAGTATTAGCTGAAAGTCATAGGAATGCTCTTGGAGTCATGAATCCATACTGGAACTAATGTCTGTGGCCAGACAGATGGCCATCTGTCTATTCCTAAGGCTTATGGGAGATTCTAGATCGGCATGCTTGCAGAAATGGGTGTTACTGCAGGAGAAGGGAGTTCTGTTAAAGCTGCAAGAGATGCTGGATAAACAGTTCACTTGCAAGCTGCATTATCTGTTAGTTTCTTAGTGTTGCTTTTCCCTGTCACTTTCACCGGCACTCTCTATTCACATCCATGACAGCCCTCCAAGAAGGGTAACCTATGGACAACCACCCCATTTCACAGCAGGGGAAGTAGAGGCTCAGAGACCAAAGCAATCTGCCCAGTGATAGCAGAATTAGGATAATGGGCCTGACCTGCAGCTGCCCGGCTCAGTGGAGGCAACTCTGGCCCCTGTCTGGAGAATATGGTCCAGGACAAAGGTAGGAAAGAGATCAGATCCCACTTTGGACACATCGTGCCATCTGATTATTATAAACATAAACTGTTACAAGTCAGAATTCTCTTATAACAAACTGATTATAACATCCAGAATGTTTATGGTTCCTCTCCTAAATTCCATGGCAGTCTTATCACTCTTACCTGCACACCCGGGGGTGAGGGAGGGGGAGAGGAAGTGAAAAAGGCAGAACTTCCTCTATGTTCCTACCTGTTTGTGTGAGTGTGCTTAGTTGCTAAGTTGTATCCTACTCTTTGCGACTCCATGGACTGAAGCCCACCAGGCTCCTCTGTCCATGGGATTCTCTGGGCAAGAATACTGGAGTGAGTTGCCATGCCTTCCTCCAAGGGACCTTCCCAACCCAGGGATTGAACCCACTCCCTGGGTTCAATTGCCCATCTCCTGCATGGGCATGCAGATTCTTTACCACTGAGCGACCTGGGAAGCCCATATTTCTACTTACCATAGGGCAAAACTGAACTCCATCAATGTCAACTGCCCTTAGAGGGATTTCCCTAGGAGGGGGTTCATCCCAGCACCCAGAGTTGCCTAAGAGGCCTGCTGTGACACCTCACTGGCTGAGTGAGCTCTGGGCCATACAGGCCCACCCTCTTCAGAGAAATGACTCCTCCTGGGGTACCTCTGCCCAGCTGCACCCATTGCAGGAAGCACAGAATCCCACCTATGCAGAAGCTCACTAGCTCCAGACTGAGGAAGCTTCAGGAAGGCAGGAGGGGTCCAACCTCTAGCAGGCTTGATGGATGCAGCCACTTCAGCAGAGAAAAATGGAAAGGTAGGAGCTGAGAACCCAAGCTCTGGCTACAGATTACCTCAGCTCAAAGCCTAATTATATCGTTCACTGCTTATGTGCCTCCAGCAAGCAACCTAAACCTTCTGTGCCTCAGTTTACTTACCTGTACAAAGGGGATAAGAGTGGTCCCTAGCCTTCATAAGATTGCCATGTGCCTGAAAGGGGCACTGCCCAGCATCCCACAGAGGAGACTACATGCCCAAATAAAACATCATATTCTGCTTACCATCTCAAGATCACAAAATGGCTGCTAAAGTTCCAGACATCAAAACCACACACCAGTCTCCTCTGCTGGAATGAAAAGAAAGGGGCAATACTAACAAACTATACCCTTATCAATATCTAAAAAAAAAATTTCCCAAAATCCTTCCAAAAGATTCCTCTTCACTGGCCATGTCATGTGCTGCAGAAGCTGAGAAACCAAGACCTCACTTTTTCAGCCTCTCAAGCAGAGGGAAAGGTTGAGAAAAGGAGTAGAGAACAGGGTCTGCCATGGGGGCTAATCACAAAAACAAATGACATTTATTGAGCACTTACTATGGTTTCTCTTCTCTAAGCATTTCTGCCAGTACATTGAATATATTATCTAACCTCATCCTCTCAACGACCTCTAGGAGGTAGGTACTATTATCCCCACTATTCAAGTCTAGGAACTGAAGCCCAGAAAAGTTGTGTTACTTGTCCAAGATCACAAAGAACAGAATTTGAACTCAGGCCAGCTGCAGAGTCCAGGCTCTTGGGCTGGAGGGTATAACCTCTGTGATGGCAGCAGCCACTGTCAACAGATGTTTGCAGATACTCTGATGTGAATATACTTATATTTGGCATGAAAGGGAGCAAGCACCCAGGGATCAGGGAAGAAGACCCATCACCTACACACAGACCTGGAAACCGTAAGAGGGCAGGGCATAGCCGTAGGCCCTGACCCAATTCATCAGCCTGGAAGGACTTCATGTCCCACCCAGTGTCACCTTGGAGGCAGGCAAGCCATGCTGCTGGCACACCACTCTCCAGCCTTCCCTCTCTGTTATTACTCTCCTAGAGAAGGTCACTATCGCTTCCATCATTCATGGCTCGGGCAGTCAGTTATGGATTCGACGCAGTCAGCCACCACCCTAAGAGAGACTCTGTCTTTCCCACAGGGCACTGGGAGATGGCTGCCAGGCCAGGCTGATGCAGAGGACACAGCCCACCGCTCAGTGGTAACTGACAAGAGGGGTTCTTGCCACCTGACCATAGTGACTTCCATTTCTAGAACCGCAAATGCACTTGGAAACAAAATCACTAGTGTCAGCCTCTTTTCCAGGGAGGGGCTTTGTGCTCACGTTTCTGATAATACATCCATTTGTCACTACATTTGTGTGTCTGCTTAAAGAGTTACCATGTGGTAAACATTAAAACTACCCAGCCATTTCTCTTACCTTGTGGTGGTATATCCACATATTTGGGGGGGTTTCCTGGGAGCCTTTTAATCTGGAAACAGTCAGCCCCTTAATCTTAAAGTCACCCCCTTAATCTTAAAGAGGCTCTGGCTAACACCCACCTGTGGAGACATTCATAAGCTGCAATTTTGTTCTTTCTCCAGAAGCCACCTGGAAGGTGCAGCCTAACGCAGGCTCCCTGCCCTGGCTGCAGAGGTTTAAAGAACAAAATCAGTACATCTCCCCTGGTGATGCGATGTTTTCCAGATGTGGCACGGTGAGGGGGCACTCCTCCTCTGTGATTTTCTTCCTCAAACCCATAACCTCATTCTCATCACAAGAAAACATCCAGCTAAACTTGAGAGACGATCTACAAGTCAGAAAGAAAAACACCGATACAGTATGTTAATGCATATATATGGAATTTAGAAAGATGGTAACGATGACCCTATATGTGAGACAGCAAAAGAGACACAGATGTAAAGAAAAGGCTTTTGGACTCTGTGGGAGAAGGCGAGGGTGGGATGATTTGAGAGAATAGCATTGAAACATGTATATTACCATGTGTGAAATAGATTGCCAGTCCAGGTTCGATGCATGAGACAGGGCACTCAAAATCGGTGCACTGGGACAACCCTGAGGGATGGGATGGGGAGGAAGGTGGGAGGGGGTTTAGGATGGGGGACACATGTACACCCATGGCTGATTCATGTCAGTGTATTAGCCTCTAATTAAAATTAATTAATTAATTAAAAAACTATATCCAACCAGTGCTCTTCCAAAGTGTCATGGTCGTGAAAAACATGGGATGTCTAAGGAAGTGTCCCAGAGCAGGGACTAAGGAGACGTGACTACTGAATGTAACCATCATCCTAGACTGGATCTTGGGACATGGAGAGGACTCGAATGAGATCAGAATAGTTCAGTTGATGGTATTTTACTAAGGTTAATGCTGAGTGTTAATAAAGGTACTGTGGTTATGTAAGGTATTAACATTAGCAAGAGCTAGGTGAAGGCTATGTGGGGGACCTTCTGGGTACTATCTTTACAGCTCTACTGTAAACCTAAAGTTATTTCAAAATAAAAAGGCTTTTAGAAAACTGTTTCAAATGCCTGACCCTTATTCGAAGCAATTTAATCAGGATCTTGGGAATTCAGCGCTCCCCCAGTGATCCAGATGTGCAGGTTGAGCTAAGAACCACAGACCAGAGACTTCAGACGTGATCGTGTGCATCAGAACTCCCTGGAGGGCTTAGGAGAACAGACCACCAGGTCCTGCCCCAGAGTCTCTGCTTTGGCACATCCGGAGTGGGGTCTGAGATGTGCCTGTCGAAACAGCTCCCCGGTTACACTGATGCTGCCGGTCCCAGGGCCACACCTTCAGAACCGCTGATCAGAACCTGGCGGCTCAAAGCGTGGTCCTCAGATGTGCGGCATGAGCACCGCCTGGGAGCTGGTTAGAAATGCAGAATCTCAGGCCCCACCCAGACCCACAGGAGCAGAATCTGTGTTTTAACATGAGCTCAGGTTAGTTATTTATACAGAGAAGTTCGGAAAGCACTGCTCAGGGAGAAGGGATGAGGAGGTGGGAGCTGAAATGTTGGGGGTCAGAGGCTTATTGGTACCCATCACCTCACCACTTCACCAGCGTGGCCTTCCCTTTATACGTGGGAATGAGAAAAATCAGGAAGAAATATTGGAGGCTCTTTGCTAAAGAGTCAATTAAGCCAAAAGCATAATTGGGTAAGAAAGAGTGTGTTCTGTCCCCAGCAGGGCTGGCCAGGGGGCATGGTGACCCGGCTGGGAGGGGAGTTGACTGAGGACGGGGGCTGAGGCCACCCTTGGAGAAGTCAAGTAAACTGGGCCAGGAGGCCCCGGCTGCAGGAGAATGGACATCACAGCCCAAGGGTTAATATTTCCTCTGCTGAGGGCTGACCTCGCCCTCCCTTTGGAAAAGCAGAGAGCAGCTTTGTAATAGGCTCCACTTCACAGGAAGGAAGGAGGCAGGGAGGGAGGAAAGGAGCTGCGCTCAGAGCCTTTCTGAACAAATGAGTTTTTACCAAAAGTTTGCAGATTTCGGGCTTCAGAGGGGCTCGCCTGGTGGCTCACCTGGTAAACAATCTGCCTGCAATGAGGAAGACCTGGGTTGGATCCCTGGGTTGGGAAAATTCCCTGGAGAAGGGAATGGCAACCCACTCCAGTATTCCTGCATGGAGAATTCCATGGACAGAGGAGCCTGGTGGACCACAGCCCATGGAGTTAAAAAGAGTCAGACATGACTGAGCAATTAACACTTTCACTTCCAAGGCTTAGGAGATTGGGCCTCCCCAGTCCCCCTTGGCCAGTTGCAAACCACAGTGGCAACAGACTGCTTGGCATTCAAGGTCTCTCATTAAATAGGGCCTCCCGCCACCCACCCCCGCCCAACTCAGCCTGGCAAACCAGCAGGCCAGCCTGCCAGGAACTCGCTGTGACTTGCTTACCCTGTCTATTCAGATCTCAGCAGTCACCAGTTCCCGACTCTGACCTGGGCTCCGCCGGGCCACCATCCTAGGATCACTGAAGCCCCAAGTATCCCTTGGCAAGGCCCCATCCCACTCTTCTCACCTCTGCTTACACGGACTGTGTTAGTTGCTCAGTTGTGTCTGACTCTTTGCAACCCTGTGGACTGTAGCCTGCCAGGAACCTCTGCCTATGGGATTCTCCAGGCAAGAATACTGGAGTGGGTTGCCATTCCCTTCTCCAGGGGATCTTCCCAACCCAGGGATTGAACCTAGGTCTCCCACATTGCAGGCAGATTCTTTACCAACTGAGCCAGCAGGGAAGCCAGCTAGTGTAAAACAAAAGGGTTCAATACTAAAGTAACTGAATGCTAAAATATTAGAAATCATACAAATGATAGCTCACTATCACAAAGGTCTAGTGGGGAGATGGAGATAATATTTCCAATTAAGTGACTGAAGCAATTTGTGTTTTTTCTTCTTAAGTCTTTATCTGTCCTCTGGCATTTAAGAGGTGGGTCTTCATGATTGTCTTGATTTACGGTCTGCTTACATGGAGGGTAGTCCCAAACCTCCCAAGCACTGTCCCTGAGGATCTGTGTCTCCTGAAGCCATGTTCATTTTCTGAGATGTCAGTAGAAGTCAGCATTCTTGGAGCCTTATAGCTGTGGGGGGCGGGGTGGTGGTGGTAGTCTCTATGCCAATTATCTTGAGAGTAACCATCCCCGGTCCCAGGAGTGAGCTCGGAACACTGCACAAATTAACCTGACAATCAAACAAGGCAGCATTCCCAGGGGAAGGAGAGTGGCATGTGAGGCTTCTATATAAATACACAGGTTTTAACATCCCTGAAATAGTGAAGTAACCTCAGAGTCTAACTTTCGCATGCTTATTGAGCACCTACTACAAATAGAGACATTGCTTTGCCAACAAAGGTCCATCTAGTTAAAGCTATGGTTTTTCTAGGAGTCATGTATGGATTTGAGAGCTGGACTATAAAGAAACTGAGCATCAAAGAATTGATGCTTTTGCACTGTGGTGTTGGAGAAGACTCTTGAGAGTCCCTTGGACTGCAAGCAGATCCAACCAGTCCATCCTAAAGGAAATCAGTCCTGAATATTCATTAGAAGGACTGATGCTGAAGCTGAAAATCCAATACTTTGGCCACCTGATGAGAAGTGACTCACTAGAAAAGATCCTGATGGTGGGAAAGATTGAAGGTGGGAAGAGAAGGGGATGACAGAGGATGAGATGGTTGGATGGCATCACCGACTCAATGGATATGAGTTTGAGTAAGCTCTGGGAGCTGGTGATGGACAAGGAAGCCTGGCGTGCTGCAGTCCATGGGGTCGCAAAGAACATGACTGAGCAACTGAACTGAACTACAAACCAGGACATCTGCACTTCCTATAAGCTGGGCACATATTTGAGAGGCTAAATGGGTCATTGAGTTGGAATTCTCCTCACGGGGACGAGAAGAGGTGAGGGGAACTATAGCCATGTTGCCCAAATCAGAGAAGCCAACACCTACACAGGACTAGGATCCAGGATTAAAAGAAAAAGCATCCTTCGAAGTAAGCTGATGCTGACTCCCCAACACATCGTCACTGCTGGGGGAAGAAAATCACAGGATTTTACTCAAAGCACCAAACCCCAATCAACATATGGCAAGTTCCACAGGACAGAGAAGGGAGCGGGGCGGAGATCTGGCATAAAGGCTCACATGGGTGCTCTCTGAACTGCAGAACAGAGATGGTGGGAGCTCCCAGAGCTCTCGTTTCAGACATAGCTCCACCCGGAGGAGAAGAAGGTACAGACGAGAGGTCAATCGATAAAAACACACATCAGACCAAGTACACAGGACGAGATGACACCAGAGGTATACTTATATGATGAAGAACCTGTCTGGTCTTTGCCCCTTGGTTGCTCCTGGAAGATGACCTCTCAAACCCTGGACTTTCTTTCTTTCTTCATTTGGCTGCACCGGGTCTTAGTTGCAACATGTGGATCTTTAGTTGTGAATCTAGTTCCCTGTCCAGGAAATGAACCCAGGCCCCCAGGAGCCTAGAGTTGTAGCCACTGGACCACCAGGGAAGTCCCAATCCTTGGACTTTCTTAGTGACTGGGATATCTTTGTAATTCATGGTGCGCCCTTGAGTCATACCCAAGTTTATGCTAAATGACTCAGAATGGGGGTGATAGCAGCCCCACTTTCTCTGGGGAGGGAAGAGGGTCTGGAGATTACATTCAATCATCTGGTTAATGATTCAATCAGTTGTGCTAATACAATGAATCCCTGATAAAAACTCTGGACACTGAAGCTCAATGACGCATCTCTGTGCAAAAAGGGTCCTTCTGTGGCAAGAACCCAGAAGCTCTACACGCAGGACCCCCTGGACCTCACCTTGAGTGTCTCTTCATTTGCCTGGTCTCAAGTGTAGTGTCTTCCTGAGTTCTGTGAATCATTCTAGCAACTTATCAAATCTGGGGGGGAGGGGGTGGTGGGAACCCCCAAATTTGTAGTCAGTTGGTCAAAAGTACACATGGCCTGGAGACCCCAAGCCTGCAGCGAGTATCTGAAGTGAGGGCAGGCTCACGGGAAAACTGCGTCCTTAAGGGAAGAGAGTCTGCACTCACTCCGGGTAGTCCGCATCAGAATTGCACTACAGTATCACAGGGGTGCAGGGCCACCCTGTCTTAGGCCCGAGGAACATGCAGGACTCAGTCTGAATTTTCCAGGGCTTTTGGTCTCCTTACCCACCCACTCCCCCAAATCCACTGAAAATCCAGCTTCCTCTGAAGTCAGAGTGTTAAGAGTCACAATTCAGGCGCATATGACAGCCCAAGGAGCAGGCGTAAATCGCACGGCCAGCACTGTGGAATAAAAAGCAAAGCATGGACCCTCATTCAGCAACTGTGTGACTTCAAGCAAATGAATAAATCTCTCTGAGCCTCAGTTCCCATCTCCGTGAGATGAGGCTAATGACCCTTCGTCCTCATAGAGCTGATGAGACAAATCAATGACACAACTTATTTACAAAGAGCCTAGCATATTCTGTCACACGTGGAAGGCACTCACACATCAAGCCCTCCATTTTCAAACTGCCCTGTACCCCAAACTCTCTCAGCCTCTCAGCTCTCTCTGGATAACTGTTCTGGCAACATGCTGATGTTTTAGATCCCAAGGCAGCAGGAAGCCAACCATTAAACCAAAAGTGAAAAGCAAGTAACCATTACCTTGAACAAAAAGGACATTTATATTTACTTCAGTGGCTATAAAAGACACCATAAAATATAATATGCAGCATGCATCCTCATGATTCATAGCAGATCTTGCAAATTATTCTCTCAGGTCCCTGGGTGCATCCAACTGGTCACTAAGAACAATTAATTCAAAGGGATGGCGAACCATTTCTGGTCAGTGAAAAATCTGCTTGTTGTATTATGAATAAAGAAAACAGAAAATGAGATTCAAATTTAGGATTTTTTTTTTCTGCCCTCATGAATGAGGTGAAGTAAGATCAGAGAGATCCAGACACAATTACCATGAGCCTGGGTGCTCAGTGAGAGCTGGGACCTGCTGCATCTGGGGTCATAGGGACCTGGAGACTACAGACACAGGAGTTAGAACAGGCGTTTGCAGGTGTCCCCAAAACTGCAGCGGATGGTGGGGGGAGGGGGGAGGGGGCAGACTGGCAGCAGGCAACAAGGTAGAAGCAGCGTACAGCAGGTAACCAGCAGGTTTCAGAGCAGAAGCCCAGCCACATGACTGAGGTTTAGACAATAGTCTCAGGAATGGGGGTATCGAACGATGAATCTGAGGACTAAGTCAAGAGCCAATCAACAGAACAAGGGAGGTGTCGGGTCACAGGGAATGAGGGGAGAACCCAGGGGAAGCAACATCAGAGGTTTCTGCTGAGCCTCTGAGTTCTTGGCCTTTAGCTTCCTAACAGCGGCAACCAAGACCTGTCTTAGAAAGTAAGAGAAACATAGGAGAATCGGAAAGCGGACGCACAGTGGAAGGCTGAAAGGATTTCGGGGACAAGAAGTCAAGCAGATCACAATGGCATGTGGCATCCACGGCCATTCCTACCTCGTGGCCTGAGTGGACTCACTCCCAAGCTGGAATAAATGGCCCACTGACCACGCTCTGCCCTGAAGCCCCAAAGTGGTTTTTATTGAATCACAGTACATAAAGTCACCAAAGGAGTCACCACGACAGCCGTGAGCTCACAGCTGCAACAGAACCTGGCTCAGGAGCCAAGCCTCCCCGTGAAGGTCAGCACCTCCAGGGAGGGACGGCGCAAAGAGAGAAAACTCTTCTCCAGCAGTTCGGGGACCACGCTCCTCTCCAGCAAAACCAAACGTCTGGTGAGTTCAACGTGCCTTCAGTGGGCTCTGTGGTCCATCTTGACCACAAGAAAGATGAACAGAAGCAGGTGGGGTGGGTATCCAACCCAAAGGCACAGACGGGGAGCGGGAAAGCAGACTGCCATGCCTTCTCCCTGGGAACAGACGGAAACCTTCCCGGGACATGGCCTGGGGCCCCGAGACACAGGCTTCATGGGAGAGGACTTCCAGAGGCCGAGCATGATGGTGCCAGGGATAGGGATCGCGGGGCTCCACGGGGCAGAAACGGGGCAAGCAGGTGGAGACACAACGGAAGAGTGAGGGGGGAAAGAGGCCCCTCGACCACGGCAGGGGCCACCGCCGGGAAGGGGGCAGCGCGTCCACTCAGTGTGGAGCAGGCAGCAGCCAGCAGAGCAGAGCCCAGACCCAGCCGGTGAACCTCAGCCCCTTCACGTGCAGAACGAGCTCGTAAAGGTTGATCTTCCATAAGCTCAAGGCCTCCCTGAGAGAGATCCGGGCCCTCCTGAAGAGTGAACGGGTCTTCTGCTTCTTGTGCCTGTAGGAGGGGCACGAAGGAAGAGAGAGAAGAAGACACGCAGAGTTGAGATGTGCGGCGTCACTTAGAAAAACGGAAGGCGGTGGCTCTGCCAACTCACCACCCCGCCTCCCCCAGGGGACGGCGGCTCCCGGTTACGTGATCAGACCGCTGCTCAATCCAGGACCAGAGGAACTCAGCTAGTCTACAGGCGTTTTCCAGGTAAGTGGGGTAAGTAAAAGCAGTTGTCACACACCTCATCAAAGGCCTGGAGGACCCACTGGGTATCACGTTCCAAAGTTTCTCTTTTTCCAAAAGTAGAGTTAATATTCATCAAGTCAGAGTCCCCAAGACTCAAACGTCAGAGCTCTCCCAAACTTTCTGAGGCTAAGAATCACCTGGAAACCTAATCAAGGTGGTCCTGGGAGGCTGGGGCCATTATGGATTCAGCCCAGCTCAAGGCCTTCTGCACCAACAAAAGGGCAGGATGGAAACTGGAGTTTATGAGGATCACCTATTCAAGACTTTTATTTGCTTTCTTTTTTTGGCCACACCACACAGCTTGCAGGACCTTAGTTCCCCAACCAGGGACTGAATCTAGGCCACAGCAGTGAAAGCACTGAGTCCTAACCACTGAACCACCAGAGAACTCCCAAGACTTCGTTTCTGGAACCTCAGAGGAAGAATGAATCGTGTTCAGCCCTTCCCTAGGCAGTGTATTTTGCTGTAATCTAACTCAGTGTTTGAGAGCGGGTGCATGATGCATGTGGTCAACACTGCCTTCACCTGTTTACCAGAATGACCCACTCGCTGCCTAGGATGGACGGATGGCTTGGAGCTGACCAGTCCAGGCCTCCCCTCTTGGGTGAGAACACTCAGCCAGAGCGTGGGCCTTCCCATGTGTGTGCTACCATCCAGTAGAAGAGCCTGGGACCCCCATTCCTCTACTACTCCCTCCCTGGGGAAGCACCCTCCCCTTCCGCCTCAACACCTCCGGGATGCTAAGGCATCTGAAAAGACCTGAGATCCCGAGAGAGCCGGCTGGTGACACGTTTTCTGAGTCACAGCCACACTTGGAGGGAAAAGAACACCGGCCTCGCTGCCTGGCGGGTGCTGGGGACACAGTCCCAGGACCAGGCACGGATGAGATATGCACCAGGGCATCCTGATCCCAGGTCTGGGGACCCTCGGGTGGGACTGAGACTATCAGAAAACACTACAGACTTTACTGAGCGTAAGGGTCACGAGGAAAGCTTGCTCAGGAAGGTGAGGTCCCAGAACCCACAATTTTAACCAATAGAGGTGGCTCTCTGGACCACCTTAAACATAGCCCCGAGGTATCAGCCAGTTCCCTGGAGCTGGTTTCTGCCCCTAACTTCCTGCAGGGAGAGTTGGAGACTGGGGTGCTCAGGCCGGGCCCTGGGGGCTGGGAGAGAAAGCAGAGGCGTGCAGACCCCTGGGGCGGATCGGAGAGCTGGGGTGGGGTGGCGGGGGGAGGCCGGAGCCCACACTCACGCAGCCAGTGCCTTGATGCAGCATCGCGACATGTTGAGGAAGGAGCTGGCGCTGGCGCGGGTGCCCAGGGCGGCCTCAATGCCTCGCAGCAGGTCATTGGTCTTGAAGATGAGCAGCATCTGGCGCGGCACGCGGTTGAGGAGCTGGCTGATCTGGGGGAGGTAGTTGGCTGCGTGGTTGCGGATCTCTGAGTCCTGAACAGAAAGAGGCGGCCGGAGTTGGGGAGGGGGGCCCAGGGCGGCAGTAGACGTCCGGGCTGCCAGTGATCGGAAGGGGCTGTGGGGAGGCTCCGGGAGGGAGGGTCTAGCACAGTGGCCTCGGCAGCACTAGGAACCTTTCCGAGGAAGAAGCTCAGCCCAAGGGGTGTTGTAGCCAGACAAACCTGGACAGGATGTCTCCCCCAACTTCCAGCCCAGCACCGGACACAGCACTGGAGCCCATCAACAGGGGGGAACAGGCCTCATTTCTACTGCCTCTGCCGTCCTAGCTCCTTGCAGCCGAGGTCACCAATGCCCATCCCCCAAGCCCCCAAGCCCCCAAGCCCCCAGGCCAGTACCAAAGGGGCAAGGAGTCTACCTCCCCACCAACCATCTGATGGGTCCGGCCTCTCAGCCCAGGGGTCCACCTCTGTGTTATTCTCCAAGGCTCTGCACTGGCCACCAATTTTCAGGCCAGGTCAGGAAGGACTCTTAGAAGCTGGTACTGGCTGAGTCACCAGTACTGGCTGAGGCCCCTGTCCCTCCAGCCAAACCCAGGCTGGTGCAGTCGACATGTCTGAGCTCCTGACCCCAAACCCAAGTCCAAAGTCCTGCCCCACACCCTGCCAGACCCCGAGCCCCCACCAGACTTGCCCGCACCTGCCCGCACAGCCACAGCCCATAACTGTCCTCCAGGTTGGAGCCAGCGTCAGCCCGCCCATGCCCAAGGTCCTCAGGCCCTCGGAGCAGGATTCAGGGCGAGCCCTTGCCCCCTCCTGGTGGGTAAGTTTCAGGGCCAGTTTCCCAGCCTTTCCTGTCCCTGAGCTCCGCGTGGTTCTGGGCAGATAACTGCCTCTAGCCAGAGTCCTGAGTACAGAGCGAGGCTCTGATCCCGTCTCAGTCTCCAGGGAAGCAATGATGGCGATGGTGATGGAGATGACAAGAGTCCATGTGTACTGAGCATCACTAAGGAACCCGGGCACTGTGACATGCTTACATGTATTAACTCATCTCATCCTCACAACAACCCTATCAGGCAAGTGTATATCCCCATTTGAGAGGAGGAAACTCAGGCACTGAGAAGTAAAATAACCTCCCCAAGGTTTTACAGATAGTGAGTCAGGAGTCAAAGCCTGGTCATTCAGCTCCCAAGCCTGCACCCTCACCACCAGGCAACACTGCCTGTCATCTCACAGAGCACTGTGCGGCCCAGAGTCCTAAAACCCGGGCATGCTGTGCCCGCCTCCCAGCAGAACCCCGAGGGTCCCCAGAGACAAAGTGTGGGGGGTGCACGGGGCCGGGCAAAGTCACACCAGCGCCCAGCGGAGCTGCCAAGCGCTTCGCCCCAAAGCTGCCCTCTGCAGCGGAGGCAGGACTCTCGGCCATTTCAGACACACGTGTGCACCGTCAACAACTGCCTCACTGTGAAACCTGAAATGTCCCCCAGGCAGGAGCTATCAGACTAGAACATCTCAACATGAAGCCTGACGCCAAGAGCTTGTCTGCCTCCCCACCTCCCGTCCCCCACTGCTTGCAGGGGCTAAGGCCAGATCAAGGACCCCCTCAGCACATAGACCCCTCTAAGCAAGGTCAGACTAGCCTGGCCACAGCCCCTCTGGAACCCAAACAAAAGCCGCTGAGTCCACCCAGGCAACCCTGAGGGGCTATTTCTCAGAAATAGCTTGGCCCCTGCTAGATGCCTACCTGATTGCAAATATAAAACTCTAAATTAGTTAATATAAACAAGTATCATTCACCAAGCACCTACTGAGTGCCATGTGATCTTTCCCATCTCTGTGGCTTTAATCCCATCTATAGGCTGTGTGCGGAAAAGGAAATGGCAACCCACCCCAGTATTCTTGCCTGGAGAATCCCAGGGACAGAGGAGCCTGGTGGGTTGCCATCTATGGGGTCGCACAGAGTCGGACATGACTGAAGCGACTTAGCAGCAGCAGCAGCATAGGCTGTGTGCATGCTAAGTCGCTTCAATCTTGTCCAACTCTGTGAGAAACCATGGACTGTAGCTCTCCAGGCTCCTCTATCCATGGGATTTTCCAGATAAGAATACTGGAGCAGGTTGCCATTTCCTGAGGGGATATTCCCAACTCAGGGACCGAACCCGGGTCTCCTGCGTTTCCTGCATTGCAGGTGGATTCTTTACGGCTGAGCCATCAGGGAAGCCCGTAAGACCTGGCACGGCCAAAAGAAAAGAAATAAAAAGCAAACAAACAAAATGCATCTTGGCTCCATTCGCTTCTCTCCACCTCCACTGCTATTAGCACAGTCTCAGCGCCAAGGTCTTTCCACCTGCCTCAGCCCCATGGCTCATCTTGCCCCACTCTAGAGAGAGACTTAACAGAGGGAGTCTGAGCATATCCTTCTCCTGCTCAAAGCTGTCAAAGGCTTTGTGCCGAGAAAGAATCTGAACTTCTTGCGTGACGCTCTCCCAGTCCAGCCCTCCATACGCTTCTCAGTCCAGCACGCCCCTCACTGACTCTAAACTACCCAACCCTCTGCCTGGTTGCTTTCTCCAAGTCCCTCCTGTGGCTGACGCCTTTCTTTCTTTTATCCATTTGGCTGCACCAGGTCTCAGTTGCCGCACACAGGCTCTTAGCTTCGGTATGGGGGATCTTGTTCCTTGACCAGGGATGGAACCCGGGCCCCCTGCGTTGGGAGTGTGGAGTCTTAACCACTGGACCACCAAGGCAGTCCTGGTGCCTTTCTCGTCCTTCAGGCCTCAGCTTACATGTCGACTCCCCAGCGAGGTCTACCCTATAGCATCCCCCCACCCCACATCATCACCGCTGCCCTGCTGGTCTCTCCCTGGCACCTCTAACCTGCAATCACTCCATTTATCTGTTTGTTCACTTGTTTACCATCTGTCTCCCTCTGTCACAGTGCAAATTACATGGAAGGCCTGTCTGTCTGTCCATCACCGGGATCCACAGGCACTCAGTCCAGCGTCCAGCAAAAAACAAACGTTTGTTCCAAGAACAAATTTCAGAAACTCTGGGGAGGCCCTTTGCATGCATTATCAATAAAGCAGAATTATCCTCCCTGTTCAGCAAAGGAGGGAGATGGTCTCTCTTCTTCTGAGATGAAGCACTGAAAGCTGCGTGAGCCTGGGGCAACCGGCGGTCATCTTTGCCACCAAGTTTGCTGGGAAATGATGTCAACTTAGTGGAAAGGGGAACCAAGAGATGGCAAGACGTGGCCTGCTGGGTGACATCGTTGGAGACTCTGGACCCAGCCATTGCTAAAGCCCCCACCCCAAGGCAGGTCACAGGGGAGGACTCTGAGGCTCAGAGAGGTGACGAGAACCCTCCAAGGGCAGGCCAGCAGGAGAAGCAGGGGCCGGAATCAGAGCCCAGGACCCTCCACCGCACAAGCAGAATCCAGTCCCTCGTGGCGAGCGTGAGCCCCTCCCCACACGGACACGAGCAAGTCTGCACAGGCCTGCCAGCTGACAGCCTAGGAAGAGAGGAGGTGATTCCATGAGGAAGTGAGACGCCTGGGCAGGAGCTCACCCCGAGCCAGGAAGAGTGAGCCCTGCGTCCGGCCCCGCTGTGGGGCAGCGGTGAGGACGCATACAGAGAAGGGTACTCCTAGGGCAGGCCTCGCCCCGACCCCGGGGACTCTTGACCCCTGGGGACTCTCGTCTAGAGCCTGTTCCACCACAAACTCCATAGGATAATGGGACAAAAGCAAGCCTTTGAGCATGGCATGAGGAAGCGAAGCCCCCTCCCCACAGGACGCCCTAGAGGAACCCCGTGATGAGAGACGGCGCTCAGCAGGAGACAGCGGGCAGTGCCAGACTCACTTATGAGACAAGTTTCTGGGGGATGCCCAGAAGTCCTGCGGGAGAACGTGGCAGAAGGCTTAAGCCTTGTGAGGGCAGGTCGGAGCGAACGTCACAGGGCCTGGGTTATACAGTCCACACAACCTACTCAATCCTCCAGGTTGACAAGGCCGGAAGGGGGACACAGCGGGACACCGTTCCCTGTCCCCCTGCCCCCTCACCAGGGCACTGTTTCTCCCACCCCCCACTCCTCGGGCAGGACCTCTCTAATTCTGCCCACCTGACCTCCAGCACCCCGCCCACCAGCGTGATCTCAGACCCTGGGTTGGCAGGGCTCCACCCTCGGCCCTGCCCCCTAGCCTCCTCAGGGACAGGGCAGGACCAGGAGCAGGGGGCACCCACCTCTGTGGCAGTGACAGGAGTCTGACCGATGCCCCTATTGACCGCGTCCCATGACCGGGCCGTCAGCATGCAGGCAAACAAGGGGTAGAGGTCCCCGGCTCCCAGGCGCTGGCCGTACTTCCTCACGCTCTGCATGTCGGTCCAGATCAGCGACTGCCAGAGGCGGCAGTAGTCCAGGCGGAATTCTTCCGTGAGCACCTACAGAGGGGGCAGCGTGGCAGGTCGGGGGCCTCCTCCCTCCCTCCCATGAAAGACCTCATCCCCGCCTGGTGTGACCACCGTGAGCAGGGGCGGAGGAGACCGTGACACCTGCCCAACGTCCATTCCCCCCCTCCACAGTCAGCCAACGTTGAAGGTCCAAGCACAAAGCTACTATTTGGTCAGCCTTGGTCTTAGAGAGTGTTAGAGGCTACCAACGGCCCACCAAAATCTATAGCCCCCTCTTCTTCCCACGTACAGGCTACCACCGGGCCTTCCTTCTTTTTAGATATAGCCCTCTGCCTGAGCTCTGACCAATGGGATGTGTCAGAAGCCCCATTTCCAGGTCTGGTCCGTGAAAACGTTCCTAGGCATGTTCCTCTAAGCCTTTACCCTGCTCCTGGGGGCTGGTGGGCAAGACCCTCAAGGGGACCCGGGAGGTGCAGCCGTGGTCAGCCCCTGCCTGCGGGCTCCTCCATGCACCCGGACTGGTGTGAGAGCAGGCAATGAGACGTCTGTTGTGTCTGGGCCAGCACTCATTTAGGGGCTGTGTCCGCCCAAAACTAACATGCCCAGCATCACTGAGCCTTTTCAAAGGAAGCACAGGTTTGGGGATGTGCATGGGATCACAGCTCTGAGAGGAGGAGCAGGAGACCAGCAGGGAAACCTCCCCAGGACCATCGGCTTCATGGAATCAAACCAGGATTGGCAGGGAACTTCTCAACTTCCCGGCAGGAACACACGGCTCATTGGCACCAGCTCTCTGTCCCCAGTTCCAGAGGATGGAGTCAGGGTCATCCAACCCCTGTGAGTTTCCCACCCCCCCCCCACCCTTCCCCACTAAACACGACCTCCTCACTGGAGCTGAGTGACCCTGCCCCCTGCCCCATCTAAGCTTATTGGAGAGCAGCTCACCTCCCAGTGTCTGGCTGGCTGGCCTGGGCTTCCCTGGGGAAAAGGGATTTTTTTTTCTTTTGGCAGCTGACAAAGTCAATTCACATATCCAGGTACAATCTCACTGACCCCTCAAAGCTGCCTCTAAACGAGGTATTATCACTCTCACTCTGTTGTTGGAGTTCAGTCGCTCAGTCGTGTCCGACTCTTTGTGATCCCCATGGACTGTAGCACACCAGGCTTCCCTGTCCATCACCATCTCCCAGAGTTTGCTCAAATTCATGTCCATTGAGTCAGTGATGCCATCCAACCATCTTGTCCTCTGTCATCCCTTTCTCCGGAGGAAGCTGGGGCTCGGAGAGCTTGGAGAGCTCATGTGAGCGTGACTTACACAAAACTTCGGCCCTAGGGGGTAGGGCTGCGCCCTCTCCAGCTACCTTACCATCTGCTTCCCGTTTCTGTGGTGGACAGGGCAGTTCAGCAGGCTCTGAATCAGGCAGGAGCAGAGCCTGGGGCTGGCTGGTGGGAAAGGGCCCTCCTACCTGGTACAGCCCGTGGTCCAACAGGACAATCTCCGCCCTTCCCGTGTCTGGCTGCTTCCGCACCAGCACGTTGCCCGGGTGGGGGTCACAGTGCACGAAGCCATTGACAAAGATCATCTCGCTGTACATCCTGCCCAGGTGGCGCGAGATCTGAAAGAGAAGGGAGGCAGGTGGGAGCTGCACCATGTTACCACCTGCCTCAGAGACTTCTACGCTGGCTGCTCAGGCTGGCCACCTTCAAGAGGAAGGCCCGAGCAAGCATGGTGGAAGCGATGGCTTGAGACTCCGTAGTTCTTGAGTTGACGAGAGAAGCTGATCGCTAATCCAGCTTTTCCTAACTTTAGCTCCACGTTAGATTCAGCTGGAACTCAGAAATGTTGGCGGTGGTCCCCAGGCATCCGTAGTTTTTTAAGCGGCCAAGATGATTTTAACGGATGGCAAGACAGGTGAACCGCTGCTTCTAGGTTTCCTAAAGGCTGTAACACCCACCTCCCCACACTTCCCAGTTGTTTTTTCTCCTCCTCTCTTATCAGTCCCTCTTCACTTTTTCCCCCCAAAGCTGAATGCGAGTTGGAAAGCTGGGTTGGGGGTAGGGATCATTCTCTCTGCCCCTCCTCCAAGGCTGGGAGATGCTCAGCACCAGGGACAGGTGGCCCCAGCATCTCCAGGTCAGTTCCAGGGGCACCTGGAGTCACATGCCCCCCTCCCGTCTCCCTTCAGGCCCCTTTCCCTACTCCCCTCCCCACCAGAGCCCAATGCTAATCTGATTTATGATGTCTGCACAGAAGAAATGACACTGGAAAGGCCATTTAAATCATCCTGTCACTGCCGCTCTCCCTGCCCAGGCAGCCTCCTTATCTCTACTCCCTTTTTATTAAAGCTAAAAGCCTTTTCCCAGCTAGGGAACAGCTGCTGAAGAGAGGCAGACCCGGCCCCACAGATGGTCTGTTGATGGGTTTCCACGGGACAAAGGGATGCTCATCCCAGGAAGCTGATGTCCCGAGGGCACACGCTGCCCTCAGTATCCCTCAGCCTCGCCTGGACCCCACGGGCACTAACAAACATATCGCAGCAAGAGGGGAGGCGGGGCCCATGGGGTGAGGGACACAGAATTAGGGTCTTAAGATAAAGATTCAAGTCCTTTCCTTGGCCTTCGTGCGTGTGTTCAGTCGTTGAGTCATGTCTGACTCTTTGCAACCCCTGGACTGTTAAGCCCATCAGGCTCCTCTGTTCATGGGACTTCCTGGCAAGGATACTGGAGTGGGTTGCCATTTCCTCCTCCAGGGGATCTTCCCAACCCAGGGATCGAACCCACACCTCCTGCGTTCTCTGCATTGGTTCCTTGGCCTACAAAGTCCGCTTTGACCAAGCCCAGCCTCCCTGCCAGGTCTCAGTCTTGTACCACTGACATTCCAGCCATATTTGACCTCTTTCTCTTCTCTGATGACCCCTGTGCCTTCCTACCTCTGCTCCCTTGCACATGATATTTGTTCCGGGAGCATCATTCCCTTTCCCTCACCTGGTTCACCCCTCTCTTCCTCCCCATCCCAGCTGAGCATCGTTTCCCTGGGGAAGCCTTCCCTGACCTCCTAGATCAAATGAGGTTCTCCTGCCATACACTCTCATAGGATGCTTCGGACTGTTCCTTTTCTTTTTTTTAAAC
Source organism: Giraffa tippelskirchi (assembly GCF_054371585.1). Lineage (NCBI taxonomy): Eukaryota > Metazoa > Chordata > Mammalia > Artiodactyla > Giraffidae > Giraffa > Giraffa tippelskirchi. The sequence continues at coordinate 148,926,809 of NC_137281.1, read as the reverse complement.
AGTGCTGTTTTTTTGTTTTGTTTTCAGTTTTATTTATTTATTTTTGGCGGTGCTGGGTCTTCGTTGGCACACTCTTTGTGTTCTTATTTGATTAACAACCATCTAGCCCACTGTTGTAAGCTCCTATGATGACTGGAACGGACTATTTCGTTACATAGTTTCATTGAGGTCTAAGTCCCATATCACAGACTGGCTCTGTTATCCATTCCCTTGCCTGTAAACAGGCCAAACGTGTGAATACAGGACTCTGCCTTCAACATGAGTGAGACCCTGGTCTCTCCTTTTTCTGAGATGCCGCGGTTCTCGCCTCTGATACTTATCCTAACCCCATTAGTCTCCTGTGAATCCGAATCCATGATAACTGGCCTCAAATTCAATCATCAAGAATAATTCTACTTTAGTAACCAAAATTGTCATCCTTATTAAAGGGCCCTAAAACTAAGTATGACTGTAATCCCCATTTTGCAGATTAGGAACCGAGATTCGTCAAAGGTTTAACTTACCCAGAGCTACCTGGCTGGAAAGAGGTGAAGCCAGAATTCAAACCAGGTGAGACCTAGGCTTCTAGGAACTGTTATTCTATACCGGCTCACACTGACTTCTGCACTTCTCAACTGAACTCTGTGACCTTAAACAAGTTAGTCATATTGTCAGCTTCAGTAAAATGGAAATAATAATAGTGCCGCTCTCACGGACGACAGTTGGGTAAATGACAGCATTGTGGTGCTTGGAACCCAGTGTGACGTCTCCTAGTGCCCCTGATGCCTCATAATACTCCCGGAGGTGCTGAAGACTAGGTTTCAATGTACCTGTTTGTTTGTTTTTTTGAAGAAGTTAGTTTATTAATTTATTTATTCTTGGCTGCATCAGTTCTGAGCTGCAGCACGCGGGTTCCAGGGCATGTGGGCTCAGTAGCTGTGGTGTGTGGGCTTAGTTGCTCTGCAGCACACGGAATCTCAGGTCCCCGACCAGGGACTGAACCTGTGCTCCCTGCGTTGGAAGGCAGAATCTCAATCACTGGACCACCAGGGAAGTCCCTCCTTGCGCCTTTTAAAGGAATGATGGAAGGAGGGTTAAAGAGGCTAACTGAGGTCCTGAGGCTCGAACTGTGTCGCCAGGGCCCTGCTACCACGCACTCCAGCTCCTGCCATTTCTCCTGGGGGGAAAGGAACCCAGTACTCGGTGTCTGTTGGCATCAGGAACAGCCTTTGCCCCGTGTCAAGTCTCAGACTCTGGCTGAGATGGGGGGTGTTTCCTGGGAGAGGGAGCCCAGCCAGAGCTGGTCCCTGGATGAGCCAGCAGGTCCCTACCTCGGCACCCCCAAGAACCCCTTTTAGGGAGGATCTTGGGAGCTCTAAGAAGCTGAGCCCTGAAGGGCTGTATCTGCCAAATCAATTGCATTTATTAAGTCATAATTCATTTTTATTTGTCAAGGACGCATATGAGGTCCAATCAGGGCTCCTGATCAGCCCAAGATAAGCAGGGCAGCCAGATGGAGCTGACGGAATTTCAGCCCAAAGCAGAGAAATGACATTTCATTTAGTTTGAGCCGACCTGTCATGGGGAGATGTATGACCTCCTCGAAGCTTTCTGAAATATTGCTGATCGCTGTGGGCCCCCTATTACAACATTGAGAGGTGGCCCCGAGGGGTCTGGGGACTCAGGCTGGGGGAGCCTTGGCCCATGAGAACTGAGCTGCTATGGGAGGACGAAGAGCAAGAAGCTGCCGACCGCAGCTCACATGCGAAGTGTTAGTCACTCAGCCGTGTCCGACTCTTTGCGATCCCGTAGACCGGAGCCCGCCAGGCTCCTCTGCCCATGGGATTCTCCAGGCAAGAATTCTGGAGTGGGTTGCCATGCCCTCCTCCAGGGGATCTTCCCAACCCAGGAATTGAACCGGGGTCTCCTGCACTGCAGGCAGATTCTTTACCATCTGAGCCGCCAGGGAAGCCCTTCCCTATCTGGCTGCCCCCACCTGGTATCTTTCCTTTCAGGGGCTGTTTCTGATGTTCATTTTAACCAGATTTCACCTGGACAGGCAGATGGGGAAGGCAAAGACAGGAGGGGGGTCCAGCCTGTGCCACTGGCTTCACCCTGGGGCCCTCCTAGCACCGCCACTGCAGGCACAAGTGACCTAGGGGACAAGTCACCGCCCTTCTCAGCCTGGGTCTAAGTTCCCTTAGCTGTTAAGTGGGACCAGCCCCATCTACTCTATTTCCTCACAAAGAAACCTTGAGATTCAAGGTCAAAATGTGACTGCATAAAAGGGAAAGCACTTTACATACTACACTATATGACACAAATATGCTTGCTTTCTATAATGAAGTGTCTTATTATTTTAAACTTGGAGGAAAATATACCCATTATCACCATCAAAGAGTAACTTTCAAAAAGTTAAAAACTTGACTCTGGTACAAATATAGACTGAACACGTGTCAAAGGTTGTGAAACTCATCAATACAGGAGCACACAAGAAGGCAGAGATGGTTCAAATTGAGGATTTTGAGGGACCGGGTATTTATGAGCATTTAAACAAGAAGGCAATGGCAACCCACTCCAGTACTCTTGCCTGGAAAATCCCATGGATGGAGGAGCCTGGTAGGCTATAGTCTATGGGGTCGCAAAGAGTCGGACACGACTGTGCAACTTCACTTCACTTTCACTTAAATAAGAATAAGAGGCTAAGATTCCAGGATTAGATGCAAAACTGGTTATTAGCTGACCGGGCAATAAGGAAATCATAACCTTCAGGTTATCTTTGCTAGTGGGGAGAAGTTATTGGCATCTCTACTGGATAAGATCTACAGGTTGACATATGACTTCAGCCTAAGACCTTAATTGTCAATAGCAAAGTCAAACAAAAGTACATTCCCTTAGATACTAAAAAATCCTCAGGTAGGCTGCTTAAACAAATGCCCAAGGATGATTTTGAAAGGACAAACTGCATACTCCCATCTCTAAATTTTAAGTAGCTTTTCCCTTTTCTGGCCACACTGTGCAGCATGCAGGATCTTAGTTCCCTAACCGGGGATTAAACCCAGGCCTCCCACATTGGGAGCACAGAGTCTCAACCACTGGACCACCAGAGAAGTACCTCAGTAATTTTTCTTATCTATCAGAGTTGCAGTAAATTGTAAACTGCCGAGAGAGGGGCAGCCAGTCCCCTTCCTCCTACTCATAGAAGCACCGAAAGTCGCAGAGGAAACCTAAGCCCATTACTGGGCACAAAAGCCTCTCTCCATCTCTTCCATGAACTTAGCTCTATCTCCTCCTCAAGAACAAACAATTCTAAATAAGGCTGCAGTGAACACGGGAGAGCAGGTATCCTTTCCACACTGATTTCATTTCCTTTGGATGTATACCCAGAAGTGAAACTCCTGGATTCTATGGTAGATCTATTTTCAGTGTTTTGAGGAACCTCCATATGGTTTTCCATAGTGGATGCACCATCTTACATCCCCACCAGCAGTGCACAAGGGTGCCCTTTTCTCCACCTCCTCACCAACGCTGTTATCTCTTGTCCTCTTGATGAGAGAGGTGATCTCTCATTGTGGTTTTTATTTGTATTTCCCTGACAATTAGTGGTAGTGAACACCTTCTCGTGTGCCCCTTGGCCATCTGTACATCTCCTTGGGAGAAACGTCAGTTCCTCTAAGGCTGCTCCTTACCCTGTTAAGGGCAGTTATCTGCATAAAGACCAGAGTCCCACCTTTTCCCAATGGTAACAGCTGACACTCTGCGCCACCAGCCATTTCAGGCAAGCTAGCTGGACTCACAGCCACCTCTGCAGTAGACAGGAGAGGGAAGAGAAATACAAAAAGAGGAGGAAGCTTGGTCACCTGGCCAACAGTTAGTGAAACCAGAATCCAACGCAGGCGGCCTGGCTCTGGGGAACACAGTTTCAATCACCAACCCCTTCTGCCTCTCCACTCATGGGAAAGCTCCTTACTGGAGGCAGAAACTGCACCAGAAATCCCCTGCAGGTCCCCACAGCCACCAAGAAAGCATTCCATTTGGAGAAAAGAGTCACAGTGGGAAATCCAAGGCTGTTTGTCTAACCAAAAATATGCTGCTAACTAAAGCCATAGTACAGCTCTTTTTAGAAGAAAAAAAAAAAATCAGTGACAAGTTTTTAACTGTTCCATGTAAAAAGAATGTGCCACTCATGTAAGTGATTTCAGTAATTACACAACCCTTTATGTTTCTAACAGTAGGCAGGAAAAAAAAACACAGAAATCTATAAAAAAAAACAAAACTGAGTAAAGAATTAAATTAGTAAATAATATTTAAATCAAAGAGTTATTTTTGGATTTTTCTCAAAACTTGAATTGGCTGAAAGTACTTTAATTATTCTATAATTGCATGGATTAATTTATTCCCACTCCCCAAGGGAAAGTCTGCTTATGTTCTTGGGGGGTGTCATGGAAGCAAGGCCAAGATCTCTGAAAGAAACAGGAGGTCGGTGTTGCAGTATATTAATAATCACATAAGTAGCCCGATATTAAGTATAAGGAGGTTAATAATTCAAGCTCTCTTTGCCCTTCCCCAGGTGGCCACCCAGGCTTCTAGAGGCAGAACCACAGCCTCCAAGGCCAGACTAGACAACTGCCCCGAGCATTTTACCCTCTGCCTCAATCCCACCCCTGGGATATATAAGCCTCAGTTCCTCATTGCTTCCCATTCAAAGAATGGTCAATCTTGGGCCAGCAAACACTGTGATGAAGTCCCTGAGAGTGAAGACAGTGGGAACTTCTTCAGCCACACGTGGCTGGGAGATGTAGTGAGGAAGAAAGAAGAACTGGGTTCATCGACAGGAACCTGGAGGAGTTTCTCTCATCTCGGAGCCTCCAAGAGCTCGGTGAGGGTTTCTCTAGACTCGGCTTGAACCAGGACAGCACTTGACAGCCAGGGCGTGGAGTATCCACAGGCCAATAAGGGCTCCTGGCTAGTGAGACTCACAGGGTCATGGCTACCAGTGGGGCGGGGAGTGGATCCAGGGGCCATGGCTCCAGGAAGACACAGATATTGACCTCTGACATCCCACCTCGGGCAGCAATTCACTCTGAAGAAATATGTGTCCACATCCATCCACCCTAACTAGGTCAGTATAAAAAAAATGAGCAAAGAGTTTTTCCCTAAATTTCCCCCTTCTTTTGGCAAATATTTTATTGCCAGAATTCCAACAAAATAGGCTGTGCTGAGCATGGATTGTGGGCCCTGCCCCACCTGCTTCACATTTCAATCATCAAACAATCCAACATTTGTTTTTTTTTTTGGCTGCACCACAGGGCGTATGGGATCTTAGTTCCCTGATCAGGGATCAAACCTGTGCCCCCTGCAATGGAAGCATGGAGTCTTAACCACTGGACCAGAGAAGTCTCTCATATCCACTTTATAGCAGGCAACTGAGGCTTCCCAAGGGTGATACGCACTCCCAAGGCAACACAGTTCTTAAGCAGCAGAGCCAGCGTAAGAATCCAGGAAGGCCCACTCCAAAGCGATGCTGTCCCCACTCGTGACACCCCTGCTGTTGGGGAAATGAGTCTCCAGAAGCCCACTTGTGCACCTAGACCCCTCCAATATCCCCGAGCTTCTAACGACTTGGTGTGAGAGGTGACAGAGGGCGGACGATGGGAGGAGATGTTTTCATTCTAGAGATTTCAGTTATTCTTGTTGTTTAGTCACTCAGTCATGTCTGACTCTTCTGCAACCCCAAGGACTGTAGCCCATCAGGCTCCTCTGTCCATGGAATTTCCTAGGCAAGAATACTGGAGTGGGTTGCCATTTCCTTCTCCAGGGGATCTTCCTGACCCAGGGATCAAACTCACGTCTCCTGAACTGGCAGGTGAATTCTTTACCACTGAGCCACCAGGGAAGCCCAGTGATTTCAGTAACTGGAGTCTTTGTGCCTCTCTAGCTTCTCCTCCCTGGTCTTCTGAGTGTCTTCTACCACAGAAGTAGTCAGAGAGGCCCACCAAATGGGAAATGATGCTGAGCACTAAGTCAGAGTCCTGAACCATGCGAGCTGAATTGGGGGACAAAAGGAAACACCTGGGCAGTATCACTTTTAGAAACAGGAAAGAGTGTCACCATTGCTCAACCAATGACCACTGATCACCCCCGAGTCTACACACTCATGGACAGCAGAGGTAGGTAGACAGGAAAGAAGTAAGAAGGTTGTCAGAGATTCTATGGAGGAAGTCATGCCTCTGTGACTAATAACATCATGAATTATAAATGACTTTTTTTTTACACAGAACCTCACAGCCTGCAAGGCCTGCACAGCCACCCCACGAAGGAAGTCCTGTTATCCCTACAATCGTATAGATGAGGAAACCCAGGGGCACGTGGCCAATGAATGGCAGAGCCACATGCACCCCCAGGGGGCCCGGCTTCGAACCCTCTGCCCCGCCGGCCACACACCCAGCCTCGGTGACACCTGGCCAGCCCAATTCTCCCACGCTCTGTCCACACCTCTCCTATGGCACTGACATGCCAGCCCTGCTCATAGTAGGTACTCAAGAAACATCTGCTGCAAAGCACATTTGAGATCTTTCCACTGCTTCTCCAGTGACAATGGGATGGAAAGACGACCGGAAAGAAGAAACACGGCAAGGGCAGTTGGCTCCATAGACAGATGGCACTACCCAGGCACTGACTGCCTTCCCTCACCAGCCCAACTAAAATGACTGTAGGAAAGACAAAAAAGGCCAAAACCCCCCCCACAACAGAGAGTGGAAGGGCCGACAATGGCAGGCAAAGAGATTAGCGAGGCTCTGTTTGCCAGAGGGGAGCGGACGGCCACTGTGAAATGGCTTAGCAGGCGACAGTGGGGAACTTGATGATGGCCATCTCGGAGACCAGAGAAGCCAGCCCAGCGGGGCCCTGGCACCTCTGAGACACGGGCTGGGGGTGCAAAGTAAGAGCTAAACCTCCAGATCCCCTTCCCATCCCGATGGAAGATAAGATTTGCTCTCTGGAGTGATAAAAAGACAGACTCTGCCACACACACCGCAGACCAGAGGGCCACCCCGAGGACAGAGGACCCAGTCCAATTCCACATAATGACCACTGCGGAGCACCCGGCCCTCTTTCCCCAGCAGGCTCCTGGGCCTCCGGAGTGGACAGGCTGGAGTCTCTTGCAAGCCCCTCATCTCTGCATCCAGCTCATCCTTCCCAGACTGTGCATGTTGGCCACCAGGCCTCCAGTCTTCACTTCATCCAATCCCAGCTCCTGACTTTGTCACCTTTCTCTTGGCTAATTTCACACAAATTCAATAGGGCCTCAGCCAGGTAGGGTCTTAAACACACACTCACTGAAATCCAATTAACCTTCGATAAAGGTCCTGCAATCAATAGTCGTCCTGTGGCTTGAGGAGGCTGCATCCAGCCCAGGCAAGCGCGCTCCTGCACAACCTTTATTCTTAATAAAATCAATGACAGTCACTGTCACTAGCTCTTAGAGTGACTGGCAAATATGATCACTGGGTCAGGCCCTCGGTAATATGCCGCTTCCGGGCTCGGAGCAGAGACAAACAAGGGCCCCTGCAGGCTGCGGGCATGGGAGGCCCCATGTTGGCCAGAAAACACATCCAGGCAGGGCAGCCGCGTGCCTGGACGCACAAAACAGTGGAGGTGAGGCCTGAGGGCCCATCTGGGGCAGCCAGGGACCCTCCAGCCCTGTGGCAGGTGGCTCCTGAACTCCAGTGAGTGTCTGAACCACCTGGAGAGTTTGTTAAAATGCTGATTCTCGCAAGCCCGCCCACCCCAGATTCTGATAAGTCGATTTGGGATGGGGCCCAGGAAACTGCATTCAGGTCTTATCTCCCAACAAGCTGAGAGCGGCTCTGCTTTAAAATATCCGAGCAGAACAGACCCTTAAGAGTCCAGCTAACCCAACACCCTCCAGTAAGTACATTGAGGCCCAGAGAAGGAAATAATTTGTCCAAGGTCACACAGCAGGCCACCGGCAGAGCTGGAGCCTGAACCCAGGTCTCTGGCCTGCTAACATGGTGTTTTCCTAGCTGAGTCTATCAGAAACTGGCCACTTAGACTGGTCTTCAGGTCTTCACAAACTCGGCCCAACTGGGCTAGGGTGCTGCAGGGTGAGGGGGCCTCTTCAAGTGCAGTGGGGATGACTAACAAGTGCTGGAGGGGTCCGTAGCCCTCCCCACCTCCCCTCAAGAGCAGATCCCTCCAGAGCCACTTCCTGCTGAGCCAACAGCTCCTGGCAGCCAAGATGCCACTAACTACCCTTCCCCCCAGGATCGCGGCGAGCTCTGCCTCTGGTCACTCCCCCCTGTCCCCTGTACCTCCCTCCCCAAGCGACACTCAGCCGGGCTGGGACAGTCACTCCAGGGACAGGCCCACTCAGGCCCACAGTCCTAGGGAGGCTTTGGAACCTCAGAAGTTTGTTAGAAACTTCCAGTCACATGGAGTCTTTCACGCTACACACAAATACACACACACACACACACACAAATACACATACACACACCATTAGTCTTCCAGGAGGCCTGTGGCTTTGACGTTGATTGGGAATTAGGAAATTAACCTAATAATAGGTTAATTTCTGCACAGCAAGGCCTGTTTCTATTCCACCCCCAGCATCATCGATGGTCAGAAGAGCACATGGCCCACCGTCCACAGCCCAGCCTAAGGTTCCTGTGCAAGGGCTGAATGACATCATCTCAGAACACTACCAAAGGGCCTCCCAGGGCACGTAAACCCTCGAAGCCAGGGGCAGGGGCTTAAGGCGAGTAGGAATTAAGACAGTATGGTATTATCAGAAGGACAGACCTACAGACCAAGGGAAGAGAACAGAGCCTCCAGAAAAGACCCTCAGAGGCTTGATGACAAAGATGCCAGGTCTAAACTACTATGTGGTATGATGCCATTAACATGAAGTTCAGTGAGGGAGAAAGTGCTCCCTGGTGACAGAAGTCAGAACAACAGTGGCTCTGGGGGCAGTGAGAAGGTGTGGACTCTGAGGGGGCATGAGGGGCCTGCCAGGGGGCTAGAAATGGTTTGTGTCTTTGCCCAGCTGGTGAGTACACGGGATGCCCACAGGACAACACACGGAGGCGTTCCACGAAGATCTGAGACTTCACGTAAGTTACCTTCCCTCCTTGAGTCTCTGATTCTTCATCTCTAGAATGGAGACAAGACCTCCCTCCCTCCTAAGATTGTGACACACAATGAGCCTGGTACCCAGAGTCAGGCAGTGGGTAAACATCAATGGTCAAAGGAGGTAACGGAGACAAGGGCAAGGCCTAGGGATGATGATAATAATAAAAAAAGCAACAACCGTCAACTAGCTACCAATTCGGAGCTTTAGCCATGCACTAGGAGGATGAACCTAGTGCTCTAGAAAATGGAACAATGCTTGTATGAACTTGATGTGAGCTAGAGAGAGGAAACTAAGATCATGGCATCTGGTCCCATCACTTCATGGGAAATAAATGGGGAAAGAGCGGAAACAGTGGCTGACTTTATTTTTCTGGGCTCCAAAATCACTGCAGATGGTGATTGCAGCCATGAAATTAAAAGACGCTTACTCCTTGGAAGGAAGGTTATGGCCAACCTAGATAGCATATTTAAAAGCAGAGACATTACTTTGCCAACAAAGGTCCGTCTAGTCAAGGCTATGGTTTTTCCAGTGGTCATGTATGGATGTGAGAGTTGGATGGTGAAGAAAGCTGAGCACCGAAGAATCGATGCTTTTGAACTGTGGTGTTGGAGAAGACTCTTGAGAGTCCCTTGGACTGCAAGGAGATCCAACCAGTCCATCCTAAAGGAGATCAGTCCTGGGTGTTCATTGGAAGGACTGATGTTGAAGCTGAAACTCCAATACTTTGGCCACCTGATGCAAAGAGCTGACTCATTGGAAAAGACCCAGATGCTGGGAAAGATTGAAGGCAGGAGGAGAAGGGGACAACAGAGGGTGAGATGGTTGGATGGGATCACCGACTCGATGGACATGGGTTTGGGTGGACTCCGGGAGTTGGTGACAGACAGGGAGGCCTGGCGTGCTGCGGTTCATGGGGTCGCAAAGAGTTGGACACGACTGAGTGACTGAACTGAACTGAACTGAGCTGCTAATAATAATTATTATTGTTTTTCCCAGACCACTCTGATATCAGCCTACCGGACTTTGCTCGTTCACACAAAATAAAAACCAACACTCTACTCCAGCCCTGCTTCATAGAGGTCAATCCAGGGCATGAGGCTGGCTTAATTTGTCTGCTAATTCATAGGATGTCCACCAGAGTCTGCTCTGCACGGAACGCTGGCCTTATCTGCAAAGCTGATTCAAGAAGGTTGGAAGCAGGAGCTGACAAGCCCAGGCCCCCAGAGGACATCACCCAGCCCCAGCTCCCACCAGCCACCTCCAGCCTTCTCCCAGGTAGCCTCACTCAGCCAGGAGCAAGTGATTACATCAGAGTACATCTCTGTGTGCACTTGTCTCTGAAAACCAAAGCTGCCTCTGATTAAACACCATCACAGCTCTGGGCTCACTGGACCCTAAGAGATTCATGGATTCAGGGGCGCGGCTATCACGAGAAGCCCACTGCTGCTGGCAGGAAGTGAATTCCAGTAACCTGAAGCCCTTGGGGTCTGACCTAAATCAGCAGGCAGAGAGACTTTGCTCCCCTTTAAGACTGTTCAGGATAAGTAAGAGGTGACCTCCCCTCTCTTCCCCTCCTCCCTGGCGCCAAAGACTCTGTATTCAAGAGTCCTGGCGGACAAAGGACAAACAACCCCTGGCTAGAGGCAGGGATGTACCCCCATCCCAACCAATGGTGCGAGAGAAAGGCGAGCAGGTCTCACTGCACCTTCCTCTGCAGGGAGTGCTGCCCAGACACCCTCCAGCCAACAGTGAGCGCAGCAGGCGTCAGAAGCCCCGAGCTCTGCTCCTGCCAAGTAACCCCAGGAGAGCCCTTTGTCTGTCTCTGGGCTTCCACCTATCTCTAAAGCAGAGGTCTGAACTGGAACAGGAGTGTTCTCCAGGAAAGCCCAACAGGCAACTCACGATGGCCAAGCTGCCCCCGGGTGAAGCAGGGCAGGGAGTAGGGGGGCCCCTCCAGCCTCCTCACCAGCCCAAGAGGCCCACAAAGTGTTTCAGGGGCCCTGTTTCCTAAGTCAGGGGTCAATGGCTGTCCCCCGGAGGCCAAGGCCAGCTGTGGCTCATCTTTCTCAGCCATGTTCTTGGCAGCCTCTCCTTTTATGAACTTCCCTGGTGGCTCAAAGGGTAAAGCATCTGCCTGCAATGCAGGAGACCCAGGTTCGATCCCTGGGTCGGGAAGATCCTCTGGAGAAGGAAATGGCAACCCACTCTGGTATTCTTGCCTGGAGAATCCCATGGACTGAGGAGCCTGGTGGGCTACAGTCCAAGGGGTCGCAAAGAGTCAGATACGCCTGAGCGATTTCACTTTCACTTTTTATGAACCAAGAAGAGTCCTGGAGTCAGAGAGACGTGGGTTTCAATCCTAGCTCTATGAGCTGTGTGACCTCGGGCAACGTACCCTCCTTCTCTGAATCTCTGATGCCTCATCTGCAAGATGGAGACATGCAGGCCTCCCTTCTGAGATGTTTATGGAGAAAAGGGCCTGGCACAGGGCATCAGGCATTCAGCAAACAGGAACAGTAAGAGAGATACGGGATAAGGGAGAAAAGGACAAGCCCAAAGAGTGAGGACAATAATCTCGCTACCATGCTGGAGTGCCCAGCACACACCAGGCACTGTTCTAAGTGCAGTGGTGCACAAACCTGCGGTCATCACAACCGTCTCACAAATGGAGCTCTCATCGTCCCCACTGATGGAGGCCACACCGGCACCCAAGGCCTCGGCTCCCAAGCTGCACACTCTCCGGCCACGTCCCCTGGCTCGTCTGCGGAGCCAAGGAGTGGCTTCGTCCTCGGCTGTCCCACCACGGGGACCCTAGGCTCACCTTTGTGTGTTGCCCTGGAGAAAGCAGGGAAGAGCATTCACTTCTAATAGCTCTGGTTGTCCCTTGCATTCCTGCCCCTCACCAGCCACGTGGGTCATGTCACTGCACCCCTCACCCTTCAGGGACCCCCCAGGACCCCGGGGTCACGGCCGAGGCCCGCACCATCTGCCTGCAGCCCCGAAGAACCTTGCCACTCCTCTCCCCTTCCTTGCAATACCCCTCTGCTCCCACAACTCCGCCACCCCTAGACGCGTGCACACACACACACACACACGCACACGTCTGGAAAATCCTCACTCAGATGGCTGGGGAAGCAGACCTGGGGCAGAGGTGAGCACTTTTCCGTGTGGCTCCCTGGGGACGGCCTCACACCCCTTGCTGCCTGAAGGATGGCGCTAAGGATGCAGTTGTGTGACCGACTCCAGCACTGGGCTGGGAACTCCTTGACAAAGGGAACTGTGTCTGTTTTCCTTCTGAAACCACCCACTTTGCACAGAGTAGGGGCTAAACGATGATGAATTCTGGTGAAAAGGTCCCACCCTCCACCCCTACCTGTGGGACCCAGTGGTGACCAAGAAGAAGGAAATGGGGTCCAGGCCCCCAGCCCACCAGCCAGTGCTCCCTGAAGGCCAGTGGGTGGCAGGCGGGAGACAGAAGCCCCTCTGTGTTCAGCTCTAGGCTACTCACCAGCTCCAACTGTGTCCTTTCTGCCTGATACCTGAGACCGGGGAGGGCAGGGAGAGGCAGGAGGTGTGTCCAGGCCCCGAAGGACAGAAGATTAAGTCCTCAGGGTCTGCACCACTGTTCTCGGGGTTTCTGCATGCTGGGGGACTCGGACGACACAAGACAGGTGGTGCTAATCCCCTGTTCCGGCAGGGCCTGCGGGAGGGGCCCAGGGCGTGCCCACACCCCACTGCCCGCTGCCAAGCCCAGCTCAGGAGATGGGCAGAGGGCTGCCTTAGAGCACCTAGGAGGCTGCTTCGTGCTCCAGAGATTTAATAACTCTTCCGAAAACAGGCCCCGCTTCCAGGCCGTGAGACCTCCCCTGGACACACCTGCCCTCGCTGGGCAGCCCCCACCTGCAGCAGAGCGCGCTCGGCTCACCTCGTTGACGTCAATCCTGTTCCGCTCCATGTAGTCTCTGTCGTTGACCTGCCCGCCGTCCACAAACTCCATCAGAAGCACCCGCTTGGTGGACAGCTCCCAGTAGATGCGGGGGACCTGGAAGGGGAAAAGGCAGGTCAGGAGGGGCTGGGAGACTGGGGGCTCTGGGTAAGGGCTACAGATAGGCACGTGGGCCAGACATCAGCACATATGCCTTCCGGGAACAGGAGGGAAGGCCCAGAGGGACCCCAGCAGAGATGGGCAGGGCAGGCAGGAGACAGGCTGAGAAAGAAGGGCAGGCTGCTCCGCCTCCCCCAGCAGGGCCCCAGGCCTCCTCCAGTGACCCTCCTGCTTGGGGACCAGAGAGTAAGTCCCCCGCCCTCCTCAGCGCCTCCCAGACACAATGAAGAGCACACACTAAATGTGCGGCTTAGGGAGAAATACAGGGCAACCTCTCAGATCTGAGCCACAGTTGGGGTTAAAAGCTATTTCTCTCTCTCCAGGCTTATTTCAGGCTCCTCGTGTGAATGTCAACACTCTGCCTCAGTTTCAACACCTGTACAATGGGTGTTACTGCTATATACGTGAATGATTGCATGAATGAATTTTGACTGAGTTATAAATTTTTCAGTTAGGAAGTCCTGAGTTTTCTCATGACCATTCCCTGCAAGCGTTCTGTGGCAGACTGTGCTGAGGCCTAATCCAACACCTATTCCCAATCCTCCTCTTCCCCAGGAAAAACGAAATACTTTCCCTGCCTGCCTTGCAGTAGTTATGGCCATGTGACACAGTTCTGGCTTGTGAGTCACAAGTGGAGGTCTGCTAGAGGATGTGGGAAGGTTTTTACTTTCTTAATAAAAGCGATGTTTATAAATGTTGCAACTCTTCTTACCCTTCTCTTCCTACCTTGAGAGTGAAGTGATACCGTGAGCCATAGCAGCTGTTTTATAACCATGAGGAAAATTCTAAGAAAATCATAGAGATGCCAGCTCTGACACTGTCAAACCACTGAGACAATATCAACAGGCAACTGCTGCAAGCTTTCTTGTTATGTGAGGAAAATATTCTTTTTGTTTAAGACACTCTAGACGGAGCTGTCAGTTCTGTACAGACAAATGCATTTCTAACTGATATACTCTCTAAGCCCCTTTGATGCTAAGGACACCCAACAGCCAAAAAGATAATAGGCTTCCCTAGAAGTAGCCAAGATATTGGGCTGCACCAAGGACTGCCAAGTTGCCATGTGAGTGAGTGACACCTATGAGGCCCACCATTGTCAGGAGGGAGGAAGGACCAGGCTTTCAGCATGCCACAATTCCCCAACAACTTAATGGGCTTATTCCACTTACAAATAAAGAAGCAAGGGCAGCTAATTCCAGTGATTAGGGGGAATAAGGTCTTCCCTCCTCCCAACTCTCAATGCTCACGTAGCAGTAAGATAGTAGGCTTGAGCCAAGATACTTTTTTTGTTCCCCACTCTACTAACAACTGTTGTGTTTGAATCTAGCCACTTAAAGCCTCCATGCCTCAGTTTTTCTCATTAAAAAGGAAACTGTGGGACTTCCCTTGGTGGTCCAGTAGTTAAAAGTCTGGGCTCCCAATGCAAGGGGCACAGGTTTGATCCTTGGTCAGAGAAGTGAGATTTGGCATGCCATGGGCGTGGCCAAAATAAATTTAAAAAAAGGAAGGAAGCTCTACCTGTTCCATCTCAATAAGGGATTCTAGGGGCGAAGGGGGCCATACATACGGGAGAACCCTCTAGAACAAAGGTTCCTACTGAAACCAAATCATTTTGTTTACTCCTTTCCTGCGGTTTTTGCCATTTGAAAATCTAGACCAATAGAGAAATCTGTGACCCTATGTTACTTTGAACTTAAAATTCGGTCTCGCTTGGCATTTTTTAAAAAGTCTCTTTAAAAATACGAGTGCAAGTTTGCTGCTGCTGTTTGAAAGAAAGTGAAAGCAGCTCAGTCATGTCCAACTATTTGCGATCCTATGGACTGTAGCCTGCTAGGCTCCTCTGTCCATGGAATTCTCCAGGCAAGAATACTGGAGTGGGTAGCTATTCCCTTCTCCAGGGGATCTTCCCGACATAGTGATCAAACCCAGGTCTCCTGCATTGCGGGCAGATTCTTTACCAGCTGAGCCGCAAGGGAAGCTTCTGTGTGAGGCTTCCAAGTAAAAGGGACATACTTGGGGGTTAAGTCTTTCTCCTGATATGTCTAGGACCGAAGCTTGACAGTGGGGTGCCTGGGGCTCTGGAGACATGCCATCAGACACCTCTCTGTGCCCGCCTGGAGCAACGTGGAAAACAGCCATGCAAGAGCCAGAGATGCAAAGAGAACACCCCAAGGCTGGAGACTGCCTGGGCTTGTTGGTAAGGGTTCTGAGTGTGCTGGGTCCCCGTCCCCTACCTTTACCCCGGCTCTCCCTCCAAACGCAACCAACCCAGCCTCACAACGGAATGTGTGTCTGCAGAGGCGCTGCTTAGCTCTGAAACAGCAGAGACAGCACCCCCGCCCCAGAAAAAAAGTGAGGCAGAGGGGTTTGTCATGGGAGCTCAGGGAGGGCTGTGGTTGCCCCTCGATGGATGGAACACAGAAATGACTGCAAAGTGCAAGAGGGCTTCCTGCCCAGTTAGGAGACACTTGGCCTGACAGGGTATACAAGGTCGAGCGACTTGCCCCTAAATCAGCACATGAGTAGGAGGATCAAGGGGCGCCAGGTGAAATGCAGTTCACCCTAACACTCACGTTTCACCACCATTTCTTTCTAAGCTTTTTCCATCAAAGAAGGGAAAATGAAGGAGAAAAATTTTGAAAGAGGCAATAAGAACCACCCTGTCCCCTGCCCAAACAAAAATCAACCTGGGAGGCTCACAGTCAAGGTGCTTGCTGACCCCACAGGCAGGGTCACGCCCGGCCCTCGAGACCTCTGGGTCTGGGGGTCTACCTCCTCACGGCAGGGCAGAGGGCCCACTCCCGTAGGCTCCATCTGCCCCCCATACCAGAGCCAATCCTGACCCCAAGAAGGAGAACAGAGAGGAGGGAAAGTCCCAGCCCAAGACCTTGGCCTCAGCCTCATTAATGGGCCCTGACCTGCACTTCCTCTTTGTTCCAGTCCCTGGCAAACACATCGGGGAAGCAAGTCCTGGCGTGTCTGGGCCAGCACTCATCATCTGGGGCCACAGACCTCCCCAAACCTGAGGCCAGTGGAACAGGGCACAGACCTGCAGTCAGACGGTCAGGCTGGAGCCCCAGCTTTGCCTCTGCCCAGCTGTGTGACTTGGGTAAGCTGCATAATCTCTCTGAGCACCGGTTCCCTCGCCTGTAAAAGGCTGATGACAATTACAATGAAAGCAACGTTCCCTGCTTCCTACAGGCATGGATGGGGTCCTGGGGCTCAACATGGCAGCCGTCATATGACAGCCACAGAGAATTTCACAGGTGGTTCTGATACAGAACCAGGGCTGAGAGTTAATGCTACAGACAGTTCAGCATAACTCAGGTTGTTGTGATTGCTTTGTGAAAGTCGCTCAGTCGTGTCAGACTCTTTGCGACCCCATGGACCATACAGTCCACGGAGTTCTCCAGGCCAGAATACTGGAGTGGGTAGCCTTTCCCTTCTCCAGGGGATCTGCCCAACCCAGGGATCGAACCCAGGTCTCCCGCCTTGCCTGTAGATTCTTTACCAGCTGAGCCACAAACTTAGATCTGCCCATCAATTATTTCAGAGGGACCAGAGGATAGTGGTTTAACAGGCGAGCTTGGGGCCAGGCTGCCTCTGCCCCTTACCAGGAAGCTGTGTGACTTTGGATGAGTGGCTTCATCTCTCTGGGCCTCATCTTCCCAAAGGCTGACATGGAGTTAATTATGGCATTTCCCTTGTGGGGTTGTGTAAGAATTAAAGAGGAAATATACAGGGACTTCCCTGGTGGTCCAGTGGTTAAGACTCCACACTTCCAGCACAGGGGTCAGGGGTTCAATCCCTGGTTGGAGAACTAGGATCCCACAGGCTGCATCCCATGGCCAAAAAAGAGGGAATCAAAGAGTAGAGAGACATAAAGCACTTTAAAAATGTCTAACACAGCATAGGCATGTAAAAAAAATTAACTGATACAGTACTAATAACTAGACATCAGTTCCTCTTAATCTTTGAGATCCTTAGAAAGTTATTTCACCAGAAGCAAGCTCATCCCGGCAGGGTTTGCCCCCAGTTTCGAGAGAGTCCCAGGCCCCTTGTGCGTTCAGTGGCTCAGCAGTGTTCAACTCTTTGCAATCCCCCACGCACTTGGCAATACCCACCAGGCTCCTCTGTCCATGGCATTTCCCAAGCGAGAATACTGGAGCGGATTGCCATTTCCTCCTCCAGGAGATCTTCCCAACCCAGCACTAGAGAACCCTGGAGGGGACCCTGCTCCAGAGACAACCCCACCCCCCCAAGCCCCTCCTCTACATATACAGACTTGCTCCCATCCCTTGCAGTCCCAAACCCTGTGGTTTTAAGGCGTCTGCCTCTATCTTGTCCCAGCTGTCCCCAAGGTCAGTCGCAGACCTCACTGCCTGTCCTGTCGCCTCCCCACACACTCTGATGCCAGATCCACAAACGCCCTGGTCTTGACCGTTCGGCCTGGCTGCACCCTCACCTTGGCCCGGTCTCCCCGACGTGCATTTGCATTCGGCGCTCATCTGAGGCGCGGCGATTTATAGCACAGGGCTGAGGTTATTAAACCCACTGGAAGAGGCCTCACACACCGAGAGGTAAACTCTGCGCTGAGGCTTAATTACGCACAGATGTTGTGATGGGGTGCCAGTGTGCAAAAGCAATCTATCTCCTGTTTGAAGAGCTGAACTGGGTGCGCAGCGCAAAATTTGCTTCCCACTTGATATGTGTTTAGGCAAAATTAATTACTCGGGAGCCTTAATTCCACCATTCTCTTAGGAATGGGGTGCGGGCTTGAGAAGCAGCAGGTCAAATCGTTACATTAATTATTCACCCATTTGGCATCCTCGTTTCAAAAATTCGTGTTATTATTATTATTACATGTCTTGGTCTGACAGATGCTAGTTGGCCCCAGCCAGGGGACGATTTTGCTGTTTCCATGGGAACAGTGGAGGAGATGGTCCTGTTTGTCTGGCTCACAGTACTGGCACCGAGGACTTACCCCTGCTGGGTAAGAGGCAACAGAATGTCCTTAGACGAGCACCAGAGTTGAAGTCAGAAAATGCTGTTTGTACCCCAGCTCTTCTCCTCTAAGACTGCCATCTGTAAAATGGGATGATGGTTCTGGGAAGGATCCCATGTCCCTGTGTCTGCCTAGTGTTCAGAGCCACAGAAGAAACATTCAGTAACTTCTGCCTATCCCCTTGCACAATCAACACTTCTTGGAAGCCCCCACTGAGCTCCTTATCTGGGTGGGATTAGATACTTCCTCTCAGGCGTCCACAGAAACAGAGATTAGTCTCCGGCATAGTGCTAACAACCTGAATGACACAACCCACTGTGTGTGTCCCCCACCAGATGGGAAGTCTTCCCAGGCAGACTTCCCAATCATCTCTGGCTTAATCTACACACCCCCAGATCCTAGCACAACCACAGGCTCAGGAAGTGCTCCATACATGTGGAATAACGGAATGAAACAAAAGGAATAGGTAAGCGGAAGAATCATTTAGACCCGACAACACAATGCTTATTAGTTAGTATTATTACTTGTGTGAGAAAGCCAAGTTTTCATTGAATTGGTGGTTTGAACCTCAAGGCAGGCAATGTTACCAGATCATCTGGATTTGCATACACAAGAAGATCTGCACAGACAATGGCATTTCCCTTGTAGGGTTGTGTAAGGACCAGCCAGTCAAGCACACCGGCGGCATCTTGCCAGACCGGACCCCCAACTCGCTCAAAGAGCTGAACTTCGCCAGTGGCTACACCTTCCACCAAATCAGTGTCTCAAGACACCATACCAATCACCAGAGTTTTGGGTCTTCGTCCCATGGACCGAGATTTAGGATTCTCAGGCAGCTAGTGTAGACACACCCTCCCTCCCCATCTCTGTTCATCAAACTGGAGAGCATAAGTATAAACAATGCCTTCGGCTTCTCAGGATGTCTTCAGAAGCCACATATACACTTCAGCCCCAAGCAAGAGACCTTCCAGTCCACGTGCTGAGACACCCTGCCCAGGAAGAGCCCCACTTGACTGTTTGCTCCGGAACTAGGACCCGGAGGGAGCCCTGCGCCCCGCCTTCCCACAATCGCCAGGCCTCTCCAGTGGACAAGCAGAGAATGGATCTCTTCCAAGAGTAGAAAGCCAAGCTCTCTGCATAGACCGCCAGAGGGGCCTTATCCTCGCATTGCTGTGATGAAAGGGGTACCCCTGGTAAATGGGTCCAAGCCCTGCCACAAAATGTGCTGGAAGAGCAAGTGGCATGGGCTTGCATCTCTCTCATTCCAGCCTCCACAGGTCCTGCAGAGAACACCAGGACAGTCCTCCAAGACCAGCTCCAAGGCCAACTCCACAGCAGAGCCTTCCCTGCCCTGCTCCCCCCAGAAGCCTCTTCTTCTGAATCCTTAAAGCAGGATCGCTCACTGAGCTGGCACTATGTGTCACTGGATGTTGTCTCCCACAGTAAGTGTCGCTTATCGTGTCAGCAGTTCCAGTAAATACTTGAAAACACAAAGCTGTTCCAATGTAATAGATACGTGAGGGAACAATTTGATCATAACACAGATTTTACATTTGTTGATGGTGCAGCACCATCCACAAGAAACACTCAGAAGCACAGAAAATTTGTATCCAGCTGATCCAAACAGGAACACATAAAGCAGGCACTCCTCAAACATCGCCATGTGTGTGATGGGTCACAGCCCCCCACATCTGACGTCACAGCTTCTGTTCAGTTTCAGATGACCCCCGCTCCCACTTCTTCACAGTAACTCCCAAGCAGCAACTCTTCTGATGCCCATTTCCACAAGCCCGTGTCCAGTAAAGTGCCGTGCGTGCTGCGACCTTCTGTATCTCTTAGCCATTTAACATGTGCCAAAGTATGCTAGCAATTCATTAGGTTCCCATCTGTTTTTATTTTCTGGATCACTGGTGACATTTTTGGGTGTTGTAAGTCTAACCCCCTTTTTGCCCATAAACTATGTGGTTTCTGCTGTGCCATTCTGCAAACGGTGGCGATTTCTAGGACACGTATGTTGCAGACCTGTGTATTCAGTGAGCTGATGTAATAAAGTTTTAGGAAACGCGTCAGAGCACAGGAACATTAGCTATCGTCACCATCACCATCATCATCAGTGTCATCAACCCATGATTCATGGAGGCTGAGGCCATGGCTTATAGGCCCTCAGGAGGTCTCAGGGTCTTGCAATTGTAGGCCATTCCATAGACATCAATTTTCTTGACGGTCAACAGTCCCCTTTGGTAATTTGCAACTTACCCTTCAAGGGTTTTAACATGCATCACCAGGGACAAATCAGTCATCTTCCGAGAGAAGACCCAAGGAGACACCCCCTGTAGTTCCTACAAGGGGAGATGCTCAGGGCTGGGACCAGTCCTCCCCTGAACTCTTCTGCCCAACCACCAGGCCCCGATGGCCCTGCCTTCTTACCTTTAAGAAGTCAAAGTGCTTCAGCATTTGGGCCACTTTCTCAGCGTTCCTTCCCTCGTTGAGGAAATCCAACTCCAAAGGCAGGTTCTTCTTGGCTTCATCCACCAACCACATGAACTCAAACTCTGGAAACAGCTGCTTCACAGCCAGGACAAGCACCTGAAACCCACAAGCACCCCATCAGCCAGTCCATGACTCCCACCAAGGGCGGTCTATTCCCTGTCCTCCTGCCTGGTCTGGGCGTTGACAAGTCCCCAGGCCTCCCCTGGAGTAAGGATGGGTGGGGAAGTGGCTCCCCTGGGGCCCATCTCTGTAATCCAAATCCTACACTATAAAAGCCCAACAACTGCCAGCAGAAACCGCCTCCACTATTTGCTGGGTGCTCCCCACTTGCCCAGCACGGGGTAAGCGCTATTACTCACCTTATTTCTCCATTTAGTCTTTACAGTGACTCTGGGAGGAATACACTCTTATCAACCCCATATTACAGATGAAAAAAGTTGAGGTTCTCAGAGGTTATATGATTTTTACTACACTTGCCCAGCAAGGAAACCCAGAGCCAGAATTCCCCCTGGGTCTACTCAGCCCCGAAACCCTTGCTCTTAAGCACATCACTGAACTACCTACCACCTTTGCTGCTCCTAGATTTGTGCATCATGGTCCTGTCGATAAAAGGCCATGGGAGGGGGCCGCGGCTGTAACGGCATTCTGTCTATTTCTTTGGCTGAGTGGTTGGTACCTGAGCATTTGTAACACCTTTTATGCTTTTTGTACATCTAAAATATTTCATGATAAAAAATTATATTGGAATACAAAACCAAGGGTGGACATGACAAGAGGTGTAAGAGATGAGGGATTTGTCCACTTGGATGAAAAGCTTGGATTTCTGGTGATCTGGGCCCACTGTGGATTCTTGAGTCAGGATGTGATGAAAGAGGGAGTTTTAGGAGACTTATCTGGCATCTCAGTTGTCAGTTTAATGATGTGAAAGAAACATGACTGGCACAGAACCAGAGCCCAGAGATATCTGCAGGGCACAGCACAGCCCCTCTGTGGGCACGGACTCAGTTCTGAGGCTACTCCACCACCAGAGCTCTGGATTTGAGATGGTCTCACAAGTTCACCAACAATGGCTCTGTAGTGAGAAAGCAAGGGTGATGATGGGGCCATTGGAAATGTTCCAGCATTGGGGGTGGGGTGGGGCAGAAGGCAACTTTCCTGCTCTCCTATAAACCCTCCTGTTGGTATTTAAAGTCAGGCCTGGGGAGAACCACTGCCAGATTCTCCCATCTGTAATTCTTGGTATAGATTATGGTCCAAGTCCTCTGAGAATTCCCATCTCTGGCCCTGGTCAGAGCAGAAGGACAAGGAGCAAGAACTCAAGAACCATGGGCCTATTGGTACCAAGAGACCTTCCTCCACTGTTAAGGAAACGTAATGCTTATGTAGCCCCCCAAATTAATATGTCAAGCCCTAACCTCAGGGAGACAGTGTTTGGAGGTGTGGTCTTTGGAAAGTAATTGCGCCTAGAAGGGACCATAAAGGTGAGGTCCCTGTGACAGGTTAGTGTCCCTATAAGAAGACAGAGAGAGACCAAAGCTCCTGCTTCTTCTCTGTGTCCAGGTAAGGACACAGAGAGAAGGCAGCCATCTGTCTACAAGCCAGGAAGAGGCTCCCACTGGGAACAGAATCAACCAGCACCTTGAGCTTGGACTTTCCAGCCTCCAGAACTGGGAGAAATAAGTGTCTGTTGTTTAAGCCTCCAGATCTCTGGTATTTTGTCACAGCAGCCCAAGCTGACCAAACCACCACCCACTCCACCCAGAAGGCCTTGCTGGGTCCCAGTCACAAGCCTTCTCTCCTGCTTCTGTTTGCCCTCGTCTCTGATATGATTCCAACACTGTATTAGGCACACACAGCACAGTGAAATAAATCCAGAGCAGGGCCATTAACTACAAGGCATTTACAGCTTTGTTTTTAAATCCTATGTCCGAGGCAATGTACCAGACGCCATTCTAACAGAATCATCACACAGGGTTATTATACTCAATTTCTCTCAAACCCTATTTAATTACATTTGGCTGCAGTCTAATTTCTTTTAAGGCTTGTCTAGTCTTTCATGGGCTAGACCTGTGACCTTACAATAATCGATTTAGTTTATGTTTTGTTTCTGTTGGTGTCACATGAAACAAGCAGGGAGAGGTGGCAACAGCAAGGGCCTGACTGTGTCAGATCCGGGCACCGCGTCTTGTCACCGTGCCCTCAGATGGCCCTTGGCTGCCACCCGAGGGGAAGCAGAGCTGGTGCCTAGGAAACAGAAGCACCTGCCCAGTCCAGGCCGAGGGCACAGCTGTCATCTGAGGCACCTGAATTCCAGGCTATAGGCTCCAAGTTTCAAGCAAGAAACCTCTTGTGTACTTTGCATGCTACATGCTAAGTCACTTCAGTGATGTTCAACTCTTGCAACCCCATGAACTGTAGCCCACCAGGCTCCTCAGTCCATGGGGATTCTCCAGGCAAGAATACTGGAGTGGGTTGCCGTGGCCTCCTCCAGGGGATCTTCCCAACCCAGGGATCGAACCCGCATCTCTTATGTCTCCTGCATGGGCAGGCGGGTTCTTTATCACTAGCACCATCTGGGATGCCTTTGTGTGTTTTGCTCCAGCCTAGGTTCCAGACCTTCTCACCCAGGAGAGAGGAGGAAGGAGCCACAGTGAGTCTCACTCATTTTTTTCAGCCAAAGTGTATTTACTGATTACCTTCTAGATAATGACCCTGGACCAGCCATAGGTACACATAGAGACACACATGTAGCCAAGTGGGGTCTGCATCAGGTGATGAGGCTTCTGGCCACATACTACCTCCTCATCGTTGATTGTCTGGTCACTGTCATTTGTGAGATTTTAAACTATCATTAATATCCAAACAGCCCTGAAAGGCACTTAAAAGATTTTTCTGTTACTAATCAATTATGTGATTAGTCCTTACTAATACTATTGGTTATTATTAATATTTTATATCATTAATCATAAAAGCAGTCAAAGATTTTATTGGTTGATATTAATTGCTAATAAGTTAGTAAACTAATTCATAACCCATGGGACTTTGCAGGACTCATAAAACTGGTTTCCAAACCATTCTGTGGTGGTTGGCAGGTCACTCCCTTGGTTACTTTAAAACGAGAGGGTCTGTTTGGATGGAAGTTAGTGGTTCACAGTTTTAGAGGACACCATCCCCTTTATAGGAAGTCACCAATTTGAAAATGTGATGCCAGCAATGAAGCCCAGAAAATGCACATACTCCCACAATTTTGTACATAATTCGGGGGTTTATCACCCCTTGAACTTCAAAGGGAGGATGAGGTCAGGATAAAAGGCATCCAGTCCAAAAAAAAAGGGTCATCTGATCCAAATCTAAAACAGTTTGGGCTGTTGCTACTTTGGACTTTTCTGGGCTTGGGAAAAGAAAACGAAATTCCATTTCACCCTCTGTTTTCATTCAGTTCCCTTCTGAAGAGCCTGCCCCAAGTTTTTCTTCTTTTAAGTTTTTCTTTCTTGACAACAGATGCAATCAACTAAAATAAAACAGGTGTTGTTATCAATTTGCCTTTTTTATTTTTCTCCCAAATTCATCTTCTCCATAAAATTCTTCCAAATGCCAGTGTTTTCACCAGTGCCTAACACGTATTCAACACTCAGCAGATGTTTACCGAATATTCACGTGAATGAATGAGTGAATAAATGAACATTCCAAAAGGTTTGCCCTCTCCCCAGAAATAGTTACATGCTCACATGTGCATTACGCAAATGGATTACGTCTGTATGCCTCAGAGATTTGGGTGGAAGAAGGGATTACCTCTGAATGTGGGGGAACCACAGTTTTGAAATGCCTGAGAATATTCTACTTGACTTGAAGCCTTGTTAATCAATCAGGGTATATTCAACAATTAATAGTTCCTTCAAGGGAGAATAATGAAATCATTTTCCTATAGGACTATTGGCTCCCAGGAAGAAAACTAAATTATGGACCATGCAGACACATAATGGAAAAATTAAGAGTCACATAAAAGTTTGAAAATTAGTGATTGCTATATATGATAGCAAAAAAATGGTAATTATCATTATTCAGACACAAGCACTGCACTATGAAGCACTTGATATACATGCTCTCATTTCTTCCTCTTCTTGCCCATTTCACAGAGAAGGACATTGGATCCAAGAGGTTAAAGCATTTCTCAAGGTCACATAGCTTGCAATTTCAAATGCAGGACTCAGACCCACTTTTTTTTTCTTTTCACTTCTTTCTTTACGCAGTCCTGTCTCAGGCAATACAATATAGGACAATACAATAGGGAGCCTGAGATAAAGCATAAAAGGAGCTTTGTAAACTGTAAAATGTAACTGAAATTCGAGTTACTGCTATCACCTTATTATATATTATAAAAGAAATAATGGTCTACGGGAAAACAGGACACTAAATAGAATGCCTGCACGGATCCGAACTGGTAAAAATGGATGTTCGACAAGGATCGAAAATCAATTCAGAGTGATGTAAATAGCTTACCATTCATGGGGTTTATCTTTGTTCAGATAAGTTATTAAAGTACATACTGTTTAGAAAACAGAATTACAGGGTGAAGAGAAGTTTCCAAGGGATGATCTACATCTCTGGGGCTTTCAAAAATGTATTTAAAAAAAATAAAATCTGCTGTTGGATTCTGTGCCAACACAAACATTACCTAGCCACCCACTGTTCAATCAACACATTCAGAAAAGAAACAAGATGACAGACAGCACGCACTGAAAATGTTGTTCAAAAAAAAATCAAAAACACAACTGTCACAGGTCTTTATTTTTAGAGACCCCGGGTATGAGCTGGAGGCCATCAAATGGTGGATGGGACTCTGGTGCTCAGATCTGAGCATCCCGCCCTAATGCTGCAGACCTTGGGGACAGGTGATACACGAAGGACCTGGTCAGGAGTTAGATTCTTTAGGATAGAGCACGGGGCGTTCATTATCAAGTTCAGAAGCTTGAGAGATAACAGGGTGTGATACAGGGTAGTGATCTTGAAACCTGGGAACGACGGTCTTAACACTGCCTCACAGGTCAACTGAGTCCTACCCTGTTCTCAGACAGGAGAATGGCAGTGATTCCCAGCCTGCTAAGTAAGCTCCCTGCTCTCGTGGGCAGGCAAGGATTGCTGCAAAGCCAGCCCGCCAGCAGACAGATAGACTCTGCCTTGTCAGTTCACCCCTTGTTGCTGAATCACTGTTCCAATCTCTGGGCCCAATTAGTCTGCCTCCGGACAGCCACTCAAATCAATAAGAGTCACTGGCCGTGCATCGAGAAGTAGAGTTGCCCCAACTATTAAAGGGACAATATCAGGTGATGATGACAAAGCTGAAAACACCCTTGGCTGTGCCTTTCTCTTTTGTGCAAAGTCACTGACACCATCAGGTTCATTCCATTTACTGAGAGTCGGTCTCTTGATTCTCTAGCACCAGTCAGCACTCTCCCCGGGACTGTCTCCTTCCCCAGGAGAAGGCCCAGGTTCACAGGAGACATAAAACACCAGGTTGGCACATGCCACTGGGTGCCAACCCACAAGCCTTTTATTTCCCCCATCTTCCTGGCCAAAAGAACCTCAACTCTGTGCACATTTCATGTCCTTCAAGGAAGGCAGACCTTAGCCTGAGAAGGTGAATCACAATTGGTCTGAAGCAGCCAAAGTGGTCCCAATCCTCTTGCCAAGACTGCTTCAGGCTTGGGCGAGTAGGCCTGCCTCTGGCCAATGAGAACTGAAAGAAATTCTACTGGAGGCCTATTCTTTAATACGAGGGAAGACACTTGTAATAGCAGGAACCCTGCAGCTGTTTGGGGGCCAAGAGGAGCAGTACCTTAGAAGGACAAGCAGGAAGACATAAAGAACTTAGGTCCTGAGAAACCACAATGAAGTACTGGGCCCTTCAGGGTCAACCCTGAAACAGTTGACCCTACTTGTAGATGTCTTGAAATGTGAGATAATATAGGTTACTATTATTTATATCACTGTTAGTTGGATCTCCTGACACATGCAGCTAAAAGATCCTAACTGATGCAGCCAGTAGTCCCCACCTCCTTATTCTCAAAAGTCTCACTCTTGTAAGCCCCTATCCTTACAGCAGATATGTGTTTGGATTTATAAGCCCACTTCGTAAACCGCAAATATCCAGAAATTAAGCCTATGAGCCACTCTCCCCTTATAATGAACTACTTTATCCAAATTTTCTTCCTCTCAAGACAAGGCTGTGACCAATCACAGGGCTGAAGAAGAGATAGAGACAATAGTGGGCAGTGGGAGAGAAGTCTGAGGACACACAACACTTGGAATTAGCAAGAAAAGAAGCACCAGAAGGCTCTGCAGAAAAGTGGCTTTGTCTCCCCTCTATCTCCAAGTTTCTGGCAGGTATGACAGTCCTAACACCTCTCAGAAATCATTCTTTTCCACCAAGCACACTCAAACACATATCATCCCTAAAATCAAGGCACCATGTAGGTCTGGGTTTAATTTAGGTCTGGAAAAAAAAGTCATACTCATTTCAGATATAAAACAAAATGAGCTTTCCAGTTGGCACTTCTTAGTTGTAAGCCAGAGAAGGGTGACTAAGTTAAGACTTTTCCCACCAGAGGCCAAGCGCAGTGAGAAGGCAGTACCACTCTGTGCTGCTGCTACTGCTACTGCTGCTGCTGCTGACGGTCCACGGAAGACCTCAGGCCTCATTTCCAGCTTCTCTCTTGCAGGTGGTGAGTGTGCGTCTCCGGTCCGCCTTGAGATCCCAGCCCCAGCCACTGCAAGGGAGCCGTCACTCTGTACTTGGTACATGGCCACAAGGCTGGTAATTTCAAGAAAAGCATCTGATGCTTATCTCAGGGAGGAAGATGTCAAATCTTCATCACCGCTATTGCTGCTGTTGACCTTACGGCCACCGTTACTTCGGGAGGGGCGAGGCTCTGGGCATAGGAGAGATGTCAGCTATCCTCCCAGCCCCCACGGGCCCTGTTGGTACCACCAGGCAGAGACAGGTTCCAGCCCAACGCAGGTGTGGCCACAGGGTCCCAGGAACACCCAGGGACCCTCCAAGACTGGCAGTGCGCTTCCATCTGTGGCTGCTCCATACCACGGACTGATGTTTCAGAAAACCCAGGTTTCCAGCTGGATGCCCGGTGCCACTGAGCACCCCCACCCCCGGGTCCTGGTCAGCTCCCTTCTCCACCGCATCCGGCAGGACGCCAAACCTTCATCCCCCTCAAGCCTCCATGCCACCTCCTACCCCCTCCTTCTCAGCAGATGGTCTTACCTCCCACTTCAGAGGAAAAAATAGACGCTATCAGGCTGGTACAACTCAGCTGCCCACTGTCCCCGCCTTCCCCCTCTGCCCCACTCACTCATCTGGACCCAGCCTCAAGAACAAAGCTCTGGCCCCAGAACAAAGGCTGCCAAAGCCTCCTGCTTCCACCTATGTCCTTGGGGCCCAGTCCCTCCAGGCGTCTCCCACACCAGCTCTACCACTAAGTCCCCAACTCCGCTGCCCCTTCCCCATCAGCGACAGCCTCCACGAGACCCCTACCTAATCCTGTGCTTAGATCTAACCACTACCCTCACTGTCCCCCACCATCCAAGGCCAAACATGGAAAGGGTAGTCTCCATTAACCGTCTCCGCTTCCTGGGCCCTCAACTCTCTTTCACCCCCCACTCACCCCATCGTCCCTGTTCTTCCCAAAAAACTCTAAGTCACCAAATCCAATATACTCTTTTCAGGGCTTTACTAATTTACATTCCACTTGGCAATATCAATTAATTCTGACAGACTCTGTTTTCCAAAACGAATGCAACAGTGTCTCCCACTCTAATGCTCTTCTGGAATCATGCCAGTCCCCCATCAAGAGGCAGAGTCTATTTCACTGCCCCTTAAGCCTAGGGTCAGTCTAGTCAAGGCTATGGTTTTTCCAGTAGTCATGTATGGATGGGAGAAGGCAATGGCACCCCACTCCAGTACTCTTGCCTGGAAAATCCCATGGACGGAGGAGCCTGGTAGGCTGCAGTCCATGGGGTCACTAAGAGTCAGACACGACTGAGCAACTTCACTTTCACTTTCCACTTTCATGCATTGGAGAAGGAAATGGCAACCCACTTCAGTGTTCTTGCCTGGAGAATCCCAGGGACGGGGGAGCCTGGTGGGCTGCTGCCTATGGGGTCGCACAGAGTCAGACACGACTGAAGCGACTTAGCAGCAGCAGCAGCATGTATGGATGTGAGAGTTGGACTATAAAGAAAGCTGAGTGCCGAAGAACTGATGCGTTTGAACTGTGGTGTTGGAGAAGACTCTTGAGAGTTCCTTGGACTGCAAGGAGATCCAACCAGCCCATCCTAAAGGAGATCAGTCCTGAGTGTTCATTGGAAAGACTGATGTTGAAGCTGAAACTCCAATACTTTGGCCACCTGATGTGAAGAGCTGACTCATTTGAAAAGACCCTGAGGCTGGGAAAGATTGAGGGCAGGAGGAGAAGGGGACAACAGAGGATGAGATGCTTGGATGGCATCACTGACTCAATGGATGTGGGTTTGGGTAAGACTCCGGGAGTTGGTGATGGACAGGGAGGCCTGGCGTGCTGCAGTCCATGGGGTTGCAAAGAGTCAGACATGACTGAGTGACTGAACTGAACTAGGCCTAGGGGGCCGCTGTGACTCTCGCTGTTACCAATAAAGGAAGGAAGAAGTAATCTACGTGACTGCCACACCCAGGTCATGAAACCATGATGAACTTTCAGTCTTATTCTCTTGGGATGCTTACTCTTAGAACCCAGCCACCAGGCTGTGAGGAAGCCCATGCAGCCTTGGAGAGGCCTCCATGGAGAAGACGTGAGGCCCTGACCCACAGCTCCAGCTGGGATCCCAGCCAACAGCCAGAACCCACTTGCCAGCTGTGTGAGTGCATCCTCCGGCTCCCCACCTGGAACCACACAGAACTGAGATGAGTCCAGACTGCAGTCAGGAGCACAGTACTCGACTGGGGTTTTAAGCCACTCCCTTTTGAGGTGGTTCAGTGTGCAGACTAGTGGTTGCATCAGTTAGGATGCTAGATAGTGGACAGAGCTCTCTTCTTGACATTGTCTTCACTGAATGCAGATGCTCAGTTCTGGTTCTCCTCTAATCCCTCTGACCACTTCTCCCTAGTTCCCTTGGAACTCATCCTCCTGGGCACAGTCACCAAACGACGATGTTCCTCACGGTTCTGCCTCTGCCCTCTCCCTTTTGTTTTAGTCTATGTAGCTTTTCTAAGTGATCTCAACTACTCCCCAGGATCCAGCTCCCATGAGTCTCCTTGCTGATAAATCCAGAAACCTGTATTCCCAGCCTGAATTATAGACGGGCTTCCCAGGTGGTTCAGTGCTGAAGAATTCGCCTGCCAAGCAGGAGATGTGGGTTTGGGAAGATTCTCGAGAAGAACTTCCTAGGTTGGGAAGATCCCCTAGAGAAGGAAATGGCAACCCACTCCAGGATTCTTGCCTGGGAAATCCCATGGACAGAGGAGCCTGGTGGGCTATATAGTTCGTGGGGTCGCAAATAGTCCGACATGACTTTAGCGACTAAACAACAAGAGAGACTCGGATAGCAATGTCTTATGGTACATGGTTGCTCCGTCACCCACTCCGTTTGTTCTGACATCCATGCCACCCCCTTACCTCATAAGAAAGTACATTCCCCAGGCTCCCTTGCCAACCAGCTTCCAACTAGCTTTGGTGGAATACAGGGGGACAGGAAGAGGTGAAACACCCACCACCTCAAACAGCATCTGTGGCTCCAATACCATGTGACAGACCCTATGTCCATGACCCACTCCCCTAAGGTGGCCCCAGCACCTGGGATCCAGGGAACCACCTCTTCTTGTCCCTCCGCTGCAAGGGTGGCGGTGGCTCCCTGCAGTGGGTGACCACCTCACCATCCCATTTGGCTTCTCAACAATTCCGTCCCCGGTGAACTCCATGTTCTGTTTTAAACTCCCTCTGAAATGCCTAGAACAAGTTCTTTTTCCCCAGCTGAACCCAGACTGATACACATGGTTAAAGGCCCCCAAGTTTAATCACGAAAGCCAGAAATGTACGATTTGTTTTCATTCTCATCCATACCGGTATCTTCCCTCAACCCATGTACACAAAGCTGGTCACAAAGTCCTGATGCTCCCGCCCCGTGAATCCATGCCTCTCCTCCACCCCCAGGCCGCTGCCTTGGTTCACACCACTGCCCTCTCACAGCAGTGCAGCAGCTCCTCAGTTAGTCTCCCTGGCTACAGTCTTTCTGCCTCCCCAAACATCCTCCAGACTGTTAACACCCTTTTATTTCTAAGGCACGTCTGATCACGATGTTTCCCTGATTAAAATTCTCAAATGGTTCCCCACTGACTGCAGGAGAAAATCAGATCTGCTTGGTTCCCCAGTAAATACGTACTTACTATGTACTCCACCCTGAATCCGAGCCTGGAACCCAAGGACCTCCATGTTCCATTCTGCCTACCTTTCCAGCCTCGCCTGCACACACGCCCAGCTCAAACCGTCTGAACCAGCTGACGCTCTCCACACGCACCCTGCTCCCCTAAGACTCGAGACATTTGTCTGGGTCACCCTTCCGCTGTCCAGCGGTCTCGTGGGTGCCTCGCCGAAGCCCCTCTGACGCCCCCATCAGTCCAGGCTCCACGGCACCTTGCCAACACCCCTTAGATAGAGCTCACTGTCGAGGACTGTTTGTGTTCAGGCCTCCACTAAACAGGGGGCTCTCCGAGGATGAAGAGGCAGGTCACTCCCTCGTGTGTCCTATGCACCTGTCAGGTTTAGTCAAAGAGCTGAAAGACTAAACTAAGTGTCCAAAGTGAGGACAGGGAACCAAGAAAAGGGAGAGGAAGGAGGGGAACATGCTGGCAGGGTCAGCAGACTGCGGACCTCCGCTGGGCCTGCTGGCTATGGCCCAAGCCCTGGCCATTCACCCTTTCCCCTTGCTCGAGGCAGGGAGCTAGAAAAGTCCAGAAGCACAGGGTCCACTAGAGCTGTCTCAGGGCCACTTTAGGGCATGCGCGTTTGCTCATTCAGAACAAATACCAGAGAAGCAAATGAGCGATCTGCATAAACATTTCTATGTGATCTTCGAGTCATGTTCAAACTTCTTGGCTGACCACATGCTCCCTTTTGTTATAACTGACCAGATTAGAATGTAGCTTTTTCCATCCCCAAGGAAATCACCTATTTGGGTCACCTCATTTCTACAACATTCCCCCCCTCCACGAGGTCTCCCCAGCAGTTGCCCACATGTTCTGAGACCATCCGCAGACAATTCCCAGGAATGAATCAAAAATCGGCCAACCCAGCCATGGGTCCCTGGGTCTCAGTGCTATCATGACACCTTTGTGATCTCAAGCTCTCCTCTTGCTCTGCGAATCAGAGGCCCACACTCTACCCCATAGGCCTTCCACTAGTTTCACTGGGACTGCCCAGAACCCAGGGAAATAAAGAATGAGGATGAAGGGAGGGGAGGAAGAAGGCTCTCACCTCCATCAGAAGAATGTCCTTCGAGCTCTGAGCCTGCACCTTTGGGTGTTGGACCTTCACGGCCACCGTCCGCCCATCACGCAGCACAGCCTTGTGGACCTGGGCCAGGGAGGCCGCTCCCAGAGGGGTGTCGTCAAAGCTCAGGAACAAATCATGAATCTGTCAAGAGAGGAGAAGAGAGGACAGGGCAATTACGAGGACTCAACTCACTTAGAGGGGCCAGGGGAGGATGCGCCAGGGCCACCGCTGGCGGTGGCGAACGCCTCCATGACAGACTTCTCTCTCAGCTGCTTTGCCTGGGTCCTTTGCAGCCATGGAAATTCACACACACCTGTCCTCACTCAGGAAGTGAGACAGAAAACACATGCGGAGGACGTGACTCACCTTGTGTTTGGGAACCCAGCGCAACTCCACTTAAAGTCAAAAAAGTGCCATCTAGAATGTCCAAGATTATGCATCACCCATCCATTTAATTACCTACCATTGTACCTCCAGGGGCTTCCCTGGTGGCTCGGATGGTAAAGAATCTGCCTACGAGGCAGGAGACCCAGGTTCAATCCCTGGGACAGGAAGATCCCTTGGAGGAGGGACTGGCCACCCATCCCAGTATTCTTGCCTGGAGAATGCCACAGACAGAGGAGCCTGGCAGACAACCGTCCATGGAGTTGCAAAGAGTCGGACATGACTGACTAAGCGATGAACACTTGTACCACGTGTGCCTCCAAGGCTCTCACAGAAGGATACGCCCCCAAAGTTAACAGAACCTGGGCCCAGGGCAGCTCAAGACAGGGCACCAGATGGAAGATGTTTCAACCCTGCCATCTTGGAAAGCTCAAGGACGCATGGGCTGGAGGCTCCAAACCCAGCAACGACCACTCGTTGCTGCCTGAGCCTTGACGTGTGCCCCCAAGTCCACTCCTGACCCAGCCCCCTGGCAGAGCTCCCAGGGCTGCAGACCAGAGCCCAGCTTTCAGTCTTCACGGGTGATGCCGTGCCAGGCGTCCTGGACAGATCCCCGTCCTCTGTGCCTCACTTGCTCTACGAATCGGACCGTGTACCCCGTGCTCTTTCATCTCTTCTTCCCTTCTACCTTCCCCCTGCTTTCCTCTTAGAAATGCCATCCCAGTTCTCCTGAAGGAAAAGGTCTGATGTGAATGGTATCAGCTAAACGGTCCAGAGGGCAATACTCTACCAGATGGGAAGGAGGGCCCCAAAAGCCTCTTGCAGAATCTCCCCAGGGCGGAAATCCTCGTCCCCTCCATTTCTTGAGTTCCCTGGATAGACTCACAATTCTGGAAAAGCCAGACATTCACACGCACACATACACACACGCCTGTGGGCACGTCTCATACACCTCCCCTCCTCCTCACACCAGGCTCTCATGCCGAGGTCAGCGCAGCCCCCGGCCCCCGCTGCTTCGCTTTGTCCCCCTTCTGCAGTGGTCACTCCACGCTGCCCCCCAGCCCCTCGCCTCTCCTTGGACTTCGGACGTTCACAGGACCCAGGGCCACCCCCACCCCGTCCCTTTGTTTGCTAGGCCGCACCATCACTCCGCTAATCTCCTCTCATAAATCACTCCCTCCAGTCCTGTCATCATTTTTGGAGCTTTCACTGACTCCATGCCATTTATCAATATCCTGCAGGGGCCAAAGGTCCAGGCAAACGCGGGGGGGGCCTCCCCTGTTCTGTCATGGGCACTGCGTCCAGACTGGCTTCCCGTCCCCCTCCTTCCTCACTTTGTACCCCTCCTTACTGCCCCCTTCCCCAACCATGCAATCTGTCTTTTTCCCTCCCTTGTGAGTTCTGGGCTCCCTGAGGGCCAGCTCCTTCCCACACCGTCACCCTGAATCACCCGGGGTCTCTCCACACAAGAACCCTTTATCCTGGGCCTGGGCGTAGACTAAGAACGACGGGACCACCCACCCGTCATAGCGCATTAGAACACCAGCTCCAAACAGGCAGCGATTGTTTTTCTGTTTTGTTCGCTGCTGACTTCCTTGCACTTAGAACAGGACCGTAACTAGTCAGTGCTAAACTAATATTTGTTGAAGGATCGAATCCACTATTCTCTCTATTGGAGAGGGGTTGAATCAACTCCTTCCTCCTTTCGACATGGCTGGTCCACCCTGCTCCCACACCCCTCCTATTCCCAAGGCCTCACGTGTAGTAGGATTTACCTGGGGGCACCCCACCTCTTACTCCAGGGTGGGGGTGAGACCCTGGCCTGCTGAGTCAGAACCCCGCGGACCTCGGGCCATCTTGATTAGATCAAAGACGGGCACATGACCCGACTGGTCCAATCAGACCCAACTGTTCTGTTTGACCTGAGGAAGGGCTTTTCTTTCTTGCTGTTCAACCTGAAGCTGAAAGCTGAACTTGAAGCCTGGAGCTACCAGGGGTCACACAGTAGAAACAAAGAGAGGAGTTGAGCCACGAAAAAGTGAATCCCGGTCACACTGGTCCTAGCCACGCCTCGGTGCCCATCCCATAATATATATATATATATATATATATATATATATTTTTTTTTTTTTTTTTTTTGCTGAAGGCAGTGTGAGTTGCTTTCTGTCACACACAACTAAAGAGGTTCTGACTGACGCAGTGTGCATTCAGGCACCAGCTGGAACAGATGAAAGAAAACTGGGCACGGTGCCCGGTGCCCCCCAAGAGGCTCAGCACGTGTGAGTTCCATCCCTTCCCCACCCTCTTGCTGGGACTGAGATCCAGAAACAGAAGGGAGGTGGAATTTCAGCAACGTTCCCGTCCGTTACATAACGGCAACCACACCACTTCTAGGAAACCCTCTGGTAATTGCTGAAGGAGCACCAAGGAGAAGGCTTTTCTGGAAAAATAGCTGTGAAATCAGACCCTCACTTCTGGCAGCTACAGGGCCAATCTCCCCACTGCAAAGAGGTCTTGAGGGTCATCGGAGCCTATCCCCACCCCAGGCCTCCGCCTGGCTCCCTGGGCACATTTTGCTCATCCTCTGAGAAGGACAGCCAGTCTTCGAATCCGTGTCATTGCGGGGACGTTGCAGAGTCACTGCAACCGAAGAGTGACATGGCATCACTAGGGCTGTGCGTCCAGAAGAGCTGCCAGGAGGGCGGGCGGGGGTGGGGGAGGGGGGACCGGCCAGGGCAAGCATAGCCCAGCCTCCGGGTAACATAGGCCCAGGGAATGGGGAGGGGGCCTTTTATAATCCCCTGCTCCCGCCAGGGGCTGGGTCAGGGGCGGTCCCAGGACCACCCAAGCCCAGGTGCCAATTCGGCACCCTGAACAAGGCCGAGCTGTGAGGACTTGCCCAAATCCCCCATTTGACTAGTGGAAGCAAAGAGAGGCGAAGGAAGTGAGGGTGCACCGGTCACTGGGCACAGGGAACCTGCTGGACAGATAGCCCACCCCACCCCACCCCTGCCCCCCACCACCTCCCGGAGCCCCTGGAGCCATCCTTCTCCCCTCTATCAGTAAGCAAATCACACACCCACACCCCACTGTGCTTACACACACACACACATACACACATTAATTGATTGCTAGTGAATGTTCCTAGCTGGCTTATAAAAAAAGGTAATTAAAGATTGGTGCTACAGCCTGTAATTAAATATGAATAAAGTATCTCTAAATGGAACCTTGATTCAAAG
Source organism: Giraffa tippelskirchi (assembly GCF_054371585.1). NCBI lineage: Eukaryota > Metazoa > Chordata > Mammalia > Artiodactyla > Giraffidae > Giraffa > Giraffa tippelskirchi. Next base: position 148,890,922 of record NC_137281.1, on the reverse strand, counting down.
TGTTCGCTGAAAGTACTTTATGCTGATAGAGAATAAGGAAAAATAGACCCTGTCCCAAAAGCAGAATTGTACCCCCCATGCAGCTGAAACAAACGCCACCCATCTCCAATGAGGCCTCATCCCCCCAGCCCTTTCAGCAGAAAACCATTAGCAGAAACAAACTGCAGCATTTGCAGCAATTAGATTCAAGCAGGGCCCTCAGCTGCCTCCAGTCACTCGCAGGAACCTGTCTCCCTTTCTAAGGCTTCCTTTCCCTGTGTTCTCATTTCTTCCCCTCTGGGTCTGGCGGCAAAATCAATTAAGTAAAACAACTACATTTTAAAATGACTAGTTATGTGCTTTTTAATTACTGTCAGCCCATGATTCAAATATATCGATGTCCCTGTCTGGAAAAAGAAAAATAATCAGAAGGAAAGTTGCTCTAGTTTTGTATGATGTGTGTGTGTGTGTGTGTGTGTGTGTGTTGGGGAGTTTATAAACATCAGAAGGGCGTGTGTGTGTGTGTGTGTGTGTGTGTGTTGGGGAGTTTATGGACATCAGAAAGGCCAGAAGAAACATGTCACCCCTAGGGGTTTAGCTGACCAGGGGCTCAGGTTAAGACTTTGTAACACGAATATGTGAGATGATGGGTGTTAACTAAATTTATTGCCATGATCATTTCACAATATATGTAAGTCAAACCATCACGCTGTACTAAGTTATGAGTATCAATTACATCTCAATAAAACTGGAAGGAAAAAGATGTCAGCAGACTGGCTTCCGCTGAGGTCCAGGAATTGAGAGAACACGTGACATAATACCCCAGTCCGGGGCAGAGTGACTCTCCAGAAAATCAGCCAGGAGGAGTCCCACGAAGCCAGGTTACCGGGCAGTGTTTCCAAAATGTCACACTGAGGAGCCAAGCGCTGGCCAGGTCCTCATTCAGCCCAAAATTAGGAGGCAGGAAGTCGGGATCTTTGGAGAAGCCTCAATAATGATCCCTGGGGAGAGTTCCACTTGGGTCTCTCGGCCAGCCCCACCAGAGCCTACAGCCAGGCAGTCTCGTGAGGACTGGTGCATCAGTCACAGGGTGGGGAATGTCCCAGATTTTCCAGGATGGTCCAATAGCAAATATCCTCTCCTGCTGCCCCCATACTCATTCACCTCAGACCTCTTCTGGACTCAGAAACGACATCCCCATATGATAAAGCTAACAAACCGAACAGACCCTGAACTGGCCAGCTCTAGAAAGAAGCAAATCCAGGCCTTGATGCTGGGGCCAGGCAGTTCCCAGTGAGGAGCCAGGACGACTGCCCAGGGCACCTGAGCGGGTTACCATGGCATCAGCAGCAAACGACATCTGGCTCTCATGGTCTTGAGATGGCCCACCCCACACCTGGCTGGGTGCCAATAGCCTTTGGCTGCCGCCTGATGGGGAGAAGGACAAGTCCCCATGCTAATGAAGTGGCAGGAGTGAAGGGTACCCACCCCAGACTGAGGCAGACAGCAGAGATCTAGCTGTCTAGAACTGCAAAAACACTGTCCAAGCCTGCCTTGGATAGGAAATCCATTCCCCCATCTCAGCAGCATTCCCTAGGAGCCTGCCCCCAGAATCCCTACATCTCACAGTTGCCCCATCAACTGCTACCCCAGCTGCTGCAATTCCTGCCCCTTGAGTAGGGGCTGGACTTAATGGCCATCACTCCTAACAAAGAGCACGTAGACGAAAGGACACTGTCCAGTTTCCAAGACTGTCACCATGATGTCCTCCTTGCTTTCTCTCTTAGAATGCTTGCCTGGGGGAAAGCAAGCTGCCATGTCACGAGGTCCCTCAAGCACCCTGTGGAGAGGTCCACGTGGTAAGGAACCGAGGCCTCCTGCTGATCGCAGGCCATCTTGAAGGCAGCTCCTCCCTCCCCACTCAGGCCTTCCGATGCCTGCACCCCCGCTGACATCTTGACTAGAACCTCACGAAGAGACTGAGCCGAAGCCATCCAGTGAGTCACCCCCAAGTTCCTGACACGCAGAGACCTTAAGACATCAGATGCTTGTTGTTTTAAGGCACTAAGTTTAGGGGTAATTTGTTATGCAGCAGTAGCTGATTAATATACTCCAAGCACACCCTGCCAGACATCACTAATCAATCACAGCGTCACTCCTGCTGGGCCCAGATGATGCCTCAAAATCTCTCTCAACCCTGAGCTCCAGGCAGCCACTACCAACTGACCAGAGTTAGCATATGAGGTGAAACCAATCTGCCATTCCTTAGCCTAAGACAGAGGGTGAGACAGTTGGATGGCATCACCAACTCAGTGCGCACGAGCTGGAGCAAACTCTGGGAGATGGTGGAGGACAGGGAAGCCTGGTGAGCTGCAGTCCATGGAGTTGCAAAGAGCTGGACACGACTGAGCAGCTGAACAACAAGCCTAAGCCAATCAGTCAACAAATATATACATGACAGAAACCCCGGCAGGAGCACAGGCCAACAAAACAGGCAGTCCCGAGCCACGAGGAGACCCTGGTCCAGCAGAATGTCCTACTGGAAGAAGGCGACAGCCTCTGAAAAACACACCTGCATTCTAGCAGGACCTGCTGGAGAGGGTGCCCCCTGCCCAGTGCATCTCACCCAACCACAAGGGGCCTTCCGGCAAGGTAAGAAGAGGGGACCCCCAACATCACCATACAGGCCCTGGGGGGCCAGGGGAGAGGACAGGGCATCCAAGTGTCTCTCCCATCTCCCCACTCAACAGCTGCCCTGCCTCAAGGTGGGGGCACCCCCATCTCCAGCTGCCCACTGAGAACATTTATTATAATAAAAATCACATCAACAATAACAGCTCAAGGACACCCAGATCCTTTCATGGAAGCTGTGTTCCTTCTGGGGTTCTAAAAGATCCAAGCGTTGGTTCTGCAGAGCTGTTAGTTACTGCTACTGCCAAGCTGGGCCAACAGCAGAACTTGAGGCCCTTCTCGACAAGGGTCACCCCCAGAAATAACAAAACATCGTCCCTGTCGAAATTCTTGCAAGGAGGCTGGCACAACACTCAACTCTTACCAATTTGCTGAAGAGCCTCCAGGTACAGGGTAATCATGTATCGGGCTCTGCCAAGGGCATCACAGGTCAGACTAGCTTCTTTTCTCCCGCAGGATGGTGACAAGTAGCTGACAGAAAGAGAACCAAGAAGCCAGGAGCAGCCACACCCTAGGAGAGCCACGGTGTGTTCCCATGGGAATGCCCACCCGCTGGCCAGCTCAGTCAGATCCAATAGGCAGCAAGGCATAATGATTTCAATGCAAGCTCAGGGTCAAACTGTCCTGACTCAAATTCTGGCTCCAAGGTGCATCAGCTTGGGCAATGACATAACCCCTCGGTGCCTCAGCTTTCTCATCTGTAAAATGGGAATTTTGGTACCTACCTCACAGTATCGTATGAAACAACATACATAAAGAGTCTAGGATAGAGCCAAAGAAGACCCTCCAATACTTGTAACAGGAGTAGTGGGTATCCCATCTGATGCCTCCATGAAGAGGACACGGTCTAATGAAAAGGGCATTGGAACAAGGAGGCTGTCAGGTCAGCTCTATCAGCAAGTAAGAGCCACCATGCTCTTTTACCCAAAGACTCCTAACTGGTCTGCCCATTCGTGTTCCTTTCTCTGCCAAGCCCTCTTCCACATACAGCTCAGGTGAGTTTTCCAAACATAAGCTGATCATGTTATGTCTCCCTGCTTCCACCACGTCACCAGCTTCCCAGGGTCAAGATCCTTAGCACGACCCACAGGGTCTGACCTTGCCTACTTCTCCTGCCCCTTCTCCTCTTTCTGGCCCCCTCCAGCTCTCTCTGCCCTGAGCAGGTGGCCTCTTTTGATGACCAGCGCACTCCCTCCCTGCCCACTGCAGGGCCTTTGCACATGCCATCCTCTCCACCTAGAAGGAATGAATAGGAATTCCTCATCGAGGGAATTCCTACTCACCCTTCAAATCATAGCTCGACGGTCACCTCCACAGGGAAACCGCCTCGTGTACAATCTCAGAGCTCACTGCCCTCCTCAATAGCCATCACACAGTTGCCCTCTGCCTCAGTTTATATTTGCTGCATCTCCCTCTTCCCGTCCAGATGACACACTTCTGCTCCTGCTCAGCATTGCCACCAAGGCGCCTGGCACATAAATGGCAAATGAATGGAGGTGAGGTTTTAATGTCCTCATTCTCTTCCTGGCGAGGGGACTCCGGGCCTTCCAGCTGATCCGGGGCAGCTAAAGTGGCTACAGTTCCCTCAAGGTGGCTGGGCACCTCGAGCACTGCGGGTGGAGGGACTCTATGGAAATATTGTGATAATAATGATTAATAAAAAGCAGATAAACACCCAGTGTGCCTGGCCAGCCCCGGGAAGCCATCCATTAGATCTGTCATTCATTAGCGGTTGGAGGGAGGGTGCAGTCCAATCAGATCTCCTCAGTTTAAGCAAACCTTCTGTAAATTGTAGGCTGCAGGCGCTGACATTTGATAAATTATTCTTCATAATCCACCGTGGGCTGTCATAAATCTAATCTTTCAACGTTCCCCATCTTAATAACTTGTCCGGCCTCACAGGGTGACAGGTCTATGTCTCTGCCAGTGATAGAGATCTCTGGGGTAACGAGACCAGAGATCCCAGGCAGTGCAGTGTGACGTTGAGGACCACCACCCGCCCCCACTACAGCCAGGGCAGGTATCCCCTAGGTGATCAGGGCGCAGAGATGATGAGTTGTCTGGGGAGATGAGAAGTGTCTGGGCGGGGGTGGGGGTGTGTGGGGTGGGGTGGTTAGGGCTGTGCCGAGTGTTCACTCCCCATCACAGCGCCCAGACACAGGGGGTGCCAGGAACTCAGACCCGATATCCAGACAGGCTGAGCTCTACGCCCTCCGCTGCAAGCCTGCGCATGTGAGGACTCACCACTTCTTCCTCGAACTCCAGCTTGGTGGGAATAAGGGATGTCACAATATCTTTGCTCCGTGGGGGCTGGATGTTTAACCACGGGAAATCCCTTGTATTTGCATAAACTTTGCTGCTCTTATGTGATTCCCTACCCCCTCTTGAGGTTAGGCAGAGGAGATGCCACCGCCCCCACATAGCCCCTAAAGGTCACTCATTTCTTCATCCAACAAAGGCTCACCGAATGACTGCCATGTGCAGGGCCCCTGGGCGAGTCACTGGGGACCCAATGGGAAGAGTGAGTCCTAACTGCGCAAGGCCACCACCCTCTGCAGTCACTACTGGAACGTCAGGTCCAGTAGGGAGACAGGAGTTAATTACAAAGTCACAAAGAAAGGTAGACGAAGGGAGAGGGAGCTAGTGCCATAAGAGCCTGTGTTCAGGGGGTTAAACCTGGACTGGGAGAACTTCTTGGAGGAGGTGACAAAGAGCTGAGCTCTAAAGGATGCAGAGCCAGTTAATCAGCTGAAGAAAGGAAGCAAGAGCCTTCTAGGCAGCGGGGCAGCCTGTGTGAACCATGAATAAGGGGAGTATGTCGTGGCAACAGGAGACAGCCAGAGAGAGGAGGACCTGCAGCCCCCAACCACATGTGGCGGAAACAGCACGCAGTCCTGGCTGAGCCCAGCTACAGGAGCAGGGGTGAAGAATGCCAGCCACTGCCTGCTTTGGTAGCCCACAAGCAAAGAATGCTCTTCCACATTTTTAAATGAGGAAGCTCAAAAGAATAACACTTTGTGTCATGTGCAAATTACATGAAACTCAATTTCCACACCGGTGAATAAAGTTTTATTGGGACCCAGCATGCCCATTCATTCCTTACTGTCTACGGCTGCTGTCATCCTGCAACAGAAGAGTTCAGTCATTGCAACAGAGAGTATGTGGCCTGAAAAACCTAAGCTGTTTACCATCTGGCCCTGTAGTAGGCAGAAAAATGCCCCCCTCTAAAGATGGACAACTCACCAATACAATGTATGTGATCGTGGGCAAACTTCGGGAGGCGGACAGGGAAGGACAGGAAGGCCTGGCGTGCTGCCGTTCATGGGGTCGCAAGGAGTCGCACACGACTGGGCGACTGAACAACAACAAAGATATCCATGTCTCAGTCTCCAAAGATGTGATGAAATTAAGGCTCTTGAGATGGGACAGTGTCCTGAATTCCCATGTGGACCCAGTGCAATCAACATAAGGGTCCTTATATCAATAAAAGGGAAGCAGAAGGGCCAGTGTTAGAGCAGTGATGTTAAAAGGAAAGGATGAGAGTGAGTTAAATTTAGAGATGCTTCGCTGCTGGCTCTGAAGATGAAGGAAGGGGCCACAAGCCAAGGAATGTAGGCAGCTGTATAAGCTGGAGAAAACAAGGAAAGAGAGTCTTCCCTCAAGCCTCCAGAAGGAACGCAGCAGCCAGCACCTGCATTTTAGGGCTTCTGACTTGGTTGGGAAGATCCTCTGGAGGAGAGCACAGCAACCCACTCCAGTATTCTTGCCTGGAGAATCCCATGGACAGAGGAACCTGGCGGGCTACAGTCCATAGGGTTGCAAAGAGTCGGACACAACTGAAGTGACTTGGCATGATGCATAGGACAGTAATGTAATAAATGTATATTGTTTTAAGCTACTAAATCCAAGGTAATTTGTTATAGCAGCAATAGGAACCTAAAACAGGCCCTGAAATAGAGCATTAGTGTAACACTCTCAGGATATGTCAGTTGTTATTCTTTTCCTGCATTTCCCAGGTTAGAGGTAGGGCTAGAACACTGAAGACTGTGACAAGGAGCTGCACCAGATGCGTGGGGAACCCAGGTCAAGTGCAAACCCTGAGATGTGAACCAGGAAGGGCACATCACGACTTCCGGTTCTGCTGCACCGGGGGACACACCTAGAACCAGTCATGTCCTCACCAGCTTTCCAGGGCAGGGCGCTCTCTGCTCCCCCAGCTGCCTCCGACGTTCCCTCCCACCCCCCAGGTCAAACCCTAATACCTGAACCAGCCTCCTCCCTTCCTCCCAAGGAGCCTCAGACCTCACACAGAACCATCTGTCAGCTCACACACCAGAGACAGGAAGAGCAGTGGGGGCCCTGAGCGACCCCTTATCATCATGCTGATGATGCAGGAGCTGTCCCCACTGTTGAAGTTACAGCCCCTCCTTCTATAAAACCCGTTTCACACACACACACACACACACACACACACACACACACACACACACACACACACTCCTACAGCTCTTGTCAGATGCAGGTGCTGATGACTTTTTAAACATCTGGAAACCAGGAACTCAGTGCTAGATCCCAGCCTCTCCAGGCTGAACCCCAAATTGCTCAGTCTCACGTGGACTCTCCAGCCTTCTCTGACCACCAGCTTTAAGGAGAGCTCCTGAACATGCCCGGCGCCTCTCCAGCCTCACCTTTCAGAGGATCTCTCTGTCCAGCCACTACACCTCTTTTCTTCCCCCAGACAGATCCACACTCTCCACCACAGAGGCGGTGTCCTGCCACCTCTGCATTCTCTTTGTCCCGCCTCCCCCTCCCCTAACGTCCCTCTGGCCTCGGCTTCATCCTCACTTCCTCAGAAAGGCCACCCAGGCCCCCACACGAAGAGCACTACTCTTCTCTTGCGGCCTTTATCACAAGTGCCAAAAGCTTTTCATTTTCCCGAATGTTTGCTTAGCATCTGCCGTCCCCACAACTGGATCAGGAGTGCCCGTGACAGCAGCTTGCTCGCACACATGACCCCCAGCGCCCGCACAACAGAGCTCAGTAAACATCTGCTGAGCCGATAAATGAACAAGCCCAAGATGGGTGAGGTCCTGGGAGGGAGGAAGGCTGCAGAGGGTCCACATGGGAGCCCCAGCCCTTGGGCCAGCCACGCCACCCAGACCCAGCCCCGGAGGCCCCAGCCCCGCAGTGCGGCTAGGGTTCAGAGGTCTCCCCGGGGTCCTCAGCCCTGCCTCTGCCCGTCAGCTCAGGCCGCTCCACCCATTCTCTGGGCCTGTCCGCTCATGCTTCTTTTATAGCACTGAAGTCCTGCCCGGGTCTGTCCCCCTTCAGAAGGTGCCCTAACTCACCCCTCCCTGCATTCCTATTTGTGGATTCCGAGAACACCGGAAAACTTGCCCAAAGAACACCTGAAAACTTGCCCAAACTTCAGAGAACTTCCTCTCATCCTGTCTCAACCTCTTATTAAGTTACACCTACAATGGCACCCTACTCCAGTACTCTTGCCTGGAGAGTCCCATGGACAGAGGAGCCTGGTAGGCTGCAGTCCGTAGGGTCGCAAAGAATCGGACACGACTGAGCGACTTCACTTTCACTTTTCACTTTCATGCATTGGAGAAGGAAATGGCAACCCACTCCAGTGTTCTTGCCTGGAGAATCCCAGGGACAGCAGAGCCTGGTGGGCTTCCGTCTATGGGGTCGCACAGAGTCGGACACGACTGAAGCGACGCAGCAGCAGCAGCACAGCTCACTCTGTATCCGAAACACAAGCTCCTCCGAGAAGTCAGTTGCGTGATGTCAATAACTTGAGGAGAGCAGCCCACACGGCACCCTCCTCTGACTCCGCCCCGCCCGTTCCACTGTGGAAAGTGTTGCGCCCTCCAAGTTAGGGGGTCTAATCCCACCCCTGCCACCAACTGGCAGCATGGCCTGAAGGAAGCTGCTTCACCTTCTCTCGATCTCAACGCCTCCTCGCCTGTAAAAGGAGGTGTCAGGGCACGTGATCCTTGATAGCCTTCCCAATTCTGTGATCCTGGAACACTTACCTTCCAGCCAACACTCCTCTAACTGTGCCTCCCAGCCACCTTCTACACACACACACACACACACACACACACACGCATGCACACGTACACACTACATCTGCTTCTCCACCAGGAGTCGGCTTACCCTCTCTGGTCACACACATCCCCTAACTGTGCCTCCCAGCCTCCTTCTACACACACACACACATCCGCTTTTCCACTAGAAGTTGGCTTACCCTCTCTGGTCACACACACACACACACTCTCACACTCAGAGTCACTCCCAAGAGGCACAGGCAAGGCCCCTAAGGGGTCCCCCTTGAAGCAGAGCCCGCTGTGGGCAGAGATCACCAAGGGTACCTGGCCTGGGACATGGGCTTGTTCCTGAAGCTCCATGAATAAAAAAACAGGCACAGCTGGCCTATTCATAATCAGCATAAAAAATTGATTAGCCCTTTCCAGATTAAACATTATTGTTTCAACGAGGAACATAAATCAGGTGGACGTGGAGGGCTTGCCTCCCTCTGCTGTCAAGGAGCGGCGTCGGGTGGACGGCAAGCAGGGCCAGTGGGAGGAGAGGAGGGCCCCCCACCTGCATGCACAGAGGGGCAGCTCCTTGTCCAGGGGGGAGCTGGAGAGGAGAGCCCGACAGCCCCCTCCCCACCGTCCCCAGGCTCCTCAGAGCACCCGCTGAGCCATCACCCGGTGGGGCCAGCCTGGGGTTGAAGGCAAAGGCAAGGACTGGAGTGACCTCACAGGAGGGAGCTTGGCCCCCAAGGGCTAGACTGGGTCTCAGAGGCCCAACAGCATGGCCTTCTTTTTTTTTTTTTTTTCTAATTTATTTATTTATTTTAATTGGAGGCTAATTACTTTACAATATTGTAGTGGTTTTTGCCATACATTGACATGAATCAGCCATGGGTGTACATGTGTTCCCCATCCTGAACCCCCCTCCCACCTCCCTCCCTATCCCATCCCTCAGGGTCGTCCCAGTGCACAGGTCCTGAGCACCCTGTCTCATGCGTCGAACCTGGACTGACGATCTGTTTCACATATGGCAATATACAGTTTCAATGCTGTTCCCTCAAATCATCCCACCCTCACCTTCTTCCACAGAGTCCAACCAAGGAAGCCAGAATTGAAAGAGATACGTGTACCCCAATGTTCATCGCAGTACTGTTTACAATAGCCAGGACATGGAAGCAACCGAGATGTCCATCAGCAGACAAACGGATAAGAAAGCTATGGTACATATACACAATGGAATATTACTCAGCTATTATAAAGAATGCATTTGAATCAGTTCTAATGAGGTGGATGAAACTGGAGCCTATTATACGGAGTGAAGTAAGTCAGAAAGAAAAACATCAATACAGTATATTAATGCATATATATGGAATTTAGAAAGATGGTAATGATGACCCTATATGCGAGATAGCAAAAGAGACACAGATGTAAAGAACAGCATGGCCTTGAACCAGCCCCTCTCCTCCATGAAGCAGGCTGTGTAACTGAAGTGTGTGGGTCTCTGGAGTCAGACATCGCTAAGGTTCAGTCGCCAGCTGAGCCACTGTCCTGCTGTGTGACCCTCAGTTAAGTTACTGAGCATCTCTGAATCTCAGTATCCACACCTGGGAAACATGGGGCAAGGGATACCCACCTCGCTGAGCTGCTGTGAGGACTAAATGAGACCAAAACCTCCAACACATGCCGAGGAAGGAGAAAACAAGCACTTCATCAATACTCAGTTCCTTGACCTGCCAGGGTTCCCCATCTGCCTGCCCCAGCTCCCACTCAGCAATGCTAGGAGAGGCCATCAAACGCCAGAATATGAAACCTCATGAAAAGCAGGGTGCTCCTTACAGAGAACAAGGGAACTCAGGAGTTAAGAGCTTGGGTTCTGCAGCCGGTCCCGGCTTTTGCTGCTTATGCTGCCTGATACTCTCTGTGTGACCTCAGGCATGTGGCTCAGCCTCTCTGGTCCTGGCTTGCTCCTCTGTGAAATGGGAATAACTGCACTCCCCCCGTCAAAGGGCAGCTGTGAGGGTTGTAAGAGGTGATGTCTGCAAATTGTGCAAGGGTCCCACACATTCCCTCTGGCCTTTCCTCTGGTTCTGGCCTGACTGTCATTCTACATATTTGCATCTGTGCCTGAGGACTCTGCCTCCAAAGCCACAGGAATTAACAGCCCTCAGGAGCAGCCCTCACTCAGGAAGTTAGCTGGTGCATAAACACCCTATCTTCTCCCTGGCTGTTGGGCGGGATAATTCTAAGGCAGCTGTTCGGCACCATTTCCCAGTCTCCCCTCAGAGTTACCTTCATCCACCCACATGGCAGCTGGTTTAAGAGCACACAGCCACCACTGCCCTCTCTGCCCTGGACCACATTCCCACTTCCCTCTGGAAGCACCTGCTGTTTATTGCTGTTGCTTAGTCGCTCAGTCGTGTCCAACCCTTCTGCGACCCCATGGACTGTAGCCCACCAGGCTCGCCTGTCCATGGAATTCTGCAGGCAAGAATACTGGAGTGGGGTTGCCATTTCCTTCTCTAGGGGATCTTCCCGACCCAGGGATCGAACCTGTGTCTCCTGCTTGACAGGTGGATTTTTCACCACTGAACCACCTGGGAAGCCCAAGCACCTAAGCTTCCACAAAACCACTTTCCCTAGAACCCTTTTCTTGGAGTCATTTTCTCAGAGCCCCCAAACAGGATGGGCACCTCTCATGCCATTAGCACTGGGCCGAAGTTGGCATTTACATTCCCTGTAGGATGGGGCAGAACCTGGGACTCCTCCAAGCCATCGCTTCTACGCCGGCCATCACCAGTAGAGACAGTTGTCTGGCTCACATGGAGACAGAAACTACTGCAATCACATCCACCCTGCCTGTACCACCAATCCCAGCCCTGAAAGATGCAAGTAGAGACCCTCTTTCCACGGGAAGGGGACAAAAGGCCACAGTTTCATTCAAGGAGAAGATGAGGGCCCTGCAGTCCCTTCAGCAGCCCAGAGGACATGAGGCCACCTGTCCAGGCAGCTCCTTCAAGGGCAGAGACTATGGCACTCATCCTCTGGCCTGTAGCCATCTGACTCACTGTCCAGCTTAGGGCACTTGCTCGGAGCTGCAGGAGGATGGATGGTGAGGGAAGAACGTGGCCCTGCCTCAGCCCCAGGAGACAGCTAAAAAGACGTGGCTCAGGAGTAAAGAATCCACCTACCAATGCAGGAGACACAGGTTTGATCCCTGGGTCAGGAAGATCCCCTGGAGAAGGGAATGGCAACCCATTCCAGTATTCTTGCCTGGAGGATTCCATGGACAGAGGAGCCTGGTGGGCTATAGTCCGTGGGGTCACAAGGAGTCAGACATAACTGAGCGACTAAACGTCAGGGCGAGTTCACCTCTGCCAGACGTGAGTGATGGACAGAGCCCCCGCCCCCTCCCAAGGTTCCTGCCTTACGCCGCTCCATCCATCCGGCACTGTTGACTGACTCTGCTGAAATGTTTCTTCATTAGTCAGGGGGGCTTGCATAACACATGTCCATGCTCGTGCCCACACACACACACACACACACACACTGTTAGCTGATTTAATGTAATATTACTCCCAAGAGCTGGAGCCTGGGGCCACTCCCTGAAGCTTACACATCAAGGCCCACTCTAACACCTATTCTAATGCCCTCCAGGAACCAGCTCCTCTTCAGGGCTAGCAGCTAGAAGGCAGGAGGGGTGGGGCCTTAGGCAACAGAGTTCAAAACCTGCCTCTGCTTCCTTTAGCTTTGTGACTCTGGCTATTTCTTAACCTCTCAGGGCCTCTGCTGCCTCATATGCAAAACTGGAATGGTAAAACCTACCAACCTTGCAGAACGACTGTAAGGGTTAGAAACAAAATCTATAAAACATCCAGTCAATGTGTGCTATATAACATGTACCAAATACACAGAAACCGTACCATTATCATCTGCTGACATGAACATCTCTGGTTCTGTTGGCCTTACCCTCTTCTTGATGCCTTTTTGTGCCTTGCTCCTTCCACCTCACCCCAACTGTAACCTTGGGGTTTGAAGAGGGGGGAGTGACATCTTACGGACCCACCTCCTCTGACCACAGTGACCGGTCTGTACGGAATGGACACCGTGTTTGCTTCCTAGGGCTACCACACCAAATCACTACTGACTGGGTGTCTTAGAACAACACAAATGTATTGTTTCATGGTTCTGGGGACTAGAAGCCTGGAATCAAGGTGATGGCAGGCCTGGATTCCCTCTGCAGGTTCTAAGGGAGAATGCTTTCTTGCATCTTCTTGGTTTCTGCTGGTGTCTCACAATCTTCCGAGTCTCTCAGTTCATCATCGTTACATCACTTAGATCTCTGCTCCCATTGTTTCATGGCCTTCTTAGAAGGACAAACCAGTTACTGCGGCCCACCCTAAGCCAGTATAAACTCATCTCAGGTTGCCTGATTACATCTACAAAACCTCATCTCACAGTCTGAGGTTCCAGATAGACCTGAGTTAGGGGGATGATGGGGAACACTTTATTCTGTAAAGTGAAACTAGAAAGGGGTGGAGAGTCTCTCCTGGGGCCACAGCTAGGAAGAGGTGAGGCCAAGAGTGGCTGGTGGCCAGTAGTCATGGAGGGAACCATGAGGGAAGCTGACCTTCACTCCTGAAGGTCATGAAGGTCACTCAGGAAGAAGTTGAGAGATAGAAGAATCTGGGAAGAGCTCCCCGAAGGCCCGGTTCGACTCCAACCCTTGCTAAGATGTGGTTCCATGAGCCAAGACATCTGCCTTTTTGCCTCCGCTAGTTCAAGTTGGGGTCCTGATCCTCACAGCCAACGCACCACCCGTGATGAGTTGATTTGTGTCCAAATATCTGTGTGTTAAGCCCCAGCGCTTAGGACATGAACTTGCTCGCAAACAGGGTCCTTGCAGCTGTAATTAGTTGAGATGAGGTCGTGGTGGCATAGGCTGGCCCCCAATCCAACAGGACTGCATTTATGAAAACTGGAAATTCAGACACAGAGATAGACACACACATACAGAGGGAGAACGCCAGGTGAGGGTGAAGGCAGAAATCAGGGTAGTGCTTCTGTAAACCAACAAACACCAGAGACTGCCTGCAAACCTCCAGAAGGGGAGAGGCATGCAACAGGGCCTCCCCAACACCCACAGGTGAACCATCCCTGCCGACACCGGGATCTTGGACTTCCAGCCACCAGAACTATATGACAACAGGTTTCTGTTACATAAGCCACCTGACTTATGGTACTTCATTACAACAGCTCTTGCAAACTAACAGACCCTCAGCCAAGTTCCCTGTCATTCCAGCCCTTCTGGCCTGCTCTCAGTGAGAAACAAGCTGTGGTCAGCCCTGGCCACCGCATTGCCCAGCTTCACATGCCCTCATATCTTCCTCCTTAAATCTTCCTCATCCTCTGAGGGCTAGTTCATGGCCCACCTCATCCAAGAACCCCCTTCTGAACTTGCCCCACAAAGTGAAAAGTGAAAGTGAAAGCCACTCAGTCATGTCCTACTCTTTGCAATCCATGGAATTCTCCAAGCCAGAATACTGGAGTGGGTAGCCTTTCCCTTCTCCAGGGGATCTTCCCACCCCAGGGATCAAATCCAGGTCCTCCTGCATTGCAGGGGGATTCTTTACCAGCTGAGCCACAAGGGAAGCCTAAGAATACTGGAGTGTGTAGCCTATCCCTTCTCCAGCAGATCTTCCTGACCCAGGAATCGAACCGGGGTCTCCTGCATTGCAAGCAGATTCTTTACCACCTGAGCCCTGCATTTCTCCTGCATCAGCCCCACAGCTGAGCACTTAATTCTCTAAAATTACTCCCTCTGTGGAGTATTCTATCTGCCTGGTTTTGGGGTTGCAGGAAGAAGGGACATGGCTTTGATGCTTTCTGTATCCTCCATAGTGCTGTCATAGAGGTAAGAGCTATCAGTCACTCAACAAACCTGTATTTTCTGAGTGAGCAAAGTATCAGTCCAAAGTATCAGTGGGGCCAGCATGAGCCGATGCTCTCTCTTCACAGAACAGCCTGGACACAGCAGCTCAGCAGAGGATGTGGGCATCCCTGTAGGCCAGATGCCAGGGACGGGGACCACCCCAAGCATGGCCTGCAGGCTGAGGGCGAACTGGTGAGCGCATGGGTAGAATCGCCTCAAACCACAGATGAGGCTGACAGAAGGATACAAAGAACAGAATCCTATCCCCTTGGTGGGTGAACTTGGGAATGTCGAGCCTCCTCAAAGGCCACAGGGATCCCCAAGGTCCCAAGCAAGGTGGAAGCTACCTGAGGCCCTCTGGGTTTCGCTGAGAACAAGAATGGCCTCGTTTCCTGTGCCAGGCCCCTCCTGCCGGGCACAAAGCTTCCAGCCCTGAACAGAAGAGTCCAGGAGGATGAGCCCTGGGTCAGGAGTCAGGACACCCGGTTTCTACTCCTGCCTTTACCACCAAGCAGCTGTGCCACTCTGGGCAAGTTACTTCCCCTCTCTGAGCCTGTTTCCTCACCTGCAAAAAAAAACAGGCTTGGACAAGATGATTTCAAAACCCGTATAACCCATGAGTTAGTGACACTCTGGGATAACTTGTGTCTAAAGCAGCTGCCTCCGGTCAGGGAGGGCTCGATGAGAAGATACAGCGTTCATCAAGCCCCAGGAAGGTCCAGGCACCAGGGTAAGGTGCTGGATGTACATGTGATGATCCTGTCTCACTGCTTCATTTCTTCCTCACAGCCCCATACCCGACAACCACAGCTAACAGCTGCTGGGATTCACGATAAGCTGGGCACTGCATTCTAGACGGTCTAGTCTTTCAGTCCTCATCACAGCCCGATTAATGCAAAGGTTCTATTGTCATTCCTGTTTACAGATGAGGAAACTAAAGCTCAGGAAAAAAAAACCAATGAGGGACTTCCCTGGTGGGCCAGTGGCTAAGACTCTGAGCTCCCAATGCAGGGGGCCCAGGTTCCATCCCTGGTCAGGGAACTAGACCCCGCATGCCACAGCTAAGACTAGGTGCAGCCAAACAAATGCAATAAATAGACTTTTTAAAAAAAGAAAGAACTAATGATACAGTGAGAATATGATAGATTCAGGGTCTGGGCAAAGCCTGCTGAATCTAGAGCCTGTTTTATTAACCTTTATGCCATGCTGCTTCAGAAATGATCCTTTTGGTCCTTCTAGAAGCCAAACCCTGGCCTCCCGTCAGCCCATCATTTAAATAGCCCCAGACACACCCTCATACAGCACTCTACGGGCTTGTACAGGAATGTCCCAGGGAACAGTGGGACCAAGACCAAGGCGGGGCAGAGCTGGCCTCCCTGAGAACCCCAGACCCCACAACCCTGAGCCATGATGCCCTGCCTCCGCTGGAGTGTCTCGGCGCACGTTATAACCCATTATTAAGCACCTTCTGTGTGCTGGGCACTGGACAGAGTCCTGAGGAAACCCCAAGACTAGGGGGAAGGGACCTGCCATCCTGGGAACACAAACTGCCCTCTGAGACGACCAGACCACCAGGCTGAAAGAGAAGGCCAGCCTGTCCAAGGGGACGGGGCATCTGAAATAGCTCAGCAGTCAACCCAACCATGTTACAACACCTACTATGTGCAGAGCCCACACTAGGCCCCACTGGGGATTCAAGATGGGCAGGCAACCGATCTCAACACAACAGACAACTGCCTAAGAGCAGCAACAGGGGGAGAAACACAAAGAGGCATTAATCCTGACTGGGGGGTACCTGGGGGGGCGCAGGGGGACCACTTCACCAGACACTGCACCTCAGTTTCCCAGCTGTAAAGTGAGTAATAATAATAGTACCCATCTCAGAGGGTTCTAGTGAGAAGTGAGTGGATCCATGTGAAAGCTGTAAAGCAATGCCTGACACCTGACAGGCATTCACAATGTGTGTGTGTGTCTGTCTGTGTGCGTGTCTGTGTGTGTGTGTCCATCTGTGCATGTGTCTGTGTGTGTTTATCTGTATTTGTCTATGTGTGTGTGTCTGTGTCCGTGTGTGTGTGTCTGTGTGTGTCTGTGTCAGTGTGTTTGTGTCTGTGTCTGTGTGTGTCCATCTGTATGTGTGTCCATCTGTGTGTGTCTCTGTATGTGTGTCCATCTGTGTGTGTGTCTATATGTGTGTCTGTGTGTGTATCTGTGTGTCTGTGTATCCATCTGTTTGTGTATCTGTGTGTGTGTGTCCATCTGTGTGCATGTCTGCATGTGTCTGTGTGTGTCTGTGTGTTTTGTGTGTGTGTCTGTATCTATGTGTCCATCTGTGTGTGTGTCTATGTATGTGTCTGTGTGTGTGTCCATCTGTGTGTGTGTCTGTGTCTATGTGTGTGTGTGTCAGTGTGTGTTTGTGTCTGTGTGTGTGTCCTTCTGTATGTGTGTCCATCTGTGTGTGTCTCTGTGTGTGTGTCCATCTGTGTATGTGTCTATGTGTGTGTCTGTGTGTGTATCTGTGTGTCTGTGTATCCATCTGTGTATCTGTGTGTGTGTGTCTGTGTGCGTGTCTGCATGTGTCTGTGTGTGTATCTGTGTGTGTGTGTCTGTATCTATGTGTCCATCTGTGTGTGTGTCTATGTATGTGTCTGTGTGTCTATCCATGTATGTCCATCTGTGTGTGTGTCTGTGTGTTTGTGTCCGTGTGTGTGTATATGTCAGTTTGTGTGTGTCTGTGTATCTGTGTGAGTCTGTGTGTGTGCCCATCTGTGTGTGTGTCTATGTCTGTGTGTCTGTGTGTGTTTGTGTTGGTATGTGTGTCTGTCAGTATGTGTGTGTGTCTGTGTATGTATGTGTGTGTATGTCTGTGCATATGTCCATCTGTGTGTGTCTGTGTGTTTGTGTCCGTGTGTGTGTCTATGTCAGTTTGTGCGTGTCTGTGTATCTGTGTGAGTCTGTGTGTGTGCCCATCTGTGTGTGTGTCTATGTCTGTGTGTCTGTGTCTGTTTGTGTTGGTATGTGTGTCTGTCAGTATGTGTGTGTGTGTGTGTATGTGTGTGTCTGTGCATGTCTGTGTGTGTCTATGTCTGTGTGTGTCTATGTCTGTGTGTGTCCATCTGTGTGTGTGTCTGTGTGTGTCCATCTGTGTGTGCCTGTGTGTGTCCATCTGTGCATGTGTGTGTATCTGTGTCTGTGTGTGTCCATCTGTGCGTGTCTGTGCGTCTGTGTGTTTGTCGGTGTGTCTGTGTGTCCATCTGTGCGTGTGTCTATGTGTGTGTGTCTGTGTGTCTGTCTGTGTGTGGGTGGTGTTGCTGTTGTCGCAGCGGCGGTGGTGGTGACAGTGGGAGCTTGAAGGAGGAGAAAGCCTGAGAAAGAAGGGGGGGACGAGAAGACCGCCCTGAGGAGCAGAGGCCGGCTGACGGGAGACACCCGTGCGGTCAGGGCGCAGCTGTGCGCAGGCTGCAGAGAAGGTGGGCGCGCGGGGGCGCCCTGCTCCCCGGGGCCTCCGGCCCACAGGCGGGGCGGGAGGCGGCCCAGGCTGTGCAGGGTTCACCGAGGCGGGACGGGCGCCCCCGCCCGGGGGAGGGGCGCGGGGCCCGGGGCCGGCCCAGCGCCGGCAGGGGAAGAGCAGGCGGCCGCCTCGGTCTCCGCCCGGTGACTAACAGCGCGCCATCCGTCCCGGCTGACAGGGACGCCGCCCGCCATCCGTCTCCCGCTCGTTAAATTACCATTTTATGGCCCAAATCTCTCTCCCATAATTGATAAAAATCTCCTGTGGATGTTCGGCATTATTGGGGGGGAAATGTTTTTCTATTTTTCATTACGTTTTTTAATATAAATGTGTTTTTTATTGAGAGCTGCTGGGAAGGCTGGAGGAGGGTCACCTCCCCTCGCCACACCGGGTCCTGCCCGCACTCCAGCTCCCTCTGCTCCCCTCCCAGAACACTTGGGCGGGAGCCTGGGGCAGGTGGGGCGCTGTCTGGGGAGAGGAAGGAACTAGACGCCAGAACAAACTCCAAGGTTGTGCTGAAGACCGAGAGAAGCAGGTCTACAGACAGCTGAGGCCCTCGACGTGGTCCCCAGCTCCAGGCCAGCAGAGCAGCCCTCGGGGTGGTATAAAGGGCGCGCCGACCTTGCCCGGCCCCGAGCCGGGGTGTATGAGAACCAGGCAGGAGCACCTCGCCACCCCGAGGGCGGGGACCCCCAGGGGCTGACACAGAGGAGTGCTCCATCAATACGTGTGAGGGAAAGCAGAGACACACAGGGAGGAGTTGGGTCGGCCTTGGAAAGAAGGCAGCGGGGAACACGGGGCCACGGAGGCGGGTGTCATCAAGGAGGAAAGCTTTCCTCCCAGGGGTATCTATCCCAGGGGTAGAAAAGATTCCTTTGCAGTCTGTCCTACGCTGTTCTCCACCCCTAGTTCAACCCGGGGCATGCTTGTCCCTGCACACATCCCATACCCAACTCCTACAGGACAAGGGAAGTTGAGTCCAGCTGCCATCCTTCAGGTGAGGCAGGCACGAGGGGGCCTAGTGAGAGAGTCAATTCCTAGGCAGGTTGATGAGAAGTCCGGAGTCTCAGAGGAGGAGAGAGGAGTCTGGGGTTTTCAAGGAGGAGGAAAGGACAAACTTTTTCCTCTATATTCCTTAGTCTTAGACACACAAAATGCTTTTTTTTCCCCTTTAAGCCTGGAACTGATGATTACACAACTCAGTTTAAACTCTGTACTAGGGATTATGTAACAACAATGTATCCTGCTTGAGGACAGTTTCTCCTTCCTGAAAACCCTCTGACTAATCCTGATATCTTCAGTCAGTTTAGTTCAGTCAATCAGTCGTGTCCGACTCTTTGCGACCCCGTGTACCACAGCACACTAGACCTCCCTTTCCATCACTAACTCCTGGAGTTTACTCAAACTCATGCCCATTGAGTCGGTGATGCCATCCAGCCATCTCATCCTCTGTCATCCCCTTCTCCTCCTGCCCTCAATCTTTCCTAGCATCTGGGTCTTTTCAAATGAGCCAGCTCTTCGCATCAGGTGGCCAAAGTATTGGAGTTTCAGCTTCAGCATCAGTTCTTCCAATGAACACCCAGGACTGATCTCCTTTAGAATGGACTGGTTGGATCTCCTTGCAGTCCAAGGGACTCTCAAGAGTCTTCTCCAACACCACAGTTCAAAAGCATCAATTCTTCAGCACTCAGCCTACCTTAGAATGTATATTATAGGAGTGGTCTGGTAGGATCTTTCTATTGTTAAGTTCTAACCCTGTTATCCTAAAATGTAAATTGTGGGAGTGGGTCTGGTAAAATTTTCACAAACCTGAGACATTCTTTTGATTTATTGTAATAACTAATTAAAAAACGATACAGCTCCCTGCTCACACTAGCAAGGGGGGCACACCCCCTCTGATGTCTGTGTCAGATGCTTTCTCTGTCTCTTTTCTTACTTTAATTAAACTCTGTTACACAAAAGCTCTGGAGTGATCAAGGCTGGTCCCTGGTCCCGAAGTTAAATCTTCTTCTTTGGAGATCGCGAATCTGACATTGTTCACCGTAAGCTATCACTAGACACAGCACAGCTACCAGCTCCCTGACCCCGGGTACTCATGGCTCTATCTCATCTGTGGAGTCAGTCCAAGACCACACCGCAGGTGCTGCTGAGTGGCCTCAGGAAACTGCCCAGTGAGCCCCCGGCAGCCTCCCAGGGTGGAGGGAGGCTCTCAAGAAGCCCCGGGGACAGGCTCCAAGGCAGCCTGCGGGAGGCTTCTACCAGTGAGGGCAGGGGCTGGCCATGAGATGGAACACTGGGTACCAATGGGAGGGGCGGGGGAGGGAAAGGCAGATTCTTCCGGCAAAATAGCATCGGGGACAGAGAACCACATCTTGTATCAGAAAATCTGGCTAAAGACCCAACTCCACCATTTCAAGTCCCTCAGGACCTTGGTTCCTCACACACCGAAAGCATCCAGCACAACACAGAAACGCTAGCTAATGTTTGCTGGCCACCTGCTCTGTGCCAGGCGTGGGCTCCATGCTCCATGTACACTGATTCATTTCATCGCCACAGCAAGCCGAGGAGGTAAGGTACCGTTATTAACTCCATTGTACTAAAGAGGAACCTGAGGGACAGAGAAGATAGTTGCTCGTCCAAGGTCGTGAAGTTGCTCAGCCGTGTCTGACTCTTTGCGACCCCATGGACTGTAGCCTACCAGGCTCCTCTGTCCATGGGATTTTCCAGGCAAGAGTACTGGAGAGGGTTGCCATTTCCTTCTCCAGGAGATCTTCCCAACCCAGGGACTGAACCAGGGTCTCCCGCATTGTAGGCAGATGCTTTATCGTCTGAGCCACCAGGGAAGTCCCGGTCATGAGGCCAATAAAGCCAACAGGCAATTTCTGGCTCCTGCCCACCTCAAAGGCTCAATATAGGAGCTTGTCGGTCAGGTGAAAGCAGGACCCAGCTGGGGCACCTTGTCCTCGTTCTCACAAAGTTCTCTGCACGCCAGCAGAGGTCCTGCGTGCAAACGCGCGGAAATGATAAGGGTCACCCTAGGGTTGGCCACTCACTCTGCAAGTCCCCTCCCCCGGCCCCGAGCCTGCAGCCCGCCCGAGTTCCCCCCCCGTCAAGCCCCTGCCCCAGTCTCTGTGCTGTCTCCACCTGGGGCTCCCTCACCAGGACCTCTCACTGGGGCCGAGAGCACTCCGCCCTCACCTCCCCCGTCTTCTGCTTTTGCCTCCGCTGCTCCTCATGTCAGTAGGGCCTTCTCTCTGCCACCCCCACCAAGCTCGATAAATGAATGATGTTCCTGGGAGCAGGGCTTCTTTCTCTCCTTTCTGAACTTTTGCTGACACCCGAAACGTCACCCTCCACCTATCTGTAGGTGCGTGTGAAGCAATGGGGGGTGCGTTTTCCCATCTGAACCGCAGTGGTTCTTGTCTGCATTCTCACAGCCACTTGGGTCGGATGGTCCCTCAGAAACACTTGAGCACTTGTCCCTGGGTGTCACGAGGGGGTTACGAAACCAGGTCAAGTCTAGAAGCCCCACCCCACGGAAGCTCAGCGGGGAAAAGACTGATAAAATGTGTTTCGGAGGACAGAAGCCAAATCCCAAGCCTTCAGCACCAGCACAAACAGGGCCCCTTACAAAGGTACTTCTGTGCTCCGGCCTCTGACCTCATTTCCTTCCATTTTTCGTTGAGTTTCAGAGTTGGAAAGAATATCATCTGATACAACTATGTTCCAGGACAACAGACGAAACTGGATCACTCACTGAAATGTATTATAAGGAGACTGGACTTGTCCATGTGTGTTCTGGGAGGGCGGAGGGATGTGTGTGTGTGTGTGTGTGTGTGTGTGCGCGCGTGTGCGTGTGCGTGTGTGTGTGTGTGTGTGTGTGTGTGTGTGCAACCAAAGATAACTACCAATGTAGCTGAAAATTCTCTTATCTCTTCCTGAGTCCCACTGTAACTCCTACCCCCAAGCTCTCCAACCACCTCAAACCTCCAGCCTCACCTCCCACACCTGTGAAAGATGACCTCATCTCCCAGGTTACTAAGGAAATTCAGCTCCACTCCATCCCTTTGCTGAGTCCCTCTCCAAGCCCTCCTCTTTCAGGCTCACCTTATGAAAAGAACATCCAAAGACCTTTCGTAACGTAACTTCAGCCCTAGCTTTACACCTCCGCCCCACTAGTCACCAGCCTAAACTCCCTCTACCAGTCAGCAAGACTATT
This sequence comes from Giraffa tippelskirchi, assembly GCF_054371585.1. Taxonomy (NCBI): domain Eukaryota; kingdom Metazoa; phylum Chordata; class Mammalia; order Artiodactyla; family Giraffidae; genus Giraffa; species Giraffa tippelskirchi. The sequence goes on along the minus strand of NC_137281.1, from coordinate 148,868,546 downwards.
CACCATGCGCTCCCTCTCTGTGTTTTATGCTTTCCACCACCTGCCTGCATCTTTGGTCCATTTCACTAACTGGTGACCCCCTCCTCCAACCTCCACCTCCCCCAACCCCACTTATCTTTGAGAACCTAGATGAGACACCATGGGCTTCAAAAAGCTTCCACCCACCCAAATGTAATCTCCCTCCCCATTTCTCCCCCCTCCCCACAGGACCAGGTATTACAGTGATGGGTATACCTCCTGATGATCCTAGACTAGGTGGGCCAGAAGGTTTTACCCATTTTGACTGTAGCTACAACTTCCAGCTCTGTACCTTTTCCCCTAAATACCAGCTGCTTAGACAACAGACAGAATGAAAAAAAAAAAAAAATATATATATATATATATATATGATAATGAAGGAAAAGGTACTGAACCACAGAACTGAAGGCTGTTAGAGCCTACAGGGGCCTTAGAGAACTCCTACTCCACATGAAGAAGCTGTAAGGATGGGTTGGTGGTCAGCCCAAAGAACCCAGCCAGGTCCTCCAGCACAGAGACAAGAGCTCCTAAGACCCAGGGTAGTCAACAGTCTCGTAACTTAAGCTTGCATCTGCCCCATTCAGGGTGCAGAGCTGTCAGCCCAGGCTCGCTCCACAGCAGGCACCATGCCCAGGAGTAGAAAGAACCAGAGTCTCATCCAGCCATCAGGGCTCCCCTCCGTAAGGAAGGACTGAATGACTTCAACACCCCTCCCTGACGCTCAAGCTCAGGCGCCATCTGCTGGTCAAGGTCAGCACTGCACCTGGACCCGCGGCCCCAAGGGCCGTCAGGAGACCAAGGCTGAGACCAACCTCAACCCACTCCAGATCCAAGTCACTTTGCAGGCAGCAGCAATGACCCCACCTTCTACAGCTGTGAGTGCTGACTGTTCAACCTGTCGTGCAAGATGTAAGCCTAACATTCAAAATAAAAGGAAAAAAGTAAGCTTCTCCTAAGGCACAGACACATAAAAAAGTGATTCCTAAAGGGTTTCTGCCAGACAGAAGTTCTGCTACATAGGAGACAAAGCACTGGCCAGAAGATCAGAAGATCTGAGGTCTCATCCCGTCCCTCACATGCTACTCCCTTAGCTACGTGGTCCCCCCACTAGCAGCACCCCACCTTCCAAAAGAGGCCAGTCCCTGTGCCAGGAATGGGATCCCTTCACCTGCCCTCACCTCGACACTGACAGCAGTGCCTGCTGTCCAGGGATGTGAACTGATCTGACATCAAACGTACATCACGGGGTCCAGAAGAGCTGCAACCTCGTCCTCATGCCCCACGCTGGGGACGCCCCCTCACGGCCAGCTCAATTCTCCAGGGACAGGGATCAGTCTGAGAGCACTAAGAGCTCTGCTCTCGAGGCAGACACGGAGCCAGTCAGGGCAGGCTGGGGCACACCAGCCTCCAGCTCCTCTCTGGTCACCCCTCTCCTCTCCTCGGTGTGAGATTTAGGAGCAGCCACGTGACTGGTCTTTGGGGGCTTCTCTGGTGGCTCAGTGGTCAAGAATCTGCCTGCCAATGCAGGAGACACGACGTTCCATCTCTGGGTCGGGAAGATCCCCCTGGAGAAGGAAAGGGCAACCCACTTACGTCATCTTGCCTGGAAAATTTCACGGACAGAGGAGCCTGGCGGGCTACAGTCCATGGGGCCACAAAGAGCGACTGGACACGTGTGCAGTCTTTGAGCTCCTGGTGACCTCAGGGTCCACCGGAGGACTCGGACCCAGAAAGAAGACAGTGACGCACGGCAGACTCGGCTTCCTTTAACCGCTCCTGGAACCAGGGACGAAATGGAGGGTCCCAGGGCGGGCGTGGCGCTCAGGATTAGAGCAGCCGGCTCAAACGTCCTCCTCGGGGGGAGGGCGGGGAGGGCTGCTCCCCAAGAAGCATCAGGGGAGGGGCTGGGGCAGAGTGAGTGACTTTCCCCGCCCTGACTCCCCCACACCCGCCTACCCTGCTTCCCACACGGCCCCCTTTCCCCTCCCTCCGCCCACAGGCTGAGAAAGTGTGTCACAGGGAACAAATGCCATCTTCCAGGGAGGGAGGGGGAGGAAGGGGCGAGGGAAGACTTTGACTGCGTGTCTGTGGGGGCCGGGGTAAGAACCCAGAGGTTTCTGAGCTTCCCAGCCAGGAGGGACGCCCCCTCCAAGCCACGACCTTGACATTAGTCTCCTCTCAGCGGGCTCGAGACCAGCTGTGGGGCAGGAGACACAGGCCACAACGCTCAGGACAGCTTGGCTGGGGGGGTTGCCTAGAGAAGGAGCCCTGAAGATGCAGGCGGCGTCTCCCATCCCCAGACACCCTGCAGCTAGCTGGGCGGGTGGGCACACCATGACTGCTGACACCCCAAGCTTCCCATCTCGCTCCACCCTGGCTTGGAGGAAAGCCGCTGCCCTGCTCTCGCCTCCCCCTCCAGCTCCAAGGGTTAAGCTGCTGCCTTCTCTCCCTGCCTCCGCCCCCACTGAGCTGCCACGGTGCCCAGCATTGGTGTACTTCACACTGCTATTACAGTGACTTATTTAGTGTTAATTTGGGGGTGCATCTCAATGCTGTAGAAGCAGGACGCCAACCATCTTGGCAAGAAGCACAGGCGCGCGAGGGCTGAGCCACACCACTGCTGTCTCCTCTGCCTGAAGCCCCTCCATCCTCACCCCGCTCTTCCCAGCCTGTGGCCTGCTCCTGACTCAGCTTTCTCTTCACTCGATCTTCCACCCGCCCCCATCCCCTTGGAGGAGATGTTCCTCCATAGGAAGGAAGTCCACAGAGGTGTCTATGCTCAGACATAGACATATTTATCAAATAAATTCTCGTGCTGCTGAGAAAGTTCTAGGACCCATAGCAGATTTCCCAAACTGGGGATCTGGCAAAAGGGACTGAGAACACCCAGGGAATTTGACTTCAGAGGCCAGTGGGATTCGATTACAGAGCTTACACAGGACTCGGGAGACAAGACTTGTGGAGGGGACAAACAAAACCTTGTGCACACCGGGACCCAGGAGAAAGGAGCCCTCCTGCGTGATCCAGTCCCCACCCCCTCCCAGAGAGCCAGATAATGAGGCCAGGCCAGGCCAGGCTGTCACTGAGGAGGGGGACATCTCCGGAGGGATGCCAGGCACGTGATGCCAGCTCTACATTAAGGGACCAACAGTCAGGGCCAGCTGCACGCAGATCAGCAGAAACGGAACAACTGGGCTTTATGAACTTCTGCCCCAACTCTCCACCTGGCCCGCAGTGGCCTAAGGAAACTGTCACTTATCAGTCATTGGTTCACTAAACAAACACTGGCGCCCACGATACACCACGTGCTATTCTGGAACTGCAGACAGAAATAAAAGGATCATCGTGGCGTTCTTCCCCAGACTTCACAATTTGTGGTGCAACCACCTGGACACAACTAACCAACCCACGAGAAGCACAGCGGAGGGAGCAAAGGTGTGCAGAGGGTCAGAGAAGACTTTGCAGGAGAGCTGGGATTTGGCCAGGACCCCCAGCACCTAGCACAGTGCCCGGCATTTGGTAGATAGACAGACAGATGGGCCAGTGGCCTAGGAACACAAGGAATGACCTCACAGGGAGAGGGTTGGGTAAGGAAATTCCAGGCAGACAAAGACCATGGCAAGTTGAAAGTGGACGGGGTGGACCTTGAAAGCCCAGCTAAAGATTTTATTTGGGGAAATTGGGAAGTATCAGAGGTAATAAGTAATTTCAGGAAAGGCATCAGCTGATCTAGGCTTGATGTTTAAGATTATTTTGCTCAGAAAAATCCTAGAAGATCCAAAGCATTCTCTAAGAGGAGAATTGCAGGGACTTCCCTGGTAGTCCAGGGGTTAAAACTCCACATTTCTAACACAGAGGGTGTAGGTTTGATCCCTGGTCAGGGAACTAAGATCCTATACGCTCTGCTTCATAGACCAAAAAAAAAAGTTTTTAATTAAAAAAGGGAAAAAAGAAATAAAAATAAATTTTTTAAAAAAGGAGAATTTCAAATGTAGTAATAGGTGAAGGGAGGAAAACTTTACTGAATAGAATTCTCTTGGGTACCATGAAATTCTAGCACACAGTCTATAAGGCAGGGCTCGCGCTGTAGATTCCTGCAGATGGCTGCTCCCACCCCCCCTCCTCCCCAGAATCACAATGAGTGGATCAGGCCAAGGGTCCACACCACTGGGCCCAGTCTGGGTTCCACACATCCCGCAGGTCACTGGCATGAGTCTAAAGTAGTGTGACCAGGGCTATGCACAGAACAGCCCTCAGCCCCTTTGTCTGTGGCTCCAGGGGCAGAATGAAGATCAGGGAAGTTTGAAGAGGCAGGCATCAGCCCTTAGGAGGAAGCACTTATTACAATTAGAGATGATTGATAATAGAACAGACCATGGCAGGCAGCCTGTAAGAGAATAAGCTTCCTGTCACTGGAAGTAATCAAGCAGAGGCCCAGAGATGTCCCGGAAGTCACTGCATTGAATGATTAGGACAGCTCACTGATAGAGCAGGGTGCTGGAATCACATACTAACAGTCCCCTTGGACACTTCACCTGATCACTCTAAGCCTCCATCCTGCATCCGCAAAACAGGCTTATTGATAGTACATGTCTCGTAGGTTTGCCATAAGGACTAAGTGAAATAACCTGTGGGAAACAACAGAGCTGTGAGCACACAGCAAACCCTCAACAACTGATAGCACTTATTAGACTGAAGCATATGAATTGTACTAGGTTACAGGTTGAAAGGCAATGCCAAAGAATGCTCAAACTACCGCACAATTGCACTCATCTCACACGCTAGTAAAGTAATGCTCAAAATTCTCCAAGCCAGGCTTCAGCAATACATGAACCGTGAACTTCCAGATGTTCAAGATGGTTTTAGAAAAGGCAGAGGAACCAGAGATCAAATTGCCAATATCTGCTGGATCATCAAAAAAGCAAGAGAGTTCCAGAAAAACATCTATTTCTGCTTTATTGACTATGCCAAAGCCTTTGACTGTCTAGATCACAATAAATTGTGGAAAATTCTGAAAGAGATCGGCATACCAGACCACCTGACCTGCCTCTTGAGAAACCTGTATGCAGGTCAGGAAGCAACAGTTAGAACTGGACATGGAACAACAGACTGGTTCCAAATAGGAAAAGGAGTACGTCAAGGCTGTATATTGTCACCCTGCTTATTTAACTTATATGCAGAGTACATCATGAGAAACGCTGGGCTGGAGGAAGCACAAGCTGGAATCAAGATTGCTGGGAGAAATATCAATAACCTCAGATATGCAGATGACACCACCTTTATGGCAGAAAGTGAAGAACTAAAGAGCCTCTTGATGAAAGTGAAAGAGGAGAGTGAAAAAGATGGCTTAGAGCTCAACATTCAGAAAACTAAGATCATGGCATCTGGTCCCATCACTTCATGGGAAATAGATGGGGAAAGAGTGGAAACAGTGGCTGGCTTTATTTTTCTGGGCTCCAAAATCACTGTAGATGGTGACTGCAGCCATGAGATTAAAAGACGCTTACTCCTTGGAAGGAAAGTTATGACCAACCTAGAAAGCATATTAAAAAGCAGAGACATTACTTTGCCAACAAAAGCCCGTCTAGTCAAGGCTATGGTTTTTCCAGTGGTCGTGTATGGATGTGAGAGTTGGACTATAAAGAAAGCTGAGCGCAGAAGAATTGATGCTTTTGAACTGTGGTGTTGGAGAAGACTCTTGAGAGTCCCTTGGACTGCAAGAAGATCCAACCAGTCCATCCTAATGGAGATCAGTCCTGGGTGTTCATTGGAAGGACTGATGTTAAAGCTGAAACTCCAACACTTTGGCCACCTGATGCAAAGAGCTGACTCATTTGAAAAGACCCTGATGCTTGGAAAGATTGAGAGCAGGAGGAGAAGGGGACGACAGAGGATGAGATGGCTGGATGGCATCATCAACTCGATGGACGTGGGTTTGGGTGGACTCTGGGAGTTGATGATGGACAGAGAGGCCTGGCGTGCTACGGTTCATGGGGTTGCAAAGAGTCAGACACAACTGAGCGACTGAACTGAACTGAACTGAACTGAACAGGTTGAAAACAGTCTAAACATGTCAACTATTTCATATGGTGCAAGTAATATTTTTTACTGAGGGCCACTCAGGTTCCTTCTAACCTCACTGATTTCACACTGAAAGTTTCCATGCTCCCCACCTCTGCTGGATCCCCAGGACATGGGCCCAAACTGAGAACACTGCAGGGTCTTTCTGGAAACACACTGCACAAGAGGGGACTGATCCCTCCTGGTGGAGGTGGGTACCTCTTTGCCCAGGTCCTCGCGGATGACCTGGCGGACTTCCTTCATGCTGCTCTGCGGGGCCTGGCTGTGTAGCACCTTCAGTGTGCTGGTGTACTCCTCCGGCAGCAGGTAGTCCAGAGCCCCCAGGTGCTGGCCGACCTTGATGAACGTGCCCCGGTTGGCACAGCAGAGCTCACAGAGGCGCCTGGCAGAGCGGAGGTGCACCTGCAGGGAGACAGTCGGGGCCAGAGAGACGTGAGTGCTCATTGCCCACTGGGTGCTCTTCCCTTTTCTTGCCCGCGCTGCTTGGACACCCTGATTCACCCCCCAGTGCACATGCAAGTGTACATGCACGTACACACACACACGATCATTCACCTTCAGTCTCCTAGTACACACACACACACACACACACACACACACATACACACACACCATCATTCACCTTCAGTCTTCTGGTACCCAGACCAGTCAATTCCAACCTCCAACTGCAGCCAGGCTCCTGACATGGCCCGACGTGGCCCGATGCTTCTGATAGCCTTCCTTCAAAACTTACCTGGTCTGAGTCCCACTCCCATGAAAACAAGCATGTGTAAGGTTTTCAACCAGTTCTAATCCACTTATGATTCATTCAAGGATACGCTAAGTTCACACATTTGCCACCCACCCCTCAGCCATACTAATGATACTGTCTGTTTGTTTGGAGGTCTACAATTTTCAAAGATGTTGAAGTCATTATCTTTTTAATCCTTCCAGCAATTTAGGGAGGCAAGTACAGATATCTTCAAGGACAAGAAACTCAGATGTTTTGATTATAAAGAAAAAGCTAATAAATGTCAAAGGAAGGTCCAGAAAGCACTTCAATCCTAGGGCTCTTTAACTCAGCAGACTTTAGCAGGGATCTCCTGTTAACTGGAAGAAAACTTCACAGCGGGGCATTAGGCACATAGGGTGGGCGGCAGAGCAGGCGGTGCAAGGCAGGCCAGCCTTAACTCCCAGCCTGAGGCCCACCTATCCCTCTGGAGTGGGAGGTGCCCCCCATCCACCCCCAGGCTGCACATCCCCAGTCACCACCCCAACTCAGCTGAGGATCTTGGAATTTTGAGGGTCCTGCCCTCCTGGAGCTATAGTTCCTGAGCAGGATGGAGCCAGGGGCACACACAGAAGACAAGGGAGCCCAGGGCTCTGTGGGAACCTGGTACCCTCTTCCTCCCATAAGTCAACCAGGAGAGTGAATATTTATGATGGACTTACGCTCTCAAGTGCTACGAAGGATGCTGACATAATTAAGAGCATGTTGGAGGCAACAAACCAGGTGAAGAGTTAAATAACGGTAGGCAACAAAGATGGAAGAAACGTTCAAAGATTCTACATGATTAGTTGCCAAGTGAACCGCACAGAAAACTGTTACCTTAAGAATTAAAAAGAGAATGCTGCAGCCCCAAATACTCTGGTCTCAGCAGCCAGGGAGCCCACCTACCCGCTCCCTCTATTGCAAAGTGATGCCCCGGACCCCAGGGACTCGGAGGCTGTCCTTAGGCCCTGCCAATCCACCGTTCCTTGCCAGGCGCTGTGATACTGCACTGACCCGGGGTCATTTCTCCTTTGTTAGATGGGTCACTATTAGGCTTGGTCAACAGCGGGGCTTGGAGGCTGCGGGGGGGGACACTGCAAGACCAGAGCGTCACAAGGAGGCTCCCTTACCGTCCCCACTGGGCTGCTTCCAGCTCATCAGCCAGTGGGACAGGGGCTTGGGGGGTTACCCCTTCAGTGGCCCTCATGGACAGCCCACCCTCACTACCTAGTGGGCCCCTTCTGTGGACCAACTCAGGCCCATACGCTCCAGCAAGTGCTCTGACCGCCCAGCAGGCAGCTCCTACACACTAGTTCTAGGTTGTCTTCTCCTACAAATCTCTCTGCCACCGGACAGGCTGTGACCATGGCCCATGTCTCCTTGTCTCCAGGGCAGCCTGGCATCCCAGCCTTGGGGTCCCAGCCTTGGAGGCCCCCAGCCAAGTCTTCAGCTCTGTTCTTATTCACCACCCCGAGCATTAGAGGAAACAGGTGCTTTATGCATTTACTACCTCTATCCCCTTAGATTCTTCTTTTACTGCTTTTAGGAGTTAACTACCTTTTCCTAACTAATACGTTTTTACATTTAAATTACAAATATGAGGACGTCTCTGATGGTCCAGTGGCTAAGACTCCAAGATCCCCGTGCAAGGGGCCCAGGTTTGATCCCTCGTCAGAGAACCAGATCCCATATACCACAACTGAAAGATCCCGCATGCTGCAATTAAGACCCAGCGCAGCCAAATACACAACTATTGGGACTTCCCTGGGTGGTCCAGGGATTGGGATTCTGCCTTCCAATGCAAAGGGACACAGGTTCAGTCCCTGGTCAGGGGTCTAGATCCCACATGCTGCGTGGTGCAGCCAATAATTACATAAATTAAAATTTTAAATAAATAAATATTTTTTTAAATAAAATAAATTACAGGTATGACTAGTCCCTGGCTGATACAACCCCTGCAATTGAATTTGAATAGATTAGGATGAAAAAGGAGAGCGCTTCAGGTCAAGAGAACACACAACATGCATCTGTGTGTGTGTGTGTGTGTGTGTGTGTGTGTGTGTGTGTGTGTGTGTGTGCATAAGACCTGCTCCACCATTTTCTTTAGACTAGATTCACATCTGCATTTCTCTCAGCCGCTGGAAGAACTCAGAAAGCATTAGCCTCACGCCAACAAGGCTTCCGACCAGGGAGCAGAGTCAGGGCCCTGTTGCCTCCCTCCTGTGCCCTGAGCCATTGCCAGGTAGGGTGACAAAGTAATGGTCACCTTCACACTGTCTGGGCAATGCAGGGAGCCCTCTCTGGTCACACAAGCCCAGGAAGGCTGGTCTACCTCTGACTCACTGGTTACCTAGCACACCAGCCATTGGGAACAGAGAGCACGTGTGTCCCCTGTAGACTCTGTGTACCCCAGGGCAAGCCATGCATGAGCCGTAAATGTAGACTGATGACAACCATGGGTCATACACACACAAAACTATCATCCATGAAACGGAATCAGCATCCTACTGCAAATGGCACCCATATTTCAACTAGCGTCTTAAATAAACACACACACACACACACACACACACACACACACACACACACACACACACACACACACACACACACACACACACAGTCATATGGGGGTGAGGGACATTCCACTCACCAAAAAAATGTAACTGCTCTTTGAAGGTCAAAAGACACAAATGCTGAATATCAGAGCAGGCATTCTAATCTCCAGGGTCCCTTTTCAGCTTCAGCTCCTAGAGTTCCACTGTCCCTTAAGATCAGAAGTCAGGTCTCATTCAGAATTTCAAGAAACTGCCGGCTTAGTGCAAAGTCCCTCTTTAAGCATTCACCTCCTGCTTGCTGGTGACTTGAGACGGAGGACCGCCCTTCTCCTGCTCACTGAGCATCTTTGCTTGTGGGATCTGTAATAATAAATCTTGTGACTCTATTTCCTCCATGTGGATGTGTTTAAACTGCACCTTCAATCAAAACACCCCAGTGAGTTTCACTTCCCCAGTGGGAGCTTGGCTGCAGAGAGAGCAGTCTGCAGACCCCATGTGGGTAGATTGTGCCCCACACTCAGCACGTCATAATCTGCACATTCTTAATTGAATACACCAGCTCTGGCTTCTCAACACATGCTACTGCCCTAACATGGCGCACCCATTTGCTCATTGGCCCCAAGGCCTGCTCTTACCCAGCACCTGGTTTCATGAGCTGGTTGGGTGTGTGTTACTGCGGCATGTCCTCACTGCAGAGTTCCCACACTCCCAGCTCCATTCCTGCCAAAACAGGACAGGAACAGCTGGCACAATCTCTCTGCCCCTCCTCCAACTTCGTTTTCACTCCCAGCCCAGTAACTTGCCTTATGATGATCTCATTACCAATAACCTTGTTGTAATGAGCTTTAATCTGCCTCGTGTTAATTAAAAGCATTGTCATTAGCCAGCTTGGGTTGGGATTTGGGGGGAGAGGGGAGTAGACAGTGAATAGCTAATAAGATCAACTCAGTACTGATTAATTATTGATTGGGAGGGATGGAGCAAAGGCCTAAGGAGGGCAATCCTTTACTCATGCCTAAACCCCGAAGAGTAGGGAAGAAAGGTACCAAAGCCAGCCTGAATCAACAGGGCTCCCCTGTCAGGACTGGGCAATTGAGCAGTATCTCCAATGGGGTTTCAGGGTTTGAGTGTGAGACACAGATGAAAGAGACAGACACACATACAACCCCACACATCACAGGAAGAGACAGCACAAGAGAAGGTCACAGACAGACCCCAAAGCACACAAGCCCCTTGACAGATTCTTCCACTCAAAGACTCAACACCCAAAGGAAATGCACTGACATTCATTGTTATCTCTGGGCAGTGAGATTACAAGAGTACTTTTCTTTATAGGTCTCTCTGTATTTCTCAAATTTCCTAAAACTAATTTTCATCATATCAATAATGGAGGAGAATTTTTTTTTAAATAATCTCTTCTTTAACATCTTCTGGAAATAGAAAAGTCCAGCCCCAAATTCTCTACCACACAGACTGGACCAGCTTGGTGCAGAATCCAGCACTGTTTCCCCAATTTTGCAGGGTTTCATTATGAAACCCTGCAAAATTGTGTGTTTTTCATCATGAAAATGGAATTGCAACTCCCCCTTCATCCCCAAGAAATCAAGCCAGGACTGTCTCCAAAGTCTCTTTTCTGAATGTCACCCTTTGCTTTAAGCTTTTACTTAATCACCAAAGTAAAACTCATCATGTCTTGTGGGGGAAAAAAAAAAACAAGTTGCAGCTTATAAAAGTTTTGAAGAAGCCTGACCACAGATTTAACCACCACTACCCCTTAGCAGTGTCCTCTGTCCCTCCTCTGACTGACTACCTGTCGGGTAGATCCTGGTTAAACTGCAACTCTAAACTTGAAGTTGCTGAAGCCATAATCTTGATGTCATCCTTAACATCTCTTTCCAAACGGGGACCAAAATTACCTTCCTCATCTGAAGTAATAAAAACTGGACATCAAGAAAGGAAGGAGAGTGATTCCTGAGAGATGCGAGACAAACACAGTGAACCTACGCTAAGTTGCTTTAGTCGTGTCCGACTCTGTGCGACCCCATAGATGGCAGCCCACCAGGCTCCACTGTCCCTGGGATTCTCCAGGCAAGAACACTGGAGTGGGTTGCCATTTCCTTCTCTTTTGTGAACCTATGGTTGCCCCAATTTACAGCATTGAGTGTTTCCAGGCCACAGGGCAGGGAAAGGGAAGCCAGACAGCACCCAGAAGACTTTGAGTTGAAGACACAGAGCTGAGAGTCCAGGAAGACCACAGCAGCTAGAGTTCACAGGACAGAGTGCTGGAGAGCATCGAGCCACACAAAGAAAGAACCCTGAAGAGCTGCCTAGGGTCCGTCTCACGTATCTGGTTGAGTAACAGTCAGCACATACACACAAGAAAACTACATAAGCCAGAAAAATAACAACCACGAAAGACTAGGGTTAACAGTACCCCGCATTCATATAAGTCCACTAGCCAGACTAGAAAAATCTCATAATTCTTGAGGCATTTGTTATAATACCCAGAAGAGGGGAATATCCCAAACTAAACACCATTCCATTTCCAAGCAATAAATACTAAAAGACTTGAAAAAAATCAAACTGTTTCCAAGTAACTTAACTGTGTCCCAGAACAAAGCTCTAGAATATTTATAAAAATACAAATATATCTAGTACCCAAAAAGACAAAATTGCAATGTCTAGCACCTAATAAAAAATTTACCAGGTATTCAAAGAAACAGAAAAATGCAACACATTATGAGAAAGAAAAAAATCAATATCAAAACCAACTCAAAACTGAAACCTATATTAGTAAAAGAGGACAATTGTTATAACTATTTCATATGTTCAAAATGTTAAACAGAGGCATGGACAATATTAAAAAAAAGAATGAGATCCAAGTGAAACTTCTAGAGACTGTAATTTTTGATATGAAAAATACACTGGATGACACTTCCCTGGTGGTTCAGCGGTTAAGTCTCTGCACTTCCATGGGGGGTGCAGGCTCTATCCCATATGCCTGGCAACACATCCCCCCCAAAAAAAATACACTGGGTAGGATAAATAGAAGATTAGACTTTGTAGAAGAAAGGTTAGTGAACCTCAACTCCTAGTAATAGAAACTATTCAAAATGAAACCAAAAAAATACTTTTTTTAATGAAAAGAGCAGCAGTGATCTATGGGACAACTTCAAGCAATCTTATAAACACTGGAATGTTGGAATCCCCAAAAGAAAGGGCAAGGAGAGAATAGGGGGAAAATACTTAAAGAAATAATAACTGAAAATTTTTCAAATTTGATTTTTAAAAAGTTATAAACCAATAGATCCAAGAATCTCAATAAGCCCCAAGCATAAGAAAGAAAGAAAACTGTGTAATGAAGTTGTTCAAAGTCAGTGATAAAGAGAAAATCCTGAAAGTATACAGAGAAGAAAAGACACATGATAGAGAAAGGAACAAAGATAAGACTGACAGCAGATCTCTCACTGGCAACAATATAAGCAGAAGTTAGTAGAGCAACAACTCTGAAAGCACTGAAAGAAAACCTAGAATTCTATACCCAGCAAAAATATCTTTTAAAACCAAAGGTAAAATAAAAGCTCTTTAAGACATATAAAAGCTGATAGAATTCATCTCCCTACACTATAAGAAATTTTAAAAGATTTCCTTCAGGCAGAAGGAAAATGATAGCAGAAGTAAATACAGGTCTAAGGATATATAAAGGAACAGAGAGGTCAGAAATAGAAACTTCATAGGTAAAGGTACAAGATTTCTTTTTTAGTACATAAAGAGTAACAGTATAACGTGAAGTTTATAGCATATGTAAAAGCACAATGTATTACAATAGCATAAAGGCTGGCAAGAAAGAAATTAAAGTATATTATTGTAAGATCTTTGTGCTACTCTGTGAAGTAGTAGAATGTCACTTGTACGTAGACTACGATAAGTTAAAGATGAATGCTCTAAACTGATGAATTGCTAAAATAATAAAAAGAATTACAGTTCATAAGCCAACAAAGGAGACAAAAATGGAACCACAAAAAAAATTCAATCCAAAAGAAGGCATGAGAGAAAACAAATAAAGCATAAACAGGACAAGTAGAAAACATGTAACGAGGTGAAAGATGTAAATCTAACCATATCAATAACCTCACCAAATATAAGTGGTCTAAACACCCAAATTAAAAGCCAGAGATCGTCAAGTTGGATAAAAAAATAAAAGACTCAAGTATATGTTAACTGTAAGAAACTGTCCTCTCAATATTAAGACACAAATAGGTTAAATGAAAAGAATGGAAAAGGATATACCACGCCAACATCAATTAAAATAAAGCTGGAATGACTATGTATGTTACAGACAAAGAAACTCTGACTCAAGATGGTGTCAGAGTTGAAGGACACCACTTAAGAAAGAAATATTGCTCTTCCAGAAAATTAAAGATAGAATACCTCCTAATCCATTTTATGAAATCAATGTAATGCCAATATCAAAACCAGACAGAAAATACAAGGGGGAGAAAAAAGCTATATACCAATATTCATAGTGAACACAGATGCAAAAATTCTTGTTTTAATTTAAAGTGTTAGCTCATTGAGTTCAATTTATAAATAGGCTCTGTTCTCATTGCAACCTATCTTACGTGCACAATTTTGATTTGTCTCCCCACAGGCAACATTAATTTTGATGGTTATCCACCTAACTTTCTCACTTAGTTGTTTCCTTTTTATAATTAAGTGTTGTATGAGGAAGTCCTTTCAAATTGTATAAATAGCTATTTCTTTACTGAAATTTCAATTTATTCATTTGTTTATTTATATCAGTATGGACTCATGGATTTCTAATGTTTTCAGTGGATCAAATTCATTACTCTCATTGTTTGTTTAACAGCCTCATTGAGATATTTTGACATGATAAACTACACATATTTAAAATGTACAACCTGATATTTTTGACATATGCATACCCTTATGAATCCATCACTATAATCAAGCTAGTTAAACATATCCATCACCCTCAAAAGCTTTAATTTCCCTTGGTAATTCCAGTCTCTCCACATACCTCCCATCTCTCCAGAAAATCACTTATCTGCTTCCTATCAGTATAACCTAGAAGTTTGTAGAGTTTTATATAAGTGGAATTAAACTCTTTTTTACCTAGCCTTTTTCCCTTGACACAATTTTTCTGAGATCCATCATGTTGTTGCATGTATCAACAGTTTATTCTTTTCTTCTTACTGAGTAATATTCCATTGCATAAATATATTAATATCACAATTTCTTTATTTATTCATCAGCAGATATACATTTGGGTTGTTTCCAGTTTTCAAGTACAAATAAAGCTGTTCTAAACATTCATGTTCAAGTCTTTGTGCAGACATGCTTTCATTTCTTATGGGCAAATACTTGGGAATGTAGTGGTCAAACTGTATGGCAGGTATATGCTTAATTTTTTAAGAAATTAAGCTGCTTTCTAAAGTGGTTGTACCATTTTACATTCCCACCAACAGTGTATGAGAGTTCCTCCACATTCTCCCAATGCTTGGCATAATGTCTTTTTCATTTTAGTCATTCTAACAGATGTGCAATTGTATTTCATTATGGCTTAAATTTGTATTTGCCTAAGACTAATGATGCTGAAAATCTTTTCATGGGTTTATTTGCCACCTCTGTATCTTCTTTGGTGAAATGTCAATGTTTAGTCCATTTTTAATGAATTGTTTGTTTTCTTATTATTCAGCTGTAGGCATTCTGTATATATTCCATATACAAGTACTTTATCAAATATATGATTTGCAAATATTTTCTCCCAGTCTGTGGCTTGTCTTTCTTTTCTCTTAACAATTTCCAAAAAAAAATTTTTTATTTTAATGAACTAAAATTTACCACTTTTTCCTTCATGGATCATGCCTTTGGTGTTGTATCTAAGAAATCTTTGCATAACCCAAATTACAACTATTTCCCCCTATGTTTCCTTCTAAAAGTGTTCAATTTTCAGGTTTTACATTTGGTTATGTGATCTATTTGGAATCCATTTTTCTACATGGTGTGACATACGGATCAAAGTTCAATTTTGCACATGAATATCTAACTGTTCCAGCACTGTTTGTTGAAAAGACAAACCTTCCTACACTCAATTGCCTTTTCCATAGATCATTTTGTCTCTTTACACCAAAACCACACTGTTTTGATTACTATACTTTTATAGTGTCTTGAAATCAGATAGTTTTAGTCCTCAACTTTGTTCTCCTTTTCCAGTGTTATTTTCTAGAATTGACTCTAAAACCCTCCGCATTCTGATATAAACTTGAGAATCAGCCTGCCAATTTCTATTTTAAAAGCCTGCTGGGATTTTGATTGGGATAGTTATGAATCTAAGCTCCAGGAGTTGGTGATAGACAGGGAAGTCTGGTGTGCTGCAGTTCACAGGGTCACAAAGAGTTGGACACGACCAAGCAACTGAACTGAACCGAAATTTATTTGGGGAAAACAGACATCTTAACAATATTGAGTCTTCCAACCCATGAACATGATTGCTGTTGTTCAGTCGCTAAGTGGTGTCTGACTCCTTGCAACCCTTTGAACTTGCACCATGCCAGGATTCCCTGTCCTATATCAGGAACATGACATATTTGTCTATTTATTTCTCTCTAATTTCTCTCAGCAATGTTCAGATTCATATACATCATTTCAGGAATTCCTCCTAAGTAAATAATCAAAGACATAGGGAAAAACCCTTTGAACAGAGACATTCAGCACAGTGCCAATTATAATAGAAAAACATATATGTAAATAGATGCTGAAGCTGAAGCTCCAGTATTTTGGTCACCTAATGCAAACAGCCAACTCACTGGAAAAGTCCCTGATGCTGGGAATGATTGAGGGCAGAAAGAGAAGAGGGTATCAGAGGATGAGATGGCTGTATGGCATCACCGATGCAATGGACATGAACTTGGGTAAACTTTAGGAAATGGTGAGGGACAGGGGGGCCTGGCATGCTGCATTCCATGGGGTCACAAAGAGTCAGACAAGACTGGGCAACTGAACAACAACAACAAATAGATGTATCCTAAAAGTAGAAAAAGGGTTTATTATAGAACAGTCACACAGTTCAGGATTAACTAGCCATTTTAAAAGAAGATCATGAAGATTATTGTAACAACATGGAAAATGCTAAAGATAACAGGCAAACGACATAACAGGAAAGAGTTAGAGAGCATATCAAAATCATAATAAGTGTAAGTTGGTGAAATTATATTTTTTTCTTAAATCTGTAAATTTTTATCACTACTGCTTTAATAAATTTTTTCAATTTTTAATTGATCTATAATTCACAAACCATAAATTTCACCATTTTAAAATATACAGTTCAGTAGTTTTTACTATATTCACTTAAGTAGTATAACTATTAATATCAGTTCAGTTCAGTCACTCAGTCGTGTCCGACTCTTTGCAACCCCATGAATCGCAGCACGTCAGGCCTCCCTGTCCATCACCAACTCCCAGAGTCTACCCAAACCCATGTCCATCGAGTCAGTGATGCCATCCAGCCATCTCATCCTCTGTCGTCCCCTTCTCCTCCTGCCCTCAATCCTTCCCAGCATTAGGGTGTTTTCCAATGAGTCAACTCTTTGCATCAGGTGGCCAAAGTATTGGAGTTTCAGCTTCAACATCAGACCTTCCAATGAACAACCAGGACTGATCTCCTTTAGAATGGACGGGTTGGATCTCCTTGCAGTCCAAGGGACTCTCAAGAGTCTTCTCCGACACCACAGTTCAAAAGCATCAATTCTTTGGTGCTCAGCTTTCTTCACCGTCCAACTCTCACATCCATACACGACCACTGGAAAAACCATAGCCTTGACTAGATGGACCTTTGTTGGCAAAGTAATGTTTCTGCTTTTCAATATGCTATCTAGGTTGGTCATGACTTTCCTTCCAAGGAGTAAGCGTCTTTTAATTTCATGGCTGCAATCACCATCAGCAGTGATTTTGGAGCCCCAAAAAATAAAGTCTGACACTGTTTCCACTGTTTCCCCATCTATTTCCCATGAAGTGATGGGACCAGATGCCATGATCTTAGTTTTCTGAATGTTGAGCTTTAAGCCAACTTTTTCACTCTCCTCTTTCACTTTCATCAAGATCATCACTATCTAATTCCAGAACATATAAATTGTTTTATTTTTTAAAATCTTATTATATTTTAGTCACACTTTATATAAATATCTATCTTGAGTCTTTGAAATAAAAGTCTGTCTTCATTCAATTTATCAGTACCTATTAATAGCTGATAAATGTTGTGAGTGCCCAGTATGTATGAGCTTCCTATTTTATGTTTTACTAACACTCAAGTTCAATGAATAATTTCATATTAAAATGAGAATCACACAAGATGCCAAATGACTTGTCAGCACAATGCAAGTACAAATAGGTCCCTGATTTATAATTTTCACATACTCTATAATCATTAGCTTCGGTTTCAACTGTTGATTCACTATATCAGCATACGATATAAGCTGCTGGAAAACAAAGTCTTGTTCATCACACACTCTGTAACAATGGTTGGTCCTCAGCAACCATCACAATCCTTTACAGTATTCACATCATCTCACCTGGTCCAGGTAAGAGCCTCAGGTAGGTATCATCATTTTCTACATTGCACAGGTGTGGGAACTTCCACTGCTCAAAGGAAGTTAAGGGCCTTGCTAGGGTTACTCAGCCAGTAAACGGGAGATCCATGGTTTGAGTCACGGTCTTCTGACTCCAAAACCTATCGCTTTCTGCTAGACTTTGCTGCTCCTCCAAACACACTGTTAAACCTTCTTCACAAATGAGAAGGGAAAGGTCCAGGTGTCCAGTGCCTGCTATGGGCCCTCAAAGCTGCCCTCCCGTATGCTCATAACACCTCCACTCCTACCCCCAGTGATTTCCCACACCCGGCAGGTCTGGGGCCCCAGGAGTCATTCCGATAAGCCAGTTATTACCAAGATGGGGAACAAATCCATGAGTACACAGGGGCCTGGAAAACACCAGTCACACAAAGTGCAATCAGGGAGCCACTGGAAGCAAGACATAAGGGAGTCCCAGGAGGCATAACAGGTCTCACTGCAGACACTGGACAAGACCCCAGGACTGTACAGCCCCGGGAGGCAGGTCACGAAGGGGCAGGACACTGGCCGCGGTAGATAAAGGGACACAGCCTTCAACAGAAGTGAAAGCACTAGTCACTCAGCCATGTCCAACTCTTTGAGACCCCACAGACTATATATAGCCCACCAGGCTCCTCTGTTCGTGGAATTCTCCAGGCAAGAATACTAGAGTGGGTAGCCATTCCCTTCTCCGGGGGATCTTCCCAAACCAGGGATCAAATCCGGGTCTCCCACGTTGCAGGCAGATTCTTCACTGTCTGAGCCACCAGACGGTAATCCTCCCAAAGTCCCCACTGTCCTCGGTATGAAATCCACACTCCTAGCAGGCCCATCACAATGCGACCCAGGTGTCCTCCAGGCTCATCTCTTACCCTCCCACTCCCTCCCCCTCCCCAACCACAGGGATCAGTCCTGCACCAGCCCCTGCCCCCTGCCCACCCCTCCCCCAGCCTTTGCACAGGCAGCTTCACAACCTCACCACCCATCTCTCTTTCTCACCTGTCAAAATCCTTTTCAGCCTGGACCCTGGCCTCAGTCCCCTCACGTCTTCCTAGCCCCAGCCCGGCCCCTGCTCCCGTCCTCCCCGTCTCCTCTCCCAGATGCAGCTGCTGCCCACCAGCCCAGAACACAGGGCTTCATCTCCAGGGAGCCTCCCCATCCTCTGATTTTCCGAACCTCCCTTGGAAAACAGAAAAACTAAGCTCCCACGTGGGCTGCAGCTCTGGGCAAGACCACCTGCTCTGGGACCAGACCACGGAAAGCAGGAAGATGCCGCAGACTTGGCCAGGTTGCAGCCATGCTTGGCTGTGATCCAAGGTGAAAGGCCCAGAGCGATAGAGCTTCCGGATGTCACGGACGATGATGTGACCATCCTCCAGTGGGGATGGCCCCCTTCCCACAGCCCCCTCCCTTGCATTTCTCTGTAGGGAATGGACAGGCAGACCCTAAGAAGGACTCCATTTGAGCATCCAGGGCAGAGGCTTTTCCTGCACAACCAAGGACTGGAATCACCAACGATTCACTCAACAGAAGCCACATGGCCATCACAATACCCAGAGAGACACCCCACCACTGCAGCCCCCCACTTCCCTACACACTCCAAGAGGAGCCACCAAATGCTGCTCCCATGAGGAAGGCTGAGCAGGCTACCAAGAGGCAAAATTGAACAAGGCAGTGGGCAGACCATCGTCCTAGAGGATGTCGCCCTAGGCCAGATATCTGGGGCAATCACGGACTCCGCCTGGCTCTCAAGGCCTCCCTGGGTCCCCTCAAGGTCACCCAAAGGGACCACTGACAAGGGTCTGCATGGCTGGACAAAGACATAAAGAGGACCCCAGCACAATTCTGGGTCTGGGCTCTGCCGGGACCCTGCTTTCTAAGCCCACAGGACAGGCTGGCCTGAGGGGGAGGGGCTGGCACAGCTGGGCACTGATGTCCAGTCTGCAAACTAGGTTGGCACTCGGGGGGCACATACTGGCTCAGGGAAGCAAGGGTGGTCTGGGGAGATGCTGTTGTGATGTCCTGGTCAGAGGAGAGACCCAGAAAAACGGCCACTGAGGCCCCTTTGGCAGGTGGTCCTTAGGAAACCCCACCAGGCCTCCAGGGGTTTGTCGATGCTCCAAACCAAAACAAACTCCTGTGGAGTGTGAAGTGTGACACCCCAAACATGGACATTTATAGACCCAGCACCATCTCACACTTGGTTATTAGTACTGTGGGACTTTCCATCACCAAGGACAAATTCCAGGAGCACATCAAACACAGAAAATCCCAGGGCATTCAACAGGGAAGGAAGAGGAGCAGGTGTCTGAGGGGCAACTCCACGGGAGACTGCAGAGCGAGCTGACCATGGGGAGGTTTGTGTCCGTATCCAGCAATAATCTAGAAGGACGATGCAATGAACATTTTAATCCCATTACCAATGCTTATTAATACTTACTGTGTTTTGGCCCTAATCCATACACTTTTTATGGGTATTATATCTCATTTAATCCCACAACCACCCTATAAGGTATGCACAATTATTATCTTCTGTTTCAGTGATGAAGAGGCAATGCCTCAGAAAGGTTAAATATCTTGGCCCAGGGTACTCAGGTAAGACCTGAGCCCAGGCAGTCTGGTTGCAAGACTGCCTGCTCTTTAACCACAGTGAAAAGTGTCTCAGGATACCTGGATACTACAAATGAAAAGGCTTTGAACCTGGATTCATGGTACCTGGATCCTGAGCCAATTCTGCCCCTAATTTATCACCCCTACTTAATGTAATCCTGAACAAATCATCTGAAGTTTCAGGACTTCAGTTGGTCCATACATACAAAGACAGGTTGCAGAGAATCAGGAACACGTGTGCAGCATACATGCCTCCCCTCTATCACCATGGCACCTATCAGACATCACTAATCAACCACAACACACTGAGCCCAGGTGAAGACTCACTCATTCTCTACCTTGTACTCAACCACTATGTATCAGCTGGAATTGACAGATGAAATGCATTTGCTTTCCCAGAGTTAAGCTTGTTTCTAAGGTGTCTTCTGACTCTAAAATCTACAACTGTGTTACTGGGGTTGTAAAGACAAAACTTTAGCCCCATTCCAAACAGATTTTGTCCTAACGCTTCCATCTTCCTTCTGCAAGATGGACATTATGTTACACGTGGTCTGCTCCACTGTCTCCCCAACCTGCGATGGATGAACTGGACGTGGCGGCCCTCTCTCTCCTCTGTCTCTCCAAGGGAGCCCAATAAAAAGGAGATCTAAGGCCAAAGCCGCTGACATAATAAGATGAAGGGGTGCAGGTTCCTTTGTGCTAAGCGTTGTGTTTCCAGAAAGTTCCACTTGAAATACAAATACTCCCTAGAGATGGTAACATGGGAAATTATTATCAGTCACTGACACCTTGGCATGAGTTTCTGCCTCTTTTTCCAGCTTCACCAACTAGTTGAGAGCCCAGTTCTGTGGGATGGGATAGATTCCAAACACAGGTTCTATTTCAGAGAAGGTCATCCTAAAAAGAAAGTTGTGGGAGGGGGCGTTTGGGGAGGGCAGCCACTAGTGGCTGAAAAAGCTTAATGAATAAAACATGCTACACAGCTGCCAAGGATACTTGCATTTTAATAGGGAACAGTTTGGGGCCAAAAGAATTAATCTCTAATGGTGGAATTACAAGCATCAGCAATGATTTAGGGAGGTATTAAGTAAAGCAAGTTGTTCCAGCACCCCTGAAATCCCAACAAATGAGCTGACGTGAGTGCGCAAGCCCTCAGCAAATAGCAAATATGCTGCAAATTTAAGAGACTAATAATATTATTACTGACAACTTCTGACTCTGCCTGCCAGTGACCAAGCCTGCCACTACAGAGACAAACCCGGATGCTCATGGGAGCCCAGGACACGCACTCTTTGGCCTGGAAAGCATCCATTCGGGAACTTAGTTGCCAGAAAAACTGAAGAGAACCCTTCCCTCCATCTGCCACTTAATCACACACACTGAGAAGATGCATAATTAATTTGTTCTCAACAGTTGCTCTGTGGCTGGAAGAGTGAGGGCATTTCTGGAATGGCAATTACAGGCACACACAAAAAAATGTCATGTAACAAGCAGAATAACATATCCATTCAGCTTGCTTCCCTTCCCTTCCCCATCAACCCTGTTCGGGCCATGGGCCTGGGTGTGCAAAAGGAGTTGGAAGGAACAAAAAACCAAATCCTGAAAGATACAGGGAAGGAAGACTGACTCTAACCTCAGAAAGGGGAAAAGGTGCAAAGTTCAGGTACAAGGTGAAGATCAATGAGCAGGGCATTTGAGGCACAACTAAACACACACAGGAATTCAGTGAAGTTAACGAATTTTGTTAATTTCATTCACTGTGATAATGACATGAATACATACAAAAATGTCAGTTGTGAGAGATGCCCATTGAAATTACAGGTGAAATGTCCTGATTTTTATAATTTAAAAGTCTTCAGCAAAATAAATAAATGAAGGATTTATGGCAAACTATTTTAGATCTAGGTGCCAGGCACAGGGTTCACCATATTATTCTTTTTTTTAATACATCTGAAATTTTTCATATAGAGTTTTTGTTTGTGCTTTTAAGATTTAAGGCACATCCCTACCTGTTGTTCCTAACACTTCACTGTAGCCCAGGAGGCCGCATGTTCTAGACCTGGGCCAGCCTTTCTTGTCTCATTGTGTACCACGTGCCCTGTCATCCACCCTAGTCCATCATGTCAGACTCCTTTTGGGTCCTGGAACAGCCATGCTCATGCCCATCTCAGGACTCTTAGGTTTGCAGCCTCCTTTTCCTAGGGCCAACTTCATGAGCATGTGACCAGTACTACAGTCAGACTGCACCCCACACTCAAAAGGGCTCCACACCATGGTTTAACATGAAAGACAGAATAACACCCCCCAACAAAGATGTCCACAACCTAGTCCCTGGAACCTGTGAATATGTTACCTTCCTTGGCAAAGTAGGATTAAGGCTGCAGAAGAAATTGAGGTCCCTGATCAGCTGACCTTGAGATAGATTAGCTTAGATTATCCAGGTGGGTCTAGTGTAATCACAATAGTTCTTTTAAGTGCAAGAGCGGGGCACAAGAAGAGAACCAGAGATGTGGCACCATGGGGACCCAGCCAGACATTGCTGGCTTTGAAGATGGAGAAAGAGTGCTTTGAGCCAAGGAACGCAGGTGGCCAATAAAAGCTAGAAAAGACAAGGCAGTGAACTCTCCCCCAGAGCTCCCAAAAGGAACACAGCCCTGCTGATGCTGACACGTTCATTTTAGTCCAGTGAGAACCATTTTAGACTTCCAACCACCAGAACTGTCAAAGAATAAATCTGTACTGTTACAGGGTCTTCCCTGATAGCTCAGTTAGTAGAGAACCCGCCTGCAATGAAGAAGACCCTGGTTCGATTCCTGGGTAGGGAAGATCCGCTGGAGAAGGGATAGGCTACCACTAAGTTTATAGTAATTGGTTACAGCAGCAATTAGGAAACTAATACAGCGTAGCTGTCTTGAAATTCTTAATTTTATCTTTGGATGTGGGTTTTACAAATAAAACTGAATGGGACAATGAAGCAAGCTCACATGCAAGGGTAGATGGAAGGCCTTAACGCAATTAATAAAGTTGATGGAAGTTCACATGCAGCTCACACACAGTCCCACCTCCCCAGTGGGTTCTTGGCTACCCTTTTCTCACCCCAAGTCCAGTACCCCGGCTCCATCTGGCCTCCCTACCTCCTCCCCACAGTTACAGCTGCTCTCCTCCCAGCAAGGGAACCAGGTCATGTTGGTGGGGGAGGCATAGCTTCTTCCATTGCCCTTTGTGCCCCCTGGGGGCCTTGGTATAGGCATAAGAAGGGTCAGGGTCACTTCATGCCCAGTTACATTCCTCTTCATCCCAGCAGTGAAAACACAAAATGAAATGGGAGGTGTCTGGCTTGGTTGACTGGGGCAAGTTGGAATGAGTTTCTTCACTCCTGCATGTATGTTGAAATAGTCATTTTCAGAATGCAAAATACAGTTGCTATTTTTTTAAGGGGAGTGATTTTTTGCAACTGGATGACTTAAGGTTAAAAGGACCATGTTATGTGGGTTACCCTTTAGTTTAACAGATGAGAATATAACATTTAAACATCTATCTGCCCATTTCTCCATATGTTTTTCTCCATGTTCACATTGAACTTGAGATATGGAATGAATTTAAGAACCATGTCTTGAATGAATTGTAAAAAGATACACAAGTTAAAATTTTTTAAAAAAGAAGGGTCAAGGTCATACACCTGTCAAGCAGTATCCCTCCACATCCTAGACCAGCATCACCAAGACAAGCTCAGCAGGTGACTCAGCAGGAACTTCTCACTCATGCCCAGTCCATGGCCTGAGCACCTCCCAGCACAGAGGCTGCAGCCTCTTGGGAGCTTCCCATCCACTGTGGGCTGGGGCAGCAGGGCTGCGGGAAGGAAAGACTGACTCCCCACCCAGCCAGAGGCCTGCACGGTCATTGTGCACTGGGTCCTGTGAATTACATAACCCGCCCTGTCTCTTTCATATCCCCTCAGCTTTTCACCTGCTGGTTCTTTCAGCACTTCTCAGCTTCATCTGGAAAAAAACCCATGTCAGAGAGCGTCTTCTAAGCCCAGCTTCAGTCACTCTTTATCCCATGACAACATTTTATCTCTTTTAGGGCACTCAGCAAGAGCTGACATTATCTGGTTCACTTACCTCCTTGCGTCACTAAAAAGTATTCACCAAGCCCGTTTCATGCCAGGCACTGTTGTAACTGCTGAGGGTACAGCAGCAATAAAAAACAGACTGAGTCTCTGCCCCCCGGACCACGCACTCTAGTGAGTGTCATCAATTGCTAACGATCTGCTACCCCCTCAAGAGCAGACTGTTGTACACCTGGCACCTCACACAGTGCCTGGCACATAGTAAGTGCTCAAAAACATTTGTGCAGGGACGTCCCTGGAGGTCCAGTGGTTAAGACCTCACCTTCCAATGCAGGGGCTGCAGGTTTGATCCCTGGCTGAGCTTCTCTGGTGGCTCAGATGGTAAAGAATCTGCCTGCCAATGCAGGAGACCAAGGTTCGATCCCTGGGTCAGGAAGATCCCCTGGAGAAGGGAGTGGCTACCCACTCCAGCATGGCTGCCTGAAGAATTCCATGGACAGAGAAGCCTGGCAGGTTACAGTACATGGGGTCACAAACAGCTGGGCACAACTAACAGATTTTCACTTTCATACTTCTTCTTGGGAAGCTAAGATCCCACATCCCTTGCGGCCAAAAAAACAAAACATAAAACAGAAGCAATTTTGTAACAAAGTCAGTAAAGACTTTTAAGAATGTACCTCATCTCAAATTTTAAAAATCTAAAAAGAAAAAACCACACGTTTGTTGCACAACTGACTGTATGAGTGACGAGTGGCCCAGGGACTTCGGGCTGTGACTGGGTACAGCATGGAGACAGCCTTCTTCATCCTATAGAGGGTGGAGCATAAAGACGTGTCCCAAGAGCAAGAAATTGGAGGGCAGGAGAGGCCTGCAGACAGACTGGGAGTGGAAGAAGGACAGTGCCCCATTCCCAAAGCATGTGGGCTTCAATCAGCCTCACATATGTCCCGCCATTATCTGTCAACAGTTTATTTGTATATTTAAGCGAAGTTATTCTGCTAATTGGACATATGTCTCATGGTTCTACAAGGAAAAGTCTATTAAAAAGTCTTGCTGTAACAGGCAAGAGCTTTGCGGGTAGTTTTATTCAGGAACAGGAAGGGAGCTGAGTGGATTTTAATTTGGTAGAGAATAGCTGCTTGGGGCCAAGACAGTGAGAAGCAGGAAATCAAGAGCAGGCTATTAGATTATTAGTGTTGTTAACAAGCGCCTCCATCACCCGTACAGCTGCAGAACGCCTTCCATCAACTTTATTAGCTGTATTATGGCCTTCCATCTACCCCTGCTATTCCAGCGATCCCCATTTTGGAGAGACGTGGCTACTGAGGCAAGAAAAATGCATCTCGCCCAAGCCAGAGTGAGCATGGCCTCGGCCCCTGAAGCCTCCCAAGCACATCAAGGTGTGAGAATTTCAGAGTCTGAGATGAACAGCCCAGAGGGTTTCAGGAGAAACGATGGAGGACTTGGAGGATGGGAGAGAGGCAGAGGGAAAAACCCTGGACTGTCAAACTCCCTGAAACAGCAAGTTCACCCACGCCTTGACTGCTGGCTGAGAGGAAGCCTGGAAGCTCATCCGGTATAGGAGAGAGCACCGGGGAGTCAAGTGGTTAGAGACACAGGCTTGGGAGCCACATTGCCAGGGATTAAATTCAAGACCCTACACTGAGGACTTCCCTGGTACCCCAGTAGCTAAGAGTCTGCGCTGCCAATGCAGGGGGCCCGGGTTTGATTCCTGGCTGAGAAGTTAGATCCCGCACACCACAACTAAGGAGTCTGCATGCTACAACGAAAGATCCGGAATGCCACAGTGAAGACCTGGTGCAGCCAAAATAAATAACTTAAAAAACAAAAAAACCCTCTTAGGGGGTTGAATGGTGGCGCCCAAAAGATATGCCCACGTCCTAAGCCCCAGAGCTTGTGATTGTGACGTTCGGTGGACAAAAGGGTCTTTGTAGGTGTAATTAAGTTCAGAATCTTGAAATGAGATCTTCCCGGATTGCCCAGGTAGGCCTTAAGTCCAATGACAAGTGTCCTCAGAAGAAAAGAGAAGACGGAAGCAGAGACTGGAGTGATGCAGCCACAGGAAGGCCTGGAGCCACCAGCAGCAGCAGCAGGAAGGGGGTGTCCCTGGAGCCCCCAGGACTGGCCCTGTCTGCACCTTGTCCTCACAGTCTCAGCCTCCAGAACCGTAAAAGAATGAATTTCTGTTGGCCACCTTGTTTGTGGCCATTTGTCATGGCAATCACAGGGAACTAATATACCTGCTTCCTAGCTGTGGGGCCTTGGACAAGTCACTTAATCTGTGCTTCAGTCTGTCTATCTGTAAAGGAGGGATGATAACAACAGGATCCACCTCGGGGTCCTTGTGAAGTTATAACACAGAGAGAGCTCTTGGCACAATGCCTGTCCTGTGGTGTTCAGTTGATGTAAACACTTACTCTTAGCATCAGAAGCCACCTGGGGAACCCATTTTAAAAAATGGGTTCTCCAGGCCTCAGCCCAGAATCAGCAAAAACAAATTCTAGACTATAAGGTCTAAGAGTCTGTACTTTCAAGCCTCCCCAGGTACCTTTGATCATCTGCCAGGTTAGGAACCATCTGTGAGCTGTCACATTCCCCGCTCCACAACAGTCTCTGCTGTTTCCAGGAAGCTGTCCTTCTGGATGCCGATTTCACAGCTGTACTAAACTACCCAGTCCAGCACTCAACTACCTTCGCGGTAAGAAGGTCTAGCTTTTGCCGAATCCCCCATTGAGTAGCTTCACCCCGTTTCCCTGTTGAGGTAGAAACAGCTTGGTCAGACCGAAAGCACTCAATCCAGGGTGAGAAAGGAAACTGCAGGGAGACTCTCAGTGGAAAAAGCAATCAGCAGTGAGAAGCCCAGCCACGGTTAGTCTGGGATGGACTCGGAGACGAAGAAAGAGAGGCTGACGCTGGGGTTTCTCCAGCTCCTGCCCCATTGTTGTTGTTCAGCCGCTCAGCTGTGTCCAGCTCTTTATGATCCCATGGACTGCAGCACGCCAGGCTTCCCCATCCTTCACTATCTCCTGGAATTTGCTCAAACTCACGTCCGTTGAGTCAGTGATGCCATCCAACCATCTTATCCTCTGTCATCCCCTTCTCCTCCTGCCTTCAATCTTTCCCAGCATCAGGGTCTTTTCCAATGAGCCACCTCCTCACATTAGTGGCCAAAGTACTGGAGCTTCAGCTTCAGCATCAGTCCTTCCAATGATTATTCAGGGTTAATTTCCTCTAGGATTGACTGGTTTGATCTCCTTGTTGTCCAAGAGACTCTCAAGAGTCTTCACCAGCACCGCAGTTTGAAAGCACCAGTTCTTCAGTTTGGTCACAGTGAAAGCATCCAGTCCAAGGTGAAAAAGGAAACTGCAGGGAGGTTTTCAGTGGAAAAAGCAATCAGCAGTGAGAAGCCCAGCCATGGTTAATCTGGGATGGACTCTGATATGAGCAAAGACGGGCTGAAGTTGGGGTTTCTCTAGCTCCTGCCCCATCAGCACAACACCATCTCTGGGGAGCAGGGCCCTCTGCCCTCTGCCAGCTCCCCCACAGAACCAGGGGGCAGGGGCAGTTGGAGAGCAGCAGCAGGAAGCCAGCCCAGAGGATCAAGGTAGCCCGTGTAGGCAAGGGAGCTGCAGACACTGTACACGAGGAATTGGCTGACGGTGATAATCGTGCTGATCAGAGTGGAGAGATGCCTCGCGCAGGCAATGGCCTCCCATCACCAGAAAGCCAAGGGCTTATTTTGTTTCATTTCAGTTGTGGCCTTTGGAAAGAGATCACTGCTTCTGAGCAGCAGGAACAAACACCATCCCATCAAGCAGCTTCAAGCCCGAAGCAGCCCTAACAGATAGACAGGGTGAGCTGGGGGGAGAGAAAAGCCAGAAAGAGAACGGCCAAGCCCAGCAGGGGAAAGACCGAGGCAACAGTGGGCGCAAGCCAGAGTTTGGCCCAGCATCTGCTACAGATGGTGCAGCCTGTGTTTTCCCAAGTGTGACCTGGTACCAGTGATGGTGTGCAAAAAAGTGGTACAAGAGGCGATTTTGGGTGGTACCCAGAACACCAGAAAAATAAATCTTATTTGCATATGCATTAGACCCACAGAAAGAAAGCTAGTCTATCAAATCTGTGATTTCACAGATATGTTTGCTTAGAACAAAACCAAACAAAGGAAAAAAGAGTCAATAAAATGCAAAAGGTCATACCAATACATGAATAGTGGGGTATAAAGAAATGAGTGGGAATGATAACCAGTGAATTCAAGACAATGCTTGCTGCTGCTCATACAGAAGGGAGGCTGGAATCAGGGAAGAAGGACTTAGGAGTCTACAATTGTATGGGTAAGGTATCACTTCTGAAATTGAGCAGAGAGTGTAAGGGTGGTCACTAAATTATTTTATACCTTTTTTAGGTCCTATATTTCACTCGTTTTAAAAAGATAAGAGGCATGCAGACATGGCAAAATGGGTACTGTATTTGGCCATGGTCCACAAGTCCCTGAGAAGTTTAGGGCAACCAAGAAGACAACTTGGCATTTGCATGGTCTGCCTGGGAACCACAGAACAGCCACGCAGTGGGCCCAATCTCCAGGGGAAGCACAAAGCGTGCCACATTCTCCCCCAGGGTCCCCACTGATGGGAATGGACCCCCAAAAGGCTTTCTGCAGCTCACACCAAGGCCCGACAGCCTCCTGCTATGGAATTCTCTCTGAATCAGAAAGAGGCTGGGGTCAGGGCCACTGCAGAAAGTCATGGAGGTTTGCAAGTACTCAGAAAGATTTGCATATGCAGAAAACTGAAAAGGAGGTGCTAGATTCAATAGCAGACTCTGGTCTCCCTACACCACAGGCCTGGTCCTCAGATGACCCAACCAGAGCAAATTAAATGCAGCTCATGCTCCTGCAGAAATTATCACAAACTCGGAGAAAGCCAGTCATCAAGACGGCAAGGATTCAATTTCCCTCCCGCTCTGCGCAGCACACTCTGAGGCAAAATATTCCATGATGACAAACGAAAGCAGCAAAAGGAGTCTGCGGGACAGAGTCCATGAAAACTCACTGAAAAGCATCCACACCAGGTTGACAGACACCATGGAACAGTGCCATGGAACAGTGGCACCATTAGAAAAGGCAACCGTGGAGGAGGCCATCCAGGCAGGTACCCGCAGCCCCAGCTGGGTTAGCAGCCCCTCCCATGCAGGGCTCCTGCCCCCAACCTCTTGGCTAGGAGCTAGCTGCTGTCCGGGGCCAGAGATAGAATGAAAACACATTGATCTTCTGCAACTGGAGATTTCACGCCTGCTCCCCACCACCAGGCTGTGAGCAACTGAAGGGCAAAGGTTGAGCTTTATTTCCCTTTACATCCTCTGAGCCTGAGCCTGACACAGCACCTGGCACAGAGCAGGCTCGGTTAACGCCAGTTAAAATAACAGGTGGAATGGTGAAGGCATGCACTGGTTTGGCCAGGACAGTCCCAAGTTTCAGAGAATATTCCTAAAGAGCCAGATGCTGCCACTGTCCCCCTTGCAAAGCAAGAGGATCTTTAAAATGCTTATTGAATTATCACACCCTCACTAAGCTGAGAATGTGAAGTGAAGTGAAAGTCGCTCAGTCATGTCTGACTCTTTGCGACCCCATGGACTATACAGCCCATGGAATTCTCCAGGCCAGAATACTGGAGTGGGTAGTCGTTCCCTTCTCCAAAGCTGAGAATGTGGTTATCCTCAAAACGAGCAGTTGTTCAGCAGCTCAAGAGTTGAAACCCTTTCCCAAAGCCAAGAGCTAGCATCTACTGATTCCTCTGGAGGGTCTACACTCCCCTCCGCTGGGGAATGCAAACCTCCCAATATTTGTTGAATTAACAGCTCTTTGGTTGGTGGACTAAATAAGTAAAGGGATCCCAGGGAGAAAGCTCTATTGCCCTTCTCTCTCCTCCTCCGTTTCCCAAGCCCACCCCAGGCAGAGCCACAGCCCCGGGGCTCGCACCGGGGGAGAAGCCGCACAGACATCTTTGGCTCCACTTTTTATCCAACGTGGTGCTTTCCCCGAGGTTGCAAGCGGATAAAAAGGGAGACAATCAAGTATAGAGGGCAAAGAACCTGGAAATGGGCAAAATCTGGATGTCCAAGCACAAGTCCAGAATCTGCCCACAAACCTGTGTGGTCCTGAAGAAATCACAGCCTGCCTCTGGGCCTCCAGTCCCACATCTGTACATTGGAGCCTTGAGCGGCCTGATGCTGAAGATGTCTTTCAATGGATGGAGTATAAACAGCCATCGCCTTACCTGAGACACTTGTTCTGCTCCTCTGACCAATAACCACTAGTCAGAAGTAGAGTCTATTTTCCCCTCAAATACCTCACCATATGCCGTAGTTCTAAAGGTTGACAGAGTATGACTCCTCCCCCTAAAATGTAGAGTTCAGTAATGCCGAAACTGGTCATCCCATATTCCAGCCCGAAGCAGCCTGTGTCCCTAAACAAAGTCAGGTATTAAGGTTGGCAGGGTTTAATGAGCACCAAAGGGTCTTACAGCAAATTTACAGCTACCTCCCCTTTCGAGGGTAAGAGTGGCAGGTGAACCTCCTGTCCCCAAGTTTCAGGCAAGCACTTGGAGGGAGCCCCCCCAGAGGTGTAAGGCTCCTGACCTCTCTCTCCCTTCTCTCACCCTCCCCGTGGAAGGAGCAATCATCAACCGGATTAGTGAGTCTGGCTCACCTCTTCCTCTCTCCTCCCTTTTGGGATCTGCAACTGGGTCCACCATCCCTTCCCTGTCCTAAAAGGCAGGACCTCACTTGAGAGGCTTGTCCTGCCTCATCTATACCTGGGGAGGCAAGTCTATCAAATTCAGAGGCAAAGTCCACCTGCTCCAACCCAGCATTAATCAGTAATAAAGCTGACATTTCTGTTCTCCACTTGGCAGAGTCCTGCGTCTCCTTGGTTCTGCTTTTCAGGCCAAGAGGAAAAGAATATTTATATCACTACCTCCTAAGCTCAAATATTTATTAACAACTATAGTAATTAACATGATACACACACACTGAGGACCTGAAATATCCCAGGAAGCAAACCACAGGAGCCCAGTGACCAGCTCCGTAACAAGAAATTGAATTCAGCTAAAAAGATTCTCAGTCACAAGAGCAATCAAGGTCCCCTCCCAATATTAGGACTCTGATCAGGAAGGAAAAGGCATATCTGATCCCTCTCACTCTCCTGCTCTTCCCACTCCAAACACACACACACACAGATCCAGTATGCGTCCCCAAGAATATATCAGGACTCATTAGGCCACAAGGAACAGGAAACCACACTCAAACCATCTGAAATAAAAAGAGAATTTCCTGGCATAAGTAAATAAAAAGTCCAGTGGTCATCTAGCATCAGGCCCAGCTAGATCTCAAGATTCAAATGACACATCTCTCTACAATACTGATTCCATTCACCGATGGGCTTTCACCTCATGATGGCAAGATGGCTGCCAGCAGCTCTAAGCCAACATCTGACACTCTCAACTAATCCAGCAGAAAAGACAGTGTCCCCTGAGGGACACCCCTGAAAGTTCTAGAGCTGACTGATGCTCACTAACCAGAACTGGCTTAGATACCCATCCTGGAATCAGAGGGATGGACTACACTGACAGCCCAAGTCACATGTCCACCCTGAGCGTGGGGTGAACCCCACTCAAACCTCATGGCATGTATATATGAGATAGGGGTGGTTCCCCAAAGGAAAATTTAGATGCTGCTCCCTAAAACAAGAATGATTCCTGCACTGCAAAATTAACATTTCTCCACTACACCCAGACCCCTTGGTCAGAATCAAGTCAGCGCTGCCTCCTCCAGCCCACTGTCTGGAGGTCTGGACCAGCAGTGACTTCTTTGTGCTTTGCTGCTGCTGTTGTTTTAGTCGCTAAGTCTTGTCCCACTCTCTGGGACCCCATGGACTGTAGCCCACCAGGCTCCTCTGTCCATGGGATTTCCCAGGCAAGAATACTGGAGTGGGCTGCATTTCCTTCTCCAGGGGATCTTCCCGACCCAGGGATCGAACCCCACGTCTCGTGCATGGGCAGGCAGATTCTTTACCACTGAGCCACCAGAGAAGCTCTCTTTGTACTTTATGCACAAGCAAGTTCACATCCGCCGTCTCTGTTTATAAGCATTCGGGGCATCAGGAGCCTGGTTCTCCAAGGTATCTGGGTCCCGTCCTGTGCCCTCACTGCCTAGCAAAGTGCCCCTGCGCTCTAGAAGACACTTCTCCACCCTGGTTCCCACCTGCTCCTGATGCAGAGCTGAGTCACTGCGGTCCCCACCAGCTGAGCACCAACCTTGAAAGTACTTCCCAAAGTCACTGCCAGCCAAGCTCATCTGGCGCCCGCACACTCCGGGACCTGAGGATGCTGGCTTGACAGGTGAGATAATTATGTCTTCCCCTTCACTCACTTCTCTATCAGTCTCGCAGACCAGAACAGATAAGTGTTCCAATGGAAGAAAACACTCCTGCGGTATTTAGTTGTGCTCTTTCGTGCCACCCGGCTCCCCCTTCCCAGGTACACCTCCCAGGGTCCAGCCTGCACCCTGTTATCTGGTGCCAGCCACCACACGCTGCTGATCTCTTGTCAACTGCCAGGCTGAGCATCCCTTATTGCATCCCCCCAGCTTCTCCTTGACCTGAAGCCTCAATGCTTTCCAGATGACTTATACCTGAAGGCCAACTGTCTTCAGGACACCCGTTGCCCTGCCCGCTCTGCAGATTCCCCAAGGCAGAGGGCTTGCCCCTGTTCCCATGGCCTAGACTTCTCTGTAGAATGTGGCTCTGGTGGGTTCCAAGGCCTATAGCACTGTTTAGTTGGAGAAAACAGGGTAAGGGAAAGCAGGTGGCATTGAGTCTCAGAGACAAGGACTTCGAGATCTTCCAATAAAAGCTAACATTTCATTCATTCAACAAACCTTTATTTAGGACCTGCTGTGTCCTGGATACTGTAATAGGTGCCGCAGATGTGAAGATACACAACATAGACCAAGTCTCTGTCCTCACGGAACATACCTTCTAGTAGACATCTGATTTATTTTTGATAACCTGTTTTATATTTACATTTATAAAAAACTGGCTCAGACCCTGTCCATATAATCCTCACTAAGTGGCACAGCCATCTGTAGCCCACAGACAAGGAACATTGCACTCCAAAAGGTTGAATGACCTTCTTAAAGCACAACCTCAGGTCTTCTGACTACAAACCTTACTCTTTCTGGGGCGTCTCCCAAGGCAGGGAGCTAGCAGGTTACAGCCCGGCATTGAAACAGATGTTAACTCAATTTCAGGCCTCGTGGATAGAAGTAGAAGCTGCAAAAAAAAGATCAGTCCCTGATCTAAAGGAATTTATGGTCTAAATAGAGAGAAAGACACATAACCACCTATCGTGTATGGCAGAAACAAAGATACAGTGATTAAATCCAAATAGGAAGCTATTTCTAGAAAGATATCCAGGAAGCAATGATTACCTCCAGGCAGGAAAATTGGGTACCTGAGCAACAGGGAGAGGAGGATCATTTTGCATGTTCAAATATTATATATTTTGAATTGTGTACCACTGAATTTTCTTCCCATTTAATGACACTTTGAGGATGCAATCAGCCAAATCCTGAATGTGGGAAATTTCACAGGCTAAATGATCTGGCTTCTTCAACAAGCAAATAGCTTCTCAGAAAAGGAGGGAGGGAAAATATTCCAGACTTGAAAAGATATAGAAAACATCAATCAAACATAATATATGCACTTTGGGTGGATACAGGTTTGAATCAACTTGAAAAAGAAATTTTGGAGGACAACGAGGAAGACTTGAATATGGACTAGCTATTAGAGGTATTAAGAAATGTTCATCAATTTTGTTAGGTATGATGAAAGCTGAGCACCAATGAATCAATGCTTTTGAACTGTGGTGTTGGAGAAGTCTCTTGAAAGTCCCTTGGACAACAAGGAGATCCAACCAGTCCATCCTAAAGGAAATCGCTCCTGAATATTCATTGGAAGGACTGATGCTGAAGCTGAAACTCCAATACTCTGGCCACCTGATGCAAAGAGCTGACTCATTGGAAAAGATTCTGGTGCTGGGAAAGATTGAAGGTGAAAGGAGAAGGGGACGACCGAGGATGAGATGGTTGGATGGCATCACCAACACAATGGACATGAGTTCAAGTAGCCTCCAGGAGTTGGTGATGGACAGGGAGGCCTGGCATGCTGCAGTCCATGGGGTCGCAAAGAGTTGGACACGACTGAGTGACTGAATGATCATGGTCCTGTAGTTAAGGTGTTTTTTAAGGTCCTTATCTATTACAGATAGATACTGAAGTTTTTACAAATAATATGATGCTGGAGATTTGTTTTTAAGTATCTCAGCAAAAAATAGTAAAAAATGAATGAAGTAAATGAAGGAATGAATAAAAGGGACAGTAGATAAAACAAGACTGGCAAAATGCTGGACAACTTCTGAAGCTGGATTAACAGTTCCATAGGGGTTCATACTACTTTACCCTTGTGGATGGTTGAAATTTTCATAATGAAAAGTTTAAATAAAAATTTTAAAGGCAATTATTCCAGCTGGCTAGGATGACTGAGGAGGAAAGCATCACAGAGGCAAGGTGTCTGCGCTGAGTCCTGAAGGATGATGAGGAATTTTCTGAGGGGCAGAGGGCCTTCCAGGCTGAGCAAAGATACACAGATCTACCACACACCTCTTTCTGTCTATCACATACCTCTCTCTGGAAGAACCGAAGATATCTATCGTGTTCAGTCATTCAGTCATATCTGACTCTGAAACTCTCTACGCTCTAATCCACTAGGCTCTCTGTCCATGGGATTCTCCAGGCAAGAATACTAGAGTGGGTTGCCACGTCCTCCTCCAGGAGATCTTCCCACCCAGGGATCAGACCTGCATCTCTTGTGTCTCCTGCACTGGCAGGAGGATTCTTTACCACTGTGCCACCCCCAGGTATCCAAAGATATCTATACTTGACCCCAAACTCAACTTACATCCCACACAAGTGCCCTGTTGCTTAATCCCCCCAACTCTCTGGGACATGTAGGCAGAGCACCAAAATCAACTACTATCTTCCAAATGAGAATGGAGTGTGTGGTCAACAGCGCCACTCAGAGGCCTAGAGCAGGGGTGGCCTTCAGAGGACAGGAAAGCAATTAACCTCTTTCCATTGGGTTTTGCCTGACAAGGCAGTTTGGAAGCCAGCTGAGTTATCAGAGACAGCTTGCCTTCTGCCCTCCTGAGTCATCGCAGACACTTGCGTTCCCCAGGAACACACACTAGCCTCCCCAACAGCACCTTTTAGTTTATAACCTTGGAACCAGGGGGTCCAGCCTCATGGCAGCCTGGCAGCCCAGCCCCTGGACGTTAAAACAGCTCCCCTCCTTCCTCCCAAGCCACCTGCCTCAATCCCCAGCCTGTCCCCTGCCCACCTCCAGCTGCACACCAGAAGCTTGCTGGCTTTGCCGTCACCTATGGACTTATCTGGCCCGGCTCAGATGGGTCCCACAGGTCCTTACCTTGGATCGAAGCTGCAAGTATTCCTCTGAGCCATAGGGGACACTCCTCAGGGATGTAAGATAGTCATAACTGATCACAGCTGTCTGTGAACCAAGAAAGAGGAAGACTTAGCACCAGACATCAAATATTACTCTGCTATCCAAGGCCCGCATCTACAGGCCCCTGACACAGGTGGCATGTCCAGAAAAGCAATCCCATCTCTTAGAGGCCCTGCCCCCAGATTCTTGTCTGGCTCGTTTCTCCCTGTCAGTCAAAGCTCTGCACAGATACCACCCCTGCAGAGACCCTCAATCTAAAGAGACCCCCACCCACCAGGAACTCCCAAATATTTATCATAACAAACCACCATCCAAGGTTACCTTGCTAATTTGTTTCCTTGTATATGGACAGTCTCCACTTCACTAGAAATTAAGTTCTATAAGCACAAGGGCATGTCCTTCCTATTCATCATTGTATCCCCTGCATCTTTCACAGAGCCAAGTGCATAGGTGAGTGCTCATTCCATTCCATACTTACTGAATACCAACCACTAGCAAGACCTGGCCTGAGTGGTCCACAAGGATAATTAAGACCAGAGCCCTGCATTATGCTCAGTGAAGTAAGTCAGACAGAGAAAGACAAATATTGAATGATATCACTTATATGTGGAATCTAAAAAATACAACAAGCTAGGGAATATAAAAAAGAAGGAGACTCACAGATACAGAGAATAAACTCAATGATGTGGTCACTCACCTAGAGCCAGACATACTGGAGTGTGAAATCAAGTGGGCTTTAGGAAGCATTACTATGAACAAAGCTAGTGGAGGGGATGGAATTCCAACTGAGTTATTTCAAATTCTAAAAGATGATGCTGTGGAAGTGCTGCACTCAATATGCCAGAAAATTTGGAAAACTCAGCAGTGGCCACAGGACTGGAAAAGCTCAGTTTTTATTTCACTCCCAAAGAAGAGCAATGCCAAAGAATTGTTCGAACTACCGTACAATTGCTCTCATTTCACATACTCACACAGTAATCCTCAAAATCTTTCAAGCTAGACTTTAGCAGTACACTAACGGAGAACTTCCAGATATACAAGCTGGATTTAGAAATGGTAGAGAAGACTCTTGAAGTCCCTTGGACTGCAAGGAGATCCAACCAGTCCATCCTAAAGGAGATCAGTCCTGGGTGTTCATTGGAAGGACTGATGTTGAAGCTGAAACTCCAATACTTTGGCCACCTCATGCAAAGAGTTGACTCATTGGAAAAGACCCTAATGCTGGGAAGGATTGGGGGCAGGAGGAGAAGGGGACGACAGAGGATGAGATGGTTGGATGGCATCACCAACTCGATGGACATGGGGTTGGGTGGACTCCGGGAGTTGGTGATGGACAGGGAGGCCTGGTGTGCTGTGATTCATGGGGTCGCAAAGAGTCGGATACGACTGAGCGACTGAACTGAACTGAACTGAGAGGAACCAGAGGTCAAATTGCCAACATCCACTGGATCATAGAGAAAGCAAAGTAGTTTCAAAAAAACATCTATTTCTGCTTCAGTGACTATGCTTAAGCCTTTGACTCTGTGGATCACAACAAATTGTGGAAAATTCTTAAAGAGATGGAATACCAGACCACCATATTGTCTCCTGAGAATCCTGTATGCAGGTCAAGAAGCAACAGTTAGAACCAGACATGGAACAACTGATTGGTTCAAAATTGGGAAAGGAGTAAGTCAAGGCTGTATATTGTCACCTGTTTATTTAACTTATAAGCAGAGTACATCATGCAAAATTCTGGATGAATTCCAAACTGGAATCAAGATCGAAAGGAGAAATAACAACCTCAGATATGCAGATGATAGCAGTCTAATGGCAGAAAGTGAAAAGGAACTAAAGAGCCTATTGATGAGGGTCAAAGAGGAGAGTGAAAGAGCTGGCTTAAAGCTCAACATTCAAAAATTGAAGATCATGACATCTGGTCCCATCACTTAATGGCAAAGAGAAGGGGAAAAAATGGAAGCAATTTTTTTTGGAGCCCAAGATTTTATTTTCTTGGGCTCCAAAAATCACTGCAGATGGTGACTGCAGCCATGAAATTAAAAGACACTTGCTCCTTGGAAGAAAAGCTATGACCAACCTAGATAGAATATTAAAAAGCAGAGACATTATTTTGCCGACAAAGGCCCATCTAGTCAAGGCTATGGTTTTTCTAGTAGCCATGTACAGATGTTAGAATTAGACCATAAAGAAGGCTGAGCACCGAAGAATTGATGCTTTTGAACTGTGGTGTTGGAGAAGACTCTTGAGAGCCCCTTGGATAGCAAGGAGATCAAACCAGTCAATCCTAAAGGAAATCAGTCCTGAATATTCATTGGAAGGACTAATGCTGAAGCTCCAATACTTTGGCCACCTGATGCAAAGAGCCGACTCATTGGGAAAGACCCTGATGTGGGAAAGACTGAAGGCAGGAGGAGAAGGAGGCAACAGAGGATGAGATGGTTGGATGGCATCCCTAATTCAACAGACATAAGGTTGAGCAAACTCCAGGAGATAGTGAAAGACAGGGAAGCTTGGTGTGCTGCAGTTCATGGGATTGCAAAGAGTCAGACACAACTTGGCAACTGAACAATAGCGGTGGGGAGAGGGAAATAGGGAAGGGCAGAATTGGGGTAGGGGATTAACAGGTACAAACTATCAGGTATAAAATAAGCTACAAGGATATATTGTACAACACGAGGAATATAGCCAATATTTTAAAACAACCATAAATGGAGCATAGCCTTTAAAAACTGTGAATCACAATGTTGTACACCTGTAACTTATCCAATATCATACAGCACCCATATTTTAAGAAGAAAAAATTTTAAATATCAGCACCCCCCTCAAAAATAAAAGACCAGAGCCAATCTTTAAAGAATATATGGCCCAGTGAATCTACAATAACCTCAATAAAAATTTCAAAAGAAAAAAAAAAAAACTAAGCCAAACAAAAACAAAAGTCAAGTGCCCTAAATGCAATGTGATATCCTGGAGTAGATCTAGAAACAGAAGAAGAATAAAACTGATCAAATCTGAATAGAACCTGGAGCTTAGCAAACAGCAATGTACCAATGTTACTTTCTTCACTTCACTTCAGCTCAGTTCAATTCAGTCGCTCAGTCGTGTCCGACTCTTTTCAACCCCATGGACTGCAGCACACCTGGCCTCCCTGTCCATCACCAACTCCCGGAGTTTACTCAAACTCATGTCCATTGAGTCAGTGATGTCATCCAACCATCTTATTCTCTGTCATCCCCTTCTCCTCCTGCCTTCAATCTTTCCCAGCATCAGGGTCTTTTCCAATGAGTCAGCTCTTCGCATCAGGTGGCCAAAGTATTGGAGTTTCAACTTCAACATTAGTCCTTCCAATGAACACCCAGGCCTGATCTCCTTTAGGATGGACTGGTTGGATCTCTTTGCAGTCCAAGGGACTCTCAAGAGTCTTCTCCAACACCACAGTTCAAAAGCATCAATTCTTCTGTGCTCAGCTTTCTTTATAGTCCAACTCTCACATCCATACATGACCACTGGAAAAACCATAGCCTTGACTAGATGGACCTTTGTTGGCAAAGTAACATCTCTGCTTTTTAATATGCTGCCCAGGTTGGTCAAAACTTTCCTTCCAAAGAGTAAGCGTCTTTTAATTTCATGGCTGCAATCACCATCTGCAGTGATTTTGGAACCCAAAAAAATAAAGTCTGACACTGTTTCCACTGTTGCCCCATCTATTTCCCATGAAGTGATGGGATCAGATGCCATGATCTTAGTTTTCTGAATGTTGAGCTTTAAGCCAACTTTTTCACTCTCCTCTTTCACTTTCATCAAGAGGCTCTTTAGTTCTTCACTTTCTGCCATAAAGGTGGTGTCATCTGCATATCTGAGGTTATTGATATTTCTCCCAGCTATCTTGATTCCAGCTTGTGCTTCATCCAGCTCAGCGTTTCTCATGATGTACTCTGCATATAAGTTAAATAAGCAGGGTGACAATATACAGCCTTGACATACTCCTTTTCCCATTTGGAACCAGTCTGTTGTTCCATGTCCAGTTCTAACTGTTGCTTCCTGACCTGCATACAGGTTTCTCAAGAGGCAGGTCAGGTGGTCTGGTATTCCTATCTCTGTCAGGATTTTCCACAGTTTATTGTGATCCACACAGTCAAAGGCTTTGGCATAGTCAGTAAAGCAGAAATAGATGTTTTTATGGAATTCTCTTGCTTTTTCGATGATCCAGCGGATGTTGGCAATTTGATCTCTGGTTCCCTTGCCTTTTCTAAATCCAGCTTGAACATCTGGAAGTTCACAGTTCACGTATTGCTGAAGCCTGGCTTGGAGAATTTTGAGCATTACTTTACTAGCATGTGAGATGAGTGCAATTGTGTGGTAGTTTGAGCATTCTTTGGCATTGACTTTCTTTGGGATTGGGATGAAAACTGACCTTTTCTAGTCCTATGGCCACTGCTGAGTTTTCCAAATTTGCTGGCATAGTGAGTGCAGCACTTTCACAGCATCATCTTTTAGGATTTGAAACAGCTCAACTGGAATTCCATCACATCCACTAGCTTTGTTTGTAGTGATGCTTCCTAAGGCCCACTTGACTTCACATTGCAGGATGTCTGGCTCTAGGTGAGTAATCACACCGTCTTTACTTTCTTAGTTTTCATAAATGTATCATGGTCACACAAGATTTTAATATTAGGGGAAAATGGATGAAGGACATATGAGAACTCTGTACTATCTTTCCAACTTTTCTGTAAACCTAAAATGATCCCCAAATAAAGCACTTATTTAAAGAAGAAAAGAACGCACAACCCAGTGTCTGGTTCATATAGCACTGACTTACACCTTCGTCCCTCCTCTCTGACTATGCAAATCCCTAAGGTTCCATCCAAATCCACTCCCCCTAAGACACCCATCCTGACTCCCAGCCCACAGGACTCACTCCTGTGTCTGAGGTCCCACAGCAGCCGTCACCTGAGTCACACAGCTTGACACAACCCCGGGCTTCAGACTGTTTTCCCGACCCATCCACGTGTAGACACTCCTCATGCATAAGCTCCTTCAAAGCTGTACCTGCGCAGGACAGTTCATTTCTACCCCTGAAGCCTATAAGACAATGTTGGGCTCAGAAAGGGCCCCTAGCAAGCATGTGGGAATTGTTGCATATTCCATGGCCTGTGTATCTATTTGCTTATCATGAGCTATGATAAGCTCCAGTTTACCTAGAGGAGCAGGCCCCATGTCTGAGCCAGGCTGGGGAGAAGACGGGACAACGCTGACTATTAAAAGAAACGATTAGACAAGAGCCCAGACAGACGGTGCTTCGAAGTATATATGTACACCAAGGGGAGGAATGCATGAGCTCATCCTGCAGCAGACCAAGGAGGAGAGAAGGCGTGAAGCATGTGGCCACCTGCCCAGCATGGAGCAATTACACAGCGCTGTCTGGAGGAGCCGCCTTCAACAGAGCTACAGAGGGCACCATCACACCAAAACGATGTCCCTGAGCTGCTAGAGAAAACCTCCAACAGTCAAATATTCAGCTCAGCTACTGTTAGGCTGCGACTCGGGGCACATCCCCAAA
This sequence comes from Giraffa tippelskirchi, assembly GCF_054371585.1. Classification (NCBI taxonomy): domain Eukaryota; kingdom Metazoa; phylum Chordata; class Mammalia; order Artiodactyla; family Giraffidae; genus Giraffa; species Giraffa tippelskirchi. The sequence continues at coordinate 148,826,673 of NC_137281.1, read as the reverse complement.
GTTCTTCCAGGCCCAGATACTCTGAGTGTGAGCCCTGCATCCATCATGAACCGTTCCCAGGAGCTCACTCGAGGCAGACCAAGTTTTCGGCCAGGATTTAATCAAAGCTGCAAACGCCTCTTTCCCTGTGTGTTTGCTGAGGAGACCGCCTGATGAGTCGGTCCCTAAAATAAGATACAGAAGGTTCTGTAAAGGTAATGTTTTCAGATAGAGACCCCAGGCAATCCCACTCTATGTTTAACTTCCCAGGATGGCAGACGTTGAATGAACAGGGACGTGGGAGGGTGCACCTCCTCTTCAGTGCAACTGTGTAGTGGGAGCTTCACACAGGTCACATATGTATCGCTGCATAAGTGTGCCTGGCGTGTCCATCGGCTGTATGCATGAACATCTGCAAGCAGTGCTGCAGTTCCTCTGCCCCTCCTGAAAGGAGAAGAACCTACCGTGGCCACTGCTCGGCCCACCCTGACAGCACCAAAGTCGTTGGGGTCCAAGTACTTGTTGCTGTAGAGGCAGATGCCAGAGGCAGCAAGAGCCATGCTGGTCCACGAGGCGAGCTTCAGAGCCCTTCTGGCCATGTCCCCAGACCCTGCAGTGGGAAAGCAGAGAAAGGGGAGCAGTTAAAGAGTTTCACACGGAGCCAAATTCAAATTCGGGCTCTGCCACTTAATAGACTGTACGATTTTGGGGTCATTTTCTCAACCTCACTGCATCCACATTGCCTCATTTGTGAAACGTGATGATACCTACCTCAAGAGTTGCTGGGGAAGCACTTCCCTGGTCGTCCAGTGGTTAAGAATCTGCTTGCCAATGCAGGGAACAAGGGTTCGATCCCCAGTCCCGGAAGATGCCGCATTCCGAGGGGCAACTAAAGCCCGTGCGCCACAACTACCAAGCCTGTGATCTAGAGCCCCAACTACTGAGCCCACAGGCTGCAACGAGAGAAAGCTCACGCACAGCAATGAAGACCTGCTGCTGCGGCTGCTAAGTCGCTTCAGTCGTGTCCGACTCTGTGCGACACCATAGACGGCAGCCCACCAGGCTCCTCCGTCCCTGGGATTCTCCAGGCAAGAACACTGGAGTGGGTTGCCATTTCCTTCTCCAATGTATGAAAGTGAAAAGTGAAAGTGAGGTCGCTTAGTCGTGTCCGACTCTTAGCAACCCCATGGACTGCAGCCCACCAGGCTCCTCCGTCCATGGGATTTTCCAGGCAAGAGTATTGGAGTGGGGTGCCATTGCCTTCTCCAAATGAAGACCTAGTGCAGCCAAAAAAGTATAAACTAAAAAATAAATTTCAAAAAAATATAGTTGCTGGGATAAAATGAGATCACGTGTATGAAATGCTGAGCACAGTATTCAGCACAAGTCAATGCTCAAAGCCGTTCTTCCTTTCACAGTACCAGGCACTGTGCTAGGCACTAGGCAAAGAGCCAAGAAAACAAAGTTGTTACACTCTAGAGGGGATGACAGATCAAAAGGTTATATATTAGAAGAGCAGCAGGTAATCAGTGCTGAAAAGAAAATCAAAGCGGATAAGAGAAAGGATGACGAATATGTGGTCAAGGATGCTGCTTTAGATAAGAAAGGCCAGAGCAGGGTAACTTCTGTTACCTGAAAACTATTATTATACCACTAAGCACGCACAGGCATCATCAGCCCTCTAGGCCCAGGTTGGAAGGGGTCACAGCCAAAATGGCAGTTGCTCAGCAGCAGCCAGGTAAGCCCTCCACATCTGATTGATTTTCAAACTATTTCTTTTGGATAGAATATAGACAGCCCCTTTTCTAGACTGTAAGCTCCTTCATCCACTCCCAGTTCCGTAGGCTGCTTTACAGTTGGGGGCTCAAGGTCCCCCTGCAGATATGCTCTGTTTAACCAAACTCACAGTTCCGTTCAGCTGCACCAAGTGGGCTCCGAGCCCCCTGACACCTTTCCCCACCCTACTTGTACCGCTCAGTCCACAAGGTGGCTGCAGTCTTTGAGGCCACTGTACCCAATAGGCAGCTTCCTCTTCAATTCCGAGGAATACTACATCTAACATCCTTGACCACAGCTGCAGCTGTCGGTGGAGAAGACCCACCCAGCATAAGTGCCACCACCAAGCCACCTGCAGGTACAAGCCCTGAACAGACTTGTAGAGGGAAATTTCCTTGCAGCAGGAAAATTTAGGTCATCACCCTGTTTGTTTCTGCTCTGGACTCAGTCTATGACCATCCCCTCCCTGATCTGTGCCTCTGATTCCCCTCCATATGGAGACAATTGCTGTAAATAGCCTTGTCTCCACTTTCTTTAAAGTCAGTTTTGACTCATGCCTCATAATATAGTCACAGATTTTTTTAAAGTATCCACAGGGACAGCTTTTTCCATTCTTTTACTTTCAACTTACACTTTATACTGTCTCTCTAAATAGTATATAGTGGATTTTGTCTGTTTACGTTTAATATAGTCACTTATGTATTCCGATTTAATTTTACTATCTTCTGTGCTATTTTCCTACCTGTTCTGTGTCTTTTTCTCTCCTTTCTTTACTTTTCTGGACACAGTTCTTTTTATAATCCCATTGTTTTTCCCTCTGCAGTCTTCTTTTCCTAGCCAACAGTTCTAAAGTGTGCTTAGAAGAACACTTGCAAAAAATATCAATCTGGGTGCCATTTCAAAAATGCAGATTTCTGCTAGACTCGCAGACCCAGAAAACAAACTTATGATTACCAAAAGGGGAAAGGGTTGGGAAGGGCTAAATTGGGAATTTGAGATTAACAGAGACACACTACTATGTATAAAATAAACAACACGACCTACTGCATAGCACAAGGGACTATATTCAATATCTTATAATAATGTATAATGGAAAAAGAATCTGAAAAACAAAAATATGTTTAAATAAATCACTTTGTTATACACCTAAAACACTGTAAATCAACTATATTTCAATAAAACTTAACAATGATAATGATGTAAACAGTTAAAAAAAAAATGAAGATTTCTGAAGTCCACCCCTTGGCAGCTGAATCATCAACACTGGGGGTAGGACTTGGGAATCTGCATTTTAGTAGGAAACATAATGAGCTATTTTTCACAAAGTTTGAGAACCATTCTTGTTAATACTTGATTTCTAATAGAGTCTTCATGTGTTCAAATTCATCAGTGAAAACATGCCCCCAAAACAAGCCTTCCAAGTTTATCCTACCCATTCACACCCCAGATGACTGCATTCACCCCAGCAGGATGACTGCAAGCAATTATTTTTAAAGCGATAATTTAAGAAACTCATTTCTTTCACTAAACACAAATGCTCTGGCCCAACTCCTGGGATCAATTCCTAACTCTGCAAGTAAAGGGTTTGTATATAAAAAGAATAAATTAAACCATGCTTGCAGTGTCCTCTTTATTTTCTTTACATTTATTTTGTTTTATGAAAACCTCCCTACTCCTATCCGTTGTTGTTGTTCAGTTGCTCAGTCCTGTCCGACTCTTTGCGACCCCATGGACTGCAGCAAGCCTGTCCATCACCATCTCCTGGAGCTTGCTCAAAGTCATGCCCATTGAGTCAGTGATGTCATCCAGCCATCTCATTCTCTGTCATCCCCTTCTCCTCCTGCCTTCAATCTTTCCCAGCATCAGGGTCTTTTCTAAGGAGTCAGATCTTCACATCAAGTGGCCAAAGTATCGGAGCTTCACCTTCAGCATCAGTCGTTCTAATAAATATTCAGGGTTGATTTCCTTTAGGATTCACTGGTTTGATCTCCCTGAAGTCCAAGGAACTCCCAAGAGTCTTCTCCAACACCACAGTTCAAAAGTATCGATTCTTCTTTATGGTCCAACTGTCACATCTATACATGACTACAAAGCTAGTGGAGATGATGGGATTCCAGCTGAACTAGTTCAGCTGGAAATAGCTTTGACTATACAGACGTTGGAGAAGGCAATGGCAGCCCACTCCAGTACTCTTGCTTGGAAAATCCTATGGACGGAGAAGCCTGGTGGGCTGCAGACCATGGGGTCGCTAAGAGTCGGAAACTACTGAGCGACTTCACTTTCACTTTTCACTTTCATGCATTGGAGAAGGAAATGGCAACCCACTCCAGTGTTCTTGCCTGGAGAATCCCAGGGACGGAGGAGCCTAGTGAGCTGCCGTCTATGGGGTCGCACAGAGTTGGACATGACTGAAGCGATTTAGCAGCAGCAGCAGCATACAGACCTCTCTGGGCAAAGCAAGTCTCTGCTTTTTAATATGCTATCTAGGTTTGTCATAGCTTTTCTTCCAAGGAGCAAGCGTCTTTTAATTTCATGGCTGCAGTCACCATCCACAGTGATTTTGGAGCCTAAGAAAATAAAGTTTCCCACTGTTTCCACTGTTTCCCCATCTATTTGCCATGAAGTGATGAAACCAGATGCCATGATTTCATTTTCTGAATGTTGAGCTTTAAGTCAGCTTTTTCACTTTTCTTTTTCACTTTCATCAGGAGGCTCTTTAGTTTCTCTCCACTTTCTGCCATAAGGGTGGTGTCATCTGCATATCTGAGGTTATTGATATTTCTCCCGGCAATCTTGATTCCAGCTTGTGTTTCTTCCAGCCCAGCGTTTCTCATGATGTACTCTGCATATAAGTTAAATAAGCAGGGTGACAATATACAGCCTTGACGTACTCCTTTTCCTATTTGGAACCAGTCTGCTGTTCCATGTCTGGTTCTAACTATTGCTTCTTAACCTGCATACAGGTTTCTCAGGAGGCAGGTCAGGTGGTCTGGTATTCCCATCTCTTGAAGAATTTTCCACAGTTGTTGTTCCACACAGCCAAAGGCTTTAGCATAGTCAATGCAACAGAAGTAGATATTTTTCTTGAATTCTCTTGCTTTTTCTATGATCCAACAGATGTTGGCAATTTGATCTCTGGTTCCTCTGCCTTTTCTAAAACCAGCCTGAACATCTGAAAGCTCTTGATTCACATACTGTTGAAGCCTGGCTTGGAGAATTTTGAGCATTACTTTGCTAGCATATGAAATGAGTGCAATTGTGCGGTACTTTGAGCATTCTTTGGCATTGCCTTTCTTTGGGATTGGAACGGAAACTGACCTTTTCCAGTCCTGTGGCCACTGCTGAGTTTTCCAAATTTGCTGGCATATCGAGTGCAGCACTTTCACAGCATCACCTTTGAGGATTTAAAATAGCTCAACTGGAATTCTATCACCTCCACTAGCTTTGTTCATAGTGATGCTTTCTAAGGCCCACTTGACTTCACATTCCAGGATGTCTGGCTCTAGGTGAGTGATCACACCATCGTGATTATCTGGGCCGTGAAGATCTTTTTTGTACAGTTCTTCTGTGTATTCTTGCCACCTCTTCTTAATATCTTCTGCTTAGGTCCATACCATTTCTGTCCTTTATCGAGCCTATCTTTGCATGAAATGTTCCTTTGGTATCACTAATTTTCTTGAAGAGATCTCTAGTCTTTCCCAGTCTGTTGTTTTCCTCTATTTCTTTGCACTGATCACTGAGGAAGGCTTTCTTATCTCTCCTTGCTATTCTTTGGAACTCTGCATTCAGGACATTCCATCCAAATGCAAAAGAATACACCTTCTTCCCAAGGGCACATGGAATATTCTCCAAGACAGACCACATCTTGGGTCACAAATCAAACCTCAGTAAATTTAAGAAAACTGAAATCATATCAACCATCTTCTCCAACCACAATACTATGAGACTAGATATCAGTAACAAGAAAGAAACTGTAAGAAACACAAACACATGGAGATTAAATAACACATTTCTAAATAACCAACAGGTTACTGAAGAAATCAAAAGGGAAATCAAAAAATCTCTAGAAACAAATAACAATGAAAACACAACAACTCAAAACCTATGGGATGCAGAAAGAGCAGTTCTAAGGGGGAAGTTTATGGCAATACAATCCCACCTCAAGAAACAAGAAAAACATCGAATAGAAAACCTAACTTTACACCTAAAACAACTGGAAAAAGAACAAATAAAAAAAAACAAAATTAGTAGAGGGAAAGAAATCATAAAGATCCGAGCAGAAGTAAACAAAAAATAAATGAAAGAAACAATAGTAAAGATTAATAAAACTAAAAGCTGGTTCTTTGAGAAGATAAACAAAATTGACAAACTTTTAGCCAGACTCATCAAGAAAAAAAGAAAGAAGAATCAAATCAACAAAATTCAAAATGAAAAAGGACAGGTTACAACAGATAATGCAGAAACACAAGGATTATAAGAGACTATTATGAACAAATATATGGCAATAAAATGGATAACCTGGAAGAAATGGACAGATTCTTAGAAAAGTTCAATCTTCCAAGACTGAAACAAGAAGAGATAGAAATTATGAACAACCCAATTACAAGCACTGGAATTGAAGCTGTGATCAAAAATATCCCGAAAAACAAAAGCCCAGGACCAGATGGCTTCACAAGAGAATTCTATCAAACATTTAGAGAAGACCTAATGCCTATTCCTCTAAAACTCTTTCAAAAAATTGCAGAGTAAGTAACACTTCCAAACTCATTCTATGAAGGCACCATCACCCTGATACCAAAACCAGACAGAGACAACACAAAAAAAGAAAACTAGAGGCCAATATCACTGATGAACATAGATGCAAAAATCCTCAATAAAATTTTAGCAAACAGAATTCAGCAACACATCAAGAAGCTCATATACCATGATCAAGCTGGGTTTATTCCAGGGATGAAGGATTCTTCAATACATACAAATCAATCAATGTGATACACAATATTAACAAATTGAAAGATAAAAACCATATGATCATCTCAATAAATGCAGAAAAAGCCTTTGACAAAATTCAGCACCTATTTATGACTAAAACTCTTCAAAAAATGGGCATAGAAGGAACCTACCTCAACATAGTAAATGTCATATATGATAAGCCTACAGCAAACATTATTCTCAATGGTGAAAAACTGAAAGCATTCCCTGTAAGATCAGGAATAAGATAAGGGTGTCCACTTTCATCACTATTACTCAACATAGTTCTGGAAGTCCTAGCTACAACAACCAGAGAAGAAAAAGAAATAAAAAGAATCCAGATCGGAAAAGAAGAAGTAAAGTTCTCACTGTTTGCAGATGACATGATACTGTACATAGAAAACCCTAAAGATAGTATCAGATAATTACTAGAGCTAACCAGTGAATTTAGCAAAGTTGCAGGATACAAAATCAATACACAAAAGTCACTTGCATTTCTATATATTAACAATGAAAAATCAGAAAGCAAAATTAAGGAATCAATCGCATTCACCATTGAAACAAAAAGAATTAAATAACTAGGAATAAACCCACCTAAGGAGACAAAAGATCTGTACACAGAAAATTCTAAGACACTAATGAAAGAAATTAAAGATGACATAAACAGATGGAGAGATATTCCGTGTTCCTGGGTACGAAGAATCAATATTGTGAAAATGACTACACTACCAAACGCGATCTACAGATTCAAGGCAATCCCTATCAAATTACCAATGACATTTTTCCCAGAACTAGAACAAAAAATTTCACAATTCATATGAAAACACAAAAGACCCTGAATAGCCAAAGCAGTCTTGAGAAAGAAGACTGTAGCTGGAGGAATCAACCTTCCTTATATCAGATTATCCTACAAAGCTACAGTCATCAAAACAGTATGGTACTGGCCCAAAAACAGAAATATAGATCAATGGAACAAGATAGAAAGCCCATAAATAAATCCATGCACCTATGGGTACCTTATTTTTGACAAAGGAGGCAAGAATATGCAAAGGGACAAAGAGAGCCTCTTCAACAAATGGTGTTGGGAAAACTGGACAGCTACATGTAAAAGAACGAAATTAGAATGCTTCCTAACACTATACACAAAGATAAATTCAAAATGGATTAAAGACCTAAACGAAAGACCAGAAACTATAAAACTATTAGAGGAAAACATACGTAGAACACTCGATGACTTAAATCAAAGCAAGATCCTCTATGACCCACCTCCTAGAGTAACAGAAATAAAAACAAAAGTAAACAAGTGAGACCTGATTAAACTTAAAGGTTTTTGCACAGCAAAGGAAACTATAAGCAAGATGAAAAGACAACCCTCAAAATGGGAGAAAATACTAGCAAATGAAACAACTGACAAAGGATTAATTTCCAAAATATACAAGCATCTCATACAACTCAATACTAGAAAAACAAACAATCCAATCAAAAAGTGGGAAAAAGACCTAAACAGACATTTCTCCAAAGAAGACATACAGATGGCTAACAAACACATGAAAAGATGCTCAACATCGCTCATCATTAGAGAAATGCAAATCAAAACTACAATGAGATATCACCTCACACTGGTCAGAGTGGCCACCATCAAAAAGTCTACAAACAATAAATGCTGAAGAGGGTGTGAAGAGAAGGGAATGCTCTTGCACTGTTGGTGGGAATGTAAATTGATACAGCCACTATGGAAGATGGTATGGAGATTTCTTAAAAAACTAGGAATAAAACCACCATATGACCCAGCAATCCCTCTACTACACATATACCCTGAGGAAACCAAAACTGAAAAAGCCACATGTATCCCATTGTTCATTGCAGCTCTATTTACAATAGCTAGAATATGGAAGCAACCTACATGTCCATAAACAGATGAAAGGATAAAGAAGTTGCTGTATATATACACAATGGAATATTACTCAGCCATAAAAAGGAACACATTTGAGCCAGTTCTAATGAGGTGGATGAACCGAGAACCTGTTATACAGAGGGAAGTAAGTCAGAAAGATAAATATTATATTCTAATGCATATATACAGAATCAAGAAAAATGGTACTGCAGTATTTATTTACAGGGCAGCAATGGAGAAACAGACATAGAGAATAGACTTATGGACATGGGGAGACAGGAGGAGAGGGTGAGATATATGGAAAGAGTAACATGGAAACTTACATTACCATGTGTAAAATAGATAGCCAACAGAAATTTGCTGTTTGGCTCAGGAAACTCAAACAGGGGCTCTGTATCAACCTAGAAGGGTGGTATGGGGAGGGAGATGGGAGGGAGGTTCAGGAGGGAGGGGATATATGTATACCTATGGCTGATTCATCTTTCAGGATTTGAAATAGCTCAACTGGAATTACATCACCTCCACTAGCTTTGTTTGTAGTGATGCTTTCTAAGGCCCACTTGACTTCACATTCCAGGATGTCTGGCTCTAGGTGAGTGATCACACCATCGTGATTATCTGGGTCATGAAGATCTTTTTTGCACAGTTCTTTTGTGTATTCTTGCCACCTCTTCTTAATATCTTCTGCTTCTGTTAGGTCCATACCATTTCTGTCCTTTATCAAGCCCATCTTTGCATGAAATGTTCCCTTGGTATCTCTAATTTTTATGAAGAGATCTCTAGTCTTTCCCATTCTATTGTTTTCCTCTATTTCTTTGCACTGATTGCTGAGGAAGGCTTTCTTATCTCTCCTTGTTATTCTTTGGAACTCTGCATTCAGATGGGAATATCTTTCCTTTTTTCCTTTGCTTTTCGCTTCTCTTCTTTTCCCAGCTATTTGTAAGGCCTCCTCAGACAGCCATTTTGCTTTTTGGCATTTCTTTTCCATGGGGATGGTCTTGATCCCTGTCTCTTGTACAATGTCACGAACCTCTGTCCATAGTTTGTCAGGCACTCTGTCTATCAGATCCAGTCCCTTAAATCTATTTGTCACTTCCACTGTATAATCATAAGGGATTTGATTTAGGTCATACCTGAATGGTCTAGTGGTTTCCCCTACTTTCTTCAATTTAAGTCTGAATTTGGCAATAAGCAGTTCATGATCTGAGCCACAGTCCGCTTCCAGTCTTGTTTTTGCTGACTATATAGAGCTTCTCCATCTTTGGCTGCAAAGAATATAATCAATCTGATTTCAGTGTTGACCATCTGGTGATGTCCATGTGTAGAGTCTTCTCTTGTGTTGTTGGAAGAGGGTGTTTGCTATAACCAGTGCGTTCTCTTGGCAAAACTCTATTACCCTTTGCCCTGCTTCATTCTGTACTCCAAGGCCAAATTTGCCTGTTACGCCGGGTGTTTCCTGACTTCCTACTTTTGCATTCCAGTCCCCTATAATGAAAAGGACATCTTTTTTGGGTGTTAGTTCTAAAAGGTCTTGTAGGTCTTCATAGAACCGTTCAACTTCAGCTTCTTCAGTGTTACTGGTTGGGGCATAGACTTGGATTACCATGATATTGAATGGTTTGCCTTGGAAACGAACAGAGATCATTCTGTCATTTTTGAGATTGCATCCAAGTACTGCATTTCAGACTCTTTTGTTGACCATGATGGCTACTCCATTTCTTCTAAGGGATTCTTGCCCACAGTAGTAGATATAATGGTCATCTGAAATAAATTCACCCATTCCAGTTCATCTTAGTTCGCTTATTCCTAGAATGTTGACGTTCACTCTTGCCATCTCCTGTTTGACCACTTCCAATTTGCCTTGATTCATGGACTTAACATTCCAGGTTCCTATGCAATATTGCTCTTTACAGCATCGGACTTTGCATCTATCACCAGTCACATCCACAGCTGGGTACTGTTTTTGCTTTGGCTCCATCCCATCATTCTTTCTGGAGCTATTTCTCCACTGATCTCCAGTAGCATATTGGGCACCTACCGACCTGGGGAGTTCATCTTTCAGTGTCATATCTTTTTGCCTTTTCATACTATTCATGGGGTTCTCAAGGCAAAAATACTGAAGTGGTTTGCCATGCCCTTCTCCAGTGGACCACATTCTGTCAGGACTGGAAAAGGTCAGTTTTCATTCCAATCCCAAAGTAAGGCAATGCCAAAGAATGCTCAAACTACCACACAATTGCACTCATCTCACACACTAGTAAAGTAATGCTCAAAATTCTCCAAGCCAGGCTTCAGCAATACGTGAACCGTGAACTTCCAGATGTTCAGGCTGGTTTTAGAAAAGGCAGAGGAACCAGAGATCAAATTGCCAACATCCGCTGGATCATCAAAAAAGCAAGAGAGTTCCAGAAAAACATCTATTTCTGCTTTATTGACTATGCCAAAGCCTTTGACTGTGAGGATCACAGTAAACTGTGGAAAATTCTGAAAGAGATGGGAATACCAGACCACCTGACCTGTCTCTTGAGAAACCTGTATGCAGGTCAGGAAGCAACAGTCAGAACTGGACATGGAACAACAGACTGGTTCCAAATAGGAAAAGGAGTATGTCAAGGCTGTATATTGTTACCCTGCTTATTTAACTTATATGCAGAGTACATCATGAGAAACGCTGGGCTGGAAGAAACACAAGCTGGAATCAAGATTGCCGGGAGAAATATCAATAACCTCAGATATGCAGATGACACCACCCTTATGGCAGAAAGTGAAGAAGAACTAAAGAGCCTCTTGATGAAAGTGAAAGAGGAGAGTGAAAAAGTTGGCTTAAAGCTCAACATTCAGAAAACTATGATCATGGCATCTGGTCCCATCACTTCATGGGAAATAGATGGGGCAACAGTGGAAACAGTGTCAGACATTATTTTTCTGGGCTCCAAAATCACTGCAGATGGTGACTGCAGCCATGAAATTAAAAGACGCTTATTCCTTGGAAGGAAGGTTATGACCAACCTGCTGCTGCTGCTGCTAAGCCGCTTCAGTCATGTCCGACTCTGTGCGACCCCATAGACGGCAGCCCACCAGGCTCCCCCATCCCTGGGATTCTCCAGGCAAGAACACTGGAGTGGGTTGCCATTTCCTTCTCCAATGCACAAAAGTGAAAAGTGAAAGTGAAGTCACTCAGTCGTGTCCAACTCTTAGCGACCCCATGGACTGAAGCCTGCCAGGCTTCTCTGTCCATGGGGTTTTCCAGGCAAGAGTACTGGAGTGGGGTGCCATTGCCTTCTCCGGTGACCAACCTAGATAGCATATTAAAAAGCAGAGACATTACTTTGCCAACAAAGGTCCGTCTAGTCAAGGCTATGGTTTTTCCAGTGGTCATGTATGGATGTAAGAGTTGGACGGTGAAGAAAGCTGAGCACCGAAGAATTGATGCTTTTGAACTGTGGTGTTGGAGAAGACTCTTGAGAGTCCCTTGGACTGCAGGGAGATCTAACCAGTCCATCCTAAAGGAGATCAGTCCTGGGTATTCATTGGAAGGACTAATGTTGAAGCTGAAACTCCAATATTTGGGCCACCTCATGCGAAGAGTTGACTCATTGGAAAAGACCTTAATGCTGGGAAGGATTGGGGGCAGGAGGAGAAGAGGATGACAGAGGATGAGATAGCTGGATGGCATCACCGACTCAATGGACGTGGGTTTCGGTAGACTCCGAGAGTTGGTCATGGACAGGGAGGCCTGGCGTGCTGCGGTTCATGGGGTCGCAAAGAGTCGGACAGGACTGAGTGACTGAACTGAACTGAACTGATGGCTGATTCATGTTGAGGTTTGATAGAAAATAACAAAATTCTGTAAAGCAAGTATCCTTCTATAAAAAAATTTTTTTTAATGCTCTGGATAGTACCTACCTCATAGGGCTACTGCAAGAATGAAATGAGATGCTGCTTTAACAAAGGCTCAGTAAATGAGCCTTCCTCTCCTTATTGTTACTTTAAGTTTCATTTCTCCTTCTCTGCAAAGCTGAAGAGCTTATGCAGAAGAACTGCTAAATCTCAGGGGCAAGAATTCAGCATGACCTCATACAATTAATAAAGAGGGGTGGAGGGAAGCCCATCACATCTTGCCTGAGCCATTTGACCACTCCCCATTCCAAACACTTTCCCACATCCCAGCCAACCTTCACTCTGCCACTCAAGTCACCATCATCCCAACACACAAGTACATTCTTATCACTCTTGCGTGTGTGTTCAGTCCCTTCAGTCGTGTACGACTCTTAGTAGCCCTTGGGCTGTAGCCCGCCAGGCTCCTCTGTCCATGGGATTCTCCAGACAGGAATACTGGAGGGTGTCACCATGCCCTCCTCCAAGGGATCTTCCCCACACAGGGATCAAACCCACATCTCCTACAGCTCCTGCACTGCGGGCAGATTCTTTACTACTGAGCCACCAGGGAAGCCCTCTTATCACTCTTACCTCCCCACTATCTACCAAAAAGTCCAAATTCTCTAGCAAGGCATTCAAGACCCACCCCACTGTCATCCCAATCCACCTTTCTAGCTTCATCTCCCACAGCCAATCCCCCATTAACCTTCTATGAAGCCCTTTGTCAGTCAACCTCCCAGCCTTCCTTGCTCCCTCCTCTCTGGTTTTATTGTGCGCTGCTTTTACCTCTAATAATCTGGTCCAATGTCTGCCTTTTCCACTAGATGCAAAGGGCAGAATTCACTAACAAATAAATGAATAAGGAACCCACTGAATGAATGAAAGAGTGAAAATATCCCAGTCTATCTTCAACATGGAAACTTAAGTCCAACTATGCCTTCCTCAGCTCTAACTCTCCAATGGCTCCCACCTCACTCAAAGTGAATCAGGAGGGAAGGGGGCAGGGCACAACCTTTAAAAGAATGGCACAGTCGTTAAAGACATGAAATAAACCAGTTAAAATCGATTAGGCCCAAGATGGCAGAAGATTTGACTTCCAGTAGACCTTGAGCCTCATTATACGCTCATTGTGATACATTAGCACATGCTAAGTGACACACCCACAGGTGCCATGACAGTTCTGAGGCTGACTGTTAAAGGCCAAAAAGTGGGAATTTCCAATTTCTGGAGATCCCCACCCCTTTCCTAAAATAGTCAGAATAAATCCTCCCACTTATTAGCCTATGAAATTACCTAGCCCATAAAAAACTAACCATCCCATATTTGGGGGCTTTCTGAGATGGATAAACTACACCCTGTGAGACCTGTACTGAGTCAGTAAGAATCACAAACTCAGGGCTGCCATCCTCCCCCAGTTATCCCCGGCCCCACCTCCCAGCCACTGGCCCCAACCCCATCCTCCTGAGGTTGCACCATCCTCCAGGACTGTCTCTCTAGGCAACAGGCCTCCCCCAGCTTTGAGACCACCTCTGAGTGGGGAAGCAGCATTGAAGCAGACACAACTCCCAAGTCCCAGTCTTCATGCAAATGTCCTCAGTAATAAAAGAGATGGAAATTGAAAAACATAAAATAGATGATATAGGAGCCCAACTGTGTCTAAATAGACTGGAGCTGGAGTTTTCCAAAAGGTGTCAGTGAGTCTTTAACATGTAAATGAGTTGCTTCCCTCGGGGTATTTTAAAAGACTCTGTCAGCCGTGAAATATGTCTGTCGATGAAAAACACCTTTCATTATTAAACCTTTTGCTAATGAATCACCTGCCCTGTTCTATTTACTTGCCTTTTTGACTTTCACCTGAGTTGTCTCTCATACCATCACATCCTTTTTCAGTTGAAGGTGGGAGGGGGAGTGCCTGAGGACACCACACCCCAAAACCTAACCATCAGATAATAATATTGGCAATAACTGACCTTTACACAGCCCTTTGCACTCATTATCTCATTAGTTATTCCACACTGCTGCTGCTGCTGCTAAGTCGCTTCAGTTGTGTCCGACTCTGTGCGACCCCATAGACGGCAGCCCACCAGGCTCCGCCATCCCTAGGATTCTCCAGGCAAGAATACTGGAGTGGGGTGCCATTTCCTTCTCCAGTGCATGAACAGGAAAAGTGAAAGTGAAGTAGCTCAGTCATGTCTGACTCGTAGCGACCCCATGGACTACAGCCTACCAGGCTCCTCCGTCCATGGGATTTTCCAGGCAAGAGTACTACTGGAGTGGGGTGCCATTGCCTTCTCCGTATTCCACACTAGCGGTCCCCAACCTTTTTGGGACCAGGGATCGGTTTCATGGAAGACAATTTTTCCATGGACTAGGGAGAGGGGTGGGGATGGTTTGGGGATGATTCTAATGCATTACATTTATTGTGCACTGTATTTCTATTATTATTACAGCAGCTCCACCTCAGATCATCAGGCATTAGATCTCAGAGGCTGAGGACACCTGTCCAACACATCCCCCTCACCAGTGAGGTGAGACAAATATCACTGCCATCTCCAGGTATAAATGAGGACACCAAGAAGCAGAAAGGGTGAGGGATTTACCCCCAGGTGGCTCAGCTAGTAAACGGCAGAGTAGACAGAACAGAGGAGCCTGGAGGGCTACAGTCCATGGAATCGCAGAGTCCAACACCACAGAGCAACTAACACACCTAGACACACAAGGGAAATCCCTTCAGCCTTTTCTCTTTACGGCATGTGACCTCCCTGATGCGGACTCACAGACATCCGATCACCATCGATCTCACCTCCATTCTCAAGTAACTGCATCAGTCACTATGACTTCTAACCCTCTACCAACCCCAAACAGAGCCAGCCACAGGGAAGTCGCTGCTTGGCACCCCAGAAATCAACAGCATGTCAGAAGATCAATCAAAGCACCTCACTAGAAGCCACCAACCCCAGGCTATGAAACATTTAGGAGAGCTATGTTATTGTCAAGTCAAGGATGAGAATGGTATCCATCTTGCTGAACCACATAAAACATACCAGCAAGTCATGAGATAAAGCAAGAGCAGAGTCTGATAAGTTGATGGTCAAATGCAATTCCATCCCCTATCAAACTAAATAGGGAACCAAGCACTTCCTGTTCACTGGGCTGGGTCTTTTCAACTACCATCCATCTGCTGCTTCTTTCCCAAGCCATATTCCAGGACAATAAGCCTAGAATCACTGCATCCTGTTTGGTTGCACAGGTGAGAATGACCACAGAGGAAAGAATTTAAGGCTCTAATCCCATTAATCCCATAAAGTGACCACAGCAACCCCTCCCATTTCCTAGAGAGACTGTTAGACAGATGAGCAGTATTTCTTTTGGTCTGCTCCCAAGACTGGAAAAGACCCAATAATACCTTTGGAGAGAGTGATCAGGTTTTCAGGGAAATTTGGTTACTGATATAGACAAAAAGTGACCAAGGGGATGATACTATCCATTGACTTGATGTCTCAAATCAATGCTGAGGAATCCCCAACTGATGCCAAAGTCCCAGAGTAGACAGGAAAAATAAATCTCACCCAGGCAAGGAGTAGAATTTACCACTCATTTCATCCAGAGAGAGGGGGACTCAGGAAGAACAGTGAGCTTAAACATCTCATGTAACTCACACAACTGCATTCTGGGGTGCATCCTATTAGAGTCTTATCCGACAGAGGAAGATGAGTTTTAGAAAAGGTAAGAAACCTGGCTGGAAAGCTACTAAGTGATGCAGCCAGAACTTGAATACAGGTGTGTCTGGTCCAAACAAGAGCACACAGGTGGATGAGAACAGGGTTTGCTGGGCGCCTATGAAATAAACCGAAATAGTTTATTCAGTGAGTTGTGGAGGGGAGGGGTGGATGCCTGAACCAGGCACTATTCTTATCTTACAGGTCCCTTGTGTGAGAAGAAAATGTGTATATCAGAAAGGAAAAAAAATGTAAACTCTACCAGCAGAGGTCAAATTTTACATCCTGAGGGCTGCTGAGAAATGGCCAAGCAAAGAGACAGTAAGATAAAATATGATGTAACTCAGGAAAACTGACGCATGTAGACCTATACATGAAAATCTGTATAAAATGTGGGGAAAGTTACAGTGAACAAAGTAATACGTACATGCTTACTAGCACTACCCAAGTTAAACAGGCAGCAGCATAGAAAGGCCCAGGTCCAAGAGTGAAGAGTTGGTGCTTTAAGTTCACAGGATTTTTTTCCCTACAAAACAGTGATGCTCAAAAGTGTATCCCCAGACCAGCATGTTAGAAATGCAAACACTTGCTCCCCACCCTAGAACTATGCGTGTGTGACTGCTCAGTCATGTCGGACTCTTTGTAACCCCATGGACTGTAGCCCTCCAGACTCCTCTGTCCATGGAATTCTCCAGGCAAGAATACTGGAATGGGTTGCCATTTCCTACTCCAGGGGATCTTCCCGTCTCAGGGATTGAACCTGCGTCTCCTGCATGGGTAGGAGGATTTTTTTTTTTTTACCACTGAGCCATCTGGAAACCCCAGACCTACTGAATCAAAAGCTTTGGGGATGTGGTCCAGGTTTCTGTGTTGTACTAATCACCTATCAGGTGATTCTGATACACGCTGAAGTTTGAGAACTACTGCTTAAAGAACACGTGTGAAGGCACAGATAAAGTCTCACTCACTTTCAACTCTGCAAATATTTCCTGAGCACCAGGTGCCAAGAATCACGGAGGTGATCAATAAGTATTTGTTGAATCGAATGACTTCCTAGTCAGTACAAAGTAAATGTCACTTAACCTGGGGAGAGAGCTGTATTCGGTAGGTGTCTTCTAGAGGCAGCTCTCCACACACCGGCTGTCATCCGCACAAGTTTACCTTGCAATCCGTAAGCTCAGAGCCCAGCAAAGTGAAAAAGTCACTCAGTCGTGTGCGACTCTTTGTGACCCCGTGGACCGTAGCCCACCAGGCTTCTCTGTCCATAGGGACTCTCCAGGCAAGAGTACTGGAGTGGGTTGCCATTCTTTCTCCAGGGGATCTCCCCACCCAGGAATCGAACCTGGCACTCCTGCGTTTCAGACAGATAAGATTCTTAAGGGGACGACAGAGGATGAGATGGTTGGATGGCATCACCGACTCAATGGACATAAGTGTGAGTAAACTCCGGGAGTTGGCGATGGATAGGGAGGCCTGGCGGTGCTGCAGTCCATGGGGTCGCAAAGAGTCGGACACGACTGAGCGACTGAACTGAAAATTCTTTACCATCTGAGCCACCAGGGAAGCCCCAGCCAGCGCTACCGATAAGGCGAGCTGCTGGGCGCCGCAGGCCCAGGCGGAGGGCAGAGATAACCGCGCGCCCCTGCTTCTGATCCACACCGCGCTCGGGCCCCGGGACGCCTGCGCCTCGGAGGCCACAGACCGCCCGGGCCAGAGGAGGTCTGGGTGAGCCACCGGCGGCCTTCCTCCAGCCGGCTCCACCGGACACGCGGGACCGCGCCCCACTTCCGCCCACCGGAGAGCCGGCGGGAGTGGCCGCGGAGGAGGCGGGGCCCCTGCCAGTCGCCCGAGTCACGTGGCCGCGCGCCAGGCCAGCGGGTGCCAAGGGCACTCGCGCAAGGTCCCCTCCCAACCGGCGGCCCGGGCGGAGGCGCGTCCACAGCGGCTTCCCCGCGCTCCCGCGGCCCCTGGCGGCCCGGGCTCGGCTCCGGCCTCCGAGGGGGGCCGCCCCTACTCACCCTGGTGGGGAAGCCGAAAGACGCGGCGCTCGGCTTCCAGCCGCAGCCTGGGCGGCGGGGGTTCGCGGGCAACTTTGCCGCCACCCCCCAGATTGCGCTTGGTTAAGCCGGGGCGCTGCGCGGCCTGCCGGGAGTTGTAGTTCTTTGATGCCCTTACCGCGGGGACGAGGGCCGGAGAACCACCGCACTCCCTCTGGACCGCTCCACCTCGGGAGGCCGAGGGGTCGCAGACACTTGACCTGCGGGTAGCAGGTAGCCTGTTTCTTTGCCTGCGCTGCGGACACAAGCCTTCCTGAAAAATTATCTCCAGGAGGCTTCCCAAACTGGTCATAAATTTATGTTCAGTAAGAGGATGGAGTTGTGGCTTTGCGTATTTAAAATAAGGTATTAGAACAGGCAAGGAAAAATTTTACACAGTTGCTGCTCCATCTTAGTCATCTTTGTCCCTGATCCATTCATTCACTGACCTCTATTTATGGAATGTGTGTTTATAAGGTGAATACTTCGTGGCGGGTAGACATGGGGTGGAAGATTCATCTATCAATTCAATGCAATTCTAATAAATTTTCCAGCAGCATTTTCCGTGGACGTTTACAAGCTAAGCTAAAATTTATATGGAAAAACAAAGGACAAAGCATCGCCTAAACACTCTTGAAAAAGAGTAACATGTTTCAAGGACTTGTCCTTCTATATATCAACATTGATTATGAAACTATAAAAATTAAGACCATGGGATATTAGTATAGGGATAGGCAGAGGAGGGGAATGAAACAGCCTAGAGAGCTCAGAAACAATCTAGGCATATGTGGAATCTTGGTATATGACAGAGCTGGCATTATGTTAATAGATCAACAGGGAAAGATAGATTATTCAGTAACTGAGCTGAACCAACTGCTTGTCTATTGGACCCCTTAAACATGCCCCCAACACAAAACCCACCTCTAAATAGATTAAAGAATTTAAAAGGAAAAAGTAAAATCAGAATTTGAAGGAAAATAAAGGAAAAATTCCTACTGATTATCTCAGGGAAGGAAATGGAGAAGGAAATGGCAACCAACTCCAGTATTCTTGCCTGGAAAATATCGTGGACAGAGGAACCTGGAGGTCTACAGTCCATGGGGTCTCAAAGGGTTGGACACGACTTAACAACCAAGCATCTCAGGGAAGGGTTTACTAAATAACATCAGCACAAACCGTATAGAAAACCTTGGTAAATGTGGATGACATGAATGTTAAGAACTCCCTCATCAAAAAGCATGAAGAAGGGACTTCCCTGATGGTCCAGTGGTTAAGACTTCGCCTTCCAATGCAGGGGGTGTGGGTTCAATCCCCAGTCAGGGTACTAGGATCCCACATGCCTTACGGCCAAAAACAGAAAGTAGAAGCAATATTATAATTAATTCAATAAAGACTTTAAAAAAAAAAAAAAGCATGAAGAAAAAGACAAGCCCAGCTGGGAGAAGACACTTGTGCTACTAAGCCGCAGTATGGAACTAGCAGTAGTACAGAGGTGCCTGGTACAGCCCCCACCACCTCGAGTTTGCCATGTACAGGTGTTTTTTTGTTTGTGTTTTAAATATCTTGGTCACACCATTCGGCATATGGAATCTAGTTCCCTGACCAGGGATCAAACCTGTGTCCCTTGCATTGGGAGTGCAGAGTCTTAACCACTGGACTGCCAGGGAAGTACCAATATATAAGTGCTAACACAAGAAAATGAATAATTTCCAAATGGTATTAGAAGCATTAAGATAGAGTCATGAACACAATAGTATAGAACACGAAGAAGGAAACGTTAATTTTGCCCAAGCGATTTTGAAATATTTCGTAAACTAAGACCTGATAGGCTGAGAATCAAAGGCTGAACAGGGGTCCCCCAGGAGAAGGATGTTAGGGAGCAGCCGAGGCACAGGAATAGTCATATAAAAAAGCATGGGGACTTCCCTGGTGGGCCAGTGATTAAGACAATGCTTCCAATGCAGAGGGAGCAGGTTTAATCTCTGGGATCTAAGGGAACTAAGATCCCATATGCTGTGTAGCATGGTCAAAAAATAAAATAACAATAATAAAACTAATTTTATAAAAAAGGATAAAGATGCAGAACACGGTAAAAGGCATAAAGACATTTCAATTAAAATGGAAAATTTTAAACTACAGAGAGGAAATATATTAAAAACAATTACTTTAATTGAACTTTAACTATGAAATTGTTACAAGCAGGCTAGCAGCTAACCCTAAGGAATGGGAATGGGGAGGGTGAGACTGAAGTACTTTCAGTGTACACTGCACCCTTTTGTAGTATTTGATTTTTTTTTACAGTGAATGTGCATATAATTTTTTGTTTTGTGTGTGCATATAACCTTTATAATTAAAATTTAGTTGTTTGTGAATCCCCTGATGGTCCAGTGGTTAGGACTCCATGCTCTCACTGCCAAAGGCCCAAGTTCCATCCCTGGTCAGGGAACTAAGATCTTGCAAGCTGTGCCGTGTGACCAGAAAAAAATTTTTTTAAATTTTAATTTAGCAAATTTCCAGTTCAACATGGGATGTTTGGTATACGCATTTAAATTCATGTCTTCCTAAAGTCCCACGAAAATGACAGGAAAGGAATAAAAAGGCGTAAACCCCAAAAGGAACAATAAAGGAGACAAGAACAGACAGGAAAAATTAAAAAATAAATGTGGGTAGCTCCAAAGCAGGTAGGCACATACAGTGCTTTTGAACAAGCTACTGCCTGAGCCCCAACCCCAGAAATTCTTTTTTTTTAGCCTCTTAGTGTGGCATGCTAGATCAACAACCCCCACCCCTTGCCTCCACCCACCAAGCCCCGCAAGAAAATTCGGAGTCCTAACCACTGGACCTAGAGGGAAGTCCCTACATCCCCAGAAATTCTGATTTTTAGAGTCTAGTCTGGGGTCTGGGCCTCTGTAATTCTTAGAAAGCTCCCCTGTGATTTTAATTGGCAGCTTAGTGGAAAAGCTCTGTCAAGCTGGCAGTTTATATAGTGAAAAGTGGGCAGATTGAGAGCAGTGGTTTCAGCCCCCGTAGAGTCACCTTTAGAGCCTTAACAATCCTCCTGGGCCATGCCCTGGACCTCTTAAATCCATTTTCAGGGAACAGAACCCAAATAGAAGGATTTTGCAGAGAGCTCTCCCAGAGGAATTCCATGCACAGCCAAGGGTAAACACCACTGATTTAAAGAATCTTGTATGAGGGACTTCTCTGCTGGCCCAGTGGCTAAGACACCGTGCTCCCAATGCAGGAAATGAAGGTTCAATCCCTGGTCAGGGAACTGGTTCCCATATGCTGCAACTTAGAGGTTCACATGCCACAACTTAAGAGTAACTTAAGAGTTGAGTTCACATGTCACAACTAAGCCCTGGCCCAGCCAAATAAATAAAATAAATATTTTTTAAAAAAATAAAGAATCTTATTTGAACTGTGTGACTTAAGTTTTCTAATTTGGTAGAACTTTGTTTTCTTCTTGATAAAATGATCAAATGGTGGTTTCCTTCTTGATAAAAGATATTAACTATCATCCGTTTTACTTAACCTCAGAGGTTCCTGTGAGGATCAAGTGAGACAGTGTGAGTGCTTTGGAAATTGAATATTGCTGTACAGACGTGGCCCATCACAAAAGCCCAAGGGTAGAAAAGAGCTTGGCACGTTTGAGGAACAGAAAGGAACCCAGTGTAACTAAACAGAGAGAATGGTGCAGGAGGAAGTAGGAGAGGCAGGCAAGGGCTGGGCCGCAGGGGACCTTTGGAGGGCTCCTCAGTTTGGGTTTTAGTCCAAGTGCACTAGGAAGCCATTGAAGGTTGTTTTTTTTTGTTTGTTTGTTCATTTTGTGGAGTTTTGGGGTTTTTTTTTTCTTAATTAGAGGATAATGGCTTTACAATGTTGTGTTGGCTTCTGCCGCAGAAAGTTTTGTTGTTGTTGTTGTTGTTGTTGTTTATTGGGGTTTTTTTTTTTCCTTTGGCCACACCATGCAGCATGCAGGATCTTAGATCCCCAACCAGGGATCAAACCCATGCTGCCTGCAGTGGAAGCGCAGAGCCCTAAGCCCTGGACCACCAGGGAATTCCCACACTGAAGGGTTTTAAATTGACATGGGATATGAACAGAGAAGCCAAGTGGAAAATGCACTGAGCAACCAAAACCATTAAGAGAAGCAACTAACTCTTCCTAGAACCTGCCAGAGTCCCAGGTGCATTTCTGGGACAGCACAACCTGGGTTGGCACATTGAGTATTTACTAATTGAATGCCGTCCAAGGGAGGTTTTCCTACAGGATGCTGTGTGGCTTATCCCAGAGGTGGACCATCTGTGAGAACGCATCCTCTAGCCAACCAGAGGAAAAGCAAGAGAAACCAAAATACAAGGTTCTTCCTTAAGGCAACGAGAAAAGAGCACCACAGAGGAAGGAACAAGGGGCCTTAGGGTCCGTGGTAAAGGAAGCAGAAAAGCTGCATTAGCTCCCAGCAGCATCTCAGAGAGGAGCAATGCCCGCAGGAGTCTGTCCACAGAAGCGGCAGCAGAAGGAGGCATGGGCTATTGGCCTGAAGCTTGTGTTGGCACCTGCCCAGGATAGAATGTTCCAATAGAACAAAGGAAGTTGACTCAGACCCAGAGCCAGAAGGTCAGGATCCAGCTACCCTGGAGGACAGTTTAGCATTTACCAGAGGATCAGCAAGCCAATCCATAAAAAACTTATGTAGTAGAGCAGAAGGACAGAAACCTGCTTGGCCTGCCCCATGAGGTGGTCAAACAGGCCTGAACCTGATGGAAGGTTGAAAGGGATTTTCTTTAATACCTGGGAGGAAATAAGTCAAGATAAGTAATCTGGAATTAATTTCCCGCCCGGGGGCTGGAGTGATATGGAGAACGGGGATTTCTTATCTGCCTCTGACTGGCTGAGAAATCCCACAAAAAGCACGTCACCCCAGCCCTTGAGGTTTTTTTTCCTCCAGCCTCCAGCTTTATTGAAATCTAATTGACATACCCTTCACTTTTCTTATCTGTCATAAGGGAGAAGAAAAATTCTTTGTGAAAAAATAGCTGATATATCTCAGTAAGGTTAAAAAACGCATATAAATTCTTAACCAGAATTCCAATTCTATTTATTGGACTATATATATATTTCCCATATGCATCTATATATTCTAATAGATATTATATAAACACACACATATGCTATCATTTATAAAGCACTTATTATTGCCAGATGGTAGTCTAAGTGCTTTAAGTATAAACATTTTCTCATATAATCATCATGATACATGACATAGATATCATCATTGTCCCCATTTTATAGTTAAGCAATCTAAGGCTCAGCGAGTTAAGCAACTTGTCCAAGGTCATGTGAAGGGGCAGAGCTGGGCTTCCAACCCATGAATCTGACTCCAGAGCCCAGTCTCTGGAATGGCAACCCACGATGATCACAGATCTACTTAGAGAGGGAATCATCTGAGGCAAATGTCTGGGGTCAAAGTAAAATATACCCTGAGACCTTTGAGCAGTTTTATCAGGAGAAAGGCAAGCTGGCTCAGCAGTAATTCTTTATTACCAACTGTCTCAAGATTCAATATCCTCTTTTGTAAAGGCAAAGTGTCAGTCGCTCAGTTGCGTATGACTTTTTGCAACCCCCATAGACTGTACCCCAACAGGCTCCTCTGTCCATGGAATTCTCTAGGCAAGAATACTAGAGTGGGTTACCATTGCCTTCTCCAGGGGATCTTCCTGACTCAGGGATCAAATTCAGGTTTCCTGCACTGCAGGCAGAGTCTTTACCATCCGAGCTAGCTAGGGAAGCCCCTTTTGTAAAGTAAAAGGATTCTGCGGGCAGAATTCTAAGAGCTCTTCCAACATTCACATTCCGTGATTCTTTGAGTCTGTAAGCAATGTCCTATCCCTATAGACTGACAGGGAAGGCAGGCATGAGTAAGCCCCTGTGCTGCACAGCCTCTGTGTCCTCCCCAAGGTCCTCTCTCCACCCTTCTCTGCCCTGCCCTATGCCCAGGAGGCTGACCAGTACAGGCTACATCCCCAGGGCTCACCAGCCCTCTGTCTTCCAGTTGAGTGCAGCCAGTGGTAGGAGGCAGGGAGGCCAAAGGAGAGAGAGACCCTGTGTCTGCACACACAGACACACCCTCCACGTGTGCTCCTGCCCTTCCTGCCTCCGTTCTGACAGTGGCTGGACTCCTCTCCTGACATAGCTCCCTCCCATGGAGCACTACTGCCTTGGCCCCAGTTCCCGCTGGGCTACAGGAACACCACTCCCATCTCACACCCCTTTAGATTCAGGGATGATTAGGGATGACCATGGCTTCCTGCTCGACTAGCTCCCAGCTGCTTCCCCTTAACATACACACCTCCTCGAAGCGGTCCATTTGTTCAGCGCTCTGGATTTAAACCCTCCAATGTGCCATCTGTTTCCCACAGGACCCTGACTGCTGCAGCCCCTGAGAGTGGGATGGCTTTCCTTCTTGTCACTGCCACCATCTCTCCAAGTGTCATAAACCAAACATAGGAATGCCAGACCTCCTTTCAGGGTCCCACAGGCATCCTTACCAAGTCAGAGAGCCTAGAAATAGGCACTTTCAGGTGAGCAGGCAAGATTCCCCAATTCTCCTCTGGTGGTGGTAGCATCAGTACCAATATTCTATTAGCCAAAGTCTATTAAAAAACAACAACAACAACAAACTCTTGGGCTCTCTTGAGAGAGGCGACATGGGTAGGACAGACAGACCTAGACTGGAATCCCAGTTCAAACTCAATGGGTTTGAACCTTGACCCAGTCACTTACAGACTCTGAGAACTTCCTGTGTCTCAGTCCTCATCGGCAAATTGAGGAAAATAATATCTGCCTCTCAGCCTTGCTTCAAGGATTGAATATGACAATCTATGCAATGCCTGGCACATTCTAAAGAGATGCTCGGTAAATGTTAACTGCCTTTCTCTATTAGGCAACTGGAAGGAAGAGGGAGGAAGCCATCAGAACAATTAGATGGGTTAAAGCAGCTTCTCCAGAAATCCCATACCACCTCCTTCAGTTCTCCAATGGAATAGCCAGGGGCTGATATGGCAGTGGACCAAGACAGGGAAAAACAAAAAAAGAACCCATCAGAAACTAGGCTTTTGTCAAAAAAAAAAAAAATGCTGAAACCCAACTGCAGCAAGCAATTAGGGAACAATAGCTAAATAGTTTCTATAATTAGAGAGAGAAAGCATCACAAGTGATGAGAGTGCCTTTGTCTGCACTGACCCTCTTCACCCGAAGAAGATCTTGGCTCACGTGAGACGGAGACTGGGGATCTTTGTGTCTTTTTTAGTTTTCTTAAGAAATTAAATCTCGTACCACTCTTCTGTGGCCAGGAAGGGAGGGCAGTGGAGGCAGCAAGGACCCTCTGGTCAGAAAGGCAACTGGAAATGTGACTCACTGTATAGGACTAATTCAATCTGAAAGAGGAGAAAGTCTTACAGCTTTGCTGAGAGTTCCTGACACCCTGACCTTACCCTGCTCGTGGGGCAGGTGGATGGGTTGCCATTTCTGTAGGAAGACAAGGCAGATGGGTTTTGACCATCACCTAGTCTGCTTCTTTTGCTAAAATCTACGTGCTTTGTGCTAAGTCGCCTCGGTCGTGTCCAACACTTTGCAACCTCATGGACTGTAGCCCACTCAGCTCTTCTGTCCATGGGATTCTCCAGGCAAGAACACTGGAGTAGGTTGCCATGTTCTCCTCCAGGGGATCTTCCCAACCCAGAAATCAAACCTGCATCTCTTATATCTTGTGCATTGGCAAGTGGGTTCTGCCACCTGGGAAGACCTGCTAAAATCTGGGGGGCAGCAAATCTTTACTTTTTAACAATGGATATTCTAGACAAAAGCAAAGGAATTCAGCTGCAGAAGTTGCTTGTATATTTTTGATATTAATTGTTTGTCTGTTGCTTCATTTGCTATTATTTTCTCCCATTCTGAAGGCTGTCTTTTCACCTTGTTTATAGTTTCCTTTGTTGTGCAAAAGCTTTTAATTTTAATTAGGTCCCATTTGTTTATTTTTGCTTTTATTTCCAATATTCTGGGAGGTGGGTCATGGGCATATACACCGAGGAAACCAGAATTGAAAGAGACGCGTGTACCCCAATGTTCATCGCAGCACTGTTTACAATAGCCAGGACATGGAAGCAACCTAGATGTCCATCAGCAGACGAATGGATAAGGAAGCTGTGGTACATATACACAATGGAATATTACTCAGCCATTAAAAAAAATACATTTGAGTCGGTTCTACTGAGATGGATGAAACTGGAGCCCATTATACAGAGTGAAGTAAGCCAGAAAGAAAAACAACAATACAGTATACTAATGCATATATATGGAATTTGAAAGATGGTAACGATAACCCTATATGCGAGACAGAATAAGAGACACAGATGCATGGAACAATTTTATGGACTCTGAGGGAGAAGGTGAGGGTGGGACCTTCCGGGAGAATAGCATTGAAACATGTATATTATCATATGTGAAACAGAACACCATTCCATGTTCGATACATGAGACAAGGGCTCAGGGCCGGGGCAATGGGATGATCCAGAAGGATGGGATGGGGAGGGAGGTGGGTGGGGGGTCCAGGAAGGGGAACACATGTAAACCCATGGCTGATTCATGTCAATGTATGGCAAAAACTATTACAATATTGTAAAGTAATTAGCCCCCAACTAAAATAAATAAATTTATAAAAAAAAAAAAAGAAAAGAAAAAAAAAAAGCAAAGGAGAGGATGTTTACACAAACATTCACGCTGGAAAATTGCTCTCTATGTCTCGACAGAAAGACAAACCTGGCTTCCTCACCCAAAATCTCTATGCCTTCCCACGTACTTCTGTTCTTCCAGGCCCCCAAGTTCTAACCCAAGTCATCCTCTTCCCTTCATTCTTCTCAACCCCTCATTACTCACTCAGTCTCTTGATACTTCCTTCTTTTTTATTATTATTTTAAATACTTACTTATTTATTTA
Source organism: Giraffa tippelskirchi (assembly GCF_054371585.1). Lineage (NCBI taxonomy): Eukaryota > Metazoa > Chordata > Mammalia > Artiodactyla > Giraffidae > Giraffa > Giraffa tippelskirchi. The sequence continues at coordinate 148,799,425 of NC_137281.1, read as the reverse complement.
TTTGGCTGTGCTGGGTCATAGTTGAGGCATGTGGGATTAGTTCCCTGACCAAGGATCAAACCTGGGCTCCCTGCATTGGGAATGTGGTGTCTTGGCCACTGGACCACCAGGGAAGTCCATTTTGATACTTTCTTCTATAACCCTTCTCATCTTTCTCTTCCTCCCCATTCGTATTACCACAAGCATTGTCAAGCTCCACACACATCCCATGACTAGACTTGCATCCAGGCCCCCTTCCTCCAAACATTTCACAAAACACCACCTAAGGCACTGCATTCACAATGCCATCCTGTATACCCAGAGTTTCTAAACTACAGCCCTTCCTAAACTAAGTACTTCTGGTGGTAGATCATTTTAGGTGGTGTGGTAAACACCGTTAGTGTCCAGGTCCCGTTGACTGGCCAGTATGCCCATCACTCAACTTCTATGAGTGTTGGCTGCTAACAGCTGGCAGTAGCCCCCTTCTCGGGAACACTGATGGGCTGAGGGGGCTGCCTCACCAGGGAATGTCTGAAAGGTTACACCCTCTCTCATTCCTACATCGTGCTTTGAAGAAGGTATCCTGTTTCTTGAATGCTGGGGTGCTACAAACGGTTTCTTTGGGAGAAAACCAGGTCAGTCTAGGAAAATCTAGGACACCTGCAATGCGGGTCCGTGAGAGGCCGTGGAGACGGAGTTGTCTCTGCCTCACTGCCTGGAAGGAATTGTTACTGGAGGTCTGCTGTGATCCAGGTACTGAGCCACTCTCAAACACCAGACCTTGTTCTGAGAACACTGATGTAAATAAAATGATGCCCCAGCACTGCTGAGAAATCCATAGTTTGGTAGTAGACAGAGATTTTTTTCTTGTAATTTTACAATCAGTTTTCCAGTGGTCAAAACTTTGCCTTCCAGTGCAGAGGTTATGGATTCTATCCCTGATTGGGGAACTAAGACCCCACAGGCCTCGTGGCCAAAAAATCAAAACATAAAGCAGAAACAATATTGCAACAAATTCAATAAAGGCTTTTTTTTATAGTGCTATATAGACAAATGTGAAAAGTAATATTGGGGGAGGGGAGAGCCCCTCTGTTCCTTCTACCCGTGGAGCACAGTGAAGTTCAGGATTCAGCAGCTGAGTTCCAGAGTAGATTCTCTCGCTTAGTCACTGAGAGACCCCAGGCAAGTCCCTGATGGTGTCTACTTGCACAAAAGAGTAATTGAAATGCCCCTTAGAAGCCTGGAAGGATATACACCAACTTCATGGAAACTGTCTCTGGATTATAGGATTACAGGCGGGTTTTATTTTTTTCTGTTCGCTTTTCTATTTTTTAAAATTTCCATAGAGAATAAAATCCTTTTGAAATCAGCAAAAGAAACACTAACTTTTAAAAATGTGGTTTAATTCTCAGAAGTAAGCTCCACCACTCAATCTTTTGAGTACATACCCTCCTCCTCACACTTTCTCTATTAGCTTGTCTGTTTAGCAGTATTCCACAAAGGGTAGTTTCTGTATCTCATTTCAGATCTGGGGATGGAAATATAGAAGATGATCCTAGAATATCTCGTCATTCCACAAAGCCTGGACATTATCGAAAACTATGGGTGTTGGGTCAAAAGTATTCAGAAGTCAACATTAAGAGTCTCCCATTTGCTAAAAGTGGGGCAAGTTGATCATCAATCTGCTAAAATGATTAATGGATTAACATACATCAAATATGTTTAACTCCATAAAGTTTACAATGATACTCAAAAAAATAAGTCACCTCTAAAGAAAAGTAGGAAACCATCTTCATTTCAATTCAGTTCAGTCACTCAGTCATGTCCGACTCTTTGTGACCCCGTGGACTGCAGCACGCCAGGCCTCCCTGTCCATCACCAACTTCCAGAGCTTACTCAAACTCATGTCCATTAAGTCGGTGATGCCATCCAACCATCTCTTCCTCTGTTGTCCCCTTCTCTTCCTGCCTTCAATCTTTCCCAGCATCAGGGTCTTTTCGAAACGAGTCAGTTCTTCGCATCAGGTGGCCTAATTAATTAATTAGGAAACCATCCAATTATTATAAATTAGATGGCCATTAAATAGAAAGAACTGAGCATTCAGTCTCTCTTTCCTTTATGATCTGTTCCAAAGTGTAGTCAAATAACTGATGAAGGGAAGATTCTCTTTTAGAGAAGTATTCCAGCTAATAAATGGAGAAGGAGTGATAGAACATCACTAATTCACAATATCTAATGATTTAGGGGTGTAGCAATGATCATAAATGGCAACTAACATCACAAGAAAGACCACCAGACTTTGGATCTGCCTAATAGAAGTGAACACTACTATCTGTGAAACTGCTTTATTCCCTCCCCTGACCCCACCACAAAAATGAAGAAAAAAAAAAAAAATCTGAATCTAATCAGGCCTTTAGACCTAATGAAGAACTTACAGGAAACAGAGGAGAAACTTTACAAAGACACAAAATAGAGGTTATGGGAACCTCTACAAAGCAAACAAAATACTGCATGAAAAAAAAAAAATAAACAAGATGGAAGGGGAACCTATAAGTAAAAGAGATATGATATTACTGAACTCAAGTCCAACTGCCCACCACTAGAAAATCAATATTCAAGAGGTGAGTGTTGGTCAAAATGGCAAATGTTACTTTTAATTAAAAAGCCAGCACTCTGGGGAGAAGACAGGCTTGTGTCCTAAAACCGACTCTGAAGATTCTGCTTGGCCAGGAAAGTTTTCAAAGGGAAGATGGGGAAGTGATTTCAGTTAATTGTTAAGACAGGGGATCGGACTCATCGTCACCTCCTACTGTGTGCAGGCTTGTGTGCAGGCTTGTCAACTCCTCCTGATCCTACTTTACATGCTGTCTCGTTTACACAGTTTATTCATGAGATTACTGAAGGGAGAGCCGGGGAAGAAATCTGTTCATCTGTTAATTACTTCTACTTCTGTTAATAATTTCTACTTTGATGAATGGAAAGAACTAACAGTTTAGGCAAAGTATTTTGTGATCAAAAGATTTGAATAGTGGCTTGGGCTGGAGATGCCTGGTTTAAGGTTAGTTACAATAGCTTTGCTAAAGTGACAAGACAAAAGGGACCTCCTGCAGAGAGCTCTTCTCTGCAAAAAGCTGCTTATAAATCCCCACTTGTCAGAACATCATTCCATTTCTATGGAATTATGGATGAACGGGGCTTCCCAGGTGGCGCCAGTGGTAAAGAATCCACCTGCTAGGGCTTCCCTGGTGGCTTAGTGAAGTGAAGTTGCTCAGTCGTGTCTGATTCTTTGCAACCCCATGGAGTGTAGCCTACCAGGCTCCTCCGTCCATGGGATTTTCTAGGAAAAAGTACTGGAGTGTTTTGCCATTTCCCTCTCTAGGGGATCTTCTCGACCCAGGGATCGGACCCAGGTCTCCCACACTGCAGGCAGATGCTTTACTGTCTGAGCCACCATGGTGGCTTAATGGTGGTAAAGAATTCACCTGCCAGCGCAGGAGACATGGGTTCGATCCCCGATGCAGGAAGATCCCCCATGCCACGAAACAGCTAAGCCCACTTGCCACAACTATTGAGCCTGTGCTCTGGAGCTCCGGAGCCACAACTACTGAGCCCATGTGCCCCAACCACTGAAGCCCTTGTGCCCTAGAGCCTGTGCTCTGCAACAAGGGAAGCCACTACAATAAGAAGCCCCCAAGCACGGCAACTAGAGAGTAGCCCCCGCTGTCTGCAACTAGAGAAAAACCTGTGCAGCAACAAAGACCCAGCTTAACCAAAAAAAAAAGAATCCTCCTGCAATGCAGGAGACACAAGAGACTCAAGTTCAATCTCTAGGGCAGAAAGATAACCTGGAGGAAGCAATGGCACCCCACTCCAGTATTCTTGCCTGGAAAATTCCATTGGCAGAGGAGTCTGGCGGGCTATAGTCCATGAGGCCGCAAAGAATCGAACACGATTTAGTGAGTGAACGACGACAATTTCATGCTAGCATGCATGCATGCTAAGTTGCTTCAGTCATGTCTGACTATTTGCAATCCAATGGACCATATCCCACCAGTCTCCTCTATCCATGGAATTCTCCAGGCAAGAATACTGGAGTGGGTAACAGGGCACAATATTCTCAGCATGCAAGATGTTGACATGGGTCTGTAGCCTCTCTGTGCTGACACTTTCAGCTGCTTGCTTACATATATGGGTTGAACAAGCTATAATTATTTTGATGCCCAAAAAGATACAGATAATTATGAGCAGTACTGTTAATCCCATTCTCTTAAGGCCAGTCCTTGGGACTGTGCCAGCCAGAGATTCAGTACTGCTCAAGATGGAGCAGCGTATGTCACGGCTGCCGTCTGATAGTCGTGCAGTTAGCTTTTTCCCTGTAATGACAGTTACAGAATCTGTAAAACAACTCATGCTGAAGGATTCTGTGACTCTATTGTCCTAATCATTAACTGCTTGATACTGAGCACTTTTGTGAGGCCGGGAAGCCTGCAAGACCAGCTTTTCTACAGACAAGAGGCAGGAGACCTGGAGGGGCCTTTGTGCTTGAAGGGGCTGTGCAGAATTCTGCTCTGTTCCATGAGATATATCAACCTAACACAGTGGATCTCAATTTTCAGATAAACAAATTTCATGTGAGTATGCACGTGAGTGTAAAGTAAAACCCAAGAACATGTTTTTTTTTTTTTTAATGTGAAACATAATTTTAGCAAAATCAGGGAAATTCAAGCACTGGATATTTGATGATATCAAGGATTTTTTTTTAATTTAGGCATGACAATGATACCATGGTTGTGGTTTTTAAATAGGACTCTGTCTTTTAAAGAAACATAATGAAAGTTTTACAAATGAAATATAATGCTTGAGATTTGCAGCAAAATAATACAAGAGAGGAAGTGGGAAAGAGGATCATAGACAAGACTGGCCTGTATTGAAAATTGTTAAAGTCCCTGTTGAATTCATCAGGTTCATTTCCCTGTTCTATTTTTTAAGACCTTTGAAATTTTCATTGATAAAATATTCTGGAAGTTCATGGCTGAAACTTGAAAATTTCAGAAAAGTAAAAGAAGAAAAATTATCCATAATCCCACCCTGCAGAGATAATCACTACTATCATGTTACAGTATATCCTTCTTGACTTTTAAATAATACATGTAAAAGAACCCTGCTGTGAATATCGTTTTGTACTGCTTCTTTCACTTAAGATAGTATATTTTCTCTTGTCCTTAAAAACTCTAAAGCATTGTTCTTAATGGCTCCAATAGTGTTTTAGTTTCTAACATTTATTTAATCAAAGCTCCATTTTTACTGCTAAAAATTTTGCTGCTATGAACATCCTTGAAAATCTTTATTTGGGGGTACCACTCATTTTTTAAAAATAGAATTAGTGTTGAAAAGACTAAGCATTTTCAGGTATTTAATACAACTACCAAATCACTCTTTAGGAAGGTCATCCACTTATGTTTCTACCTATAGTGAAGTAGAATTCCCCTTTTCCTGAAACTTTACTTTTCTGAAAGCATTTAATGCTGCTGCTGCTGCTGCTAAGTCACGTCAGTCGTGTCTGACTCTGTGCAACCCCATAGGCGGCAGCCCACCAGGCTCCTCCGTCCCTGGGATTCTCCAGGCAAGAACACTGGAGTGGGTTGCCATTTCCTTCTCCAATGCATGAAAGTGAAAAGTGAAAGTGAAGTCGCTCAGTCGTGTCCAACTCTTAGCGACCCCATGGACTGCAGCCTACCAGGCTCCTCTGTCCATGGGATTTTCCAAGCAAGAGTACTAGAGTGGGTCGCCAGTGACTTCTCTAGGAAGCATTTAATATTCCCTACTTAATAAAAAATTCTAAGTCAAAAGAGCAGTTGACAAGTGTGTTGGAGCCAGACAGGCCTACCTTTGAAACCTATTAGCTGTGTAACGTTGGGAGAGTTAGTTAACATCTCTGTCCTGGGAACAGACTAGCACTGGGAGGTCATAACCATTGAATAAGGTCATAAATGTAATGACATATTATCTGTCAATTTCCTAACACAGTGCCTGGCTTGGCAGATGTTAGCTGTAACTATCATCATTATTATTATTACACATTACCTTTCTATGGAGTAAAATTCATATTTTTATAACAGCTGTTTTCCTTTTCGTGAAGAGGCCTTTTCACTTGTTTCTGCATTCAAGTCTGTATTTAAGAAGTGCTATTGTTGTTTAGTCACTCAGTCATGTCCAACTGTTTTGCGACTCCATGGAACTGTAGCTCGCTAGGTTCCTCTGTCCATGGAATTTCCTAGGCAAGAATACTGGAGTGGGTTGCCATTTCCTTCTCTAGGGGAACTTCCCAACCCAAGGGTCAAACTTGTGTCTCCTGCATTGCGGGAGAATTCTTTACCACTGAGCCACCTGGGAAACCTCGAATTTAAGACAGCTTATGGATAAGTTAGGGTGCTTTTTGTTGCCTCCAAAAAAAGCCCAAGCTAGGCTGATAGAGCTGCAGCATCCAGAGGGACAAAGGATTCAGGAGATGTGCTCTGACTGTCCTCAGTGATTCTGTCCTCAACAGTCTGCCTATCTCTGACTGTGGTTTTCAGCCCTATAATGATGTTCCTAGAATAAGACAGCTTGTCAAATAAAAGAAACACAACTAAACCTACAGGCTTCTTTGTTTCCCTCCATCTGGAAAAAGAAAAAGCCCCTGCCCCCTACCCTCCAGTTAGATCTTTTTTTTTTAACTTTTTATTTTCTTCTAGGGTATACCCGATTCCCTGCTGGCTCAGACGGTTAAGTGTCTGCCTACAATGTGGGAGAACTGGGTTCAATCCCTGGGTCGGGAAGATCTCCTGGAGAAGGAAATGGCAACCCACTCCAGTATTCTTGCCTGGAAAATCCCATGGACGGAGGAACCTGGTGGGCTACAGTCCATGGGGTCACAAAGAGTCGGACATGACTGAGCGACTTCATAGCTGATTAACAAACAATGTTGTAATAGTTTCAGATGAACAAGAAAGGGGCTCAACCATACATATACATGTATCCATTCTCCCCCAAACTCTCCTCCCATCCAGGCTGCCACATAACATTGAACAGAGTTCCATGTGCTATACAGTAGGTCCTTGTTGGTTATCCATTTTAAATATAGCAGTGTGTGCATGACTATCTCAAAGTCCTTTACTATCACTTCCCCCTGGCAACCATAAGTTCGTTTTCCAAGTCTGTGAGTCTCTTTCTGTTTGGTAAGTTCATTTGTAATCATTTCTTTTTAGATTCCATATATGAGGGATGTCATACAATATTTCTCCTTCTCTGTCTCACTTCATTCAGTTTGACACTCTTTAGCTCCACCCATGTTGCCACAGATGGCATTATTTCATTCTTTTTAACCCCAGGTAGATCTTGAGATGTATACTGATTAAGAAAACTGTTTTTGTTTTATTTAGTTTTTAGCTTGTGTGTGTGTGTAACTTGATAAGCACATTCTCAAGGTAAAGGGCCAAGTTGTAACACACTACTGAATCAGGAGAATAAAGTGAGAGGGCTTGCTGTAACAGAAGCAGAATAAAGAGCCCCCAGGCACACCTGCACATATGGATACTCGCTACATGACAGAGGTGGCCTACAGGGCAGTGAGGAAAGAACAAATGTGTTAATAAATGATGCCAATAAAATTGAGTATCTGTGTAGGAAAAAAAAAAACCTGAAATTGCACTTATAGCTCATATACAATAGTCAATTCCAGCTGGAATTGACCTAAGTATAAAAAGGAAACTAGAAAGCTTTTACAAGATAATACAGGAAAGCACATTCAAAACCTTGAGACAGGGCAGCATTTCTTAGACAAGACACGAGAAGCACTACCATTACAGAAAAGATTCATAAATTTGCTTACTTTAAATTCATAAATTTACTCTTAGTAAGAATTTTCTATTCATCCAAAGATACCATGCTGCTAAGTCACTTCAGTCGTGTCCGACTCTGTGCAACCACACAGACGGCAGCCCACCAGGCTCCCCCGTCCCTGGGATTCTCCAGGCAAGAACACTGGAGTGGGTTGCCATTTCCTTCTCCAGTGCATCAAAGGGAAAAGTGGAAGTGAAGTCGCTCAGTCGTGTCCGACTCTTAGCGACCTCATGGACTGTAGCCTACCAGGCTCCTCTGTCCATGGGATTTTCCAGGCAAGAGTACTGGAGTGGGGTGCCATTGCCTTCTCCGAAAGATACCATAGTTAGAGCCAAAGACAAGTAGACCTATAGAAAATACTTGCGATGCTACAAAACAAACAGACTCACAGACACAGAGAACAGTCTTGTGGTTGCCAAAGGGACAGGGGTAGGGGCTGGATTGGGAGTGTGAGATTAGCAGATGCAAACTATTATATATAGAATGGATAAACAACAAGGTCCGACTGTATAGCTCAGAGAACTATATTCAATATCCTGCGATAAAACATAATGGAAAAGAATATAAAAAAGGATGCATATATGTATAACTGAATCACTTTGCTGTACAGCAGAAATTAACATAACATTGTAAATCAACTATATTTCAATAAAATAAATTTTTTAAAAAGTACTTCCCATAGACAAAGCACTGGTTTCCAAAGAGCATGACAATTTCTCACAAATCAAGAAAAAGACTTATCAACCCATAGGAAAATGGACAAGAGACTTAAACAGGATCTTAACAAAAGAGGAAATCAAAAATGCTCCCCTCATCAGTAATCATGGAAATGCAAATTAAAATCAATGCTGTAATTACATACCAGATGTAAAATTTTACATGAGTATATCAAGTGTTGGAGGTGGGACTATAAACTGAATCACTCGCTTTGAAAAACGGTTTGGCATTATCTGGAAATAGGAAGATCCGCATATCCTATGACTCAGTCATCTACTCCTAAGTGTGTACGCTAGAGTAACTGCTGTGCAAATATTCAAAGTTGCGCTATTCATTAATAAATTGGAAACAGCTCAAATGTTCATCAACAGAAGAACAAAGTCTTGAACAAGTTTGCCATTGTGTGTGCTAAGTCGCTTCAGTCATGTCCAACTCTTTGTAATCCCATAGCCCACCAGGCTCCTCTGTCCATGGGATTCTCCAGGCAAGAATACTGGAGTGGGTTGCCATTTCCTCCTCCAGGGGATCTTCCTGACCTAGGGATCAACCTGCCTCTCATGTCTCCTGCATTGGCAGGCAGATTCTTTACCATTAGTGCCCTCTGGGAAGCCCTAAGTTTGCCATTACCCTCTCTAATAAAATTTAATTAATTAACTAACAATAACTAATCTTTGGCCACCTGATGCGAAGAGTTGACTCATTTGAAAAGACCTTGATGCTGGGAAAGATTGAGGGCAGGAAGAGAAAGGGATGACAGAGGATGAGGTGGTTGGATCGCATCACCGACTCAATGGACATGAGTTTGGGTAAACTCCGGGAGTTGGTGATGGACAGGGAGGCCTGGCGTGCTGCGGTTCATGGGGTCGCAAAGAGTCAGACATGAGTGAGTGACTGAACTGAACTGAACTGAACTGAATCTTTTTTTAATAGGCTTCCCTGGTGACTCAGTGGTAAAGAATCTGCCTGCCAGTGCAGAAGACAGGGGTTCCATCCCTGGGTCAGGAAGATCTTCTGGAGGAGGAAATGGCAACCCACTCCAGTATACTTGCCTGGAGAATCCTATGGACAGAGGAGCCTGATGGGCTTCAGTCTATGGTTTTCCAAAAGAATCAGACACGACTTAGCAACTAAACAACAACAACAATCTTTTTTTTTTATAAGGTATGGTTAAATTATGGCTAATCTTATTGGGCATTCACCATGTGCTAAATACTGTTCTAGGGTTTTAATATGGGCTTCCCTGGTGGCTCAGAAGATAAAGAATCTGCCTGCCGTGTGGGAGACCTGGGTTCGATCCCTGGGTTGGGAAGATCCCCTGGAGAAGGAAATGGCAACCCACTCCAGTATTCTTGCCTGGAGAATCCCATGGACCAAGGAGCCTGGTAGGTTATAGTCCATGGGGTCACAAAGAGATGGACCCGACTGACTAACACATTTTCAATCATTAGAAATACTAATACAGAATTTACAATGTGCCAGGTACTGTTCTAAATAGGCTTCATATATTTAGTCATTTTATCTTCATACTTAACCTATGAAGGAGACCCTGTAAGCAGCTTTTGGCAGGGAAAAAGTCTTTGCAGGAGAGAGCTCTCTGCAGGAGACACCCTGTTTGTCTTGTCACTAACCTTAAACCAGGCACTGAACCAGGCACCCCCACGCTCTGCTCCTCTCTGGCACTTGTACATCTTTCAAATCTTTTAACCACCCACTACCTTGTTGGTTCTTTCCATAAATAAAGGAAGTCGAAAAGAAGAAGTTATTAACAGATGACGCGACCTCTTCCCTAGCTTCCCCTTCCATAATCTCAAGAACAAACTGTGTGAACAAGATAACTTTTAGAGGAAGATCACAAGACATCCATGAGTCTGTGTGCAGAGGGGGATGACAACAGCTCTGAGACCCCATCTCAATGGTTAACTGAGATTACGTCCCTTCTTTCCTTTAAAACTTTCATGGCTGAGCAGAATTTTTGGAGGTGGTAGGGGGGACACTGAGCCCACCATCTCCCCAGATTGCCAGCATTCTGATTAAAAGCACCTTTCCTTTCTACCAAGACCTGCCTCTCTCTCTCTCTCTCTCTCTCTCTCTCTCTCTCTCTCTCTCAAGTATTGATTTTTCCAGTGGAGAGCAGCCAGACCTGATTCAATAACAGTGCAATTATTATCTTCACTTTTCAAATGAGGAACTTGAGGACAAGAAATTAACTAACTTGCTCACGATCACACAACTAGTTAGTGGAAAAGTTGGGAGTCGGCCTTCATGGAGCCTAAACTAGAAAAGGGTCTAAAGCAGAACCTAAAGAAAGACCATCAGATAAGGAGTTAATATATAAAGAGGGGCTCAGGAGTTTTTTATAAAATAAGGGGAAAGAGGCAAAAGTCCCTTGTGTCTTCCATTTATGTCAGAGGGAGTCGGAGGAAAGTTGGAGCAGAGATTTTTTTTTTAGTATCAGCTTTATTGAGATATAATTCCACATACCATAAAGTTCACCCTCTCAGAGTGCACAATTGAGTGATTTTTATTATATTCACAGAGTTATATAACTTTCACCCTATCTAATTTTAGGACTTTTTCTAAGACTACAAAAAGAAATGTGTACTTAGTAGCAGTCACTTCGTGGTTCCAGTCTCCCCTTATTTCTGTCTTTCTTACCCTGTGCTAGCCCCCAGGCAACCGCTAATCTATATTCTGTACAGACAGGCCTATCCTAGACATTTCATATACATGGAATCACACAAGGTCTAGTCTTTTGTGACTGGCTTCTTTCACTTAGCATAATGTTTTCAAGGTTCATTTAAGTCGTATCACGCAGGTGTACTTCATTCCTTCTTATTGCTGAAGAACATACTATGGTATGAAGATACATACCACATTTTGTTCACTCTTTCATCAGTTGATGGACATTTAGTTTCTTTCCACATTTTAGCTATTACGAATAATGCTGCTATGAATATTGTGTACAGGTTTCAATATAAATATGTTTTCATTTCTCTTGGGTCTACACCTAGAAAAGAAATTTCTGTGTCATATGGTAACTTTGTGTTTAGCATTTTGAGGAACTGCCAGACTGTATTCCAAAGCAATCATATCATTTTATTCCCATCAACAATATATCGGACTTTCAGTTTCTATACTTCCTAATACTTCTTATTGTCGGCCTTTTTGATTATAGTCATCCTAGTGGGTATGGAGTGGTATCTTATTGTGATTTGGAGCAATTGTCTTTAATATATATTAATATACATATTTATATATAATACATATTATATTAATATATGATATATAAAATATATAATATCATATATTATATATTATATTATCTATTAATATTATATATTATATTAAATATAATAATAAAAATATTATATAATATAATCAGAAGAGCAATTAATACATCAAGAGGGGCTCAGGAGTTTTTTATAATATAAGGGGAAAGAGGCAAAAGTCCCTTGTGGCTTCCATTTATGTCAGAGGGAGTCTGAGGAAAGTTGGAGCAGAGATTTTTTGGTTGTAATACATAAATATATATATTATAATAATTTATAATATTAACATTATAATATAATACATATAATATATTATATGTTGTATAATATATATTACATATACTATATTATAATATATAATATATTAATAATTATATATTTATATTACATATAATATATATAACATAATTATATAATGTATAATTATGTTATATATTATAATATAATATTATATTATTATAATGATAATTATAATAATACATAAAATTATAATAATAATTATGTATAACTATGTATAATTATATATAATAATTAATAGAATAATAATATATAAAATCATATTATATATAATATATATCATTTTATATATTATCAAATATATAAATTAAATACATATATTTATAAATATATATTATATATATATTATGCTGCTGCTGCTGCTAAGTCGCTTTAGTTGTGTCCGACTCTGTGCGACCCCATAGATGGCAGCCCACCAGGCTCCCCCGTCCCTGGGATTCTCCAGGCATATATATATTATACATATTATATATTACATAGATTATATTTAATTATTAGTATATTGTATTATTATATAATATATTATATATTATTATTTAATTAGTAATATATTATATATTATATGTACACATTATATATTATATAATATATAATTATCATAATATATTATTGTACAATTATTATTATATTATATTATTATAATATATATTATATTATTATATATTATATTGTAAATATATTATAATTATCAATATATTATTTTATAATTATTATATAATTATATTATATATATTTTATAAGTATATAATATATAATATATATAAATATAATATAAATTAAATATATATTTAATTATATATTATATAATTATATAATATATATGAAATTATAATTATATATTATATATAATATATTACATATTATATATAATATAGATACTAGATATAATTATTATATTTATATTTAATATAATATATAATATACAATATATATACTATAATATATAAATATATAATATAATATATAATATATTATATATATTCTAATATATAAATATATAATATAATATGTATAAAATATAATATATAAACATATAATATATATTTAATATAATATAAAAATATAATAATTATATTGTTTATTTATATTATTATTTATTATAAAATAAATTAAATATATATTTATAAATATATTATATATATATATTTTTTCCTTTGGCCATGCTGCATTGCCTGCAGGATTTCAGTTCTCCAACCAGACATTGACCCAGGTGAAGGCCCAGAATCCTAAATATTAGGCAACCAGCGAACTCTCTGGAGCAAATTTCTTGTCTGTCGGTTGAACTTGACCTTGAAGAGTCTTGCATTCTCAGCATTCACTCAGCCTTAGCCATGTCTCGCAGACCTCTGGTAAGAATGGGTTCCTGATAGCTTCAAAAAGTTCTCAGAGTTCACCCACTTTGAAGAATGTGCTTTTTCCTATGTGGTGAGACTGATCCTGACCATTCAGACAGGCTTCCATTCTCATGTTGCAAGGAGCTAGAATCTAGCAAGGAGCTAGAATTCTCTCCTAGAGTAGAGAATCTCTCTCTACTTTTCTGGATTCTTCCAGAAATACTCTCTCCTCGCCTCTGGAGGTTTTTCTTTATTGCCTCAGGAGGAGTTTAATTTGCTTTTGTCAGGAACAGGCATTTACGTGTGGTTATTTTGTAGGAGGACATAAATTCTCCCTCCCACACAAACTCTGATACCTATTATTTAAATACTAAAATATTCTCAGCCTCTCGGCCAAAACAATGGTCCTATATTATTGTTGGTGTATAGTTGAGTGATGGGTTTAAAGACTCCTTCTGTTAGAAGCCTGTGTGGGGATTCTGACAGGTGGTCCCCAAGGGTACGTGTGTGTCTGGTTAGTCAAGGAGAATGTTGGGATATGAGTGCAGTTAGTATATGGAGCCAGGAAGTCTCAGCCATTAGCTGTGTTCAGTCATCTTTTCTCTGCCAGTGATGACAGAGCCAGAGACTCTGCTTGCACCTGGGAAGAGGTCTGGATGGAAAAGTTAAAGGCAGGTCAATAGATCAAAGAAGAGACCAAGGCTGTTGCTGCTACCTCTTAGCCCTTTCCCAAGCTGTTCTGTCTGCTTAAACAGCTCGTCCACTCCACCCAACACCCAAACCTCTGACATTGTTCTTCAAGGTCTCACCTATTAATGGCACATGATCTTGGTCAGATGACATTATAGGAAATTCAGTTCAGTTCAGTCCCTCAGTTGTGTCCGACACTTTGTGACCCCATGGACTGCAGCACGCCAGGCTTCCCTGTCCATCACCATCTCCTGGAGCTTGCTCATACTCATGTCCATCGAGTCAGTGATGCCATCCAACCATCTCATCCACTGTTGTCCCCTTCTCCTTCCGCTTTCAATCTTTGCCAGCATTAGGGTCTTTTCCAATGAGTCAGTTCTTCACAACAGGTGGCCAAAGTACTGGAGTTTCAGCTTCAGCACCAGTCCTTCCAATGAATATTCAGAACTGATTTCCTTTAGGATGGACTGGTTGGATCTCCTTGCTGTCCAAGGGACACTCAGAGTCTTCTCCAACACCACAGTTCAAAAGCATCAATTCTTTGGTGCTCAGCTTTCTTTATGGTCCAACTCTCACATCCATACATGACTACTGGAAAAACCATAGCTTTGACTAGATGGATCTTTGTCAGCAAAGTAATGTCTCTGCTTTTTAATATGCTGTCTAGGTTGGTCATAGCTTTTCTTCCAAGGAGCAAGATTAAAATTCTTTTAATTTCATGGCTGCAGTCACCATCTGCAGTGATTTTGGAGCCCAAGAAAATAAAGTCTGTCACTGTTTCCATTGTTTCCCCATCTATTTGCCATGAAGTGATGGAACCAGATGCCATGATCTTAGTTTTCTGCATGTTGAGTTTTAAGCCAACTTTTTCACTCTCCTCTTTCACTTTCATCAAGAGGCTCTTTAGTTCTTTGCTTTTTGTCATAAGTATGGTATCATCTACATATCTGAGGTTGTTGATATTTCTCCCAGCAATCTTGATTCCAGGATTCCAATCTTGATTCCAATCTTGTGCTTCATCCAGTTTAGCATTTCTCATGATGTACTCTGCATGTAAGTAAAATAAGCAGGGTGACAATATACAGCCTTGACGTACTCCTTTCCTGATTTGGAACCAGTCTGTTTGTTCCATGTCCAGTTCCAACTGTTGCTTCTTGACCTGCATACAGATTTCTCAGGAGGCAGGTAAGGTGATCTGGTATTACCATCTCGAAGAATTTTCCACAGTTTGTTGTGATCCACACAGTCAAAGGCTTTGGCGTAGTCAACAAAGCAGAAATAGATGTTTTTCTGGAACTATCTTGCTTTTTCAATGATCCATTGGATGCAATTTGATCTCTGGTTCCTCTGCCTTTTCTAAAACCAGCTTGAACATCTGGAAGTTCACGGTTCACATATTGCTGAAGCCTGGCTTGGAGAATTTTGAGCATTACTTTGCTAGCGTGTAAGATGAGTGCAACTGTGCGGTAGTTTGAGCATTTTTTGGCATTGCCTTTCTTTGGGATTGTAATGACAAGTGACCTCTTCCAATCCTGTGGCAACTGCTGAGTTTTCCAAATTTGCTGGCATATTGAATGCAGCAGTTTCACAGCATCATATTTTAGGATTTGAAATAGCTCAACTGGACATTATAGGAAGCATCCTCTGAATTCCCAGGCTTGGCTAAGTACTTGGTACTTCCAAATCTTCTTGGGCAGGCTCACCTTCAGCACCTGGGCTTACTTCATACTGTGATGAGGTTACCTCTTTACACCAGGTGTGCAAACTCAACTGCTTACAGAGGCCAGAGAGATAACAAAAATAAGGATTCCTGGTGGTCCAGTGGCTAGGGCTCTGCATTCCCCTTGGTCAGGGAACTAAATCCCACATGCCACGACTAAGAGCCAGTGCAGCCAAATAGATAAATAAAAGGTAATAGAAGTAAGTGGAGCAGGTCAGACATGTTAATAGTCCTGGCTTTTAAAGGAAAACAAAAAATTCATCCATTTTAAATCACAGTTTCCTTGATCTACCTTTTGTTTTCTTTCAAGAGCATCATAGATACAGGAAGCATGTTACTTCTTTTATTAAGGAAAACAGTGCAGAAACTTCCCTGGTAGTCCAGTGGTTAAGGCTCTGCACTCCCACTACAGGGGCATGGGTTTGATCCCTGGTAGAGGAACTAAGATCCTATATGCTGCATGAAAGAAGTGAGAGTGAAAGTTAGTTGCTCAATCATGTCCAACTCTTTGCGATCCCATGGACTGTAGCCCACCAGGCTTCTCTGTCCATGGAATTCTCCAGGCAAGAATACTGGAATGGATTACCAATTCCTTCTTCAGGGTATCTTCCCAACCCTGGGATTGAACCAGGTCTCCTGTATTGCAAGGCAGATTCTTTACCATTCGACCCACCAGGAAAGTGTATGCTGCATGGTGAGGCCAAAAAAAAGAAAGAAAAAAGTGCACAACTGCAGCAGTGAATGGTCACTGACTCCCTCAGATATAATAGGGAGTGGAGGGGACTGTGGTCCATATTGGCACACTCCCTTCTAAATGCTGCTGCCATGTGAGAACGTAGGCCCAGGATTGCCAGCTCGACTAGCTTTCAAGAGCTGGAAATCAGATTTTTATTAAAATCTCCTAATTTTTAAATGTCTGCAACTAATTCAAAAGTGCTAAAGCATGTGTGGACAAACAGAACACTTCTGAAGGCCAGATTCAGCCCATCAGCCCCAGGTCTACCAACCCTCTGGCCTTTAGGATTCAGGGTGTATAGCATTTAACCCCAAGTCCTTCCAGATTAGCATAGGGTCTCGTACAGAGAAAGTACATGGTACATTTTTTAAGAAAACCCCCTGATATTCATTTAGTATTCACCAGACCAAGCACTTACACATACATTTATATTATCTCATAGCATCTTCAAAGTTTTATGAGGTAGGTAGGCTTGCTAAGGGCTTCCCAGGTGGCTTAATGGTAAAGAATCTGCCTGCAATGCAGGAGACACATGTTCAATCCCTGAGTCAGGAAGATCCCCTGAAGAAGGAAATGGCAGTCCACTCCAGTATTCTTGCCTAGGAAATCCCAAGGACAGAGGAACCTGGGAAGCTGCAGTCCATGGGGTGGCAAAAGAGTCAGACATGACTTAGTGACTAAACGACAAAGGCTTGCTAAAGGTTATAGAACTAGGAAGCAAGAGAGGCAGGACTCAAACTCAGGTCTGTCTGACTCCAGATTTTTTAGAAAGGTACTCTTCCATTTGGGAGCCAGTAAGGAAGAGTGGTTAAAACCATATTTCTCAGTTTAAGTCACTTTCCAGATTTGTCACTTTCCATTTGTCATCTCGGGCAACTTGTATGACATCTCTAAGCCTTCATTTTCCAATCTGTAAAATGGGGATAAAAAGTGTTAGCTACTCATAGGGCTGTTATAAGAATTAAATGAAATAAACAGACGCGGAAGAGCTCGTCAACACACAATAACTATTCTTTTCTTCGCTGCACTGGGCTTGTGATGCTGAACACAGGCTTTCTCTAGCTGCTGCAAGTGGGGGCTACTTTCATTGTGGTGCACAGTCATCTCCTTGCAGTGTCTCCTCTTGTTGCAGAGCACAAGCTCTAGGCATGTGGGCTCAGTAGTTGTGGTGCACGGGCTTAGTTGCTCCGTGGCATGTGGTACTTTCCTGATCAGGGATCGAACCCATGTCCCCTGCATTAGCAGGCAGATTCTAAACCACTGAACCACCAGGGAGGTCCCACAATAACTATTCTTATAGCCCCTGTATTTTCCCCTTTAGGATTACTAAATCATAGCCATCCACACCCACATCAGCTCCTTAGCACACAAACAGGCATATTTTAGTGGGATATCTTGTTACAAGACAAGAGAAAAGACAGGAAGTAACGCAAGCAGTCACTTCAGGTATCAGATGGCTGCCTTCTGAGCTGCCTGCACACTTGATAGGAATGAAAACGATCAAAATAAATGACAGTGCTCAGGGCAAGGGGCAAACTGTTCCCCTGCCAGGCTGTTCAATAAAAAAGGAACAGTTATCTTGGGTCTAAAGCTTCATCCCCACTGGAGCCTTGTGTTTCAAATCCCTTTAAGGTTAGAACCAACTTTCAAAAAGAATAATTAAATCTGGAAAGAAATGGGGTCAGCAGGTCTCACAGTGCTTTCAAACAGGAAGTCTTAGAGCTGGAGGAGGGAATGGCTGCCAGCAAAGCTGCTTTCCTGCATATCCAGGAAAACTCAATACAAAAACCCAAAGAACTACTCAGTCCTAGGAAGACGATATAGAAGCCTATCTAATCACGAACAAGTTGACCTTAGCTTTAAGTCATCCACTGTCAAAAGACTGGTTCTATTCATAAACTGATGCATTTCGGAACACTTTTGACTTCCTTAACAACAAAAAAATTATATTTAGTAATCACATAAACACAGAGGCTGTATTCATGCTAACAAAGAAATGAAATACCTAAGAATCAATATGCTGAGAGATGTGTACAGTCTATATAAAGAAAACTTCAAAATGTTATTGAAGAGATGAAAGATGATTTTAACATATCAAAACAGTGTTCCTGAGATATAAAATTGTAAAGATACCAGCTCTCAAAGTTAACCTATGGTCAACTCAGTGGTAGTCAATATTCCTATAGACTTTTTTAAAAGAACTCAACAAAATAATTCTAAATTTCATTTGGAAAAAAATGAATGGTGGGATATCATACTTTTATTTACTTATTTATACATTTTATTAAGTGTGCATTTTGATTTTGATTTTACAGCTTTATTGAGATACATTTTGCATTTAATTAAATTTACCTTTTCAAAGTATACAGATCAGTGGTTTTTAGTATATTCATAGAGTTGTGTCAACACCAGCACTCTGTAGTTTTTCTTTTTTTTTTTTTGGACTGGTCACTTAGCAGTGAAAACGTGAAATCCTAACCATTGGACCACCAGGGAATTCTCTATAATTTTTCAATACTAAAAAAATAAAAAACAAAAAACCCTGTACCATTAGCTCTCACTCATCTTTCCCATTCCCCATTTCCACACAAGTTAGTCCCAAGTAACTATTAATCTACATTTTGTCTGTATGCATTTGTCTATTCTGGAAGTTTTATATAAATAGAATTATACAATATCTGGCCTTTAGTGACTGGTTTCACTTAGCATAATGTTTTCAAGGTTTCTGTAGTAAGGATTTAACCTTGCCCAGATAGAAATCTGGCCTTTGTCCTGGGCTTTGGGAAGGCAATCTCTAAGCTCTTGAAAGGTCATGCATAATAGAAGTGCCTCTGTTTTTCTGGTAGCTTTGAGTCACCAGATCAATTCAGTTCAGTTCAGTCGCTCAGTCGTGTCTGATTCTTTGCGACCCTATGGATTGCAGCACTCAGGGCTTCCCTGCATTTGGTGTCATATTTTTTTGTTTTTTCATACTGTTCATGGGATTCTCAAGGCAAGAATACTGAAGTGGTTTGCCATTCCTTTCTCCAGCGGACCATGTTTTGTCAGAACTCTCCACCATGACCGGTACATCATGGTAGGCCCTACATGGCATGGCTTAGACAAAGCTGTGATCCACGTGATCAGTTTTTGAGTCACCAGATGGTCTGACAATATAATTTAGGTGGAAGCTAGCCACATCAAATAGTCTTACAGTGGGGGCTGGCCAGAAAGACTAACAATGTGATTTAGCACGGGGGCTTTAGGTCACAGTATCAGTAAACGTCTTAGAGGCTGGAGACTGAGATCAGCCACACAAGCAGTCAGTCACGCCTATGTGATGGAGGCTCAGTAAAAACTCTGGACACCAAGGTTCAGGTGAGCTTCCCAGCTTATGGTCACACAGTGGTGCCAGGAGAGAAATGCTCTTGGGCTACACAGGGAGGAGACAACTGGATTCTCCATTCTTGGAATCTTTCTGAACTCTGCCCTATTCACCTTCCCTTGGCAAATTTTTGTTAATTAATTAATTTATTTTAATTGGAGGCTAATTACTTTACAATATCGTAGTGGTTTTTGCCATACATTGACATGAATCAGCCACGGGTGCACATGTGTTCCCCATCCTGAAACCCCCCCTCCCTCCCCATCCCATCCCTCAGGGTCATCCCAGTGCAACGGCCCTGAGCACCCTGTCTCATGCATTGAACCCGGACTGACGATCTATTTCACATATGATAATATACAGGTTTCAATGCTATTCTCTCAGATCATCCCACCCTCGCCTTCTCCCACAGAGTCCAAAAGTCTGTTCTTTACATCTATGTCTCTTTTGCTGTCCCACGTATGGGATCATCATTACCATCTTTCTAAATTTCATATATATGTGTTAATATACTGTACTGGTGTTTTTCTTTCTGACTTACTTCACTCTGTATAATAGGCTCCAGTTTCATCCACCTCATTAGAACTGATTCAAATACATTCTTTTTAATAGCTGACTAATATTCCATTTGGAGAAGGAAATGGCAACCCACTCCAGTATTCTTGCCTGGAGAATCCCAGGGACGGTGGAGCCCGGTGGGCTGCCGTCTATGGGGTCGCACAGAGTCGGACACGACTGAAGCGACTTAGCAGCAGCAGCAATATTCCATTGTGTATATATATGTACCACAGCTTTCTTATCCATTCGTCTGCTGATGGACATCTAGGTTGCTTCCGTGTCCTAGCTATTGTAAACAGTGCTCCTCGGCAAATTTTTTAACAATTTATTTATTTTTGGCTGCACTATGTCTTCATTGCTGGAACTAGGCTTGTGTCTAGTTGCAATAAACAGGGGCTACTCTCTAGTTGTGGTGCACAGGCTTCTCATTGCAGTGTCTTCTCTTGTTGCAGAGCACAGGCTCTAGAGTGCACAGACTTCAGTAGTTGTTGTTCATGGGCCCTAGAACTCTGGTTCAGTAACTGTGGTCATGGGCATGGTTGCAGGGCAGCACCTGGAATACTCCTGGACCAGGGATTGATTGAACCAGTGTCCCCTGTATTGGCAGGCAGATTGCCAACCACTAGACCGCCAGGGAAGTCCCCTGTCGCTAATTTTCATCTGGATCCTTTCCCTATAATAAACCAGAAAATAAGCATAACACCTTTCAGTAAGTTCTATGTGTCGTTCTAATAAATTGTCATCAGGACTTCCCTGCTGGCTCAGATGGTAAAAAAAACCTGCCGTCTATGCAGAAAACCCAGGTTCAGTCCCTGGGTTGGGAAGATCCCCTGAAGAAGGGAATGGCAACCCACTCCAGTATTCTTGCCTAGAGAATTCCATGGACAGATCATGGGGTCACAAAGAGTCAGACACGACTGAGTGACTAACACACACACAATGAATTGTCAAAACTAAATGTGGCTTTGCTGCTGCTGCTGCTAAGTCACATCAGTTGTGTCTGACTCTGTGCAATCCCATAGTCAGCAGCCCATCAGGCTCCCCTCCCTGGGATCCTCCAGGCAAGAATACTGGAGTGAGTTGCCATTTCCTTCTCCAGTGGCTTTAGGAACTCCCAAATTTGCTGTTGGTGTTAAGAAGTGAAGGTAATCTCTTACAAACATCTTCTAACTTTGGAAGTTGGCTGAACTCACTCAAGGTTTGTTGATATTTTAGCATGTAGCAATACTACAGTCCTTTTTTTTGCCAAATAATATTCTATTCTATGGATATATCACATTTTGTTTATCCTTTCATCAGCTGATGGACATTTGGGTTGTTTCTACTTTTTGGTTTTTATGAATAATGCTGCTATGAACATTTGTGCACAGGTTTTTGTATGGACATGTATTTTCAATTCTTAGTTATAAATCTAGGAGTAGAATTGCTAGGTCACATGGTAACTTCAATGTTCAATTTTTGAGGGACTGCCAAACTGTTTTCCAAGGTGACTACACTATTTTCTAATACTACCAGCAGTGTATGAGGATTCAAATTTCTCTATATCCTCATCAATATCTGTTATTGTCTTTCTTTTTCATTTTACTCATTCTAATGAGAATGAATTAGTATCTCACTGTAGTTTTGATTGGCATTTCCCTGATTCCTAATGATGTTGAACAAATTTGCATGTGATTATTGGCTATTCACATATTTTCTTTGAAGAAATACCTACTCAAATGCTTTGCTCATTCTTTTAAATGGATTATGTCTTTTTGTTGTTAACTTGTAAGAGTTCTTCTGACTACAAGTTCCTTATCAGATATTATGATTTGCAAATATTTTCTCTCATTCTGTAGGTTGTTTTTCACTTTCCTGATGGTGTCCTTTCAAGCACAAAAGTTTTTAATTTTCATGAAACCCAATTTATCTATATTTTCTCTTGTCGTTCATATCTATGGGCTGACAGTAGACTATATTGTAAAACTTGTGCTAATTTTCTTAGAAGTATTAATGACAATGTGGTTACAAAGAGAATTCCTTAATTCTTAGTTGATGCATGCTGAAGAGTTTGGAAGGAAATATGTGCTACTTTGACATTGACATTTTGGAGATTCTAGGTCAATTGTCCTATAAAATGTCTCCACATTCCGGATTTTTCTGCGTTCTTCCTAATGCTGTTTAACTAGTGCCTCTAGAGCCTGAATTTCTTGTGAACTGGAAGTTAGATCTGGTTTGATCAGGTAATTTGAGAACATCCTGTCAGAAAAAACTAGTATCAGATTGTCCCTCCATCCAGATTTCTAGAAAGGTACATTTTTTCTTTTGCAGTTACTAAGTAATATGTGAATCTAGCCTTTTAAACTATAGTTCAGTACAAATCAGAACTTTGATTTTAAAATCTGTTTTAAAGATTGTGAAGGCATATGAAAGGATTCTAATAAGGAAGAACAGTGAGGTAGGACACTGCTACTTTTCACCAGGAAATGAATATCAGTAAATAAAGCAGCAATATCTAAAGCACAATGGCATCAAAGCATAAAATACTGATACTGCAATAAATAAAAACATTCATCATATAGGACAATAGACTGTTAGCTGGAACGCACCCTAGAAATAAAATTGAGTTTAATTGCCTCACTTTACAAATGCACAGCCTGAAGCTCAAGAAGCTTAATAAATGCTGTTAAGGCCAATTAAATTAAGTCCAGAAAATAATAATTGTTTTTTGAGTGCTTACTCTATCCTGGACATTGTTCTAAGCACTTCACATGATTAAATTAACTGATGAGTTTATTTAATTATCCCAAAAGCTTTATGAAAATAGGTTTTACTTAACTTTCTCTCTCTCTCTCTTTTTTTTTTTTTTGGTCCAGCAAGAAACTTAGAACTTAAAATAACTTGCCCTAATTTACAGGTGGTAAATTAGGATGCTAGGATGGGAACCCAGGAAAGCTGACTCAAGAATCTGTGTGTTTAGCAGCTCCATCCTATTACCTCCCAAGTTGTCACTTGTGGCTACAGGGCCACAGCTGGTTAGAAATCAAATTAGGCCCAAGGTTCTCTGAGGATGAATTCTTCCCTCCATCTGGAACACCAAGAGTGGGCTGAGTTGATTGTTTCTCGTAATCTGGGGCATCACCAATTCTAGCCTGGCTAGGCAGTCTCTTATGAGCAGGCAGCTGCTAATAACCTATGATAATGAGGGAAGAATGCTACCAGGAAGATCCAGCAGAACTGAACACAAAGCTAGAGTGTGTGCTTAGTTGCTCAGTCTTGCCCAACTTTTTGTGACCCCATGGACTGTAGCCCCCCAGGCTCCTCTGTCCGCGGGATTCTCCAGTTAGGAACACTGGAGTGGGTTGCCATGCCCTCCTCCAGGGGATCTTCCCAACCCAGGGATCGAACCCAGGTCTCCCGCATTGCAGGCAGATTCTTTACCGTCTGAGCCACCAGGGAAGCCCAAGAATAGTGGAGTGGGCAGACTGTTCCTTCTCTAGGGGATCTTCCCGACCCAGGAATCAAACTGGGGTCTCCTGCATTGCAGGCCAGTTCTTCACCAGCTGAGCTACCAGGGAAGCCCCTTAGGGTATAATATTGTACTACTTTTGCAATAGATTTGCCTTCTCCATTATGTTTTACTAAGATTGGTGTTAAAGTCATTTGCTATTCCCTATATACCCCATGGACAGCAAGAGACCACAAATAATAGAAATGCTTCACATGGATAGCCTCTGCAAAAAATGAGAGTGAGTGCATGCTCAGTTGTGGCTATCTCTTTGCAACCCCATGGACTGTAGCCCGCCAGGCTCCTCTGTCCATGGAATTTCCCAGGCAAGTATACTGAAGTGGGTTGTCATTTCCTTTTCCAGGGCATCTTCCTGTGGGTTGTCATTTCCTTTTCCAGGGGATCTTCCTTGCCCAGGGATCTAACCCAAGTCTCCTGAGTTGCAGGCAAATTCTTTACAGCTGAGCCACCAGGGAAGCCTGTGAAAAAAATGAGATAATTGTAAAAGGTCTTCTCCACCCTTTCCTTTCAATCCTACATCCCAGATCTTGGTCTATATCTTACTGATTTCCCATGTTAATTATTTTAACCTTTTCCTCAGGGGCCTCCTTTGTGTTTCATCGCTATAGAAACCCATTCTGCCTTAAGAATCATCTTTAGGGACAGTTTCTAAAGTCTTCCTTCTGCTCCAAATTACCTGCTGAGTTAAATCTAAGGTTCTTGATCTTGGCTTCAGGACTTTCTCTAATTTGCTCCTCTTTTATTCTCTTTTTAGAAATAATACATTCCTGGAGCAGAGGTTAAAGCAGATCACTATCAGTGAAAATATTAATTGAAATAACTAATATATTTACACAGTACTTTAGATTTGAGTAAAACATATTCACCTACATTACCTCAATCACTCTATGATAGATACATAAAACAGGTAACATGATCAGCATTTTAAATTTGATAAAACTGGGGGCCAAAGAATTTAAGTATCTTGACCATGATAACACAGCTTACTGGTGAAGCTATAGCTTGAATTTATATTTTCAGACTCCAGGTCATGCTTGGTACATTATACAGTCTGATCAAAGATCCAGCATTTACCAAAATATTTTTTTTTTCTTTTGGCTTATATCCTGTGGCAGATAGAATTCTAAGATCTCTCCCAAGATCCTCTCCCCAGCCCTGCCCCTTGTATACACCCTGCAATAACCCTGGAGCTGTGAATATGATGAGACATCAGTCCTGTGATTGTGTTATGCTACAAGTTGATTTTAAAATAAGATTTTCTGGGTGGGCCTGACCTAATCTGTGAGCCCTATAAAAACAAAAGAGTTTTCTCTGGCCGATAGCAGAAGAGAAAGTCAGAGAGATGTGCTGTATCTGGCCTGAAAGAAAGCAAACAGCCATCCTGTGAACTGACCAAGCGGTCACGTGGGAAGGACATGAGGGTGGCCTATAGGAAGTGAAGGTGGTCCTCCTCAACGGCACACAATGAAACAGGGACCTCGGTCCAGCAACTGCAACAACTAGAATGAGCTTGGAAATGGATTTTTCTTCAGAGCCTCAGCCTGATGAGGATCCAGCTCAACATTGTGATTTCAGGTTTATGAGACCCAGAGCAGAGAACCCATGCATGCTCTGCCAGCCTTCTGACCTAAGAGATGTGAGCTCAGAGTGCTGTTTCAACCTTAGTGCTGTTTCAAGCCACTAAGTTTGTGACAACGTGTTATACAGCAATAGAAAACAAATACATCTAATATTCCCTTTGTTGTTGTTTAGCTGCTAAATTGTGTCTGACTTTTTTGTGACCCCCATGGGCTGTAGCCCGCCAGGCTCCTCTGTCCATAGGATTTCCCAGGCAAGAATACCGGAGTAGGTTGCCGTTTCCCCCTCCAGGGGAATCTTCCCAACCCAGGGATCAAACCCACATCTCCTGCATTGGCAGGTGGGTTCTTTACCACAGAGCCCTTACTCTTCTTAAAACACACATTTTATGAAACCACTTCTATGGCCCTAGGAACCCAAGATGTGCTCTGAATCTCAGCAGATACAAAGTAAATGTTACTGATGCTGAATGAGGCTAAGGAGGCCCTTCTCACAGTACAGTGGTAAGAACTAGACCAGGCATTTTTTTAATTTTACTTTTTAATTGTCTTATAGTAAAACTGATTTTTTTTTTGGGTGTACTGTTCTATGAATTTTAGCACATGCATAGTTGTGTATAATCACCATCACAATCAGATATAGAACAATTCCATCATCCCCAACGTTGTTTTGCAGTGGTCACATGTTTCCCCTACTGCTCATCCCTGGCAACCATTGATCTGTACTCTGTCACTATTATTTTCTCTTTTCAAGAATGTCATAAATAGGGACTTCCCTGGCGGTCCACTAGTTGAGAGTCCACCTGCCAATCAAGGGACATGGGCTAGATCCCTGGACTGAAAAGACCCCACATGCTGTGGGGCAACTAAACCCATGCGCCACAACTACTGAAGCCGGAGCGTCCAGAGCCTGCACTCCGCAGCAAGGGAAGCCACCACAGTGAGCAGCCCGCACACAGCGACGCAGAGCAGGCCCTGCTTCCGCAGCTGGAGGAAGCCCGCACGCAGCAACAAAGACCCAGGGCAGCCAAAAGTAATATATTAATAAATAAAAGCTTTTTATAAAAAGAATGTCATAAATAAAATCACATAATACGTAATCTTTTGAGACTGGCTTCTTTCACTCATCATGATGCCCTGGAGATTCATCTAAGTTGCTGGACGTACCACTAGGTCTCTGAAATGACATATTTTTAAATCTCTCTATCTAGAAGTTTAAAACCTAGAGAAAAGTACTGAGAATCATCAGATGTTGAACACTAGAAGGGATGGTTGATATTACCTAGGCCCATGCTGTCCTTTTATAGATAAGAAATCTGAAATCCAGTGAGGGTTGAGGACTTGCCCAAAATTGTATAGGCACAAGTGAATGGTGAGAGAGATTCAGTCTCCCTGGAAGTCACATAACCCATTGAAATTTATGAAACGTGGTAAATGTTAAGACTAGGGGAAGAACAAGAATTATGGGAGCACAGAAAATAACCGTTGTATAAATTCCTTTTTGTTGCAAGTGATCATAAACTTAAACTAGTTGAAAGCAACAAAATAATTTATTGGCTCACTTGATTAAAAAATATTCAAGGTGGTGTGGTCTTCAGGCACTGCTGTATCCAAGAACTTCCATGATGTTGTCAGAGGTCTCAACTCCATCAACCTCTTA
Organism: Giraffa tippelskirchi; assembly: GCF_054371585.1. Lineage (NCBI taxonomy): Eukaryota > Metazoa > Chordata > Mammalia > Artiodactyla > Giraffidae > Giraffa > Giraffa tippelskirchi. Next base: position 148,772,135 of record NC_137281.1, on the reverse strand, counting down.
CTCCCCCTCTCTTTATCCTCTGGCCTCTCCACTTTGCATGGTGGCTTCATTCTTCTCTGCCATAGGCTCTCGCCTTATGCCAGGAAAGATGCTGTGCGTGCGTGCATGCTCAGTCATGTCCGACTCTTTACGACCCCACGGGCTACAGCCCGCCAGGCTCCTCTGTCCGTGGGATTTCCTAGGCAAGAATGCTGGAGTGGATTGCCAGTTCCTTCTCCAGGGGATTTTCCAGACCCAGGGATGGAAGCTGCGTCTCCTGCATTGGCAGGTGGCTTCTTTACCACTGAGCCACCTGGGAAGCCCCCAGGAAAGATAGATACTGGTAACTCAGGCCTACACCCCTATAGCATCTGATCCAAATGAAAGATATATGCTTTCTCTCCTAACTCCATAGATCAAACCTCTAGCAACTCTGTTTCTTTTACTGATTCCTCTCATATCCCCAACTTCTAAACTCCAGAAGTCTGTCCTTGGACCACTTCTCTTCTGCACCTACACTCACTCCATTAGTAACCTCATCTGGTATCATGAATGTAAATACTATCTCTCTCCAAAGGTCTCCACCCTTGATCACTACCCCCACACTAAAAACTTGTATATAAACTGCCTATTTTATACCTTTACTTGGATATCTAACAAGGCATTTCAAATGTAACACGTTCAAAGCCCAATTCTGATCTTCCCCCACAAACGTGGCCCTCTCTCAGTTTTCCCATCTCAGTAAATGGCAACTCTGTCCTAGTTGGAGTCATCCCTGATTACTCTCTTTCATACCTCACATCAATTCCATCATCAAAATTTGTTGTTTATATCTTCGAAATAGATCCAGATTCCAACTTAGCCTTATCATATCCACTACTAACTCCCTGCCTAAGCCATCAGCATCTCTCCCCAAATTATCTTAAAAGTTACCCACCAGTCTCCCCATTTCCTTCCTTGCTTCTTGGAATCCATTTTTAATATAGTAGCCATAATGATCTTCTTAAAACATAAGTCAGATCAAGTTTATTCTCTGCTCGGAATCTCCAGTGTAATCTCTATATGCTGCAAAGGAGTGATCACCAAGATATATTAACAAGTGGAAAAAGCAAAGTGAAGAAACATGTCTATGTGTTATGATCGTTCAGTCATGTCTGACTCTTTGCGACCCCATGGACTGTAGCCCATGGAATTCTCTGGACCTATTTATCTATAAACTGTATAGACCCCATGGACTATACAGTCCATGGAATTCTCCAGGCCAGAATACTGCAGTGGGTAGCCTTTCCCTTCTCCAGGGGATCTTCCCAACCCAGGGATCAAACCAAGATCTCCCCGAGGTCTCCCTTGTATTTAACTTGTCAACTCCTTTATTTAACCTGTCAATCCTTTCATTTAATGTTGTCACCCCCATTTGGGAATGCAAATGTCTTCTACATTTGGGACCACAACAAAGGAAATTAGATTAAATGGGGAGTAAAATAAAGTGCACAATTTAATACTATTAATATTATTATTGCAACTAATACTGCACAATTTCACTCATCTCACATGCTAGCAAAGTAATGCTCAAAACTCGCCAAGCCAGGCTTCAACAGTACGTGAACCAAGAACTTCCAGATGTTCAAGCTGGATTTAGAAAGGCAGAGGAACCAGAGATCAAATTGCCAACATCCATTGCATCATCGAAAAAGCAAGAGAGTTCCAGAAAAACATCTATTTCTGCTTTATTGATTATGCCAAAGCCTTTGACTGTGTGGATCACAACAAACTGTGGAAAATTCCTCAAGAAATGGGAATACCAGACCACCTGACCTGCCTTCTGAGAAATCTGTATGCAGGTCAAGAAGAAACAGTTAGAACTGGACATGCAACAACAGGCTGGCCCCAAATAGGAAAAGGAGTACATCAAGGCTGTACATTGTCACCCTGCTTATTTAACTTATATGCAGAGTACATCATGCGAAATGCCGGGCTGGATGAAGCACAAGCTGGAATCAAGATTGCCGGGAGAAATATCAATAACCTCAGATATGCAGATGACACCACCCTTAGGGCAGAAAGCAAAGAGGAACTAAAGAGCCTTTTGATGAAAGTGAAAGAGAAGAGTGAAAAAGTTGGCTTAAAACTCAACATGCAGAAAACTAAGATCATGGCATCCGATCCCATCACTTCATGGCAAATAGATGGGGAAACGGTGGAACCAGTGGTAGACTTTATTTTCTTGGCTCCAAAATCACTGCATATGGTGACTGCAGCCATGAAATTAAAAAAATTTTAATCTTGCTCCTTGGAAGAAAAGCTATGACCAACCTAGACAAGCATATTAAAAAACAGAGACATTACTTTGCTGACAAACATCCACCTAGTCAAAGCTATGGTTTTTCCAGTACTCATGTATGGATGTGAGAGTTGGACTATTAAGAAAGCAGAGTGCCCAAGAATTGATACTTTTGAACTGTGGTGTTGGAGAAAACTCTTGAGAGTCCCTTGGACTGCAAGGAGATCAAACCAGTCCATCCTAAAGGAAATCAGTCTTGAATATTCATCGGAAGGATTGATGCTGAAGCTGAAACTCCAACATTTTGGCCACCTGATGTGAAGAAGTGACTCACTGGAAAAGACCCTGATGCTGGGAAAGATTGAAGTTGGGAGGAGAAAGGGATAGGGAATGAGATGGTTGAATGGCATCACCGACTCCATGGACATGAGTTTGAGTAAGCTCTGGGAGTTAGTGATGGACAGGGAACCTTGGTGCGGGGCAGTCCATGGGGGTCCCAAAGAGTCGGACACGACTGAGCGACTGAACTGAACTGAAAATAAAGCGACTTAAAAGGCCTCTCAACTTCGTTAGTATCTTGCTTAGGGAGCGCTCTATCATGCCATAGTGTAAGAGCGATGCGTTTTGTTTTTCCTTAACTGAAGCGTATATCCCAGAACTCTGGTTGAGAACGGAACCGAATTGTAGTCTTGCTCAAAGAACGACAAGTCCCAGAAGGCAGTTCGGCTAGGGCGCCTGCGCACCGCGCGCTCCTTCCTTCCCACAGCTCTCCGCCCGGGAAAGGCCCGCCCCGCGGTGCTGTCGCTCGCGCTGGAAGAAGCGGAAGAAGATGGCGCTCACCAGGTGGGTTTGTTGATTTGGGTCCTCGATACGGAAGGGTCTGGGAGTACCCTCCTTTTTCATTTCTCTGCCCACACTCTCCGGGCGGTCACCCGGCCCGGGCCACAGAGCAACTGTAGGCCGAGGCCACGGCTGGGCCCTCCTGCCGGCCGCCGGGACGGCTAGGCCTCGCCGAAGCTGGGGTCTTTTCCTCAGCGGCTTTCCGGGTTGAGTTCGCCCCCTCACTAGGGCCGAAGTCACGGCGTGGCTGATAGGTCTCTGGCCTGAGAGACCGGGGAGTCGCGCGTGTTTTTCGCCTGGGCGTCTTGGGGGTGTGGAGGGCGCTGCTTGTGGTCCGCGGCTCGGGTGGGCGCCGTGGGGTGTGTGGAGGGCAGGGGCTTATTTGGGCGGAGTGAAGAGGCCGGGAGACGGCGACTGCCCTGCTGTTTGTTCGCCTAAGTGTTTTCTTCTGTTTCTGTCCCAAACCAGGACTCCTGGGGAAAAAAAAGGTGGGGGGCGGAGGGAGCGGTACTGAAGGAGATTTAAAATCAAAAGCCACAGTAGTGGCCGCTGTCTGCTGGTTCGCGCCGCTGCCCCGCACTTTTAACTTTGGGCCTTTTTAGAATTTCTTCCCGAAGATAGAACCGCGTAAGCTCTTTGCAGTTCCCGGTTGCCTTGGCAACTGCTGGTGATTAAAGTGGTCCCCGCCTTTAAGGGAAAGATGCTTAAGGAGGAGATTCCAAGGAGTTATGTAACTCCGACCTTGCTGCCCCATCTAAGTAGAAAACTTTCCGCGCAAACGAACTGCAACAGGAAAAGTTGAGTGCCCAAAAGGGTAAAGAAAGAAATCGCGTTAGGACATCTGCCTCAGCTCCCCTGACACTCTTCATTCTCCTCGTTCGCGTTTGTCTTGGCTGATGACCGTTATGAACCCTAAAAATACTTGGATGAGAGATTTCTTTTGGGTGCCTTGCTCTGTCCTAGGGTTTGTGTGTATACAGAAGGAAATCTGACAGTCTTTGGCAGCAGGGAAGATTGGGGTACAACGCCTACAGATATGAAACAATAATACAGAATGCTTATTATGTAGTACTAGCCTAAAGTGCGAAAAGAATTAGATGGAATGGGCTGAATGAACTGGAGCGTTTTCTTTAGTAAGTGTTGCATGCAGCAGACATTTCAGTGAGTGCCCTCCAGGTGGGAGGCAATGTGACAGAGACTAGTAGTGTTATGAGGAAAGGCTTTGTGGAAAAGATGGAATTGAAAAGGATATACAGCAAAAATACCAGAGATCTTGTCAGTATTGAGTGCTTAAAATTGCAATAGCAGAGTGCAGTCATTAAATAGCTTGTCTTGGGGACTTACATAGCTTTCTGATTTTGCGGAGTTTTAGCTGATTTGGTTTCTATAGAGAGTCTCAAGTTTCCAGGTGAAGTGTTGTTATCTCTAAGATCTCCCAGAGATTCTTAACAGCAGAGACTAGTAAAAAGCAAAGGATAGACTAAGATGTCTCCACCTGGCTCTACTGACATTTTGGGCTGGATAATTCATTCTTGTATGGGGCTGTCCTACTTATATTAAGATGTTCATAAGTATCTTTAGCTTGTACCCAGTAGATGCCAGTGGCATCCCCACCCCTTCTGCTCCCTCTACCTCACAAGTTAAAACAAAATGTCTCCAGATGTTGTCAGATATCTGCATTGTAGTTATGTTGCCTCCAGTTGAGAAATACTGAGGTAGACTTTTGCTCACTTAAGCAGCCCACCCCTACCATTGGGAAGTACCTCATAGGATTGTCATCCTTTACAGGGAACAACAACATTAAGACGTCTGGAAGGCTAGGATGTGTTCTCATTATAATCCAGGCCAGATTACCTGTTTACTAGATTGTCCAGACTCTGCCTTGTCAAGCTGCCTTCCTTTTGATCATTTTAGTGACTAGTTCTTCCAACAAAAGGTAAAAGAGAAATGAAACCTAAGTAAATATTTTGACTTCTTTGTTTCTGACTTTGTATCCCTCTTATGTGTTAGTATACATGGTTTACTGAAAACAGCTATGGTATAAGCCCAAAATGTTTTGACTCCTTTCATCCATTCATTTGCTTAGTAAATTGCATGTGTTGGATCGCATGGGTTGAAAGTCTACTGTGTGTCAGCTAGTGTTGCTATTGAGTCAGTCAGGGAATCTTCTTAGCCTCAGAGTTTACATTCTAGGGAAGACAGACTGTAGGAGTAAACAAATCAATAACAATTTCGGGTAGTAAGTACTAGGAATAAAATAAAGGTTTAGAGAGTGACGCAAAGAGCGGGGTGGAATGCTGTTTTGGTCAGGTAACAGCTGTAGGGAGGTATAATTGAGCAGGAACAGGAATACTAAGAAGCAAGCACTGAAGAATCTGATGAAGAGTTTTCTTAATAAGTAAATAGAATACCTATGGCAGTGGGAAAGCAAATGTAAAGATACAGAGATGGCTTCTTTAAAGAAAGGCAGTAAGTTTGTCGTGACTGAAAAATGATGAGTGCAAAGGGTAGAGTGAATTTATTTCTCTAGCCAACGTTTAAGTAGGCCCTATTGTGAGCTAGTTAGGCAGTGCCTTAAGAGTTAAGGATTAAAGAAACAGAAAGTGTGATTCCTGCCCTCAAGTTGCCTACAGTCTAATGAGAGAAAGAAAGATAAATCAATAGTGATTCCAGTACAGTACGACAGATGTTGTAGTAGTGGTGCGCAGAGGGTCTTGTGAGAGCATAGGTGCAGGGCAACTAACTTACACTGGGGGAATTGTGGAACAGCTCCAAGCAATCAAATATTTATGGAACACACACTGAATGGTATCCAGACTCTGTGCCACATTGTTCATGGGTGGTCTCATTTAATACTTACAACAGCTCTGAGAGGTAGATAATCTTTTGGTCCATCATTACAAATGAGAAAACTGAAGTTCAGAGAGGTAAGCAACTAATCCAAGTTAGTGTGTGGCATAGACAGCTTCTGAACTCAGAGTTCTTCCCATCACATTACCTGACCTGCCAGACTGGATTAGATTCTTCTGACATTCGATGTCGAAACACTCTGTACTTTTTCTGATCACTTAGTATAATTGGTAATTACGGATTTGTGTGATTTTTATCTCTCTCTACAGCACGCATGTATCTTTCTCAGTTCATCATCTCCTTTCCTACCTAGCACAGTGACAGCACCCCAGCAACCAATAAATATTTTTTTAATAAATAAGCTCTGCTGCTTATTCAAATATTCTTACTAGCCAAGAATCACAAAGGAACCCTAACTTTTCCATTGGGTGTATTATTTACATACTGGAATCCTTTTGTGGTACTTTGGTATATCTCTGTAATAACTTTTATCATACTTAAAAGTTAAGAATGGTTAAAACCTCTTAAGTTTTAAATTACATTCAAAACTAGATACCCTTGGGAAAATGCACTTAAATATGCATCTCCTGTTCTCTTTCTTTTTTTATCCACCTCTTTGTTACTTTCAGTGCTAATACTTATTTTTTTGTATTGATGCTAAAATAGTTGAACGTAGGAAGCATAATGGTAAAATAGTTAAAAATAAGAAGTAAAAGAATAGTAAAGTGCTTGGTTCAGCAGCACATGTACTAAAATTGGAACAATACAGATAAGATTAGCGTGGCCTCTGCACGAAGATGACACGCGTGAAGTGAATATGAAATTTGTGAGGTGTTCCATTTTTTTTTTTAAGGGGTATTAAAGACACTAAGAAAATCATATTCTAGAGAGTTGACCCCTCGGTAATTGAGAAAATTTACTTGTTACAAGAAAAGAAATATGGAGGCATAAAAACTCGTGGTTTATTATGTGAAATATCTGTTAATTTTGGGCACTGGTTGCCTGCATCCTGGTCAGATATTTTTGCTGTATGTCTCTGAGTACTTATTTCTTTTCCAGGCATAATAAAGCAAGAAGTATTTAACCCTGCCATAAATCATTGGAAAGTTTGCTCTTTTGCTCAAAGGAAGAAATATTATAGGAAAATAGTGTTTCATGGCCAAATTGCAAAGATAAAATGTAAGAGTTTTTAAAATTCTTACCTTTTTTGTCTTTGTTTCTAGCTTTTTACCTGCACCTACTCAGCTGTCTCAGGACCAGCTTGAGGCTGAAGAAAAGGCACGATCCCAGAGATCACGACAGACCTCACTGGTCTCCTCCCGAAGAGAGCCTCCCCCGTATGGTTACCGGAAAGGCTGGATACCTCGGTTATTAGAGGTAAACGGTTTTGCTAAAGTTTATTATAGCACCTTTGTAAAGTAAATGTAAACCCTAGAACTGTTGCATAAGAGTTCCGGTATGATAGAGATTCTGGTTGTGAGCTCTCAAGACATGTACTTCCCTCAGAAGATTGAGCTTTTTGTTCTTGCTTATTCTCATTGCTTTGATCACTGGAGAAGCATACCAATGTATGTCTCTTATGTCAAACTGTTACTCATGTACAGAAGCAGTTAACATACCCTTTATAAATTGGGGCTTATAGTGTATGGAAAATAATGGGGAAGTAAGAGAAAAAAATGTAAGAATGGTTTCATGTTCAGATACCTTTCCCTCCAGCTTCCCTACGTGCACAGTGCCACATCACCCTGAAGAAACAGCTCTCCTCCAGGGAAAACTCTGGCAGCATTTGCTTTTCTGATTTCTTTCCTGTTAGGTGTAGTGGATAGAACACAGACAAGAAGATTTTTTTAATTAATCTTTTTTTCCTTATAGCTGTGTTCCTTACTATTTGTGTGACCCTGGACAGATCCTAAGCTCTCTTCCTCTATTTTCTTATCTTCAATAGGAGAATGTACAGCTTAGATCAATTTGGGGGAAGGTATAAGAGACAGAATTTGATGGTTAATTCAGAGTCAGTGAGGGAGAATGAGGAATCTGAAATGATCTTTTTTATGTCTCTAGCTTGATCGCAAAGAACAAACTTTGTTAGCAGCACTTAATTCTCCTCATTACTCAGCATCTTGTACATCAGTTCAATGCATATTCCTTTCCCTAATTCCAAGGGCAGACTGCCCATGCTTGATCACCTTTTTTACCTAGCCAGAAATGCAGACACTTGAGGCTTGCCTCCCCAAGGCCTCTTCCTGTTTCTTCTCCACCTTCCTATTTTCATTCTGACTCCTGCAAATTTTCCTCCTCCACTTCCCAAGGAATATACTTGCTCTATTAAAAATCTCTGTGCCTATTCATTTGTACCCAGTTATTGTAATTTTATCACTTTGTTTTGTTCTCTCTTTACATGGTTATAATTTTGCTTCACAAATAGGAAGGGTCAAGTCCTAAACTTTTTTTCACATGCCTCCAAGTGGTGATCATGGAACTAATTATTCATTGGATTGAAATATGTTGCTCAGCACCTATAAAAAAGCAACTGTATCCTCAGCCTCTCTCCTTTGTCATTATCCCTGCCTGCCACATTCTTTGTACAGCCTAGAAGAGGAACACCCAGCTAAATCAGGTCTTCTCTTAACATATTCCCTGGTGGGTTTTTTTGTTTGGTTGGTTTTTGCTCAACTATACTCTGATCTTTTATTAATTCCAGTGTCTGAAGGCCAGCCTTCTGACACCTCTGAAGGTATTTTTGTTGTTGTTGCTTTTATTTTCACTGATAATGTTAATTTGTGAGAAGCAGAGCAAAATAAATGATTATCAAGGAGGCCATAATGCTGTCTTATCTGGGGCAAAAAGGTAGTACTTGCCATTATCTAATAGAAGACTTGAGTGTCTCTTTTAAGGGATTATAGATATTCTATGTTTGGCCTCTCAATAGATTAGAGTGAGGATGGCAGGCATCATCTACATACAACAGAAATTGCATCCTTACTTTCATTTCAGCATCAGGACATATAGTACTATTAGTTTTTAAAAGCTTACATGACTATCATAGGATTCCTATATCCTGGTGGAGCTGACCAGTTTATTTGAAAATCAAACCAAAATGGCCAGCTAATGGAAATACTTACTGTGAATGCTTCTTGAGGAGAGTGAATATTCTATGGAAGAAAGTGTTTTGTTCTAGTTTTTAAAGTAAAAGCTATGATTTTCTGGCAAGCTTAATGACCGCATAATGCCACATCTACAGTCCTGAAGTGCTTGTTATAGTTGAAGAACTCTAGCAAATCTGAGCATATGTCAGATTGATGGCCTGGGTACAGGTAGGACCATTCTGGGGAATGTTTTAACTATTTTCTGCCTAATTTACAAGAAAACATCTTCAGGTCTATTATTTGTTTTAAAAGATGTCAAACCTTTCTTTAGCAAGTAAGCATGTTGTACCTAGAAACTCATATATCTAGGATCTAATGGAATATTTCTTGAAGGCGGAGGACATAAACGTGGCTATTTTCATAAATTTTTTTCATCAAATCCCCTCTAAATGATTAATATTAAAATATTTTTCCTCTGATTTCTTGCCCTTTCGTGAGCTAAGATACCTCAGTTTAGTAGGAAATGTAAAGACTTTCAGAGTCAAAAGATGTGGGTTCCAGTCCTCATAGCTATCCATGAGACCTTGGAAAAATCACTTTTAACTTTTCTAAACATATTTTGTCCATATGAAAATATGATTTGTTGAAGAACTACAAGAATTAAATGAGAATATATGTGTGAATTAAATTTTCTAAGTTTTAATAAGGTACTAAGCAAATATTATTAATTTAATAAAACTTTAAATTTAATGTTCATATGTTAACTTGAATGATAGACTTTTTTTGTAATTTTAAACTTCACTGACAGACTTAGCTTGTCTCCTTTAGAAGTCTTAATTCTGTCTTCTAAATAATTATATATAATCATCATTAGAAATGTGGTACACTCATTTCTGGATGCTTCCTATTTGCTTCTCATGGAGCACTGAATAAATAGTATCATGTTCTTACAATCTGAAGAAGAAATATAATTCTTTACTTTTTCTTTTTTTTGGCTGTGCTGCACAGCTTGCAGGATCTTAGTTCCCTGACCAGGGATTGAACCCAGGCCATGGTGGTGAAAGTCTGAAATCCTAACCACTAGGCCACCAGGGAACTCCCCAATTCTTTACCTTTCTCCTCTAACTATAGCTTGACCTGTCTTTCACTAAGAAAATTATGTATGCTAAAATGAAAAATCTTTTCCTTATACTAAACATTTTGCTTAATTTCTTCCTGCCATGTACTTAAAATCCAGATCCTTGCCATAATCTAGAACCTGTTTCATGGTCTGATGTTTGTTGTCTACCCATACAGACTTAATCACTTTATGTGTCTGCACCTCTGCTCTCAATAAGCTGCAGCCCCACTGGACCTCGTTTCCTAGAACATGCTCAGCTCAGTCTTGCAGCAGGGTCTTCACACTTGCTGTTTAATCTGCCTAGAAAATGCTTCCCTCAGATCTTCCCATGACTGATTTCTCATCATTCAGGCTTTACCTCACACTACCTCTTCACAAAGGTTATCCCAACCACACTATCAAAAACAGCCTGTTTTCCCAGCCCCTTTATTGCTGTCAAGGCATTTATCACAAGCCAAAAATTATGCCTTTTATATCTTTGCCCACTAAAATGTACACTCCGTAAGATCAGAGACCCCTGCTGTGTCTACCACCATTTCTCTAGGATCTAGCATAATAAGGGCTCGGTAGTTACTTGCTGAAAGAGGGACTGTATCTTAAATCTCAAATTACTATTATTGAACATTCTTTTTATTTCTCTTTATTTATATAGGATTTTGGAGATGGAGGGGCTTTTCCAGAGATCCACGTGGCCCAGTATCCCCTGGATATGGGACGAAAGAAAAAAATGTCAAATGCATTGGCCATTCAGGTGGATGCTGAAGGAAAAATTAAGTATGATGCAATTGCTCGACAGGGACAGTCAAAAGACAAGGTAACCCTCTCATTGATTTTTTTCCCCCCATTGATAAATATTTTGTGAGAATTTTTTTTTTTTAATTGTGTGAAAATGATAAATCTTTGGCCATTTAGTTTATGTTAAAAGTAACAATGAAATATACTTAGGCTAACTGAAGATGACTTCATAACAGTATGAACAATGTAATATGGCTTCATAACAGCAATGACTTTTTCCTTAGAAATTCCTCAAATTGATGATAAGTTTATATATATTAATCCTTAGGGATTCCATGTATTTGTTTTACATTTTAAAAACAATTCTTGTTTCCCTTCTAGTTTTACTGAGATATAATTGACATATAGCATCATATATAAAAAACAATTCTTTTATAGTACTAGCTTTTTTATTTTTATTTATTTATTTATTTTTTTTGAAGATTTTTCAGCCTAACTTTATTACCTTTATCACCTTTATCACCAACGCTATAGCCAGACCAAACTATGGCAATAGTTAATTTGAACATAACCTGTACCTTGATGCCACTGATGATTGTTTACTATGACTAGAGTACTCTAACCACATATACTTAATAAAATTCAGACTATCCTTTGGGATCCAGGTCAAATATGAAGCTTTCCAAATTTGCCTCCTGATACACATTGTCCCTTTACCTTCTTTTAAAGAGAGTAGTTTGTTTGTATTGTAATATGTTAATCCAGCAGATATTTATGTGATGACTGTGTGCTGGGCACTGTGTGTACACATTGTGGGCATATTTATATATAGAAATAGATATAGTCACTGTCACTATAGAACCTATAGCCCGAAGATAACACAGACTTTGAACAAAATCTGTGCACACATATTGTTGTTTAGTCACGCAGTCGTATCTGACTCTTTGCAACCCTGTGGACTGCAGCACACCAGGCTTCCCTGTCCTTCAGTGTCTCCCAGAGTTTGCTCCAACTCATGTCCATGGAGTCAGTGATGCCATCTAACCATCCCATCCTCTGCCATCCTCTTCTCCTTCTGCCCTCTTTACCAGCATCAGAGGCAGTTGGCTCTTCACATCAGGTGACCAAAGTATTGGAGCTTCAGCTTCAGCATCAATCCTTCCAGTGAATATTCAGAGTTGATTTCCTTTAGGATTGAGTGATCTCCTTGCTGTCCAAGGTATTCTCAAGAGTCTTCTCCAGTACCACAGTTTGAAAGCATCAATTCTTTGGTGCTCAGCCTTCTTTATGGTCCAGCTGTCACATCCGTACATGACTACTGGAAAAACCATAGCTTTGACTACAGAGACTTTGTTGGCAAAATGATGTCTGCTTTCTAATACGCTGTCTAGACTTGTCATAGCTTTTCTTCCAAGGAGCTGCTGCTGCTGCTGCTAAGTCGCTTCAGTTGTGTCTGACTCTGTGCGACCCCATAGACGGCAGCCCACCAGTGTCCGCCATCCCTGGAATTCTCCAGGCAAGAACACTGGAGTGGGTTGCCATTTCCTTCTCCAAGTACTAGCTTTTTTAAGTGCTAGTAAATTTTTAGAAATCTACAATTCTGGTATCCTAAAAAAATCAAAATTTAGTTTTGTCTATAGTCTTTTCTATTTCTCTTCCAAAATATGCACATACTTAATTATTTTAATGGTTTATTTGAATAGAATAAATCGCATAAACTTCTTTCTCCCTTAAGTAAAAAACTGGCACTTGCTAGTTTTAGGATGGCCCTGCTTACAAAGTAATCCAAAGACCAAAAATAAAATTTATTTAAAATAATCTCATCATAGAGCAGCCACACCCAGAGCCAAGGAACTGTTTTTAAGACCTAGTTTTTTTCTTATAAATAAATACTCCAAACAGAGATAAAAGATCTCTTTAGAATTGAATGTATTGGGGACAGTACCTGAGAACCTTCAGTATCTGTCCTTTGCTTCTTCTCTCTCTCCCAAAGTCTCATTTTACTCTCTAAGATAGCACTAATGATATATCATTGTTTGCTCCTCCATCATGGCTGCTAGTTTAGGGGAAAACAATTATACAGTCATGCAGATTTATATCTCAGATTTCAACTGGGCTCCCTTGATATTCCTCCAAGCTTAACTCCTACTCTTCTCCATCTTCTCTCAGTTTAACAGGAGACTCCCCATCTATTTGCAGATAAGACTGTTGGAAGAAAATTGTTGGCTTTCTTTATCTTGCACTTGCCTTTTTGTCTTGACTGTTCCTTTTGTCTCTATAACAAATCTCCTATCTAAACCTAATCTTATCACGTGTATTCTAGATCTCATCTCTTCCCCTTTCCTTTGTAACTTCACCTTTACATGTATTCCCACTTAATATATATACACATACACACATACGTATCTTTTTTTTAAATAAATGAGATTTTAATTCTTATAACTCCCATAGACTTGAATTTTTTTTTTTTACTTGTATTGTTTTAAAGATTTTTATTAGTACATAGAGATCTATTTCATTAAGGAAAATCTACCTAGATTTTCATGGTGGCCTTGTGCCCTAATTGTTTTTAAACATTGAAAATTTCCAGTTTTTTACTTTTGCAAGCAGAGTTTTAATCAAGATCCATATGTAACCATCTTTTTGCACATCAGTGTTTTGTATAACGGCTTCCCTGATGGCTCAGGGGTATAGGATCCAGCTGTCAGTGCAGGAGATGCAGGTTCCATCCCTGTGTCGGGAAGGTCCCCTGAAGAAGGAGATGCCAACCCACTCCAGTATTCTTGCCTGGACAGAGGAGCCTGGTGGGCTACAATCCACGGGGTCACAAGAGAGTCAGATACGACTAAACAACAGCAACAGCAACAGATTTGTATAAAATAAAATCTTTGTAGTGTATGTTTTGGGTCAGAGGATATTCATATTTCACATGTGACATATAATGCCAGTATGTTCTCTAAAAAGCCTTTGCCTAACATTCATTCTATTCTGTTGTATTTCCCTCAGACTCTCAATCTGTTAGTTACCATGATTTATCTTATTTCCTTAACATTTCTCAGGTATGGTTCCTTCTCTGCTACTTAGTTCAGACCCTTATCTTTTCTTGCTTAATTTACTGCAGCAAAATCTGAACCCCTCTCCTTGGCATTTGTCTTACCTGCCTGAAAAAACGGTAGTTCATGTTTTTCTGTTTCTCTCTCTCTCCCCACCCCAAACAGAGCATAAGCATGCACACTTAAAATCTTTCCATAATCTTTAGGATGAGAACCAACCAAGCACCTAATGACACACTTGACCTCTTGCTTACCTTTCTAGCCTAGCATCAATTTCCACGACCAGAATATTGAGATCCAAAAATTAAAAGTCCAGTTTTAGCCATTCTGTTTATTTTCAGTACAAAATTATCAACATTACAGGTTGTTGTTACAGAAGAAGAAACTTTCAGGCATTCCTTGTAATATGTCTGCTATAAGGAGCTTCTTGCAGTTCCCCCGTTATGACACATTTTTACTTTGGGAACTTCCCCCGTGTGCCCTCTCATTCTAGGGAAAGTCCTCTCCCTGTTCTTTTTTATGACTAAATTCTCTTGCTTTCAACTCACTCTTCTCTATTCCAGCGTAATCTCCCTGATCCTCCCTGGCTGGATTGGGTGTCCTTTTTCCCTGTTCCCTATGTATAGCAGCAGTCATCACTTTTGTTGTAATTATCCATTCACTAATAACGGTCTGTGACGTTTAATTATAAGCTCCTTGAGTACAGAGATTATGTCTTTATTTTCCTCTTTGATGCCTAACTTAGTGCCTGACATAGTGACACAAAGGCATTCCAAAGTGTTTGTTGGAAGAATTATAGCTGTATATATTGAATAACCAAGCCAGGCTTCAGCAATACATGAACCGTGAACTTCCAGATGTTCAAGCTGGTTTTAGAAAAGGCAGAGGAACCAGAGATCAAATTGCCAATATCCACTGGATCATCGGAAAAGCAAGAGAGTTCCAGGAAAACATCTATTTCTGCTTTATTGACTATGCCAAAGCCTTTGACTGTGTGGATCACAATAAACTGTGGAAAATTCTGGGAGAGATGGGAATACCAGACCATCTGACCTGTCTCTTGAGAAACCTGTATGCAGGTCAGGAAGCAACAGTTAGAACTGGACATGGAACAACAGACTGGTTCCAAATAGGAAAAGGAGTACGTCAAGGCTGTATATTGTCACCCTGCTTATTTAACTTAGATGCAGAGTACATCATGAGAAACGCTGGGCTGGAAGAAACACAAGCTGGAATCAAGATTGCCGGGAGAAATATCAATAACCTCAGATATGCGGATGACACCACCCTTATGGCAGAGAGTGAAGAAGAACTAAAGAGCCTCTTGATGAAAGTGAAAGAGGAGAGTGAAAAAGTTGGCTTAAAGCTCAACATTCAGAAAACTAAGATCATGGCATCTGGTCCCGTCACTCCATGGGAAATAGATGGGGAAACAGTGGAAACAGTGTCAGACTTTATTTTTTTGGGCTCCAGAATCACTGCTGATGGTGACTGCAGCCATGAAATTAAAAGACGCTTACTCCTTGGAAGGAAGGTTATGGCCAACCTAGATAGCATATTTAAAAGCAGAGACATTACTTTGCCAAGAAAAGTCCGTCTAGTCAAGGCTATGGTTTTTCCAGTGGTCACGTATGGATGTGCGAGTTGGACGGTGAAGAAAGCTGAGCGCCGCAGAATTGATGCTTTTGAACTGTGGTGTTGGAGAAGACTCTTGAGAGTCCCTTGGACTGCAAGGAGATCCAATCAATCCATCCTAAAAGAGATCAATCCTGGGTGTTCATTGGAAGGTCTGATGTTGAAGCTGAAACTCCAATACTTTGGCCACCTCATGGGAAGGGTTGACTCATTGGAAAAGACCCTAATGCTGGGTAGGATTGGGGGCGGGAGGAGAAGGGGACGACAGAGGATGAGGTGGTTGGATGGCATCACCGACTCGATGAACATGGGTTTGGGTAGTCTCTGGGAGTTGGTGATGGGCAGAGAGGCCTGGCATGCTGCAATTCATGGGGTCGCAAAGAGTCGGACACGACTGAGCAAATGAACTGAACTGATATTGAATAACGGAAAACCACTTTTGCCTGGTGGCTTAGACGGTAAATAATCTGCCTGCAATACGGGAGACCCAGGTTCAACCCCTGGGTCGGGAAGATCCCCTGGAAAAGGAAATGGCCATCCACTCCAGTATTCTTGCCTGGAGAACTCCATGGCCAGAGGAGCATGGCAGGCTACAGCCTATGGGGTTGCAAAGAGTCAGACACAACTGAGTGACTAACACACTAACACTTTCTGAAGCCACTAAGAAAGCACAGTCCATTCCTACAAAAGGAAAAATAGGTCCCTATTCATGCAGAGCCCATCCTGGAAATTTATCCTGTGGCAAAAGGCCTTTATTTGCCTTTGTTTTGGTTCATCACTCTTTCTTTGGAATGGTGACTATTCTTTACTGATATGTGCTACCTTTCCTCTTATTTTTTAGGAAAATAATTTGGGATTGACAGGTTGTGTAATTTTAAATGAAATATACATATTTAAATGAAATATGTATATTGGTGATTCTTTTGTATTCAAAATAGAGTAGAAATGTTAAAACTGAACTGTTTATTTTAGATTTCAGTATTCTGGCCAAATAAGGTCTCCAAAGTATTTTTCCTTATACAGTTAAAGCCTTGAGATGTCTGTCTATAGTGCCGCCACTGGAAATGAACCCTAGACTAGTAGTTTATAGGGGTACCACTCTCAGGTTCATACTAACCCTGACTTGAATGGGGGAGGCTATACGTGTGTAGGAGCGGGTGATATGTAGGAAATCTCTCTACATCCTCTTGATTTTGCTGTGAACCTAAAACTGCTCTGAAAACTGCTTTTAAATAATAATAATAAATAACCACAATGAAGGTTAAAAAAAAGAAGACTGGAACACTCACTGAATTGAGTAGAAAGATACTGAATGGAGTGACTACTTGGATGGGGGCTGTATGATGGATTTATTTCCTTGCTTGACTTTATACCCCTGGAATATACATTTGAATTCCTTACACACTTTTAATAAATATGTGCTTTTTTTTTTTTTTAAGTAGATGGATTAATGTATGAAGTTTTTGAATGGATTTAATAATTCAACATTAACTATGCACTGGTATTTGGAGGAGGGGGACACTTTTTGACTGTTTGGGACTGTCTTGAGCGTTGAATTATGTTTAACATCACTGGCACTGTCTATTGAATGCCAGTGGTGCCTCACCTGCATCCCCACCATTGTTTTGACTGGGAACACTTCACATGTTTTCAAAGACCCCGGGAGGGGAGTTGGAGCTGTTAGCATTGCCCTGTGTGAAAACCACTGATTTTCCTGTGGTAATAGGAACTGGCTACTAAATGTACAAGATAAGATTTTTTAAAAATTCATTATTCAGGATGCTGATATGCAGGGTCCTTGACCTAGGATGAAAAGGTTTATTGGATTATTGAAGTTGTACTGTATTGTAGTGATTTCTGATTTGTATCAGAGGGATCTGGTATTCTTCAGAAACCAGGGACTTTTCACTGAAATATTAATAGTGAAAGAGCAAGAATGGAAAATGCTTGGGACTTCCCTGGCGGTTCAGTGTTTGAGACTCTGAAGTTCCACTGTAGGGAGTGAGGTTCCATCCCTGTTCAGGGAACTAAGATCCCGTGTGCCATGTGGTATGACCAGAAAAAAAGAATGGAAAATGCTAGCTCTAGGTATAAGATGTGAACAAGGCAAGATTCCAAGGGATCATATTCTGGGGCAAATCTAAGGTCATTGATCTCTCTAAATGTAAATACTGTGTGTAAGACTTAATGGTAATACAAAATTGGGAAAGAGAAAAAAATTTAATGTTAATAGAACTAAATCCTTTTTTTGTCCAATGGTGACTTCAGTGGTAAGTCTTAAAAAGTGTTTACATTTTTCCATCTGAAATAGTTATATAGGAAATGTTACATACATGGTATTACCTAGAAGAATGCCTTCAACCCTCCCCACCTGAAAAAAAACCTCCGAACTTTAACCCTAAGATAAATTTTATGTTGTTACCTTGTTCATAATATATCACAAACTATAGTGTTTTGATATAACCAAAAGATAGTGTTTTCTTTTTACCTCTGAAATGGTACATATGTTGATAGGCTTATCCTTTTAGTCAGTCCAGTCCTTTGCCAGTTTTCAGTCATAAAAAAATTCTGTTTCACAGATGAGTTACTACTTTATCTTGTTCACAGAGCTCATTTGTGCTCCTGATACCTTCGAAAGTATATTGTATTTTTCAGATAATCCTCCGCAGTCCCTTTGTCTCCTGAGATACGAGTTTCTTCAGCACGTTTGGTTCTCAGGCAATAAAAATTTGGGGTTTTATAGTTAATTACCTTGGAGGAATCTCGCTCTTCACATGTCCTTCACTCAGCTTTGTGAGATGCTAGAATCTTACTGATGCTCATTTAAAGGGTTATTAACTTTGGAATACCCAAATAAGAAACAGCAAATGGCTCTTCTATGCTAAATTTAGTATTGAGACTTTATATTGAGCATGTATGACTATGAGGGAGCCATTTACTTAAAATCTTTTCCTGTAATGATTGCTGTATAAAAGTAGTTAACTCTTCATAGTTTTGGTAGTATTTTCCAGAGATTGTTATATAACTTTTAATTCTTAAGATATAGATTTTTCCATCCTGAAAAGGTGTTAGATTTTGAGATCAGTTACTGGCTGTGTGATCTTAACGCGCTGAGCCTTGCCTTTCTCACTAGAGTGAGCTTCAGAGCACCTTCCAAAACAAACACTCTTGAGAGGATGGTGACACTGCTGCTGCTGCTGAGTCGCTTCAGTCGTGTCCGACTCTGTGCGATCCCATAGACGGCAGCCCACCAGGCTCCTCCGTCCACAGGATTCTCTAGGCAAGAACACTGGAGTGGGTTGCCATTTCCTTCTTCAATGGTGACACTCGTAGCTCCCATATCAATAAACATGTTTTGTGGTAAAGTATCTGTACTTCTTACCTGCTTGCTTTTCTCATTCCTGAGAAAAACAAGCTAGAGATTTTGTCCTGTATCCATGATGCAGTTTTTCCAGGAAATCAGAAGCTTATATAAAATATTCTGCAATCCCAACATGTATACATACACCTTTAACATAGAATAGAAAGAAAGGAAAGAAAGTGAAGTCGCTCAGTCGTGTCCGACTCTTTGTGACACCATGGACTGTAGCCTATCAGGCTCCTCCGTCCATGGGATTTTCCAGGCAAGAGTACTGGAGTGGGTTGCTATTTCCTTCTCCAGGAGACCTTCCCCACCCAGGTATTGAACCTGGGTCTCCCGCGTTGTAGGCAGACGCTTTACCATCTGAGCCACCAGGGAAGTCCCAACATAGAATAGAGTATCTGTAAAAGTCATACATTCATTCATTTTTATAAAAACTATTGACTGAAAGCCTCCTGTGGACCAGGCATTGTTATAAGCACTGGAGATACTGTAATGAATAAGAGATTCCTCATCAGTGATACAGGTATAATCGTTGTGCACACCTCATAGGGTTGATACAAAAAGTTAAATTTGTTTATATATATATATATATAAAACAAAAGAACAGTGGCACAAAATATGTGCTTAATAAATTAGCTGTTTTGTTATTACTTTAATGGTGAAGACAAAGATTTAAAATAGATAATTTTGTACTGTGAGCAGTGCTTTGAAGAGAGCAGAGCTCTGTGACACCAAATGATTGGATTGGGAGGAATTGCTCCTGTAGCAAGGGTAGTCATAGGAGGCCTCACCCTTGCATGTGTGACCTTTGAATCAAGACTCGGGTTGAGAATCCAGTTGAAGAACTGGGAGCAATATTCTATAAAGGCCCAGAATTGGGGGAAAGCAAGTTGTTAAGTTGTCCTTTCTCTGTATGTGTGTTAAAGAATTCTAACTCAAGCATCAAAATCTAGAATGCTGCTTATTTGTTAAATTTCCAGTACCTCTATTTTTCTGTAAAATCTGCCATGTAGGTTATGATGGAAGTATTCAAGAAGTATACATGAGCATGAAAGTTGGTAATATTCTATTTGGCAGAGGCCTACCGATCAGAAAACAGTCCTAAATGAGTGTGAAATAAGGTGTGTGTATAGATTTTTTTTTTTCATGGAAGAATGTGTTCTGGGTTTTTTGACCATGGCATATGTTCATTTTCTTATCTATGAATATAGATGATGCAATAAAAGACAAACATCATAAGTAGGGTCAGGTCAATGAAAGTTTTTAGACCCACTGAATTTGGAAATTATTCACTAACCTGACTTAAATTCCAATGAGCTTGTAATCCAAGATAATAGTGCTTTAGGCAATTTATATCATCATTAATTTCAAGTCCTAGTGAGCCTCAAAAATAGGGATCACTGATGCGTAAGATTTTGTTGGCACAGTTTATTTGGATACTGACTTGATTAGAAGATCTCAGATAATTTAAATGCATGAGGTCAGAAGAAAATTATTAACTTTTATAGCCAGGGCAGCAATTTGTGTATATATTTTAAGCTTCCTTGGTTTTAAAATCTAAAAGACAAAATCTGTGTCCTAAATTTATAAGTGTGCTGAGAGGACATTTTGACTTCTGAAATGACTTAATGAGGTTGCTTCTCTTCATTCTTTGCTTTTCTTAAGCCTGCTTGTGTTTGAACATTTTAGGTCATTTATAGCAAGTACACTGACCTGGTTCCCAAGGAAGTCATGAATGCAGATGACCCAGACCTGCAAAGACCTGATGAAGAAGCCATTAAAGAGGTAACTGGGAATTGATATATGTAATTATTTTAGATGAGTTTTTACATCTTCATTAACTTTCAAAGCACTCATTGTGGCGTTTCTTATTTCAGATAACAGAAAAGACAAGGGTAGCCTTAGAAAAATCTGTATCGCAGAAGGTTGCTGCAGCCATGCCAGTCCGAGCAGCTGATAAACTGGCTCCTGCTCAGTATATCCGGTATGAATCATGCCTGGAGGTATTAGCTTCATGTTGGAAGTGATTGGAGTTGGGGGTCCTAGTATTCTTTCATTATCCTTAGTCACAATTGTAAATGCAGTTTTTTGAGTAATTACTTGAAGTCTGTTGATTCTTAGTGCAAATGGTAAGCAGAATTTTTTAAGATGTCCACTTTTAAGATATTAGCTGTTACGCTATTTTAAAACATTTTTTTTTTTACTTTTAGAAATTAACAGTTACACAGAGTATATGGTGTAAACCATAGAGATTATAGTTTTCCATTTTAAAATTACATGTGTATAATATCTATATAATAACAGTATATTGGAAATATTGTATAATACAACACTACTATAATTATTTGATAGTATGCTATAAGTATTAATAATGTATTAATATCATTTATATAATAATAGCCATCCTTATAATACTTCTAAATTTTGAGGAGTTTCACTCAACTAAATTTTTATGTGGAAAGATAATTCACATAGATATTAAGGAAAAATTCAGAGCTGGTAGGGCTGCTGTCATCATTTTTTCTGTTTTATAGCCTATGATTATTCAGAAACTACTAATTTTAAGTTGCTTGCTGAGGATATTATTTTTTCCTCAAATGCAGACTTACAAAATAGGTGCCATTTTCTTGACCTCTTACTTAATGAAATTGAACACAGTGCTTAGCATGGTTCAAAATGGACTGTGATGGATGATTTGCAAACTAATACAACTCTAGTTTACATTCTGCTTATAACCTCTGAGTTGCTGTTAGTTCTCTTACCTCTGTTACTATCTGCTCTGCCTAAATATTACTGCAATTTTCTATTACTGCTTTGTGAGAGAAACAATGTAGTCCAGCGTAGGATTGTAATAGAAGTAAAATACCTGTTGAAAACTTCAATTAGTTATACCTTTAGTTTCATGTACATTCCTTAGATACACACCATCTCAACAAGGAGTGGCTTTCAACTCTGGCGCTAAACAGAGAGTTATTCGGATGGTGGAAATGCAGAAAGATCCAATGGAGCCTCCAAGGTTCAAGTAAGTAGGTGGTTTCATGAGAAGGCACCACTATTCCTAAAAAAAAAGATATCACAAAGGAGGGAAATGTCCATCAGCATATAAATGGATAAACAAAATGTAGGGCATCTATACATGGAATGCTTCCCTGGTGGCTCAGCTGGTAAAGAATCCACCTGCAATGCGAGAGACCTGGGTTTAATCCCTGGGTTGGGAAGATCCCTGGAGAAGGGAAAGGTTACCCACTCTAGTATTCTGGCCTAGAGAAGACCGTGGACTGTATAGTCCATGGGGTCACACAGAGTTGGACACGACTGTGCGACTTTCACTTTCGTACATGGAATACTGTTGAGCCATAAAAAGAAACAAACTTTAATATGTACAGTGACATGGGTGAATCTCAAAATAATTATGCTGAGAAGCTAGAGAAACACAAGTACATACTGTATGATTCCTTTTATATAAAACTCTAGAAAATGCAGACTAATTTATAATGACAGGAAGTAGATCAGTGGTTGCCTGTGAGGAGGGAGGGAGTATGGATAAGAGACAACAGGAAAAAGAGGCATAGGCAAAGGGGCGTGCAGAAACTTGGAGGTGATGGGTATGTTCAGTATTTTAATTGTGATGATTATCTCACACAAGTAAATTGTGTTTACTTGTGTCAAAAGTTAATCAGATTGTACATTTTATGTATAGTTAATTGTATGTTAGTTGTGCCTCAATAAAGCTGTTTTTTACGAGGCAAAATATTATTCGATGAAATGATAATACGGTGGAGGTGAAGTGGGTAGTGATGATGATGACAGAGTTGGCTGGGTTTTAATAATTGTTGAAACTGAGTGGTTGTGATAAGAAAAACAACTTTTGAGGCAAACAGCTTTTTCCCCCCCGAGGTGCTGCCTAGGCATTTTGCAGTATGATGACCCTACTCCCAATGTAGAAACAGGACATCTAAATTAGGACTTGCATTTAGGATGCCAGTCATAAGTTCCCACTTTGCCTTTCCCAGGGAACATTTTAAAACATAGTTGGCTCTTCATGTCCACAGGTTCTGCATCTGCAAATTAAACCAACTACGGATTGAAAATAGTCAGGAGGGTTTCCTCTGGGAGTCCAGTGGTTAGGACTCTGTGCTTCTACTGCAGGGGACAGGAGTTCTATCCCTGGTTGGGAAACTAAGATCCTACATGCCACGTGGCCTAGCAAAAAGGAAAAAACAATTCCACTAAGTTCTCAAAAACGAAACTTAAATGTCATGCCCACCACAACTATTTACACAACATTTACATTGTATTAGATGTAATCTAGAAATGATTTAAAATATAAGGAAGAATGTGTGTAGTTTATATGGAAATATTACTCCATTTTGTTTAAGAGACTTAAGCATTCATGGATTTTGGTATCCTTGACGTCCAGGAACCAATCCTTGGATACCAGGGGACGACTATAACCACTTAGAGTTAAGTCCCAGGAAAAGTTAGACTCCTCTGTCCCAGCCACCTAGGTATTACTACCCTGCTCTCTGTCTCCTGCTCACTTGTGGCCTAGGACAGAGGATCGTTCTTCCTCTAGTTCTTTGCTCTCTCCTCACCCCTCACTTCTGAGGTCTTTAAGTAATAATAAATCTTGTGACTGTGCTTCATCACGTGGGTGTATTAAAACTGCACCTTAAATCGAAATGACCCAGTTGGGTTTCACTTCTCCAGAGTGAGAGCTTGGAGGCTGAGAGGGCTATCTGAGGACCCTGTGTGGGTGGCTTGTGCCCCCTTTTCAGCAGGTCTTAATCTACGCATTCTTGATTGAATACACCCGCTTTAGCTTCTCAACACATTGCTGTATTAATAGATGGACATTCATTATACACTCTTGTTTTTGTGTCTGTTTGAAGCTTTATGTAATAAAAAATGAGGAGGGAAGACTTGACTTACTGACTAAAAAGGAAAAATGTGTATCATTCTGTGGTTGTGCTTTGGTTTATCCTTCAGGATTAATAAGAAAATTCCTCGGGGACCACCTTCTCCTCCTGCACCTGTCATGCATTCTCCTAGCCGAAAGGTAAATCTTTGCTCTAGTTTAAAATCTCTTTTTGTACTCGTGATTACTAATTTATAAGTAACCTCCTATAGAATAAATTCTAGATGCCTATATTATTACTTTCCACCAAACGTATTGTTCCTTTAACTTGTTTTTCAAGATCAAATAGGGACCCACTCAAGATTGTAACATGTGGTTCCATAGTATGAGAATGTATGTAAAATGTTACCCTGTTAGCTTTATGATTAATAACCTAACCCCTGCTTTTAATGGAATGAAGAGAGTCTGCTGTTTGAACAGATTTTATCATAGTTGTAGGAAGTAAGTTCCTAGGATCATTAGGTCTGTAATTGATAGTCCAGATGACTTTTTTTTTTAGGTATATTTTATTACCCAGCTAAAAGAAAAAGTTTTCATCTGGAAGTATTCACATCAGTTTAAATATGTAAAAATACTAACCAGCATTTGCAACTGTCAAAAATAGAGTATATTCCATGTTTTATATTGAAGTTTTACTAGAAACCATGATGTGGGAACATAGTATATAGTGCGACTAAACAAATGGAATTAGGACCTTTGATTAAATCAGTGTGCATAGAACTATCTTTGAAGAGAAAGATTGCACTTAGTTTTTTGCTAGACTATAAATCTTAAAAATGTCTCTTCTTCCTCTCTTTTCTCAATGCAGATGACCGTGAAGGAGCAGCAAGAGTGGAAGATTCCTCCCTGTATTTCAAACTGGAAAAATGCAAAGGTAATTAACTTGTCATAAATTCAGTATCTTAGTGTTAGAACCTCCTGAAAAACACCCAGGAAGGCCCTTCAGCCTGAGTTACTTTAGATGAAACCTCAGCATCTCATTTAGCTGAAGGTTTTCCAGAAGGAACACCCAACTTATACGACTTTTTTCTTTTTATGTTGATGTATTGGAAATGTTAGTGTCCCAAGCACATGAGTTCCATGTAGATTCTCCTGGTAAAATGTAGTTATTGGAAACACATAGAGAAGGAATGAGTAGAATGAAGTAACATATCAGTGAAAGATACTATTCTTTAGAAAACTTAAATTTATATCTGAAATTCTTCTGAAAGGATTTAGATCAATTTAAATAATCATGTGACAAAACAAAATAAATGTTTGGATATATTCAGTGCTTTCATTTTTAAATTATTTCTGTTTATTACAATGCATGCATAAATTATTTAAATCCTATGTATATCTACTAATCACCAAAGCATCTAGGAGTCATAAATAATCTGTAAAATACTGTGAAATAAGTTTCCTAATCATTATTTCCTTTTCCTCCCAAATATTTCATGATTCTTTTTTTAATGGGTGAAGAAGGCCACCTCAATCCATGATTTAAATACAACGTATTCCTTAAAGGAACTTAGGGAATTCCCTGGCAGTCTAGTGGTTGAGACTCGGTGCTTTCACTGCCAAGGGCCCAGTTTGATACCTGCTTGGGTAACTAAGATCCAGCCCACAAGCCCTGTAGCACAGCCAAAAATAAGTTATACACTCATCCTGAAACAAAAGGATTGTTGGGTAGTCTGGTTTGGTATACCATACATATATATGTATGTATAACTGTGAGGTATCTTGAGCTGTCTGTAACACTCCTTGAATTAGGAATAAAGACCATGGACAGGAAGTCATTATTTAGCAGTCTAGTCAAAAGTCTGAAAGAATAAAGCTGAGCATGGAAGTTACATAAATGTTCAAGCATATTCCTTGAGTTGTTGAAATAGGATTCAGAATTTCAAAACACAGAATCTTAGTTGTCTAGCAAACTTTTATCTTTTTTCTGTTTACTAAAATGTGTAGGGTTCCAAGAATCTGATAAGCCGTGAAAGCAGTGCAGCAGATTAAGCTACCTATAGACACTATGATTTTAGTGCTTTCTTCTACCTTTGTATAACTGTTACATTTACTTGATGAGCAACTATTTAGCTATTTGGTAGTGATTTCCTTTTATTATACCCCAAAATTTAACATGAGAGTCTGTTTTCCTAGAGCTTGCACTCTGAAATGCTAGTTCTTCTGCTTATTAACTGTATGACCTAGGCCTTCTACCTCAGTGTCTTCATCTGTGAAATGGAAATAACAATGTTACCAGCCTATAGAATTGCTGTGAAGGATAAATAAGGCTATAAATATAAAATGCTTAAACAGTCCTCCACACAAAGCCCTCAGTGTTAGCTGCTACTACTGTTGCTTAATTATGAAGAGAGATGTAAGGAGAAAGAACTTAAAATGGTTGTCAAAATGGACATATATAAATCTAGTTTTAAAGACTCGATTGTTGCTCTTTTGTGACCAGTGTTTTCTACCTGCCTCCGTGCTAGGGTTATACAATTCCATTAGATAAACGTCTGGCTGCCGATGGAAGAGGACTGCAAACAGTTCACATCAATGAAAATTTTGCAAAACTGGCCGAAGCCCTCTACATTGCTGATCGAAAGGTTGGTCTATTGTAATTAAGTTGTTTAATGCTCTTGATAATTTGTAAATCTGTTCTCAATTACCTAAGATACTGTTATTTGGGCTACATTGCTGAGTACCCAAAGAGGCTCTCACCTGTGGTATGTGTTCCAGAGATGACACGTGCTGATGGCAGCTCTGACCCAGGATTGGCCTTTGTAGACTCATACGTACCCCACCACTGGTGATTCATCTTCCCCACAACATTCTAGAATAATGGTGCTGCACTAGACTGATCCCATTTTTGGGAAGGTTGGCACCTACTCTTTCTGGGTTTCTTAATTTTTCCCCATTTCTCTATGTCTTCCAAAAGATCAGTGGCACAGAAGGGAAAATAAACATACCGATGAATGCTACAGAAAATGGCATTCATAGTATTGGGTGTCTGTTAATATTATGGTATTAATATGTGTCTTTTAAGTTTACATGCATCAGAGTGTGGGTATAGAATATACAGAGTATATCTTCTGTGTCACAGTGAGCACCCTTATGTAAATTATTTCTTGCTTATCTATACTAAGGCTATATCTTGAGTTGATATGATTGATTTTGAAAACATTACCAGTTCCTGTTACTGATATTGAAAATTGCTTTATTGCTTGTTTAATTTTATTTTTTAGATTGTTTCTAAAATGAAACAGTGAAAAGGCGTTAGTGAAACACTGACTTACAAGATTGATTGGAGTCAGAGTGAAAAAGCTGTTTGCAATGTTGTCTAGGCAAGTTATCTTTGTAGACAAGAATCTTTGTTTTAATTAGTAGTAACAAATGTGAATTCTTCTAACTGTTCTTTCAAGCTAGAGTTTAGTCAGGAAATTAAATGACAGCTGTAATTCTTTATCCCTGGTAGTATCTTATTTAACATCTAACTTCACTTACAGGCTCGTGAAGCAGTGGAAATGCGTGCTCAAGTAGAGAGAAAGATGGCTCAAAAAGAAAAGGAAAAACATGAAGAGAAACTTAGAGAAATGGCCCAGAAAGCCAGAGAGAGAAGAGCTGGGATCAAAACCCATGTGGAAAAGGGTATAACATACTCGTTGTTTAGCTGCTAAGTCATGTCCAGCTCTTAGTGATCCCATGCACAGTAGCCCACCAGGCTCCTCTGTCCATGGTATTTCCCAGGCAAGAATACTGGAATGAAGAAAATACTGCCATTTCCTTCTGCAGGGGATCTTCCCACTCCAGGGATCGAACCTGAGTCTCCTGCATTGGCAGGCAGATTTTTTACCACCTGGGAAGTCACCAGGGAAGCCCTGACATACTCATTACTAAATTGAATTTACTTCATGAATAATATTTATCTCAGTTTAGAAAAATCTCAGCTGTTTTTTTACTGCATGCAGAAGTAGTGCATACATATAAAGAAAATGTAGATATTTCAGAAATAATGTATAAATGAAACAGTAATTTTTGCCTCATTAAGTGGAAGTAATAGAAAATAAAGAATGTGTATTTAAATGTGGGCCTTTACTATGGGATTCCACCAGAAATTTTTAAAATTCTGAGCAGAATACTTTTAAAAATCACATATCATTCAAATGATAGGCTTAACTTTCGCTTATTTTTCTGGAAACTTAAAGAAATGAGATCTCAAATTGAACAATTCAGCTCCCCCAATGGTAAACTTAACCCACAGTTTTTCTGTCTTTTAGGCCTTTAATCATAAAATCCGCCAGTGTTTTCTCTCTTGCTTTATTTAGTGATCTACATAAATATTGTGGTATATGTGCTACATTAATTCAGTTAGAGTGAGAAGACTAATTCTAATTCAAGAAAATTATGAGGGTGATTTTTCTTTCAGTAATAATTCCTCATCTAGTATACTTACTCATTCAGTTCATGTTGAGCACCTACTAGGTACAAGGTTTTCATCTAGAGACAGAGTTTTCTGCTAGTCAGGTAGGAGATATAGCAGTGAACATTTTAGGGAATGTAGACAGACAAAAAATGTTAATCATATAGTGTACTAGAATAGTCACTATGAGGGAAAAAAAGAGGAGGAGTATGTAAAAGTGCCAGAAGGAGGGAGTGGTCAGAATAGACCTCACTTCCGAGATGGTAACTTTAGCAAAAAACACTTGAAGAAAGTAAGGAAGTGAGCCATGTGGATACCTAAGGGAAGAGCATCCCAGATAGAAGGAATAGCCAGTGTAGAGGCCCTGAGTTGGGAGTGTATCTGGTGTGTTCAAGGAAAAGCAGGAGGCCAGGATGGCTGGATTAGACCTAGAAAGCTAAGTAGAGGAGATGAGGTGTCAGAGTAGTTAGGGCAAAGTGGAGATGAGGTGTCAGAGTAGTTAGGGCAAAGTGGCCAGATCTTGTGTGCGTTTTATAGCTTTTACTTCAAGTAACAAGGGAAGCAATTTGAAGAGTCTGGAGCAGGATGACGTGATCTTGCATATGTTAGAAGGCAATGGAATGGTTATTTGGAGGAGCAGGAACACCATTGGAAAGCTATTGCAATAATCCAGATACGAGATAATAGCAGGAGGTAGGTAGTGAAAATATGTCAGATATTGGGTGTGATTTGAAAGTAGAGCTGACAGAATTTGCTTATGCATTCAGCAGAAGAAGGAGAGAAAAGGAGTCAAAGATGACTCCAGAACTTTTGACCTAAACAATTGAGAAGGATTGAATTGCTATCTACTAATATTGGTAAGACTACACTGCGAAGAGATTTGGGAGGGAAGGATTAGGAATTTAGTTGTGGACATGTTAAGTTTAAAATGGAGGTGTCAAGCAGGCAATTGGTTATAGGAGTCTAGAGTTGAAGGGAAATAATGAAGGTTCTGACTAGTAACCCACTGTCTTGCATATATATATAAATGTCTTAATGGAGCACGATATAAAAAACCTACCTGTTGTAACCTAGCCACTGAAGATAACTCAGAGTAAAACCTCTCTGTATCTAACTTCTCTAAACTGATTTAAAAAAAACAGGCTGGTTCTTGAGAAGTTAGTTAAACTGTTTAAAAATCCTCTTGCCAAGTATTAATAAGAACTTACCATTTATTAAGCGTTTATTATGGCAGGTACCTCTCTGAGCACTATATTACTTTATATAATCCCTACAGCAACTCTATGCAGTGGTTTTGTTATTGTCACTATTTTACAGAGGAGGCGATGAAGGCTGAGAGGGATCAAGTAATGGGTATGATTTCACATTGTTGATCTGTCATAGAAACAGGATTTGAACCCAGACAGTCTGACTCCAAAGCTCAAGCTCTATACTACATTCCTTCTATATCCACATTATATCCCTTCAGCCTGGAGAGGGTAGAGAAAATGAAGATAGATATAGACACAGCAGATGAGATTAGATGCAGCCAGCCCCAATTGTATCATGAGTAAAACGTTCTTTATTTGGAGTCAGTCTTCGAAAATATAAGGATGAACTTTGCAAATTCTTTTTTCTGGCATTTTATTATGTAATTTTAAAACACGTAGAATTTAGCTGAAAGAATTGTACAGTGAACACCCATAACTCCACCACCTGGATTCTATAGTTAACATTTATTTATAAACAGCATTGCTAAATTTGGTTTGTAACATATTTACCCAGCTCTCTCTCCATCTATCAGTCCATCATATTATGATGTGTTTCAAAGTAAATTAAAGACATCGGTGCTGTTCATGCCTAAATACTTTAGCTGCATGCATGATTCTGGAATTCATGTACAAAAATTAAACTAGTACTGTTGGATTTAAATTAATTACAAGTGAGGTTAAAGGGCTGAATGTGAATACAAAGAAGTTCATGGATTTTTCTAAGGTTAAAGAATATTCTCTTGTTCAGAATATTAACAGTGATAAATATAGTGATAAAGTCATTTCACCTGTGTCCACACAGAGGACGGGGAGGCACGTGAGAGGGATGAAATCCGGCATGACCGGCGAAAAGAGAGACAGCATGACCGGAACCTCTCCAGGGCAGCTCCAGACAAGAGGTCAGTACTCTCTGAGGTCAATGTGAATTGTGAAGAGTGACCTTTGTGAACCTTCTAGAGAGGAGTGTTAGTCCACTGAAACCAGTTTTGCTTCTCTCCTTGCTCTTCAGGTTGATAGCTTCATACACCAGCACCTATTTTCTTGCCCTAAACTGCTTAGTCAGCCTTAGCAGAACTGACTGTGCCTCAAAGTGAGCTTTTCTTCCATTACCTTGTATTGTCAGCTAGGGTTGAGAAGGATGGGGATACACAAAAAGGGAATTCAGATCATATTTATGAAGAAGAAAGTAGTGGATATGCCTGCTCTGGTCTGTTCTTTTCCTGCTTCAAAGGGTGAGACAGATTGATTTATCACATGCCTGCTCCTCTAGACAGGAAATAAGCTGCTGGGCCTTTTTTGAGGTCCTTTCACATGCAGAATACTGCAGTGAGTGAGTGCCTGCGGTGGGGGAGAAGAGCAGCTTTTGTAAGAAGTGAAAG
This sequence comes from Giraffa tippelskirchi, assembly GCF_054371585.1. Taxonomy (NCBI): domain Eukaryota; kingdom Metazoa; phylum Chordata; class Mammalia; order Artiodactyla; family Giraffidae; genus Giraffa; species Giraffa tippelskirchi. Next base: position 148,741,246 of record NC_137281.1, on the reverse strand, counting down.
TCAGCTTCTCTTCATGAGCAGTTTCACTTAAAATTCAGAAAGATAGAGCTGTCATATGAAATTACTTGGGAAAACTGACAGAACGCTCTTAATAAGTACAGACTTAACAAAGGAAATACACGTATGAACACTTGGAATAAAGGAGAGACGGATTCGTGAAGTCTGTGGTTCACCAACGACCGAGGACTAAAATGGATGAAAAGTTGAAGAAATGCTGTAATACAAGAGGTGGAATTCTGAGTGAGGGTTAAATGCAAATATAAAACATTTTCTTTCCAAATGAGCAGTTTTGCATGCTCTCATCCTCCTGTGAGCTGATACAATCTGTTTTTTTAGGTCATATCTTAAACAGATTCCTGCTGGTGGTATTCTTTGTTATTTAATGGCATATTTCATCTCTGTGAATAAGGGAAGTCATGGGAAAGCAGAAAATCTGAATTTAGAGTTTAAATGTACAGTATAGAACAGAAAGGAATGAAATTTGAAAGTACACAGTTAATGATACTCTCAGTCTGAAATTCCTAAGCTGTAAAAATCAAAATGGCTCTGTAGATAATTGAGCCCTTAAAACCAGTAAAGTGACTGAGAATTGATAAAATAGAGAAGTTTTAAACTTGTGCTTGGATGAAAATTAGATTGTCTATAGAAATCATTTTAAGACCTGAACCTCTAGTAAAGTAAATGATGACAGTTATCATGGTATCATTGTGATGTAGATTACATACATAGCGAAACAGCAGGGGAATTAAGTTCATCTGAATGTCAAACATCATACTGGTTAATCCAGTCATTAGACATATTTTTCTCAAAATTCTAATAGGATAAAATTACTAAATGTTGTTAGGTAAAAATTGATTCTATCTTATTGAAAGTGATTCATGTGGTATACCTAATTTGCATCCAGTCCCCCAACTCTTTATAATAATAGCAGATACAGACCATAGCAGTTTCATATCTCAGCATGGTTACAAGGGGATTGTATTAAGAATGATTCTTTTGAGAAACGACAGCCTCTTCTATAGGTGGTGGTGGAAAAACTGGACAGCTACATGAAAAAGAAGGAAAACTTTATACCATGCATAAAAATTAACTCAAAATCAATTAAGGGTTTGAATGTAAGACCTTAAACCTTAAAATCCCTAGAACACATAGGTAGTAAGCCCTTTGACACTGGTCTTAGCATTGATTTTGTGAATCTGACTCCAAAGACAAAGGAAACAAAGGAGAAATAAACAAATGGGACTGTATCAGGCTAAAAACTTCCGCCACGATGAAGGAAGCCATCATCAGAACGAAAAGGCAGCCTACTGAGTGGGAGAAGATACTAGCAAATCATATATTCGACATGAGATTAAAGTCCAAGCTATAGAAAGAACTCCTGCAGCTCAACTAAAAACAACCCAGTTAAATGGGCAGAGGATCTGAATAGACATTTTTCCAAAGAAGACATGCAGATGGTCAACAGGCACATGAAAACATAATAACATCACTAATTATGAGGAAATGCAAATCAAAACCACACACCTTTAGAATGGTGGTTATCAGAAAGACAAGAAATAGCAAGCATTTGGAGAGGATGTAGAAAAAAGGGAACCTCATGCACTGTTGGTGGGGGTATACATTGGTGCGGTCAGTATGGGAAACACTGTGGGGATTCCTCAAAAGATTAATAAGAGTAGAACTGCCATATGATCCAGCTTCTCCACTGCTGGGTATCTATCTGAAGAATACAAAACACTAATTCAAAAAGTGTATGCATCCCTATGATCACTGCAGCATTATTTACAGTACTCAAGACGTGGGAGCAGGCTAAGTACCCATCAACAGATAAATAGATAAAGGTGTGTGTGTACACACTAGAATACAACTCAGCCATAAAAGCGAAATCTTGCTGTCTGTGATAACCTGGGTGAACTTTGAGGTTCACTTATGCTTATTTCACTTGTGCTAAGTGAAATAAGTCATAGAAAGAGAAACAGGGTGTGATTTCACTTAACGTGAAATCTACAGAAAACAAAACAAACAAAAACTCATAGAACAGATTGGTGGTTACCAGAGGAGAAGGGGGTTAAGGAATTAGTGAAATAGGTGGAGGTCAATTGTGTGGTGATTGACAGTAACTAGACTTTGGTGGTGATCACTGTGTGTAGTGCTTACAGACATCAAATTATAATGTTGTAGTCCTGAATTTTTCCTCAAGTGAAAAAAACATCTCTGAGCAGTTCTTTTCTGTATCTGGAAGGCCTAATTATAAAACCCTATCTCTTGCAATAATCATGTATCTGAAATACTGTAAGAAATGCCATCCTAATTATGCCTTATCAAGGAATATATATGTTCATAAGATGTGAACTGGACAGATTTGTTTCCTCTGCTTCTGATAATGGTTGTATTGAAGTTGAAATTCAGCTTGTCTGTGAAGAAGTTTCAATTTGCGGCATGGTATTCAAAACAGGTCGAAACTGCAGAGAAATGAAAATCGAGACATCAGTGAAGTCATCGCTCTTGGTGTGCCCAACCCTCGGACTTCCAACGAAGTTCAGTATGACCAAAGGCTCTTCAACCAATCCAAGGTACACAGAGTCTAGAAATAGCATATCTTAAGTGTTAATACAAATACCAATCTTCAGGGAAAAGAAAATTAGCATATGAGGCATTTGCATCAGCCTAAGGGCGTGATGGGAAAAAAAATTATGGGGAAAAAAATTAGAAGTTGCATATTGTAACTTAAGAAACAAGTTAGAATAGCTCTGATTTTGACCTCTTAGAGTTAGCTAAGATTTTAGACACTGTTAGAAAATGAAAGAAATTAGGTGGTAAAACTTGGTTCCGGTATGTTAGTCTTTTATTTCTAGAATAGAGCCAGTGTCCTGTAAGTGTCTCTTGGGTTATTTTTTGTGGATATTTTCAAAAATAATTGTTTTAATGCTATAAAAACACAAACTTGGGATCTTTGAAAAATGAAGCTGTAAAACCAAAGTACTCATCAGAAAGTCTGATTTCTAGTTACCAGTTGTCATTCATTAGCTAGAACACCTTAGGCCTGAGGAAGTACCTTTATGTTTTAATTTACCCAACATTGATTATTTACTGTATGTAAGTCAGTGACATCAAAGGTAGACGTGTCTTAACCCTCAAGGAACCTGCAAGTCTACTGGAAAAGACAGATACATGTATATAAATATAAAGACAAGGCAGACTGTGCTAAGAATACAGAAGTATAAATGTCTGCTGGGATATAGAGGGGTCCCATCACCCCCTGCAAGGCTGGGAGTCACCCTGCGGACTGTTCCAGCAAACATGCTGAGAGCATGGTATCCGAGTCACAGCAGGACAAACTCATGGACCCACCAGGGGTGACAGGGTACACAACGTCCCTCAGCACGACCATAACCACATCAGGAGAACCCAGGTCCTCGCCCTGACCCTGCACCAGCAGAGTCAGGGCCTGGCTTCCTGCTTCTAGGCCACAACCATGGTCCAACAGAGACCATGACCCCTCACACCCCAGGATATTGTTTCCTGAATAACAAAGTCTACCTTTGAAACTAAAGAAAATAAAAGTTGTGATGAAAAGTTTTATCAAAAGGCACATTCCTATATTAATGAACCATCCAAATACACGAAACAAGTTTGTTGACTTGAGATTTTCATTGAGAATATTGTGTTATGCTTCAATAGTGTTCTCACACAGTTAAGGGGTATAACGTTATTACTGTAAATGGCGTCAGATAAAATGTTGTGCAGTTCTTTCATCTTGCCACTGTGTCTGCATAAATGGATTGTCAGTGCCTGCTTTTACTAGTACCCTCCAATTTTAAAGACCACTTTGCTAAAACAGTCATTAATGAGTACCCTATTTAATGTTAGGACCCAAAGGTGATATGAAGAAAAAGAATGACTGAGACGGTTTTTTATTGAAGGATAATTGCTTCACAGACTTGTTTTCTGTCAGACCTCAACATGAATCAGCCATAGGTATACATATATACCCTTCTGTGATTATTTTTTAATAACCTTTTTAATTTGTAGTTCAGATTGTTGAACATGTAAGATGTAAACGAGCAAGGGTTTACTCTTCCTAAGAATGTAATCCGATTCAAATTTTAATAAAAACATGTACACTTTTAATGTCTGTTTTTCCACAGGGTATGGACAGTGGTTTTGCAGGTGGAGAAGATGAAATTTACAATGTTTATGATCAAGCCTGGAGAGGTGGAAAAGATATGGCCCAGAATATTTACAGGCCCAGTAAAAATCTGGACAAGGACATGTATGGAGATGACCTAGAAGCCAGAATAAAGACTAACAGGTACCAGGGCAGACCACTCAGTTTTAACATCTACACCAGTGAAAATAAAATGGCTCATAGTCATTTCTCTTTTTCCCTAGATTTGTTCCTGATAAGGAGTTTTCTGGTTCAGACCGTAGACAAAGAGGCCGAGAAGGACCAGTTCAGTTTGAGGAGGATCCTTTCGGTTTGGACAAATTTTTGGAAGAAGCCAAGCAACACGGTGGCTCTAAAAGACCCTCAGATAGCAGTCGTCCCAAGGAACATGAGCATGAAGGCAAAAAGAGGAGGAAGGAGTAGATACTTTGTTCGGAGTGAACGAACTGTTATTGATAACCCTAATGATGCAAGTCATATGGGGAACACTTTGTACATGGCCAGGATAAAAACCAAATCTGGGTGTCAGAGCCCAGCACTACTTTTTATTACAGGAGAGGGAGGGGGGTATGGAAAAGTTCTACTTTGAATTATTTAGTTTTTTTAAAAATGGGTTGTTTGTGCTTCTCCCACCTTTTGGCATTTATAGAAAGTACTGCCTCACACATGAAATTAAGGCCACTTCAAGTGACATCAGTACTTTGGGGTTAATATTTTGTCTAAAAATGACTGCTTATGAATAAAGTGACCCCAGTCATAGCAAGTAGAAAGAAAGATGTTCACATATTAGAACTGTCCTGCCAAATGATGTTTGCCCCTGTTGTGCTCTGTTAATTTGGAGTGGGGAAAGTAAGCTCGTGCTTGGTGCAACTATTTGTTTCAAATAAAAACATTTAGACAAAACTTGCTCTTTTATTTACTTTATTCAGTAGGCAGTGAGGGTCTCAAAAATCTTTCTCTTCATCATCAGATGTTTGGTCTCCTTGCAAAGCTTTGGGTTTTTGAGGTTGAACATGGAGCTGGGGGGAAAAAAAAATCAGCACTGTAAGGAAAGTCAATGTCTGCAAAAACATTAAAACTGAAAACTGCTGTTCTATGACGGAGTCAGCACCAGTGAGCCAAAGGATGTTATTTATTCCTTGTACTTAAGGATCCCTGAACTCCCATTAAAAACTGTAAATCATCAGTCTGGCCCAAGGTCACATCAGTTCAGTTCCGTTAAGAAGCTCAGTCGTGTCCGACTCTGCAACTCCATGGACTGCAGCACACCAGGGTCCCCTGTCCATCAACAACTCCCAGAGCTTGCTCAAACTCATATCCATCCAGTCGGTGATGCCATCCAGCCATCTCATCCTCTGTGGTCCCCTTCTCCTTCTGCCTTCAGTCTTTCCCAGCATCAGGGTCTTTTCTAATGAGTCAGTTCTTTGCATCAGGTGGCCAAAGTACTGGAGCTTCAGCTTCAGCATCAGTCCTTCCAATGAATATTCAGGACTGATTTCCTTTAGGATGGACTGGTTGGATCTCCTTGCAGTCCAAGGGACTCTCAAGAGTCTTCTCAAGGGACTGGTTGGATCTCCTTGCAGTCCAAGGGACTCTCAAGAGTCTTCTCAAGGTCACATAGTAAGTGGGAAAGAATATTTCAACCAAGGTCTCCCTGCTGTTTCCACTGTTCCATGTATCTTGCTAACCATTAAAGTGTCTTCTTGTACTTAAGTCTCCAGACCTTTTAGAACTGGGAACTCTCCCACCACCACCATTCTTTAACAAACATTAAGTTACAAATCGTCCAAAATGCCTGTCATTTCACACTTTTGACCTATTTAACTGTTATACAGAAAACTCACATGATACGATACAGAAAAATATTTACCTTTACTCCATCAATAACATGATTTTCCTGTTGTAGTGCATTGTGAAGTTCTTCTTCTGAAGAAAAGTGAATCCAACCCATACCTTTGTGAAAGCCAGTCTCTTTGTCCTTAAAAATTCAAAATTTAGGAAGAAATTAATAATCATGAACTCGAGAAAGTTTCCAGGTGTTCCAAATCAAACCACGAACTTTTTCATCTGCCGAAATGGAATACAAGACATTTTAATTAAAAAGTATCAAAAACCCTGCTTTAATACAAATACTCTCTTATTTGCCCAAAGCTTAATCTGTTAATCTTAACACACTCTCTAAATAAAACATGAGCAAAGTGCTTTCTGTGTTGTTCGAGATAAAAACCACACTAACAGCAATAGTCAAGGGAAATTTTGATAAAGAAGTACTCTTCCTCTTTCTAACTCACTTCTAGGAACTAGGAAATTACGCCTTCAAAGCTAAGTGCATTTATGGTAATTTCTGAAACTAATCACCCTCATCACAACTATCACCATTATCATCACATGCTCCTGAGGAAAAAGGAAAAGTTACCTTTACTTACCTAGTTTAGGCTTCTGGGTTAATTTAAGCAATCCTCCTACTTACTTTTGTGCAAAAGACAAGAGTGCTTATCATCCAACCTATACATCAGATTCTGGCTTCCCTATTTTTTCCTGTTACATTACACATTAATTTTCCTACGAATCAAAGACTTCTCTTCTTCAAATCTAAAATCTGTTAACTCCAGGTCCTAAGTTATTATTCTTTATACTTTTAAGAGGTAAATGGCAACCAATAAAAATGTTACTTTTTGGAGAAACTTTAATACTCCTCAAAAAAAGCAAATTTCATACACTTTGTAAAACTTTTTTCAGCTTACTGATTTTCATGTCTGTAATACACGCCTCATTCTTTTAATCATCTATAAAAATGCCATCGTATCAGTGAATTAATATCTATTCAACCAACCCCACTGATGAACACTTATCTTCTTTCCAATTATATTATTAAACAATGCTGTTTTGAACATCCCTCACTTCGCATTTCTGTAAAATCAATCTCTAGAAATGGAACCTCTAGATCAAAGCAAATCCTCCTCTTTTCTTTTTGCTACTTACTTTTTATTTTGGCTGCACTGGGTCTTTGGGGCAGAACACAGGCTTTCTCTAGAGTCAAAGGCAAATCTTAAATGTTGACAGATTTTGCCAAATTACCCTTCAGTGACAGTATCAGTTAAACTCAATTTCAGTACCAGTTTCCCTATACCTTCACTAGGGCTAGATATACATAATCTATTAACGTTAAGCCAATAGTTAAGAATTTAAGTTACTTAAAGTTGATATTTTACCACAGCCTTTTCAGTGCCATGAGGAAAAAAAGCCGTTTTAGTGAACCATGGTAAACTGTAAGTGTACTCATGTCACAAACCCCAAAACACAGTAATTTAAGCAAGTCCACAGAAAAATACAGCTCAGGAAAAAGAACAAATTTATACAGTGATATTTTTTTAAGACTTTTGTCTTTTAAGGACTCTATTACTTTATTTACTTAATTATTTTTGCAGGATGTTAGTTCTCCAACCAGAGATTGAACCCACACCCTTGGCAGTTGAGAGAGTCCTAATCACTGGACCGCCAGGGAATTCCCATAGATTGATTTTTAAACCCTCAGGAGGAAGTAAAGAAAATGTAACAAACAGAAACACACCAAAAGCACTCAACCTGGGCTTCCCTAGTGGCTCAATGGTAAAGACTCCACCTGCCAGTGTTGGCAGGAGACGCGGGTTCGATCCTTGGTCTGAGAAAATCCCACAAGCCCTGGGGCAACTGAGCCACTACTAAGCCTGTGCTCTGAAGCCCAGGAGCCGCAACTGAGCCCATCTGCCATAGGTACTGAAGCCCGCATGCCGTAGACCCTGTGCTCTGAAATGAGAAGCCACTGCAATGAGAAGAGAAGCCCATGCAGCAACAAAAACCCAGCATATCCAAAAAAAAAGCACTCAACTCAGTGAGGATAAAGATTAAAATTTTCTCCACCAGTTAAGTTTTATGATAAATTATCCTCTACTCTCTCAAAGTCCTTATTATAATACTGTAATAGACAAAATTCCAAAATGGCCCCAAGACCTCCATGTGTTCCACCACGTTACCCACTGTGTAATCCCCTCCCCCTGAATGTGGGCAGGACCTATGACATACTTCTAACCAAAAGAATACAGCAAAAGTGACAGGATGTTGCTCCTTGAACCGGAAGATGGTGTCCCTCTGAAGACTAAATTATAAAACTGTCTTAGCAGACTAGAGAAACTCCCTTAATGACTCTGAAGCAAGCTGTCATGTTGGGAGAGGGCCTGCATGGGAGGGATGTAACAAGGTAACAAGCTGAGTAACAAGCAACTGCAGGTAGCTCTGAGCACCTGAGACCAGCCTCCAGCTGAAAGCCAGCAAGAAAGCAGATACCCCAGCCCTACAGTTGAAAGACGAATTCTACCAAAACCTGAGCGAGTTGGGAAATCAATCTTTCCCGGTTGAGCCTCTCCAGCTGACAGACACCTGGATTCTGCCAGTCCAACTGACAGACACCTGGATTGCCTCTTATGTGAATCCCTGAGCAGAGAACCTAGCAAAGCTGTGCCTGGACTCCTGATCTGTATAATCTGTGAGATAATGTGTATGTGTTGTTTTGAGCCATTACATTTGTGACAATTTTATGTAACAATAAAAAAAAATAACACAAATGCTTCAAATACCTAGGATAAGGCTTTTTGTTTTGTTTTTTTAAATCAGTATCACCCATAATTTAATGAACAAAGACTGAACAGCTTTACTCCATTACAAATTCATGTAAATTGATATGCTTTGACAAAAAATAATAAAAAATTAGAAGAAAATGTTAATGCTTTTTTTAAAAAAAGGTAATACTCACAAAAGGAACAGTGCACTTTCGTACATGGCCAAATTGTGCAAAGTGTTCTCTCAGCTCACCTGTATAAGAAAAGAAAACATATTAAGAGGTTTTTTTGAGTTGTTATTGTTTTATCCTCCATCCTAGATTGAGATAGAAACAAAGAGGGGTCCTCAAGTCCCCAAACTCCTTGTGAACAAGGACTAGTTTGTATTTTCTTGCAGCTTTAAGATCCAGGAAACCGTTACGGTATTGATTATAAAGCTGTAATGTACCAGATTTGGGGAGGTGTTAGGGTGGGAGGAACATGGACAGATAAACTGCTGAGATGACCTAGTCTTCATCCCCAGCAAGTACTGAGTCATCACCATACCAGGTACTATGCTAAATGCATGGATTAAAATCTCCGTGAGATGATCACACAGGAGACAGTTCAACAATCACAATACTGTGTGTTGTTAGCTACATTAGAGATTTCCAAATAAAATCTCAATCTCAAAAATATCTGCAGAAGTGACCATGGATTTTTACATTTTGATGAGCAAATGTAAAAACCTTAACTCAAAACTACAGCTGACAAAAAGCTGTGTTGGTAACAGAAATCAGTACTGATCACTCCCCAACTCTCTATGTCCAGCCTAAGCCTCTCCCATGAACTTCAATTTTTGTAATCATGAAAACAATTATCATTTATTGAGTATTTACTCTGTATTGAGCACAAGTCTAAGCACTTGTATTTACATGTAAATTCATTTAATACAATCAACATCCCTAGGAGAAAGGTATTATTGACTCCATTTTATGGCTGATGAAACTGAGGCATAGTGGTGAGCCCTTTTCCCCCAATTACCTTCCCTTAGGTACACACCTTAGGTTTTGAACTGTGGTGTTGGAAAAGACTCTTGAGAGTCCCTTGGACTGCAAGGAGATCCAACCAGTCCATTCTAAAGGAAATCAGTCCTGAATATTCATTGGAAGGACTGATGCTGAAGCTGAAACTCCAATACTTTGGCAACCTGATGCGAAGAACTGACTCATCTGAAAAGACTCTGGTGCTGGGAAAGACTGAAGGTGGGAGAAGGGGAAGACAGAGGATGAAGTGGTTGGATGGCATCACTGACTCAATGGACATGGGTTTGAGTAGACTCCGGGAATTAGTGATGGACAGGAACGCCCGGCGTGCTGCAGTCCCTGCGGTCCCAAAGAGTCGGACACGACTGAGCGACTAAACTGAACTGAACTAGGTTATACAACTACCTAAAGGCCAGGTTGGAATTCTAACCCAAGGAGAAACGCTTCGGAGTGCATTTCTCAATCTATACACAACGTCCCCTGTCCAGCTAACAGAGAACTCACAGGTTTCTCAAACTAAACACATTTAAACTTTACTCCTCATCTTTTTTCCATCTGCTTCTCCTACATTCTAATCACCAAATTCACCAACATTAAAAACCTGGAGGTCATTCCTCCCTTTCCCCCATTCCGTACTCTTCCCCATTCAACTCATCACGAAAATCTATCGATTATTCTTTGGTTAACATAAGTGGACCTGATCTCTCCTTCTATCACTACCCTGAAGTCTCTGAACTAAACTACTGAAACTACCTCTTGTCACTTTGAATCCGTCCCCACGCTGCAATCGAAACAACCCCTTCTAAACCGTAAATCTTAAAAGTTTCCAAGTAATTAAAGCTTTAAACTCCGAAAGGCTGGAGACCGTGAATGTGCTCCCCAAAAGCTCAAGGGGCATCCCTTAAACGGCTAATTGCAGACAAAATTTCTTTCTACTCACTGGCTTGCTCTGCAGCACACTCAGCCTCCTTAAAATCCAGCCACCACGCTGATTTAAGTGCTTCGCAGGAAGCAAGGCTTTTCAAGATTTCTCGGACCTAAAGATTCCGCCCCTACTACATTTCCAACTCACTTGAGGCCGCCGTCCAGGGAATTTTTCTGACAAACGCAACCGGTCGGCTGATATTTGTACGCAGCGCCATAGCGCCCCTCGCTGCCGAAGCCGCCATCTTTGGACTGAGGAACTTCTACTGACCTGAAGTCGCGACCCCGGAAGAGTCTGCCTAATCCGGAGCACGGAAATCAGCTTCCGGGTCAGGGGAGGTTGGGCAACGAGATGGGGAAGATGGCGGCGGCAGTGGGCTCGGTGGCGACGCTGGCGGCGGAACCTGGGGAGGACGCGTTTCGGAAGCTTTTCCGCTTTTACCGGCAGAGCCGCCCCGGAACCGCAGACCTGGGAGGGGTCATCGACTTCTCGGTGGCCCACTCAGCCCGCAGCACGGGACCTGGTGCCCTCAAGGTACGGAGAGGGGAGCGGCGCGCTCGGAAGCGATGGGCTGAGCAGTTGTGGCTCAAGGACTTAGTTACCTCCTGACATGTGGAATCTTCCCGGACCAGCAGTTGAACCTGTGTCCTCTGCATTGGCAGGCGGACTCTTAACAACTGGACCACCAGGGAAGTCTCTTAAGACATTCCTAAATGCCAGGAAACCTTCATGGGTCCCTTGAAAGTTTAATTTATAAGTAATTAACAAAGATAAAAGTTACGAGTTTCGGTTAGAAGTTCATCTAAAAGAGAGCAACTATGGTGCTTTTAGTAAACAAAATTCCTAGTGTTTTATTGAAAGACTTTTTTTCTGACTAGGGCACTCCAGCTTGGTGTTCCCCAAAGCCCTGTTTAAACACCGTATTCAAGTTCCTCAGAAGCGTTATTGTTAGTCCTAACCAAAGATAGTCCATATACCAAACACCTTTGATAATTCAGAATCTTACAAAAAATCACAAAGGTGTAGTATCGTAGGAGAAGATAGTGTTAAAGGCCAGAATAGGTCAGCTCCTCATAACAACTTCAATTTTGTATAGCTCTGTTGTGTTTGTTAGTACATAGATGAGGAAACTGAGTATCTAAGATGTTAAGTGACTTATCTAAGTCTTACATCAAGTAAATGGTAGAACTAAGTTTGTTGTTGTTGTTCAGTCGCTAAGTCGTGTCCATCTCTTTGCAGCCACATGGACTGCAGCATGCTAGGCTCCTCTGTCCACCACCTCCTGGAGTTTGCTCAAATTCTTGTCCATTGAGTCAGTGATGCTACTAACCTTCTCATTCTCTGCTGCCCCCTTGAGTCGGCTCTTGGCATCAGGCGGCCAAAGTATTGGAGCTTCAGCTTCAACAGCATTCCTTCCAGTGAATATTCAGGGTTGACTTAGGACCCCAAACTTAGGACTCCTAACTGCCCCACATCAGAAATGCCTTTAGAGGTTTGAGATTCTCAGTTAACCTGTGAAATAGCTTTAGCTTGCTGACTTCTCTTTCCTTCCTGCCAGGTGGTCAAATCTCAGCTAAATTTGTCCTCAGTCAGTGACCATGATGCACTCAGAGCAGGACTTCAGCCCATCAGCAAGTGGCAAGCCTACGGACTCCAAGGCTATCCTGGTGAGTTCAGTTGAGGTCAGAAGGCAGAAATTACTCAATCATTTGTCTAATTTTGGAGAAGGAGTAAATAGACAAGAAAACTAAATATACAAATGTTCCGCTTCCAAACCCCTCCTAAATTCTTCGTTGTCTAAGATGTCCATTTATTTGGCATCTCCATTGGATAGAACAGGAGTCAGTAATGCCTGCCTTAATAGTGCAGAAAGTGACAAACCAGGTGCAAATCAAAAATTAGAACACTGACTCGGGGCTCCCTGCCACAGTTCTGAACAGAAGAAGCACTTTGAATTGATAGAGTAACTCATCATGTTCACTCCAGTCACAAAATCCCTACATTCACAAATGATGTAACAACTTAAAAGCTGTTGCTGTCATCAAGGCTGAATTTTTGAATAGAAAACTACAGATAATGAGATCAAAAGTCCTATAAGGCAAAATAATCTAGATTTTTGAATTTCAGTGATGTCAGGTAGTTCACTTTACAGATGGAGAAATTAAGATAATAATGAAAAGTGGGTAATGTTATTAACCCTTTTTCTAGGCTCATGGGGCCATTGTTGATTAATTATCATGAACTATTTAGAAAATACATAATGCCTTATTTGGCCAGACCATCTTATATCTCCATTCTGTTCCTCAAAGACATAAAGTTAACATTGCACTTGTGATTTCAAATACAGGTCAAAAGCCAGAGAAATTCCTTTAAAAATTTAATGTTTGTTGTTCCAAGAGCCGGGTCTGTGTTACAGCTATTAATACATTATGACCACTGAAGTGTACATGTTGCTATCATGGGAAGAGGTAACAACTTTCATGCTTCTATAAAAGGCCACATGCACTTTTGTGTCTGAAGTCACAAAGGAAACAAAAGTGGCTTTTATATATGAAAGCATTGCTGTTCGTGTATTTAAATAAATGAGCATTTGTCATCAGTAGTGTTTTGTGCACCTTTTATTCTTGAAGGCGCCCCTTTACCTTTCAGGCCTTGCTCCTGTCTTCATGGCCATGTTTACCAGATTGTTCATACTATAAAGTTACCAATCCCAGTTTGGTTTTCTGTTGTCCGTGTTGGAATATAGGCATACCTCATTTTATTGTGCTTCACAGATAGTTTTGTTTTTTTACAAACTGAAGTTTTGTGGCAACCCTGGATTAAGCAAGTCTTTTGGCAGCATTTTTCCAACAGCATTTGCTCACTTTGTGTTTCTGTCACATTTTGGTGATTCTGTAATATTTCAAACCCTCCACCAGCAAAAAGGTTACAGCTCACTAAAGGCTCAGATGATGGTTAGCGTTTTTCAGCATTGTTGTATATAATTCAAATAAATAGAATTTTTAATTAAAGTGGTTCATTGTTTTTTAGACACAATGCTATTGCATAAATACAATACACTATAGTGTAAATTTTATTTGCACTGGGAAACAAAAAATCTTGTGACTTGCGATATTCGCTTTATTGCAGTGGTCTAAAAGTCGAAGTATCTGAGGTATGCCTGTACTTGGTATTTGGAGTTTTCTAGGATTTCACACTTAAGCCACATCATTTGAGCTGGTACCTCATTATGTCCTTAAAGACTTTATTCTGTCTTTCCTGCCATCATAAGCTGCATTTAATAGAAGTACCATGTCGAAAACACGGGAAATGAGTCTCACCTTACTCTGACTTGATCAGAAGAATTACGTTCTGCATATTCTAAAGGAACCTGAGTATACCACAAGCTGTCCTTCCAAGAGTGAGCAGGAAGGTGATGGGTCTGAAGACCAGAGACTGAGTCTTGGGTAGGGTAGACCTGAGGGGGACCATGATAACATCAAACATTATCCTACATAGGAACGGGTGGAAAGCAGTACATACTGGTGATTAAGGTCTGACACCAGACTCTGGGGGTTCATGTCCTGGCTCTACCACTTCATACTGTGTGATCTTGAGCAAGTTTCTTAATCTCTCTTGGCCTCAGTTTCTTCATATGTAAAATGTGTCGAAAGATAGTACCTACTTTATAAGGATAGGATTCAATGTGAATGTACATGTAAAGTACTTAGGTCAGTTTCTGGCACATAGTAAATGCTCAATAAATCTTAGCTACATAGTTAGAGGCATTTATCAAGAAGAATTGAAAACTGATTTGGGGTTGCTGTGTGTGTGTCAGGACCTAAGACCAGTGCTTGAAAAATCAGGCAAATTTTAACTCCATGAAAGGAAGACAGCAATTGTCTGGAACTGATTGCCTATAAAAGTATTCAATTTCCTGTCACTGTTCAAACCTGAATTAGATCGGAAGTATTCTTCATTTAATGTGATATCTTTGGGAGTATTATATTTTTATTTTGTAAAGTAGTGGTAATTGCAGACAGTCATTTATTGGAATTTTTTTTCATATCTTTTTTTTCCCCAAAATATCAACAGCTCTATCATTCTTAAATTATTTGGAGAATTTGACTTATACATGAAATGCAAAAGTGACCTCCACACTTCTAAGTGAGTGTTCATTCCTATCCTGAATTTTAGAGGAAGAGGGGTTCCTTCTATTCAAAACCACTCTCTTCACCTTTTGATCCTGCCTTTTATCCCTTCTAGCTTTCAAGACCTCCCTTTGTTCCTTTTCCTTCTTCTATATTCAGCCAGTTCCTTTCTGCTGGTTCTTTGCTCATCATCTATAAGCATGCTTGCTGCTGCTGCTGCTGCTAAGTCGCTTCAGTCATGTCCGACTCTGTGTGACCGCATAGACTGCAGCCCACCAGGCTCCCCCGTCCCTGGGATTCTCCTGGCAACAACACTGGAGTGGGTTGCCATTTCCTTCTGCAATACGTGAAGGTGAAAAGTGAAAGTGAAGGCACTCAGTCGTGTCCGACTCTTCGAGACCCCGTGGACTGCAGCCTACCAGGCTCCTCCATCCATGGGGTTTTCCAGGCAAGAGTATTGGAGTTGGATGCCATTGCCTGCTCCGATAAGCATGCTTGGGTCTTTCCAAACTCTCCCCTTATTCTTCTATGGCTCCTTCTCAGCCTTTGTTTCCCTTCATAGCCAGACTTCTAAAAGGCATTATCTGTATAGCTATCTCTACTGATCTATCTCCAGGTGCTTCTTAGGACAGAGTTTTTCATCTGTCTGTAGTTCTTAAGAAAGTCCATACAGTGTATGCTTGTTGAACGTTAATGAGTGAATCGTTAACTATGCATATGATTCCAGTTAGCATTGTTACTCCTCTTTTATAGAGGAGAGGTGGCTAGGTATTTGCATGCTGGACAGCTGTCTATACTGTCTTTCTTCCCTGTTACAGTAGTCAAAGTTCAAAAGAGGCAGAAATCACCCCAATTGTTTTAACTGAGATAATTTAATATTAAAAAAATAATAATTAGCTAGATATTAGAAAACAGAAAAGGCCAAAAAAAGCAACACTGAGATATCACAGAAATAGTAACTACAGGAAGCAGCTTCCACCTCTGTAAATGATACTTGGTGAAATTTCAAGGGTGACTTGGCAGTTTTAGTTCTGAAGTTTGCTTCGGGGTAACACAGTAATTGTGTAATACTTGTTTCTCTTGAGAATAACCCAAAAAGCCAGAGATAATTGCATAGTGATAGATGTCTGGCGACCATCATCAAAACAGCTTTTTATTAACTTGAAGAAATGCCTCTTCCTCTAAAACTAGAGTGTAGGAATGAAAACTTACGTTTATGTGTGGAAGCATTAGCAAAGGGAGGTATGGAGTAAATAATAAAGTAGGGGGTATAAGGAAGTCAACAAAAATAAATGATCTGATTAACTGATGGAAAATTTCCTCCTCTCCTTTTTCTCTCGTCCATCTCTGTATAGGATTTATTTTTATCTCAAACCCCTTCCTCCCAGGTTACCAGTGGCACTGGGTAAAGCAGTGCCTTAAGTTATATTCCCGGAAGCCTAATGTGTGTAACCTGGATAAGCATATGACTAAAGAAGAGACCCAGGATTTGTGGGAACAGAGCAAGGAGTTTCTAAGGTAAGTCATACCAGTCACAGTAAAAGCATTAGTATTCAGCTCAGGTCATCTCAGGTCTTTAAAGGAACTACTCTATAATAGTTCAGTGAAAGTAACTGACCTGCTTTTTTTTCCTCTCATGTCTACTCAAATACAGCACAGTTATATTCTTTCCCCCAGGAACATTTGGACAGGTGCTTTGACAGAGTAAATTGAGATCCATTTTAAAGATTAGCTTATCATGGCTTAGATAATGAGTTCATCCTCATTAATCATTAGATGATCCATTTTTATTCAGCTTCACCCTTTTTTCTGCTTGAAGAGAGTTCCTTTGAAGTCTTATAGTATCCTAAGAGAGTTACACTGAAAGCTCTTCTGCTCTCCTGGATGAAGTCAGTATTACTATCTGTTTAATGGTGGCCAGCTGTTCTTCATGAAAACTACTCTTTCTACCTTAATGTTGTTTCAGCATTTCATTCATTCTACAGATATTTTTTGAGGGTCAGTTGTGTGCCAGACATGTTGCTAAGCATTGGAGATACACAGTACAAAGGTAAACAAGATGCTGTCTCTGCACTCAGGAGTGCATAGTCTATGGCAGGAACTCAGTATCAACAGGAATAAGATAATAGAACTCAGAAAGTGTTAGAATAGGTGTTTATGAAAATGCTGTGGGGAATCAGAGGAAGAAATAATTCTTCGGGGCAGGAAAGAGGTGTCAAAGAAGGAAAAATGATTTTTTAATTGGCCCATTATCCTCTTTTTTTTCTCCATCCATTTGAAATGAATCTTCAAAAACAATTAGGTGTTTGCCTGTCAGAATAGCAAAAAGGCTGTTTGGCATAGAGAAAGCAGCCTTAGCAAAGACAGAGTAACTTTTCTGTGATACAGGAGCACAGAAGGTATACATTCATGTGTTTATTCAACAAATGTCTGTTGAGTTTCTGCTGTGTCGGATTTTGTGCTTAAGTGTTAGAGATTCAAGACAGAAAAGACAGTTCCTGCCTTCAAGGAGTTGTAGGTTAGTCAAGGACAGAGATAGGTGCACATATAATTAAGTACAGTTTGGAAAGTACAGGGATAGAGTTTGTAAGATAATGAGTATGGTCAAGTAAGTGGTAGATTGAAGGTGGATGATGGAAGATGCTTCCCGGAAGTCCTGAATAGAATTGACAAGAGATGACACCGGAAAGGTTTTTTAGGGCCAGATTGTAAAGAGGGTAGTGATGTAAAGCACTGGTTCGAGAGTCTGATTGCCTGGGTTCAAATCCTGGCTCTGCCAGCTACTAGCTTTGTTGACTTTTAGCAGTTTAACGTTTGTATGCCTCATAGTAGTCTTTTCCTCATGTAATAGTGGTAGGATTAAACAAGATAATGTGAGAAATCCTTAAAACAGCCTGTTAAAACCTTTGTACCAGTTGTGTGTGTGTTGTTTGGACTTAATTTTCAGAAACTATGTCATATTAATTGTTTAATGATACAGTTTTCAGAAACTATGTCATTAATTCTAACAGAGAAATAGATTATTTTCTTAAGCTGAAAGGAAAATAACAATAAACTGCATTGGTTTCCCTTTAAAAATCCTCTTGGTCTCTAGGTTATGTTACAAGCGAAAGCAGTGAGGAAAATCCTATTATTTAAATATGTCTTCTGTAGAATTGAGAGCAAGTAAAGGAAGATCCTGGCTAAGTGAAATTAGAGAGCTTAGAGTTTGTTACTAAACCAGCCACTGTTTTCAAGAAGTTGATTTTTTTTTCTTGTTTCTAACAAGTGATTCTCTTGAAATGCCAGTTGTCATCTTCTAAGATAGCTCAGATGAATCTCTGTAATAAATCATCCTGTAAACAATGGTGAGATACTTTTTTTTTTGGTCTAATAAATTAGAAAAAATATAAAATGTGATGGTTATACCTTCTGTTGTCAAGGGGTGGAAGAAATTGATATGCTCAGACATTGCTACCAGCCCGGAAAATCAATTAGGGCCTGTTTTTCCTTCTGTCACTACTATAGGATAGATGTTTCAGTTTCCTCATCTGGGAAACAGAGGGATTGGACTGGATAAGCCATTCAGGGTGGCTGAATCATGGTCAGAGTCACCTAGATGGTACATGCCAGTTTTCCCCCTTTTCCAGAGCGTATCAGAAAGGGAGAGGATCTGTGGTTCAAACAAATTTCCCTAGAGATTTTGGTTATCTACCGTTACATTCACAGTAAGAACTACTGGATTAGAGGACCTCTAAGAATCCTTTCGATTTTAACTTTTGAGGTTTCTGTGGTCTGGGCAGAAGAAATTTTTAAGTAGAAAATGAAATATTTGGAACATATAAGCAAAAATAGATCTGTTCACAAAATTAGGGCACCCAAGGAGAGATAAGAAAGCCTTCCTCAGCAATCAGTGCAAAGAAATAAAGGAAAACAATAGAATGGGAAAGACTAAAGATCTCTTCAAGAAAATCAGAGATACCAAGGGAACATTTCATGCAAAGATGGGCTGAATCAAGGACAGAAATGGTAGGGACCTAACTGAAGCAGAAGATATTAAGAAGATGTGGCAAGAATACACAAAAGAACTGTACAGAAAACATCTTCACGACCCAGATAATCAGGATTGTGTGATCACTCACCTAGAGCCAGACATCCTGGAATGTGAAGTCAAGTGGGCCTTAGGAAGCATCACTACAAACAAAGCTAGTGGAGGTGATGGAATTCCAATTGAGCTATTTCAAATCCTGAAAGATGATGCTGTGAAAGTGCTTCACTCAATATGTCAGCAAATTTGGAAAACTCAGCACTGGCCACAGGACTGGAAAAGGTCAGTTTTCATTCCAATACCAAAGAAAGGCAATGCCAAAGAATGCTCAAACTACCACACCATTGCACTCATCTCACACGCTAGTAAAGTAATGCTCAAAATTCTCCAAGCCAGGCTTCAGCAATACATGAACTATGAACTTACAGATATTCAAGCTGGTTTTAGAAAAGGCAGAAGAACCCAAGATCAAATTGCCAACATCCGCTAGATCATCAAAAAAGCAAGAGAGTTCCAGAAAAACATCTATTTCTGCTTTATTGACTATGCCAAAGCCTTTGACTATATGGATCACAATAAACTATGGAAAATTCTGAAAGAGATGGGAATACCAGACCATCTGACCTGTCTCTAGAGAAACCTGTATGCAGGTCAGAAAGCAACAGTTAGAACTGGACATGGAACAACAGACTGGTTCCAAATAGGAAAAGGAGAACATCAAGGCTGTATATTGTCACCCGCTTATTTAACTTATATACAGAGTACATCATGAGAAACACTGGGCTGGAGGAAGCACAAGCTAAAATCAAGATTGCCAGGAGAAATATCAATAACCTCAGATATGCAGGTGACACCACCTTTATGGCAGAAAGTGAAGAAGAACTAAAGAGCCTCTTGATGAAAGTGAAAGAGGAGAGTGAAAAAGTTGGTTTAAAGCTCAACATTCAGAAAACTAAGATCATGGAATCCAGTCCCATCACTTCATGGCAAATAGATGGGGAAACAGTGGCTGACTTTATTTTTCTGGGCTCCAAAATCACTGCAGATGGTGATTGCAGCCATGAAATTAAAAGACGCTTACTCCTTGGAAGGAAAGTTATGACCAACCTAGACAGCACATTACAAAGCAGAGACATTACTTTGTCAACAAAGGTCCGACTAGTCAAGGCTATAGTTTTTCCAGTGGTCATGTATGGATGTGAGAGTTGGACTATAAAGAAAGCTGAGCATAGAAGAATTGATGCTTTTGAACTGTGGTGTTGGAGAAGATTCTTGAGAGTCCCTTGGACTGCAAGGAGATCCAGCCAGTACATCCTAAAGGAGATCAGTCCTGGGTGTTCATTGGAAGGACTGATGTTGAAACTTAAACTCCAATACTTTGGCCATCTGATGCGAAGAGCTGACTCATTTGAAAAGACCCTGATGCTGGGAAAGATTGAGGGCTGGAGGAGAAGGGGACAACGGAGGATGAGATGGCTGAATGGCATCACCGACTCAATGGACATGAGTTTCGGTAAACTCGGGGAGTTGGTGATGGACAGGGAGGGCCTGGCGTGCTGTGGTTCATGGGGTCGCAAAGAGATGGACACAGCTGAGCAACTGAACTGAACTGAATTTTATGTTTTGTTAAGAGTTTATTGTCAGTGAATAGAGATAGTTGTCAGTGTAGCTCAAGATCCTCACACAAAGAGTACAGTAGCTGGGCATAACCATCTTTATTGCAGCGTTGCTTATGATGGGGTGGGGGGAGGAATGAGAAACAACCTAAGTGTCAGCAGGAGATCTAAAATCATTCCCCAGTATCTCCCATCACATCCACCCTGGTCTAAAGCCACCATCACTTAACTGCCGTAGCCTCCTAACCCGTCGCCCTGTGTCTTTTGTCTCTCTCCAGTCTGTTTTCTACATAGAGTATAGAAATCGTGTCACATCTTTTATAGTGTCTTATCTGCAGTACTGCAGTTCAATTCTGATGTACAACATCCAGAGTCACCACAGACATCACAAGTTAAAGGCGTGGTCCTTAGCCAAAGTACCCTCACTTCAGACACCACCTCCTTTTGGGAGGTTTGGAAGTTTGGGAAATCCGCAGTCTGTGCACATTTCTGACCAACTGGGTACAAATTCAGGGGAATTGCCATGATGTCTTGGAAACCGTGATCTCCCTTCACTCATTAGAACAATTCACAAAACTCACAGAAGCATTATACTTACTATCATAATTTTATTATAAAAGGTACAGATCAGGGCCATCCAGTGAAGAGACTATAGAGTGATGTCTGGAAGGATCCTGAATACAGAGCTTCCGTGTCCTGTTCCCAGGGAATCAGGATATGTAGCTCTCACAGGAAGCTCCCCTGAGGCCTAGTGTTCACAGTTTTAATTGGAGTTTCACCACTTGAGCATGATTGATTGAATCATGATTGAACTCGGTCTCCCTGCCTAATACCACTTTCTAGCTTGACAGACCCACATCCTGAGTCATCTCCTTAGCATAAACTCAGGCGTGGTTAGGGTCCATAGTGAATAACAGATACTCCTATCCCTTCCAGAAATTCCAAGGGTTTAAAAGCTTGCTCTAAAGAACCAGGCACAAAGATCAGCCAAATTCTTTGTGTACAGTCCCGTCACACTTAGAACAAAATCAGATGTCTTTATCAAGGCTATAAGGCCTACACAATCTGACTCTCCCACCTCAGCTCCTGTTCTTTTCATTTATTCTCCAGCAGTCCTGGCCTTCATTCTGTTCCTTATACACTTTAGACATGTGCAGATTCTTTGTACAAGCTGTCCCTTCTACCTGGAAAGCTGTTTCTTTAGATGACTGATCAGTGGATTGCTTCCTGTTGGTCTTTGTTCTTATATCATCTTGTGAGATGATTCCCTTATTTGGTTAAAAATAGCACACCACCCCAACCCCTGTTCCCTTCTTCTTTGTCCCTTTGCCAGTGTTTTTATTCTTCATTGCATGGTAGTTACTAAATAAATCTTTGTAGAATTAATTGGTTAATGGATACTTTTTTATACCTCTTGAATTTTTTGAATATATTATCTATTCAAAAATAACTTCAAACGACAAGACGAGGGAAAATGTACATTTAAATAAAACAACTTTGCTTTATTTATTTCATAAGTTAGCTTATGCAATACTTTGTTTCCATTTTTGTATTCAATGTATGTGAAGGCTTTTTTCCATTGATATTTTCAGTACAGAAGCAGAATTAATCCCTTGCCCTTTCTTCTTCTTTAAGACTTTGTTTATGATGCTGTTACAGCATGTATCGTAGCTAATCCTGGCATATGCCCCTTCTCCTCCCATTGTCTGCCCTGCCCCCTCCCCCAGACCTTGAAAATTTTGTAGCCTTGGTGCCAACCACAGTTCTTTGTATGTATTAGAAGGTGCTGAGTAACTATTAGTTTTAAGTAAATTGTTAGCTTCTCTGCTAGCCCAGTAAAAGTATAATGCTAAACTTGAGAATGATTGATTAAAGACTGTATATAGTATCTTCCCATCTTATTTTCATTCATTTATTAAATAATGTATATTTACGCTTTAGGAATGGAGAAGGAAATGGCAACCCACTCCAGTATTCTTGCCTGGAGAATCCCAGGGACAAAGGAGCCTGGTGGGCTACAGTCCATGGGGTCACAAAGAGTCGGACACGACTGAGTGACTAACACACGTGCTTTAGGAAATACTTGGTGCTAGCATAGATGTGAAGATTAAAACTCAGCCCCTGCCTTTGAGGAAGAGACTATTTAAGGAGGAATTCAGGTACTTTGATAACATATTTACAGCACTAAACTGTGTGCTTTAATAGAGGAAGATGTGAAGCTCTGTGTGAGCGCTGTAGAGGAGTGAGAGGCTGAGTCCAGGATAAAGATCTCCCTGAGGAAGCGTTTAACCTGTGTGAGAAGCAAGTGAGAAAAATTGAGAGTCGAGCAGGAGAGGAGAGAGCATCTCAGAACATTGCGTGGTCAGAAACAGAGCCATGAAAGATGGAAAGTAGGATACCTTGTAGGAAATGCTTGGAGACAAAACTAGAAAGGTTAAGGCCAGATTATAAAGGGGTTTCCGTGCCGTATAGTGTTGATGAAAAATTAATTGATCTAAGAAACAAAAATGGAAATATTTTATCTGAACCAAGCTGAGGATTATTACCTGGGAATAGCATGTGAGAAAGCTCCAAGAACTATTCAGCTGTTAGAAGTCAAGGCACAGTTGCATACATTTTCTGAGACAGAGAGCTGTGTATGAAATGATGGATTATTGACAGTTTACAGAGTCTGTTTCTAAGCATCCCCTTACAAGATCAAAAAGGAACTTTATCTCTTAAGGAGTTATCTTATTGATGCTGGGAGAATGTTGCTCTTTTTTTATTTTTATTTTCTAGAATGTTGCTCTTTATATGAGCAGGTATTTCTGCTGATGGGGGAGGTTTGATCGATGCATAATACAGATACACAATGCATAGTAAGGGGGAGAGACGGAGCCTCAAGGCAGAGGAATTTTTCTATGTTTAAATTTTTCTTGTCTTGCCATAAAATACGAATTTTTTTTTCACAATAGGAAAATGTGGACTTTGTCCTTGTGAATGGGGAATTCAAGATTAGTAATAGATTTTTCACTTTAGAGAATTTTTGTGGCAGTGCAGAAAATGGACTGCAAATTTAATCATTGCAGAAAGCACAGTTAAGAATTTAACTTACTATCGCATGCAAAAGATAATGCAGGCCTGGTAGAGACATTTTCTGTAGGACTTGGTAAGCAGAAGACGATGAAAGTGACAGAAAAGTAGTTAAGGATTAAACACAGATTTCTAAGTGGCAGGTAGATTAAGTTTGGGCAAAGTGGGGGGTGTTCCAGATTTACTGAGATATAATTGACATATAACATTGTGTTATCCAAGGTGTACAACATAATCTATGTATAGTTTCAAATGATTATCACAATAAATTTCATTAACGTCAGTTACCTCACATCATTACAATTTCTTTTTCTTGTTATAAGAACATTTCTATTCTCAGCTACTTTCAAATATACAATACAGTATTAACTATAGTCACTACGTTGTACATTGGGCTTCCCAGGTGGTGCTAGTGGTAAAGAATCCTTGCCTGCCAATGCAGGAGACATAAGAGATGTGGGTTTGATCCCCGGGTCAGGAAAATCTCCTGGAGAAAAGAATGGCTACCCACTCCAGTATTCTTGCCTGAAAAATTCCGTGGGCAGAGGAGCCTGGTGGGCTACAGTCCATGGGACCACAAAGAGTCGATATGACTGAGCACACACGCTATACTCTACACCTCCAGAACCTCTCTTCCAGTGACAGGTTTTTATCTTTTGACTACCTTTACCCATTTCATACACACACAACCCCCCTCACCTCTGGCAACCACCAGTCTGTTCTGTATCAGATTTTTTCGGTTCCACACAAAACTGTGATCATACAGTATTTGTCTTTCTCTGATTTATTCCACTTAGCATAATGCCATCCAGTTTTATCCATGTTGTCACAAATGACAAGATTTCCCTTTTTAATGGCTGAATAAATACTCTGCTGTGTGCGTATCACATTTTCTTTATCCATTCATCTTTCATTGGAAAGGCAGAGGAAAGAAAGCAACTTAGGTTGTTTCCATGTCTTGGCTGCTATAAATAATGCTGCAATTATTTAATTATGCAAAACAGTGTAGCAGTTTCTCAAAAATTAAAAATAGAACTAGTATATGATCCAGGAATTCACCTTCCAAGTATGTATCCAAAGGAAACAAAATTACTATCCCAGAAATATATCTGCATCTCCACGTTCACTGGAACATTATATACTGAGATTTTTAATGGAAAAAAGATGGGAGGAAGAGGAGAGTGAGCAAAGATAATCCTTAGAGTAGTTTGGGGCTTATTGTTTTTGAAATGCCTCTGGAGTATCCACATGGAGATGTCTCTGCCTTTGGAATAGAGAACTGAGCAAAGTTTAGGAGTCAAGTGAGAGACAGGGATATGGGAGTTACACAGGAAGACCATCATCATAAAGCAAGCAGTGGGAGTGATGTGGCCTTTTGTTTGTTTGTTTATGAAAAACGTATAAAGAAAAGGCAACTGGGCTTCAGTTCAGTTCAGTCGCTCAGTCGTGTCCGACTCTCTGTGACCCCATGAATTGCAGCACGCCAGGCCTCTCTGTCCATCACCAACTCCCGGAGTCTACCCAATCCCATGTCCATCGAGTCGGTGATGCCATCCAACCATCTCATCCTCTGTCGTCCCCTTCTCCTCCCGCCCCCAATCCTACCCATCATCAGGGTCTTTTCCAATGAGTCAACCCTTCGCATGAGGTGGCCAAAGTATTGGAGTTTCAGCTTCAATATCAGACCTTCCAATGAACACCCAGGATTGATCTCCTTTAGGATGGATTGATTGGATCTCCTTGCAGTCCAAGGGACTCTCAAGAGTCTTCTCCAACACCACAGTTCAAAAGCATCAATTCTGCGGCGCTCAGCTTTCTTCACCGTCCAACACTCACATCCATACATGACCACTGGAAAAACCATAGCCTTGACTAGACGGACTTTTGTTGGCAAAGTAATGTCTCTGCTTTTAAATATGCTATCTAGGTTGGCCATAACCTTCCTTCCAAGGAGTAAGCATCTTTTAATTTCATGGCTGCAGTCACCATCAGCAGTGATTCTGGAGCCCCAAAAAATAAAGTCTGACACTGTTTCCACTGTTTCCCCATCTATTTCCAATGAAGTGATGGGACCAGATGCCATGATCTTAGTTTTCTGAATGTTGAGCTTTAAGCCAACTTTTTCACTCTCCTCTTTCACCTTCATCAAGAGGCTCTTTAGTTCTTCTTCACTTTCTGCCATAAGGGTGGTGTCATCCGCATATCTGAGGTTATTGATATTTCTCCCAGCAACCTTGATTCCAGCTTGTGTTTCTTCCAGCCCAGCGTTTCTCATGATGTACTCTGCATATAAGTTAAATAAGCAGGGTGACAATATACAGCCTTGACATACTCCTTTTCCTATTTGGAACCAGTCTGTTGTTCCATGTCCAGTTCTAACTGTTGCTTCCTGACCTGCATACAGGTTTCTCAAGAGACAGGTCAGATGGTCTGGTATTCCCATCTCTTTCAGAATTTTCCACAGTTTATTGTGATCCACTGGGCTTAGGAAGCATCAAATCTGGGTGAAAAAAATTACTATTAGAAGCCAAGGTAGGAAAATGTTTCCAAAATAAGACAAGGACCAAGGCTTAGGATTTGATGATTAAATGGTATCATTGAAACTAAATTAGTTCTTGTAGAGTGGTGTAAGCAAAAGTGAGATCTCAATGAGAAGAGAGAGTCGGAGCAGCTGATATTGAGTCCTTTGGGATGATTTAATGATGAAGAGAAGGAGAGCTATGGAACAGACAGAGGCAGAACTTAGGGTGCCTGAGTAAAAGGTCGGGTGTGAAAAGTGTTTCTTGTTGTTTTTATTTCTTAAGTTTGTGTAAATCTTGAGCGTTTTTACAGGATCAAAAGGAAGAAGAAACAAATACAAAGGCAGGTTGGAAATATGAGAAGAAAGATGATAATGGAGAAAGGCCTCAGAGGCTACATCAGGGAAATGGGGGACAGTGTAGGTGGAGAACTGGCCTTAATGGAAAGAAATAAGACCACTGCTGAAACCAGGAAGGAAGGACAGAGTAAGGATTTCAAACAGTATAGAGGTGTAGGAGAGGGAGGTTGAAATCATTAACTGGATCCTTTGAGTGGGCCCCTATATTCTCTTTGTTCTGGAAGGGAGTAGGGGCAGGACTGAGGACTTGAGGTAAATGGTGAAGGTTCAGAACAGAAAGTAGAAGATGAGATAAAACTAACATTTGCAAGATAGCAAAAGAGTGTTACAGTAGAATTGGATGTCCATTTGCACTGGTTTACTGAGAGATTCAGGTTAAGAAGAGAAACAAAACTGGAAGCACTCAAATACTGAAAAACTGGAATTCTAGGGACCTGAGATGGAACTTTAAGTTTAATGAAAACAAGAGGCTAGGAAAGGAAGAAAGACCGAAAGCTGTGGTTGTGGAGGGAAATATTCAGAATGATGAAAGACACAATTCCTAAATCTTTAAAAATGATTCAAGAGCAATACCTGTAATAGCATGTTGAAAGTTTCCTATCATAAACAACTTTCAGATTTCTGTCCTCAGTCAGTACTTGGTTCACTAATATCCCTTGAGTCAAGAAAGAAAAAAACACCAATGCTTACCCACTGCATGGAGAGTAGGCAGGCAGGACAGGAGTTCATTTCCACACAGTTTGGGTTCAGTTGAAAGCAGTGCTGTAGAACGAAATTGCTGAGAGGAATGCTAACACTTACATAAAGGTTTTCCCCTGACAGAAACTGAGCAAAGTGCTGAGTAGGCATTCAGCAGGGGAGAAGGTGCAAGCTTTGCTCATCCGTCATCTGCTTGCTAGTGCCTGAAGGGGCAACAAGTTTCTGTTTGCAGTGAGAACCAATAATTAGGGTCATACCTGCTTGAAAACCTTCTGGATAATTGGGTGAAGATTTAAAGTTAGGTTAGATGGCAACATTCCCTGCATTCCTTCAGGTGGATAAGCAGCTCCATTGCCACTAAGCCTTCTTGGCTTCTTCCTTTTGGACAGGTCAGGCTTAAAAAAAGAACCACCCACCCTTCCCTTCATTAACCCCTCAGTATTTTCTGCCTGAAAAAGATCTGGGAGCATGTGAAACCTGGTTTGAGCCTTATACTATTCACAATGTTCAAATGAATTTTTTTTGGAATCTTTATTACCCAAGAGGCCTAGAGGGACCAGAAGAGTCCCTAGGTGCTACTAAAAAAAGAAATGTCTAGCACAGGCCAGTCCTGCTCTCACATCTTGAAGGCAATTGTTACAGCAATTGTTGCTACTTTCCTTCCAAAAATCCTAGACAAAAGCAAGAATAGAAGTCAGGTTTTCGAAAGAGGATATGAAATAAGGGGTAGAATATCATACCTACATTATGTAAACACACACATACACATTTTCTCCTCAAAATGGCACACTCAAAACTAATCTTTTACTAAGCAAATTTTAAGCTTTTTTTTTTCCCTTCTGTTACTGGAACTAGAGTTATTGCTTGTGAAAGTATGGCTCTTCTCTGGCTGCTTTTGCATCCTGGACTGGTGCCCCTCTATAATATTCGTATAGGACAAAACCCAAAGCCTTTTTTATAGTGATACAGTTAAGGTAGAAAGAGATATTCTTTTTGGTTTCCTAGAAAAAGAAACAAAATTTTTTAAGGTACATGTTACCGACTATATCTTCATGCTTGGTTGTTACTATAATTTTGTTAATTTTATTAAGACCATAAACTATATGTGTTAATTATAATAATGTATATCCTGTTCTTAAAGAACATCAGACCCCATCTTTTGATGAAAAGCAGTTTATTGGTGTCACCTCAAATGTCTAAAACTCCATCAAATTTTCAGAGCTGCCTTATTATCTTTTATTTGTACAGATAGTCTGGTTTTGGGTTCTTTGTCAATAATAAAATGATCTCTTATTGAGCTAGAAAGAAATAAAAAGTTTTGTGTGTGTGTATGTGTGTTTGGCTAGAATAGAGTTTCTCAAAGTGTGGTTCCTGGACCAGCAGCATCAGCATGGTTTAAGGAAACTCAGTGCCCAGATTTTTAGTGGAGGATGGTACATAGGCAATCTCTGCCTGACAGGTACCAAAATTCAGACTCCCAGAAGGAAGACACGTGTTCAGCATAAACTGTATTGTTTATAGAGACAACATAGGAACAGTGAGCTTGGCCAAGAGCCAACCTAATATGCAGTCCTTTCAAAGGATAGCAGTAGGACCTCCTAGGCCTCTTTTCTTCACAGTTGTCCTAAATAGGTTAGTATTTGATCCATTCCTTTTATTGGTCTTGGTGTTGGGGCTTCCCTGGTGGCTCAGTTGGTAAAGAATCCACCTGCAATGCTGGAGAGCTAGGTTCGATCCCTGGGTTAGGAAGATCCCCTGGAGGAGGGCATGGCAACCCACTCCAGTATTCTTGCCTGGAGAATCCCCTTGGACAGAGGAGTCTGGCAGGCTGCAGTCCATGGGGTCACAAAGAGTCAGACGTGACTGAGCGACTAAGCACACACTGGTCTTTGTGTATGTCTGTGTTGCAACATCCTTAGAATGTAAACTCTTTGAGGACAGACAGCAACTACCCTGTAAACTATCAGACATCAAGATGGATGCCACTTCCTCTGTGAGCCTGCAGTAAATCCTTTGCTTCTGCTCATGCTCTGCCTATATTGCCTACTGCATCACTCCTTGTTTAAATGCCGTCCGTTCTTCAATGCCATACTCAACTCCCCAGCTTTACCATGAAGGCTTAACTGATTAGGTAGTTGACTTTGAACTTTCCTTTTTCTGTTCTAGTGGTCCTCAAAGTCTTGTGCTATCCATCTTAGTGCTAGATTTTATAAAACCTTAAATTTTCCCCTCACTTCTTATACTTATCTGTCATCTCCTGTCAAAATATAAACTCCTTAAAGCAGTCCAGTCTTTTCTGCTTTAAACAGTAGTGGTTCTTAGATTAAAAAAAGAAGATTGATTAATGATGTAAATTATATGGAAAAACTAAAATGATTAGCCCTGGCATTCTTACATTTTTAGGTATTTAGAGGTAAACAAGCAGGCTTCTTTAGAAGAAGAGTAGCTAAGAAATTCCCTGATGGTCCAGTGGTTAGGACTCCATGCTTCCCCTGCTGAGGGCCCAGGTTCAGTCCCTGTCAGGGAACTAAGATGCTGTAAGCCATGCTGTGCGGCCAAAAAAAAAAAAAAAAAGAGTAGTTAACCCCATAGATTTGATTAGACTAGATTATAATTACAGAAAGGACACCTCCATTTTATAGAAATCTCCTGTGGTTTAAATAAGGTAATGTTAGAAACCAAATCAATTAAAGTGGCCATTAATTGTTAGCTAAGCCTCAGGTATTTAAGTTGTTATGTGGGGTTAAAGAAGGTATGTTAAACCAGTAATTTTTGATTGTGTACTGTATTTTGCCAAACTTTTTCCCCCCAAAATGCAGTTCTAGGAAGCCACCATCATTCTAGATATAATGATAGCTGTAATTAATCATGTCCTGCTTTCAGCAAATGAAATTGTAAATGTTCTGTTAGCCAAATTTTCAATTCCCCATAGGACTCTGTCCCATTTCCCATGGACAGGTAAAGACATTTCTGTTGTCATTTTATCATTATTGATATTCTGGAGACTCACCCTTTAAAATTGATCCCATTCAGCAGAAGATTTAGAACCAAGGATTAGAAATTAGAAATGCTAGCATATTTTTGGTGGTATTATATTCTTGGTCAGCTCATTTATCTGTTCTGATTTCCCCTGAGGAGATCTTGGCTAACTGCTTATATAGATACCAAATTTAGACTCCAGGATCTATGCAAAAGGCTATTGCTGCCATTTGCAATGAGTAAAGCATCTTTTGTCTCCAATTTTGCAGGTGTAAAGAAGTGAATAAACGGAGACCCCGAAGTTTGCTAGAGAAACTACGCTGGGTGACCCTTGGCTACCATTATAACTGGGACAATAAGGTATTCAGATTTTCTTGCTAATTCCATTGATTTTCATTTTTATGCTTCTTGGGCCCACATAGTTTGACTTCTTTCTGGCCAAGCTTAAAGTATCAGATTATCCATTTGTGGGAAGGTTTCTTTAATTTATTCCCTCCTTTAAAATCCTTTTGATACAGAATCTGAAGAGAAATAATTTTTCAAGAGAAAACTACTTTTTCATGTGCTCTCAGATTATATTATTTCATCAGAAGTCATTGATGCTTTCTCTGGGGAGGTTTCAGGGGTACAGATTTTTCTTTACTGTATTCATGAGGAGTATTCAGGTATAATCTTCAGTCCCACTGTTATTTAGTGTTTGTTGATTTTTCATGTTTTGTGTAACGTGGGCCTGGAGTGAAAGCAGCTCCACGTACTTACAGTGTTCTCTTCCATCAACTCACAAAAGAACTTTCAAGATCTCGATTCCTTTGACTGCTGTATAAGATCTGTGCAGGGGAGAGATGGGAAAGAATGTTCCATGTTTTCTTGAGGTACAATTTTTTCTTTCCTGACCCTTGCGCTTCAGAAAATGCCTCCTTTATCACTGGCATCTCAGTGCCACTTTTCTCAGTGAGGTGTTTACCGCCAAAAGGACTTAATTCTGAGGATAAACTGAATCAAATTGGTATGAACCATCTTCCTACTAACCAGTTACGTTTTAAAAGCTCCATAGTTTCAGTCAACCTGGCTTATTAATAAATGTATTAACTACTCAGAATAGTAATAAATATTGCTCAGAACTATTCATGATGTAAGTCTTATTTTCAGTGATACAGCTTTAACGGAAAACCAGACATCTGTATTTGGGGAAATGGCCGTGTGGTTTTCTTCTGGTTAGACAGCCTCGATTTGAATCCTGCCTTCAATATGGATAGTGTCTAACCTCACAAGATGGTTGTGAGGATTAAATGATTAATGCCTTCATACTGATTACAGTAGTGCCTGACTGTTCTAAGCAGTTAAATTCATTAACACAATAAATACTAGCTTATTGGTTTTAAGGTACTACTTTTATTGTAGATACTGTTATTTCCCAAGGACCTCAAAGTTAGCCTCACTTAACTAAGAAAAGCATGGTGTGAAAATAGTCAAAAAACACTGAATGGTTAATCAGAGAAAAGTAAAAGAGAGACAAGAAACAAGAGTAGTGCATAGGGAATTCAGGTAGGGATAAAAGCCCAAAAAGGTGATTGTTTTGTTGTAGCAGAGACGATCTAGTGCTATAAGTCGTTGCTCTTTTGGAGGACTAAAACAAAATGGTAGAGAGAACCTTCTCTAACTACACTTATAATTTTGAGAAATTAAATAGGAGCTCTTATTTGTAGTACAAAAAAGAAAAGAAAAAAGTAAAACAGATTCCAACTGAAGAGGCTTGGCCATCCATCAGAGACTTCTCAGAAAAGTCTGATTTTTCTGATCAGATTTGAGGTTGGTTGAATAAGAGGACTGAGAGAGGAGCCTCAGACCAAGGAGGAGTGTCAGATGCTGCCGGCTCACAGAGCCCTCAGACTCGTCTGCCGCCTTGTTCTCAGAAATTGTGTGTCTTTTGTATAGAGAGTGTTCTGGCCTTTAAGAGTTGTGACCCTTAGGTACGAAAAATAGAGGCAGTTCAGGAAGGTAAGTGCTGAAAATTACTTCCATTTTAAGGTCCTGTCTTGACCACAGTGTAGGTCAGTTTAAATGTTTTGAGCATGTCAGCCCATCAGATTGACCAATGAAATCACATGAAACTACGTTGCAGACTAGTTTTTAATTGATAGACTTTTTACCTTCTGTCCCAGGATCCCATCCAGGATACAGTACATTTAGTTGGCATGTTTCCATAGGCACCTCTTGGCAGTGACAGAGTTCTGAGTTGCCTTTTTACCCTAAGAGAACTCTCATGTTTGGAATTAGAGTGGGCGTCCCTGGTAGCTCAGCTGATAAGGAATCCACCTGCAATGCAGGAGACTCCAGTTTGATTCCTGGGTCGGGAAGATCTGCAGGAGAAGGGATAGGCTACCCACTCCGGTATTCTTGAGCTTACCTGGTGGCTCAGCTGGTAAAGAATCTGCCCGCAGTGTTGGAGACCTGGGCTTGATCCCTGGATTGGCAAGATCCCCTGGAGAAGGGAAAGTCTGCCCACTCCAGTATTGTGTCCTGGAGAATTCCATGGACTGTATGGGGTCGCAGAGTCAGACACGACTGAGCAACTGTCAGAGAGAGGTGTAATTGCTTTGTATGTTGACTCCATGCAGGGTGAATTTGTTGGATTTATCACCACATAGCACGGTGCCTACCATATCATAGATGCTAAGTGTTTTGAATTGGCTCAGTATTCAATTACTGGATGCCTCAAAAATGTGTGGCTATTAAGAAGACAAACTTTTATTTTTGTGTATAAAAAGCTTTATGTATAAAAGAAATAGGCTACAAGGATATATTGTACAACACAGGGAATATAGCCAATACTTTATAATAACTATAAATGGAGTATAATCTGTAAAAGTTTTGAATCACTGTGTTGTATATATGAAACTAGTGTTGTAAATGAATGATACTTCAATAAAAAAAGTTTTAAGGGCTGAACTAATATTACATGTGGTAGAGAACAGACTTGTGGTTGCCACGGGGGAGGGGGTGGGGAAGGAGGGGTTGGGAGTTTGGGGTTAGCGGGTGCAAGCTATTGTATATAGAATTGATAAACTAACAACAAACAAGGTCCTGTACAGCACAGGGCACTATATTCAGTATCTTGTGATAAACCGTAATGGAAAAGAATGTAAGAAAGAAGTGTGCATAGGTATAACTGAATCACTTTGCTGTACAGCAGAAACTGACACAACATTGTGAATCAGTCAGTCAATATACTGCATGTAAATTAGATGATTTTAAAGTGGTAATTAATTTTATGCCACAGTTTCCTGTTTTCCTGAGATCATTGTTTATTTTTCTTATTTTCCCTGCTTTTATCAAAGAGATACTCAGCAGATCATTATACACCTTTCCCTTCTGACCTGGCTTTCCTCTCAGAGCAAGTAGCTGCTGCCTGTGGATTTCAGGGTTTCCGAGCTGAAGCAGGTATCCTGAATTACTACCGATTAGACTCCACACTGGGGATCCATGTAGACAGATCTGAACTAGATCACTCCAGACCCCTGCTGTCATTCAGGTGAGTTGGGTCTGGGGATTTTGAATTACTTTTTATCATTTCATTCCTTTTTATAAAGCATTTTTAAGCTTAAATAAATAAAAACATTAAATTTTTTAAATGGGTGAACTCAATAATCTTTCACTTCTGGGCATCTCAGCAATGTAGCGTATGTAAAATTAACATCGCCCTTTTGAGTAATGACCAAGTTACAATTAATATTTCTGTTTAACATGCATGGATTCTGTCTTTCGTAATGAGAGGTATTGTCACTGTCTGTGGAATAGATGAATGGTAAAGGCCATAAGACAAGGGAGCGATCTTTTTGAAATAGAGAAGAGGAAAGCACAGAAGCCTGAGTAGTTTACTCTCCTTGTCTCCCTGAATGTAAGTTTATATTTTTGCAGAGTGCTGCACCTGTATCTCCAGAGGAAAATGCCTGAACAGAATCTTATTAACTGCCTTATCTTTAAAGTGAACAGAAATGATAAATATCTAGTAAAAAAAAAAAAACCCAAATAAATTTTTATTTGCTTGTTTAATTGCTTCAAAATCTATTTTGCAGCAGTTCTGTGGGCTCTAGTAAGTTTAAATAGCAGACAACAGACTAGTCACTCACAGACACAAACCAGAAAAGAAGGATCTTAGAACAGTTTAAAAAGGAGGATTGGGACTTCCCTGGCACTCCACTGGTTAGGACTTGGTGCTTTCATTGCCATGGGCCTAGTCTCAATCCCTGATTGGGGAATTAAGACCCCATGAGCCGCACAGCACACACACCCCCCATCCCAAAAGGAGTATTTGGAAGCAATAAGGTTCAAGCTGAAATTAGAAAACTAGTGCAGTTGGCAGTTAACTTTCCCAACCGTGGCTAATAACAGAAACTTACTATTGTGTATTGTTTTACTTTTTCGTAGCTTTGGACAGTCTGCCATCTTTCTCCTGGGTGGCCTCAAAAGAGACGAAGCCCCCATCCCCATGTTTATGCACAGTGGTGACATCATGATAATGTCAGGTTTCAGCCGCCTGTTGAACCATGCAGTCCCGAGGGTCCTTCCCAGTCCAGAAGGGGAAAGCCTGCCTGGCTGCCTCAGGACACCTCTCCCAGCTGACCTCCCCAGAGACTCAGTGGTGGAGCCCTGTTCTGTGGAGGACTGGCAGGTGTGCGCCAGCTACTTGAAAGCTGCTCGTGTTAACATGACCGTCCGGCAGGTGCTGGCCGTGGGTCAGGACTTCCCTTTGGAGCCCACGGAGGAGAATGAAAGAGACATCACCACAGAAGGGTCCTGCCATCTGGATGATGACAATAGCCAAGTCAAACGAGCGAGGTTAAACCCTGACTGCTGAAAACTTGAAGAGCCCTTTCTTGTACTCCTGCAGGTTCTACAGGAAGTGGCTGTGCTGATTTGTATTGCCATCAACTTTAGCACCAAGACAAGCCAGAAAACAGAGACAGGGAAAAAACTCACCATTGATCACACTGTTGCCTTAGAACTCATCCAGAAGAGGAAGCTGATTAGCCACTTTGTTCAGAGAAGTGTTTGACATTGTCCAGTCCTGGTTAGGTTTTGGTGCTAAAGTACGGAAAAGTCCAAGAAGGTATGACCTTCCACAAGAGCCTTCTCAGCCTTGCCATCACCTTTGAGTGAGGTAGAAGTGAGTTTCCATGTCTCTGGAATCTTTAAATACCTCAAGTTTTGTTGATGGGAAACATTATTCTCCTTCCACCACCCTATCTAGGGATTTGTGGTAAAATTGTGGTTCCATGAACCGACTATTAGTCTTACTTTAATTCTTCCAATCAACATTGAATTCTTTGGACTTCTCTGGTCTTCACAGAAGAATCCTATACACATAACTGGAAATCACATCTCCTAGAAAAGAAATTAATCCCAGCTATCTCTCTTGCCTAAAAGGTAAACACACATAAACCCAAGGAAAGAGGAACAGTAGTTTCTCCAGATGTCTTTTGGGTCTGTAAACATTTCTGTTGGCTTTTAAATGCAATTTTAATTGTTGGACTAAAAAAAATCCTAAGGGTATTCTGTAACTTTTCTCCATGAATAAACTTACTCAATTTTAAATTAAAGATCTGTATCTGTGTTTGAGGGTAAATGTATCTGGGATTAGTTTTTTTCCTATTTTCACTTGCTGTATTGTTCATGCTGTTGAAGCCCTGTAGCTGTTTCTGCCCTAAGTATTTGTAGCTGTCTCACAGGAGAGAATGTTCCTTGACATTCTAGTCACTCTTTTTTTTTTTTTTTTGGATTATATACAGTATGGAAAATGCATGAAGCACTGAATTTTAATCTATGTCACCCCACTACTCAACTCAGTATATCCTGATCCTTTAAGTTACCTTATGTTTCTCTGGACCTCAGTTTCCTCATTCATAAAATGAAGATAATGTCTACTGCCATCTTCCTAGATGGATGTTGCTATGTCAAACAGTAATGGAAATTTAGTGCCCCTTTCTAGGAACATAATATTGCCAATATTTTATTACTGTATAGACTCTTACAAAACACCCCAGCTTATCTGTGTGAACGACTGACCAGAAGCTACTTTGTTACCTGCTGCTTGTGACATGACTTACCAAACTTTGATTTCTCCTCTGTCCTGCCCTTTTTTTTTCTTGAGTGTTAAATAATTGAGTTTATATTGTAATCTTTGGTGGGTTTTTTTAGAGGAATAAAAATGAACAGATTCACCCTTTATGTGTAGCTGGGTTCTAAAATTAGTTCATAATAGGATAATTTCATGTAATTAAAATTACCACTGAGAAAAAGTCCCTTAAATTTTCCATAATATACATTATATGAACACTGTGTGCATTATATGTGACTCACTGAAAACCAACATGTCATTCAGTAAATCCATCAGTCAACTTACCCTTCAGCATTTGAATAGATTGTTGTTTAGTCAATTGATTGTCAGATGAAGGTGTTGGCTTGTGGTCAGGGACAGTATTTTACAAAAAATGCATATGCAAACTGAATATGGAGTGAGATAGGTATGCTGTGAGAAACTGAGGCCAGCCAAGAGGATAGCAGGTTCCGCTCACCCAACCAGGCTTCCTCTAAGGCTGTGCCCATGAACTCATTTGGGAGTGGAGGGGGCTGAGCAGAGCTGTTTGCACAGTTCAGTTCTCGTTTTTATGTATATTTACTTCTGTGAGGCACATGTAGTTGAACATATATATAATGCAACTCCACTTTGACACAGGAATCTATGCAACTCGAGAAAAAGGGAATAAACTGGTGATGATTCTCATCCAATTTGAAAAAGCAAGAGACTTCCAGAAAAACATCTATTAACTGCTTTATTGACTATGCCAAAGCCTTTGACGGTGTGGATCACGATAAACTGGAAAATTTTGAAAGAGATGGGAATACCAGACCACCTGACTTGCCTCTTGAGAAATCTGTATGCAGGTCAGGAAGCAACAGTTAGAACTGGACATGGAACAACAGACTGGTTCCAAATAGGAAAAGGAGTACATCAAGGCTGTATATTGTCACCCTGCTTATTTAACATATAGAGTACATCATGAGAAATGCTGGGCTAGAGGAAGCACAAGCTGGAATCAAGATTGCTGGGAGAAATATCAATAACCTCAGATATGCAGATGACACCACCCTTATGGCAGAAAGTGAAGAAGAACTAAAGAGCCTCTTGATGAAAGTGAAAGAGGAGAGTGAAAAAGTTGGCTTAGAGCTCAACATTCAGAACACTAAGATCATGGCATCTGGTCCCTTCACTTCATGGCAAATAGATGGAGAAATAGTGGCTGACTTTATTTTTCAGGGCTCCAAAATCACTGCAGCCAATGGTGATTGCAGCCATGAAATTAAAAGACGCTTACTCCTTAGAAGAAAAGTTATGACCAACCTAGGCAGCATATTGAAAAGCAGAAACATTACTTTGCCAACAACAGTCCATCTAGTCAAGGCTATGGTTTTTCCAGTAGTCATGTATGGATGTGAGAGTTGGACTAGAAAGAGGGCTGAGCGCCGAAGAATTGATGCTTGAGAACTGTGGTGTTGGAGAAGACTCTTGAGAGTCCCTTGGGCTGCAAGGGGATCCAACCAGTCCATCCTAAAGGAGATCAGTCCTGAATATTCATTGGAAGGACTGATGTTGAAGCTGAAACTCCCAATACTTTGGTCACCTGATGCAAAGAGCTGACTCATTTGAAAAGACCCTGATGCTGGGAAAGATTGAAGGCAGGAGGAGAAGGGGAAGACAGAGGGTGAGATAGTTGGATGGCATCACCAACTCAATGGACATGAGTGAGCAAGCTCTGGGAGTTGGTGATGGACCGGGAGACCTGGAGTACTGCAGTCCATGGGGTCGCAAAGTCAGACACAACTGAGTGACTGAACTGAACCAGAAATTTTCTAAGTCAAGGGGCAACAAACTGTAACTCACCTCCTGTTTTTGTACAGCTATGAATAGTGTTTACATTTTTAAATGAGAGGGGGTGTATTAGAAGAATAATATTAGTGATACATGAAAATTATATGAAATTCTTGTTCATAAATAAAGTTTTATTGGAACACAGCCACACTTAATTCATTTATACAATCCATGGAGTCTCGAAGAGTCAGACATGACTGAGCAACTAACGCTTTGTTTTCAAGCTGGTCTTAACCCCTATGCTGTTTTCACTTAATTAAAAGGTTAGCGTATTAGAGTAGGGAAAAAAAATAAAAACCCTAATACCCTAGGTATATTTTACTAAGGCAAATTAGACTGGTAATGAGGTGGAAAGGAGTCCGAAGAATGGTTATTGATCTCAGTGTGAGTGAAGGGCTGGCGGACATCAGTAGGAAAGACACCTCACCTGTTTTCTCCACTTCAAAGATTACAGTGGAAAAAGCAATGCAAATCTAGTTTCTTAGCCTGGGTAGTAAATGTTTATCGACATTGCTTTTGATCAACTATCCTATCCAAACTTGAGCCCTCATAAGATGAGTTTGTTGGCTGTCAATTAGTTTTATTGGTAAAACAAATTTCTCACTATATCAGTCGATCATAGAGGAAATCAGTCCTGAATATTCATTGGAAGGACTGATGAAGCTGAAGCTCCAATACTTTGGCCACCTCACGTGAAGAACTGACTCATTGGAAAAGACTCTGATGCTGGGAAAGATGGAAGGCAGGAGGAGAAGGGGACGACAGATGATGAGATGGTTGAATGGTATCACCGACTCAATGGACATGAGTTTGAGCAAGCTCCAGGAGATAGTGAAGGACAGAGGAACCTGATGTACTGCAGTCCATGGAGTCGGACATGACTAAGCAACTGAACAATAACGATAAAATCACCTGGGTGAGGCCTGCCTTTCCTACCCTATTCAAAATCTCACTCCCACTGGTGTTCCTCATTTTCTTTACAACACTATTTTTGATAGCATTTATGACATAAAACTGCATTATAAGAAATAAGGAAATAATATTATTGTTCCCCACACACACTAGATTCTGAGTGCCCTGAGGCAGGCGTGCCCTAGTTCTCTAGAAGCGTGCCTGGCACAGAGTAGTTTCTCACTGCACATCAGTATCTGTCGACTGAATGGATGCCCAGTGTTGATGGGGTGTGTGAGAAGGAGCATGCATGCATTGCTGCTGCTAAGTCACTTCAGTCGTGTCCGACTCTGTGCGACCCCATGGACGGCAGCTCACCAGGCTCCGCCGTCCCTAGGATTCTCCAGGCAAGAATACTGGAGTGGGTTGCCATTTCCTTCTCCAGTGCATGAAAGGGAAAAGTGAAAGTGAAGTTGCTCAATCGTGTCCGACTCGTAGCGACCCCATGGACTGGAGCCTACCAGGCTCCAAGAGTACTGGAGTGGGGTGCCATTGCCTTCTTCTCATGCATGCATTGCTGTAGTATAAATTGATAAAGCCATTATATCATCAGTGTTTCCCTCAATTTTGACCCAGCAATTCTACTTCTAGGTATCTTCCCTATAGAAATACCTGTCCAGGACACAAAATGTTACATGTAAAAAGATGTTCATTCCTGTGTTCATAATGGTGGAAAACTGGAAACAACCCAAATGTTAATCAGTAGGAAAAGAGTTGTTTGGATTAAGGTTCATACACACTATGAAATATTAATGCTATGGAGCCCTTCGCAAGAATGTACAGACATGAAAAGGGCTCTAAGATATATTGGATATCTTGGTTATTGAAATTTTCAATAACTTTCAATTGGTTATTGAAAAACATGAAATGGTAGAATTCTATGTACAGTGTAAAAACTAATACGTAAAAACTAAACAAGACTGTTATCTGTAGATACATGTACCTGTGTGTAAAGATGGGAAAAAAGATACATCCAAATGTAATGGGAGGAGGAGGATGGGCAGGTGGTAGAAGGGACTTTTTACTCTCTAGGTTTTGTGTGTGGTCTGATTTTTTTAAGAACATATTTATGCACTACTCATATAATTTTTTAAATTATGCATAGCAAACCCTGTAAAGAATTATATGCAATAATTATATGAAAAATGGAGGAAATTCATCTTTTTTTCCCCAGACTCTCTGTTAAGTTTCCTCTTATAAATAAGAACAGGTACTCTGTTAAGTGGGCTTCCCAGGTGGTTCTAGTGGTAAAGAACCTGCCTGCCAATGCAGAGACTCGGGTTCAGTCCCTGGGTCGGGAAGATAGATCCCCCGGAGGAGGGCATGGCAACCCACTCCAGTATTCTTGCCTGGAGAATCTCATGAAACAAGGAGCCTCACAGGCTACAGTCCACAGGGTAGCAAAGAGTCAGACACGACTGAATTGACTTAGCATGCACACACTCTGTTAAGTGATGCAGAAAGCACACAGTTTCAGCTACTCCCACAAAGGTTTCTGGGTTGGGTTCTCCAGGGGCTGACTAGGGAACGTGTGATTCTATCCATCCAGGCAAGAGAACCAGGCTCTATCATGTTTGGGTCTGTCCTTAGCTCAGGTGGCTCACTGCACCTGGAGACCTTGTTCTCCATCCACTGTGGAAACACCAACGTGGGTTTTGGTTGCTAGGGCAGTAAATAGTCAGCCTTAAGGTTGAACCAACTGATGAGGGCCACAGTCATCCTCTGAAAAGGATTACTATATTCTAGGGATGTTACTGGACAGATAAAATTGAAGTCTACAGGGCACTAAATTTATTATCTGTTAGCTCTGTGGTGAGGGAAAGCAGGAGGAGAGACAAAATCTGCTGTTTGGGGCACACTGGTGTGTGTTCGTGCATGTCTACTTCATAGCATGTGTTCCCTTTTGTTAGGTGTTAACTGTCCTATCCCCAAAGTGACATTAGGCCTGAACATGTGCCCAACTGCTTGCCGGCTACTCACTGCTCCCATCAAAAGGAATCAAGCACTTCCTGGGAGTCACCAGTTAGAGGCCCTACACACTTTGCGTCTTCATTTTTAGGAGGTGCTCAACACAAAGGCTCTGGTCTCAACAGCTGGAAAACAGTCAACTAACCACCTTGCCTGGGTTCTGGCCGTGAAAGATTCTTCTCTTATCTCTGAAGACAACCATGCCATGTCTGTGTCATTATCCAACTAGTCCTGCCTTTGGAGGCATCACATGGTGGAAGAACTGCCTACAGGAGTTGAAGAAACATCAGCTTTGCTGCTGTCAGGCAGGCAGCAGCAGCCCTTGTTATTTATTAACCCAGCATCTCTGCAGCGTGAGTCACTGTGTTTTGTGAATGTGATGGGCAGTGTTTCTGCCCTCGGGTCTACAGTGAGTGGGAAAAACACCTCCATAAACAGGTAATAAAATATGCTGTGATGAGCCAAGAAAAAGGTGTAGCCAGAGGGGCATCTAACAGCTGGGAGGAAAAGCCTTCCTACAGAAAGGGACATAATAGCTGGCAAAGAATGAGCTGGCCACAGCTTCACTACCCTCCCGTGTGGCTAAAGACCTTTTATTATCTCTATTGTTTCTTTGGTCTTATGGGAATAAAGGCATCTGGAAACTTTTGAAGACCTTTTCAAACCTTCATAGTTGACGATCTGGTACGATTCATTCATTCTCTTCACAGCCCTTAGCAATGTCTGCTGTCATACCTTTTGTTCTATTATGTGGGTCCTCCAAAGAAAAATCTAAGAGCAGGCCTTCCTGTGTGTTATTCATTGATAATTCCCTGACATCTAGAATATTGCTTGCATGTGCATGCGTGCTAAGTCGCTTGGCCTTCCTGTGTGTTATTCATTGATAATTCCCTGACATCTAGAATATTGCTTGCATGTGCATGCGCGCTAAGTCGCTTCAGTCGTGTCTGATTCTTTGCGACCCTATGGGCTGTAGCCTGCTAGGCTCCTTTGTCCATGGGATTCTCCAGGTAAGAATACTGGAGTGGGTTGCCATGCCCTCCTCCAGGGGATCTTCCCCACACAGGGATCGAACCCAAGTCTCTAAAGACTCTTGGGAGTCCCTTGGACTGCAAGGAGATACAACCAGTCCATCCTAAAGGAAATCAGTCCTGAATATTCATTGGAAGGGCTGATGCTGAAGCTGAAACTCCAATACTTTGGGCACCTGATGCAAAGAACTGACTCATTTGAAAAGACCCTGATGCTGGGAAAGATTGAAGGTGGGAGGAGAAGGGGAGAACAGAGGATGAGATAGTTGGATGGCATCACCAACTCGATGGACATGAGTTTGAGTAAACTCTGGACGTTGGTGATGGACAGGGAGGCCTGGCGAGCTGGAGTCCATGGGGTCACAGAGAGTCGGACATGACTGAGTGACTGAGCTGAACTGAACTGAGCACCACCTGGGCAGCCCATTGCTTGTACATAGCTGCTCAATAAAATACTGTTGAATGATAGAAGAAAAATTTCCCAAGCAGCCTTTTGTGAGGGATTTACTGCTTATCCTGAGCAGGAATGTGGCTAGCAAAGGCATTTCCGGTGTCATCAGCCTAACCCTATCCAAGTGCTCCTCATGCCTTAATGAGGAACCATTCTGCTGTAAGACACAAGCCTATCAAGTTACGAAAAGTACCCAAGGACAGGAAATGCAGAGCCTCCCGGAGAACTAGAGGCCCAAAAGTCCCCTGGACCACAGCAGCTCCCATACTTCCTCCCTCCCTCTCCCTCCCTAGTCTCTGCCTGTGTCTGCTTCCTGGGTCTGCAGACCCTTTTCTGATTTTCCTTACACAAAGCTGCTCCTGAAGTTGCCACTTCAGCCTTCCAGGTTGGGTGCAAATAGGTAATCAACCCAGATCCAAACTGCTGGAAGAAAATCTGCTTGGTATTCTTCCGGTCCCTCGTGTTCCCTGATCTGGTCAGCAGCGGCCAGAGATGCCGTGACACTTTGCTCATCAAAATCAAAGAAGGACACAGGACTTCCCTGGTGGCCCAGTGGTTAAAGAACCTGCCTTGTAATGCAGGGGACACGGGTTCGATCCCTGGTTGGGAACTAGGATTCCACATGCTGAGGACCAACCAAGTCCATAGGCCACAACTACTAAGCCCGTGCGTCCTAGAGCCCTTGCTCTGCAACAAGAGAAACTGCTGCCTTGGGAAGCCCGAACACTGGAACTAGAGAAAGCTTGTGCATGCCAGAGAAGAGCCAGCACAGTTAGAGATAAATTAATTAATTTAATACATACATGTATATATATATATATTTTAAAGAAATCGAAGGATGATGGGTGGAAGGAAAGGAAATGATTAGTGGAAGAAATGATTGGCATCTCTACCAAATTTCCTTCTAGAATGAAGTGCTGGAGAAGGTTAACCCCGGATCACTGGACTGGGAGATAATAGAAGGGGGAACCTATCCATGGCTTTGCCCAAGCCCCTTCACCAGAGGGTATACTCCTGGGGCTCCCCCAGACAA
This sequence comes from Giraffa tippelskirchi, assembly GCF_054371585.1. Classification (NCBI taxonomy): domain Eukaryota; kingdom Metazoa; phylum Chordata; class Mammalia; order Artiodactyla; family Giraffidae; genus Giraffa; species Giraffa tippelskirchi. The sequence continues at coordinate 148,697,768 of NC_137281.1, read as the reverse complement.
CATTCATCAGTTGCCCCCGTGACATCCCCCTGGCTTGTCGCCTCTTGGGCTTTGTTGAAAAGTTGGAGATGGGGGTGAGTCATACACTGCCCCCTCAGCCCCATTACTTGGGAGACCAGAGGTGACTGAGGCGCTTTCAGCCAGAAAAATATAATTTAAGGGCCTGGCATCTGGCTGGGAGCAGAGAGCTGTGTTGCCATGGCAATGCCTCGCTTCATTTAACAGCAGCATATCCCTGAGTTTGGTCACATCCACACTTAGGCACATACAGCTCCCTGTCAGCAGCCCCCGCGATGCGCACACATATACCTCTGGCAGAAATCCCTCTGCAGAAGCGAAACCCATTCCTGAGCCTGCCTCCCTGTCATAGACACCCACGCCCATACCCTTTTCTGCAATACCTCGGCCAATCGTGTGGGCTGCAAAAGCACCCCCAGACGGCACGGAGCCTCAAGGAAATTTAGAGGGCTAGATGAGTGCAGAGCCCCTGAGACAGGTCCACACGGAAGCCTGCCGGGGTCCATATGCTTTCCAGCCTTCCTAACACACATCAATCTTCCTTTATAAATCTCCTTTATGCGTCTCCAACCCTTTGTAAATCTCTAACCCTTTAATGATGCCCAAGAGCATAGGAAAGAGAGGAATAGCGGCGTTTGGTGCACAAATGCTTCTTTATTTTCTAAAGAGGAAAGAGGTTAGGCCAAAACCCTGCAGGTACTTACTCAGAGACCCCTAAGTACCTGCTAAGCTTCTGTTTCTGCCCCTCCCTTAACTCAGGCAGCAGTGGACAGGATGGATCAGGGCAGGGAGACCTGGAAGCACAGGGATGTTCATAGCAATGCTATTTGTGGAAGTGAACAACCAGAAACAGACTAAACATCCTTTCACAAAGAATAGGTAAATAAATTTAGAGAAAGAGCAAAGAAAGAAACTATAGATATTTCAGCAGATTCCCAATGATAAGAAATAAATGTCATCAGACTTGGAAATAGCTGCAAATGTGAAATAGATGTGCATATTATTACTGAGCAATCAAAATGGATGACGGGATTGTCTGTTCTCTTCTGGATCTCTGCCACTGCTTGCTGATCATTAAGTAATTTTCAGAACCACATGTCCACCCATAAAATGTAATGATTCTCCTTGATGAGGTCTTTGTGAAAAAAAGAAAAAAAAAGTGATGATTTCACACTTACACAATATTCCTGCAAAGATGGTTTGGTCCACTGGCATTGAGGATTTAATAAAACAGGGCCCACAAGGCAAAGAAAAAGAAGATGAACTAAAGAGAAAACAGAACATCTCCGTTTTAACATGGCAAGTTTGAAGCATCACGATTCCCAACATGTCTTGTTATGTGCAGAGCACAGTGCAAAGCGTCAAGTTCCCGGACACACCAGGGAGAAGCAGAAAAAGAACTAAGGCTATTAGAAAGATGCCAGCGATGGAGACGTCACCTGGGGTGCCAAACCCACAGGAAAGAAAGAGGTCCCAGGTCACATGCCTGGGATAGGACCACAGACAGGTGGAAGGGAAGACTATGAGGAAGGGAACTTCCTCCTCACTCCTGACATTCTCTTCCAGAGAAGGAAGCTTAACTAGTGGAACTTCTGGAACTCCCTCTGCCCCACTGCTCCAGTGACTTGCTGTTAACTTTGGAAAGAATATCTGGGCACCTTTGACTCAGCCCACATCTTGTTTCTCTTGGATAACTGTTCTCCCCCGCCCTTCTTGCTTTTACTCTTTTTTTTCTTTAAGGAGTAGGCATTTTATTGATTTATTTCAGAACAATAAAGACCTTTATTACCCAAACTGAGATAGGAAGGAAGAGGGTTTATTTTTGTGTGTTTATTCTGTCTTTAGGCCCCGCCGTGAGACTTGCAGGATCTCAGTTCGCCAACCAGGGATTGAACCTGTGGCCCCCGCATTGTGAGTACAGAGTCTTAACCACTGGACTGCCAGGGGAGTCCCTGCTTTTACCCTTAAAGGGCAGGAGGTCTGTCTCCAGTCAGTGTTGGGACTGAGTGGGTAGGTCTGCTTAAATTCTTAGGCTCGGTATTAGCAAACTCCATTGGCTAAAGAACGGTCTCTGACCACCAATAAAGGTACTATTTCACCTTCCATACTTACTTTTGTTTTATGCCTTGACTTATGCAAAACTCAGGTGGAAATAAGAATGCTAACATTTGGGAGCCACTTGAAGCCTGTCGCAGTTATTCGCTGCGGCATAACAAACTACCCGCAGACTTTGTAACTTAAAATGACAAGTGTGTTTTATCTCACACTGTTTCCCAGGGGCGGCTTAGCTGAATGGTCATGAGGCTGCAGGTCAGGGCTGCCGTGGTCTGAAGCTTGTTCAGAGCCAGAGCACCAGCTTCCAGCATGGCTGTTGGCTGGAGGCCTCAGCTCCACCCTCTGCGGCCTCTCCACAGGGCTGCCTGAGGGGCCCCTGACCCAGGAGGGCTCCTCCAGGGCAGAGATCTAACTGACAAAGGGGGGGACGTCACCATGCCTTTATAACCTAGCTTCCAAAGGCAACCACCATCACTTTTCTCTGTATTCTTTAGAAGGGAGTCCAGCCCAGAAGGGGAATTCAGCTACATCTCTCCAGAGGAGTGTCAAAGAACTCAGGGATCGTTCTTAAAACCACAGAGTCTTCGACAGAGGAAAAGCGACTCTGCTCTCTCACATAAGAAGCCAGGCAAGAGCTGGAGAAGGAGATGCCATTTGTTCAAGCCCATTTTTTTTTTTTGGCTGAGCCTGCCTGGTGGCACATGAGATCCTTGTTCCCTGACCAGGGATCAAACCTGTCCCCACTGCACTGGAAGTGCAGAGTCTTCACCACTGGACCGCCAGGAATTCCCCATTCAAACAGCTTTTATTGTCCACTAGCTTCTGGGCTTCAAGCTGGATATCACGTGGAAAGATGAGTAACACAAGACCCTTCGCTGAGTATCTGGGTGAAACCAGACACTTCTTTGACTCCCTCCTTTGACCACGTCCCTACCCTCGAGGTGACTCATCCACAGGCCCTGCAGAGGGGCCTAGCCAGAGCATTTGACCCCCTTCTAGACTGTGCTCTGAGCACCCAAGATCCACAAATGCTCTTCCCAAATGGCCCAAGCCTCCTCCCTGCGCCTTGCAGTCCTCATCCTCGGGGTCATTTTCCCACCAATGTATGCACCCCCAGCCCACGGGCTACTTGCTGGGGTGTGGACGAAGCTTGGTCATGCAGACTGGGATGTCGTTTATGCACGGTCTGGAGGTGAGGAAGGGACAAGAAGAGAAGGAGCGCGGCCTGGGGGATGGGGGGCGGCGGCCAGACGAGAGGTCAGTTAGACGCACACAGGTGAATGTGCCCACAGCACACCAGGGGCGTTCCTTTTCTTCCTAGCTTGCCAGTGCCCTTGTCTATCATCTAGCAAGCCTGTCTCAGCCGAGGGCCGATGCGGGTCAGAGGTTCTCTCCCTTGGAGGCACCCCTTTGTGGCCAGGGACCAGCAGAGCTTCAACAAGCAGCAAGGTGGCACTTCTGAGCCCAGGCCTCCCTCTAGTGGCCAGTCCGGGGACAACAGTGAGAGGCTTCTGGCCACCCTTCTGAATGGACACCCCTTCCAGAACCTGCTCTCCAAAAACGCTATCTGATCCCGTGGTGCTTGGCTTAGACACCTCAAAAACAAAGCAAAATTTCTCAAGCTCCATGGCCCCCGCGTTGGTCTTCGAGGGAAAAGCAAAGCGCACGCCTCTGTCCGGTGGACGAGGTCCTTCCCAAAGGTAAGCCAGCCTCCCTCTGCCACCTGTCCCCCCTTCCGCGCCACCACCTCCCCAGCCTCTGCCTCCCGCAGGGCACGCACACCTGCACTTCGGTCAGACCAGAGGGCTGGCTCTTCCCCACGCACCAAGGGCTTTCAAGCCTCTCTATTCTTTTGCTGGCAGTAAACGGCCCACCTCTATTCATCAAACAGGCTCTTACTCTTCACAAAAGACTCATGTCACTTCTTTGTGGCTCCCCTGGGGGAGAATTCTCAGCCCCTCAGAGGGTCTCTTTGAGCACTTTTCTACAGAACAACAGCTAACATGGACTGAGCAGTGATGCCAGTCCCAGCCCTGAGGGCTCTAGTGACATTATTCATTGACTCCTCACTAGAACCCCAAAGCCAGGAGCTACGAGCATCCGCATTCTACAGACCAGGAAACTCACGGGAGCAGGGTTAATCATATGCCCACGGACACACGAGCAGCAAGTGAGAGTCATATTCCCACGGACACACCAACAGCCACAATGCTCTCTTGAGCTCCAAGCCGCCTCCTCCGACCGTGGCTTGTGCACGGGACTTGAGAGCCCCTGTGACTCGTGCCTGGAAAGGCCTCAACCTAGTTTCTGAACCAATGGCAGACAGGAAGGGTTGGCTTTGCCTCCCACGCTTTTTCTCAGGTCCTCTGGTTCTCTGAATCTTGATTCTGAATCTCCCATCTTGTTCCGGGCTCAGAGCCGGTCACACATTGTTAATACGGAAGGGCAGACCCATGGGCATAGTTTGCAGTCTAAAGATTAACTAAGGATAAGAAACAGGGTGTAACTTTGAGCTGGTTGCCAGAACAACTGATTCTTAATTCCCATCTCTAAATTAATAAACCCAAGTCAACCAGGACTATCAGAGTTTGTGCAGCCAGCTGCTCCCAGGGAGGGCTGTCCACGGTCCCCACTGTCCCCCGGCCCCTGGCAGGACCGGCCTGTGTCCCCCCCCCTTCTTCCTCCCGACGGCCTTCTCTGCTCTCTGTGCTCTAATTTAGGCAACAAGCACTAAACAAACACTTTTCTGTCCGCCCGAAGTACTCAGGTTACTAGGCCATTACCATTTCCTTTTTTTTCTTCAAAAGGAAAATACAGGTTTTTTTTTTTTTAATTCTTCCTGGTTATGAAAGTAATAAAGTCTGGTGAAAACTACAAGCACATACATGTTTATAGTAGAAAGTGAAAGTTGTCAGCCATTCCACCAGAACAAGATAATCACTGTTTTCAGTTTAGTTTCTAGCATTCCAGATGTGTGTGTGTGTGTGTTTCTCCATACTAATCTGAGTTGTAAATGAAGACTTTTCTCTTGGCAATTTTATTCCAGCAGTCCTGGATTGAAGTGATGATGCTGCTGTAAGATCCAGGTCAAGAACCATCCAGATTCACCCAAACAGAATTCTCCAGCTTCCGTGGGGGAGGGTGAAGAAGAGGGAACCTTTGGTTCCAGAAGATTCCTGAGGTCCTTACACCAATTGGTCATAAAAGGTCTGTGTATAAAGTGACCTTTACTAAAGCCATAGATAGGAAAGCTTTCTTATAGATTTCCTCGGAGCCAAGCTCCTACTTACTCATATCACCAAAACTAAGGGAATCCACTGATGCGATATTTCCCTTCACAGTAATGAAACTGCTCTCCGGGGTACTTTGCTCTCTTTTCTTTAGAACTCAGCCTAGGATGGCACAGCTTTCATACCTGGTTCCTGCCCAGAGGAGCTCACAGGCTGTGGGAATAGTCCTCCCCCTCTAGGGCAGGAGGCAAATTTCTCCACAAACAGAAAAATGCCAGACCGTGCAAAGCAGGACTCACGCTCCAATGGCTGACTCACATCACCAAACCCCAAGAGACCGAAGCGTGAAACCAGAAAAGCAGTTTAATCATTTTCTAATAAGAAGTAGACTCTGTAAACGGGTTGATAGGCTGCTTGTGTTTGCTGACCAGCAGTTTCTCTCCCTGTGAGCTTATGATTACAAATGAAAATAAAAATAGAAAAATGGTCATGATAACAGTTCCATTTACTCTGTCGAGTGCCTACTGCGTGCTAGGTACTGCGCTGAGCATTTTATCTTCAATTTCTTAAATTAGTCTCCCTACAACAATATACGGCATCGCCGACTCAACGGACATGAATTTGAGCAGGCTCCGGGAGTTGGTGATGGACAGGGAGGCCTGGTGTGCTGCAGTCCACGGGGTCGCAAAGAGTCGGACACGACTGAGAGACTGAACTGCACTGAACAACACTGTACAGTGGGTACTATTTTTATCCCCACTTTGCAACGGGGTTCACAAATGTTTACAGCAAATAAGTAGTGGACCCACAATTCAAACCCAGTTTGTCATGCTCCTGAGGCCCAAGCTCTGAATTTCCCACCCACCTGGCCTCTCCTCCCCTTCTGGGAAACTGGATTGCAATCTGGACTCAGAACAAGAGGGCGTTGTGGGGAGACGAAAACACAACTCAAATGTAATGGGCCTCTTCGGAGCCAATCTCAACACAGTGATGTACAGGGTCTGCATCCCGCATACAGAGCGTCCACTGCAGTAGCCATCGTCCATGGAGGACTTGAGCATCCTCAGATTTAGGTACCCACAGAGGTCCTGGAACCGAGGAACCACTGTACAAAGAAAGCACAGATCTGACGCCAAAATCGCCAATGCAGAAGGTCCATTTTCCTGAAAAGATAAAAGAAAGTAAAGTCGCTCAGTCGTGTCCAACTCTTTGCAGCCCCATGGACTGTAGCCTACCAGGCTCCTCCGTCCATGGGATTTTCCAGGCAAGAGTGGGTTGCTATTTCCTTCTCCAGGGGATCTTCCTGATCCAGGGATCAAACCTGGGTCTCCTGCATTGTAGGCAGACGCTTTACCGTCTGAGCCACCAGAGGTTTTATGAAAAGAAGAGTGAAGAGTTTACACATCATGAAACTTTCTAAATATTCCGTCTCAACATCTCTGTCTTTTTTCCATGTGTCTCTCCCTCTATGGCTTCCCAGGTGGCTCAATGGTGAAGAAACGGCCTCCCAAAGCAGGAGAGGCAGGTTTGAACCCTGGGTTGGAAAGATCCCCTGGAGGAGGGCATGGCAACCCACTCCAGTATTCTTACCTGGAGAATCCCATGGAGAAAGGAGCCTGGAGGGCTACAGTCCATAGGGTCACAATGAGTCCAACACGAGTGAGCAACTAACTGAGCGGGCTCTCCCTCCAGGAAAGGTCCACACCCCTTTCCTCCTCCTGCTTTGCTCTATTCCTCATTCCGTCTTCTGGGACTCCTCCTTGACTTCCCTCCAGATTTCTCCTCCCTCCTTCAAACCTCTATCCTGGTTACCTACCTCAGAGATGACAGATTGATAGCTCCAGGCAGAGCCTGCAAAAGTGTTTCGATTGACTGACACAGTTGTTCAAAAGTTTGAATTAGTGACAAGATTTAAAATTAGCAGGTTTCACACATAAATTTAATTTGCAACTTTAAAATAAAAGGTTTGCTTTTTTTCTTCCCTATGGAGAAACCACTGGTTGGAGCTGAGCAGCACCTGTTTTTTTCTAGAAGCTCAGATTCTTCCCTTTATCAGTCTCCTTCCTTCCCCCCAGCCTGCTGACAATAAGTCTGAAGGTGAGGTGCTCTTTGTCATCGTTTCTATCAACTAAGTTATCGCCTGACCTTTTCGGGTATTGGATTTTCAAATCCCATCTATTTCTTTATTTGGATACCACAGCCTGGTAACTAGCACAGCTAGACTTTACAGCAGTCCTTGGGATGGGTCTTCCTGGCATGTCCACCTTGTAAACGGGACACTGAAGTTCTCTGTGTGTGTGTGTGCTCAGTCACTCACTTGTGTCCGACTCATTGCAGCCCCATGGACTGTAGCCCACCAGGTTCCTCTGTCCATGGAATTTTCCAGGCAAGAATACTGGAGCCGGTCGCCATTTCCTACTCCAGGGGATCTTCCCAACCCAGGGATTGAACCCACGTCTCTTGTGCCTCCTGTATTGGCAGGTGGATTCTTTACCTCTGGGAAGCCCCTCAAAAGACAGTGTCCATCCACAGATGAAAAGGCAACCCATAGAATGGGAGAAAATATTTGCAAATTCCTGATAGAAGGGATTAACACTCGATATACACAGAGCTCCTGCATATTCACCAACAATGTTCAACAATGAAGAAGCAACTAACCTGATGATAAATGGGCATGGTTGCTCGTGGGAAATCATCCAGTGTGTATACCCAAGGAGAACATGCCCTCTGCACTCAACTGAACGCAGAGCAAAGGTCAGGTGTATCTCCTAGAGACTTGCTCTTATCACAGGGTAAAAGTCAGTTGGACAATAAAAAGTGAATTCGTAATGTACCAGATGGTGATAACGTAATATAAAGAGTTTAACATTTGTTCTAAGGTGGGTGCTTCTAATCTGACTTTTATACTTATGATAAGAATAAGCTTAGTGCCTAGTGATTCATCTTTGAAATAAACTTTCTCACTTTTACGTCAAGTTTGGGGATTCATTTAATTATAATCCTTCAACTTGTCAGTTGAACTTTTATTGTTTCTAATGAATCACAGCTTCCATAGTGTTTTGCGGTGGTAGACTGTATTGTTGTTTAAGAGTATTCACTGTTTCTCCCTTGGATAAGATTGTATTTCCTTGCCTTGTTGACATCAGGCTTGCCCTTGTGATTTGTTTGGGGCAGTAACATGCGAGTGGAAGTGATCTGTGTCATCTCTATAGCTAGCAGTTGCTTATCATTGTTCTTTCTTCTCTGGACCACAATGAGGAGAGCCAGGCTCTGGGGTGAAAGCAACATGGAACAGAGCCTACTCCCTGCTGGATAAAGAGCCTGAATGAGAAATAAACCTTTGTCACAGGACTACCCCGGTGGTCCAGGGGCTAAGATTCCGTACTCCCAATGCAGGGGGCCCAGGTTCAATCCCTGGTAGGGGAACTAGATCCCACATTCCCCAACTAAATCCTAGCACAGACAAATTAAAATAATAGGTAAATAAAAATTAAAAAAAAAAACACCTTTGTCACATGCCACTGAGATATCAGGATTGTTTGTTATGGCAGCATAATCCAACCTATCCTAACCAAGACATGGGCAAACAAAGCAAAAATACTAACTCTGATAACACAATAGATTGCAAAGTTGTCCATTTTTTCCTATGTATCAAAATGATTTATATTTTCTCATTCATTAAGAAGTAAATACCAGAAGTTTAAACTGATAAAGTAATTACATACTCATGAACGCTCTATAATGCTCTATAACAATGATATATAAAATTACAGCTACATATACCAGATACACACAAATCACCCTCCCAGGACAAAGCTTACACAGGAAACTGTCAACGTTTGCTTTTTTGCAATTCCCCTTTCAAGCACCCATTGCTGAACATACCCCTTTCCAACAGACATATTCTTTCTTGAGAGAGGCCAATGGCTTTAATCAGGCTATTGTGTCAGGTTCTGCTAACTTAGAAAGCATTCTGTCTCTTGAGGTGGCTGTGTATGTCTCAACTCAAATCCGTTATGAGTGAAATATTTTCAAAGTATTGCCATAATACAGGTACCTGGAAAAAAAATGCTAGAGTAGCAAATGATAAGTAAATTCTCCCCTGCTGCCCCAATCCCTAGCACCACTGTACAGAAGTAATCCTGTTAGGAGTGTCTTATCAGGGCCAGCTTCCAGGGTATACTATCCCCGTAGTCACCCAGACCTCTATGCTCAGTATTCTGAACTTGGTTTAATGCTCCACCATTACCATCTGAAATTCTTAATCAGTTTTGAGCAAAGGCCTAGCATTTTCATTTTGCACTGGGCCCCCAAATTAAATTGCTGGTCCTGCTTAATGTATATCCTTCAGAAACATTTCCATGCATGTACAAGCATATGTTTGCTTCTTTTTTTTTTTTAAACACAGTAGCTCATCAAGTCCTTTTCTTCTTCCCGGGCCTGCAGAAAGACCTCATTTCTCAGCCTTACTTGCAGTTAAGTTGGAACTCTGTGACTGAGCTCTGGCCAGCGGAAGGTAGGCAGATGTGAGGAACACTACCTCCAGAAGGATCCCCTAAAGGGATGTACCCACTCTTCTGCAGGGTCCTTCTCTCATGTGGATGGCTCTCGATGTCTGCATGGGAATGAAGGACTCTACAAGCGCACCGTCATATGAGAGGAGGACCCCGTCACGAGTCATCCCTGAAGGGTGAGCCACTTGGAAGAACCTCTAACCCACATGAGACTGCTATTCTATCAGGCTGTGGCCTCTTTGGGGTGGTTTATTACAGCAGTTGTAGTGTTAACTACTGTAAGACATACACAAATAAGATCATACTCTGTGTGTGTGTACGTATTATGTGTGCATGCATGCTAAGTCACTTCAGTTATGTCTGACTCTTTGGGACCCTATGGACTGTAGCCCGCCAGACTCACCTATCCATAGGATTCTCCAGGCAAGAATACTGGAATGGTTTCGTATGCCCTCCTCCAGGAAATCTTCCTGACCCAGAAATCCAAGCCGTGTCTCTTATGTCTTCTGCATTGGCAGGCGGGTTCTTTACCATTAGTGGCACCTGGGAAGCCCATATATTACACATATATATTATATATATATATATAAATGTCTTCATATATATATAATTATCATATATATGTCTTTAATATATAAATATTTTACATAAATATATATATATGTACATGTCTTTGGCACCTTTGGCTTCCCTGGTAGCTCAGCTGGTAAAGAATCCACCTGCAATGAAGGAGACCCTGGCTCAATTCCCGGGTCAGGAAGATCCCCTGGAGAAAGGATAAGATACCCGCTCCAATATTCTTCAACTTCCTTGGTGGCTTAGATGATAAAGAATCTGCGTGAAACAAAAAAAAGAATCTGCGTGAAATGCAGGAGACTTGGGTTCGATCCCTGGGTTGGGAAGACCCCTGCAGGAGGGCATGGCAACCCACTCCACGTTTCTTGCCTGGAGAATTCTATGGACAGAGGAGCTTGGCGGGCTACAGTCCATGGGATCGCAAAGAGCTGGACATGACTGAGTGAAGTGCTTTTATCATACTTAGGCTGAATTTCTACTAATTTATTGTGAGTTCTTGGTAGGCAATTCACCACAGCTGTGAGTGATGACAACCCAAGCGATGTGTGTCAAGCGCAGAGCAGAAGAATTTCTACAAAACCGTGTGGTCCAGATCTATTAACCTCTTCTCCTTGCTTTGTGTCAAAGCAGAACTGACGCCTGTAGACTGCGCTTCTTGAGCCAGCTGGCTTCCTGCTGGGCCTGGCCAATGGAAGACAAGAAATTAGGAGGCGGGAGAAACGGAAGGGCCAGAGTATTTTCTACTTTTTTCATTGCCTTGATGCATCTTTAGCAGCTGCTGCGTGTTTTTGGTACCTCTAGCTCTTACTGGACAGGTCCTCCAGAATTCTGACTAAAACTAATCGATCCCGGCCCTGGGCTCCATAATACCATCTCCCTTCTTCATTATTGACTGAATGGCTGTGTCCCACCCCCCGCCCCAAATCCATATGTTGAAGCCCTAAACTTCATTGTAGCTGTACTTGGAGATACGTTCTTTATGGAGGTGATTACGGTTAAATACGGTCATCAGGGTCCTGGTGCTTCTAAGGAGACACACCAGAGAGCTCTCTCTCTTTCCCTTCCCCCTTTCCCTGCCCCCTCACACACAGCACAGTGAGATGATAGCTGCCCAGAGAAGGGGCCTTAGAATGAACCCTACCTTGCTGGCACCTTGATCCCGGACTTCCTAGCCTCCAGAACTCTGAGAAATAAAGTTCTGTTGTGTGAACCACCCAGTCCACGGTATTTTCTTAGAGCGTTTTGAACAGATGAAGACACCCTTCCAGCGGAGGAGCACTGGTAGCTGCCTGACATTGCTCATTTCTGAGCTGTCTCACTGTTCTCCTTCAGGCTTCTCAGCTTTTCTATCGCAAGTTCTCTGCATTGAACTCCCTTTGTCTCAAGGACTCACCGTGGTTTCCTTTCTCCCGGCCAGACCCTGAATGACTCACTCCCATCCTGCTCAAAGACGTTGGATGCACTCAGACATATCCAACTCCCTTCACTGACAACACAGTGTGTTGCTTAAGAAAGATATTACTGGGGCTTCCCTGGTGGCTCAGTGGTAAAGAATCTGCCTGCCAATGCAGGAGAGGCGTCTGGGTGGGGAAGACCCCACATGCCACAGAGCGACTGGGCTTGCGCACCACAACTATTAAACACGTGCCCTAGAGCCCAGGAGCCACAACTACGAGGCCCACGTGCCTCGTAAAATCCTTGAAATCCTTGTGCTCTGGAGCCGTGCTCCACAACGAGAGAGCCCAACACAATGAGGAGCCACACACCACAACTAGAGGTACCCCTCTGCTCACCACAGCTAGAGAAAAGCCCGCATAAAGCGATGACGACCCAGGGCAGCCAAAAAGAAATAAAAAAAAAAAAATGTTTCTAAAAGACGTTATCAAATTGGCCTGGCCTGAGTTTGAATCCTGACCCCACTCACTTCCTGGTTTAGTCACCAGAGTGTCACCTCAATCTCACTAAAGCTCGGTTTCCTCATATGCAAAATGGTGATAAAAATACATAGCTGAAGTCTAGCTCATGGAGGATATAATGCTTGAAAGGGGCCTGAGCATAATGCCGGACACGCAGAACGTGTTCAGTAAGTGTTAGCTAATACAGCGGGAGGAGGGACAGGGCTTGGTGAGAAGCTGACGTTGCCAGGCATAATTGCCAGAATCTTCTTGTTATTTGTGATGTGTAGTCAGTCTCCTAATAGCATGACGAGCCTCTTGTGCAGCATCCTAGGAACTTGTTTATAATCCCTTATTTATAATCAGGGTCCAGAACACATTATGCGAGAGTCTCAGAAAGTCTGGTTGGTCCTGCAGAGCACCTTACATTGGCCCTGTCTTTTTTCTTTTCCTGCCTGCAGCTGGCCCTGAACTCGCCCTAAGTTTCTGGGCCTTTAACCAAAGAACCAATATCTGCAGTCCTCTTTCCCTTCACCTCTCACTCCCTTACATATCCCAGTCAGACCCCAGAATCTGAGGCTTCCAAGGTCATCGAAAACCTAAGGAACTGCTGAGAATTCCCAACCTGGAGTCAGCAAGCTTTTTCTGTAAAGAGACAGATAGTAAATATTCCAGGGTTTGTTTGCAGGCCACTTACAGTTTATGTGCTAACTACTCAGTTCCACCTTTTTAGTGTGAAAGCAGCTGTAAGTGAATGGGCATGGCTGTGTACCCATCAAACTATGTTTATAGACACTGACAGTTGAATTTCATATAATTTTTACCTGTCAAAAAATATGATTTTTCTTTTGATAACTCTTAAAAAAGTTATCTTTTCTTAACTACCTAAAATATAAAAAATATTCTCAACTCTCAAGCTGTACAAAAAACAGATAGCAGGCAGAATTTGACTTGCAGGCCGTAGCTTTCTGATGGCTTTTACTCAAATTTCTGTGCCTTTTTAGTTGTGGCCCTCTTTCTTTCCTTCTTTCCTTCTTTTTGTGACACTGGGTAAATCACTTAGCCTCTCTGAGCCTCAGTGGTTTTTTTGTTTACGCTAAATTTATTTTTCAGTTTTATGAGGAATAACTGGCTTTCAATACTGTATAAGTTTAAGGTGCATGGCAGAATGATTTGACTTACATATATTGTGAAAGGATTACCACAATAATTTTAGTTCACATCCATCTGGGCTTCGGTTTTCTATCAGTAACTCCAGAGTAGCAGTAGATGAATGTTTATTAAAACCAGTTCTTCACTGAGGATGGGGCAGGAGAGCAGCAGTTGGTTTTGCTGTTACTGTTCTCAACCTTTTTGTTTGTTTGTTTAGGCATCCAGGTAAAAAATCTCATTTCAACAGAGAGTTCGCCTGGAATTAATCTGGGAAATTACTAAATGATCCAGTTGTTCCAAATCTTTTTTCTGCCTCCTCATTCTTTACCCCCACAAAACAAATCCAGATTTCAAGGAGTAAAGCTGATTTGGCATAAAAGTTTACTTTCCTCCCTTGAGCACTCCCTTATTAGACGATCAGTATGTTTGTTCATCATGGATGGAGGAGCCTGGTGGGCTGCAGACCATAGCATCGCACAGTCGGACACGACTGAAGGAAGTTAGCACGGACGCATGTTTGTTTATGACCTGTTTATATATTTGTTCTAGGCACAGAGTTCCATACACTCATTAAAGAAATATGTGTGGATCGCCCCCTATGTGCAGAGCATACACTGGATGTTCTGACTTCTCAGGGAGGAGCCCAGTGATGAAAAAGGGGTGAGGGAGCGGGGGAGGGGGGCTGAGTGCGGGGCGGACCACGTAGGAATGCGGAGAAACAGGGAGGGACAGTTAGTCACCCTGGCTTCTGGGTTCCCAGAACCGTTCCCACTGTCACTCCAAACCCCGGCTATCTTGCCTCCCCGACTTCCTTCCGGTGCTTTTGCCAAACACAGGCTTCAGTGTCCCCGGCCAGCGCATCCCTTCCGCCGCTGGTCCTTTCCCAGCGTGCAGGGGGAGAGGGCAAAGAGCTTGGGCATCACTCCCTTCCCCCCCGCGCGCCCCCTCCCTCGCCCTCTTTCTCGGAAATGCCCCCCGCCCCACTCGCAGCCGCAGCCCCCACCGCTGCCCTTTATCAGTTCAGGACACGTGGGAGCCCGGCGACCCTCGGACCTCCCCGCAGTGTTCCGATCTCCGTAGGGAAACCGAATCAAGGCTGACCCCAATCTGTTCCTGTGACCTTTTCTGCAGAGAAGCCCGGCGGCCTGCGATTGCTAGGGAACGCAGGCAAACATACGTTCCCTGTGGGCTTTCAGCCTAGAAAAACCTCCTGTCTGGCCTTTCACTCTTGTGGGGTGGGGCGGGGCTGGGGGTGTTAGAAGAGACGTCCAACCCCACCCTCTTGGTTTTCTCAGGAACAACGCTGGTTCCTCTCCAGGGCCAGTCCTTTCTGCCCTTCTTATTTCTTTACTCACCTCTCTTCCCCACTTCTGATTGAAGAAAAGTCCTTACAAGATCGAATTTTGACTTCTCTTCTGAGGAATTTTTAGCAACCCCCTGGGATAGCTGTTACCTCTCTCAGCTTTTCACTTGCTCTCGGAATCTGTTCATCTCTCTCAGGCTGAGTGGCCCCTTCGCACCCACTCCCTGACAGACTTAACCTGATTTTTAATCTCCCTTCCTCTCTTCCTGACCCAATAGGATGGACGCTTTGGGGTAGCTTTTAGCCCATGCCTGTCCCTTCTCTGAGAATTTCACACACACAGAGAGAATTCGATTTCTGGGTGCACCCTCCGCAGCCATGTTCGAGTTTAAGCACTTAAACGGGATCTTTACCTCCATGGTGTTAACTGGGCCAGAAAGTACAGGACTAACAACTGGGCCAAGCCTGTTCTTTCTTCCAGACTTTGGAATTGAGTTGAAGATGCTAATTGCAACCTGAGCTGATCTCTTAGATGCAGGAGATGCAAGCAGGGAGGGCTTTGCCACATGAATGTTGAACCAGTGAAAACTGGTCTGTAAAGAAGAAAGGACACAGATTCTCAGAGAGAAGGAGAGATGAGGCGGAAGAGTAACTCCCTAAGGATGT
Source organism: Giraffa tippelskirchi (assembly GCF_054371585.1). Classification (NCBI taxonomy): domain Eukaryota; kingdom Metazoa; phylum Chordata; class Mammalia; order Artiodactyla; family Giraffidae; genus Giraffa; species Giraffa tippelskirchi. The sequence continues at coordinate 148,682,359 of NC_137281.1, read as the reverse complement.
GACGGCTTTCTTCTTCCTACTTCCTGCCTTTGGAGCGCAACTGCCCTTGGCTTCCTTGAGACTCACAATAAATGTGGTATGTACGTCTGCATGAGATAGGATGTATTGACTGCAAGTGGCTTCAATGGTGAAGAATCTGCCAGCATCTTCGGTGAAGATAAGGGTGTTATTTAGTTGTGGCGCAAGGAGGCCCCCCCCCCATAAGCAACTTTAAAGGAAGTTATTTTGTATAAAAATATGTAGCATTGTCAAGTGAGCATAAAGAGAGTGATGGGGAAGACAGCAAAATCTTTGAAGAGTTCTATATACAAGTGGAAAAGAAATGGCTGCCTCACCATAAACAAATTCTGTTTAAAAAATATGTACACATCATTGCTCCATAGAATACACATGCCACGTTGCCTAGAGATGAATGACTCTTCTAATTTGTGTCATTTTTCCTTTAACTATTTTTAAAGTTGAGACATGATTTACATAAAGTACAATTCAATTTATGTCATTTAAAATCAACAATACATAGCATTCAGAGCTGGTATGGTCATCTATGAGTCCTTTGTCACAATTAGTGCTCTCTTAAAGACTAAATTCTGTCTGTAGAGATGGTATTTCTATTTTTCTTATACAACTACAAACATTTATTAATTGCTTTGAGATGACAATTTGATAAATATGATACTCATTTTAATCAAACATAAATTTGGGGTAAATTTTGGAGGTTAGGTTTGATGAAGAGAGAGCATCAAAAACCCATATGTCTTATAACATTATTTAAAAGTGTTGAGAGTCTCCTAAGCGTTCCTACTTTTTGCTTCTTGTCATGATATTTAACATGAGCAGTATAAGGGACATCTGTTGTTTATGCATGCCCAACACCCCTTTTTCTGCTAAGAGCACCCATCTCTTCCATTTGGAAATCCATTGGTCTCTCATTCTTAGATTCTGTGGCTCAGAATTGGAGGTGTGGGTGGGCACAATATTCATGCCTGACCAATCAACTCACCATTCGCCTGAGACATGTGACCTGAGCTGGGCCAGTTGGAGCTTCGCTGGGAATCTCACTGAGACCTCGGAAAAGAGGCATTCTCTCTCAGTTGAGATTTTAAAGCTGGTGGAAGGCAAGCTTGCCAGCCAGCCATGCACCATCTTTACCATCATATGGTGGCCCCCTATCCGGGAATGAAGCCAACTTAGAGGGCCATTAAACCAGAGATGGCGACAGATTCTTGATCACAACAGATCCAGTCGGATCTACTCTACCTCTTGTCTTTTTGGTTATGTGAGCCAAACCTCCTCTATGCCTAATCGAACTAGAATTCAGTTTCAAAACTCTCACTGCAGAGTCTTGAGTAATACCACCACCATCATCATAATTGTTATCTGCAGCACCACCCCTCCTTCCTGGAGCCAGAAGCAAAAGTCCATGTCCTGAAGCAGAGCCTCAGATGATAAGAATAATCAGCGGACCAAGAGCGCTTGGGAAGTGCAGGGGGGCAGTGCAGGTGTGGTGGTTGAGTAGGACAGAGGAGACACCAGGCAGAGAAGTGCTTCTAGAGCAAAGGAAACACAAGGCAGAATTCTGCCACTGAGAGACAGGCTCCAGCTGCCTGCTCCCCGAAATCTCATGTCTCATTTCCGAGTTCTGACTGCAAATGCCTTGTAGCGTAGGTGCTTAGTCGGTCAGTTGTTTGACTCTTTGTGACCCCACATACACTTTTTGGTTGTTTTTTGCCACCACCCCTGTGGACCAATGTGACCCAAACTCATCCAGTCAGATACTCTCTCCCATGACTGACTCAGGCAAGTGACTCAAGGATGGAAGAGCTCATTAGAGCTCATTTATTTCAGTGGTGGTGTGCTCACCAGCTTCTGTCACAAACCCATGCTAAGGTCCTTGCTGCCTAACCCTCTGGCTCTCCTCTGGCTCGTGAGTTTTTCCAAGCCTGGTCCCCCAGTCTTCAGCCAGGTCTCTAAGCTGCAGATAACCTTCCAATAAATTTCCACCTGTGCAAGTCAGTTCAGTTCCATTCAGTTCAGTTGCTCAGTCATGTCCGATTCTTTGAGACCCCATGGACTGCAGCATGCCAGGCCTCCCTGTCCATCACCAACTCCTGGAGTTTACTCAAACTCATGTCCATTGAGTCGGTGATGCTATCCAACCATCTCATTCTCTGTTGTCCCCTTCTCCTCATGCCTTCAATCTTTCCCAGCATCAGGGTCTTTTCCAATGAATCAGCTCTTCGCATCAGGTGGCCAAAGTATTGGAGTTTCAGCTTCAGCATCAGTTCTTCCAATGAAAATTTAGGACTGATTTCCTCTAGGATGGACTGGTTGGATCTCCTTGCAGCCCAAGGGACCCTCAAGAGTCTTCTCCAACACCACAGTTCAAAAGCATCAATTCTTCGGCACTCAGCTTTCTTCATCGTCCAGCTCTCACATCCATACATGACTACTGGAAAAACCATAGCTTTGACTAAACGGACCTTTGCTGGCAAAGTAATGTCTCTGCTTTTTAATATACTGTCTAGGCTGGTCATAACTTTTCTTCCAAGGAGCAAGCATCTTTTAATTTCATGGCTGCAGTCACCATCTGCAGTGATTTTGGAGCCCCAAAAAATAAAGTCTGTCACTGTTTCCACAGTGCAAGTCAGGCAGCGTTAACTTGTGTTGCATGCAAACGAGACACCTCTTTGACAGTACAGGCCAGCTGCTCCTCCAATGATAGCCTAGTTTCTCTTACTTCATTTCTCTTCCTAGGCTGCAGTCCTGCATGGCCCTTTTTAATGTGCTTTACTGGAGGCCTCCTCCAAACAATTGTTATTTGTCCTTTTCGTTTCTCATTCCTTGTAGTGGATAATGATAGGGTTGTTCTTTCTCTGCAGTGAATCCTCCTTCTCTGTAACTGATTCCTCACCTCCAACAGCTTGAACTTGGGCTTTGGCCATCATTGATTGCTCAAGCATTAGATATCTTATGCTGGGCCGATCAGAGTTCTGTCTCCTAAGAGTTTATAAACATGACCAGGGGAATGTGAAAGTTGTAGGTGACTATAGTTAAGCCTCAGAAGTGAGGTTCTAGGGGAAAGGTCTATAGTTTTCTGTTGCTGAGGTTTGGGATTTTTTTCTTGGTCCCAACATTTACCTATCTTGAGGAGAGATCTAATAAATATACACTTCTTGATTGTTGTTGTTCAGTCGCTCAGTGGTGTCCGACTATTTATGATCCCATGGACTGCAGCACTCCAGGCTTCCCTGTCCTTCACCATTTCCCAGAGCCTGCTCAAACTCATTGCATTGAATCAGTGATGCTGTCCAACCATCTTGTCCTCTGTTGTCCCCGTCTCCTCCTGCCTTCAATCTTTCCCAGCATCAGGGTCTTTTCTAATGAGTTGGCTCTTCGCATCAGGTGGCCAAAGTACTGGAGCTCAGCTTCAGCATCAGTCCTTCTAATGAATATTCAGGATTGATTTCCTTTAGGATTGACTGGTTTGATGTCCTTGCAGTCCAGGGGACTCTCAAGAACCTTCTCCAACACCACAGTTCAAAAGCATCAGTTCTTTGGCCTTCCTTATGGTCCAACTCTCATATCCATACATGACTACTGGAAAAAACATGTTTGACTATACGGACCTTTGTTGGTAATGTCTCTGCTTTTTAATACACTGTCAAGGTTTGGTATAGCTTTTCTTCCAAGGAGCAAGCATCTTTTAATTTCATGGCTTCAGTCACCATCTGCAGTGATTTTGGAGCCCCCCAAAATAAAATCTGCCACTGTTTCCTTTGTTTCCCCATCTATTTGCCATGAAGTGATGGGACCAGATGCCATGATCTTAGTTTTTTGAATGTTGAGTTTTGAGCCAGGTTTTTCACTCTTCTCTTTCACCTTAATCAAGAGGTTCTTTAGTTCCTCTTTGCTTTCTGCCATAAGGGTGGTGTCATCTGCATATCTGAGGTTATTGATATTTCTCCTGGCAATCTTGATTGCAGCTTCTGCTTCATCCAGCCCAGCATTTCACATGACATACTCAGCGTATAAGTTAAATAAGCACAGTGATAATATACAGCCTTGACATACTCCTTTCCCAATTTGGAACCAGTCCGTTGTTCCATGTCTGGTTCTAACTATTGCTTCTTGACCTGCAAACAGATTTCTCAGGAGGCAGGTAAGGTGGTCTGCTATTCCCACCTCTTGAAGAATTTTCCACAGTTTGTTATGATCCACACAGTCAAAGGCTTTAACGTGGTTGATGAAGTAGTAGATGTTTTACTGGAATTCTCTTGCTTTTTATATGATCCAATGGATGTTGGCAATTTGATCTCTGGTTCCTCTGCCTTTTCTAAATCCAGCTTGAACATCTGGAAGTTCTCAGTTCACATACTGCTGAAGCCTCGTTTGAAGAATTTTGAGCATTACTTTGCTAGCATGTGAAATGAGTGCAATTGTGCAGTAGTTTGAATATTCTTTGGCATTGCCTTTCTTTGGGATTGGAATGAAAACTAACCTTTTCCAGTCCTGTGGCCACTGCTGAGTTTTCCAAATTTGCTGGCATATTGAGTGCAGCATTTTCACAGCATCATCTTTCAGGATTTGAAATAGCTCAGCTGGAATTCCATCACCTCTACTAGCTTTGTTCATGGTGATGCTTCCTAAGGCCCACTTGACTTCACACTCCAGGATGTCCGACTCTAGGTGAGTGAACACACCATCGTGGTTATCTGAGTCATTAAGATCTCTTTTGTACAGTTCTTCTGTATATTCTTGCCACCTCTTCTTCATATCTTCTGCTTCTGTTAGGTCCATTCCTTCTTGATTAAGTTTTCTAATATTGGCTTTGTTGTTGTTGTTTAGTTGCCCAGTTGTGTCAATTCTTTTGCCACCCCATGGACTGTAGCCCCACCAGGCTCCTCTGTCCATGAGATTTCCTAGGCAAAAATACTGGAGTGAGTTGCCATTTCCTTCTCCAGGGGATCTTCCTGACTGAGATATTGGAGCCAGGGATCAAACCCACATCCCCTGCCCATGTCTTCTGCATTGCAGGTCAATTCTTTACCGCTGAGCCACCAGAGAGGGCCCCTTATCTGCAGTCAAAACAACCTTAATTTATAGTCTCCATGTGATATAAGACTCCTTGGAGGTAGGACCAGGTTTTCATTCATTCATCCATTTATTCATTGATGAAACATTTATTGGACACTTACTGTGTTTCAGGCACTGTGGTAGGTGCTTAGCACGCAAAGATAAATTAGACAAATACCTGAATTCAAGGAGCCTGCTCTCTGTCTAGTTTGGGTGTAAATGTCTTCAGTCAGTCATTCATTCATTTAACAAATAGTTCATTTATTCTAATGAACTAATCGTCACCAGCATGTACTTACATGACAGGCCTGAGTACTAAATGCTTTTTTTTCCCCTTTATATTATACTCCAAAATATGTTGTCAAAATCAAAATTAATAAAATATCAAAAAATTTTGAAAGACAATTTTAATGGAAATGTGTTTAAAATTTTTGAAAAATATTCTATTATCTTGAACATCCATCTACAGGGAAATGTTTTCCTAGGCTCTGGCTACATGACCACTGGTGAACTGGATCCAAGGTGAAAAACTAATTGAACAATTCAGCCAGTCTGTTTTGCTGGGACAGTTTAATACATCACAGTGTCAGGACTAGTACTTCTAGTTCCCCACTGCTGCATACAAGCATATAGATGAGTCATGATGCATAGTGCCAAGGCAGTTTTCAGATTTCCTGATTATCAGAAATATAGGCAAATACAGATTGAAAGCAAACACAGTAGCTTCAGAGTCAATGGAAGTGGATTTCCTGTTGTATTTTTTGAGTTAGATTTAGTAATATTTATATTCAATAGTTTCAGGTGATCATCTTGACACCTTTAGACAAATTTATTTTCTTCTAGATTAAAAAAAAAAAACAAAGGCTAATGTAATGGGTTTTAGTTGGACCATAAAGCAAGAAAATTGCAAAGAAGATTTAATCATCATATCCTAGTATAATATACATAAACCTTGACTGATTTGCTCATGCCTGGAAGTCAGCCTCAGAATAGTATCTTAAGAAAAGGACTAAGAGTCCAATAGCAACAGATTAATTTCAAATAAATTGCCTAGTAGTGCTAGAAACTAATGAAACTCTAACTAAATGGTTTTCTTATTTAATTCTCATAACATCTATGAGATATGTCCCAATTTTCAGATGAAGGAACTGAGTCACAGAGAGGTTGTGCAGCTTTGCCAAAGTGACAAAACTTCTAGGTGCTGGAGATGGGTCTCCAATCCTGTCTGACTACAGGGCTCTTGCTTCTAATCATTGTGTAACCTCCCTGTCAAAATAAAGAATCCCAAAGCAATGTATCATATATTTACAGAGGTGTGTATAAAGTTCACAGGGAAGAAAGTGACTAATTTTGCTAGGAAGTTGGAGTTCAAGAGAGGTTTCACAGCAGAAGAGATCTGAGCAATCTTGGAGGATAAAAGAGTTGTAAGCCTGGTTTGTACCTTGCACAGAACTTTGTATATGATCTCAATAAAGTGCTGGTAAGGCTGCTTAAGCCTCTGGAAGGAGTGGTTTTACTGTTTGCATAGAGCCTGGGGGTGTTTCCTACAACCTTCTGAGACATGCTTTTTGTAATTTAGCAATGGTGGACATGATCATTAGATCATTTGTGTATTATTTCATGCTTCCCTGGTGGCTCAGTGGTGAAGAAGCTGCCTGCCAATACAGGAGACTCAGGAGATACGGGGTTCGATCCTTGGGTGGGGAAGATCCCCTGGAGAAAGAAATGGCAATACATTCCAGTATTCTTGCCTGGGGAAGCCTGTGGACAGAGAAGCCTGGTGGGCTCTAGTCCATGGGGTCCCTAAGAGTGAGACGTGACTTAGTGACTAAACAACAACAATAACGACAAAATCATTTATGCTCACAAAAACTTTGTGAAGCAAGTAGTATGGGTATTAGCTTTGTGAGATGGGTGAGGAAACAAAGGCTGGTGTTGCGTGACCTGAGGACGATGTTGCATACATGGTGAGTAAGTGGCCAAATAAGACAAGGACCTGGTGTCTTACCCTCTGGAGGGCGGGACTGACTAGCAGGATTCCTTAATCTAGCCAGGTTCCTTAACCCTTACTCTCCTGTTCAAGGCTTTGCTGTTTCCAACCTCTGTGCCTGAGCTTCTGAAGGGTCCCTCTTCTAGGAACACCTCCTTCCTCCTCATTTGCAGCTCTCCAAATTCTACTCATCTTTCAAGATCAAGCTCACTTGACTTCTCTGGTGGTCCAGTGGTTAGGAGTTCACCTGCCAATGTGGGCGACACAGCTTTGATTCCTGGTCTGGGAAGAAGCTCCCATACTCTAGCCACCGGATACAAAGAACCCACTCACTGGAAAAGACCCTTATTCTGAGAAAGATTGAGGGCAGGAGGAAGAGGGCGTGACAGAGGATGAGATGGTTGGATGGCATCACCGATTCAACTGACATGAACTTGAGAAAACTTCAGTAGAGACTGAAGGACAGGAAAGCCTATCACACTGTAATCCATGGGGTTGCAAAGAGCTGGACATGACTTAGCCACTGAACAACAACAACAACAACTGGGAAGATTCCACATGCCTTGGGGCAACTGAGCCCATAGGCTACAGCTAATGAGCCTGCATGCCCTAGAGCCTGTGCTCTGTAACAGGAGAAGTGCGGCAACGTGAAAGTCGCTCAGTCGTGTCTGACTCTTTGGGACCCCATGGACTGTACAGTCCGTGGAATTTTCCAGGCCAGAATACTGGAGTGGGCAGCCTTTCCCTTCTCCAGGGAATCTTCCCAACCCAGGAATCGAACCCAGGCCTCCTGCATTGCAGGTGGATTCTTTACCAGCTGAGCCAAAAGGGAAACCCAAGAATACTGGAGTGGGTAGTCTATCCCTTCTCCCGCAGATATACCCAACCCAGGAATTGAACTGGGGTCTCCTGCGTTACAGGCGGATTTTTTATCAACTGAGCTATCAGGAAGCTAGAAACCCAGGCACTGTAACTGGAGAGTAGCCCCCGTTCACCACAACTAGAAAAAGCCCAACGAGGCAATGAAGACCCAGCACAGCCAAAAATAAAAAGTAAAAAGTAAAAAATAGAACTACCATGTTGTTCAGTCTCTTAGTCGTACCTGACTTTGCAATCCCATGGATGGTAGCACGCCAGGCTTCCCCGTCCTTCACTATCTCCTGGAATTTGCTCAAACTCCTGGAATTTGCTCAAACTCATGTCCATTGAGTTGTTGATGCCATTCAATAATCTCATTCTCTGTTGCCCTTTCTCTCCTGCCTTCAATCTTTCCCAGCATCAGGGTCTTTTCCAGTGAGTCAGCTCGTCGCATCAGAAGGCCAGAGTATTGGAGCTTTAGCTTCAGCATCAGTCCTTCCAATGACTATTCAGGGTTGATTTGCTTCAGGGTTGACTGGTTTGATCTCCTTGCTGTCTGAGGGACCCTCAAAAGTCTTTCCCAGCACCACAATTTTAAAGTATCAATTCTTCGGCGCTCAGTTGTCTTTATGGTCCAACTTCGCTCACAAAAGTCTGTATAGTCAAAGCTATGGTTTTTCCAGTAGTCACGTACTGATGTGAGAATTGGACCATAAAGAAGAACCACCATATGACCCAGCAACTCCACTCATAGTCATATATCTAAACAAACAAAAGATATATGCACCCCAATGTTCATTAAAAAAGAAAAAAGATCAAGCTCACTCCACATCTTCCTCCCAAACCTTCTCCAAGTTCACTCAGGCCACTGTCTAAGCCCCAATTAAATCCCTTACCCCTGCTTCCAATCAGATTCCCACCCCGAAAACTTCCTATATAGAAAAGTCTAGACTTGTCACAGCCAACCAGCCTTCCTCATCAGAACTCCTGTTACCTAATCACTCCAGCTTTTGGTCAGCCTTTCGTTTTTGTTTATTTCATGTATGTACATCTATTCTCTTGTAGAATGTGAGAGGAAAGCCATAAACTTTTTTTAGCATCATACGTGTATTGACCTCCCTGGTAGCTCAGTTGGTAAAGAATCTTCCTGCAGTGCAGGAGACCTGGGTTTGATCCCAGGGTCAGGAAGATCCCCTGGAGAAGGAAATGGCAAGCCACTCCAGTATGCTTGCCTGGAAAACCCATGAATAGCGGGGTCTGGTAGGCTACAGTCCATGGGGTCGCAAGAGTCCAACAGGACTTAGCGACTAAACCACCATTTCCTCTCTAATAACTATGGGGATATAGATAAAAATAGGTGAAAAATAATGTATATAAATATATATCAAATGCTTCTAGTATGAACCGGGTATTGTGATAGGTGCAAAATGGCTCATTAATAGAACTCTTGCAATGAGTCTATTAAGCAGGAGGTATTCACTCCATCTTAAAGAATTTGGCTCCCAAAGCGGTTAAATACTCAAGGTTTAGCTTCTGGTTACTGGCAGATCTGGAACAAGACCAAGTTCCTTGACTTTCTGTACTAAAGAAATTGTACAGAAAACCCTGAAACTGAACAGATGTGAAGGGCAAAGAGACATGTGAATTATTACTTAAAACGTGTTAATGTACGATGAGCATTGAAGAACGGTGAGGGAATGTCAAAAAAAAAAGGTATCGTGTAAAGAATTAGCTAATTAAATAGAAGGCTGGGACTCAAACCGAGCACTTCCCCGGAGGCAAAGGCAGAGAGGGCGGCACCGGACCAGGAGAACCGGGAAGCCGCTCTAGAGACTTGGGCTCAGCCCAGCTCCCAGGTCCAAGCTTTCCCCCTCCAGCAAACCCTCCTGACACACCCGCGGAGCCGCGTCGTTCTAGCCCGTGATTGGCCAGGCGGGGCGTGGGTCCGCCTCCCCCCTCGCTCCTGATTGGCCAGTGGCCCCCTCGGCGCACGCCACTCCTGCTCGCTCCCCCCGGCCGGGTCTCGGGCTCCCGGGGGCCCCGCCTTGGGCGCGCCGCAGGCTTCGCGGGAGCGGGCCCCTCCCCCGCGTGACGGCCCGGCAGGGAAGCGGCGGCGGCGTGCAGCCATTTCCGGTTTCGGAGAGGCGGGAGGGGCGCTGAGCGGGACTTCGGGGCCGAAGCTCCCTCGGCCGCCGCCTACAGAGAGCGTCTTCCTGTGGCCGCCTGGGTGCTGCCGGGACGATGCGGCCGGATCCCGGAGGCTGCTGCTGCTGCCGTCGCCCGGTGCGGGCGAACAGCTGCGTGGCGAACGGGGAGGTGCGGAACGGGTACGTGAGGAGCAGCGCCGCGGCCGCCGCAGCCGCTGCCGGCCAGGTACGGAGGGACCGGGCGGCCGGGGGCCAGGGGCCGGGGGGCCCGGCGCCCGCGAGCCGGCGCCCGTGAGGAGAGGCGGCCGGGAGGTCGCGGTGACCGTCCGCGGGGCTCACGGGTGCCAGCGGCCGCGTCCTGGCGCTGACCCTGCCTTCCCGCGGCCGGGAGGCTCAAGGGCGGCCGCTGGGGCTCCCCTATCTCTCTGCGCCTGAGGTCTTCCCCCCACCTCACCCCACCCCACCCCGGAGGTCTGGCTCTGCTTCTACTACCCGATCCCGCCAGAAGTGGGTGCTGCCACTTTGGGGAGGCAGGGAGTGCCCCCCCTTCCTTGGAGCCCGGGAGGGTCCACTCGTGGGCTCTTGTTTTTTTTTTTTTCCCCCCTCCGGAGGCTCCCCCTCTAGCCCTTTCAGGTGGTTTTGCTTCCTCCTAGACGCTCTGAAGCCCTCCAGGGAAAACCACATTTAGAATCCTCAGGAGACAAAGAAAAGTTAGGAGGTGGTACCAGTTGGAAACGCACCGTCTCTTCCTTACCCCTTTCTGCAAAGCAAGACTTTGGACCACAAACCTGGCAGTGAACCTAGTCCAGAGGCTTAAAAGCTCTATGGTCTTGGTCCTAAAAGCACTATGGTCTTGGTCCTAGGTGAAATTCCACCCCACCCCCAATCCCGGGCTCCAGATTGAGTTAGGTGGTCTTTTTGACCCCATGAGCAGGAGTACTGTCACACAAGGGAATTGTTTTAGCCTGGTGATGACTTGTGATGAGGGAAGTCCAGATGGGTCAGCAGTAAAGAATCCGCCTGCCAGTGCAGGAGACACAGGAGACGCGGGGCTCCATCCTGGAGAAGGAAATGGCAACCAACACCGGTATTCTTGCCAAGATAATCTCTTGGACAGAGGAGCCAAGAGGGTTAACAGTCCATGGGTCACAAAGAGTCAGACTGAGCCCAAACGCACAACTTGCAATGAATCTGTCTACTAATTCACCAAGGCTGAGTCACCAACCAAGCCCTGGCTGTTCTGAAATATTTGAAAAGTTCTGAATTCAAAGCAGTAATGACTGTCAACTTTCTAGTTCTGTGGACTGACAGGTATTCTGAAATGTGTTTTTAAAGAGGAGCTGGTTAGAAAGATGAAATACTCTTGGCAGAAGAGTATTGTGATATTTCTGGTTGATTTTAATACTGATAAATCTCATTAAGAAATTAAGGAAATCATTTTTTCAGGAGAGTCTGTTCCCCATAGCAGGAAATGTGACTGTTGTAATGTAATTTGGTATTACCATAAATATGCCAGCCTTCTCCCCCAATCAGTAAATACGATAGATAGGTCTGATACTATCTGGTGTGAAACAGAAAACAGGTGTTTCTCCAGGTCTTGTTGAGATATTAAGTCTGTAAGAGTTAGAGGGGAAATACTTAAAAGAGTCTTGACCTCCCCTGAAGTTTTAAGGCATAAGACAGCATAATACACAGACTCAGAAATTTTGTTTTCCATTTTTGAAGAAATAATTGTGTGAGACAGGAAGTGATAAGAATCAGCTCATTATAAACCCATTGAAAAAGCTGTTTTCCTAGCAATGGCTAATAAGATAATATTGTGGTAGAGACTGTAACAGGGAAACCTAATGGTGGAAATCGGAAAATACATTGCAGGCCAACAAGTGCATTATGATTTTTAAGAGTGAGGAGGAAATCAAGAGAAAGGTGTTCACTCGTTAGAGGTGGTTTGTGTTTAAGTACTGTTTTCACTTAACATACTTGTGTTCGGAGTTAGTATTCATAGTAAATAAGATTTCTCCCTCCCATTAATCCTGAATTGTTTAGCACTGGTGGGCATGACATTTCTTCAGAGATTGCTGACTGATACACTGAAGGAATATTAATCTGCTGAAATGAAATTTAAAAATCTATATAACTGGAAAACTTGACTTTTTCTAATATATCTTAGTGAAAAATTTCACTCAAGACACGCTGGTGGCATTTGGAAGAATGGTTTGGTGGAATGCCCAAAGAATATTTGGAGCTGCACTATCCCTTCTAGGGGAGAAGGCAATGGCAACCCACTCTAGTACTCTTGCCTGGAAAATCCCATGGACGGAGGAGCCTGGTAGGCTGCGGTGCATGGGGTCGCGAAGAGTTGGACACAACTGAGCAACTTCCCTTTCACTTTTCACTTTCATGCATTGGAGAAGGAAATGGCAACCCACTCCAGTGTTCCTGCCTGGAGAATCCCAGGGATGGCAGAGCCTGGTGGGCTGCCGTCTGTGGGGTCGCACAGAGTCGGACACGACTGAAGCGACTTAGCAGCAGCCGCAGCAGCATCCCTTCTAGAAAACAATTTCTCATGAGTCTTTTTTTTTTTTTTAAGACAAAGACTTTAGGTATTAACTTTTATACTAATAGGAGGACTTGGCTGTGGGGTGTTGCTTTTCCCCCTTTCTTTTTGCTTAAGCAAAAGAAATTTCATGAGAGCAAGAATATCTTTAAAGTATTTTTTAAAGTTGTGTTTGTTGTTTCTAAAGGGATGTGCACTCTAGTGCTCTGTGTATTTTCCCCCAGCTTCTGGGGGAAATATGGCAAATTATGCCATAAAAATACACCTAAGATGTTAAGTGCACAAGCTTGTGTCTTTTACTAAAAAGAGAATGTAGTGTGGTTTTTAAATCTGAGCTACAAGTTCATTTCCTCACATATTCCACTTTTTTGTTTTTTTTGGCCGTGCCTGAGTCATGTGGAATCTTACTTCCCTGACCAGGAATCGACCTGAGCTCCCTGCATCGGAACCATGGAATCTTAACCACTGGACTGTCAGGGACATCCCCCATTTGTCTTTTAATGAACAGAAGAGAAGTTAGAAACTTCTAAGATCCCTCTACACTCTTAGGAGTCTATGTTTCTGTGTTTGAAAGGATGAATGTGTATGCTGGCCTCTTTGTTGGATTTGGGTTTAGAGTTTGAGTAAATATCAGTAGATGCCAGGGTAGAAAGGGCATTATGAAACAATCAGATATTATTGTTTGGTTTTGTTTTCTGTTTTCCAATTTTTTTATTGTGGTAAAATACACATAACAAAATTTACCATCTTAACCATTTGTAAGTGTCCAATTCAGTGGAATTAAATATATTCATGGTGTCGTGCAACCATCCACACCATCCATCTCCATAACTCTTTTCATCATGTAAATCAGAAACTCTGTACCCATTAAGCAGTATCTCCACATTCTCTCCTCCTGCTAGTGCCTGGTAACCACCATTCCACGTTCCACTTTTTTGTCTTTTGGTGACTTTTTTTTTCAGCATAGCATCCTCATGATTCACGTATGTTGTAGCATGTATCAAAATTTCCTTCCTTTTTAAAGGCCAAATAATATTCCATTGTGTGTATATATACCGCATTTTGCATAGCCATTCATCTGTCAATGTACACTCAAGTTGCTTCCATGGTTCAGTTGTTGTGAATAATGCCACTGTCAGCCAACAACTCTTCAACCGTGCTTTCAGTTCTTTCAGGTATATACTTAGACGTGAAATTGTTGTATCATATGGTATGTTTAATTTTTTTGAGGAAACGTGCTACTGTTTGACACGGTGGCTGTATCACTTTACCTTTCCATCAGCAGTGCACAAGGATTCCAGTTTCTCCACATGCTCACCAACACTTGTTATTATTATTTTTTTTTTTACAGTAGCTGTGAGATTTATAGGAGAAAAATATGTATATATCTACCCCCACTCCTATGTGATTTCCTAAGTGGTAAAAGTCCTGGGAGCATCTTTTGTTCTAATATTTGGTCTTTGACCTCCAGTTTCTGACCCAGCTTCACATTTCCTGGATAATAGAAACATCCTTTGTTCCTAATGAGCTGACTCTCATTCGGCTCCTGAATGGGAGCCCTGGTCACCAAAAAGACCAAATCATGATTAGAAGCTTGGGATTTGGGACTTGGTGATCCAGTGGTTAAATGTCTGCCTTGTAATGCACGGGACACGGGTTCAGTCCCTGGTCTGGGAACTAAGATGCTATATGCAACGGAGCAGCTGAGTCCCGGCGCTGCAACAGGGTCCAAACACCAGTGCCACAACTAAGACCCGATGCAGCCAAAAATAAATAAATAAAACAAAAGAAGCTTGGAATTCTCAGCCCCACCCCCAGTTTTCCAGATGGGGGGAGAGGCTGGAAATGGAGTTAATGATCAATCATGCCTGCATGATGACACCTTCGTAAAAGTCCAGAGAGGACTGGGTTCAGAGAGCTGCTGGGTTGCTGACCACGTAGGGGGCTGAAACAGCAGCCCACCTGGAAGCTTTGTGCCCCTCCCCACATTCCTTGCCTACATCTCTCTTCCATCTGTATCCTTTGTTACCATCTCCTTTTATAACACACTGGTTAACAGTAAGGAAACAGTATTCCTGGGATCTGTGAGCTGCTCTAGTAAATTAGCCAAACACAAGGAAGGGGTCCCCAGAACCTCTGATTGGTCAGAAGCACAGGTGATAACCTGGACTTGATACTGGCATGTGAAGTTGGGGTTGGAGCAGGACAGGCTTGTGGGACTGAACTCTTACCTGTGGGATCTGATGCTGTATCCTGGTAGTGTAGAAGTGAGTTAAATTGTAGGACACCTACACTTGAAACTAACAACATTGTAAATTAGTGATATTCTTCGTTTTTTTTAAAAAAGGAAAAAAATTGCAGGACACCCAGCTGTGTCACAGCATTGCTTGGTGGTATGTAGCAGGCCCCCTTCCCACTGGTCCCCCCTCCCCCGCCCACACATACATGTGGTCGGAAGTGTTAGTGGTATGACAGTGTGAGAATTAAGGAGAGATATCACAGGAGAATTAGGTTTTTTCCTGTACAGTAGCCATCCTTAAAGGTGTAGACATTACTGTTTTTTAATGACGACGGTAGGTAGAGTTTTCACAAGGAAGAGAAGCAGTAATTTT
This sequence comes from Giraffa tippelskirchi, assembly GCF_054371585.1. NCBI lineage: Eukaryota > Metazoa > Chordata > Mammalia > Artiodactyla > Giraffidae > Giraffa > Giraffa tippelskirchi. The sequence goes on along the minus strand of NC_137281.1, from coordinate 148,667,122 downwards.
GCTTCTCTGCCATTCAGAGGGAGTGAGAGAAGAGAGGCAGGATTTTTTGAGGTAAAAGTTAGCATTAGGGAAGCTTTGGTGGAATTAAGAGCTGGAAGGAACCTTAGGGGTTTATGTAATTCATTCCCTTTATCTATTTGTAGGACTTTATTAAAACTATATCATTAAAACTAATCTTGATAGATGATTCTATCCTATTTTTAAAGACCTCTAGAGATTTTGCAGGAAATTTTCTCAGCAGCAATTTGGAGTATTCAGTGATCTTAATTACCAAGAGTTTATTACTGTGGATTTAACATTTGGTTAAATAAATGCCATATTTTGGTTGTACCTGAAATATAGTACTGTTGGTTTCTACTTTTAAAGCCCATTGTTAACATTACATTTTTTCTGTCTTCATTTCTTTGAAGAACTTTTGAGATTTGTTTACACATTTAACTTTGCTAAATTAGTTAACAATATAGAAGAAAAAGGAGAAGGCAATGGCACCCCACTCCAGTACTCTTGCCTGGGAAACCCCATGGACAGAGAAGCCTGGTGGGCTACAGTCCGTGGGGTTACTAAGAGTCGGACACGACTGAGCGACTTCACTTTCACTTTTCCCTTTCATGCACTGGAGAAGGAAATGGCAACCCACTCCAGTATTCTGGCCTGGAGAATCCCAGGGACGGGGGAGCCTGGTGGGCTGCTGTCTATGGGGTCGCACAGAGTCGACCACGACTGAAGCAACTTAGCAGCAGCAGCATAGAAGAAAAAAATGATCTGCTTTTGAGAGAGTTTGAACCTAAGTTTTTTCCCATTAGGAATAGATTTAATGAGATTTTAGAAGAATGACAGCCTTCTAGCTGCCCCAGTAAATAAGATTTTATCTTAAGGAATTGGGGCAAAAGTTATGTTCTTATTTAAGTAATAAGATAAAGTAGAAAGAACAAAGTACTGGTTTTGCTACTTAGAAGAAGGCAAATGAATAACTAATGAAAGGTGGTTTACTAAGTAGCTACTAGCTTTTGTTTCCACTGAGAGGAAACAGTACCTGGGAAAAGAAGTTGGTTATGACACAGGAGTACATCATGAGAAACGCTGGGCTGGAGGAACCACAAGCTGGAATCATGATTGCCGGGAGAAATATCAATAACCTCAGATATGCAGATGACACCACCCTTATGGCAGAAAGTGAAGAAGACCTAAAGAGCCTCTTGATGAAAGTGAAAGAGGAGAGTGAAAAAGTTGGTTTAAAGCTCAACATTCAGAAAACTAAGATCATGGCAGCCAGTCCCATCACTTCATGGCAGATAGATGGAGAAACAGTGGAAATAGTGGCTGACTTTATTTTTTTGGGCTCCAAAATCACAGCAGATGGTGATTGCAGCCATGAAATTAAAAGATGCTTACTCCCTGGAAGGAAAGGTATGACTAACCTAGACAGCATATTAAAAAGCAGAGACATTACTTTGCCAACAAAGGTCCATCTAGTCAAGGCTATGGTGTTTCCAGTAGTCACGTATGGATGTGAGAGTTGGACTATAAAGAAAGCTGAGCGCAGAAGAGTTGATGCTTTTGAACTGTGGTGTTGGAGAAGACGCTTGAGGGTCCCTTGGACTGCAAGGAGATCCAACCAGTCCATCCTAGAGGAAATCAGCCCTGAATATTCATTGGAAGGACTGATGTTGAAGCTGAAACTCCAATACTTTGGCCACCTGATGCGAAGAGCTGACTCGTTGGAAAAGACCCTGATGCTGGGAAAGATTGAGGTCAGGAGGAGAAGGGGACGACAGAGAATGAGATAGCTGGATGGTACCGTCGACTCGATGGACATGGGTTTGGGTGGACTCCAGGAGCTGGTGATGGATAGGGAGGCCTGGCGTGCTGCGGTTCATGGGGTCGCAAAGAGTCAGACACGACTGAGCGACTGAACTGAAAATGACACAGGAACTGGAGGAGTAGCTAGAATGGTGAATATACCTGTTCAGGTTTCACAGGGCCTGATGAGACATCGGAAGACCTTAAAGCTTTGCGAAAGTAATGTTGTAACTGTTTACAACTCACGGGATTAGATGTTTGTTTCAAGTGCTTTTTGTTCCAAGCAGAAGAACATTTCAGGTCTTACTGGTTGGATCTGAAAGATTCCAGAGTCATTTGAGGAACTCAGGAATTCTCGTTAATAAAAATTCTTGGGAAATGAGACCAATAGTTAACAAATAAATCACTGTATTCTTCTTCTCCCCCCACCCCGCCCCCGCACTGTATTCTTAATATAGTATCTTAGAACTTGGATATTCAGGGCAGGCAGTCTTGCCCATTTTTTAAGGTTGGCCTAGGTGGCCTAGAAACTTCATAGTGTTCTGAGCAAGTAGTTAATTGGTTGAGATTCAATTAGATTCCATTTTTGAAAGAAAGAAGCAGTGTTTATTGGCAGAATAGGCAATTGAGAGGGATGGGTAGAGGCTGTGTTTGCATTCTGAGTGGGTGTGCCTTACTTGATTAAATACATGGTTTGTGGCCTCAAAAGCTAGTTGCCTTCTGAATAGCTTCTAAGAAGACTTCTATAATATAATTTGTAATTTGTGACTTAATGTGAATTAAGCAAGTAAACCCTTTGCCCTTGCCTGATTCAAGCTCAGAAAATTTATCGTAACGGTTGTTGTCTTTAAGACTGCCCTCAAGACCCATTATGAAGGTTAAAGTAGTGATTTTTCCTTTTGTTTTAAAGTGGTTTTTCCTTCTGATTGTAGAAATAATACATGTGTACTATAAGACCCTAAAGGGCAGGGGTAATCCCTGTGTTGGGGGCTCGTTTTTGAATGTGGTCTGTTGTAAATCAGTCTGCTGTTTTCTTATATTTCTACGTAGAGTGAAAAATACGCAGTTTTACTGAGACTATACACGTTGAGGTTGGGGGAAATATTCAACAATTTTTATGATTTGGAAAGCTTTAGAAACTACAGATAAAGTACTGACCTGTGCAGTGTGCTGGTTTTGAATTATTCTAGATAATAAGCCTCTTTCTGCTTAATAAGTAAGCCCCTTCAGCAAACATCTGAGCTTTTACTATTTGACTTGTGCCTGGTTTGTGATAGGAACTAAGGAAATCTTAGTTGAAGGAATGAAGGGGTGGTGGTTGAAGCCATGGAAGTTGGTAAAGTAGATAGAAAAGGGCATTAAGCAAGCAGAGGAGGCACCAAGGATGTAATATTGGGGAATCCTAGTGTTCTTGGAGAAGATACACACACACCACTGTTGAAGAAGGTTGGTTGGGAAAGAAGGAAGTGTTGGAAAGTGGTGTGAGAAAGTCCAAGGAAATGGAGGGTGTTTCAGTAAGGAGGGGTAAGCAACAATCTTGGTGGTGGGAAACTAAGGATAATAATAGCCATGAGGGGCTTCCCTGGTGGCTCAGCGTTGAAGAGGCCCCTTGCCGACGCAGGAGACACAGGTTTGATCCCTGGTCCAGGAAGCACATGCCGAGAAGCAACGAAGCTTCCATGCACCACAGCTGCTCCTGAGCCTGTGCTCTAGAGCCCGGGAGCCACAACTGCTGAAGCCCGCAGTCCCTAGAGCCTGTACTCCACCACCAGAGGAGCCCCTGCAGAGAGACGTCCGTGCACCACAGTGCCGAGTAGCCCTGCTCGCCACACCTGGAGAGAGCCCGTGCAGCAACAAAGACCCAGCACAGCCAAAAATAAATTAAAAAAAAAATTTAAAGTGATAGTAATAGGTACCATTTACTGTGGTCAGAGCCTCTCCCAGCTTTTCTACCTATCTAATCTTTACGAGAGCTTGGGTAGTAGGTGAACATTATCTCCATTTTACAAGTAAGACTGAATTCCAGACCATTTAAATAACTGGCCCAGGTAGTAAGTTAACAGGACCAGGTTGTATTCAGGTTTGTCTTAATCTATCATGTCACTGGATTTGACAATTCAGAACTTAAATTAATTTTTGAGGACTTTAGGTATCAGGAATGCCAAGAGATTTCATCTTCTGAGAGTTGGTTGTAGAGGCTGATCTTTCCTTGGATTTTTCCTGAAATGAGCTAGCCTCTCACTACTGCCTATCACACATACTAGAAAAAATAGTTTGGAGCTTTACTCCCATCACACAAGCTATGCCACTCTCTGAACATATATTTCCAGAAGTGTCCTCTTTCTTTTGGCAGGCACATTTACAAAAGAAGGGAATCCACATTTTTTCCTTGCCATCAGGGTAAGTTCCTGATTTTTTGTGATGTTACCTTGTATGGAATGGACTAAGAAATGCTTCCAAAGCCAGCCGTAAAACAGCTCTGCATTTTGACGTTACCATATTCCTGTTGATAGTTCAGAAATGCAGGCCTCCGAGTGTGCACGCTCCGCCTGGTTTCCATCAGCCGCACTCGGTGTGCTCTGGGCAGTGATGCTCTGCACAGGAGGTATTATTGTCCTTCACACCCACATCTCTGCAGCACTTTCCTGTCTCTTAGAAAAGCCACAGGTTACTACAGACGAATGTTGTAGGAAGCCTGTGTGCCAGTGCAGGTCTGCCACAAGGTCTGCATTTTCTTCTGAGCTCTCTTCCACCTCTAACGTGTTCTGGGCCGGTGCCCTCCCCTCTGCCTTTGTAGTGGGCACCAACTGAAAGGGCAGCCGGGTTCGCATCATTCTCCATAAAGCCATTAAAGCACAGCTTTTGCACACACAGCATCAAACAGAATTAAATGTTTAGGAAAAATGCAACAGAAAAATTGCAGGACTTGAATACTGAAAACTACAAAAACATTTTGAAAGAAATCAAAGATCTAAATAAGTGCAAAGACATCCAAATGTTCAGGGATTGAAAGACTTAAGATTGGTCTACAAATTCAGTGTAACTCCTATCAAAGTATCAGCTGGATTTTTTGGTAATACTTACAACCTGGTCCTAAAATTCATATGAAAACATAAAGGACCCAGAATAGACAAAGTCTTGAAAAAGAAGAACAAAGTTGGAGGACTCACCCTTTCCAATTTCAAAAGTTACTGTAGGGACTTCCCTGATATTCCAGTGGCTAAGACTGCACTGCCAATGCAGGGATCCCAGGTTGGGGCAGAACTAAAACCCTTACATTTGTGGTCAACTGATTTTTCTACAAGAGTAGATAATTCAAGGGGAGAGAGAATGGCCTTTTTAAAAAGTGTTGTGGGGGCAAACTGTGCATGCAAAAGATCAAAGACCTAAATGTAAAAGTTACAACTACAAAATTCTTAGGAAAAAACATGCAGACTTTGATCAGGCCATGGTTTTTTTATGTCCATGACTCCAAAAGTATCAGCAACCAAAGAAAAAAAAAAAGATAAATTGTCCTGGATCAACATTAAGAACTGTCTTTCAAAGGACACCATGAAGAAAGTGAAATGAGAATCCATAGAATGAGAGAAAGTATTTGAAAATCAAATCATATTGCAGATAAGAGGCCTGTTATCTAGAATGTATAAAACACTCTTCTAACTCAATAATAAAAAGACAACCCAAGGAAATTCCCTGACAGTCCATTGCTTAGGAGTTGGCATCTTCACTGTCGTGGCCTGGGTTCAGTCCCACACGCAGCATTGCTAGAAAAAAAAAAAAAGACAAACCAATGTTAAAATGGACACATGATTGTGATAGAAGTACCCGTTAGAGACCTCTGCTGTACACGCTAAAGGGTGATATCTTTATCGCGTCCTGTACAGGCGTGGTTTGTATGTAGGCAAAGGAAACAGGTTATTTTCAGGATAGCTAAGTTAATTAGTGTTAGTTCTGGTTTCCTAGAAACAGACATTGTCTTAGTAGGGGAAATGAAACTCAGATAGCCACTGTCTCAGTTCGTGTCCAGCTGATCGTATGAACAGCAAAAATAGCTAATTATATGAACAGCAAAAAATGAGCACAGAGGTTGGGTTTAAAGTGAAAGTCTCATTTTAAGCCACTGATAATTTTTAAACAATCAGATTCAGTTATATTATCTCTGAAATGATTAAAAGAAAATTTGATTCATAGAATATCTAAGGAATATGACTGAAAGTGAAAATGTTAGTTGCCCAGTCGTGGCCAGCTCTTTGGGATCCCGTGGACTTTTGCTCACCAGGCTCCTCTGCCCATGGAATTCTCCAGGCAAGAATACTGGAGTGAGTGGGTTGCCATTTCCTTTTCAAGGGGAATCTTCCCAACCCAGGGTTTGAACCTGGGTCTCCTGCATTGCAGGCAGATTCTTTACCATCTGAGCCACCAGGAAATATGACTAAGAAATGGCAATAAGTGGAAAATGTAGAAACTTGCATTCTCATCTTGACTTTCAATCCAGCTTTCTTGTGACTGGACAGATTGCTTAAGTATTCCTTGGTTTTGTCATTAGTCGTGTGAAGAGGAAAAGTGAGACAACTTGAGAATTACTTGTGCTCAAAATGCTTCTCACTTTGTGTGCAATTTTCATTCTGCGTATTTATATGTAAACCTCTTTAGATAGTATCCTTTAAAAAAGTTTCCCTATTCTCTTTTATCTCAAAAATCATGATGAACTTTGTCTTCTTTTTCTCTAAAAAAAAATTGCAGAATTCTTGAGGACTTGAAAAAGGACTACCTTTTATTTGTATCGTCAAATACAGGGTATAGATCTTTACATAGAAATGAAATATTTGCTGAATGAGTGAAAAGAATGAGATGATCATGATGATTTTGAGCTCGTTGGTAGAAAGGGGGCTCTGGGTTCCTGGGAGAGTCTGATGTCCAAAAATTATTTTTTGCAGTTTTAGAAATGTTAAAAACAATTAAACAGGAGGATTCTATACTTCTGGGGACATGAAATTAAAGGGAGAGATCAAGGTGTGAGAGATACCCCGAGACTTTGTTGTTGTTTAGTCGGTAAGTTGTGTCCTACTCTCTTGCAACCCCATGGACTCTAGCCCTCCAGACACTTCTCTCCAGGGGATTTCCCAGGCAAGAATCCTGGAGTGGGTTGCCATTTCCTTTTTCAGGAGACCTTCCCATCCCACATCTCCCACATTAGCAGGCAGAATCTTTACCACTAGGCCACCAGGGAAACACATATCCCAAGACCAGCAGTACTGAAATATAAGGCTACTGTATACTGTGCCTTCTCTCTTTTAGTCATACTCCTGTTCTCGCCCAGCCTCCTGGGAAAGCAAGGGTTTTTGATTGGTTGTTGGATGTTTTGAATAAAAGACCGGCAGAGACTAAAGTCAATTTTTTTTTTGCTGTTTGGTCTCTTAGAGATACGGGAAGGTGGAGGAGGAAATGGCAACCCACTCCAGTATTCTTGCCTGGAAAAGCCTTTGGACAGAGGAGCCTGGTGGGCTACAGTCCATGGGATCGCAAAAGAGTCGGACACAATTTAGCAACGAAACAGCAACAAAGAAAATACATCTCAATTACAATTCAACCTTATTTTTAATAAAATATTAGAGATATGGGAAGGGCCTGAGCACCTCCGTCTAACCAGGTCTTGAGCTTGGTGGGCTGGGCAGAGTTTTTAGGTAGATTCAGTTCACTCTAGTGAGTACAGCGTCTCAAGGATGGGATCCGTTGTGTGTTTGTTGCAGGCCCCTCCCTCTAGTATGACCTTACCTCCTAAGCATGGTAAGATTGTGGTTGACTTCACATCACCTTTCTAGTCCATCTCCCTAGCTTCTCCAGCACTTAATAAATGTCCTATGCAGAAAACTGGTCACATATCCAGGACTCTTCACACCAACCTATATAGCTCTTATAAACTCTGTTGGTTTTTCTTTTCCTTGGTAGAGCTCTTCTGCCCATGGCAAGTCTAGTTATGATCTGTTCATGATCAGATTCTATGAATACCGCAAGTAGAGAAAATGACCAGCGAATTTAGCTCACTAAGGAAAGGCTCTTCCCTCTCTGGAATCTTAGTTCACCTTGTCCTTTTTGCGTGGAAAACAGTTTCTCATTGTCTTTAAAACTACTTCTTGTTTTGAGTAATCTGTGCAGTTTTTTCTAGGTTTTCTGTGAAAGTGATGGCTTGGCTCTACCTATTAACTCCAACTTGGAAGCAAAAGTCTCAGTGTTGTTTTTTATTTTTTTGTTTTCTGTTGTTTTTGTTGCTATAAATGTGATGTTTAAATAAATAAGGTAGAGGTGATCTCTTTGTAAAATCGTGAGATAGGTAGTCCTGAGTAGGTAGGGTGTGAGATCTAATCTTTGTTGTCTTGCAGTCTTTGAGGATGCTGTCTTCAGTTAATATTTTCAACCTCATCCACACTAGGCCACAGGCAGAGAGGAGGAAAAGTGGAGGGAAAGGAGCACTTGCTGTTTTAAAGGATATACTCCAGCCCAGATATACCCATCATTTCTGTTCACTTCCTGTTGGCCCGAATTTCTCACACAGCTGTCTTTTGCCACAAGAGAGATTGGGGAATGTGGTATGTAGCTGGGTAGCGTTGTACCCAGCGAAAACTGAAGAGTGTCTATCACTAAAGGGAATTTAAAGAGAATGTATACAGGGGGCTGCTTAGCTGTTTCTTCCACAGTATGGTAGGAGGAAAAGCTCTAACTGGAGTGTCTTTTTTTTTTCTCCTCTAAACAATCAGTTTTCTTAATTTTATTTTTTTAGCTGCTCCATGGTCCCTGGACCACCAGGGAATTCCCTACCTCTTGATTTTATTTCTTTACGAATTGAAGATACATTGAAAAATCAACTAATGAAGAGCAATGGGAGGTCCAGAGCAGGAGTATGTATCCCAGGCTGGAAACAGGCAAACCTGGTCAATGTCAAGCCTAGCCCTTGCCCTGCCCCAGCCAGTTCAGGCTGGAAGATAGCCGTCAGGCACTCTGCCAGTACCGAAGCCTGTGGAGAGACTGTGTCCTGGCGGGAAAGACTAGCCACCTCTGCTTCTCTCCCCGTCAACCTCCAGCTTGGAGAGCCGGGTTTCCCGCGGGAGCTCAGAGTAAGATGTGGGCCGGCTCCGTAAGGTATTGCAAGTTGATGAGTAGGCTCCCTGCAGAAGCGTCCAGTGTTGGGGCCTCTGCAGCTGGAAAGGAGGCTGATACCTCTCCCAGGTCTTAATGCACTTTGCAGCTCTGTTCCCAGACCCATTCGTCTCTGATAATGCACCTCTATCCACCAAGGGATCACCAGTCACTGCAGAAGAGAGAACAAGCCGTGGAAGCAGAGCGAGAAAGCTAACCAACCCCCTGAGTGGCTGAGTTGGCTGTTGACTTCTAGACCCTAGAAGACTGACCGCTTTTCTGTCCACTGTCTGTGGTTTGTACCCTGCTCTTGTGCACCTGTGTGTGTGTTTATCCCAAGCATAGCAAGTTGTTGATGAAACACAGCTGAATTAGCAGCCCTTCTCCCCGGGGTCCCTACTTCTCCTCGCCTGCCCTTCTTTTCTTGGAGGCTGGTCCAAAGAGACATGTAATATTGTGAGGGTCTGGGTGGCTCCATATCCCCCAACACCAAATCACATACAGTGAGCTAAGAAACTGCATTCCTCACAACAGGATTAGCAGGGAAAGGAGGGTAATGTAAAAGATAAGGGCCCCTTCCAGCAGCAGCACATGACAGAGTGGTCAGGTACTTGAGCCCAGAAAGAACGTGTCCCTTATGCTTCATTTAAGGTCAGCTTATATGACTTGCCAGCTATGGAGCTGTCCCAGTTTCTCTGCTGTCCGGGGGTACTTTCTGGAAGCTGGCGTGGACCCCGTGCTCTTTACCCACGTGCTCTAGCCCAGTCGCTGTCCGAACCTCCTTGTGGCCGTGACAGAGAAGGTCCCCATGGGATCTTCCCCCGCTCAGGCTCTTGTCTTTTACCAGGAGGTGTTTGCACTGCATCTCCAGCTTGTCCTCTCATTTCACCATGACAAGCTTCGTGTACTGTCATCTCTGTTCCCCCGGACCATCAGTGAAGCCTCGCACCTTCTTGGACAGTAGATTATCCAAAACTAGCAGAACTTCTGACCACTGGCGGTCTGACTGAAGGAGGTGATGCTGAAGAAGCTGTGGACAACACCCTGCTGGACAGTCACCGCCCCCCCCAGGAAAGAGATTGAGCTCATTCTCCAGCAAATACACACCCCTGTTGCTTAGACACTCTAGATGCTCCTGCTGCTGGTGGTTCAGTGGTATTCTTAACGGGAGACTCTGTCAACAGTAGGAGTTGAGGATGGGAGAAGACATTGGTCTCAGCCACGTCCATGGAGGTAACCAGCTGTCGGACTTAGGCATGGTCATCAGGGCACACTGAGTGATGAGAGCATCTGGAATAATCCTCACAGGGCTGTTCAGAATTCTCGCCCGCCCCGCCCCACCCCAGGCTGTGGATGCAGAGCCGCCACTGCCCTGCACAGGGGTAGAGCAGAGTACACTGCAGGGCTCCACTTTCCTTGTGGAGCCAAACGTTATGCTTCAACTCCCCAGTCACCGTCTTGTCCCCCTCCAGCCCCACATCTTTTGAGTCGCTCACGTAGAAGGCCCCAAAAAAATCTACATCGCAGACACCACAGCACAACATCAAAGCCAGTGACCTTTTGTAGATCCTGACTCTGGTCACTAAGGAACCGTTGCTGGTCATGCTCCACCTGAAAGCAGGCGTGTTTACAGAGAGCCACCAGTGAGCTGGGATACTGCACAGAGCATCAGCCATACCCACACACAGGCTCCGGAAGAGGGCGAGGTCTACACCGTAGCCTTGGGCCAATACCTGATAGGCACCCGCCTGAGGCTGAAACAGTCTTGTCTGCGCTGATCAGTTTCCTGTCCTCTCTGTTCAGTTTCCTTGGAGGCTCTGCAGTGAGCAGGGAGGTGTGGAACAACAGAAACAGCTTCCCTGGACACTCAGCAGCCTTCGGATCCTCCATCCTGGCCTGGATAACTGGAGCAAATACCGTCTCTGTCTCCCTTGTGTCTGCAGATTTTTCTGGAATCTGATCTAATAAGCTGGTGATAAGTGCCCGAGACTCATTGACATTGACCAGGAAGCGATCCAGCATGTTACCCACATCAGATACAACCGTCGTCTGTGGCTGGGCCAGTGAGCTCTCTGCATGGTACAGGTGGACCACCTTAGTACAGGTGACAAAGCCAGCGGGGATCGCTGGCTCTTCTGCCCTACCCTCCCTAGGCAGAAAGTCTAACAGTACCTTGAGCCGCTCACAGAGGAGCCTGACAAGACCACTCCTGATGCCTTATAGGAGACGTCAGTCATGAAGATGAAGTCAAGAGTCCTGGGGAACTTACTGTTCTTGCAGTCCTCTGCAGTGGCCAAGAATTCGTAAGAGCCCAGGGGTCGCTCAGGACTATTATAAGCATCCACATGTTTGCCAGTATGAGCCGGATGTTGAAAACACTGGAGTGGGGAACATCATTGATAACAGCTGCAAAAGCAGCACTGGAAGCTTTTCCCTCCCTCACGGAACCACATGAAGGGGCACATACATGGTTTGCAGTGATTGCAGCGCAAAGGGCCAGATTCCCCGTGGTCAGTGATACACAGTGAAGCCTCCTCTGGGGGCAACCTTGCCAGTGGCCTGATGACAGCTGTCGGGGCACCTGAGCCTGCTTACCCACGTCAGATGTGCACGGGGTAGTATAGGATGTGCATCGGATGTATTGGGGGCTTGCATTCCCTTGGTCATTCACCAGGAGGTTGGTGGTGACTAAGGGTGGCATCTGGCTCTGTACTCCAGTAACAGATGGCCCTGAACCCCAGTTGTTCCTGTCATCCTCAGTAACCTCAGTAGGGCTTGGGATGGCATCAGGGTCCAGGCATTTAGGAGGCAGTGGTTGGGAAGCCCTGGCTGACTGACGAAAGTGGCTGCTCCTGGGTAGGGACTTGCATAATTGATCCGAGGCCCCTGGCTGGTCCACAGGAACTGTTCTGTTGCAGCTGGTAGCCTAGCTTCTGGGAAGAGTGCATGGGTGGTTGTGGTCCTGGGGGCCGGTCATTTGGATGCTGGGGGACAGAGCTTAAGGGGAGGGAGAGGATACATGACTGGGCTGGCTCTGGCTCCATGTTCTCTCCCCCAAACTCTGTCCAGCTCGGAGTGTGAAGCTGGAGGCCCATGGTGGGACAGATTGCTGGGGAGGCTGGGCCCCAGGGTGGCCCTGGGTCTGGCCAAGGGGAGGAAGCTGGCCCTGAGGATAGGAGCCATACAGACCAGGATTAGGGAACCTTCCTGCTCCTGAGGGCCAGTGATGTTGGGGGGCCATAGCCTAGCCTCACAGTGGGAGGGTCACAGCCCTGCTGATCTGCATTCCAGCCAGGTGAGCAATCACCTGTGCCTTTGTTGGAGGAGGGCCAGAGGGCTGAAGTGAGGTGGCTGGCTGACCACCAGTGTCGATGGGGTTGACCCGGATGCCTGAGACCCAGGGAGCCTGTGCATCTGGACAGTGGAGCTTGGCCCATTCTGCGCATCTTCTTGGCCAAACTGGCCGTAGGCTGTCTGGCCACAAGGGCTCTGTGCTGTTGAGGCTGGAGGTGCTCCCGGGGAAGGTGTGAGAGGGGTTGGCAGGGAGCCTGGTACTGGGCCAGTGTCGGCTCCGTGGGGTGTAGGGGCGGCTGTGGGTCCTGGTTGCCCACCATAGCTGGGTGATAACCCTGAGCAGATGGGCTGGGGCTGCCCAAATGGCGGCCCCTGTGGAGCTGACTGGTTAACTAACCAGCGAGCCTGACTTGATCTCACCCAGCTCCAGATCTAGGCTTGACTTCATTGCTAACATCAAGCCTCCCAGGCTCCGCTTCCAGTTTCCTTAAAATCTTGTATTAAATAACCTATTACTTGCTCTTTGTTTTGTGATTTTTCTGCTGTGAAAAATTAGTCTTATTTAATGGTGATGAACATGTTCTCTGTAGTTAGACAAACTTCAGTTCAATTCAGTCGCTCAGTCGTGTCCGACTCCTTGTGACCCCATGGACTGCAGCACACCAGGCTTCTCTCTGTCCATCACCAACTCCTGGAGTTTACCCAAACTCATGTCCATCGAGTCGGTGATGCCATCCAGCCATCTCATCCTCTGTCGTCCCCTTCTCCTCCTGCCCTCAGTCTTTCCCAGCATCAGGGTCTTTTCAAGTGAGTCAGCTCTTCGCATCAGGTGGCCAAAGTATTGGAGCTTCAGCTTCAGCATCAGTCCTTCCAATGAACACCCAGGACTGGTCTCCTTTAGGATGGACTGGTTGGATCTCCTTGCAGTCCAAGGGACTCTGAAGAGTCTTCTCCAACACCACAGTTCAAAAGCATCAATTCTGCGGCGCTCAGCTTTCTTTATAGTCCAACTCTCACATCCATACATGACCACTGGAAAAACCATAGCCTTGACTAGTCAGACCTTTGTTGGCAAAGTAATGTCTCTGCTTTTTAATATGCTGTCTAGGTTGGTCATAGCTTTCCTTCCAAGGAGCAAGCATCTTTTAATTTCATGGCTGCAGTCACCATCTACAGTGATTTTAGAGCCCCCCAAAATAAAGTCAGCCACTGTTTCCACTGTTTCTCCATCTATCTGCCATGAAGTGATGGGACTGGATGCCATGATCTTAGTTTTCTGAATGTTGAGCTTTAAGCCAACTTTTTCACTCTCCTCTTTCACTTTCATCAAGAGGCTCTTTAGTTCTTCACTTTCTGCCATAAGGGTGGTGTCATCTGCATATCTGAGGTTATTGATATTTCTCCCAGCAATCTTGATTCTAGCTTGTGCTTCATCCAGCCCAGCGTTTCTCATGATGTACTCTGCATATAATTTAAATAAGCAGAGTGACAATATACAGCCTTGACGTACTCCTTTTCCTATTTGGAACCAGTCTGTTGTTCCATGTCCAGTTCTAACTGTTGCTTCCTGACCTGCATACAGATTTCTCAAGAGACAGGTCAGGTGGTCTGGTATTCCCATCTCTTTCAGAAACTTAGCAGACACATATTATCTGAATTTTGATTTATGGCCTCTTTGATTTGTTGCCCTTTAAAAAAATGCTAGTTCTGACTTTCCCCCTTTTTTGGGGGTCTATCGTCAAGCGTATTAATGAGAATGTGGGAAGAGGTTACTTAATAGCAGGCAGTTAGAATCTGACGTCCCTTAATATAGAGAAGTAAGTACTTATAATGTTGAGTCAGGTATCCCTTATCCTAGATAATATCATAAGCAATATTCCAAATGCACAGAATTGATAAAGTGGGAAGCCAGTTTTTAAAATTTACTAAAGCCCTAAAAATTTTCTGGCTGTGCCAACATATAAAAAACTATTTTAGTAAGTGCAGAAAAAAAGTTCTAAAATATTTTTAACACAGAATCTGTGTTAAATTTCCTTCAGTTGCTATCAACTGCCTCTTGGTGAACAACAAGGCGATTTATTGTAAGGATGATGGGTATACAGCAAAAGCAAAAAGAAAGAGTGGGAGGCATTGATGAACCACTCAGAAAAGGTAAAATGACAGGAAATAACACAGTGCTTGGGAGTTACTCCCTGCAGCAGGTTGTGGACCTTTCCCTTAGGGTGTTGGCAGTCCAGTGCCCTTCAGACTCCTTCCCCACTGAAATTTTAAATCCCCGCACGAGAGAGTTAACTGGGTTCATTTTGGCAGAGGTGCGTACCCCTGTGCCAGCCAGTTGTGAGCCAGGAGATTGGGTCCTACTGCACAGGTGTGACCATCAGGCACCCACCCCTGGTGTAAGGGAATATTCCCAGAAAGGGAGACCGATGTGAATCCGGTGGCCTTTGCAGTTTGTGCCCACTACAGAGCCACGGTGGCAAGCACTGTGTGACAGACCCAGAACTTGTTAGTGGCGGAAGAGACCTCAGAGGAAGATGTGGAATTTGTGCAGACCTGCCCTGGCACACAGATCTCCTGTTACATTCATCTGTCATACCTTGATGCTTATCTGGAGACAGAGGAGTGCTACAGAGATGTGGGTGGTGGGTGACGACAGTAACTCCGTGCAGAGCACCACTGCCCAGAGTGCACAGGGAGCTGCAGACTGAAATCATGCAGAGCGTACATACTTGGAGTTTGCAAGAGGAAAATGGTAATGTGAAAATACAGCTGGCTCTGGAAGCATTTCTTAGTTCATTGCATCTGAGATACTAACCAAAAAGAAATCAGGAATTTATCCTGATTGCAAGGAAAAAAACAACAACCGTGGACTCCCTGCTTTTCAAAATGAGGACACTTCTGGAAATAACACGTTCAGAGTGTGGCATAGCTTGTGTGATGGGCGTAAAGCTCCAAACTATTTTCTCTAGTATGTGTGGTAGGCAGTAGAGAGAGGCTAGTACACTGCAGGAAAATTCCAAGAAAAGACCATTTCAGCAGAACTGATTTTTAAGGAACAACACAGCATATCACTGGAAATGAATAGGGTGCATTTAAAAGAAAAGACATAACAGTCCTTTGATTGCTGAGGCATAATGGGTGGTTCATATTGAACTTTAATTTTTAAAATAATGTCTGTCCCGAGCTCTCCGCCAGGTGGGCACGTTCTGTGGTGACAAGGCAGGTCTTGTCATCCTGCTGTCACGTTCAGCAGGAATGTGTGTGTTTGCTTTAAAAGAAATCATGCTTCTGTGATTTTGTGTTTATATCAGAAATGTAAGGTTCCATTTTCCAATAATTACTTCCTCATTATTGCTTCATTGCATAGTTACTTTGTTTCCTTTCGTGGGACTCTTGAAACCTCTGCTCAGGATTATTCCTTCTAATTATTTTACAATAAAACCCTTCCCCCCGCTTTTTTTTCTTTTCTGAACTGAGAGAATGCAATACATTACCCAGATCTTTCTTTTGCTGTGAAATACACTCTTAAGACAATTAGAAAAATCTAAATAAAGTCCATATTAGTATTCTGGCAGTTTCCTGATTTTGATAATTGTCCTGTGGGTAAGAGGATGTCTTTGTTTTTTAGAAATACGCACTGAAGTACTAAAAGGTAAAGGTACATTATAACTGCTGCTGACTCACAAATGGTTCATGAAGAAAATTCTCCATTATTCTCTCTCTCTCCACACACACACATACACACACACTTCTTTTTTCCTGAACCAGTTGAGAGTAGGTTATGTGCATTATGTCCCTTTATCTCTCTCTTAGCTGAAGCTTCTCTAACAAAATACCATAGATAGGGTATGTGACTTAAACAACAGATGTTTGTTTGTTTCTCACTGCTCTGGAGACTGGGAAGTCCAAGATCAAGGTGCTGGCAGGTTCGGTTCTTTGTGAGGACCCTCTTCCTGAGGACCCTCTCTTCCTGGCCTGTAGACAGGCACTTTCTCATAGTATGCTCACATGGCCTTTCCTCAGTGGAGATGTCTGCCTGCTCTTCTTCTAAGATCAGATGGGCTTCCCTGGTGGTAAAGAATCTGCCTGCCAATGGAGAAGATGCAGGTTTGATCCTTGGGTTGGAAAGATCCCCTGGAGAAGGAAATGGCAACCCACTTCAGTATTCTTGGGACTACTGGGAGATCCCATGGACAGAGGGGCCTGCCCCACCCTACAGCCCGTAGGGTTGCTAAAGAGTCGGACATGACTTAGTGACTAAACAACAGCGATCACATCAAGGGCCTCCCAGGTGGTGCAGTGGGGAAGAATCCACCTGCTAGTGCAGGAGACACAAGAGTCTCGGGTTAGATCCCAGGTGGGGAAGATCCCCTGGAGGAGGAAATGGCAACCTGCTCCAGTATTCTTGCCTGGAAAACCCCATGGTCAGAGGAGCCAGGTGGGCTACAGTGCATGGGGTCACATAGAGTTGGAAACGACTGAACACAGTCACATCAAGAGGGCCCCATCCTTGGGACCTAAACAGAATTATCCCCCAAAGGCCCAACCTTCAGATACCTCACACAGAAAGGCTTACTTAGGGCTTTAACATCTGGATGGGGGCAGAGACACAAACGCTCAGCCCCTAACATTCTGCCCAAGGCCCTCCTGTCTGTGCTCCATCTGTCAGTCATATCCAACTCCTTGTGATCCCGTAGATTGTAGCCCACCGGGCACCTCTGTTCTAAAAGTCATATTTTTTCAGTTCAGTAACTCAGTCGTGTCTGACTCTGTGACCCCATGGACTGCAGCACGCCAGGCCTCCCCATCCATCACCAACTCCCACAGTTTACTCAAACTCATGTCCATCGAGTCGGTGATGCCATCCAACCATCTCATCCTCTGTCGCCCCCTTCTCCTCCTGCCTTCAGTCTTTCCCAGCATCAGGGTCTTTTCAGATGAGTCGGTCCTTTGCATCAGGTGGCCAAAGTATTGGAGTTTCAGCTTCAGCATCAGTCTTTCCAATGAATATGCAGGGTTGATTTCCTTTAGTATGGACTGGTTGGATCTCCTTGCAGTGCAAGGGACTCTCAAGAGTCTTTCCAACACCACAGTTCAAAAGCATCAATTCTTTGGCACTCAGCTTTCTTTATAGTCCAACTCTCACATCCATACATGACCACTGGAAAAACCATAGCCTTGACTAGTCAGACCTTTGTTGGCAAAGTAATGTCTCTGCTTTTTAATATGCTGTCTAGGTTGGTCATAGCTTTCCTTCCAAGGAGCAAGCGTCTTTTAATTTCATGGCTGCAGTCACCATCTGCAGTGATTTTGGAGCCCAAGAAAATGAAGTCTGTCCCTGTTTCCATTGTTTCCCCATCTATTTGCCATGAAGTGATGGGACCAGATGCCATGATCTTAGTTTTCTGAATGTTGTTAGCACTTAATAAATCCTATCCTGAGTGCTAGTTGTACAGTGAATAGAAATCAACCTGGTGGTTTCCCTTATGGAATATTATACACATATAGGGTGATAACACCATTATTTTTATTTGAATCACATCAGAGTTCAGATTTAGCATTCAGATGGTAAAGAATCTGCCTGCAATGTGGGATACCTGAGTTGGATCCCTGGGTTGGGAAGATCCCCTGGACAAGGAACTGGCGACCCACTCCAGTATTCTTGCCTTAATAATCATGCCTGGAGAATCCCATGGACAGAGGAGCCTGGCGGGCTACAGTCCACGGGGTCACAAACAGTTGGGCACAACTGAGCAACTCACACACATGTGCTTTGACTGAGGCCATGTTATAGAAGTTGCTTCACAGTTGAATCTCAGTTCATTAAAATGCATTTAATTTTATGAAGCTTTGAGAGGATCACACAATATTTCAAAGCAAACTAAGGATTAAACTTCCTGCTTCCTGGTCAGTCCAGCCAACTGTGTAAATTTACATGGTCTTGCTGGTTTGGGTGTGTCTGAAAATAAAGGCAAATATCTTTTTAAAAAAAATCCACCCACAGCATTCCTGGCATATGTATCTCCACACATTTGTTAGAGACGTAGGAGTTCTGAAAATTGCCTTACTTTTTATTCGTATGTTCTGTTGAGAAAAAACAGTTCAAACAATTTCAGGGTTAAAAGGTGAGTTAGGTACTGGTATTCAAACACAGTGTTCTTATGGCAAAACATTTTTATAGGTTTTTTTTTTTTTTAAGATCAGGATGTTCTTTTTCTTGTGTTTTAAGTGCTCTTGATTTTGCTTTGTCCAGCTTAATAGCTTGCTTACATGTTATTACTTTTAAAAAACAATTTCTTTATCTTCAGATATTGACTTATTTTTAACTATTGTGTTCTAAACACATTACAGCTTTGCTCCTGCATAAAAGTTTACTATGCACTAAATGTTAACACGGACTTCCACCTCTGGGAAGAGATTGATAAAGACCTAAGTCAGTTTTATGAATAGTTTTCAGAAGTTCTTTAGGCACCAAATTGAATTAGTACCAACAGATTCCATGTATCATGCCTATGCAAATGTCTTTCTTCTATCAAATACAGTAATTTCTTCCCAAACTGTTCTGACTTGTAGTGTTCTAGTAGTTTTCTCAAGCTAACATTCCCAGGATACAGTAATCTAAAATGTATTTAGTCCTTGAATCAGGTTGCCTGGGAGGCCAAGAAGGAGTCTTCTATTCCTTTGGAATTCTTCTTAACTCTACTACAGTGCTCAATTGAAAATATATGTTCCTGGTAAATTGTGATTATAAACTGTGACAGAAAGGGAAGCCTGGCGTGCTGCAGTCCATGGGGCCACAAAGAGTAGGACACGACTGAGTGACTGAACTGAACTGAAATTGTGATTGACCATCCTCACAGCAGTTGGTTGTTTCAGAGTTAAGATTAAAAGTACGTACAAACTACTTAAGTGGAATTATACTGTAAAGCAACATTTCCATTAAAATTGAACAAAGAATAAAAAGTTCTCACCTATGGGATCAAAAGTATAGTATCTTGGTGTTTATGTGTTAAAATTTGGATATCCCTAAAAAAGGAAGCTAGGCATAATCTTACAATGTTTGGAAAGAGTCACTAGGTCAGGATGAAGAACAGAATGATTTCAGGACTGTTACTGATCACTCTAACAGTTTTTTCCCTTGTGTTAGATTTCACTTTCTTTTTGCTTTATACAGTGCTGGATCACTCCTATGTAAGCATTTTACTTCTGCACATAATTTCTTTGTGTTAGCACTAACAATAAAGGCCAGTATAAACTATGTGTTTTCATAGGGCCTAGTGGTGATAGTTATTTGAAATCCTATGGCTTGATGACTTGAAGAATATAAGCTAGTAAAACATTTATGTATGTTTTATTTTATTCTAAAACTGAATTTACTTTTGATTATTTGTAAGCTAATATGCTATTTTCAGAACAGGCTTTCTCTCTGTCTATTTCTGTTTTCTTCATTAGAACAAAGAACATTATGGATTCTTCAACTATACCATTTTAGGATTTCTTTTGTAGAATAAAACGATAGAAATCAGTGGTAAGCGTTTTTCTGAGACAGTCCTTCTTCCCTTGTTTCTCTTTGCTGTTCATCTGAAATATATGTGACTTAAAACTTATTTCCATTGAAAAAAATTATGCCCTGCTTAGAACTTAGTGGATGTTTGGGTTTTGGTTTTTTTGACAGTTACTTGAGAATTCTGAAGGTTGCACATCTGTAGGTACGCAGATTTTAAGTAGTAATCTTTTTCTTATCATGACTGAAATAAGCATTTTTAACTTCCCTTTTAGATACATCATGTTACACAAAATGGAGGACTGTATAAAAGACCCTTTAATGAAGGTTTTGAAGAAACACCAATGCTGGTTGCTGTGCTTACTTATGTGGGGTATGGTGTCCTCACTCTCTTTGGATATCTTCGAGATTTCTTGAGGCATTGGAGAATTGAAAAGTGTCACCATGCAACTGAAAGAGAGGAACAAAAGGTAATTGTCAGTCTTTGATTCTGTAAATGGAAGCCTTTTATCTTGCTGTTTTCACTCATTTTTTTTCTCTAGGCATTTGGGTATACATTAAAATAAAAAAAAAGTAATAATAATGTAGATGCAGTTAAATGAAAACATTCCACAAGGAGAGTGAGGACAAAGGTAAAGTCACAGAGAAATCAAAGCATTTAACATAATTTCATCATCACAAGAATCTGTACTTACTTAATGGATAAGAAGGCTGCAGTTCACAGGTTAAGTAGTGTTTCTGTTAGAACTGGTTTGTGGAGACAGGTCTGTGAAGAGCCAGAAGCCATGACCTTTCTGTTCACAGTACTATATGGTGTCCCAAGTTGTGTCTGCAGTCTTCTGGAAAGATCGTGTTCTTCAGAACACGTTGTGTTTTGTCATAGACATGTTGTACACGCATGTCTTGTTCACAGATCGCCTCTACTCCCCCAAAATGCAAACCCTGAAGCAGAATGTGAGGGAGCTACTCTGTTTCCATGGAAAGCAATCTTATTTTAGTCATGGTAAACAGAGATGTAATGATTGTCTCTGGGGAGGAGACCCTCTTTCCCCTCACTTCACTTTTCTCTGCATACTCCTTTGTGTCTCTATGAAAGTGAAAGTGAAGTCGCTCAGTCATGTCTGACTCTTTGCGACCCGTGGACTGTAGCCTACCAGGCTCCTCCGTTCATGGGATTTTCCAGGCAAGAGTACTAGAGTGGGTTGCCATTTCCTTCGCCAGGGGATTTTCCTGACCCAGGGATCGAACCCAGGTCTCCCGCATTGCAGGCAGACGCTTTAACCTCTGAGCCACCAGGGAAGCCCCTTGTGCCTCTATAGTTATATATAATATACATGTATTATCTACTCTTTAAAAAACTGTTGTAAATCAACTATACTCCAATAAAATACAGACAAACAAACAAAGCCTAAGTCATCCTGTACTAAGGAACAACACTATGCTCTTTCCCAAACCAAAATTTTCGTTATGGGCATTTTTTTTAAGTGTTTCAATTTTATTATTTAAAATGATAAAAGATTTTCTTTTTCCTGTAATAAAGGCTTTTTTTTCCTTTTTTCATTGAAAAAATAAATGAATAAAATCAGAGTGAAATAATGCCTGATCTTGCAAAAAGCAAACTTGAGTGTTCTTGCATGTGGAGTATGGAGAGGGTGGCCCTCCAGGCCAGGGCATGTTCTAGATCAGAGAAGGGATTCGGAAGTTGGGCGCTTGTGGCCCACCAAACCTCTCACAGTGATGGGGCGTTAGAGGAGAGAGGCAGACATGGCGGCGGTGAGACCAGCGCGGAGCGGAGGGCAGTGACACTGGGAGTGGGCGGTGAGACGCGGGAAGGGGGGTGAAGCACCAGGAAGCACGGGGAAGGAAAGGGCGTCCTCGGCTCCTTGGAGACGGAAACCAGTCAGCATGTGGACTGAGGATCCTGAAACCGGGAGAGCTGAGGAGCCAGGCCCTCT
Organism: Giraffa tippelskirchi; assembly: GCF_054371585.1. Lineage (NCBI taxonomy): Eukaryota > Metazoa > Chordata > Mammalia > Artiodactyla > Giraffidae > Giraffa > Giraffa tippelskirchi. The sequence continues at coordinate 148,645,435 of NC_137281.1, read as the reverse complement.
TCTCTCAGCTCAACCATGCTGTCCCCTCCTCAGCCCCAGAGCCACAAGCTGCCCTTCCTCGTTGCCCTGTCTAACACAAGCACAACCCTGCATTCTGAACTCTACAACTCTGAACACCATACTCATTTTCACCATTAAAACGAGAACAAATTAAATTTCTTTTATTCACTTTTTTTCCCCCCCCTCTACCACTGGAAAAACCATAGCCTTGACTAGACGGACTTTTGTTGGCAAAGTAATGTCTCTGCTTTTAAATATGCTATCTAGGATGGCCATAACCTTCCTTCCAAGGAGTAAGCGTCTTTTAATTTCATGGCTGCAATCACAATTTGCAGTGATTTTGGAGCCCAAAAAAATAAAGTCTGACACTGTTTCCACTGTTTCCCCATCTATTTCCCATGAAGTGATGGGACCAGATGCCATGATCTTAGTTTTCTGAACGTTGAGCCTTAAGCCAACTTTTTCACTCTCCTCTTTCACTTTCATCAAGAGGCTCTTTAGTTCTTCTTCACTCTCTGCCATAAGGGTGGTGTCATCCGCATATCTGAGGTTATTGATATTTCTCCCGGCAATCTTGATTCCAGCTTGTGTTTCCTCCAGCCCAGCGTTTCTCATGATGTACTCTGCATATAAGTTAAATAAGCAGGGTGACAATATACAGCCTTGACGTACTCCTTTTCCTATTTGGAACCAGTCTGTTGTTCCATGTCCACTTCTAACTGTTGCTTCCTGATTTGCATACAGGTTTCTCAAGAGAGAGGTCAGATGGTCTGGTATTCCCATCTCTTTCAGAATTTTCCACAGTTTATTGTGATCCACACAGTCAAAGGCTTTGGCATAGTCAGTAAAGCAGAAATAGATGTTTTTCTGGAACTCTCTTGCTTTTTCGATGATCCAGCGGATATTGGCAATTTGATCTCTGGTTCCTCTGCCTTTTCTAAAACCAACTTGAACATCTGGAAGTTCACGGTTCAGACTAGAAAATCTTTATCTACAGGGACCTCTCATAGTGTCTGTACACTGAGGCAACCTAATGATTGACATGTAGAGGTGGGGGTGGGGGCAGTGCTGATTGTGTAGAGAGCTTTGCTGCTGAGGGGATAGAAGTGTAGGCAGAGTCACGGGGAGTGTTTGGGAGAGCCTAGAAAGTGCACGTGTGAGAAGTTGTGTTTGAATGTTTGGTAGGCAGTGAGAGGTCCTAGGCAGTTTAGAGCAGTGGAGTGACTGGAGCGTGTGCACAGCTGGTGCGGTCTCTCTCACAGTGTGATGGACGAAGGAATGAACCCATGGGGATGCATCTGAACTCCTTTGTGAAGGAGGACATTGTCTTCAGAATTTGTTTCACATCTCCAGAGGGTAAATTGTTTCGAAGCATTGGGACTGCCTGTGTGTGTACTTCACTTTGTGTAGAAGGATTGGAACACGTAGATTTTCCTCTTAAATCTGATTCTGTTGAGGAAACATGAACACTTCAAAATCGTGGGCCTTTGCAAAGCACCATGTAGGTAAATAGTACTTGGATTGTATGCAGATGTAGAACAAAAAAGTAAACTGAGTAGCACAGAGTGAATCAGGAAATAATTCTTGAAGGAAGTAACAGGAGGAAGTAGGTAGAACAGAGGGGACATTTGCCTATAGAGTTTGTTCAGGGGAGGTCCATACTCAGTCATTCAGATCCATTTCAGTAGGATTTTCATAGTAGATGGCATTGGCAGCTAAAACCTGAGTTCTGACATTTTCTTGTAACAGTTCAGCTTTTAGAAGGGAAGGAAGGCTTCTTGGGCTTTACGGCAGATCTTGTGTGTTTCCTGATGCTGGATTAGATGTAGTGCCAGGGACAGGCCAGTTTTAAAGTGTTGCTCTGGAAGGAGGGGAGGGAAAGTGCTTGCTTAGAATCCTTAAATGCAAATATAACGTTGTTACTTTCTCATTTCCCTGAGTGAGTGGTGCTTGTAACCACATCCTTATTTTTTCCCTCATTCCATTACAAAAGAGATCCTGCTTAAACTATTTATGTTAGTTCTTCTTTCTATGTTGCTTTGGGTAGAATGAACCACACAGTCATGCTAGTAAAGGTGAGTTTTGCGTAAGTGTGTTCTGTTTTATATAACTTGCATGACATTGTTGGAATTCTTTACTGCTTGAGTCTCTGTTATTGGTGGTGTTTTGGATGAAAATGTTTTTTTCTCAGTCTGATTTCTTCATTATGTGGGGTGAAGCTAGTAGTTCAGAAACATTTATGTGATAGATACAATAAAAGCTTGAGTTAATAAAAATGTTCCAACATCTAAATCGGAAATCCTAGAAGTTAGGAGCAAATTATGGTGGGTAGTTACCACACGGGCTTCCCTGGTGGCTCAGCACTAAAGAATCTGCCTGCAATGCTGGAGACACAGGTTCAGTCCCTGCATCAGGAAAATTACCTGTAGAAAGAAGTGGCAACCCACTCCAGTATTCTTGTCTGGAGAATCCTCGTGGACAGAGGAGCCTGGCGGGCTGCAGTCCACGGGGTCGCAAAGAATCGGACACAACTGAGCGACTAAGCACAGCACATCGCCAGTTAGCGATGTGGGCAATGAAGGGACTCAGCCGTAAGTATACTTGTATCCATTCTCCCCCGAACTCCCCTCCCACCCGGGCTGCCACATGACATTGGGCCAGAGTTCTGTGTGCTCTACAGTAGGTCCTTGTTGGTTATTCAACACTTTTTTTATTTTTTCATGCTTATTTATTTATTTAATTTTGTCTGTGCTGGTTTTCGTTACCGCGAGGGCTGCTCTCTCCTTGCAGTGCTCGAGGCTGTCGTTGCATGGCTTTTCTTGTTGGGGAGCACAGGCTCTAGGGCTTTAGGGCTTTAGTAGCTGTGGCACCTCGGCTCAGTAGCTGCAGCTCAGGCTCCAGAGCATGGGCTCAGTTGCCCCACAGCATGTGGGATCTTCCCTCATCAGGGATCGAACCTGTGTCTCCTGCATTGGCAGGCAGATACTTTACCACTGAGCCTCCAGGGAAGTCCCCTGCCTGTTTTTTTTTTTTTTTTTCTTTAAACGTCTTTATTGAGATATAATTTATATACTATGAAGGGCACCTGTTTAAAGTATACAGTTCAATGATTTTTATTACTATTTACAGAAAACATACAGCCAGCACCATAAGCTAATCTTAGAATGTTTTCATTATCTGAAAAAGGAACCCATATCCAATAACAATCTCCCTTTCTCCCTCACCCCATGCTCAGTAGCCACTAATCTACTTTCCGTCTCTAGACATTTCATATAAATGGGATCATACAATGTGTGATTTTTTGTGTCTGGCTTCTTTCACTTGGAATGTTTTTGAAATTCATCCATGTATAAAAAATGAAAAAAAGTGAAAGTGTTAGTTGCTCAGTTGTGTCTGAGTCTTTGCGACCCCACGGACTGTGATTGCCAGGCTCCTCTGTCCATGGGATTCTCCAGGCAAGAATACTGGAGTGGGGTGCCATTCTCTTCTCCAGGGGATCTTCCCGACCCAGGGATAGAACCCCGGTCTCCTGCATCACAGGCAGATTCTTTACTGTCTGAGCCACCAGGGAAGCCCCATGGTGTAGTATTTCAATTATTCATTCTTTTTATTGCTAAATCATATTTCATTGTATAGAGTAGTCATCTGTTTTTATTTCTTCTAGGGATTTCTCACTGGGAATCTAAATCCAAAATAAACCTTTTAAAAAAGTTTTATTGTATGTTACCACTTTCCCCTTTTGCACTAGTGACGTTGCTAGGTTTGCCGGAGTTTCCTTGTCACCTGTTAGGCTTTTTTGTTTATAGCAACAGTGTAGCTTTTTTAGGAAATTTTTTTGTCTTTTGAATCTTGAGGTCTCTCAGAATGTGGAAGTTTAAAAAACAGGTTTCCTATCCCATATCCTAAGTCATTCCAAGTTTAAATTGAGTACCATTGCAGTGTTAAACTGGCAAGCCGATTTCAAAATGCTTATTAAGATAAAGTTTAAAAACAATAATAAAATTCATGGGTCCCAGAGACTACCTGTAAGCCCCTCAACAGCTCTTAGATCCCAGTTTAAGAAGCCATGTTGAGGTTTCCTTAGATTTCAAGCTGTATTTTGGTTTTGTTGCTTTGGAAAATGCCATGATATCTTCGGTAGTAGATGACTGAAAATGTGAAAAAACCAATCTGCTCTGCCTGAATGTGGCTGTCCAGTAGAGCTTGTCACAGGTAACAAGACCAGTACTCGGCTCCTGTTCACTACACAGTCAGTGCTGGCCTCTGGGATTCTGGTGAGTCAGCTTTGCCTCGGTCTGTCCTATACCACATCATTGCAAGTAGCATAGATGGTTATTTCCCCCATCTTAGGAAAAACCTTCTCTCGATCCTTTCTCCTCACTTACTGCTCCTTTCTTCTTTTAAAGCAGAGTTCTTTGATACAGCAATGTCTTGCTTTCCACTCTCCACTGAACCCACTCCAGGCCAAATTTTGCCCCCACCACTTCAACTGAAATGATTCCTATATTGCAAAATCTGATAGTCCTTTTTCAATCTTCGCCTTGTTTGGCCTCTCAGCAGCATTTGATCCAGTTGATCCCTCCCTCCTTCTAGAAGCATTTTGCTCACTTGGTTTCCGGGACCTGATTGCCTGTTTTTCCTCCTGTCTTTCTGGCTGTTTTCTCTCATCCTCTCCTGCTGCATCCTTGTCATTTGCCCAGCTTCTCAATGTGGATGTAGGTTGCGGTGCAGGCTTCATGCTTAGTCCTGTACTCACTCCCTTGGTGATTTCACCCACTGTTTTGGTTTTCAGTGCCCCTCTGTACGATGATAATGTCTAAATACATGTCTTTAGCACTGTCTCCCTCACTGGGCTCTACACTGTGTAGGTAGCTGCTCACTTGGCGTCTCCACATAGGCCCCTCAAACTCTGCGTGTCTTAAACTGAGCTGACATCCCCTTCTCTAATCAACCAGCAGTCTTCCCCATCTCCGTGAATGACAGTTCTCTTCTTCCAGTTGCTTAGGCTTAAAACTTTGGAGTTATCCTTGGTTCTTCTTTTTGGCATATGCCATATGTGGTCCATTAGGAAATTCAGACTTCACCCCTTTTTATCAATCTTAATTTATCACCTAGGCATAATTTATTGCTTACTTAGCCTCTCACTCCTCTGCTCCAGGCACACTGGTCTCTGCATTTCCTTCAAGGCTCTTAAGTAAGTATACTCTTGCCTCGATGCCATTGCACTTGCTGTTCACCTGCCAGGAAAGCTCTGCCCCAGGCAGTCTTGTGAATGGTTCCCTTTTTCTTCTGTATTGTACTCTGGCCACCCTAGCTAAGTTTCAGCATGATGCCAGCATTTTACATCCTGCTTCTATGTTTGATTTTTGTTTTCATGAGCACTTTTCACTGCTGACATACTTCATATTTTATACATGTGTCTTGTTTCGTACCTGTTTCTTCCACCAAAATATAAATTCCACAAAGGCAAAAAGAGTATTATTTTCTTTTTGTTCACTGTATAATCGGTGCCTGAAAGACTGCTCAGCACATGTTAATGTATCATATTAAACATATTCAGTTAAGTGTTTAAGATGTGAGTACTAAGATGTGAGTGGTGGTAACAATTACAGTGAAAAGTTCTGGGCTTTGAATTGATGTATTCACAGTCCTGTGTGTGTGTTGGTGTGTGTGTGTGTGTGTGTGAATATATATTCAGATACAAACACACAGATGACCCACTTTTAGATTTAGGGAAAACAAATGTCTCTAATCTTGAAATCTCATTTTATGCCTTCACTGATGTTACAGAAACAGCAAGGAAGTGACCTCCTATAACGTTAAAAACATGAAAGAACACACAGTAAGTAATATGACTTACATGAATAGTAGGGAAAGTTCAAAGATTTTGACATGACCACAGTTCAAAGATTTTGTCACCAGCTTAATAACTTTTCTCAGGTTATTTCACCTGATTGTCTTCATTGCTGCTGCTGCTGCTCAGTTGCTTCAGTCGTGTCCGACTCTGTGCAACCCCATAGACGGCAGCCCACCAGGCTCCGCCGTCCCTGGGATTCTCCAGGCAAGAATACTGGAGTGGGTTGCCATTTCCTTCTCCAGTGCATGAAAGGGAAAAGTGAAAGTGAAGTCACTCAGTCGTGTCCGACTCTTAGCGACACCATGGACTGCAGCCTACCAGGCTCCTCCATCCATGGGATTTTCCAGGCAAGAGTACTGGAGTGGGGTGCCATTGCCTTCTCCAGATTGTCTTCATTAAGTAGAGCTAAATATGACATTGTTAGTTTATAATACCCCTAGCCACAATAATGCTTTTTTTTAAATTAATTTTTATTGGAGTTTAGTTCCTTTACAGTGTTGTGTTAGTTTCTGCTGTATAGCAAAGTGAGCCAGCTATGCATATACATGTATTCCCTCTTTTTTGGATTGCTTTTCATTTTCAATACTTCTTCAGGTGGGAATTATATAGGATTTTCAAATTCTCTTAATTTAAGTACTGAAAAAATTTTGTCATGGTTTAGCTATATCTGGACATATCTTATGAGGTTATTTCCTTCTTTAGAAAAGGTGTTGCCAAAACAAAAGTTTAGACCATTAAAGACATTTTTTCATTAGTCTGTCTTTGATAGGCAGTATCCTCTTTATCAGACTTCCTAGGTGGCTCAGTGGTAAAGAACCCACCTGCTTGCTAATGCTGGACCTGCAGAGATTCATTCCCTGGGCTGGGAAGATACCCTGGAGGAGGAAGTAGCAACTCACTCCAGTGTTCTTGTCTGGACAATCCCGTGGACAGAAGGGCCTGGCGGGGTAGTCCATGGGGTCTCCGAGTCAGACACGACTGAGCACACATCAGTCAGTCAGTCATCCTATTTGCAACCATGAAATGTCTCAACAGTACTGTAGTAACCTATAAACAGCGTTAGAGCGTTTTTACAGAAAAGGCTTCAGGTGTGTAGCCTTCAGTTTCAGCGACCAAAGGTTTGGAAGCACCCTGACGTTTCCCGGATAGATACGTGCCTTAGTGCCAGCAGACACAGTGGATTTTCTTGTGGTCAGATGTTAAAGCAAATTAGGTCACACGCTGTTGAGCCAGGCAGTTCAACAGACTCTGTCACGTAAAACTTTTGTTTGAGATTTATTGGAAAATGCTCTTTTACTTTTTAACATATTCATTGGTTATATACAACCAATAAAGAAAGGCAATGCCAAAGAATGCTCAAACTACTGCACAATTGCACTCATCTCACACGCTAGTAAAGTAATGCTCAAAATTCTCCAAGCCAGGCTTCAGCAATATGTGAACAGTGAACTTCCAGATGTTCAAGTTGGTTTTAGAAAAAGCAGAGGAGCCAGAGATCAAATTGCCAACATCCGCTGGATCATCGAAAAAGCAAGAGAGTTCCAGAAAAACATCTATTTCTGCTTTATTGACTATACCAAAGCCTTTGACTGTGTGGATCACAATAAACTGTGGAGAATTCTGAAAGAGAAGGGAATACCAGACCACCTGACCTGCCTCTTGAGAAACCTGTATGCAGGTCAAGAAGCAACAGTTAGAAGTGGACATGGAACAACAGACTGGTTCCAAATAGGAAAAGGAGTACGTCAAGGCTGTATATTGTCACCCTGCTTATTTAACTTATATGCAGAATACATCATGAGAAACACCGGGCTGGAAGAAACACAAGCTGGAATCGAGATTGCCGGGAGAAATATCAATAACCTCAGATATGCAGATAACACCACCCTTATGGCAGAAAGTGAAGAAGAACTAAAGAGCCTCTTGATGAAAGTGAAAGAGGAGAGTGAAAAAGTTGGCTTAAAACTCAACGTTCAGAAAACTAAGATCATGGCATCTGGTCCCATCACTTCATGGGAAATAGATGGGGAAACAGTGTCAGACTTTATTTTTGGGGGCTCCAAAATCACTGCTGATGGTGATTGCAGCCATGAAATTAAAAGACGCTTACTCCTTGGAAGGAAGGTTAATGACCAACCTAGATAGCATATTTAAAAGCAGAGACATTACTTTGCCAACAAAAGTCCATCTAGTCAAGGCTGTGGTTTTTCCAGTGGTCATGTATGGATGTGAGAGTTGGACGGTGAAGAAAGCTGAGTGCAGAAGAAGTGATGCTTTTGAACTGTGGTGTTGGAGAAGACTCTTGAGAGTCCTTGGACTGCAAGGAGATCCAACCAGTCCATCCTGAAGGTGATCAATCTGAGTGTTCATTGGAAGGACTGATGTTGAAGCTGAAACTCCAGTACTCTGGCCACCTCATGCGAAGAGTTGACTCATTTGAAAAGACCCTGATGCCGGGAAGGATTGGGGGCAGGAGGAGAAGGGGACGACAGAGGATGAGATGGTTGGATGGCATCACCGAATCGATGGACATGGGTTTGGGTAAACTCTGGGAGTTGGTGATGGACAGGGAGGCCTGGCATGCTGCGATTCGTGGGGTCGCAAAGAGTCGCACATGACTGAGCGACTGGACTGAACTGAACTGATATACATATGTATAACACACATCTTGGAAGGTTAATAAAAAAGTGGATGTGGATGTAATGAGTGCTTGTATAAGTGAGCAGTGATGAAACTGCCACCTTAAAGGTAACACATTGCTGTCACCTCAGAAACCATACCTGGACATGTCCCTTCTCAGTCCTGCCTTTTCCCTCTTCCCTAGGCTAACAGTTGGCTTGACTTTTCTTCCTGGTTTTATTATCTGCATGTATATCTGTAAGCAATAAAATTTAGTTAAGCCCAGTTTTGAACATTCTATAAATGGATTTGCATTGTATATGTTTTTGTGCCTTAGTTCCTGTATTCAGCATAGGATTCAGCTGTTTTGTAGCGTACTTCTGCTTCGTTTTCGTTGCTGTATAGAATCCCAGTGTAAGAGTATACTACTAAGATTTGTCTACTGTAGTATCAGTGGTCATTGAGGCTTTTTTTTCCCCCAGTTTTTGTCAATGACTCATAAAGCTGCTGTCAACTTTCTGATATATGTTTCCTGAACATGTATCTATGAATTTCTCAAGCCTTGGAATACATGGGTTATAGAAGATGCATGTCTTCAACTTTACTAGATAGTGATAAACTGTTTTTCAAAGTGATTGTACTATTTTTTACACTTACCAGCAGTGTTTCAGAGTTCTCATTGTTCCACATCCTAACCAACAATTACTATTGTCAGAGTTAAATTTTTTTTGCCAATCCTGATGTATTTACGTCTAGTATCTCATTGTAGTTTTAATTTGCATTTCTCAGTTGCCCAATTAAGCTAAACACCTTTGCATTATGTTTAATGATCATTTGATGTTTCTGTTTCGTGAAGTGCCAATTTATCTGTTGGGTTTCTGTTTTGTTTTGTTTTTTCTTAGCAGTTTACAGGAAATGTTTATGTCTTCTAGAAGACATTTTACAACTGTCTAAGCCCATTTTGTGACTTGTCTTGCCACTCTGTGTATATCTTTTTTAAAAACTTACTTGTTTTTGATTGAAGAATAATTGCTTTACAGTACTTTATTGGTTTCTACTGAATATCAGCATGAATCAGTCATAGGTTTTCTGTGTGTGTTTTTTAATGAACAGAAGTTCTTTTAAAGTAAGCAAATTTATCAGTCTTCCTTTATGAATAGTGCCTTTGTACTTTGTTTAAGGTATTTTGTCCTAAGTTTGTGGATTTGTTTTCCTGTTTTCATTGCGTTGTAAAAATAAATATACATCAAATCACATGAAAATACCAATATTTCACCATTTTTGAACTGCCAAAATGATAATTTCATGTGATTTAGTCTAATAAAATAAGATAAAGAAGGAAAGGCATATATCTGGACATAGTATAGATGTGTAAAGGTATATAATATGGCTGTATATAATATGGTTGGTAAGTACAACTTAGGTTGTGATAGAAATTATTAATTCTTCTGAAAAAATTGCTTCTCTGCGCTATAATTAGTACCTGTTTTTACATGAGAGAAATAAACTAGATGTCAGAAGGTGGGCCCTTGGCTTTTGACCTCTGCAGTTCAAATAAAACATTCCCTCAGGGATTCTTGTCGTCTGTGTCACTTACCTCCTGTGGCTGAAAGACTGGTCTGAATGCAGAATAAGCACAGGCTTGTTCAGCCATTTTTCTGTATGGATGTATGTACCCCCACATGGCCCCATTATTCGGCTTTTCAGAGAAAGCTTCTTTGTCATGGGGGCCAAAATCCTTTTATATAGTAGATGCTAAAGTTTTATCTTATTTATTTATTTATTTTTTAGCCGCATTGTGCGGCTGTGGGATCTTAGTTCCCCAATCAAGGACTGAACCCAGGCCCAACAGCAGTGAAAAATCCAAGTTTTAACCCTTGGACCACCAAGGAATTCCCTGGAGTTTTGTCTTTAGACATTTGGGAAATGCTAGCTTTGCAGCCATTGCTTATTATAGCTTGTCTCTCACACTGCCGGCGAACTACAAGCTCAGTTTTTACTCCTCTACCCCTACTGTGGCTCTTATTTACTGGGTTGGAGAAAAGGTTTGTTTGGTTTTCCTGGCTTCAGTAGCACTTAGTTGTCTTTAACTTCATTCAAAAATTTTGTTAGATTGTATTGTGACAGGTGTTATATTAGTGTGCATTTTTAAAAAATTATCAAAATTGTTGAATTTTTGTGTAGCTATTTAAATATTGAAGATGGAAGAGAAAAAAAAATATTTTCTCCATATTGAAAAAAGAAAGTGGAAGTGTTAGTTGTTCAGTTGTGTCCGACTCTGCAACTCTTGGACTGTAGCCCACCAGGCTCCTCTGTCCCTGGAATTTTCTGGGCAAGAATATTGGAGTGGGTAGCCATTCCCTTCTCCAAGGGATCTTCCCAACCCAGGGATCAAACCCCAGGTCTCTTGCATTGTGGGAAGATTCTATGCTTTATTATTTCAAGAAAGGTAAAAATGCAGCTGAAACACACAAAAAAAGATTTGTATGGTGTATAGAGAAGGTACCATATTTATCTGTCAAAAGTGGTTTGTGAAGTTTCATGCTGGAGATTTTTCGCTGGATGATACTTTACCATTGGGGAGACCAGATGAAGTTGATTAACTAATGTGTCAAATCGAGACATTAATTGAGAATGATCAACATTATATCACACAGGAGATAGCTAACATATTCAAAATACCCAAATAAAGCATTGAAAATAATTTACACCTGCTTGGTTATGTTAATTACTTTGGTGTTTGGGTTCCACATAAGTGAATAAAAACTTTCTTGACTGCATTTCCACATGTGATTCTCTACTGAAATATAATGAAAAAGTTCCATTTTAATTTAAAGCAAGCTGTGATGGGCAATGAAAACTGGATACTGGACAATAATGTTGGAACGGGAAAGATCATGGGGCAAGCGAGATGGACCACCACCAACTGCACCAAAGGCTTCGCTGGTCTTCATCCAACGAAGGTGATGTTGTGTATGTGGTGGGATTGGAAGGCAGTCCTCTATTATGAGCTCCTTCCAGAAAACCAATTAATTCCAACAAGTACTGCTTCCGCTTAGAGCAACTGAAAGCACTTGACAAAAAGCTTCCGGAATTAGTCAACAGAAAATGCATAATCTTCCATCAGGATACTGCAAGACTGCATGTTTCTTTAATGACCAGGCAAAAACTGTTACAGCTTGGCTGGGAAGTTCTGATTCATCTACCATATTCACCAGACATCGTGCCTTTGGATTTCCATTTATTTTGAACTTTACAAAATTCTCTTAATGGGAAAAATTTTAATTCCTTGGAAGACTGTAAAAGGTACCTGGAACAGTTCTTTGCTCAAAAAGATAAAAAGTTTAGGGAAGGTGGAATTAGGAAATTGCCTGAAAAATAGCAGAAGTTAGTGGAACAAAATAGTGAATATGTTGTTCAGTAAAACTCTTGGTGAAAATGAAAAATATTTGTTATTTTTAAGAATCTGCCTGCAATGCAGGAGACCCCAGTTTGATTCCTGGGTCAGGAAGTTTGGTGGCTCAGATGGTAAAGAATCTGCCTGCAATGCAGGAGACCTGGGTTCGAATCCTGGGTTGGGAAGGTCCCCTTGGAGAAGAGAAAGGCTACCCACTCCATTCTTGCCTGGAGAATCCCCATGGACAGAAGAGCCTGGCGGGCTACAGTCCATGGTGTCACAAGGAGTCGGACACAACTGAGTGAGTAAGCACGGCACAGCACCCGCTTCGGTATTCTTGGGCTTCCCTGGTGGCTCAGACGGTAAAGAATCGGGAGACCCGATTTCAATCCCTGGGTAGGGGAGATCCCCTGGAAAAGGGCATGGCAACCCACTCCAGTATTCTTGCCTGGAGAATCCCCAAGGACAGAGGAGCCTGGCGGGCTATAGTCCATGGGGTCACAAAGAGTTGGACACGACTGAGCAACTAAGCACACAGCACACAAAAGACTGAAGAAACTTTCTGGTCAACCGAATATTTGAGTAGTAAATTTCCAGTTGTGACAGAGTATCTGTGGATATTTTCTCTTAAGGAAATGTAAATGTTAGAACCAATTGCAGGAGAGATGGTATCAGGTACCACAAATTCCTGAGAACTTTGTGACTCTGCTTTAGCTTTATTTAAGGAGATTTTATCTACTGTGAGGCTTATTTAGTAGGCACTTTAGAGTCCAATGTCCTAGAAGGTTGTTAATTTTAAAGTTTTTGGGAATGCAAACTAGTACAGCCACTATGGAAAACAGTGTGGAGATTCCTCAAAAAACTGGAAATAGAACTGCCATATGACCCAGCAATCCCACTGCTGGGCATACACACTGAGGAAACCAGACTTGAAAGAGACACGTGTACCCCAATGTTCATCACAGCACTGTTTATAAAAGCCAGGACATGGAAGCAGCCTAGATGCCCGTCAGCAGATGAATGGATAAGGAAGCTGTGGTACATACACAATGGAATATTACTCAGCCATTAAGAAGAATACATTCGAATCAGTTCTAATGAGGTGGATGAAACTGGAGCCTGTTATACAGAGTGAAGTAAGCCAGAAAGAAAAACACCAATACAGTATAATTTTAAAGTTTTATGTAGAGCCTTCTTTAGCAGTGAAAATCTTTTACGGAATAAGGCTTAAACTTTTAATATTTTCGATTAGCTTATTTAAAAGATTGATTTGGGTTGGCACCAAGCCCAGATCTGAGGGCTAGAAGCTCAGTAGTTTGCTGACTGTTGTAAAACCCTGGTACGGTTTTCTTCTGTCTCGTTGACCGATTACCTTCAAGTAGACCTCATGTGGTCTGGCCACTCTGTTCTGAGCAGAACATTATGCCTTAATTAAAGCTCCACTGTGACTGTATTTTTTACAGACTTAGATTTTAGCATAACTTATAAGGGAGATCTTTAAAGTCTAAAGTCTTGATCATGGAAATTCATTTTGAGATTCTTTTAAAAACTCCCATCCAAGGAAAGAAACCTAAGATAGGTATCTTTGTATAACCTACCTTTTAGTTTTTTCTTATTTATAGTCCTTCTTTGGATTCATTTCCTTTTGATCCTTGAAAATATGCAGAGAATGGAATCTTAATTTTGGAATTATTTTTCTTGGTTGAAACTGGAATTACAGGGTTTTATTGCATTTCCCTTAATACATTATGGGGGCAGGGATGGAGCAGAGAGCAGTGTTTTTAAGGTTATTAAGAAGGAAAACCATTTATTGACAGAATTGTACAAGTAAGTTTTATTTTTATGAGGACTGGTTTACAAAGCTAAATTCTTTGACCCTACTTTTGTGCAGTCAAGTAGTTACTTGCAACCATTTTCTTAGAGCTCATTAGTCAAAGCTAAGTGATTTTATGTGGTTGAGTTGTCTTTTTGTTTTGTTTTGTTTATTATAATTTATTTTATTTAACAATCTAGGAAGTTCGCAGCCATCAGCAGTTCCAGTACAATTTCAGGTGCAATTGGGAATTCAGGAATCTCCGTGGAGCTGTTAGTGTAGCGAACCTTGTAGGTAAAATACATGCATACTTTCGATAGCACATGTGAAGAGATCTCTCTAAAATTGACTTCATTCTCAGCAAACTGACCTGGGCCACTCAACATGGCTTTTATTGTTCCTGATGTTAGCGCATGTTCTCTCTTTACAATAAATTCATGGCCATCTGAAGATATCAATTTGACATACATGGCATCAGGGCCTTCACAGCCACCATAGGTTTTCTCTTCTCCATCCATTATGTTCTTATGAAATTCTACTTTGCGTCCACAGGAACTTTAGTCGTTTCTCGTCAGCTCCGCAGCAACCGCAGCCACCGCACCGGGTCCCCGCGCACCGCCACAGCCCCTACACCAGGGCCGCCCCCCCACCCCCCGGTTGAGTTGTCTTAAAACAACAGAAAGAATGGATGCCTTCCCAAATGTTTTCCATATCAGTTAATTCTGATTAACTGACCTCTCATTCTAAAGTGCTCTTGTAATATGAAAAGAGAAGCTGTGCAGAGAAACTCGGTTGAACATATAGCATCTCACCATTCGTTGGCAGGACTTCGTGTCATTGTACCAGGATTTCGAGAATTTCTACACGAGGAATCTCTACATGAGGATCAGAGACAACTGGAACCGGCCCATCTGCAGTGTGCCTGGAGCCAGGGTGGACATTATGGAGAGACAGTCTCATGACTACAACTGGTCCTTCAAGTGAGTCTTGGTTGGGAAATTATTTCAGAGGATTTCTTCACCTCAGAAGAGTTTCTGTTGCAGTTAGAGTATTCTGTCAAAGCAGGAGTAGAAGTATTGAGAGTACAATACAGCATGATTAACTTTCTTGCATGTTGTTCATTGTTTTGGAGATTTTTTAAAAGGCATCTCTGTACTACATCTGCCACTGTTGGATTATAGCTGAATAAAAATTTGACTTACTAAGAAAAACACACACAAAGAAAAATCATCATTTTTGTTGGGCCGTTTACTAGAATCAAGTGTCTGAATTTATTTATAGATATTTTGATTTCTCAGATGATTCAAGGAGTGTTTTTACTTAAATGGATTGAACTGTTTAGAAAACTAATTTTTTTAATTGGAGGATAATTAGTTTCTGCCATATATCAACATGAATCAGCCATAGGTATACATATGTCCACTCCCTCTTGAACCTCCCTCCATCTCCCACCCATGCCAGCCCTCTAGGTTGTCACAGAACACAGATTAGAAAATTTTATATATTCATAAAATTTTGTTTTTATTGTACAAGCATTACATGGTTGTATGGTCATTATTTTTTTTAAAAAAAAAGATAATACAAATAAAGTGAAGGTCCTCTGTGAGAACTAACCACTGTCCTTTTGCAAATCCACTTCCCCACAAATGCTCACTTCCTAGAGGTGACCATTATTATCAGTTGATTGTATATTATTCCTCCAGATTTTCTGTGGCATATGTATGTAGTGTGTTACTGGGGTTGCACACAGTTTTGATTTACACAAATGGTATCTTACTATAGAAATTATTTTACATCTTGCTTTTTTGCTTGCTAACATATCAGTAACATCTTTCTTGTGTCTATTCACAGCAAGCTCATTATTTGTAGTGGCTACTTAGTATTCTACTGAATAGATACATGTAATGTAGAACACATTGGGCTGCCTCATCCTATCTTAAAAACCCCAAATCTCTGCGTTAAGACAGGAGCAGTTTATTTTTTGTCTATGCTTCATGACCATCTTAGACCAGTAAAGCCTCTGAACTGTGATGTCCTTACTCTGGGGTCCAAGGCTGACTGCACTTCCGCCATGTGGAATGTCACTGGCCCATGTGCCCAAGAAAAGGACATGGTAGATGAATTGTGTAGTGACTTGAAGGATCCTTAAATGTATATCCTTTTATATGTGTCCAGGAACTGCTTAGTCAAAAATATGTATTGTATTCGTTTTTAGACGAACTTTTTGGCCAACTCAATGTATCTTTTGATAGATGAGTACTGCCAAACTGCCCTCCAAAAGAAAAGGGTATTCTTATCTACAGCTTATGCAAGTGGCCTGGCCAACACTGAATGTGGTCAGTTTTTTCTTTTTTCTTTTTTTAAGTAAAAATTTTCTGAAGGTCATGCTGCGTGGCTTGTGGGATCTTAGAGTTCCCTGGCCAGGGATTGAACCCAGGCTACAACAATGAAAGCGTCAAGTCCTAATCACTGGACCACCAGGGGATTCCCCTGACATAGTCAGTTTTTAATCATCGCTACTGATAAGTGAAAACTGGTATTTTGTTTTAATGTCCATCTTCCTAATTGGTAGTGAGTCTGAGCTGCTTTTAATGGAGACCATATTCTCTTAATTCCTACAGATGGTGCTTCGTTTTGTATTATCAATGAGTTTATTATCACATGTAAGTGTTTGATTTGCTCCTGAGTTTCATGAACTTTTATACTGTTGAAATACAGGTACACAGGAAATGTAATTAAAGATGTTATAAACATGGGTTCCTACAACTATCTTGGATTTGCGAGGAACACTGGACCATGTCAGGAGGCAGCTGCCAAAGTCCTAGAGGAGTATGGAGTTGGAGTGTGCAGCACTCGGCAGGAAATTGGTAAGCGTAGGCTATTATTAGTTTGGTCAGCTAATGTTCTTAACTTTTTGTCTCAGGAGGGACTAATACTGATACAGAGCTAGAATATGAACATCCAAATACATACTTTGCTGTGGAGTTTAGATCAAGTAAAGAATGGCTTATTTTTCTGAAGTGATGGATGATTCTAATGGTTCAGTGTGTTTTGAGATATTTTTATCTTTTCCATTATGTTTTACATACAGACTGTCTCTAGAAAAGTTCCATTAGGTATTTGTTTCATTTATAGCTTTTATGTTGACTTTATTAGTTAAATGATAGTGGTTGAGAGAACTCTTTACTGGTATGCTGAGCCTATGGGCAGATGAGGGTTAATCTGCTTCCATACTGGTAAATTGGAGCTAATAATAATTTCTACCTTATAAGGCTGTTTCAAAAATTAAATAAGCTAATTTATGTCAAGTGCTTGTACCATGGTAAACCCTCAATAAATGTTAACTTTTATTATTATTACAAGTCTATAAAACATAAAGGCGAACAGGGTTCTACAAAGAGATTTAGTTTATTTAAGCTCAAAGGGAGAGTCTTAATTTTTCCATCTTGTTCAAGAGAACTGATAACCATAAAAGTTATAAGACAATTTTCTGAATATTTATTCCTGTGAATCACCCCAAAACTTAGTAGGTTAAAGCAGTCGTTCATTATGGTTTCTCGTGGGTCTAGAGAATGGCAAGTGCTGCTGGGTCATTCTTCCTTGGGATCCCCAGTGATGTGCTTAAGGGAGCCTTATGCAGTGATGACACAGAGTAACCACACCTTATATCTTTATGGCCCTTTATAAATTGCTCAAACATCTTATCTCTTTTGATGTGTATAACAATGTCATGAGGTAGATAGACCAGATATTATTATAGGTATTAAACAGATAAAAAACAGAGGCCCAGAGAGGATAAATCACTTGCTTAAGCTTTAAAGAACATATAGCATCCTAATTCAGTGGTCTCCTTTCTCAGCATCTTTTCTCTTCTGCGTGTAGCCAGTATCATTGATGAATGTTGTTCGGTCTTTATGGATTTGAGCACTGGTGTAAAATCATGCACTGATGTAAAATCATAATACAAAGTTAGGGAAGGTGCTTTTTAACTCACCTTTTGCTACGTAACAAACCATTCCAAAACTTAGTGGCTCAAAACAGAAACGTATATTTATTTGCTTGTGATTCTGTCATTTGGAAAGGACTTGACATTTATCACAGCTCCATGTGGGGTCAAGTGGGGTATTACGACTGAGGGTAGCGTATCCACGATAGCATCACTTGCATGTCTGGCACCTCAGCTGATGGTGAGCCCTGCCCCTTCCTTCCATAGTCTCTATGAGCCCCTCCCTGTCCACATGATCTCTCTTTACAAAGGCTTTTTAGACTGTTTGACATGGCAGCTGACTTCAAATGTATAAAACCAGGTGCTGCCAGGCCTCTTAAGGCATAGACTTGGAACCAGCATGTGTCAATAGGAATGGGAGACATCGTTGGCAATCCTCTTTTCAGAAATGCCACCACAGGTGCTGCATCTGACTTTATCCAACTGTTGTGTCTTTATGAGCCTTGACTCTTCATGATACTGACTCCTTCATTAGACTTTAGTCTGAAAAGGTTATAGCACAGGCTATGGTTTCTTTTTCTAAAGTTATGAGTAATTCTTAAATTTGAACTTTGGTAACATTGACTTCATTAACTTCTTTACACAGGAAACCTGGACAAGCATGAAGAACTAGAGAAGCTTGTGGCAAGTTTCTTGGGAGTGGAAGCTGCTATGGCATATGGCATGGGGTTTGCAACAAATTCAATGAACATTCCTGCTCTTGTTAGCAAAGTAAGATTTAGTCTGTCACTTATGAAAGCTCCCTCATGTATATCTTCTTTTGTTTTGTAAAACATTCAGGCAAGCCAGAAAAATTTTGTCTAAGTGTATCCCATGGAAACTTAGACCAGTTGAAGCTTTTTTACTGAAACCCATGATCTTTTCTGTCTCCTTTAGATGACTCTTTCCTTCTTCATTTCATTTGAAAGGAATTCTTATAAATAAAATCTCATAAAAGACTAAAATTATGGAAGAAGGGATGTTTAGTTTGGAAATTATTTATCAGGTTGTTTCCTCTAGTAGAAAAATATGAAAATATATAGGTCCCTATTGTTACTGTGATGCACATTGTTCAGAGATATATGGGCAAGTTGTGTGTGTGTGTGTGTGTGTGTGTGTGAGAATAGGGCTTCCCAGGTGGCACTAGTGGTAAAGAACCTGCCTGCCAGTGCAGGAGACATAAGAGACTCAGGTTTGATCCCTGGGACGGGAAGATTCCCTGTTGGAGGGCGTGGCAACCCACTCCTGTATTCTTGCCGGGGGAATCTCCGTGGACAGAGGAGCCTGGCAGGCTATGGTCTGTAGGGTCGCAAAGAGTCAGACATGACTGAAGCGACTTGGCGCTCACATATGTGCATATATATATATAAAAATATGCAAGAGAGGAGATTTAACCACAACTATATTGATATCACATTAAACAGAAACGGTTTGTATTTCTAATTAGAAGACAGATTGTCAGATTAGATTAAAAATTTATTAAAAATTAAAGACACAGGCTAAAAGTAAAAGGATGGGAAAAGTTATAGCATATAAACAATAATAAGAAAATAATAATATGATTTATATAATATTATAGTATATAATAAACTAAAAATATTTTATAATATCATTATTGTATAACATAAACAAAGACCTCAGAGCAAACTGATAACTTTGCCATTGTGCATGCTTTCCTTAATAAGATATAATTATTAATGGTTTTAGCATTTTGTAGTTCGACTAACTAAACCTTTCCCCTCAGCTTCTTATCTTCCTGTGCTGGTGGTTTTGCAGGGTTGCCTGATTCTGAGTGATGAACTGAACCATGCTTCACTGGTTCTGGGAGCCAGACTCTCAGGAGCAACCATTCGAGTCTTCAAACACAACAGTGAGTTTGTTGTGAAATCTACTCTGGCTTTAGGGTTTAGGATTCTTGGGGGTTTTAGGATTCTTTTATACATATTAGTTAGTGGCAGTGGTAACAGTTATATTAACAGTAGAAACCATAAATGAAACTGAAGTACCAATACCTAAAATGTAAGTTCTGGTACTGTCTTTTAAAAGTTAGGGTTACTATCTTTCTCATTGGAATAAAAATAAAGGTGGAAGGAAGCCTTTCAATACAAAGTAAAACATTGTTCTTTTTATGACTTTGAACTTTTTCATCTTCCTTGTTTACAAATCACTTGTTCAGTATGCATTTATACTAGATGCCTGTGGTATGTCTTGCCATAACATTGTGGGTACTGAGGCGAATAAACCAGGCTTCCTGATCTCAAGGATCTCTGACTGGTTGCTAAAGAGCCTGTAGACAAACCAGTAGTTAGAATACAACAGACAAATACTGAAATGCAGATATGAACAAGTGCCATCAAAGAGAAAAGTGGCACTAAGCCAAGACTTTCTCCCTAAATGGAAATATCTTAGTGCATTATTAAAATAATCGTAATAAAAACGCATTACTTTCCAGGTTAAAATGCTCTCGTGTAGCAAAGAGATATGACCAAACTGTTTAATATCATCTTTTACCAAAATGTGTACTCAAAAGTCAAAAAGACAAGTATTTTAGACAAATGTCAGACAAAAGTCTGAAAGAAGGTACACTCAAATACTAGATGTGTGCCTCTGGATGGAAGGTTTATGGATGATAATAACCTTCCTTTCATCTTTGTTTTGTTTGAGGTGCTTTACAGTGAGCATGATATATACAGTGTTTTGATTTATGTAAATGGGGTTTATGAAGCACTGTTGTATGACTTGTTGTTTTCTTAAAGCACGTGGAAACTATGGCAGTACACGTGACTGCCCTCCTCCTGTAAAGAGCAAGGTGGCAGGCAGTGCTCTCATTCAGTCCATCCTTCCGTTTGAACATCCAGGTTGTTTCTGAGTTTTTCTGCCAGAAACAGTACCACCTACATTCACATTTTCCTCACTAGTCTGATGAGTGCCTTAGGGTAATTTCCCAGCAGTCTTTAGAATGCATGGTTAAAATGATATAAATTTGCTACACTTTCCCAAATTGCCTCCAAGCACTGTACAAATTTTTACTCAACAACACCTGAAATCAAAGACAGTGATGTTTTCTACTCACAAGCCCACATGCATCATTTAAAATCTTTCCTAATCTAATAAGTCCAATAACATTAATTTTTATTTGATTATTAGGTGTTGAGCAACTTTTTATACAGTTATTGTCTTTGTATTTCTTTGTAAATTGGCGATTTTCAAACTGTTTCTCTTTTTACCGATTATAAGAGCCCTTTGTGTTGCAATATTTTTTATTTTTAACTTTGTTTTTAGTGTCTTGCTGTGTGAACTTATTGAAATGTTGATGTTGTCACACTTACTGTCTTATGACTTTTGTTTGAATTTTGTGTGATGGCCTTTCTCATTCTCAGATTATTCTCTTACCTTTTCTTCTGGTCATTTTGTGGAATATTTTTTGTCTAAATCTCTAATTTACCATGGGATTTGGAGAGTATACTATGAGAGAAGTATTGAATTTTGTTTCCCAAGTAGATAATATGGTCAAGAATTCCACAGATATTTTCTTTCATGTAAAATTTTGAATCAACATTTATTTTTCTCTTCCTTTCTCTGTATAAACAGAGGAAACTAAAACAATGAGTTCATTTTTACTTGTCTTCTGCTAATTGCCACACATTGCTCTACTCTGTAGCAAGACTTGCAGCTTCAGATCAGATTTTTTACTTTGTGGGAGCATCTCCTTTTTCTGGGTTAGATAGCAGATAGATTGCTTTCTTATGAATAACTGAAGGTGTAAACAGTGAACTTTTGGCCATTTTATTTGTGTTTATAGTGTGTATTTTTATTACCTTACTTCTCTTTTCTACCAGTTATTTTATAAAAAGAGCAAATTCATGTAACTTTGTAACCCCTTCCTTCAGTGATGAACAGTAAAGAATCAAATTTATGATGGGGGTGTCTCCCACCCCTGATAAATATACCTTAGACTTAATGTTGCATACATTTTTGGGCTGAGGACTCTTAAGGGCCTTGTTTCAGGGCATGCAGTTTAAGTGTGAAGTCTGTAGTGGTAGTAACAGTGGTCTTCCAAGCGTTTATCTTTAACAGGAAAGTTATGCTTCTCCTTAATGGCAGCACGCCCCAAGTGTTTCCTAGGCCTGTTAATTGCCGTAACAGCAGAGCATTGAGAACTTGGTTGTAGACAGATAGCTGGTCAAATCAAACACGGGACAGTCTCCACTGATTGCCGGGCTTGTGTAACAGATAGATTCATGCCTGTCCAGACTGGTGTGTTTTTAACCACTACCAAGATAAAACTATTAACAAGCTTTTATTGAATATATCCTAGGTGAGAGGAAATGGGGTATGCACTTTGAAGTTTTTCTCCCACATTTGCTGTTTAGAAGGTGTATGTGTTTATAGTAGTTTATTCTCATTTTCTTACTCAGCTTTCTTTATGCATATACTTCTGAATGGATCACGAGGATTAAAGATACATTTGATTGTTTAAATACAAAAAAAGCTAACTGAATGGCAAGGTATTTCATGAAAAAAATTGGTCATTTCATAAGCATGCTAACCAACTGAATCAACTTTACCACACTCATTTAATTGAGTTTCTGGTGTTTTTGAACACTTGTTACATTTTAAATGAGATTTTAATTCAAGTTATCAGTAGCCTACCCATTTTGCCGTGTTTTTATCCTGTCCAATTCTAATTATGTTAATATCTTTTGCTATCTGAGACATGCTTCCTGAATAAGAAATGTATATTTGCATTTTAGGAATAAAGTTAGAAAAGAGGAAGATACTTTGAGCTGAAATTCTTTTTTGTGTGCTACAGATATGCAAAGCCTAGAGAAGCTGTTGAAAGATGCCATTGTTTATGGTCAGCCTCGGACACGAAGGCCCTGGAAGAAAATTCTAATCCTTGTAGAGGGAATATATAGGTAATCCTGCTATATTTATTCTGATGTCTGATTTGCTGCATGAAGTCATAGAAATTTTAGGTTGAAGGGGACACTAATCTAGACCCGTCTGAAAACTAAGGAGACAGAGTTTCTGACTTTTTAAAATACCTGGGTCATCTTCACTCTTCATCATGCTATATATATCATCTCCAAGTCTCCTTTCTATTTGGGTCCATTATTTTTCCACTGTTTGTGTAGGGGGGTTACACATAAGGAAAAGAATTAGAATGTGTTTTCTAATGTGTCAGAACAAATTACATGCCATTTAATTTTAAGAAATACTTTATATTGTTTACCTATTTGCAGGCCTTGCATTTATTCTCCCACCTCCTAATGTTTTTTATTCCTTCATGTAACTTTAGTTACACATGCAATACATGCAAAGTCAAATGTTGCCTGTAATTATAAACTTTAGAAGAATCTACTGGGACCTCTGTCCCTCCTGGTGAATTAAGGTCACTTGTATTCTGGTGTTTGTTTTAAAAGATCCAATCTCCTTTCCTCTGGACATCTACCTCACCATGGCATTGTCTGTCATTGCCAGTTTAAAACCACAAGCAGCGTTGTCAGACCATTTAAAAAAGCAGTGAACTTAAAATAATAATAAGTGGCTGCCTCTTGATTTTGAGAGTTAAAAAGTCTCAGTGTGTGTGTATTTTGCCCTGTTTTGCCAGCATGGAGGGGTCTATTGTTCGCCTTCCTGAAGTGATTGCCCTGAAGAAGAAGTATAAGGCGTACTTGTATCTAGATGAAGCTCACAGCATCGGGGCTCTGGGCCCTACAGGACGAGGTGTGGTGGATTACTTTGGCCTGGATCCTGAGGATGTGGACATCATGATGGGAACATTCACAAAAAGCTTTGGTGCTTCTGGAGGGTACATCGGCGGCAAGAAGGTAAACGGGCCCTGACAATCGAGCAGCTAAGGTACACTAAGGCACTGGCTACTAGATTGCAATTTGTTGTCTCACAATGAGCAGATAGAGTCCCGAACTTGGGTGTGGAGGTCCTAAATTTGTTTGCGGATCAGGCACCTGGTGCCAGCAGGCTTCACACTTCAGCTCCCCTCTGAGTGCCTCTGATAAACCAAAGCGGGGTTCTGTTCACTGTTGGTTGTTTTCCTATTGGAGCTTCGTTCTAAACTACATCCTGGTCTGCGGACAGAATACCCTGTTGTATGAAAGAACACAGAGTGGTGCTGCCCGTTCGCACGGTCTTCTGTTGGGTCTGAGTTGTGCTCACTATTTCTGACATACCGGGATGGGATGGGAGCCAGTGGGGACAGAAGACCAGTTTCTTCCCCTGCCTTTGGACTCAGATGCGTCTTGTGTGAGCATCAAGACAGGAGGGAAGGAATTCCTTTGCTGGCTCTGGTGTACTGCAAGGCATTGTCTTTGCCAATCCAAAAACTACATAATGAACTCCAGGGTATTTGAAAATCAGTGTAGCGTGGTGGGAATGGTTGAGCCATGGAGACAGAACCCTAGTTTCCGGTTTGAGTATTTTCCTAACTTTGTGAGACCTTGGGCAAAGTACTTAACGTTTAAGTTTCCTTATCAGTAAAACAGAGATAAGTGTGCCTGGCTCACATTTGTAGCAAGGGCTTAACAAATAACATATGTCCGTGCTATAACGTGGAAATAACCTTGAAAGCATTATGTTAAAGAAGTCAGTCAAAAAAGCTCACCAGTTACAGTATTTCTTTTATATGATATATCCAGAATAGGCAAATCATAGAGGCAGAAATAGGTTAGTGGTTGCTGGGGCAGAGCAGATAGAGGAAGTGGAAAGTGACTACTAATGGATATGAGGTTTCTTTTTGAGGTAATGATGTTCTAAAATTAGATAGTGATGAAAGTTGGACAGCTCTGTGAATATACTGAAAGCCACTGTATTATACACTGTGAAAAAGGGAATACTATAGTATGTGAATTGTATATCAATAAATCAGTTATTTTAAAAATTTATACACAGTGTTAGGAAAAAAACAATGTATGTCAAGTATTTGTACATGGTACTCATAAATGTACTTAAATTCCTCTTTAAAATTTGACCCTGAAAATTTTAAAGCAGGGACTTTCTCTTCATCATT
Source organism: Giraffa tippelskirchi (assembly GCF_054371585.1). Classification (NCBI taxonomy): domain Eukaryota; kingdom Metazoa; phylum Chordata; class Mammalia; order Artiodactyla; family Giraffidae; genus Giraffa; species Giraffa tippelskirchi. Next base: position 148,620,734 of record NC_137281.1, on the reverse strand, counting down.
GATTCCTTTTAGAGAAACCCCATTTTCAGTGGTTTTGGTCAGGTTCGATAGATTTTTGCCCTAAATTTTTGTTATTAGGAAAAGGCTATCTCCAGGCTTTCTTTGGACAATAGATTACTTTTTGGTAAGATTTGTTGCTATACCAAAAGATAGAAAAATAATACTCTGGGAGATCATCAAGATACAATATATTTACCGTTTTATATTGGGGTTTGTACACTATTTCATATTTTTGAAGTAACACACTACACTGTTTCCTGGTTGCATTTTGTGTTTCCCGGTTTGGTTCTGAAACAAGCTTCTTTGTGTGCACATTTTATTTAAAGACTTAGTGAAGTTAAAAGGCATCAGAGAATAGGGATATATAATTGATTGGAAATTTTTCTTACTGGCAGACAGGATTTTGTTTTGGTGTTTTTTTTTTTCTCAGTCAGTGCGATAGCTTTAATATTCTTACGAAAAACCCAGTAAAATTCTGTTTAATTTCTGCCACATTTATATCATTTTATAAATCTCTGTATCTGGAGGATGTTTAATGTCTTTAAAGTTGATATTAGAGAACTGTCTTTCTCTCACTCAGGAATGTAAGAATGGGCTTTGCAGGCATGGGGTAAGATGCAGATGATATTTTCTGTAATACTTAGAAGTAAGTCATATCTAAAAGCAATCCAAACACTTTCTTGTTTAATTTAGGATTGTAGATCTGTTTATAATATTAAATGATATGTTCTCTAAATTTGAGGTCTTTTTTAAAGCTAGTTTTTCATCCTTCCATGTTGTGGCATGTTTAAAAAACAAAACAGGAAATTCCCTTCTGGTTCAGTGGTTAGGACTCCACGCTTTCACTGCTGAGGATGTGGGTTCAGGGGAACTAAGATCCCACAAGCTGTGCAGCGTGGCCAAAATAACAAGCAAAACAAAGCCTAAGGACATTGCATGTTGTTGTTCAGTCGCTCAGTCATGTCCAACTCTTTGCGACCCCATGGTCTGGAGCATGCCAGGCTTCCCTGTCCTTCACTGTCTCCCAGAATTTATGCTCACACTCATCTCCATCAGGTCGGTGATGCCATCCAGCCGTCTCATCCTCTGTCGCCCCCTTCTCTTCCCACCCTCAGTCTTTCCCAGCATCAGGATCTCTTCCAGTGTGTTGCCTGTACGCATCAGGCAGCCAAAGTATTGAAGCTTCAGCTTCAGCATCAGTCCTTCCAATGAATATTCAGGACTGATTTCCTTTAGGAGGGGCTGGTTTGATCTTCTTGCAGTCCAAGGGACTCTCAAGAGTCATCTCCAGCACTACAGTTTGAAAGCATCAATTCTTTGGCAATCAGCCTTCTTTGTAGTCTAACTCTCACATCCATACATGACTATTGGAAAAACCATAGCTTTGACTGTACTAACCTTTGTCTGCAAAGTGATGTCTCTGCTTTTTAATATGCTGTCTTTGTTTTTCATAGCTTTTCTTCCAAGGAGCAAGCACGTGTTAATTTCATGGCTGCAGTCACTGTCCGCAGTGATTTTGCAGCCCAAGAAAATAAAATCTGCCACTGTTTCCATTTTTTCCCCATCTATTTGCCATGAAATGATGGGACCAGATGCCATCACCTTTGTTTTTTGAATGTTGAGTTTTAAGCCAGCTTTTTCACTCTTCTCTTCACTTTCATCAAGAGGCTCTTTAGTTCTTCTTTGCTTCCTTCCGTTAGGATGGTATCATCTCCGTATTTGAGGTTGTTAATATTTCTCCCAGGAATCTTGATTCCAGCTTGTGCTTCATCCAGCCCGGCGTTTCTTATGATGTACTCTGCGTATAAGTTAAATAAGCAGGGTGACAACATACAGCCTTGACGTACTCCTTTCCCAATTTAGAACCACTCCATTGTTCCGTGTCCAGTTCTAGCTGTTGCTTCTTGACCTGCACCCAGGTTTCTCAGGAGGCAGGTACGGTGGTAGTCCCACCTCTTTAAGAATTTTCCACATTCCAACAAATGTGGATCCTTTTGTTGTGATCCACACAGTCAGAGGCTTTAGCGTAGTCAGTGAAGCAAAGGTAGATGTTCTTCTGGAACTCTCTTGCTTTTTCTTCTAACCCAGTTGTTGCTGACAGTGTGCTCTGCCCGTGTTGGTGGGCCTTGTGTCTCAGACTGACGTCCCCAGTCAGTGCTATTGAAGGGAGGAGGCTTCTTCACCCGGGCGGAAGCCAGAGAGGTTGCCAGTGCACTCACCAACGGCCTCTAATGACTTGCCTCTGTGCCCTCCCCAGGCGCTGATCGACTACCTGCGGACACATTCCCACAGCGCGGTGTACGCCACGTCGCTGTCCCCACCTGTGGTGGAGCAGATCATCACTTCTATGAAGTGCATCATGGGGCAGGATGGCACCACCCTCGGTAAGGCTTTCTTTTCTTGGAAAGTTTCCTGGACTCAGTCAATACTCAGTGGCCAGACGTGCTCTTTTTTCTCGAGTTTTTTTCCTAAAATGAGGAGTCGGGCATACTTCTGGGCAGAGCTGACGGGTGTGTGAGGTCTTGGTGTCTATGGCCGCTTTTCAGTGTGTTTATACATGCCATGAGAATTAGCCTGGCTTGCTTCCTGTTGAGTTGTCTTGTCTATAGATGGTGAGGCTTTAATCTGTCCTACGTATTCTCGGTAAGTCTTAGGTGATGAGTCTTCAGGGTCTTGAATTGGATAATTTCGTGTGAAGATGTAAACTAATTCACTGGGTAGTGATGTTTCATTTCCATAATATGTAAAAGCTGCTGTTTTCATGAATTAGTGTCCTTTATTTAATGCCTTTTAAAAGATTTTCTACTTTAACATACAATAATTAATAAAGGTCATCCTGAATCTATTTATTCTGTCTTTGATAGGATTTGTAGTCCAAACTAGATGCCCTGACTTAAAACATCCTCAAGTGAGAGTGATGTTCACTTCCTGATACTTGACTTTTATTTTATATCACTAGAGGGCAGCATCGACTATAGAAACATTATAATAAAAGGGGAGCAATTGGGCTTTTTGTTTTTTCACTTTGAGAAGAATCTCCATTGTGAGTATGAGACATATATTTGCTTGTTGCTTTTTTAATGCTTCTAAAATCAGTTTTACTCTTATAAAACATTATCAGCCTTGATAATCTCCACTCCAGCTATGTAATATTTTGTGGTACGATTGATCTGGCTTGCATTGAGAAACAGGAAGAAAGTAGTGCATCTCATTTTTGTTGATTTGAGCCTGTTTTCTTAAATCAAAATTTCACCTTAGTATTTTTTCTGATCTGTGGTACATGCATTGTTGTTAGCTCTTGAAGTGTTGATCATTTTCAGCTTCATAAACCAATTCCTTGGGAAAGAAAGTAACTCAGTAATGTTGTGAACACTGCATATAGCTTTGTGAAAAGCTCCCCATTAATAGAACTACAACGTTATCTTCTTTCTTTCTTATAAGGTATTGCTGGAAACAGTGTACTTTGACCTGAGTATATATATATGCTTGTATATGTAAGTGTATGTGTATCTATGCTCAGACACATATATGTATATACATAGCTATTATTTATCTGGTTATTTGACATAGGTTTAGATGACTGAAAAATGAATGTTAACAGTTATCAAAGTTACTTTGGATAATGTGTTTGCCCGATCCTAGAGCATGGATCCCAGTGATGCGTGACCTCTGGATAAATGACTCATCTGTGCTAATCAATGAAATCTAGGCTCTACTGGTAAAGAGAAAATGAAATATGATAATTAAATATAGACTTTGGGTTAGCACTCATTTTCCAGTTTATCTGTTGCCTCTGTAGCCACCCTCTAAGCTTAGTGGTGTGACGCAGCAGCTATCTTAACTATGCTCACAGATTCTGCAGGTCAGGAGTTCGGTCAGGGACTGCTTGTCTTTGCTCCACGGTGTCTGGGGCTTGAACTTGGAAGACTGATGACTCGGGGCTGGGATCACCTGGAGATTTCTTGCCTCATACATCACCTGGGCTGGCATGACTTGAAAGTTGGACTCAACTGAGCTATCCTCTCCATGTGGTATGAATCCTCATAGCCTGGTGACCAGATAGAATGCTGCAGAGAGCATGCATTCCCAAAGGACGTGCTGAAACCTCATGACTTTCTCTGATCTGCCGTTAGAGCCAGTCACCAAGACCAGTCCAGATTGCAGGGCGTGGGGGACCAGACTCCCCCTCAAATGGGAGGCAGGTTGAAGAATTTGTGGCCGTTTCTAAAACTTGCCACCACCAGCTTTTAGATAATATATTTTAAAATTAGTCCCTAAAACTTCTAATTAGTATGGCAGACTTCTGTTGGCTACATTGTTTCTCTCAAAATATAGGATAATAAAATTCTAACCAAAAGTAGTTAGATTTTTTTTTTTTTTTTGCCACTCCATGGACTGTATCTCTCCAGGCTTCTCTGTCCATGGAATTCTCCAGGCTGGAATACTGGAGTGGATAGCCATTCCCTTCTCCAGGGGATCTTCCCAACCCAGGGATCAAACCCAGATCTCTTACATCATAGGCAGATTCTTAACTGTCTGGGCCACCAGGGAAGCCCCAGTAAAAAATACCATTTCTTGTAAAGCCATTGTCCTTGAAGAAGAAAAGGTAGAATCGGGCAGTAGCCTTTTCACTGGGCCTTAAGGTGACCTTTAAAAAAGAGATATCTACAAATAATTAGCTGAGTGTGATTTTGTAATAGAAGTCACCTGCCTTGAGAGAAATTTAATCTCATATGTTCAGAACATTGAATCCCATTAACTCTGCAAACGTTGAGTATCTCACTACGTATTAATATTAGACTCTGTAAATCAGAATCCATCGGTAGTAGACATCCAAGCAGATCGCTTGAGTGAGCTATGCGCTTAGGGGTCCCTGGGGATGCAGAGGATAGTGGGCTGTTGTGTTAATCTCAGAGATGACCATGTCATTGAAACATGGAAGTTTTATTAATCATTCACTAAATACTTGCGTGCCCACAGTGTGTGGTGGGTGCTGTTTCTAGGCGCTCCTGATTCATCAAAGAATAAAATACCCCCTGATTCCTGCCTTGTGGGGTTCTAATAAGGGAAATGAATTATACAGTTGCCAAAAAGTGGTAAGTACTCTGGAAAGAAGCAGGAAAGTATGTGTTGGGTTCTGGAGACGCAATTTGCAGTTTTAAATAGGGTGGTCGTTGAGAAGGTAAGATTTATCGAGCCCTTGAAGGAGGTGGAACTTTAGCCCTGAAAATCGAGGGCGAGAAGGCCCTGAGATACAGATGACTCTGTTCAGCAGTAGCGTGGAGGCCACTGTGGCAGAACCATCGTAGTATAGGTGGAGTGCATGAGGGGGGTGAGCAAGGTGGGTCACAGGTAGAGTCTTGTCCTACAGGAGTGTTAGGTTGATACGAAAACACAGGCACACTGGTTCTCTTGCCTTGTGTAGTACCAAACTCAGATTCTTGAACAGATTCTGTGGGCTGCTTAATACGGACAGACTTGTGGCCTGTTTCACAGAGGTTAGGAATTTTATAGCCCCTTCAGATTTCATAAAAAGTACAGAATATAATAAATCCATGCTTATCTTTTGAAGGATTTGTGTGGAGATCAGATTTGCTTAAGAGCTATACTGATATTTTTCTTGGAATGAATTTCAGTAGTGCAGTGAACTGGAAATGGGGGAAGCTAAGCGTGACCCATATATTAACAGAAGAGACTGTTACATAATAATATTGATATTGCAAATGAAAGAACTCTTTCTTTACTTCATGGTAAATAGCTCACATGTGAATGTGAAAGTCACTCAGTCATGTCCGACTCTTTGTGACCCCATGGACTGTACAGTCCATGGAATTCTCCAGACCAGAATACTGGAGTGGGTAGCTGTTCCCTTCTCCAGGGGATCTTTCCAACACAGAGATTGAACCCAGGTCTCCCACATTGCAGGTGGATTCTTTAACAGCTGAGCCACCAGGGAAGCCCAAATACCTCATACACGATTTCTGTTTAGGAATGAGAAGGGCAAAGATAATGTAATTGTTAGTTAGTGCTTGGTCCTAGATTTAATGTTGGTTTAAGTAAATATTAGAAATAAGAAGCTGGCTTTCTTTTCGGGTCCTTAATAGAATTTTCTGACCTTGTTATCAGACATACAAACATTAAGCATTATTTGAAATAGCTTATTTTGGACATAATATTTTCTCCTTTTTGTAAGACAGTAGTTTTATATACTTGCACACCTTTTATTTCTCTGTTGTGTAAACTTACTCATTGTGAACAGTCCTTCCTGTGGGGCCACTCTGGAAGTTTTTCTTCACCAAACAGGATGCTAAACCAATAGAATTCCATTGTAGATGGGACTGAAGACAGAGAACAGTCACTAGCAGCTTGATTTCCTTTTTTATTTATTTTTTCCTCCTGTTTCAGTTTCAGATAATTCAAAGAATTTTAGGACTAGAGGCTTTAAGTAAGCTGCAGTTAGCACAGCATTTTTTGGTTTGTTTTTACCCTGGGCCACTTACACTACCACCTATATGTTCCAGTTTCATTACCACACCCTTACTTTGAGACCCAGATTGACTTTTCTGAACACATTTTGTTCGAAAGGTGTGTGTGTGTGTGTGTGTGTGTTTTAAGACCATGAATGTATGTTATCTGTTCTCTAAGCTGCTCTCTTACTGGAATTGTTAGCATTTTATCAGTTCATTTCAGTCGCTCAGTCATGTTCGACTCTGCGACCCTGTGAACCGCAGCATGCCAGGCCTCCCTGTCTATCACCAACTCCCGGAGTCCACCCAAACCCATGTCCATTGAGTTGGTGATGCCATCTAACCATTTTACATATGATCATAAATTTGTGACAGAATTTCATGTTTGAGACTGATTCAGCAACTTAAGGGGTGCATACATTATCTCTACTGAAGTATTCATTTTCTTTCTTGGCCCAGTATGGACCCTTTTTCATTTGCAGGTCTCTTGTTTCTATACAAAGATCATCTTTCCTATGTCTTTCATTTTTAAATGTATATATTGTTTTGTTTTTTGAAACTTCCTACAACTTCTGGGGAAAAAATGGAAATTATAGGGGAAAATGGTGGTGGTTTAGTCGCTAAGTCGTGTCCAACTCGTGCGACCCCATGGACTGGAGCCTGCCAGACTCCTCTGTCCATGGGGTTCTCCAGGCAAGAATACTGGAGTGGGTTGCTATTTCCTTCTCCAAGGCTCATACATAAATGAGTGAATAAATAGATCTACTCAATGATGTGTGATGCTGTTTCTATTCTGTAATGGCTTAAACAAAATTAAACGTTATCTAATAGTTCTAAAGTCTGACATGGGTCTCAGTGGGCTAAAATCAGAGTGCCAGCCGGGCTGTGTTCCTCTTTAGAGGCCCTCGGGTAGGATCCTTTCCGTGGCTCATTCAGATTGTTAGCAGAATTCAGTTTTTTTAAGTGGTAGGCCTGAGATTCCCATTTTCTTCCTGAATGTAAATGGAAGGCTTCTAGAAGCCACCAGCTTTCCTCAGGTTGTGACTCTTTTTCTGTCTTCAGAGCAAGCAAATAGGAGCATTCTAATCTTCCTTGGTGTTCTTGCTTTTCCCAATTGGTGTTAAGAAACCGGGAGCAGGGGAAGAGAACTAAAAATTATGAAAAGTCACAGTAGTTTAAAATGTTTGTCCCTAAATTTCATGATGTAGACCTGTAGTCATATGACAGAGGTAATGTCTGTCATCATAATGTTTTGAAATCTTTTTCTTATCTGTAGAACAATCACAGACTCACATAAAAGTTGGAAGTACACCACACAAAAAGACTTTTTTTTCCTGAATCGTTGCTGATCTTATGCTCCACCATCCCAAGTGCTTCAGTGTATACTTCCTACAAAGGCATTTTCCTACATGGCCATAGTACAACCAATCAAAGCAAGAAATTTGCACTAACACATGAGTATTACTTATTTAACTCATATGAACCTGCTATCACTTCATGTCAGTGAGTAGTAGTGGTACACTGTTACTTACTCTCTGTTCCTCAGGTCGGCATCCCGAGGATGTGGAATGTGGGTCAGGGTCACCTGTTTCATTGAGTTGTCTCATCTCTCTAGTCTTCTTCAGCCACAGTTCCTCAGCCTTTCTTTGATTTCCATGACGTTGACACTTGTAACAATTACAGGCCAGTTATTACACAGAATATCCCTCAATTCAGGTTCATCAGGTGTTTCCTCGTGATTAAGATTCAGCCTGCCTGGCTTTTAGCAGGAAAAAGGCAAAAGTTACGCTGCTTTTTCTCACTGTATCCCCTCTTCGTCTTCTCAACTAAATATGGTATAGAGCTGTCTTCAAGTTATGTCGGCCTGAAATCGTAGCCTCCTTTCCCTATATCTGAGTCCGAGTCTGTTGCTTCTGTCTGTCACTGCTGCTTATTCCCTTTGCCACGTGACTGTTTTCAGGCCCTGACTTCCTGTTCCTTAAACAGTTGCGCCACCCGTAACTGCCCTCTCTCTGGTCTCTCCTGTACCGCCTGTTAATCTTCCTGACACACAGCTCTGTCGGCAGCTCTGCCGTCGTCTGCCTGAAGATGCCAAAGCAGAAGGTAACGGTGCTCGGTAACTCCTAGTTGCTTCTAGAATGAAGTCAGATTCTTTATAGGATGTTTGAGATCCTCTATAGTTTGATTTTTTAACCGCATCTTTTCCTGTTTGTACTCTTATTTCAACCAGTTTGGTGCCTCTGACGATGCTGATCCTCCTGTCACCCAAATGCTATTCATTTTTCACAACAAACTGAAGTGCTGTTTTTTATGACGCCTCTGTGTTGATACATGTTTTCTTCTCCCAAAAACCGTGTTTCACAAGTTTATAGTTTCACACATTTATTGTCTTACAGAGCTAACACTTAATGTTTGAACACAGTGTCTTCTTCAAAGTGTATAAATCAATAGACTTACTTGCTAGATGTTATTGTTGGTGTCCCAGTCCTAAAATACTAAACATATAATGAAATCTCTAAGTGTTTTCATTGCAATTTTTCAAAGGAAAATAAAGTTTTTAGTTAAAATAATTTTTTTCATTTTTTATACAGTTTTTAGAAGTTACTTTCCATTTACAGTTATTACTAAATATTGGCTCTATTGCCCATGTTGTACAACACATTCTGCGCCTACCTTACCTAACAGTTTGTGCTTCCCACTCCCTACCCCTATATTGCACCCTCTTTCATTATGGTTATAAATCAGAAGCATCAAGAACCTTGATAGTATGAAAGTAGCTGACAGAAGGCAGGAGATAGCATACAAGCGTATTGGTTTCTTTTTTACCATACTTAGTGGAATCAGTAGATACTGTCTTAAATTACAAACAACACATTTTGAAATTAAGAAATAGTCTTTAGGGCATTTCCTGGTGGTTCAACACTTAGGACTTGGCACTTTCACTCCTGTGACCCGGGTTCCATCCCTGGTGGGGAAACTAAGATCACAAGCTGTGTAGCATGCCCTCCCCAGAAAGATAGTCTCTAAATTTATGAAGATAACTAGCCATTACGAGAATTTTTAAATTAGCAATATTACAAAAAAGTAGTTGTGATTAGTGGACAAAACATGGAAAGGAGGAGTACAGATAGATACCTTACCTAGACACCATCCAAGATTGACAGAAAAAGCAGCAGAGGGGTAAGAATACTAGCAGCATTTCTATACTAGCCATGCGGTAAGCCAGAAACAGAACCTGCAGCTTCTTGCTGGGAGTGGGAATGTAAGTGACTGGGTGGAGGAATGAATTTTATTTTACCAGATTGAATTTGTTACTTTTATCATTAAAACCTGTTTGTTTTAGATTCCAGAGTACGTTAATAACTTCCATGGAAATAATGCTGCTTAAGGTTGAAAGTAAGGCTTAAACACGCACTCAAGTAGTCTGTGGTTGGTTATTGACCAATGTTTTAATCTTTCTTGTGGAAAGACGTGTTCTTCTTTGGTGACAGGAGTGTAGAGCCTTCAGAAAAACTGCAGCATGCAGGGCGAGTTGAGATCCTTTCCCTACCCTGCATTGTGAGCTTGCCTTTCTCCTTTCTCCCAGTTTTTTCTGCATTTCCTCTCCGATCTCTGTCCTTTTCTCAAAGAAGAGAGGGCCGTATGACTAGAATGATGATAGATCCTGAGAGCCGTCCGTGTTCCCTAGGAACCACAGTAAGGTGACAGTGGTTGGGAATTGTGCATGTACTCTGAGTGGACACTTGAAGTTAAAACAGGCTGGTGAGTAGGGAAAAAATGAGAGGAAATTCTGACAAATTACACAAGACATTTGAAATTCTAGATTTTACTTTACACATCACTAATCCACATCCAGTAATGGAAATTGAGCTGTAAGATCTATTCATGAATCAAGGCAAAATGTCTGGCCGAAGCAACTAAAATTGTGGTTTTCCAGTTTCCAGAGCTGTGCTTTCATGGGTTTTGATGTCCAGAGACATAGTCCATAACAAGCATAGCACCTAGCTTAGTGTCTGAAATCTACTAGCCTTTTGATAAACTTGCTGAACAAATGAATGCACACATGGTCCAGAAATATTAGAAAATGGATGGGTAGGTTCTTAAACTACGTTGTGTGAAAGTGAAGTCGCTCAGTCATGTCTGACTCTGTGCTACCCCATGCACTATACAGTCCGTGGAATTCTCCAGGCCAGAATACTGGAGTGGGTAGCCTTTCCCTTCTCCAGGGGATCTTCCCACCCTAGGGATCGAACCTAGGCCTCCCATGTTGCAGGTGAATTCTTTACCAGCTGAGCCCAGGTCTCCATCACTGAAGGCAAATTCTTTACCAGCTGAGCCAAAAGGGAAGCCCAAGAATACTGGACGGGTAGCCTATCCCTTCTCCAGGGGATCTTCCCAATCCAGGAATTGAACCAAGGTCTCCCCATTGCATGTGGATTCTTTACCAGCTGAGCCACAGGGATAGCTGAATGTTAAAGCCAGAGTGGCAAAATTATGGAACAAAATAAACTAGTTAGGTGCATCTTACTGATAGATTGTAATATGACAGAAACAACTTTCTTTGTAGAAACTGTGCTTTTTGTACTTCTTAGTACTGAGGGGAACTGAGAGCCCATTGGGCAGATTGAGGTTTAATTAAAATTCGGTTTGGCTCATTTGGATTAATTCCTATAATAGACTTGTTAATGAGGTGTTAAACGATCACCTTGAGAATCCCAGCAACTGTCCAAGGCTAATGTAGAACTGAGAAGGGTTTTTTACAAAAAGTCTTTCAGGGCCCCCACTGAGGGGGCAGGACTATTAAAGAAAACAGTCTTTGATGGGGAGGGAGTGGTCATAAAGAGAATTTCCTGCTTTTGGAGTTGGGGTGCTGACACCCACTGGTTACGTTTAGCAGGCAGGCTTCTCCTTTGGTTGAGCCTGGGTCCTTTCTTTCTGATTCCTGTGCTTTCTGAGACTAGGAGTGCTTGAGTTCCACTTTTTTTCTTTATTATTACATATCTGCTTTTATGTAATTTGTTACGTTACTATTAGATTCATCTAAGAAAAGTCAAGTTTTCTAGTGAACACAGTTTTATTCTTAGCCACAGTACTGTTTAGCAGTATATCTAACACAGAGTTAGATTAGATTCCTTTACTTGTAACTTACTGCCTAGAACACTGTTAAGAAATGTTTAATTCTTCATTTATCAAACGTTTTTCAAGCATTTACTCTGTACCCTGTGGTGGCTGTGCTGTTGAGGGATACAGAGTGAACAGTGCATGATCTTTGCCTTTGAAAATGCTCATAGTCTAGTGGTAGGGGTAGGATTCCGAGAAGGACTGGTTTCAGAGCCACAGATGAATTCCTCTTGGTTCAGCTTCCCCCTTTCTTGGTTTTCCTCCTTCCTTCTCCTCCTCCTTCACCACCCCACCAAAGAAAATCCATAAACTTCCTTAAATCCAGCTAACTATTCGAAGCAAATTCAGATCTTACTGATTTTATATTTCTTACTAATCTTTCTAGCTACGTGGATTTTTCCTATGCGATCCATTACTTTAGAAAAATAACCAGCAATCAAAGAAAGATTTTCCTTCTGTAAAGTAGGCTATTATCTTAGAGAAAGCCATTTTTAATTCATGGCTTAAGCCTTCTGAAATTAGCAAGCAGCATAACCACTTTATAGGTAGAGAAATTTGAGCTCACACATAGGACAGGTTTTCTTAATGTCTGAGTAGAATGTGGCTTTCCTGAATTCCATCCACTTCTACTTCTGAAGTTCCTTTAGTGATATTTAACATCTTATTAAAATAGACTACTATTTTATAACGTATTTTTAATTTTCTTTTTTCTGGTCTGCAAATTAAAAAAAAACCCGCTAAGTTTAGTTATAATCACTGCTACAAATGAAAGCCTACTACCTCTTTTGTCCCCATGGATCAGTAACCCCTTTAACCTTTCTGCTTCAGAAATCTATCCTGAATACTCAGGAGCTTCTGTAGCATGGTGTGTCTATTTCTTCTTCCACTCCCATTTCTTTTTTCCAAATCCAAGTACTAATAAAAATTTCTTGCCACACGAGCGGTCTCTCCTTTCAGAGTTTGTTTGAAGCCGGCTATTAAGATGTCCACAGGCAGCAACAGGCTGGAAGCTAATCTCTGAACAAATGTAGACTCCTTCATTTAGTAGAATATTGTTATTAATGCACAGCATAAATAAGGAATTTGAGGATATTCCCCTTGGACAGGAAAAGAGTCTTGAACTATTTTGGAGAAAATGTGGTAAGATGATATAAGGGAACTAAATTTTTTTATAAAATAATTTTATTTATTGATTTATTTTTTATTTTTGGCTACGCTGGGTTTTCGTTGCTGCATAGGCTTTCTCTAGAAAGCCAGGGCTACTCTTCCTTGAGGTGCATGGGCTTCTTGTGGAGGCTTCTCTAGTTGTGGAGCTTGGGCCCTAGGGCGCGAGGGCTCAGCAGTTGTGGTTCCCAGGCTCTGGAGCACAGGCTCCATAGTTGTGGCACACAGGCTTAGTTGCTCCTTGGCATGTGGGATCTTCCCGGATCGGGGATTGAACCCATGTCCTCTGCATTGGCAGGCTGATTCTTTACCTCTGAGACACCAGGGAAGCCTGGGAACTAAACTCTTAATTAAAGTACTGTGAGTCATATTATTATTATTTTTAAGATTGAAGTAGATGAACTACTTTAGTTTTATTTCATAATAAAATTGATTTAAAATATTTTTCCATGATTTGATTTGTTCAGTTACTGTTTAGCTGAGACAAATGACCATTTCTTCTCATCACTTATAATTTGGCAACTTTATACCCTAGTATACTCTAGTCTCCCCACTCCAGTGTTCTTGCCTGGAGAACCCAGGGACGGGGGAGCCTGGTGGGCTGCTGTCTATGGGGTCGCACAGAGTCGGACACGACTGAAGCGACTTAGCAGCAGCAGCAGCATACCCTAGTCTCTGTTTTCTTTGTTGAAGAAGAAGAATTTTCTCAACCTTAATACGGTTGGAATTGCTTCCCCCCCGCCCCGGGATTGTTTTTGAGGGCTTTGTCCAGGAGACTTTATCTTAGATTTTCATCAACTTTATTGTAGTTTATTGCCACGGGAATACTTAATATGTATAAATAAGTGACAAGATAGATGGGCTCTTCTCAGTTAACAACCAGATATCCTCCTTAAGATTTGAGAGCTTTTTGAAGAGGAATTGATTTTTTTTAATTGTCACCTGTGGTTTAGGAAAAAATAAATTATCTAAATACTTGTATCTGCCTACCATCTACCTTGACAATGGAATGAGTTTCAGAAGAACCTCATTAAGATGTATTCTTTTAAGCCCCTGTTTCAGACTTTGTCCATGGACCACCTGCATCAAAGTTACTTTTAGTATGGTGATTTCTAACCTTGCTCACACACAGTAATAGTAATTAGTAATAATACCTAATACCTAATTATCATGGCCCCTTTGCAGACCTAGTGAATATCTGGGGGTGAGGCTCTTATAAGTTTTTATTTAACAGCATCCCAAATGATTCTAATGTGTGGCACCACTGCTGTAGAGTTTGTTAAAAATGAGGATTCAAGGATCCCTGGTGGTACAGTGGATAAGAGTCCACCTGCTAACGTAGGGGACACCAGTCTGATCTCTGGTCTGGGAAGATACCATATGCCACGGAGCAGCTAAGCCCGTGCGCCACAGCTACTGAGCTCTGGTTCTACAGCCTGCGAGCCACAACTACTGAAACTTGAGTGCCTAGGGCCCTTGTTCTGCAACAAAAAAAGCCACAGCAATGAGAAGCCCGCACTTACTGCAACTAGAGAAAAGCCCACGCAGCAATGAAGACCCAGCACAACCAAAAAATTAGTTAATTAAAACAATGAGAGACCATTGGAAAAAAAGAGGATACGAGTCCACTCCACCAGACGATGATTCTTGGTGGACAAGGCCCTAGACTATGCACTTTAAAGAAAACCTAAGTTAATTATGCAAACTAACTTTTAAGAGATTTGAGAGTTGTCTTTTTCTTTTTCTTTGTTCTTGAGTTTCTTACATCAGTGAGAACCAAAAGCAACTCTACTGATTGGTGGTAATTGGGGAAAGGAAAGGAAATTGGAGGACAAGATATTTGATCTGTTTTCTTCTAAAAAGAAAAATAAGGGAAATATTGGTGTGTGGAACAGGAGTTTGATGTTGATGCTAAGTTGTCTATCTTCACTGTGTTTGAAACTGAATGCATTGATGCTTCCTTCCAAAGAGCTGATGGTCCTTGCTGAATGAATCAACTGCAAGGGTTAAATTACAACCAGTTCAGTTCAGTTCAGTTCAGTCGCTCAGTCATGTCCGACTCTTTGCGACCCTATGAATCGCAGCATGCCAGGCCTTCCTGTCCATCACCAACTCCCGGAGTTTACCCAAACCCATGTCCATCCAGTTGGTGATGCCATCTAGCCATCTCATCCTCTGTCGTCCCCTTCTCCTCCTGCCCCCAATCTTTCCCAGAATCAGGGTCTTTTCCAGTGAGTCAACTCTTCGCATCAGGTGGCCAAAGTATTGGAGTTTCAGCTTCAACATCAGTCCTTCCAATGAACACCCAGGACTGGTCTCCTTTAGGATGGACTGGTTGGATCTCCTTGCAGTCCAAGGGACTCTCAAGAGTCTTCTCCAACACCACAGTTCAAAAGCATCAATTCTTCAGTGCTCAGCTTTCTTCACCGTCCAACTCTCACATCCATACACGACCACTGGAAAAACCATAGCCTTGACTAGACGGACCTTTGTTGGCAAAGTAATGTCTCTGCTTTTAAATATGTTGTCTAGGATGGTCATAACTTTCCTTCCAAGGAGTAAGCGTCTTTTAATTTCATGGCTGCAGTCACCATCAGCAGTGATTTTGGAGCCCAGAAACATAAAGTCTGACACTGTTTCCCCTCTGTTTCCCATAGGGGAGGGAAAAGAAACAGCGAAGGGACCAGGGGCCTGTGCTCAGGCCGCTACGGGCTGGTTGGAATTTTTTCGTTTTAACGCTACTTATATTTTTATAGCCTATTAATTCAGAATCTCAAATTCTTTTGTACCTAACCTATAAAAGCCTTGTCCACTTTTTTCCTGAATGTTCAATACTCGCTTATTGCCTTGCCTTCTGCCTCTGAAACTCTAGTTTAATTCCAGGCCTCGCTTTATTTGCTAACCCCCTTCACCTGCCCATGGGTGCTTGACCACAGTAGTCGTGGTTCCTCGTCGCTTCATTTCTGTCTAAAAGTAGCCATGATACATGCCAGTACCAAAGGAGGACGGTAGGACAGTCTTGGACAAATTAAGCCTTTCTGTCCTAATTATGGGCTGGCACCCTGTAAAACTCAGTTCCTTAATTTCTGAGGCACTTGGCCTCTTTGCTTCCTTTTTCTAGGGCCCTCTGTTTCTGGCTACGCATTAGTAACCATTCTTTTAAATTCTTGATTATATTGAATCAACAACTTAAAGCCTTGGCCCCGCTGCCTGTTGCACATCCTGTGGCAGTCCTCAGGGAATCCTAGTTTTGGGCACTGAAACTGATTAAAGGATTAAGCTGCTGCTAGGGAGAGGGTGATAAACCATGCTCGTGAAAGGAATTTACCTGCGGTGCTTGGTGTTCACAGAGCTACTCTAGTTGCCGAGAAAAGAAATAGAAATAGTGTCGTTAACAGGTAGTAGATTCAGATACTTATATGCATGCGGTCGCAAAGAGTGGGACACGAATGAGCGCACTCACTCATACACATGCACTCTTGTAGGGAGGTGAACGCAGAAGGCAGTGGCAACCCACTCCAGTACTTTTGCCTGGAGAATCCCATGGATGGAGGAGCCTGGTGGGCTGCAGTCCATGGGGTCGAGAAGAGTCTGACACGGCTGAGCGACTTCACTTTCACTTTTCACTTTCATGCATTGGAGAAGGAAATGGCAACCCCCTCCAGTGTTCCTGCCTGGAGAATCCCAGGGACGGTGGAGCCTGGTGGGTTGCCGTCTATGGGGTCACACAGAGTCGGACACGACTGAGCGACTTCACTTTCACTTTTCACTTTCATGCATTGGAGAAGGAAATGGCAACCCCCTCCAGTGTTCCTGCCTGGAGAATCTCAGGGACAGGCGAGCCTGGTGGGCTGCCGTCTATGGGGTCACACAGAGTCGGACACGACCGAAGCGACTTAGCAGCAGCAGCACCAGGGAGGTGAAAAGCTGAAGGGCTGCTTTAGAACAGCATCCCTAGGCTAGGGAGAGGCAAGCCGTCTGCTTTGACCTTCATTAATTTGACAGTCGCCCAGGTTGAGCGCTTCAATATTTGTCAACAGTCTAGGAAAACAGGGACTGCGTCTAGAGCATGGTAAACTCATTTTGCTTCAGTGTTCCAAAGTTACTGAATTCTTGCTTCCTGAAAGTCCCTTATAAATATCCCTTCTACAAGACTGTTCACTATATTTATTTTCCTATTCCCTAGGTCTCTTAAGAGCCCATTGGGAAGATTTCCTACTGCCCTTTAACTGGGGCTTAAGTGTTATTAAAATCAGTCTGCCCTGCCTTTTAGCTAATATTTCTTTTACTTTTGTTTTAGGTAACATTTTTAAATAGTATATTTCATCCTTCTTTCTCTCAGATCATGTGAAAAACATGAACAGATTAATTCAAGTTCCAACATAGCGTGGTTTTAAAAATAGCTTCATTGATGTTTTTGTTTAGGTCCTATGCTATTCTCTCTTTCACCACTACTGCCTTCTCTAGTCCCTTTTGGCATTTTAAGATATTTTTAGATGAGTGATGCTAATTTTTCACCTAAATCTCTGCAGGTGTTCATGTAGAAGTTAAAGAACTGATGACCTTAAAGGTCAGCTGACTTGTGTGTTTGCTGACATACTTTTGTCCCTCTTGCTCTCCTTTCCAGGAGGCCATGAGATGCTGCTTTTCACGAGGCATCTTATCTGGATACTTGTGACAAGTACATCATTTATTGATCTAGAAACTGCTGTGATGAGAGTTGATAGCGTTGTCTGCTGCCTCCGTGCCCCCGCCCACTTTAGAGCTGATCAAAGAGAGTGATCATTAGTGATTAAGAAAGATGAGTCAAGAAGAGACTGCTTCTTCAGTAAAGAAAAATTCATGACCTGGTTAAGAGTGAATCCCTATTCTGCCCAATTCACATACTATGGTATCATCTAAGTGTGAAAAAACATATATATATTTTTATATATATTTATGTAATATATATATATAATCATAAAGTAGAAGTTCCTCCATGGTTTAACCTTGATAATTATCAATATATTTCTGTTGACATGAAAATCAACTTAAGTATCTATGCATTTATAAGATTCATAAATTAAGCAAAAGTTATCAAAATTTTAACAAGTACAAAATATTTGCTGCAACTTGTAGAAAAGGTCCCTCCCCCATTTTTACCTTTACTTATTCAAGTTTTTTTTTAAGCAAATACTTTGTTTATTTCAATGAAGCTAATACAGACAGTGTCCATTTAAAACCACTATCCCAGGCCAAAAAGTAGCAAAAAGAGCAGTGTTCTGTTATAATCATGTCTACGTGAATAACTTTAGCTGCTAATGAAAAGTAGAACTTTTCTGGGATCTTCTAACAAGGTTTTTCTTTCTTCTTAAAATGTTTTCTCTTCAGTGAAGCCACTTTCGGAATTAGTTATTGTTCTCACCACCTCTGTCACCATGACTCCAACCTGATACTCCTCTTCTTTTGGTCCTGACCCTCAGATTTTAAAATTAGCTTCAAGCTCAGGAAAGGTCATTTTTCATAGTTCAGTTCTCTGAAAAACTTCCATCTCCCACTGAAAGTTCTAGTACAGGAGTGAAGCGATCATATGCCTAAGAACTGGAAAGTCATTATAAACACTCACTTTAATCGATCTTATTTATCACAAGCCTGCAAATACACAGTCCTGGAGAAGGTGGCCTCTTTGTGTACCCATGTTATTTTTAAAACAGAGAGGGTGATATGACGAGGGCTGAGGTTGGATCACCAGAATTCAGCACAGTGAAAAAAGACAATAATGAATCATGGGCACAAGAATCCAAATTACAAGGCTTTGTAAAGAGATGGGGTGCCAGTTTTCAATTCTGTTTTGAACACCACATTACAAAAAAGCTATATATTTTTTAATTTTTAAAGGATTAAGGAAAAGAAAAAAAACAAGAATCTAAACTGTTGAAGGACCCTCTTTGTTCCTGACAGACTTTAATCACATCTTCCTCCATTCCCAGTTCTTTTGGAGTGTGATTATCAGCAATTTCCTGACATTCAAAGAGAAACCTGGATGAATTCATGGGAGCTCCCTGTCTTTGACAGTGTGATTCTTTGAGTTTCTTGAAATGTGTTGTCATTTTCACTTGGAAGTGAATCTCACTGCTCTCCTATCCAGTGACCTTGAGTTTAATATATTCTCCTTCCTTCTTACCTGTCAAATCCTCCTTTGAAGGTGTTGCCTCCTGGTCAGAACTGGTGATGGTGGCTTCCCCAGGGGTCTCCGTGCAGCAGCAGCCTTGGGTAGGCAGAACTTTGCTTCGAGGTTGACAAATTCATGTCTCTGCCCCACAGCACAGCACCAAGACTGGAGGGACTTCACTACACCTCCTGCTTGTTCAGTTTTTAATTATTTAGCAAGCCCTGCTCTTGTGGGGATGTATAGAGAGCATGGTTACAAGATTTTTTTATTCTAAAATAATTTGCTGCTATATGTAGTTTTGAATAATGTCTACCATTCAGTTTTTTTCTGACCATAGAGCCCCTCTTCAGTGACAGGTACTCTATTCCCAGAGACCTAGAGAGCTGCTTGTTTTTGCAGTTGATAAAGGGTAAAAGTGCCAAAGAATTCTCCTGCCAATACAGGAGACACAAGAGACCGGGTTTGATCACTGAGTTGGGAAGATCCCCTGGAGAAGGAAATGGAAACCCACTCCAGTATTCTTGCCTGGGAAATCCCATGGACAGAGGCGCCTAGCGGGCTACAGTCCAGGGGTTGCAAAGAGTCAGACATGACTGAGCACGTGTGTGTGCACACACACACAAAGGGTAAAAGAAGTACTTGGTCAATTTAATATTTGATGTGGGAAGTGGTTCTTATCTCTTTCTTATAATCAAAACCTTTTAAATGAAGTACAGTAATTATATGGGTTAGTATTCTTTCAAATTCTATGTTTGTACTTCAAATGGTAGAACTGGGGATTGCAGCTGTTTGTGGAGCGTAGTAGAAAAGAGAGTAGAAGATAAAGTGGCTCTAACAGCAGTTAGAAGTTATTTTTAACTTCTAAGTAAAAGTATGGCCATTATTCAAGAAAATGTTCTATTAAGTATCATCTAAGTCCCATAGCACCTGGAATAACTTGGTCAAATGAATAGATTGTTGTCTTCTGGAGCGATTCCAAGCTTTCTGAGACATCCATGCCACAGTCATCATCATAAAACATCTGCTGAACTTTTCCTTGCAGTATTTTTATAGGGAGGGTAGAGGGAAAGAGGAAGAGAAAGAGAAAGAATTGGCTCACATAGTTAACAGGGATCGAAAGACTCCAGATCTACAGCAGGCAAGCTGGAGACCCAGATGATTTAGTCCAAGTGCCGTCAGTCTCAAGATCCAGGAAGAGCTGGTGCTTCAGTTCAAATATGAAGGCAGGAAAAATAATAATGTCCCACCTTAGCAGGCAGGCAACCTGGCAGGTCTTATTTTGTCCTATTTAGGATTTCAGCTGATTGATTGTGGCCCACACACATGGGGTAGTCAGCCAACTTAAATGTTAACTCTCATTCAAAACACCTTCAGAGACACAAACAGAATAAGGTTTGATTCAACATCTGAGGCCCTTGGAGCCCAGTCAGAGTGACACGTAAAATTAGCCATCACAGTATTCTCAGTTAATTAGTCCACTCTTTTTGAATACTAAAATTTTTTTTCTCCCTCCCACCTACTCCCCTCCCCCTTTCCTGAATACTAAAATTTGCCTTTAATGTTTCTCAGCTTCAGGAGAAGTAAATAAGTGAATAAACTCTTGTCTAAGCTTGTCAGCTTTTTCCCTCCTCTATGTTGGGCTTGGCAGTGAAGACCCAACTTTGGATTCTTAACTCTGATTTCCTTGGAATGTTGACAGTTTTACAACATTAAGTTTAGTTACCTTTGTATTTTAGTTTCTGCTCATTAATTGATTTTTAGTTGGTCCCATGCATGATGTTTATATCCTCGTCAATTTGCTAGAAAGGAGATCATTAGTAACAGCCAAGAAGAACAAACTGATTTGGGAACTTTGTTATATGATTCTGATTAATAAAAGTAGGAGACTAACAAGTAAAACTCTGGATGTGGAGTTTATGTTTATTTATACAAATAAGAAGATGTGTTTTCATGTTCTGATTTAAGTTCTGATTTTGGAATTCTTTTTTATATGTTTTATTTTGTTTGAGTCCTCTTGCTGCATAAGTATATGGAATTTGGGGATCAGTCTGTTAAGAATGCCAAATGTAGACTTTTTAATACTACCTTTTTTTTTTTGGCTGCATTGCATGGCTTACAGGAGCTTATTAATAGTTCCCCAAGAATGGATTGAACCCAGGCCCACAGCAGTGAAAGTGCTGAGTCCTAACCACTGGACTGCCAGGGAAATCCCTTTAATACCACATTTAAATGTATCCTCCTAGTCATTCATTTTTATTTTGTTTATAGAAGCAACACCTGCTCATTTTCAAAAACTCAAACATATGTCACATAAAATAAACAGGAATAACCAGTGTCAGTTATTTGGCATATAGTCCACATTCTTTTACGTGGACATATATATACATATAACGCTTCCCTGGTGTCTCGGTAGAGTCTGCTTACAATATGGGAGCCCCGGGTTCTGGGTTGGGAACTCCCCTGGAGGAGGAAATGGCAACCCAGTCCAGTATTCTTGACTGGGAAATCCCATGGCCAGAGGAGCCTGGCGGGCTACAGTCCTTGAGGTCAAAAGAGTCAGACATGACTGACCAACTTAACACCACATATATACATATATACAAGTAGTATACACATATACAAATGATGATTTTATTAGTGTTATTTTTAGCATAGCATATACATGGCACCAAAAGATTAGAAGAGTTTGACTAGTTTGACCACCTAAAGATCAGTGAACAGAAAGAGTCGTTTAGGGGAGGGAAGAAAACGAGGATATTGATTGCCTTTTTAGCAGTTTGGGTGGACAGTTTCATTCTAAGATTATTAGAATTTACCCTATAATTTTGGCAAGAACAAAAATCAGATGAGTTCTGCTAGGATACAGATGGTGCTTACGAATAACAACATGTAAGGAAGTAAATCCTAAAGGAAATCAGTCCTGAATATTCATTGGAAGGACTGATGCTGAAGCTGAAACTCCAGTACTTTGGCCACCTGATGCGAAGAACTGACTCATTTGAAAAGACCCTGATGCTGGGAAAGATTGAGGACAGGAGGAGAAGGGGATGACAGAGGATGAGATGGCTGGATGGCATCATCAACTCGATGGACATGGGTTTGGGTGGACTCAGGGAGTTGGTGATGGACAGGGAGGCCTGCCGTGCTGCAGGCCATGGTGTTGCAAAAAGTCAGACATGACTGAGCGACTGACCTGAATTGAACTGAAGGAAGTCACTCTGTGAGAGGTCTGTCAGTTTGTGAATCATCCATAAACGGGGGGCTCGAACTAAGCTTAGACAAGTGATAAATATCTTAAAGGTCAGAATCCTGTCATTGTGGCCAGTGAAGTGTTTCATTTTGTCCTTTATTTCCTGTGCATGCCTCCATCTGATAATATCACATAGAAAGCTGATTTATTACAATATTAATTCTCTCTGAAGTGTTTTTTTCTTCCAGTTTTATTGAGGTATGTAATTAATGTTGAACAAATAGCACTGTAAGTTTAAGGTTTACATAATGATTTGACTTACATACATCAATCATGTATATAAGCTTACAATCATCATGAGATGATTACCACAGTAATTTTAGTGAACATCTGTCGTCTCATATAGATACAAAATAAAACATTTTTTCCCTTGTGATGAGCACTGTTAGGATTTACTGTCTTAACAACATACAGCCATGTTAATTAATCATGTTGTACATTACATTCCCAGTTGGTACCTTTGCTTTTTATCCATTTCTCCCTCTCCCCACCTCCTGCCTCTGGTATGAGTTTGATGTTTTTGAAGTATAATTGACCTATACTACTGTGTTGTACAACATAGTGATTAAGTATTTCGATCATTTAAGGTTATTTCTAAGGTATCATAGACAAACTGAGACTAATTTGTTTGCAGAATAAGTCTGGTTTCAACAGACTTGACCTGACGATATACATAAATGTAACAAGAATAGCTGTTAGTCGTATGCATGCATGCATGCTAAGTCACTTCAGTTGTGTCCAACTCTGTGCGACCCTATGGACTGCAGCCTTCCAGGCTCCTCTGTCCATGGGATTCTCCAGGCAAGAATACTGGAGTGGGTTGTTCTGTCCTCCAGCTTTGCTGGAACTTTGCATAAGAGATCTCAGATAATTTTGAAAGACCACCCGGCTCCTCCCTCCCCCGCTGGGAGCTGGCAGCGGGGTGGGGGGAGGATGGGTGGGGTGGGAGGATGGGGGAGGTCTAGGGTAGCAGCACCCGGGGCAGGGGCACGGCAGCCAAGGGGCAGGGGCGCCATGGACAACAAGGCGTTCACTAAGGACCTGAACCAGTCGGTCAGGCAGCTGAACGAGTGTAAACAGCTCAACGAGAACCAAGTCCAGGTGCTGTGTGAAAAGGCTAAGTGAATTTTAACAAAAGAATCAAATCTACAAGAGGTCTGTTGTCCTGTTGCCGTCTGTGGAGATGTGCATGGTCAATTCCATGATCTTATGGAACTCTTCAGAATCAGTGGGAAGTCACCAGATACAAACTATGTAGACAGAGGTTATTATTCTGTGGAGATGGTGACTCTTCTTATGGTGTTAAAGGTGCGTTATCCAGAATGCATTACAATACTGAGAGGAAACCACGAAAGCCGACAAATTACCCAAGTATGTGGCTTTTATGATGAATGTCTGCGAAAGTATGGAAATGCCAACGTTTGGAAATATTTTACAGATCTCTTTGATTATCTGCCAATTACAGCTTTAGCAGATGGACAGATATTCTCCCTCCACGGTGGCCTCTCTCCATCCATAGATACACTGGATCATATAAGAGCCCTGGATCGTTTACAAGAAGTTCCACATGAGGGCCCAATGTGTGATCTGTTATGGCCAGATCCAGATGATCTCCGTGGGTGGGATATTTCACCACGTGGTGCTGGCTACACATTTGGACAAGATATTTCTGAAACGTTTAACCGTGCTAATAATGGTCTGACCCTGGTTTCTCACGCTCACCAACTTGTAATGGAGGGATACAGTTGGTGTCACGATCAGAACGTGGTTACAACTTTCAGTGCACCCAATTACTGTTATCTTTGTGGGAACCAGGCTGCTATCATGGAATTAGATGACACTTGGAAATATTCCTTCCTTCAGTTTGACCCAGCGCCTTGTTGTGGAGAGCCTCATGTGACCCGGCACACCCCAGACTACTTGCTGTAAATCCCTCTTGGGAAAACCTGCCTTTGTATGTGGAAGTATATCTGGCTTTTATATATATATATATATATATATATATATATATATATATATATATATTTAAAAACAAAACAACAAAAAAAGCAGCAGTAATCTACATGTTTCTGTAACAAATAGGGATCTGTCTTGGCATTAAACCACATCATGGACCAAAATGTGCCATACTGCTGTACTAATGATGAGCATTCAGCACAATTTGAGACTGAAATTAGTTCAACACTATGTTCTAGATTGGTCGGTCTTAACAGTTTGCCTGCTGTATTTGTAGTAACTATTTACCTTGGGACCGTCCAAGCAAAAAAGGTAACTAACTCCATCTCTTGCACTTACTGGGAAATTTTAGTTAAGAGTGTTTAACTGGCATGGATTAATAGGGTTGGATTTTTAAGAAAAATTCACAAGCTAACTTCCACTTAATTCATTACCATTTATTTTATTGAAATGTATAACTGAAAAAAGGATTCTTGGGAGTACGATGTCATAACATTTAAAAAGATTTCACTTCTTTAAAACTAAAGTACTGTTTTATGTTGATCTGCATATTTCTGTATATTTGTCATGATAGTGCTTGCATTCTACTTGGTGTACTGAGCAAATAAACTTTCTGTTTTAAACAAAAAAAAAAAAAAAATTTTTTTTTTTTTTTTTAAAGTCCTCTTGAAGCCGGGAAGAACAAGCCAAGGGCTTGCTATCAGACTTCACCTGCGCTACCTATAGATTTCAGTGAATTTATGTCCTCGTGTGTGTTTGTGTGTGTTACTCGCACAGTCGTGTCTGACTCTCTGCAACCCCATGGACTCGGACTGCCAGAGTTGGACACGACTAGAGCCGCTTGGCAGGCAGCACACATGAGGGATGACTGACTGCTAACGGGTGTGGTTTCTTTTGGCGTGTGCTTAGTCACTCAGTCGTGCCCCACGCTTTGTGACCCCCATGGGCTGTAGCCCACCAGGCTCCTCTGTCCATGGGATTCTCCAGACAAGAATACTGGAGTTGGTTGTCATTCCCTTCTCCAGGGGATCTTCCTGACGCAGGGATTGAACCCCGGTCTCCTGCACTTCAGGTAGATTCTTTACCATCTGAGCCACCAGGGTGATGAGAATATTCTAAAATTGTCATAGTGGTTGTACAACTTCCTCCATATACTAAAAAACAGTGAGTTACATAATAGGTGAGCTATATGTGAATTATATCAATTAAAAAACAGACTTTATCTCTAGGCAGTGACGTTGTGGTAAAATATACATAACATTTTAACCAGTTTTAGTGTACAACTCTGTGGCATTCGGTACATTTTACAGTGTTGTGCAGACATCACCAGTATCATTTCCAGAAACTTTTCATCTTTTTTTTCATCATCCCAAACAGCAATTAACTTTTTTAAGGAATAGTTTTGTTTATTTATTTATGGCTGCACTGGGTCTTCGTTGCTTTTCTCTCGTTGTGGCGAGCAGGGGCTACTCTTCAGTTGTGGTGCTTGGGCTTCTCACTGCAGTGTCTTTTCTTGTTGCAGAGCATGGGCTCCAGGGCTCGAGAGCTTCAGTAGTTTTGGCTCCCGGGCTCGAGAGCACAGGCTCAGTTACTCCATGGCATGTGGGGTCTTCCCAGGTCAGGGATCGAACTCCTGCTTTGGCAGGCAGATTCTTTGTCACTGAGCCACCAGGGAAGCCCAGCAATTAATATGCCAATCCAAGTTTGGAAGCATTAGTCTTGATCTACTTAATTTTAAACCTTTAGACTCCAAAAATACTTGCTCTCCAAAATTGTTTTGTTTCTCTAAAGTTTTTAGCCTTTTCCGTTGGTTTCCCTTCAAACCTGCTTTTTCTTTTGTGTTCCCTATATCAGATAATGGCATCTTTATTCATGAAGTTGTCCAAAGAAGATATTGTTATTATGTTCTGTCTCCTTTATTCCATTTATTTAATCACCAGAGCCTGTGGATTATGTCACCTTAATATTGGTATCTTTGAACCTCTCTACTTCTCTGTATCCCCACTGTTTTTGACTTAGATACTTCTCTTTCACCTGGACTTAGTAACCAGTCAGAGGGATCAGTCAAGTGAAAAATGGTTTAGAAGAATTAACATAAATAAACAATGCTGAAAATATAGGAATAGGAGATATCCATGCAGAGTTCCAATAAAATTTTATGACTGATCTGTTAGTTCACATTGGTCTCTCCAGCCTTTCAAGATTCATTTTTTCATTAAATATTTATTTAGCGTCTTCTGTGTGCTTTAACATTTGTAACACTTTAGTCTACCTTCAAAATATATCCTCCATCTGTTTTTTATGCCTGTTGCTCTCACGTTAGTCTAATCATTTCTCCAGTGCTCTCTCTGCTTCTGTCTTTGACTGTTCTAAATATTGCACTTAGGGTGATCCTATTGAAATATGGGAGATTATATCAATCTTAACCCTCCCAGAGGGCTGCTCCTTCCTCCTTCTTTTTTAAATTAGTTAATTTTGGCTGTGCTGGGTATCGCTGTGCAGGCTTTTCTCTAGTTGCAGCAAGCAGGGGCTGTTCTCTCGTTGTGGTGCGCTGGCCCCTCTTGTTGCAGAGCGCAGGCTTCAGTAGCTGTGGCACATGGGCTCAGTAGTTTCGGCTCCCGGCTCTAAAGCACAGGCTCTGTAGTTGCGGCACACAGGCTTATTTGGGCTTCCCAGGTACCGCTAGTGGTAAAGAACCCGCCTGCCAGGGCAGGAGATGTAAGAGAAGAGTTCGATCCCTGGGTCAGGAAGATCCCCTGGAGGAGGGCATGGCAACCCACTCCAGTATTCTTGCCTAGAGAATCCCATGGACAGAGGAGCCTGGTGGGCTACAGTTCATAGACTCAAAAAGAGCTGGACATGACTGAATCAGCTTAGTACAGCACACAGACTTAGTTGTTCCTTGGCATGTGGAATCTTCCCAAACCAAAGATCAAAACCATGTCTCCTGCATTGGCAGGTGGATTCTTTACCAGTGAGCCACCAGGGAAGCCCTCTCCTGCTTCTGAAAGTCAGAGTTCTTAACATAAAGACCAGTGAAGCACTTCTTATTTGGCCCTCTGTTGACCTCCTCTGGTCCGACTCTTACCCCCTTGGTCCTTGGCAGTGCCAGGTGTGCTTTTGCTTCTGGGCATTGATATTTTATGGAGGCAGCACTTGAGCAGAATGAACATTTGAATTAGAAATTTATCTTTTTTTTCAGTGTTTCCCCCACACTGGAATGATAGCTCCAAGCAGGCAGGGGTTTTTGTGTCTTTTGTTCAGTACCATCAACCCAGGTCCTAGAGTAGTGTCTGGCACATAGTGCATGGGTGCTCAGGATAGATTTGTTTAATGTGTGCTTACCTAGCACATAATATATTCTCCCATTTCTGTGTAGTCTTCGCGGCGAGATTTTTGCCTTTGGTATAATGACTATCACACTACTTTTTTTTTCCTTTTTTTTTTTTTTTAATCACACTACTTTTGTATCTCCTGTGTCTCTAGAAAATATATACTGAAATAAATGAAGTCTTTATTATTTAATTACTTTTATGTACAACATTTGTTTTTTTAAAAAATAGTTTTATATCTTAAAATTAGGCTGCCCTGAGGGTTAAAAATGTTAATAGTCTCCAAATTCAGCCTCTTTAATGTTTGTTTTTACGTTTCTCTAAGAAATCCTAAACCCACTCCAGTATTCTTGCCTGGAGAATCCCCATGGACAGAGGAGTCGAGCTTGCTACAGTCCATGGGGCTATAGTCCATGGGGTCACAAAGAGTCAGATACGACTGTGTAAGCTCACACATACACAACTACTATATATGCAGATTTTTTTTTTAACTTACTTGATAGATTTACCAATATGAATCGGTCATCTTTCTCAAATACAAGCGCTTTTGTTTCAGTTGACAATATTGAATTTGATGAAAGAGTTAATCATTTATATGGAGTAAATAATAAGATACAGGACAAATTTACATGTTCTTTGGATTTTTATAGATGTGCATATTTATTTTTATAAAATTAAGTAGCATTTATAATAGGGATTCAAAATTCAGTTAATTTCCACTGGGCTCCCCCAAATTTCAGAGACTACAGAATAATTCTTAATACTGTGGTCTCAAATCTAAGTGTTCACTTGCCAGTCCGCCTCCCCTTTCTTGGAAGAAGTGAAAGTTATTTTTGGAACTCTGATTTCCTGATTAAGTGGAATTAAGAATCCCAGCAATTCTCCCTATTAAAGGAGAAGCCCTCACATACAAGGAATGTCCCAGAGGTTTATTTAGTTCAGGAACATTTTAGGCCCTGGTACTAATCCAGCCTTCCTTAAGCTGTCTGTCTGCATATATTTTCTCTGCTCAACTTTGTGTGGGTGTGTATATGTGCTCAGTCATGTCCAGCTCTTTGCAACTCCATGGACTAGAGCCCACCAGGTTCCTCCATCCATGGAATTTTCTAGGCGAGAATACTGGAGTGGATAGCCATTTCCTTCTCCACTGCTCAACTTTACCCACTTTTAAAATGGAAGTCAGATCCTCTGCTTTCCAAAGACCCATTGTCTAATTCAGCAAAAATGTTGGTCCTAAGAAGTTATCTTTCCACTATTAGGGAATTGGATGTTCATGATTTCCAATTCCAGTCTTCCTAGAAGCACAATTTCAGGAGAACCTTTTTTGAACATTGATACTAGGCTGACGCAAAGACTTTTAAACGTTTTTAACCCCGAATTGCCATTTTTGGTGATTGTGAAGCATTTGTTCATGCTTTTGTATTACAGCCATGTCACTTTAATTTTTTCTTTGCTGAAGAGTTCTGACTCCATTGTACCCTAATAATTTTAATTATTCTGTCCCATAGCTGTCCTAAAAAGCAGTCTTCTAGTAGACAGTCTGAACCAGATTTGTAATACTTTGTGCCAGCCTTTTATCAACCTCTCCCTATTGACAGAGTAATAATGAGAAAAACTAATACTAAAACACCTAAAGAAGAAAATGACTTTGTGGAAATGAAAGTAGATGCACAGTATACATCAAAGTGATTTAGTTGTACATAGTGTTAGTGTTTCAAGTGTACAAGCTTATAAGTTTAATTAGGTCTCAATTGTTTATTTTTATTTTCATTACTCTAGGAGATGGATCCAAAAAGATGCTGCTGTGATTTATGTCAAAGAATGTTCTGTTTATGTTTTCCTCTAAGAGTTTTATAGTATCCAGGCTTACATTTAGATCTTTAACCCATTTTGAGTTTATTTTTGTGTATGGTGTTAGAAAATGTTCTAATTGCTTTTACATGTAGCTGTTCAGTTTTCTCAGCACCACTTATTGAAGAGATTGTCTTTTCTCCATTCTATATTCTTGCCTCCTTTGTTATAGATCAATTGACCATAGGTGTGTGGCTTTACTTCTAGTCTTTCCATCTTGTTCCATTGATCGATGTTTGTGCCAATACCATACTATTTTGATTACTGTAGCTTTATAGTATAGTTTGAGGTCAAGGAGCCTGATTCCTCCAGGCCCATTTTTGTTTTTCAGGATTGGTTTAGCTGTTCAGAAGTCTTTTATGTCTCTGCACAAATTTTAAGATTTGTTTGTTCTATATCTGCAAAAAAATGCAGTTTGGTAGTTTGATAGGGATTGCATTGAATCTGTACACTTCCTACATAATTTAGTCATTTTGACAATAGTGATTTTTTCCAATCCAAGAACATGGTATATCTTTTCATCTGTGTCATTGATTTCTTTCATTAGTGTCTTGGAGTACAGGTCTTCTGCCTCCTTAGATAGGTTTATTCCTGGGTGTTTTGTTCCTAGTATTTCCTTTCAGTCAGTCCTATTAATATAGAAACCAGAGTGGATCAGCGAGTGGTTAAAAATATAGTCTGAAACCAGAAGAATCAGTTCAAATCCTGGTTCTTCCACTTGATTTACATAACCTCTCTAGATGTTACTTTAGTTTTTTCAGCCGCAAAATAAAAAGTTGTTTCTAAAAGGGAGAGGTGAGAAAGCCTTTTTTTCTCTCAGAAGTTACTGATGTGGTATATGAAAGATGGTGTGGTTTAAGTGTTGAGCATAAAAGGAATTGGAATTCATTTTCTTAGCCTGGGCTTACTTTGTCTCTTTTGAAAGTATCATTGTGATTGTGTCTGAGATTTTTCTGCCACACTAGCTATTTACAGTTCTTGGAATTAATGTAACAGCAATGGTTACCACACACCTAACTCCTCCTTCACATAACCCCAGATTACTTTCAGCTGAGAGGGAGATGGAGCTGTTGTCTTAATAGTGAGTGGATTTAGATATTGCACCACTAGTGAAAGAGAGTGCTAAGTTGATTTTTTTTCCATAATTTTATTTACTTATTTATTTGTGGCTGTAGGGCTTCCCTTGTGGCTCAGACAGTAAAGAATCTGCCTTCAATGTGGGAGACCTGGGTTTGACCCCTGAGTTGGGAAGATCCCCTGGAGGAGGACATAGCAACCCACTCCAATATTCTTGCCCGAAGAATCCCATGGACAGAGGAGTCCATGGGGTTGCAAAGAGTCGGACATGGCTGAGCGACTAAGCACACACATTTATGGCTGTGTAGGGTCTTTGTTGCTGAGTGGACTTTTCTCTAGTTGCGACAAGCAGGGGCTACTCTCTAGTTGCAGCATGCGGGCTTCTCATTACAGTGGCTTCTCTTGTTGCAGAGCACAGGCTCATGCAACACATGAGCACGTGGGCCTCGCAGAGCATGCAGGCCTCACGGAGCGTGCAGGCTTCAGTACTTGCAGTTCCCACACTCTGGATCACAGGTTCAGTAGTTGTGGCTCACCGGCTTGGTTGCTCCGCAGCATGTGGGATCTTACCAGATGAGAGATCGAACCCATATCTTCTGCATTGACAGGTGGATTCTTTACCACTGAACTACCAGGAAAGCCCCCAAGTTGATTTAAATCAATACAAATCAACATGTTCATCCATTCACTTGTGGAAGACTACAAAGTAGTACCTTATCAGGAAGTAAGGCTGGTTAGTAATTGACTTTGCAATATTTAGAGATATAATAAGTAAGTGAAGTGAAGTCGCTCAGTCGTGTCCGACTCTTTGTGACCCCGTGGACTGTAGCCTACCTGGCTCCTCCATCCACGGGATTTTCCAGGCAAGAGTACTGGAGTGGGTTGCCATTTCCTTCTCCAGGGGATCTTCCCTACCTAGGGATGGAACCTGGGTCTCCTGCATTGCAGGCAGACACTTTACCCTCTGAGCCACCAGGGAAACCCTATAAGCTAATTATAATTTTTCCTTGATTAGAAATTGCTTAACTGACAAAGGGAAAGGGAGAAAGCATTTATTCAGCCTGGCACTATGCTTGCTATGTTATGTAGTTTCTTTCCTTTAAAGGAAGTTAGCACTAGAAGCTTCCAAGATTTGGAAATAACCTTTGAAAACAGAGTCTACATATGATTTGAGTTACCTGATATTGCAAAGACTTGTTGTTTAAGAAGTCTGTAGATACGGCTCCAGTTTTAGATATCAGTGGAGACACGTGTTTAACATAGGCAGAGTAAACACTCAGGATGTCTGAGTTTATCCTTTTTTTTTTTTTTAATGGTTTTCAAGAGAAAAACCACAGGAGTGAAACATGTTCCTTTTCACTCTGGAGTACATAGTCCAACCAAAGTAAAATATTTTAAAAAATAACCTTCCAAATAGCAAAAATAAGACCTTGGACAGATGGTAAACTGAAAGATAGATAGTGAAGTTCAATTCTTAGACAAAAAATATTAAAGAGATATTATGTGAAATACCCATAATGTAATGTTTTGGTAGTATAGATTAGAAGGCGATAGGTAGTATTTTTCCATATTTTATCCTGACTTATGTCCCATAACTCCTAATACCGAAAACTAACTGAAACCATTCTTGGGGCTATATGTTCTGTTTGGGGGACCCTAAACTGGGAAAACCCTCATCTGCTCTGACATTATGACCTTTAAGAAGAAGTGGGGAAGGGGGAAGAAGCTCTTCAATTTCAAATTCTTCCAACCCATTATAATTAACTGGAAAGTATGAGTCTGAGGAATAGCAGTAATTTTATTTTTCCCAGGAAGGTAGATTATATCAGCATAACCAGGAAATCTAAGATTAGGAGCTGTGTAATGGGGTATAATGTGACTTAGGGGATCAACTCTGAACATCACTGGTTGATGTCCTTTATTTCGGAAGATTTCAGTTAATATTGAAAATGTTATTTTTGAAGTTGCAGACTCAAACTTCTTTGGTTGATTATAAGTTACATTAAAAAGCTCATCAGCTAAATTGAAAATTGTATTGCTATGTAAGCAGGTGTGAAGTGAAAAAAAGTGTGAAATGTTAGTCACTTAGTCATGTCCAACTCTTTGAGACCCCATGGACTGTATGTAACCCACTAGGCTCCTCTGTCCATGGGTTTCTCCAGGCAGGAATACTTGAATGCGTAGCCATTCCCTTTTCTAGAGGATCTTCCAGAGATTGAACCTGGGTCTCCCGCACTGCAGGCAGGTTCTTTTCCATCTGAGCCACCAGGAAGCCTTGTAAGCAGGTTTTAGATACTGGCTATATGTTTTGAAACCTAGGTTCTGAGTAGTTAGCACTAATGACCCATTGAAGACAAAATGTCTGCTCCCTTTTGTATTCCTTACTTTGTACATTGAGGTTATCTTTTTTGGTTTGTTTTTGTTTGTTTGCTTTTTAACCAGTCTTGAGACTTCAGAAAATTTGTAGCTCATAGAACACTGTCTGTTCTGATTGATAAACTGACTAGGAGGGATGTCTGGAATGCAGTTGTACAGCTGCAAAATCTGTTTAGCAATAGTTAATAAATGTAACTCTAAATCTAACTCTGTTTTGTAAAAGTGATTTAAGGCTATCAATGTATGGTGGTTGTCAATACATAGATAGTTGTGGTGCTCCTTCTAGTCCATCTTCCTCCCT
This sequence comes from Giraffa tippelskirchi, assembly GCF_054371585.1. Taxonomy (NCBI): domain Eukaryota; kingdom Metazoa; phylum Chordata; class Mammalia; order Artiodactyla; family Giraffidae; genus Giraffa; species Giraffa tippelskirchi. The sequence goes on along the minus strand of NC_137281.1, from coordinate 148,587,688 downwards.
TTTTAGGCTTTCAGTTTCCTTTAAAGAATTAAATCAAATGATGCCGTCACAACCCACTGATCCATCATATTCATTTTACTTCACTCCTTAGCATAAAATATATTATAAGAAATTGAGGAGTAAAAAATGACCAATTATCTACTACATTTTCTACAATATTAACTACACATACATATTTATTTTCTCTCTCTTTCATGCCAAGCTGTAGATTTTTACTGAAAAGATCCTAAAAATGGCTTCATTCTAACAAATTGCCCAAAAGGACAGCCAACACAGTAAGGTTCATTTGTAAAGTTCAAGAGAATCAGAACAGGGGTTTTCTCTAAGTTGCCTTTATGCTTTTTGTCACCCTTTAAAGTTAAGATTTATGTTTGAAAAATAGAGAAGAATGCTGATTTCTTATATTACCATCTGTGTACTCTCTGAGGCAAAGATAAAGACCCTTTAAGAGTTAGTTTGTTGTTTTTTTTTTTAAACAATGCTAACTTTTTTGTTTTTAAATTCACATTTGACCCTATACTTGCTATAGCTCTGCATTGAGAAAACCCTTTAGAAGTGAGCTTGGAGGTTGAACTTAAATACCATGCTTCTTGTATTAATATTAACTGGTATTTTATATGATGTTTAATTCAAAATGGATAGCTGTGTTGTCTTTAAAATCAGTGTCACCTCATAAGAGATAACCACTTTCCTAATACGTATAACTGCAAAAGTTCACTGATTTGTAAGTAACTTGGCTGCTTTTCCTATTCTTATCTTTGAAATTACTGGGTTGAATCAGAAGAAATTGCCTGTTTAAGGTCAAAAATAGTCAAATATTGGCATCTTCTTGGTTCAGCCTAGTAGATTTTGTTGGATAAACAGACCACTTAATTTCTGGGTTTCTGTGACTGCCATTTCTGATTTAGTTCACTTCTTTCTCCAGCGCTGGTCTTGATTCTGCCCCTCAGTCTTTATTCTCTACTCACCACTGATGATTGCAGTTTGCTGTTGCAGATGAGCTTATTGGAAGAACTCCTCTCTGCTTGTCTCATCCTTGCCCTCCCTCACCCGTTCATCCCTGTCACATTCGTTTGCTAGGAAGTGCCATTTAGAAAGGAAGCTACAGATGCGTGTGTGCGTGGGTGCTCAGTCGCTTCATTCGTGTCCTTTTCTGACTCTTTGCAGCCCTATGGACTCTGGCTCGCCAGGCTCCTCTATCCATGGGATTCTTCAGGCAAGAATACAGGAGTAGGTTGCCCTGCCCTCCTCCAGGGGATCTTCCCGACCAAGGGATCAAACTTGCATCTCCTGTATTGCAGGCAGATTCCTTACTGCTGAGCCACCGGGGAAGCCCAAAATACAGATATTGTTACCCAATAAAGGGATAAACACTTCAGAGTTTGAAACAGACATAATTTCTGGCTGTGGCAAAAGCACTGAACTGGAATCAGAAAACTTTGATCTTCCTCCTACTGAATGAAAGGCCTTGGAGAAAGTAGTTTAACATCTGTGGGCCTATTTTGTTGTGTATAAAGTATAAATACAGTTGACCTGTGTGCAGTGCAGATATGAACTGCCCGGATCCACTTACATGTGGATATTTTTCAACAGTAAATACTACAGTACTACATGGTCCCTAGTTGGTTGAATCTGTGGATTCAGAGACACCTCCAGCTACTGAGTCTTGACTATAAATCATATGCGGATTAATTCCTGTCTTATTAACGGTCAACTGTAGTACATATTTTTACCATATCCTCCTAAAGTAAGTTAGAATCAAATGAAATTGAGCTGTTATTTGCTAATTATAGTAATTTTTTCCTTATTTGGGCATGAGTAAGATGCTTAAATATGTATTTAGGAGGTAATTTTTTATTGAAGTATAGTTGATTAACATTTTAGCTTCAGATTATAGCATGGTGATTCATTATTTTTGCAGATTATATTCCATTATAAGTTATTACAAGATAATGAGTATAATTTTCTGTTGTTGTTCAGTCCCTCAGTCATGTCCAACTCTTTGCAACCCCATAGACTGCAGCACACCAGACTTCCCTGTCCTTCACTGTTTCCGGAAGTTTGCTCAAACTCGTGTCTATTGAGTTGATGATGCCATCCAACCATCTCATCCTCTGTCATCCACTTCTCCTGCCCTCAATCTTTCCCAGCATCAGGGTCTTTTCCAGTGAGTCGGCTCTTCGCATCAGGTGGCCAAAGTAATGGAACTTCAGCTTCAACATCAGTCCTTCCGATAAATATTCTGGGTTGATTTCCTTTAGGATTGACTGGTTGGATCTCCTTGCTGTCCATGGGACTCTCAAGAGTCTTCTCTAGCACCACAGTTCAAAGGCATCAGTTGTTTGGCGCTCAGCCTTCTCTGTGGCCCAGCTCTCACACCCACACACGACTACTGGGAAACTAGAGCTTTGACTATACAGAGCTTTGTCTGCAAAGTGACGTCTGCTTTTTAATACACTGTCAAGATTTGTCCCAGCTTTTCTTCCAAACAGAAGTGTCTTTTAATACAGTAAATTCTCTTGCTTATCTATTTTATATATAATAGTTTATATCTGTTAATCCCATAGCTTTCATTTGTTCTTCTCCCCTTTGGTAACTGTAAGTTTGTTTTCTAAGTCTGTGAGTCTGTTACCATTTTGTAAATAAGTTCATTTGTATCATTTTTTTAGATTCTACATGTAAGTGATATCATACGATGTTTGTCTTTCTCTGATTTACTTCACTTAGTATGATAACCTCTAGGTCTATCCATGTTGCTGCAGATGGCATCATTTCATTTTTTTATAGCTGAGTCATATTCCATTGTATGTGAGTATGTATGTGTGTGTGTATCTCACATCTTCATCCATTCATTTCTCAATGAACTATTATGGTACTTCCATGTCGTGGCTGTTGTAAACAGTGCTACTGTGAATATTGGAGTGCACATCTTTTCAAATTAGACTTTTCATCTTTTCCAGATATATGCCCATATAAGTGATATCACATAATATTTGTGTCTCTCTGACTTGTTTCACTAAGCATAATATTCTCTAGGTCCATCCCTGTTGCCGCAAATGGCATTATTTCATTCTTTTTGTGACTGAGTGATATTCCATTGTGTGGGTACATATATATATATATTCCACATCACCTTAATTCAGTCATCTGTGGATGGACACTTGTGTTGCTTCTGTGTCTTGGCTGTTGTAAATAGTGCTGATGTGAACATTGGGTGCATATATCGTCTCGAATTAGTCTCTCCTTTTTTTTCAGATTCTCATGAGTGGAATAGTCAGATGATATGGTAGTTATATTTTTATTTTTTTAAGGAACCTCCATACTTTCCCTAGTAGCTGTGTCACTTACGTTCCCATCAGCAGTGTACAGGGGTTCCCTTTATCCATATCCTCTATTTAGGAGAGAGTTCTTTTAAATCTGAACTTTATAACCGCCAAAATGAAAGTTGGTAATCTCAACTCTGATGTTCATTAACGTGTAAATAGGTAAGCAAATTGTGGTGTATCTTTGGTAAAGGATACTATTCTGCAATAATAAGGATATGTAAGTTGGCAATTTTAACTGCCTATTCCCAGTATCTTCCAGTTATGCATGTGAGTGTTATTTTAAATGTATTTTCTTCTGGGACTCTTCTTGTCAGGGAACAGATGACAGTGAGTGGCGAGACTGAACTGTCTACTCCTTTGATTACAGAAAATGTGCTTAGAATGATATAGCAATAAGGGGAAGTGGTGGGGTCTAAATCTCTTGGTGTTTCTTCTTTTCCTTGATAATTTTTCTAACAAGGTAATTTGTGGTAAGAAAAAGGTAGCAAGATGTAAAATAATACAGGAAAAATTAATGTATGCGGAACTTAGCAAATGTGTCAGTTTCTTTAAAAGTCTTTAATAAGATATCATTTATATACGGTAAAATTCACCAATGTGTAATTCCATGAGTTTTAACAAATGTATGCGGTCATGTAACCATACCATAAAGTACAGAATATTTTCATCATCCCTGGAAAGACCCCTCATACCCCTCTTCCGTCAGTCATCTCTCCATTCCCTGGCAACCGCTAATCTGTTCTGTCACTATAATTATGTCTTTTTAAGAATTTCCTATAATTGAATTCAAAAGAGTGTAATCTTTTGTGTCTAGCTTATTTCATTTAACGTAATACTCTACGACTCATCATCATTTTTGTATGTATCAAGTTATTTTTATTTCTCTTCATCATGTTTCTTTTTCTGAATGGATGGAACATATTTATAATAGCATTTTTCATCCTTGTCTGCTAATACTCTGTCATTTCTGGTCTGTTTCTCTTGAGAGACCTTTCTCCTGGTTGCTGGGTCATGTTGTCCTGTTTCTTTGAATGCCTCGATTCTTTTATCATGACATTGTGAATTTCACATTATTAGGGACTGCATTTTGCTGTATTCATGTAGATAATAATGTTGGACTTTGTTCTTGGAATCAGTTGGATCCTCTCAGGACTTGCTGTTAAGGAGTGTTTGGGTGGGCCAGAGCAGCTTTTAGTCTAGGGCTAATTTAGCTCCACTACCGGAGTGATTCTGAGGTCTTCCTGTTTTGGTTGGTGAAAATAGAAATTATTCCCAGCTCCGTATGAGTGCTGGGAATTGCTTAGTCCGCTGCTTTCTGGTGGATCTCCCCAGCCTCTCATGGTTTCTTCTCCGACATGTGCAGGTCAGCCCTTTGCCAAAGGCTCTTCCGCAGGCTCCAAACTCTCTCGGTGCACTTTCCTCCTCTCCTTTTGTGCTGCCCAGTAAATTCTAGCCACCTTAGCCTCCCCAACTTCACAATATGATGTCTCCAGTGAACAAGACTAGGTGCCTGCTTCCGGAGCATCCTGGGAGCTGTCTCTAGGTGGCAGAGAGGCAATTGCAAGCCTCGCTTCTTGTTTCCTTCCTCTCCAGCAGCACAGTTGTGCACTGCCTGTGGCCCAGTGTCTGAAAACCATTCTCTGATACACCCTGTCCAGCATTCTGTTGTTTACAAGCAGTTCAGTAAATCCAGTTCCTGGTACTCTTACCACAGCTGGAGCTGGAATTCTCTTATTCTAAATGTAGAGTAAGCATGCGTTGGTATTTCTCGGGGGAAAATAATAGTATGTCACTCATCAGTTATCAACATAAATGTAACATACTTTAATGTCTGTTTAATATTTGTAAGATGTATGTCATAACTTGAGTGATGTTCCTCAGTGTTCACACCAAAGTAATCTACGCTTGTGTTTGCTTCTCTGGTCAACTTAAAATTATTTACATAAAGAGTATTAATTTGGGGTTATTTGTAGCAAATTTATCTAGAGTAGTCTCCCATCAATGATGGATATGTTAGTGTTTTGAGTCTAAGAACGTTTGTTAATCATTTGTATTTCCAGTTGATTAATTTATCTTTGAGCTGTATGATTGTATTTTTAAAAATATGAATTTGCTGGATTTCTCATATATGTGGAAAAATGACCACAACCTTCCTTATTTGTGAGTAGATTTTGAAAACTATTGAACAGTTCTTAGCCCTTTACAAGCTGATCTTTTGAGCTTGTATCTTGCTCTCTGTAACAGAATGATTGTTTTGGGACATCTGTTTGTAGATCGACGTCTCATAAAGTCAAAACCAGGCCAAATACTTAATCCGTTTGCAATTAGAGAAATGTCTTAATACTTTTGTGTTCTAAGAAACATGAACAAAGTAGGGTTAAAAATATGATTTAAAAAAAAATATGATTTTTACATTACATGGATATGCTGCTGCTGTTTGGTAGGAGTTTTAGGAAAATGGTAATATAAACTCAAACTCAAGAAGAAAACAGGGGACTCTGAATGGCTCTCTCTCTGGTCTTATGTGTAAAATTATTTGCAGCATGGTTTTTGGAATGGGTACTGAAGTTGAGAGACCTTGATTCTAGTCAGCTGTGCCACTCATTATTATATGACTGTAGGCCAGTCACAACCTTGTGAGTCTCCTAATATAAATATATATATATATTATATTGTATCAATATTTATATAAATGAAAATGATAATAAGTATCTTACCTACTGTAAAGGGTGGCAGGGTGTTAAATGAGGTGGCATCAGTGAAAATGTTTGAGGATGCTAGTGTGCCATGGAAATACTACTCATTAAACATTATTTTGTACATTACTATGAAATCTACACTTGGCACGTACCATGACAGAATTTACCAAAGCAAGATATATTTGTGTCTTTTTATATTCCATATACAGTTTACTGTGCAAAAATATTTTACGTTGGAAAGGAAGAAACAAAACGTAGAATTGATTGATAGACTAGAGATAGAAGAACCTGCTGTCTTTTTGTGCTCTCTTTTTTCTTAGTATTATTGTGTTTCCCTCCCCATGATTTTCCAGGCAAAGAGTGTATACAGCAGTTAGCCGAAAATGTCAGGTATTTCAGGAGACGTCTGAAAAGCATGGGCTTCATCATCTATGGAAATGAAGATTCTCCGGTGGTGCCTCTGATGCTCTACATGCCAGCCAAAATTGGGTACCCTTTTTTTTTTAAATTTATTTATTTATTTTGTCTGTGTGTGTGGGCTTTCTCTAGTGGCAGCAAGCAGGAACTACTCTCTTGTTGTGGTCCACGGCTTTTCACCACAGTGTCTCCTCTTGTTGTGGAGCAAGGGCTCTGGAGTATGCAGACTTCAGTAGCTGGGGCACACGGGCTCCGTGGTTTTGGCTTGCAGGCATCAGAGCTCAGGCTCTGTAGTTGGGTTGCATGGGCTTACTTGTTCTGCTGCATGTGGGATCTTCCTGGACCAGGGATCGAACCCATGTCCCCTGTATTGGCAGGTGGATGCTTAACCATTCATTGTACCACCAGGGAAGTCTCCAAAATTGGGTACCTTTCTGCAGGTGACAGATCAGCCTCTTATTAGACTTAAGATCTCCCATAATGTGAGACCAGGGTTATGTATTCTGTTAGGTAAAATTGTCTTGGTCTCATTATGTTAACCTTCATTTGCTGGATGTGCCATAGAGTAAACAGTGGATTCCAGTTTGTAAAATGCGTTAACTTGTTAGTCTTTCATTAAACAAACATTTGAGTTTAATGCACTCTTCTAGGAGGTTAAGATAGATCGGTTAACAAACCACAGAAATAAAAATCCCTGTCTTTGTGGAGTTTATGCTCTACTGGGGGGACAAGTCAGACAAATGGAATAAATAAGGAAATTTGTAATATGTATGTTAGAAGGTTTTAAGTGCCATGGGAAAAAACAGAGTAGGATAGGGGGTGAGAGAGTGCCTTATGGGTGGCCAGATTACAGAATTAAATGGGATGGTCACCCTGGGTGAGCCTCAGTGGGAAGGGAAGATGATACACGAGCTGGAACTCATAGCTGAGCAAGTTAGCCACTTGGAGAATGAAACTTCTGTGCAAAGGCCATAATACAGTGACATAGCCAGTGGAAGACTAGCAGGAGGTGAGTGGGGCTGAAGTGCAGTGCCCAAGGGGGAGCAGTGAGCCATGGGTCAGCCGTGCAATTGCACAGTTAGCAGATGTGCATAGTGCACCAGCCTCTTTGGCTTGTGCAACGCATATATAATGGAAATCTTTGCCCTGAAATAGCTTTCGGTGTATTTGAGAAGCACAGATGTATAACAAAATGAAAGTATATTTGAAAAGCCAATATGAAGTGGATAAAGGAGTCATCTGCTTAGTCAGTAAAAAAAGGCACATCTTTTCAGAGTTGTGAGTTTGACTGGGTCTTAAATATAAATTTGAATAAGGATCATTTCTCAGGTTTAAGTGAACTCATCAGAGGAGAAAATTTTTTATTCACCTTTAAATATCCAGTGCCCACCATAGCTTCTGGCACTCAGCAAATGTTTATTAAAGTGAATTCTTACAGGAGGGGAAATTAAATCGGGGAACCTGGGAGTATGGTGGTCTGGGTGGTCATCTGAAGACTGGGGATGAGCTGGCTTCACACACACCTAAGGAAACCCTGAATGCCAATGGCAGCTCAACACCTAAATCGATCCAGAAAACACGTGGTCTGGAAGGCTAATGCTTGGTCTTTGTACCAGCAGGAAAATGTCCATGTTATAGCAGATCCTCCACATCCTTCATCTTAAAAATTTTTTTATACTGCCAAGCCCAACATTTCAAGGACCAGGCTTAAACTCAAGTTCATTTTGAAACCTCTGAGCCACTGTTACATATCAGTGACACCTTAAAGCTACAACTGCAAATTAATTTAGACAAGCCTTATTAAAAATTGGTCTCTGCCAACACTTACCCTTTCACCTTTCTGAAGGAAACCGTTTGGAAGAAGACCACTTTAGGATTGAATAGAGTCTTTGTAAACTGTCAGTTTTAAGGCTCACGGGAGTTAGAAGAAATTCCTAATAGAAATCTCTAGTGCCTTTAAGAGTTTAAATCACTCAGGACGGCAAGACCTTTGTACTCTGTGCTTTATTCTTCCTGGTTTCTTGTTTTCCCTTTGCAGCGCCTTTGGACGGGAGATGCTGAAGCGAAATATTGGTGTAGTTGTGGTAGGATTTCCTGCTACCCCAATCATTGAGTCCAGAGCCAGATTTTGCCTGTCTGCAGCTCATACCAGAGAAATGCTTGATACTGTAAGTAGACACTTTCACTTTGATATAAGTATACCTTATACTAAGAAGGCCTATGTATCAGGTGAAATCAGTCATCTGTTGGTCCTCATGGTCATTGAGCACCTGAGGTAGATGGTTACTGATAGAGGAGGGAGCACGCAGTGCTGCTTAATACATGGCTGTTAACAAAAAATTGCAAAACTGTTAGCATCAGCCACCGGATCCTGTGTGATTGGGCCTCTTGGGAAATTTCTGGCTTCATCTTGTTCCACTCTCTCCCTCATTTATAGTCTCTACAGCTCTTTATTCTCTTTCTGTTCTAGCTTTCTCTTGTAAGCTTTCCCACATGTTGTTCTGTCTGTGGCAGTTTCTCTCTTGACCCTTCTCTCCCCTTTGTCTGCCTGACTGTTGTCACATCTTCATGTAGACTTGCTCAAGAGTTTTCCCAAACCCCCTTGCTAGATGTTTCTGGAAATCTTAAGACTCTCACCTAGAAAATGCTTTAATGGCAGTCTTTTCCATTAGATAAGTCTTAAGGAGGAACTAAGTCTATTTTTTTCATTCTGTATGTCAAGCATACAATAGGAACTCATAATTATTACTGACTATAAAAATTTATGGTCTCTTAATATGTTCTCGTCTCTTGGTATTTCCTTAATATGCTATTACCTCACATGTAAGACTTCAGACTTTTTAAAGCATTAAGGTGTTCCTGTGTTGGGTGCATTCAGCTCAGTTCAGTTTGGTTCAGTCGCTCAGTCGTGTCCGACTCTCTGCGACCCCATGGACTGCAGCACGCCAGCCCTCCCTGTCCATCACCAACTCCCGGAGTTTACTCAAACTCATGTCCATTGAGTCGGTGATGCCATCCAACCATCTCATCCTCTGTTGTCCCCTTCTCCTCCCGCCTTCAATCTTTCCCAGCATCAGGGTCTTTTCAAATGAGTCAGCTCTTTGCATCAGGTGGCCAAAGTCAAAGCATATATATTACAATTGTTACATCTTTTTCTTTGATTGATCCTTTGATTGTTATAGTATCTTTCTTTGTCTCTTTTAACAGTCTTTATTTTAAACTCTATTTTGTCTGATAGGAGTATTGCTTCAGCTTTCTTTTGAATTCCATTTACGTGGATACCTTTTTCTATACCCTCACTTTCAGTCTGTATGTATTCCTAGATCTGAAGTGGGTCTCTTACAGGCAGCATATATATGGGGTTTGTTTTTGTATCCGTTCAGCCAGTCTGTCTTTTGGTTGAAGCACTTAATCCGTTTACATTTAAGGTAATTACCTGTATGTGTGTTCTTATTGTCATTTTGTTAACTGTATGTTTTCTTTTACCACTGAACTTGCCCACTTGTAATTTTCTTGTTTCTAATTGTGACCTTTTCTTTTCAGCCTCCTTTAGCGATTGTTGTAAAGCTGGTTTAGTAGTGCTGAATTCTCTCATCCTTTGCTTATTTGTGAAGCTTTTGATTTCTCCATCAAATCTGAAAGCCTAGCTGGGTAGAGAATTCTTGGTTGTAAGATTTTTTGCGTTCATCACTTTAAATATATCGTGCCTTTCCCTTCTGACCTGCATAGTTTCTATTTAAACAATCAACTGATAACCTTATGCAGATTCCCTTGTATGTTAGCTGTTGCTTTTCCCTTGCTGCTTTTAATATTTTATTTTTGTCTTTAATTTTTGTTGTTTGATTAATATGTATCTTGGTGTGTTCCTCCTTGGGTTTATGCTGTGTGGGACTCTGCCCTTCCTGGACTTGGGTGGCTGTTTCCTTTCCTATGTTAGGGAAGTTTCCGCTATTATCTGCCTATATTTTCTTAGGCCCTTTCTCTCTCTTCTCCTTCTGGGACTCCTATCATGGGAATGTTGGTGTGTTTAATGTTCTCCTAAAGGTCTCTGAAACTGTTCTCATTTCTTTTAACTCTTTTTTCCTTATCTTGTTCAACTCCAGTGATTTCCACCATTTTATCTTCAAGTCACTTATCTGTTCTTCTTAACTCATTTATTCGGTGGATTCCTTCTAGTAGAATCACTGATAACAAACATATTCCTTCTATTTTTAATTTCAGTTACTGTGCTGTTGAACTCTGTTGTTTATACTTTCTAGCTCTTTGTTATATATTTCTTGCACCTTCTTGGTCTGTGCCTCCATATTTTTTTTTCCCCTGAGATCTTGGATCATCTTTATTATCATTCCCATGAATACTTTTTCAGGTAGATTTTCTATCTCCACTTCACTGATTTGTCTTCTGGGGTTTTATCTTGATCCTTTGTGTGGAACATATTCCTCTGCTGTCTCATTTTGTCTAACTTTCTGTGTTTGCAAACTCCATTATGCAGGCTGCAGGGTTGAAGCTCCTCATCCTTCTGGTATCTGGCCCCTGGTGGGTGAGGCTGGTCTAGAGGCTTGTGCAGGCTTCCTGGTGGGAGGGATTGGTTCCTTCCCACTGGTGGGTGGAGCTGGATCTTGTCCCTCTAGTGGGTAGGGCCATATCAGGGGGAGTGTTTAGAGGCAGCTGTGGGCTCAGGAAGTCTTTTAGGCAGCCTTTCTGGTGATGAGTGGGCCTGTGTTCCCGCTGTGTTGGTTGTTTGGGCTGCGGCATCCAAGCACTGGGTGCCTACAGGCTGTTAGGTGTGGCCGGGTCTTGGTGTCAAAGTAGCAGTCTCCAAAGAGCTCACTCCAATGAGTACTCCCCAATAGCTCCACCGCCAGTGTGAACCACAGCCACCCCTGCCTTCCCTTGGGGACCCTTCCAAGCAGCATGTAGGTCTGGCCCAGGCTTCTATGAAGACACAGCTTTTCCCCAGGGTCAGGGTCCTGGTGCACACAAGACGTTGTGTGCATCTTCCACAATGCAGGTTCTGTTTCCCCCAGTCCTGTGGAAGACTGTAATCAAGCCACACTGGCCTTCAAAGCCAAATGCTGCTCCTCCCGTTGCCAGACACACACACACACCCCCCAAGCTGGGATGCCTGACATGGGGCTCAGAACTCTCCTTCCTATAGGAGAAACTCTGCAATGTAATTATTTTCCAGTCTGTGGGTTGCCCACCCAGTGGGTATGAGATTTGATTATATTGCGAATGTGCCCTTCCTATCATCTTGTTGTGGCTCCCTCTTTGTCTTTGGATGTAGAATATCTTTTATGGTAGGTTCCAGTCTTTTTTGTTAGTGGTTGTTCAGCAGGTGGTTGTGATTTAGAGAGAGGGTGAACTCAAGTCCTTCTACTCCACTGTCTTGTCTCCAGCCTCTTTAAGATTTCAGACTTCTAAAGAAAGAAAAGGATTTCAGACTTTAAATAAATACTACTTTCTGAGAGTTTATAGAGCTCTAGAACATGATATTTGCATAAAATTAGTTGATAGAAAAAAAATTAGGTAATAGAAATATCAAAATATTAATTCATTGGAGAGCTACTAATCTTAAAGAATATTATGAATGCATGTTTTCAAAAGCTTAATTTTTAAAAACAGCTTAATTGACATTTTAATTTTCTTAACTGCTAAAGATTTTGATTTTTTGTCCCTATTTCTTCATAGCAAATCTACATATATGATATATTCTTAATCATCTGACACTGAAATTGGATTCAGTTTATTGATATTGTATCTTTGTTTTTCTTCTTTATTTTTATTATACCTTTTGAGATTTTTCCGATAGATTTTCCCTTTACTCAAAAATCTTACTGATGAATTTCTTCTCTGATTATTTTTTAACCCAATGATACCAGCTTCTCTCCCATCCTGTCAGGAGTTTCTCAACACACCTTTTAAAAAATAACTCATTAAAAGCAATGGCTAAAGTAATTCACTATGTCTTCTAACAGTTTTTACTCCTGATAACTGAACACATTCATGAAATAACTTAGCTGTAACCAGGTATCTTGGTAGATTTCTATTGCCAATAATGTGTTTACCAGCTGAGTTCTGATCTTTTTCTCATAAGATCTACTTGAAGGATTATTTGACTTTGCCTTCCATTTAGGTTTTTAAAGCATAGCTCAGTTGGTAAAGAATCTGCCTGCAATGCAGGAGACCCCGATTTGATTCCTGGGTCAGGAAGATCTGCTGGAGAAGAGATAGGCTACCCATTCCAGTATTCTTGGGCTTCGCTTGTGGCTCAGCTGGTAAAGAATCCGCCTGCAATGCGGGAGACCTGAGTTCAATCCCTGGGTTGGGAAGATCTCCTGGAGAAGGGAAAGGCTACCCACTCCAGTATTCTGGCCTGGAAAATTCCATGGACTCTGTAGTCCATGGGGTTGCAAAGAGTCAGACACGACTGAGTGACTTTCACTTTCAAGCATAAAGTGCATTTTTTTGGAACTGCAGGTTCATTGAAGTCATTTTGTCTTATGATTTTTTATGGAAGTAAACATGAACATTACGAGATACAAATGAAGTTTCATTTATTAATAGACCCTGCGACATGATTCCATATATAGAAAATGCTATTCAAAAACTAACCTGCTAAAACTAAAAAACTAACCTGCTATAGCTAATAAACATATTCAGCAAAATTACAGAGTAAAAAACACAAAAATTAGTGTATTTCTATACACTAGCAGTGAACATGTGAAAAGGAGATTAATATTTCATTTACAGTAGCATTCAGAAGAATAAAATACCTAGGAATAAATTGAACCAGGGAAGTGGAAGACTTGCATATTAAGGTATAAAACATTGCTAGAAGAATTGAAGGAAGACTTAAATAAATGTAAAGATACCCCATATCCATGGACTGGAAGATTTCAGTTTATTAAAATGTCAGTTCAGCAAGATTTGTAGATCCCATGCAGTCCCTATCAAAATTACAACGGCTTTTTTTGCAGAAATAGGAAAACTGATCCTTAAATTCATACGGAACTGTAGGAGGCCCCAGAATGACAAAACGATATAGAAAAGGAAAGTAGAAGTTGGAGAACTCAAACTTCCTGATTTCAAAACTTACTACAGTGCTACAATAATTGAAACGGTGGAGTACTAGCGTAAAGATAGACTTGTAGACCAATGGAGTAGAATCAAGAGTCAAGAGATAAACCCAAACATCTATGGCTAATTGATTTTCAACATGGAAGCCTAAGACTGGTTAATGGAGAAGGTGTAGTCTCTTCAGTTAATGGTACTGAACAGCTGGATAACCACATACAAAAGAATGAAGTTATACCCTTACAATGTGGGTGAGCAAAGTGAAAGAAGACACAGAAGACCATTCATATGCAATGCTTAAAACAGGCAAATACACTGGATCAGAAAATAGATTGGTGGTTGTCAGGGCCTAGGGAAAGGAGGAATGAGGATTTGAATATGGGGTTTATTTTTTGAAGTGATAATGTTTTAAAATTAGATAGTGATGAAAGTTGTACAACTCTGAATATACTCAAGCACTGAATTGTGAACTTCTAAGAGGTGAATTCTGTGAATTGTATCTCAGTAAAGCTATTATTTTTAAAAAGGAGAAGAGCAAAATTGTCTGCTCAGGGATGTGCAGCTATTCAAGAATATTCTCTTATTCAATGACCGTATTCAACCCTATAATTAACATGTTTTTTCCTTAAGAACCCATCTTACCCTGTGATACAGAAGTTCAGTATAGACTATTTATTAACAAACTGTGATACTTGTAATGGTTCCTTATTCCTAATCTAACCAGGTAACCTCACATCATGGCCAGAAGTTTGTAGTTACAGTTTTATCTTTTATGTCAGTAAAACCTGTTCATCTGAGATATTTGTTATAGTATCAGTCTACATCCCTTTGGGCTGCAGTGGCTTTCTTTCTCATTTTCTTTTTTAATTGATGACCAATATCATGTTCTTCTGAATATCCTTTATTTTGTGTAAGTCATGTGTTATTTTAAATTAATAAGTCCTATATCAGAGGTTGGGAGAATAAATGGTTTAAGAAATTCTCTCAGCTGAAATTCAATCTTAAATTGTTTCCATATGGAACTTTTAATTAAACCTCTCCTCAAAGGTACCACTGTTCTGATAGCATATTGAAGTCAGCTCTTACTTGCTTTTTATATTTCTCACATTTGGAGTGAAGAGTATTTTTTTCTTACATTAGAATGAGTATGCAATACTATTTATTAGTGTTCCCCCCCTGCCATAAACACTGATTTCTTAAAGGCTAAACTTAAGAACAGTTGTATGTGTCAATTAACTAATAATCAACTGATTCTCCTTTCTGAGCTAGATGGTATCCATTTTCCTATGGAATTATAACCCTGAGTGGACAGGTGATTTATACGATGTGATGGAGGTTTGGAGAGCCACGCTCAGGCAGCAGGGCGTCGACCTTTTCTTAGTCTCATGAGGTGGTGTCCCAGACAGAGCCATTCTCACCAAAGCTGAGGCCTGTTAGACCCACAGCCACAGATGCCTGTGGAGTGAACAACAGTGCTGGAGAGCTGCCTGGAACTGAAACTGCAGTCTGTGACCTGTGCCAGGTGCTTTTGTTACAAAGCCTTAGAATCTAGGATTTCAGAATTTTGGCCATCTTCAATGGATTGCTCTGAGAAATTCTGATCACATATATCACACATCCCTTTCTTACACTGTGATTCTCTATTCTGACTCTGTGTGGTGGCTTTTGGAAAGTTAACTGTGTGAACTATGATCTGTGTACTTTGCTGTATGTATGTTTGTATACTTCAACCAGGAGTTGGGTTTTGTTTGTTTTTAAGTACATATAGGAAACCATATACTGATTAAGAGGTAGGACTAGTGTAGCAATCAGGAAGAGACTTTTCACTTCATCACTTTTCTTAGTGTTTTAATTTTTGTAAGAAACATATTATCTTTGAAAAGTAAAAGAGCAAACTTTACAGAAAAGAAAGTTATACTGAGAGTTTTGATGGAAAGACAAGATAATCTGTCCATGCTAGGATTGGGGGGTTTAAAGTCAAACCTGAGTTTAAATGCTAACTCTGTTCTTTCCTTTTTCTTACTAAGTCTGCACAGCAGTGCGTTTGGGGGCTTTCTTCCTCTCCCATCTAGGAAGCATCCCAGTGCCAACTTCTTATCACTTTTCCGGTAGTGTGATACCAGAAAGAACAAGTACTGGAGCATAAAAGGAGAGGGGACAAGTTGTAGCCATCCTGGCCAGTTCAGGGTACACACTCCTTCTTCTAGCAAGCATGTCATACGTTGATTAATTATACCCTTCATCCTGAATCCCTGCTCTTCACAGCCTGTTCTTCATGGTCAGCCTGATGTCCTTGCTCAACAACCAGCTCTTTCCACTGCCAGGCTCTAGTCCGCTCAGAGTGAATGCACTGGGCATGGTCCCGCCACAGGATGACCTTGCCATGATTGTTTTTAGAAGGAAAAGCACCGAGTGTGCCTTCCTCCTCCTGGCTCTGACTGACTCCTGCTGTGTCTTGTGTAATAGGCTTTAAAGGAGATAGATGAAGTCGGGGACCTACTGCACCTGAAGTATTCCCGTCATCGGTCAGTACCCCTCCTGGACAGGCCCTTTGATGAGACGACATACGAAGAAACCGAAGACTGAGCCTTTCTGGTGCTCCGCTACAGGAACTCTCCCACTCGCCCAGGAACTGCGTGTGGCCTCTCCGAGCCAGTGGCAGGAACCACACTCCGTGGCCATCTCACATGCAAGACGTTTCCTCAACTACTGACGCCGGCCACCTCCGTTCTCAGTGGCGTTTTGTAAATAATGAGAAACTGCTGCACATCCTTCCTTCGCTACATTTCACCTTAAAAAAAAAAAAAGGGTGACTCACTTTGATTTTTTTCGTCCATTAAAAAAAAAAGTTTTATTTTATAACTATTCTACTTGTGAAATCACGCTGACCCTCGCCCGTCTCTGGCTGACCATGCAGGCTGTTTTGCTCTCGCAGCCCCCTCCCACACCTGGGCCCGGCCGGAGCTCCTGCTGTCCCTGCCGCGCAGCCTTGAGACTCGCCTGGCCCTCCTTCCTGGGGAGCGGGGGCCTCCCCCTCACTTCCAGTCCAGGTCTCAGAGGCTGCCAGCCTTGGAATCCCTGTTGAGCCAGTCACGACACAATCCACCAGTGTTTTAAAGGTGACTGAAGTCTAGCTGTGTAGAAAGGCAACTTTGCCAAAACTGCCACCCTCTGCCTGGAACTCTCTCTGGCCAAAAGCCTCTGAGGCTTGGTCTTCGTCTGTTCTGTTCCGGTCACCAGAGGATAATCCTGCTTCACCATCAAATGTTTCTCCATAATGGTCACCCTCTGAACGTTATGTCCAGTTTCTGGGTGTTTCCCAAGCTGCGATCTGACACTCCTGCCCCCTCTTTAAGACACGTAGCTTGCAGCCACGTACCACCCTGGTCAGACCTCGGTGCTGAAGCTGACACCCAAGCTCTCTGCTCTGTGTGCGGAGCAGCCCCTCGGTGATCCTCCCTCCTACCGGCACGAGAGGGCAGGGGTGGTATGGAAAGAGGTGGTGGCTCCTCGTTTCCACAGAATGTCTGGTTTGGTTATTACTGCTTTCTGCTTTTCAAAATGATGACAGCCTCTGCCTGGGTCTGGGTCCAGATTAGGATTGAAACTGATAAAGGAAAATGTGGGTAAACCCTCCACTCAGAAATCATTTGTCATGTTCCTGAGTGTATTAGCTCACCTTTTCTAGAGGGTGACCTATGTAAGTAAGTATCACTGTCTGAGTGATGTTGCTCTTCCGTCCTCAGTGTCCTAGCGCAGTTCTCACCTGGCATCTGGGCCTCGGGGGCTCCATCTCCTTCCGTTACCTCCTTGTTTCTCCCTGAGAAATTCTGAACACACTTTTTCACTAACCTGAGATCCTCTTTTGACTCTGTTTTCATACCAGGCAAGGGAACGTCTTTCAGTGAGCTTTATACTGCTTGACCAAAGAACAAATCCGAAAATCACCATGTTAAAGTTCTTACTTTTTTTTTTCCGTTGACCAAAGCTTAAGTGAAGAGAATTTTGGACTTTTTTGTACCCAAGATCAGCTGTCTTCTAGTAGCCATCAAGTATTATGGGGGAAGGAGTGGAAACAGAATGGAAGAACTTTGTGTGAAAGCAGTTTTGTATATTTTTGAAATCATTCCTTTTATTGGTAAAAAAAATTCTCAGTCCAAGTTCTCTCTAGGCATCTTGTCATCAAATGTGGTATTTTTGTGCTGATATGTTTAGTGGAGGACATAAATGATGCTATTGCTGGTGAAGTTTTGTTTTCATGTCTTAAGTTATCTTAGGTCACTCTCAGCATCTGAGAACCTTAAGCCCTTGAAATAGTCTGAGGTTTTATTATACTTTTTTAAAGAATTAAAAAAAAAAAAAAAACAGGTTGAGATGCAGGGACTGCATTTAGCATGTACAAGTTGGAGTAAAAAAGACTTTGGTAAACTTAAGTAATTAGTCCCGTAAAATAAAATACATTACTAACATTTCCTGCACATCTAGGCCGTCACCATAGAACTCCATTAGAATACCAGAGAGCTTTTGCTGGTATAGAGTTTGCAAAAGTCACAAACTTTAAGCAATGAACTTAATGGCCAGTCTTTTATTTTGACTTGCATGAAGTCACTGCAACTTAAAATGTCAGTTATATGGGCATTTAAATATATATATATATATATATATATATATATATATATATATATATATATGTATCACTTTGCTATGCAGTTATTTCAGGATAAATGCAGTTAAGTTATAGGTTTATTTTGAAGTGATAAAACTGTGATCTCACCAGGAACTCGACTTTCTAGAGGACAAAACATTATGCACACTGGTTGTCTCTTCCTGAAACTGTAATGTAAATCTAGAGTCCAGTCATATCACAAACACCGTTAGTTAACCACGTACTTGGGAAAATACAAGTGTATATAAACGAAGTCATTGGGAATGAGTAGAAACCCGGAACAGATAAATGTTGTTTAGTACATGGTTTATCACAGCCTGCTTCAGGAATCTGATGGGATTCAAACAGGTATCTGCTAACCATTCCTACCAAAGCTGATCCATCAGAGTTAGCTGATAGAGGTGTGACTAATCCTTACTACTTTTTCTCATCCCTCTTTTCATTTAGCATTGTCTTCACCCATTTCAAGTTTATATGACCGTTTTGTCAGATCGCATCAGAAACCAGGAAGTGTATAACTAGGGGACATCAAAATCACATCCAAAGAATGGATCAAGTGGAAATGTCAGATTCTCCTCCCATCTTTATTAAAAGCTTTGCCCTAGAATATGGCGTGTGTTTTGGAACAAGTAAATATTGAAAGGAAATATTCAGGGTTAAGGTCTTTGAAGCACCAAACTTTTCGCTTTGCTTTGGAACATTTTTTCCTTTTAAAAACATTCTGAAAAAAAAAAGAAAAATTCTGGTCTCCAGAGGCCAGAGTACTCCTTGCTCATTTGAAGAACTCAGCACCTTTGGTCTTTTCATCATCATCTTAAACTTTTGTGATGGGGTATTTCAGTTGGTCAAACAGGCTTCTTCCTTATGTGGTCATGGAAGGTGAACAGAAATAAGGGACACAGCTACTGAGGGCTGTGCATTTGCCTGGTGCCTTTTCAGAAGCCAAAGCTGTGTTTATTCCCTCATGTCTCCCTTTCCAAATTGATGAGCATCTCTGGCAACCTGTCATACTGGGTTAGGCAGCAGCACAGAACTGCTAGTCACATGAAGAAAGAGAATTCGGGTTCTTCTTTTGTATGAATTTGTGGCAAAACCACCTTCAGAAGGTTGAATATAATTGACTGTCGCCTGGTTTTCTCTCTTTTGGCCACTCCACATGGCATGCAGAAGTCTAGTTCCCCAGTCAGGGATCAAACCTGTGCCTCCTGCAGTGGAAGCGTGGAGTCTTAACCACTGGACTGCCAGGAAAGTCCCTCCTGGTTCTCTTGTAATAATACAAAGAGTTGCTGTGACCGCATTCCCAGGGTGTCTTTCTTGATGTTGTAGGTAAGCCAGAATAGGTTTTAACCTCTACTTGCTATAACCTGTGTGGTTAGAAAAGATGAAAGAGTTCTTTTCCTCTGTCCACTGTGAGGAACGTTAAGAATTGTTGAGCACTTCACACAGGTAAAATCAGTGTAGCCCCAAGGGGTGATGAAGGGGGAGTTATGAAAATCACAGGATTTGTCTTGGCCATTGAGCAGCTGTCTGCTTCAATGCACCCTCAGCCTGTAGATTGATATGCTGCTACTTGCCTAACATGGAAGCTTAGTGCCCAGTAGGCATCTTAATCTGTGAAGCCAGTTAATCAAAATATCTTCCATTCTCTCCTCAGCATTACCTCCATGAAACACGGTGTTCAGACTCCTAGCCAGTTGCCATGTGCCCAGATAGCTAAGTTAGGCGGCTGGCTTCCTGCCTTATCGTACAGAAGAAATGCCAGGACTCGCCAATAATCCCTTTGCTCTTAATGTGTAAAAATGTCATTGCCCCTTTAGTCACTTCCAGTGACTTCTAAGCACCTTTTCCTATAGATTGAGCCTTTTCTAGGGAGGAGACTGAAGGGGCTAGCTCGAGCCCTGATAGGAAATGTTTTTTCTAGTCTCTGCTGAGTCTGGAGTTAATCACATTCCCAGTCATTCTTGGGAAGGACTTGGGGGAGCTGTGGTCAAGGTCTCGTTTACTACGGAGTACACATGATAAATGGCCTTATAAACTGAGATTCTTTGTGGTATGATGAGTTTATTTAACTGACCGTAAAGAATTCAGTGGCTCTTAAACTGCCATTACTATGTTTTTTAATGAAGCATACCCAAAGCTCTGTTCTTTTGGAGCAGTTGTGGGGAGGTTGAATGAAAGGTAAAAGTTATTGCAGCGCCCTGACATTGTACCAAGCGTCTTGCCTTGTTGCCGTCTGCATGGATAGTGGATCCTCCCATAGACGAACCTGGAGCCCACTCAGTGTCTGCTTTTTCCACCACAGTTACGGAGTTCCTTGTGCACAGTTTTGTCGCTTGGCCCAGGTCTTCCTAAGAAGTGTGGGACATATCCCTGGCTAGGGTGGAATGTCTTCACCCTTAGTATTAGGTCTTGTTCCCTCAGTTGTTAAGGGTTAGAACAGTAAAAAGCATCCTCGATGGTTCTTCAGAGGAGACTAGTGAGGTCACCAAGTCAGCCAGCATGCCCACACAGTCTTAATGATCCCTCTCTGGATAAAGGCAGCTAACATTAAGAGAAGGGGGAAAGATAAACGAAGAATAGATACATAGCTTATGGGGAGCTGAGCTCTTTATTTTGATGGCCTGTATATTTTTCATTCCTGAAAAACTGGAATTTGCAAGAGGTGCTGTGATAACCCTTCTCCAGCCCTGTAATGCTCATATAATCTGAGAAAGAGAAGGGAAATACATAAATTAATTTTTTTTAAGATTTAGTATTGTGTTAAAATGTCACCCTGTCTACCTTCTTTGCTGAATGATTTTTGTTTGTTTTTGATTTGTTAGATGATGGTTGAGCTATAAATAATGCCTTGGGAGAGGTGTATCCATTCTGAGAGTGTATGTTAAGAGCTGAAGGGGAACTACTTGAGATGACTTAAGAATCATCCAATGCAAATACATTGTTTTGCTCCAATAAAATATTCGAAAAGCTGTATCTACCTTTATTCATTCAACCAATATATACTGAGTGCTGTTTCCACGCCAGGCACTGCACTGTGGCACTCAGTCGTGTCCCGACTCTTTGCAGTTCCATAGACTGCAGCCCGCCAAGGTCCTCTGTCCATGGGATTCTCCAGGCAAGAATACTGGAGTGGGTTGCCATTTCCTTCTCCAGGGGATCTTCCTGACCCAGGGATCGAACCCACATCTGTACTGGCAGGCAAATTCTCTACCACTGAGCCACTTGGGCTTCCAAGAGGAATCCATACAGGGAGTCAAAAGGAGCGGAGGGAGACTTTGGGGTTCACAGTAGCTGGAACAGTAACAGAACAAGCTAAGATTTTAACAACATAACTCACCCCCTCTTCCCACCTTGTACTTTGTCTGGGTCATCACAGCATTCAACCAGTAAATACCAGGTGCTGTTTCCATAGCCAGGCACTGCACTGAGCATCACCAATAACTGCAACAAACAAAGTTAGGGTTCCTACTTTCAGGGAAACAAGCATGAACCAAATGCATTAGAAACTACTAAGTGCCGTGAAGGAAAGGTAAACAATGTGAGACGATTGGAACCAGTGCCTGGTTTAGACAAAGGTGATAGAGGAAGCTTTTCTAAGGAGTGGAGAATCTGGAAGAGTGTGGTTGATGGTCACTGAGTAAAGGGCCAGTGGTGAGGTGGGGCTCACGAGGAGGTGGTGGAGGCCTGCTGCACAGGCTGTCGTGAGTTTTATCTCACTGGGAGAACTAGTGAAAACTTCTAAGCATTGGAAAGAATGTCCCCTAGCATGCTTCTTTGTAGACAGTGACAAATTGATAAAATTTACATGGAAATGCAAAGGACCTAGAATAGCCAAAACAATTTTGTAACGGTACTTAACACTGTGTATATGTGCTCAGTCATGTCCTACTCTGTGGCCCCCGTAGACTATGGCCCACCAGGTTCCTCTGCCCATCGAATTTTCCAGGCAAGAATACTGCAGTGGGGTGCCATTTCCTACTCCAGGGGATTTTCTTGACTCAGGGATTGAAACTGATTTCAAAACTTTGTGCAAAGAAAACTGCAGTAACCAAGAGTGGTATCAACCAAGCAGTTGATATTAGACTAGTTATATAAGAGCAATAAAACAGAATAGGGAGTCCAGAAATAGACCCACACATGTATGGTTAGTTGATTTTTCATACATGCCAAGTTAATTCAATGGGAAAAGGACCTTCAACCCTTACATAACAACACAATTAAATCATAGATCCGAACATAAAAAATAAAAAGCTGCTAGGAGAAACTATAAAAGAAAATCTGTGACTTTGGATTAGGTGCAATGATTTCTTCAGACACAAAAAAGAAGGCTCAAAAGATGCTGAAAAACTGGACTTACTAAAAAAATACTAGGAAAATGTAACAAAAATGTAGGTAACAGACTGGGTTAAAATACCCACAGAACATATTTCTGACAAAGGCTGTCTAGAATGTAAAAAGAATTCTTAAAGCTCAGTAAGACAAGACTGTTGAGTAAAAAATAGGCAAGAGATTTGAACAGACATTTCACAAAAGGAATACTAGTGGCCAGTAAGCACATGGAAAAATGCTCAGTATCACTGTTTATTAAGGAAATGCAAATTAAAGCTGCAATAAGATGCTATCACACATCCACCTGCTAGAATCAGTTCAGTTCAGTTCAGTCGCTCAGCCGTGTCCGACTCTGCGACCCCATGAATTGGAGCACGCCCGGCCTCCCCGTCCATCACCAACTCCCAGTGTCCATCGAATCGGTGATGCCATCCAACCATCTCATCCTCTGTTGTCCCCTTCTCCTCCTGCCCCCAATCCTTCCCAGCATTAGGGTCTTTTCCAATGAGTCAACTCTTCGCATGAGGTGGCCAAACCTGCTAAGAATGGCTAAACTTAAAAAGAATTACAATGCCAAGTGTTGATGAAGGTGAGAATGCAAAATGGTGCAGCCATTTGAAAAAACAATTTGACAGTTTTTTGACAGCAGTTTCATCCAAGAGAAGTGAAAACATACCCACAGAAGAACTGGCACTTGAATATTCGTAGCTGCTTTATTCATAATAGCCCCAAAATGAAAACAATCCAAATGCCATCATAATTAACAGAAAAAGAAGCTAAATGGTCATGTGATGGAATACTACTTAGCGGTGAAAAGGAATAAATTACAACTAGATGGATGAATCCCAACCATGCTCAAAGAAAGAAGCCAAGCAAAAAGATTACATGTAAAATTCTAAAAAGGCAAACTAACCTATGATGACAGAAAGTGGAGAAGTGCTTACCAGGAGCCAGGGGTGTAGAGGTAGGAATTAACTGAACAAAGGGACTGTTAAAGAATAGTTTTTCAAAAAAGAAGAAAATCTTGACTCTTTGACAGATATAAAAATGAAAGATTTTATTTAACTCAATGATGAGGAAACTGTTAAGTATATTGCAACCAATTCAAAGGAAATTAGAAAACAAACTTTATGGGGCAGGAATATTTAATGTACAAATGACAAAACTGATCTCTTTCACACTAGGGGTGGTAGGTCAATTGAACTTCCACAGGACAGGACCGAAGAATTATTTTGCTTTGCTATTAGTTACCTACAACCTACAAAGTCGTAAAACAGCCCCAAGACAATGAAAGACTAGAATCAGATAAACTCAAGGGATGTACTGTAGACAATGCATTGTTTTCCACTGAAGCATATTTATTCTTCCTGCAGTTCACCAGAGGAAACTGGAGTTCTAAGAAGTTTCTGTATCATGATGATGGTAGTGATTACATGGATGTATACATTTGTCAAAACTCATTCAACTATACAGTTAAAATAAGTGTGTTTTAGCCTTCCTTGAGCTTCTCTGACCTCTCAGTTCCAATGGGCAGATGCAAGCACTTGTTAATTAGGGAAGGGAGAGGAGGCCAGAGAGAAACAGCCAAGAGCAGCTTTGGGGCAAAGTCCTTGTTCCCCATCAAAGGATACACACAACAGTATCTTCGAGCTATTCTGCAGGTATTGTAACCCCCTCCAGGTGGAAAAAGTTAATGATTAATGCATGGCAGATAGATGGGGAAACAGTGGCTGACTTTATTTTTCTGGGCTCCAAAATCACTGCAGATGGTGACTGCAGCCATGAAATTAAAAGACACTTACTCCTTGGAAGGAAAGTTATGACCAATCTAGACAGCATATTAAAAAGCAGAGACATTACTTTTTCAACAAAGGTCCATCTAGTCAAGGCTGTGGTTTTTCCAATGGTCATGTATGGATATGAGAGTTGGACTATAAGGAAAGCTGAGTGCCGAAGAATTGATGATTTTGAACTGTGGTGTTGGAGAAGACTCTTGAGAGTCCCTTGGACTGCAAGGAGATCCAACCAGTCCATCCTAAAGGAGATCAGTCCTGGGTGTTCATTGGAAGGACTGATGTTGAAGCTGAAACTCCAATACTTTGGCCACCTGATTCGAAGACTGACTCATTGGCAAAGATCCTGATTCTGGGAAAGATTGAGGGCAGGAGGAGAAGGGGACAATAGAGGATGAGATGGCTGGATGGCATCATCAACTCGATGGATATGGGTTTGGGTGGACTCAGGGAGTTGGTGATGGACAGAGAGGCCTGACGTGCTGCAATTCGTGGGGTCACAAAGAGTCGGACACGACTGAGTGACTGAACTGAACTGAATGATGGTATGCTGCCCACAAGCATGTACACCCCAGACCAGCTGGACTTGAAGGTTGATGGTGTGAACGCCTACTTACCTCACCACCCACCCATCAGAAGAATGTCCACCAGCTGATCACGTCCTCTTTGAACAATTACAATAAAACTTGGACTTTCCTGGTGGATCATTGGTAAAGAATCCACCTTGCAATGCAGGGGACATGGGTTCGATCCCTGGTTTGGAAGATTCCGCATAAGCCCGCATGCCGCAACTAAGACCTGGCGCAGCCAGGACGCGCCGAGTGTACAGACTAATCAGGAGGCTCTTACAGCTGTTCAGGTAAGGGGCAGAGGGACTCCCAGTGGAGTGGTAGTGATTGACCTTGGAATGAATGAACTCATGATTTTCAACTTCATGTTTAATCTGGCGCAAGGAGAGCCGCGCGGGCGCCCCCGCCAGCCCCGGACCCGAGAGAACGGCGAGCCGCGCGCCCCCCGGCCCGCGCGCCGCGGGCCCCGCGCTCGCGCGCCCGGAGGAGGCGAGGCCGCGCGTCTGCACACTCTGCGGAGCCGGCCGGGAGGCGCGGGGGCAGCGGGCGGAGCCGCCTCGGGAGAGAGAGGGTGTGGCGCCTCCCCTGCCGCGCGGGGCTCCTCCTCGGCGCGGCGCTGCTGGCCGCGGTGCGAGGGCTCCCCCTGCGGAAGCCGCGGGGCCCCGGCCGGAGCCACGCGAAGCTGGCGGAGATGAGCGGCGGGGCGCGCGCGGTGTCTGCTCGCCCGGCCCCGACGTCCCCGAGCACCCGGCGCTGGCCCACTGCTCCCGACCTGCGGGGACCCCCACCCCCGGGGAGAAACTTCACTTCTGGGCGGAGTGGGGCGCGGAATCACCCTGAAGCCGCTCGGCTTCCTCTCCCGTCCGCCCGCCGCCTGCCTGGCCCTGAGCGAACCTCGCCGGCAGCTGTGCCGGCCCGGGGCGGGCTCCGAGAGGAGGGTGGGCGAGGACCCCCGCCCTTTGCGGGCCGGCGGACGGGGGTTGCTGAGGTTCCGACGGTCCAGTCCCCCCCGGTGCAGCGTCTTCAGTCAGATCTGCAAAGGATTTGAGTCCTTCGGGGTGTGAATTGAGAAAAGGTGAGGTAGTAAGACCCTGATGCTGGGAAAGATTGAGGGCAGGAGGACAAGGGGACGACAGAGGATGAGATGGTTGGATGGCATCACCGACTCAATGGACATGAGTTTGAGTAAGCTCCAGGAGTTGGTGATGGACAGAGAGGCCTGGCCTGCTGCAGTCCATGGGGTCGCAAAGAGGCGGACACGACTGAGCGACTGAACTGACTGACTGACTGAAGTAGTAAGTGGGGGCCTCCAACTGCTGGGTGGGACCTTTGTATTACTAGGTGCTTGGACAAGCAGAAGAGGCCAGTAAGAAGGTGAAAGCGGAGGTGCTCTGCATGCCGAGGTGGTTGCCCTTGAGGGGTTATTGGCCTCAGCGTCTTCACAGGCGTGTCTGCACTGACGCCTGGGCGTTGAGATCCAGCAGAGCTGCACTTGAACACAAGCTCCCTTAGTGTGACCTGCGAGATCTTATGTAAATCCCTAGCCCTCTCGGAGCCTCCATAGCCCCATCGTTAACACAGAGGTAGTCACACTCACCCCTCAGTGTTGTTGGCGGTCATTCAATCACTCAGCAGTGATTTACTGAGCGCCTGCAGGGTGCCAGGCACCGTACTGAGCACATGATACATGTGAGCAAAGCAGACATTTCTTCCTGCACCGGGCTGACACTTACTAGCTGGAGTAAGTGTCAGGAGGTATGTAAAGGACCTGGCCCCGGGCCTGGTATGGAAGACGTGCTCAGACAATGCTCGGGTGCTCAGCTCACCTCCCTACGGGCCTCACTTCTCATTGTCTGAGGGCTTTGGCCGGCACTGGGACCTGCTCTGAGCTGTTCACGGCAAGCCGGATGTGGCTGGAGTGCAGATCCTCTCCCCCACCCAGCCTCCCTCAACCAGTGACTGACGGGGTAACTGGGGCGCCCAGAGGGATGCACCCTAGTGGTCCACTGTGGTCACTGGCTTCATGGAGCATTCTTTATTAGCTGCCTCCCTTCCCCGACTCACTCGCGTACTCCCCGTTTGGTCTCCAGGGATTACCTTCCAAAGAAACCACTTGCCCTTGAAGCTTTGTCTCAGGGTTGGCTTCTCAGGGAACCCAGACTAAGGCCAGATATCCCCCTCCACCCTGGGGAGTTCCCCAGGGGCTGATACAGGGCAGGAGACTCCCAGAGAGGAAGGGAAGGTGCATGGCTGTGAAGTTGAGCCAGGGCTTCCTATGGGATCTGCTCATTGTCTGGTCCGATGGGGCACCAGGGCAGGGAGGGCTGGAAATGGACACTTTGAATGCCCACTTGATACCAGCCCTGTCCCATCACTGTTTCCATTTACAGATGAGGACACTCACTTAGGTTACACACCTGCCAGGGTCCCACAAGTCAGAAACCAGGCCACCAATGGGATTCAGACCTGGCAGCCTCGAGAGCAGGGTTTCTTAACTATAGCACTGTTGAGATTCTAAGCTGGAAAAATTCTTGATTTTTTATTTCCTTGTTGTGAAAGGGCTTCTCCGGTTGCTCAGTGATAAAAAATCCGCCTGCAATGCAGGAGACACAGGAGAGGCAGCTTCAATCTCTGGGTCAGGAAAATTCCCTGGAGGAGGCAATGGCAACCCACGTGCATTGTAATATCTCTAGCTTCTACTCAGTGGATGCCAGTAGCACTCCCTCCTGTGATAACTATTAATACCAATATCACTGCCAAATGGTGAAACCTGGTACTTATGCCCACAAGGCTGGGGCATCTAAATCAGCTAGAAAGGCTGCAGACCCTGAACTCCTGTTCCCCCAAGTCTCCCTTCTCTGTGCCCAGAGGGTGCAGACAGGACCAACTACACACAAAATCACAGGGACAGGTAGGAATTATGGGTGGGAACTGCTAGGAAACAATCATCTGGGGAAGCTCCAGGCCTCCAGGACTGGCCAGTGAAGGTGTTGGGTTGTTGCCCAACTCCTCTGTCCATCCTCTACTCATCCACCCTGGCTATCGGGACCAGAACACTTTCACTCAGGGAGATTTTGAGCGCCGGTTGAGATGGGCCCAGGGTTGCCCTGGGACCAGGTGTTTAGGGCAGGAGCCTTGGAGCCAGGCATCTGGGGACCACAGAGGGAGGTGGTCAAAGGGGAGAGATGCAAGCAATCAGACTGATTCAGCCCCTGATTTGTGCAGTAGACTCTCAGGGCTCTCACCTGTAGGGCTGGAGCATGATGGTTAAGAGTGTGGGCTCTGGGCCCAGGCTGTCTGGTTCAAATCCTGGTTCTCCCGCTAAATGTCTGTGTCACCCCAGGCAAGTTCCTTGCCCTTTCTGTGCCTCAGTTTGCATCATCAAAATGGAGATGACAGCTAGCACTGACATCTGAGATCGTTGGGAGGATGAAGCAAGTGATTAAGTGTTTAGAATAGTGCTGGGCACACAGTGGATGCTGTGGAAGTGTTTGATAAATAAAATTCTGACAGTCCTTCCAGGTAGGAATTACTGTCCTCATTTTGTTGGTGGGAAATCACCAGATTGAATGAGCTAATAAGAAGGAGAACTGGGATTTGAACCCAAGCTGATCTGACTTCCCAGAGCCATGTTTTCCAGCGCTACCACACTGCCAGACTAGGAAGTGGGAGGTGGGGTCCAGGATGTGGCCTGGGTGAAGCAGGGTGCAGAGGCTCCCAGCCCTTGATGCTCACGGGGCAGAGCTGGACAGGCTCGTTCTACCCTGGTGTAGGGACCTGGGCAATGGGGCTGCAGCTTGGAGGTAGGTGCTGAGCTCCCGGTGTTCCAGTCTGAGCAGAGAAGGCCAGAGAAAGAGCCAGAGACATTCAGGATCTGCTTTCACTCACTATTTGAGCTGCAGCAAGGACAGTTCCAGTGTGGACCTCAGGGCACTGGCCGGCGGAGGGAATTGGCTGGCAGACAGACGGACATACCCACGGCCTGGAAATCCAGGGCCCAGGTGGGCGGGCAAAGGAAGGTATAGCTGTGGTTGGGGATGCCAGGGAATACAGCCCCCACATGGATGGCTTGGGAAGGCCAGGTGGCAGGGGGCGTTGGAGGGGAAGGGTCTGTGCCCGCTGCCCACACCTGCATCAAGTCTTTCTGAGCCTCCTGCTCTGACCTGAGAGGGCCTGAGTGTCTATTCTCTGACAAGGGCCCTGGGGGATTCTGAGGCAAGTGTTTGCGAACTGGACTTTGTAATTACTGCCTTAAACACCTCCCTTCCCCTCCAGGCCTCCCTTTCTTCCATCTGTGAATGAGGTGGGATTGTGTCTCATCCCTGTGTAGAAACCTGATTTGACCCCTCCTCCTCATGCCTCACGTTGGCATCATTTCACCCGAGCGCTTTGTGGGCATCATCCACCCTCTGAGGTGTCAAAGCAGACGTGTTTGGCTTTGTTTAATTAATTTAGTATTTGACTTTGCTGCGTCTTCGCTGTGGTGCTTGGGCTGTTCCTTGCAGCGCACAGATTTAGTTGACCCACGGCCTGTGGGATCTCAGCTCCCCGACTAGGGATCAAACCCCCATCCCCTGCACTGGAAGGCAGATTCTTTACCACTGGACACCAGGGAAGTCCCCAGACAGACATGTTTGGGTGCCTGGTCACAAGGTGAGTGTGTGATCTGGTCTTCCCCCAAACCTCCTGCCTCCCCCCTGCTCCCCACCCACTCCCAGCCTTTTCCAGGTCCACATGGGCCTTGACCTCAGGCACCTCCCTGCTCCTTCCTCCCTCAGGTCTCGGCCTCCCCAGATCCCAGCTCTCCTAGAGAAGAGGAGGAGACCCTTCTGCTCTCCAGAACCCACTTCTAGGCAAGGCCATGTCAACACAGATGTTGGGTGCTCCCTGAATAAGCACCCCTGACCCTAGATAAGACGCCCTCACCCGCGACCCTGGAGGACGCTCCCTTGCTGCTGGAGCTGCAGAAATTGCTGGGATTGGCCAATGCAGGCTTGAATGCCTTGAGCCCCAACATCCAGGTGAGGGCTACAAGGGGGGCCATGAACCCAGCGGATTCCTGGAGAGAAGTTGAGCTCAACAGCTCAGCTCTGCGGTCAGGCATCTCATCCTGTATTCCATGGAGGATGGGGATCCTGTGTGGGTCAGACAAGGTGACTCCCATGCCCCACCTATGGAGTAGGAGGAGTCGGGCTTCTCCACTTCTTAGCTGCAGACCATCACGTGGCTCTCCCAGCCTCTATTGCCTAGACAATGTTGTTGTTCATTCGCTCAGTTGTGTCCGACTCTTTGCGACTCCATGGACTGCAGTATGCCAGGCTTCCCTGTCCTCCACTATCTCCTGGAGTTTGCTCAAATTCATATCCATTGAGTTGGTGATGCTAATCATGTCTGTTTAGACCATAGCAAGGGGCAAACAGCACCAATCTGGCGGGGCTGTCATGAGGACTGAATGAGCAAAGAATGTTTCTTGAGCTGCAGGGGGTTCCTGGAATATGGGCAGAGGCCAAGTAGAAAGCCCTGAAGGTCTGATCTTCCCTGGCCAGACCCACTTCTTGCTGCAGGCCCCGGAAGAAAAATAGGGTAGGTTGCTCACCAGAGGGGCTTTATGGGAGAGAAAACTAGAGAGGTTGGTGGAATTCCAGCTTACAGTCTTCACTGTCAGCCCTGAATCCCTAAAGATAATAATTCCTGCATTTTGTGTATTCCTGCATCTACAGCTTACAAAACACTTTCACTGAAAGAGAAAAAAGGCCACAAAAATATAAAACACATAACATTCTAAAGTTGTTTAAAAGTGTGTGTGTGTGTATCTGTATATCTAAACTTGGAGTGTTAGTCACCAAAATGTTATCTGTCAAAAATGGAATATGGGTGATTTCCCTTTTCTTTATATTTTGTTGGTCCCCCCCGCCAAAAAAAATTTTGTCCTTTGACCTTGTATTACTTCGTAATAGCCCCAAAGTGATGTTTTTAAAGTTCACTTGCACATAAATGATTTCATGTTCCTTATTTCCTCTCCCCAAAGTGGTGAACAAGAGCCCTTCCCTGGGCTGCTGGGGGGTTTGCTGTCACTTGGTCTCATTTTCTGGCCCTACAATGAGGAAATGGAGGTTCAGGGCTGTTGGTGGCCCCAGAAGCTGGGCGGCCTGTGGGCTGTTGGAGCCAGAATTCAAACCCAGATTCTTGTAAAGGAGTGGATCTCCAATCTGGCAACACATGTTAGAACCATCACACCTGGCCCCATCTCACACTAGTTAAATCTGTCTGGGGTGAGGTCAGGGGGTCAGGAATCTCCCGCGAATTCTGATGCAAAGCCAGAGCTTAGGCGGTGACCACAGTTGCCCCAGGGAGGCCAAGAAGGTTGACCAGAAGAACAGGCTGGTTTACAGAAAGGGCCAGACCTCTCCCCCTGACCCTAGGCCTGTCATCTCCCTTTTTGGAGTGTGGCTCTGAGCCCTCCCTCCGTGGACAGGTGTGTCTGTCCCTCTGCAGGTGACCATCGAGGTGGTGGCGGACCCCCAGGCTGAGCTGGAGATGGACCCAATGGCTGAGCCCAACAATCGCTGGTCCGAGGCCGCCCCCTGCTGGCTGCCCGCTGAGGCACTGTTCTGGCCCCTATTCTGGGGCTACTCAAGGGTGAGGAAGGGAAGCTCCATCTCAAGGGCAGAGCCCTGGGGGAAGAGCAGGAAGAGGACCAGGAGGACGACCCCCTAGAGTACAGTGAGGGTGAGGACCAGGAGGAGGACAGTGAGGAACACGGTGGAGATGACCAGGAGCCGGGCTTCAGTGGGCTGCTGGGCCTTCGAGGAGCCTCATCACTATGGTGAGTACCCCCATCTTGACATCCCTGGCTGCTGCCCCTGGAGGTCCTGAGTGGAAATAAGGGTGGCAGCTTCCTGGGCAGGGTCGGTTGTGGAGGTCTGGAGCTTAGGCCCTGTACCAACACCATCATCAGCTCAATAGTAATACCCAAGGCTTGCAAAGGCTTTTGTTTTTTTAATTGACTCTCACAATAGCCCTGAGATCCCCTAAGCAAAACAGGCATTTGTTAATAATATATTTATTCACATCTATCAGTTTTCCAACAAATTAAGAAATAATTATAAATCCCACCACTCACAACTGACCTCATTTTCAGACTGTGTGAGTCTGAATCCTGGGTCTGCTGCTTACCAGTTGAGTGACCTTGGGCAAGTTACTTAACCTCTCTGGGGCTCGGTTCCTTCCTCTACAAAATGGAGATGGGCACAACCCTTACTACGTAGAACTAAGTGTAGAGAGTGGTGAGTTAATGCTTTTAAAATCTAAGTACATAGGAAAGTAAGTATTGGGTATTATTACTTTAGAAAACAACATGACAACACAGACTGTTCAGAAAATATCACCTGAAGCCTGCCCCGCCCCTACCATGACAGGCATTTTTATTTTTGCATATTGCAGTTCCGGTTTTCCCTGGGTAAGAATGTTTCACAAAGTGTTACAGCTCTACTTCCCAGAGCCCTAACATCTCATCGTTGGGTCAGACTAAGTCATAACAGGCTTTCCCTGTTTCACCAGAGTCCTGTAAGCTAACAGGCAGAATTTTCATGATTTCCAACATTTCTTCTATTGATTTTTCTTAATCACTTGGTGCCAGCCTGTTCAGACCTGCCTGGGAAGTGGGGAGAGGGCGGGGCATGTGTGTTCAGTACTTCAGGGGTTCCACTGAGAGCCCTGGTGCATTTCGGGTCCCTCAGAGCAGGACTGGGTCACTAACGTGGGGACATTCTTTAGTACCCCTAGTATTAAAGAAGTATACTTTTATACTTCTTTAAAGGAAGAAGTATCGTCCAGGAAAGTATCATCAACTATGGTTTGGTTGACATAAAACTGTAGCTTAAGGACATAGGGGGACTTTTCCAAGGTCCCCCCAGCAGTGACTAGGTGGCCTCCAGGTAGCTTTACTCTATGTTGCTGTGTGGGCACACAGTGGGTGACTGGGGTTTGTGACACTTCATGCATTTGCCCCGGTGTTCACTGCACAGGGGTGCCCAGCTGAGCAAGTGAGTGGGGCTGAAATTCAACCCCTGCTTCATCTGCTAGGGGAGTCCTGGCCCCAGGGCTGCACCCTTCCGAGGAAGGGGTTGCCTTTTGCTAATTCACACCAGGCTGCCTCGTGGGCTCTACCCACTCACCCTTGACTCCCTGCCTTGACCCAGACTATGAGCTTCAGGAGGAGTGGAGCCCCTTGTCTCCCTGCAGTGGGAGCTGTGGCAGCAGCCAGCGGAGGACAGCCCTGCGGCTACGCCTGCACTGCCTCCGAGTCCTGCGCCTGTGACCTGCCCCCCTGTCTTGGTGAGATGAGCCCCAGCGCCTGCAGAGGGAGTGGCTTGCACTGTCTGAGCCTTGTACAAGGTGGACTCAGGAGAGGGGAGCCAGGAAGCTCACAAACGTGGTGGTCCTGTCCCGTCCCAGGTGCTGTGGGCACTTCAAGCCTAGTGAGGGCTGGGCGCCCACCAGGGGCACAGACGTGCCCTGCAGCACCACCAGCCTGGCCTCCTCTCTTCCCAAAGGCACCAAGGACGAGGACCCCTTGGGCCTCCCCAGTGAGGGGTGGAAGCCCGTGGCCCACGATGCTACGGACATGCTCAGCCCAGGTCAGTGTGGGGGGCTAGCCCTGTCCGCCGGGGGTCTGGGGAGAACCTCTCTCGGAAGGGTGAAACCTTACTGCACTGGCAGGAATAGTGCCTCCTTGATGCAGAGGACATCTTCCAGCTGGAAGGTAGCCTCCCCAGCAAGGGGACCGTAGCAATTCTGAGCCCCCCTTGCCAGGCCCACTGGCCTTTCCCAGCCTGCTGGGAAAGAAGGTCTTGAGGGGAGCCACAGAGCTTGGGAGATCATCCAGTGGAACAGGACAGGATGGAGACCTTCTGGCTTGCCCTCCCTGGTCACTCTTGAATGCTCCTGGCGAGCTCTGTCTGGGGAGCAGGTGCTGTTAAAACCAGTCAGGGTCCAGACCGGTTTTCAGCAGCGAGGAGCAGGCCACGCTTTCACCAGCACACTCCCCATCTGTGTCTCTGGCGCTCACCTGCACTTCGCAAGGAGGCAGGCAGCTGCCAGAAGCCTCCTTGCAGTTGACTCCTGTGCTCCATGCTGCAGAAGCTCAACGAGCTGGAATGGTGCACCCAGCCCTGTGTCGGGCAGGAGATTCCCAGAAGACTAAGCCAGGTCCCAGCCCTCAAGGGGCTCAGGTCTTAGAGGGAAAGACACACAGGACCAACTTAGGCCCAGCACTGCCAAGTGGGCCCCAACGGTCTGGAGCAAAGAGGAAGGAGCAGTTTGCTCTGCGCGGTCAGAGAAGCCACATTTCCCAACGGAGAGAGAGGGGAGGAGAGCAGCATAGACAGAGGGGCCCTGGGGGCCCAGAAGGATAGAGTGAGCCTGAGAAGGGTAATGTTAAGAACAAGAATGGGCCAGTGAGAGTGGTTAAAACAGGGAAACATTTTCTTACCAGGAGACTGAAACAGCTGTCCCTGCCCTTTACCACCCCAGCTCCTTCCCCGAGATCCTAGGATCTTTCCCACCATCTAGCATCTAAAAGGACAAAGGGTAGCTCATCAGGGCTTGCTGGCCCCCTCCTCCAGCCCCTTGGCCGTTGTCCATGCTGTCATGGCCTGTTGCTTCAGCTTGCCTGGGTGGTGATGTGTGGTCTCTCCTGTCAGCCAGGTCATTCTGCCCCCAGCTTGGGTGTGGGTCCCTCCCAGCCTACCCCTAATGCACCTCCAAGCCACACCTTTGTATGGCCCTTGAGCCACCCCCACCCCACCCAGGGGCTGACCGGTCCCTCCTTCCCCCGCCACCTCCCCTGCCCTCTGCAGATGTGGACAGCCGTGAGAAGTGGCTGAACTGCAAGAGTGACCTCCTGGCCAAGTACCTGAAGCCAGGTGCTGCGGGCCCTGCCCAGCTGCCCGTGCGTGTACGCGCTGGAGGCCGTGTCCAGCGCCGTGAGCCTGCGGGACGGGAGCACCAGAGCCGCAGCTTCTGCTGG
Source organism: Giraffa tippelskirchi (assembly GCF_054371585.1). Taxonomy (NCBI): domain Eukaryota; kingdom Metazoa; phylum Chordata; class Mammalia; order Artiodactyla; family Giraffidae; genus Giraffa; species Giraffa tippelskirchi. Next base: position 148,552,782 of record NC_137281.1, on the reverse strand, counting down.
AAGGACGCCAGCGGCCCGTGCGAGTGCCTGGACGTGTACCGGCCCAGGGCCAGCTTCTGCCTGCGCTCTCTGCAGCACACTGGCCGCCCAGCACTGCTGCTACGACACAGGCAGCCGGCTGCTGACCCAGGGCAAGGGTGCTGGCGCGCCCGACCTGGTCAGCACTGACGTCTTGCCCGAGCTGCACTTAAAGGTGGACACGTTGCCCTGGATCCCGTGTAACGGGGGCTGCAACCGCTCCCACGCAGTGCGGCCCCCCCAACAATGTCTGGGCCTACACGGACAACTCTCCCAAGGAGGAGTACCTGGCCCAGTCGCAGGAAGCCAAGGAGTACTAACGAGGGGCTGCCACGCTGGACAGCGTTTCCTCGCAGGCCCCCCGCCTTCGCCCCTCCTCTGCCCAGATCTGGTGAGGCCGGCCTGAGCCTCGAGCCCTCTGCCTGGGAACCTGGGGCGGGCAGGTCAGCGCGGTGTGGGGTCGGCTTGAAAGGTGTGTGAGGGGCCCAGGGGGAGGCCGTAGCCCCGCCCCCTCCAGGGGCCTAGGAGGGAGGCTGGAGCTCCGCCCCGCTGCCGCGGTGGCTGCCAGGAAATGCGTTGTCTGTGGAGAAACTTCCCTTAGGCCTGGTGGGAGGCGCTGTCCTAGCCTTACCGCCCATTTTCCTTCCTCGGCCTGGGAGCACGGGTGAGCTGGGCTCTCCACACGCAGCGGTGATTCCCGGAACCTACGTTAAGTCCCCCAAAGCCCCAGCCCCGAGGGCCAGCCCTACCACCCCCGCAGCCTCCCACTGCCACCCCAGGTCCAGCTGCCTTCCTCGGCTCTGAGCGGTAGCACGTGGCCATCTTGCCCACCCCTTTTGGGAGGGTGGTCATCAGCCCTCCCACGGAGCTGCCTCCCATGGAGTTCCAGTGGAGACCACCTCGGTCTAGGGCCGAAGGTCCGCGGTGGAGACATAAGTGGATAGACTGAGGCAGCCAAGACGAGGCAGGATATCCGGGTGGGGCAGGGATCGACAAATTCTGGGGGCTTTGTTTGTCCACCTCACCTCTGTTCTATCCAACTTGTAGGAATGTTGTAGGGCTGGGAGATCACACCGCCCTGAGCACAGCGGTCTGGCTTGGGGAGGGCTCAGAACCGATGTAGAAGGATGGGTCAGGTGCAGGGTGAGCTGGTAGATCAGTTCTCCGGGTGGGTGTGGGTGTGTGTAGGTGTGTGTTAGGGGACAGCCCTGGTTTACAGTGTTTGGGCAATTTCTGTGGTGTAAACATACCCACTGTGGCCCACTTCAAGCTCCCAAGGTGATGTCGCTGAATGCACTGAGCTCAGAGCTGGGAAGAGATGTGTATGATCAGCTCTGCCAGCACCTCCTGCCTCTTCCCTGCCTCCCCTCACCCTCACCACCCTCTCCCCTCGGCAGCCACACTTCCTTGCCTTCTGTGGGGTTGAAATGCTGATGTCCCAGTTGTTTCTGTTCACAAAAGCCTCTAAAAGGCCGGGCACTTCAGTTCTAGCCCTTAGACAGCTGCCCTGAAGCTCTCTGGGAACCTCAGCAACAAAGCACTTTATTTTCTAATTCTGTCTGATTAAGAATTTGAGTTCCCAGAGGAGCAGAGAAATGTAGGGAGCCCTTGCTGACCTCTTAAGCCAAGCTTCCCTGGGCTCTGTTTGTAATTATCTAAACCAGCTGGGCTTCCCAGGTGGCGCTAGTGGTAAAGAACCTGCCTGCCAATACAGGTAAACATAGGAGATGAGGGTTCAATCCCTGGGTCAGGAAGACCCTCTGGAGGAGGATAGGTCAACTCACTCCAGTATTCTTGCCTGGAGAATCCCATGGACAGAGGAGCCCAGCGGGCTACAGTCCATGGGGTCCCAGAGTCAGACGTGACTGAAGCAACTTAACACACATACAACCCAGCTGGGCAGACAGAGATCCGGGGTGCAGAGCTTACATTGGTTAGGTTATCTTTCTCAGAGTCATAAAGGGTTACTTGAGAGGCAAGGAGCTAGCAGGACCTCAGGGACACATTCAGAGTCCTTTGGTCAGAGAGAGAAATTATACTGACACCAGAGGAAGGAACTTGCCGCAAGGGGATCTGATGCAGAGTTGTCCCAAGGACTACACCTAAAAGATAATCAAGGTGGACCTGTACCCTGCCTTCGCTGGTACCCTTACCAGACACTCCACTGTCACTCCAGGCATTTGGGGAAGTCACATCAGGAAGCCGAATGAGACAAGGTGTGTTCAGAGCTGCTACCTGGAGAAGCTCAGAGAGCCAGATGTTTCCAGTTACCATCACACCTAAAGGTAAGTGTGTTAGTCTGGTTCTGGGATCACAATCTAACAACACTGGTGCAACTAGAATATTACAGGATCAAAGAGGGCAGCATCTCAGGTCCCTAGATGAGAGCCAAGTTCCCTTCCCTGTCTCTTGAATGGGGAATTCAATAGGATTAGCACCAGGGAAGCCCACGATTAGCACAGGAATGTTTTAATTATGTTCTAGCAGAAACTTAAACAAAAAAAAAAAGAAGATAGACATATACCAGAGTCTGTTTTCACAGGCAACTAATTCTCCTCCTTTCTAATATAATTTACCTTGACACTTAAATACACTATCTAAATTTAATCTATACCTAATGCTGATCCCATACAAAAAAGATCTTCACAACCCAAATAATCATGATGGTGTGATCACTCACCTAGAGCCAGACATCCTGGAATGGGAAGTCAAGTGGGCCTTAGGAAGCATCACTACAAACAAAGTTAGTGGAGATGATGGAATTCCAGTTGAGCTATTTCAAATCCTAAAAGATGATGCTGTGAAAGTGCTGCACTCAATATGCCAGCAAATTTGGAAAACTCAGCAGTGGCCACAGGACTGGAAAAGGTCAGTTTTCATCCCAATCCCAAAGAAAGGCAATGCCAAAGAATGCTCAAACTACCACACAATTGCATTCATCTCACACACTAGTAAAGTAATGCTCAAAATTCTCCAAGCCAGGCTGCAACAATACGTGAACCGTGAACTTCCAGATGTTCAAGCTGGTTTTAGAAAAGGCAGAGGAACCAGAGATCAAATTGCCAACATCTGCTGGATCATCGAAAAAGCAACGGAGTTCCAGAAAAACATCTGTTTCTGCTTTATTGACTATGCCAAAGCCTTTGACTGTGTGGATCACAATAAACTGGAAAATTCTGAAAGAGATGGGAATACCAGACCACCTGACCTGCCTCTTGAGAAACCTGTATGCAAATCAGGAAGCAACAGTTAGAACTGGACATGGAACAACAGACTGGTTCCAAATAGGAAAAGGAGTACATCAAGGATGTATATTGTCACCCTGCTTATTTAATTTATATAGAGTACATCATGAGAAATGCTGGGCTGGAAGAAGCACAAGCTGGAATCAAGATTGCTGGGAGAAATATCAATAACCTCAGATATGCAGATGACACCACCTTTATGGCAGAAAGTGAAGAAGAACTAAAGAGCCTCTTGATGAAAGTGAAAGAGGAGAGTGAAGAAGTTGGCTTAAAGCTCAACATTCAAAAAACTAAGATCATGGCATCTGATCCCATCACTTCATGGGAAATAGATGGAGAAACAGTGGAAACAGTGTCAGACTTTATTTTTGGGGGCTCCAAAATCACTGCTGATGGTGATTGCAGCCATGAAATTAAAAGACACTTAACTCCTTGGGAGAAAAGTTATGACCAACCTAGACAGCATATTAAAAAGCAGAGACATTACTTTGCCAACAAAGGTCCGTCTAGTCAAGGGTATGGTTTTTCCAGTAGCCATGTATGGATGTGAGAGTTGGACTATAAAGAAAGCTGAGCACCGAAGAATTGACGCTCTTAAGCTATAGTGTTGGAGAAGACTCTTGAGAGTCCCTTGGACTGCAAGGAGATTCAACCAGTCAATCCTAAAGGAAATCATTCCTGAATATTCATTGGAAGGACTGATGTTGAAGCTGAAACTCCGATATTTTGGCCACCTGATGCGAAGAGCTGACTTGTTTGAAAAGACCCTGATGCTAGGAATAATTGAAGGCATGAGGAGAAAGGGATGACAGAGGATGAAATGGTTGGATGGCATCACTGACTCAATGGACATGAGTTTGAGTAGGCTCTGGGAGTTGGTGATGGACAGAGGGGCCTGGCGTTCGGCAGTCCATGGGGTAACAAAGATTCGGACACGACTGAGTAACTGAACTGTACTGAATGCTGATCCCCCTCCTGTCTAATATAATTTACCTTGACACTAAAATACACTATCTAAATTTATACCTAATGCTTGTCAATTATGCAGCCCCATTTTAAAATTTGTAATCTAAGTGACACGCTAAATTGCTGCCATGTCAAGCCACAGATGAGAGAAACTAAAGGAAGGGGGGCTGGACAGGAGCTTTGAAGGGACTGGGGCGTTGATCAGCTATAAAAGTGTTTATTCAAACTGTACAAAGGAGAAAGAGACACTGTGCTGGTGGCTGCGGGCTTAGGGAACACCTGTGTGAGGAGAAACAGTTGCAGAGGGGTCACTGACCCTGCTAAAGGGAGGATTTTAGGAGTGGCTGGTGTCAAAGCCGGGAGGGGCCCAGGAAATAAAGAGAGGGCCCTCCCCTCTCTGGTCCAGTGTAGGCTGTCCTAGCTCACCTGGCTGTTATTCTTGTCTTGGACCCCAGGAGCCATCTGTGACCACACATCCAGCAAGAACACCACTGCTGTTTCTAACAGCTGCCTCGGCCACATGGGCTTTGCCCTATTTCCTCCACCCTAGGTTACCTTATAAACGGTCCTAGGCTAGGCAAGACTGGTCACATTGAATTCTAACTAGTGTTTAAAACAACCCACAGTACAAACCTGCCAGATCCTGCTGATGGTCCTGGTCTCTTGGAAGACAGGATGTTTCAGCTCCTTTATCTCATTATTCACAAAAGGGACCCAGATGTGCTTCCTTGTTTCCTCCATTACAATTAGATTTTCTTAACATGTTGAAGGGCTCCTCAAAATCCATCCTTGGCGTCAATGTCACCTGGGATATTAAAATGTAAGCTCACAGGCTACATGCCACACCCAGGATGAGTCACTGGGGTAGAGTCCACTCTCCTGCATTTAATAGGTTCCTCTCAGGTGGTACTTTAGTTGAGGTGAACCCTTAGCATAGGATTTGCAATTTGGCCAGTTAACCAGCTTTTTAAAAGATCAATTCCTGCTTAAAGGAAAACATGTGGGCCTGGGAGCCCAGAAGTCAGCAGGTAAGGGATCTTCCCAACCTAGGGACCAAACCCAGGTCTCCCGCACTGCAGGCGGATTCTTTACCAGCTGAACTACCAGGGAATCCCCAGGTAACACGCTACCAGGTGCCAGAGCTTCTCTATCCATCTCTAATGCTCTCGTGAGTGCTAAGTCGCTTTAGTTGTGTCTGACTCTTCATGACCCCATGGACCAGGCTTCTAGTCCATGGGATTCTCTAGGCAAGCATACTGGAGTGGGTTGCCATGCCCTCCTCCAGGGGATCTTCTTGACCCAGGGATCAAACCCACATCTCTTAGGTCTCCTGCATTGGCAGGTGGGGTCTTTACCACTGTCACCACCTGGGAAGCCCCTAATGCTCTCATAGTTACCTATTATACCCATTTTACAGATGAGGAAATGTGTCCATTTCATTAGGTGGTGACATTTACAACTCAAACCCAAGTCCAAAGTTCTGTTTTTAGCTCTGTCATTCTGCTTTTTAGGCTCTGATACCTAACCAGAATGCTGTCAGTAAGATAGAAGTGGTAAAAATTGTAACAGCATCAGTACTGGGGATGTGAATGTTGCTGAGCTCTCACATGACAGGCTACTTTGCCTGGTACTTTGGTTTTTACTAAGGCATTTATAAACTTCGCTTCAGATGTTTCCTAGTTATTCTCAAATTGGTAATTCTCCAACCAGATATGAAAGCAGTCCTTTTTTGTCAATGGTCTCTGTGTTAGAAGGGAGTCCTTGTGTGTGTGTGTGTGTGTGTGTGTGTGTGTGTGTGTTGCCACACCACATAACATGCGGTATCTTACTTCCCTGACCTGGGAATGAACCTGTGCCCCCTGCATTAGAAATGCTGAGTCTTAACCACTGGACCACCAGGGAAGTTCCAGAGAGTTCCTGATTTGATTCAACTGGAGTCCAGGTACTTTATTTTTTATAAAAGTACTTTTTGGACACCCCAGGCAGCAGACATAACGCCCAATTAAATGCAAATTGCTTCAGTCCAGCACTTGTTGAGTAATTCAAGCCGGGGGGGGGGGGGGCGGGGGGGGGATCTTGGGGGTCTAAATTATCCAGACCAGTACTGATTTTCTGCTTTAATTACATTTTGACCAGATCATATTGGTAGGATTAGCCTGCAGGCATCCATGCCACTTAATAAAACAGGCAAAAATAGATGAAGGAAATAGCTGTAGCTGCAGGGGATAGTGTCTGGATCAGAAGACGCTCTCACACTGGGGTAGACCCAGGGCAGGGCTTGTCCAGGAAATGACCCTCCCTATGCAGGTAGTTATGCAGGAGGTGTTGGTGGTAAAGAACCTGCCTGCAAAGGCAGGAGGCATGAGACACAGGTTTGATCTCTGGGTCAGGAAGATACGCTGGAGGAGGGTACGGTGACCCAGTCCAGTATTCTTGCCTGGAGAACCCCCATAGACAGAGGAGCCTGGCGGGCTACAATTCATAAGGTTGCAAAGAGTTGGGACACGACTGAGCACACACGCATGTAGGTAGTTTATCTCTACCTGGAACGCAGCAGCCTGGACCCCACTAAGATCAGTAGCACTGACCCCGCTTGGTCAGTGCTCAGTAAGCTTGATTAATGGAACCAGGTATTTAAAAATACTCTTAAGGATTTTCAGTTTTTCGTCTTTCTGGGAGTAATAGGCCTGGGATGTCCTGCAACAGGAAGGATGCCTAACATGCTAGAAATGTAGCTGCTGCTTTGTGGGGATGAATGCAATGAAAAGGCAGTAGACAAGTTTGGACTTGAGCACTGGCTCTGCAGTTTTCAGTTCTTGTTCCAAACACCAACTCTGCTAAACTATCTGTGGTAGGATCTGGGGTATCCATTAAGAAAACAAGGACTAGGTTCTTATAAAACAGAAATGGTGGTAGTATCTATCTCACAGGGCGATTGTGGGGGCTAATGAAGCTACTGTAAGGAAACTGCTTAGTGCAGTGTCTGGAATGTAGTAACTGCTCAATAAACAGAACCTCAGTGAACAGAAATGCCAGACCCACAGGGTGGGGAATCTCTGTCCACATCTCAGACCAGCGCCTGGTGATCATCTTTTTGCAAGAGGGTAAGAGGCCATAGGGAGTGGGAGCCCCAGGATGCCACCTCCACCAGCCATGAAGCTTATTGGTACTGTTTACCACAGAGTACCACCCCCCACCCCCCTGCCAGGCTACGTTTCACTGCCCTTTTTTGTCAGTCTTCAGTATGAAAGGACTCGAGCTCAGGAATGCTTGCTGGTGAGAAGCAGGCTACCTTCATGCCTCTTGATTATGTACACTTAGCCAGGAGACAAAACCCTTCTTTTTTTTCTTTTAAATTCAAAACCTTCAAGGGAACTCTTTAATACCAGCCATCCCATCAACACAGGTTCCAGACATGCATGTTTTTTAAATTATGTTTATTTAGCGTATGTACACATAAAAGAGAAATCGCCCTCTGTTCCCACCCAGCAGAAAACATGCACAAACCCAAGGTATACATGAAGGGACAGGGCCCCAGCCCCAAGTTAGTGATTGGGATGGTGCAATCCTGTGAGTCACAAGCCCCGGTCAGGAGAGGGCTGGACTGAAGTGTTGGGCAGGCTGTACCCCCGCTGCGGGGCCTAAAATAAGCGCGCACCATAGCCAAAGGTCTGTTTGATGCCCTCAAAGTAGTACCGCTGCCAGCCCTGCCTCGTCCTCTCCTCTTCTGGGGCGGGGATGCCTCGGCCCTCCATGCACAGCTCAGTCTCTCCGTTCTTATCGATGAAGGTCAAGGTGATGGTGGCAAAGTGCCCTGGGGGAAGGCAGAGGGGAAGGAGGTTTCAGACCCAGGGTTTCCATAGGGGCCTGAGGGGAGGGGGAAAAGAAAGGGTTCTGGGGGCAACGGCAACGAACGAACAAACATGCTTGCTTACCTTCTGGCCAAGATTTAAACCTCCACTTCATCGCAATGTATTTCTCAGGGACCTGAAATAATCAGAGAGGTCAGCCTCTTTTCAATGTTTGCTTTCTCCCAGAAGAACTAATTTTACCCCACGAAGGAAAAAATTATAGGAAAGTGAGAGAGTCCAACTGTAGCATTCCTTTGAAAAACAAAATGAGCTTTTACTGACCCAAGAGACTAAAGTCTTTTATCTACAGAGCTGGAAAGAAAAAGGCAGGGAGGAAGGGACACATTATTCTTCTAAGCAGATAAAAGCTGCATCCTGGCTAGCAGGAACTCACCAGATCAGTGAATTCTCCCGAGACATTGCCGTCTACCAGGTGAAACTTGCCACCTTTGTCTGCTTCCAACACAGCAGGAGCGTGGGTGAAGGCCTGAACGAGCTGCAGAAAAAAAGGAGGTAGGAAGATGTGTGGCTCTCAGGGGGACCCAGGAGAAATGCCAGCTGACACCTGCGTGCCTCAGCTCTCAATTCCAAAGACACTACTCTGCCCCAGAACCAGCTTCAGGTTCTTTTCTGTTCCAGTAGAGACCATGCTTCGACTCAAGTAATTCTAAATCCAGGATGCCACTACACTGGATCCATTTACTTTTCTAACAAGAATGATTCCAGTTGTTCCCACTTACAGGACCCAAAACTAGTACAAGAAGAGAAAAAAAAGGCAAATCCACTTTGATGAGTGGCTTGAACAAACATGTCTTTCCTTTGCCTCTTTGTGAATGAGGAAAGCCTCATGGTTCCACTCAGCACTTTTCTGGACAATGAGAGGATGTGCCCACAACTCTAGTCACCTGGAACGGCAGACACCAGGAGCTGGAAGGACAGGACTATACTTACCTCTTGGGTGGTAAAAACTCTATAGAGCTCCTCTGGTGATGTCAGGAAGCTTTCTCTAAGGGTGATCTTACAAGTGGGGATTTTGACACCAACAGGTCTGGCCTGGGTTTTTGAAGGAGCAGACTTAGCCTGTGGAAGTGGCAGTGAAACTGTCAGTTTATAGAGTACTGGTGAGACCTCACTTCACAGGGCTGCAGGGACACACTGCCATTCATTCTCATAAACCTTGTCACCTCCAAGGCTAAATTATTCCAGGGGGTCAGAGGAAATTTATGTGCATGGGCATTTCTGTCAGGAGGGGAACTTTCTCAGCAAACTCTCAATGCCACTCTGGGTGAAAGAAGAGTGATGCTTATTTAAAAGCCCACTGCCAAAGGACACACTAAATCATTATCTACTTCTGAAGAGTCCTGTGTAATCCTCAAGCAGAATGTCTGTTTAAATAGCTGGAAGCAGCACCCCCAGAATATCCTTCAGAGTGCTGACAAAGGGGCAAGAGGGCTGAAAATCAAGTGCTGGAGCCAAACCAAACAAGTGCCAACTCCAGAAAAAACAGTTTGTTCTCCCTTCCAATGGGATGAAATCAATCCGTTTCCTGTTAGGTGAAGCCAGTGACCTAAGTAACCTCTGATACTCTGATGAGACCTTTAATATCAAAGGATGAAATGTAGATATATTACTTTAGATGCATACAGGGGAACCTGTGTTCATAACTTCCTCACTGGTGCTAAATGCCAAGAGTTGGACTCTGAAGCCGCTCATGGCTTGATGGCTTCCATTTGCTCTAGGGGTCTGTCATAAATGAATAAAAACCAGGTTAAAGATGGGGAGACAGACAACTACATTCTCTGGACCCTGAAAAGCAGCCCCTCTGGCTTGGAGGTTAGGGTGGGAGAGGAAGAGCTGAGATACAGACTTACGGAAGAGGCAGTGTCTCAACCCCCTCTCCAGACAGCCCCCCACCCCACAAAGGGACACCAGTTACCTTCCGCTCCTCGGTTTTCAGTGCTGGCGGCCCAGCTGGGTCTACTGACTCTCCATTCATCGTAGGCAAGATCATACCCTGCGTGAACTCTGAAAAGACAAAATCCGGCTCTTGGAAGTTATTTCTTAGTAGCTGAGATTTGGGGCTTCACTGTAGTTCACAAACATGGCCGTCCTAACTCAGGAGGAGGTAATGACAACGGAAGGAGGAGTCTATCCATTTTACGTCCTTCCCTTTGATCTATGCCAGGTGGGTACCTGAGTACGCGCTACAGAATGCAGTACAGTCATTGGCATTACTTGAAACCCTTGACTCAATTAGAAGCATCACAACTTGTTAAATGTGTGTGAGGTCTACTGCGGATGGCAGCCAATGAATGCAGTGGCACTTCCAAAGCCTTCAAGAGTGGGTAAGATGCTCACAGCTGCATATTTAGTTCCCTTCTCCACTCTGCCGTACCTCTGTAGGACAGCCACAACTGTTAGGGTATCAGAGCACTGGTTCCCACCTCTACACTGGCTCCCTCTGATGATCACAATCAGTACTCTGACACCCAGACCAGACCACATGGGCAAAGCTGGAGTTCTGGGGGACAGCTGAGAGGACTACTATTCAAGTAAGCCTTTAAGTATCCCTGGAGAATATAAAAATAGTCCAGGACTGTGCTCAAGTGCTCAGTCTGGAGATGCCGGGTCTTTAGATCAGTGAGTCCAACAGAAATACCACCTCAGCCTCAAATGTAACATTAAATTTTCTAGTAACCACCCTAAAGCGTTAAAACAGACAGGTGAAGTTAATTTTGACCACACATTTGGTCTAATATATCCAATCTACCATTTGTGTTATCAGTATCAAATAATTGAGATATTTCTCTTTTTAAGAAAATACCAAGTCTTTAAAATTTACTGCATATTTTATACTCACAGCACATCTCAATTTGGATGCCACATTTCATGTTCTCAACAGCCAATGCATTAGACAGCAGTCTCTAAATCTTTCTCTTATTCAAACTTTACAGACTGATTTCAAGATGAAATAAGCCTCCTCCGCCCAAATTTCTACTCATTTACTAAAGAAAGAACTGTCAAGCCCCTTAATTAGCATCTGACAGGTGGAAAACTATCTTCTCAAGGCACTCATATCTACTCAAAGGATACCTGTTTTGAGGGTGCTGATGTAAATTCCCATTGCTTCTCTTAGAAGTTTCACCCCTTCTTCCTTCATTAAGGCCACGAGATTTGTGTCAGGCTCATCTTTGGCAAGGCTCACACTAATCTGAATGAAAGATCAGAAGTAGGTGGTAAAAAGCTTGAGCGGCACCCACATTGGGGGATGTAGGTGCTGAGCAATCAGATAACTGCTGACATTTGCAAAGGAAATGCATGACGGTTGAGGTATTCGTACAATCCCCATAAGCGTTTCTCCTTGAGGTCTCTCTGCCACCTACTGCCAAGACAAAAGTGGCTAATGTTAAAACTCACACCACTCACTAAAGCAAAGTAATTGAATAAGCATAAACTGCTTGGGAAGCTCCTAATGGCACCACAGACCCAGAAAGTCATCTGCAGACTGGGGTTCTGAATGCTTAGGCCAAGCCTGGTCTGTAATCTTGAATGACAGGTCATTTTTCTCATCTGAGAATAAGAGGATGTGGAAGACTCAGATGAGGAATTAGAAAGCACAAACCTCCACTTCATCCACGCTATTTTCATCAGACAAATTGGGGATCTCCACATGGCCCTTGTACTGCACTCCAGACTTAGAGGTACCTGTCAAAAGTAACGCAGTGTTATCAGTCTCCTCCTCTTCAGGCTAAGTCTCCTGCTCTGGACGCCTAACTACTATTTTGCTTACGCTTCTTTCGGACAACTGAACCCACCTTCTTTATTCTGAGAGAAGGTGGCTGCCACACCAGATGCAACCATTGCCCCCCTCCCTGAAATGTCTTTCCTCATCAGATTTCTGGAGACTAACTGTGTTACCAGTGTGAGACTAAGAGCTACGTGAATTCCGCACAAGCATGAATTCTGCTAAGGAGGACTTGGGTTAATAGCTAATACTGGCAGTTTTGCTAAAACGCTTGTTTTGAAAATACAAATTTGTTCCAGTGCTACAGATATAAGTGACGATTTGACTGTAATACGAATTTCATATTTGCTTATATGCACTTTCATCCACAAAGAACAGCTAAACAGAACATCCAAACAGAGCTAAACAGAGCTGTATAGGAAAACACAAAACACGTCTCAAGCGTTTATCTGACAGTGACCTCAGCTCACCATGTGTTAGCAGCCACACCATCCACGACTGGTGGTATGATGCTCCTTCTGATTTCCCGTCTCTCCTTCCATCACCTCACAATAACCCACGTGCCTCAGTGCTCCTGATGCCCACTTTCACAAGCGAACCTCAGGTTTTTGTCAAGGTAAACCATGATATTTGTCAAATGATTTATGTATTTCTTATGATTTAACATGTGTAAACGGCCATCAATTTTTACATTCCTAAATTTAAAAAAATATCACTGATGAAGCTTTTGAGTGTTCTGTCATGTCCCTAACCCTATCTTCCCTACAAGTCCTGTGGTTTTTGTTGGAAGCTCATAGTGTGGTGAGCTTTAGAAACACGTGTCACATTATAGCAGAACTGACTGTGTTTCAAAGTTAACGTGTATTTATCTTTACCTCTCTAGGCCTCAGTTTCTCAATCTATAAAAAGGAGGCTGGGAAAGATGAAACCTATGGTTTCTTCCAGACTGCTATGCTTTAATTTAAAAAAAAAAAAAAAAAGAACAAGAATACATTTTGCCACTTTGTTACCATTCACTTGAGAAGAGTTTACATGTTGTGCCCCATACATGTACTCTTTTAACTTTACTGTCTTTCCTTCCTGTCAGGTCCATCGAAGGATGGCCCCAATTCTATGCTAATATCTTCACAAAAGAGACATTAAGCTAGAGAATAAAACCTGCCTGAGTTATAATCACATACAAGCAGCATTACCACAGCACTCTCAACTATTAGGTTCACAATGGAATTAAAAAAACAAAAAGCCAAAAAACTCCCATAGCCTACTTTTAAGTCATCCAAGAGGCAGAAATAGCTAGTCTGAAAAATGTCACATTGTATGCTCCCAAACAGGACAAGGCCGAAAGATTCAGCAGCCCAGTTGCTACATCAGTAGGGACTTGTGAGACCCACAGAGAAGAAACCCATTTAGTGTCCTGCAGTGGCAGAAAAATTTCAGCATTTGATACTGCTTCCTATAGGACTTTAGAGCAGCACTACCTCCCTCGAAAAAAGTTCATAACCTCTCAAAAACTGTTCTCCCTGGCTCCTGAAAAGATCAGTCAAAATGCGGTTAACCCCTGTCCTAAAAGCCGAGCACAGACTTACCTGTCCAGTTTAGTTTGATGCTCCACTCATAAAAGAAGATAAGTTTGCCTTTGCGATTGTTAATGGATGCCTCTCCATCAAGCTTACTCACTTCTGTCACCTCACACTTGCCTTCCTCATTTTGCACACGCACAGCCAGGAACAGTGTTTTCAGCTTATCTGTGGACCAGTTCGAAGCATCCCTCTCTGTCCTGCAAAACAGAAACAGAGCTATGGACCAACAGCCAAATGAAGGATATACTGCTTGCTCTATGCAAGAGCACCCAAGGCTATAGGAGGCTGGAAAAGAACACAAAACCCTCAGCCCCACTCCACTATGTCTACAAACGTGTTACTCTTTTAGGAAGACCAGGAGTCCTATACTATCAATAAGGACTACTGCTGTATAACATGGTTTCAAACTTAATGGAAAATTCTGCTTTCCTTTCTCATCATGATGGTGCTGGGGTCAGTACTGAATATTTAACATGGCGCCCCCGTCTGACCAAATGGAAAACTGTGCGCTTCTGAGGTCAGGAACACACACAACGGGGCCACAGAACGCAGTGTTAAGCTAAAAGGTCCAGTTAAGAATACACCAATAATCTTGATCTCATTAGCGCAGTGTTTTGACCTATCAAGTTCAGGCTGTGTTATAAATTTTGTGCCCTCCAAATGGCCCTGAAAACAATGAAAGTCCAGGGTTTCAAAACAAACAAAAATTAAAGTCAACCATTCTATGTTAAAAGGAGGGGAAGCTGGCTGAAATACAAAGGAAAACTATCTACCTTATAACTTTCTAACTAGCAGAGAAAACAACAGTAAGGTGAGCTACAACAAAGTAAAAATACAGTTTATGTACAAAGTTCAGTGGACTCAGAATAAGAAAATATTACTTGCAGAAGATTTCATGAAAGAGAGTAGGCTTTTAAGAGTGGTTGGATTATAAACCATGATTGCCCGGCAACCAGGGGCAGTCCCTGGAGCTACGATACAAGCAACTTAACAGTTCCGGGTGAGAGGCCACGGCGCCTTGGAGCATCACTCAGCTCTGAGCACCTGCGGAACATGTTCTAAGACCTGGCTTTCTGGAGTGAGGCAGCGATCCCTTATGACTGACTTTTAATTCCACCCGAAAGCCGAAAAATAGTAACTCCAACCCTCTGGAGCCTAACATTGCAATCTCTCAACACTATACACGGCAGTTTTGGGTCTCAATGACGCCTCCGGCCACGTGTGAGAAGCATCTCTCCGCTCAGGCTGAAAGCAGCAGCCGGGGGGCTACGTCTTCCTATGTGAAACCCCCTCGTCTGGGATGCAGCCTTCTATGTCGTCCCCCCACCCCACCCCCGGGCCTCTCCAGCATCCAATGAAACGGAGGTCGGAGGCTGGAGGGGCCTGAGACTTACGGACCCCTGGAGACAGGAAGGACCCACGCCCATCTCCTGGCAGGCAGGGCTGCCTCGACCCCAGCAGTGTCCCGGCCAAGGTTCCAGGGCCACCCCCGCCCCCCACCCCGCAACCCCCGGCCCGGCCGCAGCGCTCCCGCGGCCTGGCCCGCTGGCCCTCACCAATGCCAGTTGTTGACGTTGGTGGCGTCCGCCCGCTCCTCCACGATCCAGCGTGGGTCGCCCTCACCCCACTTGGCCATCAGCTCTCCTATCGCGCCGCCACCAGCTCCCGAGCAGCCACAGCCACAGCCTCAGGACAGCCCGGTCGCGGCCGCCCGGCAGCGCCTGGAAACTACTAGAAGAAGCTGCAAGATCCTCCTGGCTTGCTTTTCCCTCCACCCCCCCGCCCCTCCCCGCCTTGACTTCCGGCTCCGCCTCCCTCCCGCCGGGTACGTCGGCTCCCCCTCGCCGCACCTTCGCTTCCGTCTGTTCTAAGGGATCCTTTACACTCCTTAGAGTGATGCCCTGAAAGGCCCGAAAGGCGACAGCTCACACGACCATGCCTCACCCACAGAGACACACAGGACACATTTCATTGTTTCCCTGAACCCTTCATCGCCCCGCTTGGCCTCACGGGAGTTGTAGTTTTGTCGCGTGACCCAAGGGATAACCTCGGAAGGTCGAGCTGAAAGGAGAGGAAACGGGCTTGGGCAAGGTGCGCTGGGGATTCTGGGAGTTGTAGTCAAGAGACCGCTGCGGCCGGTCCGGGCAGAGCCTGATTGTAGGGGCGGAAGGAACTACAACTTCCAGCATGCCCTGCGGCGCCTGTCTCGACCCTTGGTTCCCACCCCCACTCCAGCCCTCCCGCCCCCTCCTCGGGACTATCCCCTTCCTCCCCTTTTGTATGCTGCACAGCTTGTCTAGAAAGGCTGGACCAGCGGCGGCGAAGTCTGACGCTGACCTGAGAGGGAGGGCTCGGTGTGGAAGAGGTGAGGGTGTCCCAAACCCCTTGCGCTACTTATCTGGCCGAGTCCGGCCTCTCCGCATCCATATCCTTTCCCCTCGTTATCTGAGGCGTCTCTCGATCTCCTTGGCCTGACTGTTAACTCCAGTTCTGGCGATCCCTGGGCTTGCACTCGGGGTTGGGGCCGCGAGCCAGCCCAGACAACTGATTTTGAACAAGCATTTATTGTACCAAGGTTCTGGGCTCTGGCCTCTGCGGTGGATCCGTGTTTCCTGGACCCTTCGCCCACAGAGTCTTCCTAGTTTAATCCACATTTCCTTGTCTCAGTTCGTCACCTCACTTGTGTAGGCCTGGCTTTGAAAGATGATAAATGAGTCCGAATCTAACTTCTCAGAGCTGGTTTCTGCGGTGTCCTCAGGCGGGGAGCGTGTTGGTTGTAGATATTTTTTAGCCGAGTCGTTTTCCTTCCTTTGTCGTATTCCTGCTCTTCTCTCAGATCTACTGCCCTGTATGGTGGGATCTCAGTAAACAAGTGATAGGGACAAGCCTTTGAAGTGTTTTAAATCACTTGGAAGCACTTTTCTCAGCCCTCTTAAAATTGTACCTGATTGCTTTATAAATTTTAGAACCATTAAATCATTGTCTTTTTAATTTGCTGAGGAAGTATACGTTCTGACTAGCGCTAAAAGTACAGATTAGTGTCAAGCGTCCACTGCCTTTGAAAAGTTAAGATTCCAGAAATCCTCTGGTGGATTACAGGGTTTGTTAAGACCCATGCTATGCCTATCTGTAGATACTGTAGTAATGACCGGCCCTCAGTTTTCCCTAGAGTGATAAAAGGACCATGCAAATCAGAGTGGAAATGACCCAGGAGATAGAAAACCTGGATAGCAGCAGCTAGCTTTAGCTTAAAAACTTTGGTACTTAATCCTTTTGTGCCTCATTTCCCTCATCAGTGAAATGGAATCTGCTAGGCCTACTTTGTAGAGTTGTTCTGAGGCTTTATAAACTGGCCCCTGTACCGTGGACATTTACCTGCTCTGTGGACACCTTCAGTGTTTGTGATGGCTACTCAGAGTTTTTGTATCAAAATTTTAAACTTTAGGAATGCTTAGAAATATCTTTTAGCTTTTTCCAAGATATTGATTTATTAATAAAAATTAATACTAAACAAATTTTTGTGTCAGCACATGTGCTTTCCATGTGGTTCACTGGCTTCAGCCTCACAATAGTCTTACCAGGTGTGTTTCTGTTGTTAAGTCCCATATTTACAAATGGCAGAGATAGAAAGATG
The DNA here is from genome assembly GCF_054371585.1 of Giraffa tippelskirchi. Classification (NCBI taxonomy): domain Eukaryota; kingdom Metazoa; phylum Chordata; class Mammalia; order Artiodactyla; family Giraffidae; genus Giraffa; species Giraffa tippelskirchi. Next base: position 148,535,743 of record NC_137281.1, on the reverse strand, counting down.
GTAAAAGATATCCTACACTAAAAGGAGCTAGCCTTTAGTATTTACTTTATACTGGGGACTTTTGTTAGCTCTTTCTTGACTCCTGTTTATTCTTCCCTGCAACCCTGTGAGGTTGCCTGTCACTTTCTCCAAGGCTTAGAAGTAAGATTATTTACCCCAGGTTGCTGAGAATTGGAGAGACTGACATTTGAATTCATCTGCCTGACTACAAAGCCTATGCTTATTGCAATATAAGGGATGATTTTTTTTTTTTTCTGCTAGCTTTTGTATTTGATTTTACTTACTGCATTAAGTATACAAAAGGATTTTTAAGCCATGTCTGGGTTCAGTAGAAATCAGTTAGTGATATCTGCCATGGGAGAGGATCAGATGGTAAAAAATTCTCAGCCTGCATTGCCATTCCCAGATCCCTTGACAACACACTGAGTGAGGGCAGAGTGTGTTAAGGGCCGTTGGGAGTCTCGGTGGGTCTGCCATGGTGAGTGTTTCTTAAGCTTCTATTGAGAAAGGTGCTATAGAAATAGAAAAAGCAAGTTCATTCTTTAGAATTGGACTCTCTGTAACCTTTGGAGTTATTTTTGGCACTGAAAAATTTGGTACCTGGTTCTTGGCTTAGATCAGTTTTCTCTCTAATCCAGTTGCCATGGATAGTTTAGTTTGTGATTCTAAGGCAAAACTTTTTTTCAGGGTGAAATCTAATTTTAGAATAGTTATGAGAGGGACTTGTCATGTTTTGACTGATTCTTTATAGACTTCCTTCTTTGGCCATGCCCTCACTTCCCAAATTTTGGCCAGTACTTGTTATTAAATTAGTCATGATTTGAAGTTGAAGTTACAAGCAGGCTAATTTAGCTTCCTTTAGTTGCTTACTTGCCTTCAAGAATTCAAGAAGCACATGTGAGAGTAAGACGTCTGTGAGTTTTTATTCTCTGCAGTATTCCCAGAGCCCAGAACAGGGCCTGAGAGGTGGCACAAAACAGATTGATGTTGAGTCCATGAATGTAATTACTATCTGTTTTGTTCATGCTTTGATTAACCTTGTGTATTCAGCAAAATTCATGATGCATTCTTGTAACACATGCCTGCTTTGTACTTTTACCTTTATACATACTTATACTGGGGCCTCCCCGGTGGCGCTAGTGGTAAAGAACCCACCTGCCAGTGCAGGAGACCTAAGAGACACAGGTTCGATTTCTGGGTTGGGGAGATCCCCTGGAGAGAGGCATGATAACCCACTCCAGTATTGTTGCCTGGAGAATCCCGTGGACAGAGGAGCCTGGTGGGCTACTGTCCATAGGGTCACAAAGAGTTGGACACAACTAAAGTGACTTAGCACGCATGAGAGTGTGTAAATTAGAAAAGGTATATGCTCTATACTCTGTTGTAGGGTCCTTCAGAGAGGGACAGTGTTTTGTACTTCAGATATCCTTACATAATAAAACACTTGACAGAGTGCCTGAGATAGTGTTGTGAACAAAGTAGCTGCTCTAGGAATGAATGACTATTTGTGGGTTATCAGACAATCAAAAGTGTGATTGGATTGGTTGGAGACCCAAGGATCTGATTTTATGTGGCCTCTTCAGTATTTTCTTCACCAGACACTTTTCATGCATCCCTGACTAGAGCAGGGAGTTGGTAGTCCAGGAACCCAAAGCTTTTGGAGCTCTTTTGAGGGGAATCCAGAAAGAGACATACAGTATATATCTCTCTTCCTCTCCCTCCAGATGAATCGGACAAAGGGTGATGAGGAGGAGTATTGGAATAGCTCCAAGTTCAAGGCTTTCACCTTTGATGACGAAGATGATGAGCTCTCACAGGTAAGTTTCCGTGAACAGTTGCTGAAGTTCTCACCCCCTTCCACTGTGTACCCTTTCCCTTGCATCCTCAGTAACCTGTCTCCATTAGGCTCAGCAGTGCTTTCAGTCAGATCTTTGGAAGACTCTTCATGGAGAAGAACCCTGGGAAAGGAGAGGAATTGTAAAAGCCAACTCTCTGCCCTGCTTCCTTTACGTTCTTAAGATGATTGATTTCTTTCAGTTGTTGTTTTTTTTTTTTGTTTTCAAGAACCCTAAGTCTTTTATCATGCGATGTAATTATTATTTTTGAAGGAGGAACTGGATTGGGAGTTTTGTCTTTATCGTGTCTGTTTGACAAATGGGGGAAACATTCATTTTTGGAGAGATGGATAAACTCCCTACAAAGCAAGTCAATACCAGAAATAGGATTAGAATTCAAAAGCGGCTTTGACTCGTCCTAACCTTTTGCCACTGGACTCCAGTGTTGGCTAAATAGCAGTTTCTTTTCTTGGCAAACGTCTAATGGGCTAGGCTTTCGATGGCAGAAAGATTAAAATGTTGGCCATTCTCAAGTCCAAGTTCCTCGGCCTTCTTGGCTGTTAGAGGGAGAGGTGAGAAGTGGTGACTGCCTGAGCACCCTGCCTGATGTCTGTCCGCAGTTAAAGGAATCCAAGCGGGCAGTGAATAGCCTTCGAGACTTCGTGGATGACGATGATGAAGATGACCTGGAGAGAGTCAGCTGGACCGGGGAACCTGTGGGAAGTAAGTACGAAAGGCCCTGGGAAGGGATTAATTATTCAGGGTTCTTAGCACTCATAAAGTCTCCTCAGTACTTGTCAGGATAGAGAACGAGGCTAAACTATTTTCAGATGAGCATACACCTGGAAATTTAACCCAGGAGAGGGTACTTGGGGAAATACGGCAGTAGTTTCCATACGGCTATCTAGGTCTGCTGTCCTAGGGCTAATGTTTGGCTGGCTATTTCAGACTTATTTGGGGTTCTCGTTAAAATTAGATTCCTGGGCTTTACTCAAGAGACTCTGCTTCAGTAGGTCTTGATGTTGGTTGTGGGGTGGCGGGTAGGGTGGGGTCTCAAATGACAATAAGCACTGCTAATGTTCTGATACGCAGTCATATTTGAGAATTGCTGACTTAAATGCTCACAACTGCCTGGCAGAACTGACTTCCTTAGCCACGAAGTCCCACTGCCTAATCGTTCTGTAATACCACTTAACACCTTTGCTGGGTCCATCTGATTTTTAAGCATAGTTTTAAAGGTTTTTTTTTTTTTTTTAATGGGAAATACTGTCACATGATTTAAAAAGCAAAAAGTATTCAAGGCGTACTGAGAAAAGTTTCCCTCCCACACTGTCATGCATCTACTTAGTTCTCAGGCCCTGCCTGCCCCAAAAAACAACCGCTGTTGTTTTGCTTCCTGTGTATTCATTTAGAGATCCTTTTTGCTTGTGGAACTACATATAGGAAAATGAACCCCCTTTTTTACACCAGCAGTGGCATACTTTATACCCTCGTCTTTTCACTAGATAATACAGCTTGAAGATCTTTCCAAGTTTTCTCTCTCCTCTCCCTTTTTAAAAATAGCAACATAGTATACACTGTATGGAATTCTCATAATTTATGTAACCAGTCCACTGTTGATGAGCATTAGTTTGTTTCCAATCTTCTGTTGTTTATATTGCTGTCAGTGACCTTGTGTTTTGCCCATATAAGAGTATCTGAAAGTTCCGTTCCTAGAGTGGAATTGCTGGCGGAGGGTATTTGCATCTGTGTTGGTTAGATGTTGCACCAATTGGCGTTCCCACCTAGCAGTGTCAGAGTGTTCTTTTTTCCCCCACAGCCTTGACAGCACAGGGTGTTCTCAAACTTTTGGGTCTTTGTCAATCTTATAGGAGGCAAGTGGTATCTCAGTGCGCTTTTTAAAAATACTTATTTATTTTCAGCTGCTCCGGGTCTTTGTTGCTGCGTGGGCTTTTCTCTAGCTGCAGTGAGGAGGGTCTACTTACTAATTGTGCACAGGCTTCTCATGGCGGTGGTTTCTCTTGTTGTAGTATGGGCTCTAGGTGCACGGTCTTCAGTAGCTGTGGCACGTGAGCTTAGTTCCTCCATGGCCTGTGGGATCTTGCCAGCCCTGGGATTGAACCTGTGTCCCCTTGCATTGGTAGGCAGATTCTTAATCACTGGACCTCCAGGGAAGTCCTAAGTGTACTTTTAATTTGTGTAATTCTCTTATTAAGAGTGAGGTTGAGCACCTTTTCATATGTTTAACAGCTACTTGTATTCCCTTTTCTTTGATCCATTGATTCATTTCCTTTGCCTGCTTTTTCTGTTGACTGGCCTATTTGATTCTGTTCTTTCTCCCTGCCCCAATATTTTAAGTCCATGTTGACAAGGGACCAGGGCTTCTGATAAAAAGTTTTAGAGTTTATTGGCATGTTGGATGTGGTGGCATTATTTTGGATGAGAATGACTGACCTACATCTTACTGTCTCGCAGGTATCTCTTGGTCCATCAAAGAGACTGCTGGTAATAGCGGGTCAAGCCATGAGCGTGAACAGCTGAAGAACCGAAACAGCTTCTCCACCTATGCACAACTACCCAAACCTGCTTCTACCTACTCTCTGAGCAGCTTTTTTAGAGGTAAGAGTGATGCTTAAAGGGACAGAGCCCTTTTCTTTTTTCTGAAAAACCACTAAGACTGTGATTTTCATTTACTCTGTAAGAAAAAGATACTGAAGTATAATAGTCTTTGGAGCTAGCCGTTAGGGATCAGAAAGGGGGAGAAATGAGGGAAATTCAGAGGGGTTGGACTGGGTTTCTAAAACATGATAAACAAAATTGACATTAACCTTGTGACACATACTGAAGAAATTTGTCTAGGTCAGAATTCCTCCCTACCCCTGTGCCTTTCTGTTGGGAAGCCTTGTGCACTGCTGGTGGGAATGTAAAATGGTACAGCCTGTATGTAGAAGATACCAGAAGACTGTGGAAGACAGTTCGGCAGTTTCTCAAAAAATTAAGCATAGAATTGCCATATGATCCAGCAGTCTATTTCTGGGTATATACCAAAAAGAATTCAAAGTAAGGGCCTAAACAGGTATTTATACACCATGATTCAAAGTAGCCAAAATATGGAAACAACCCAAATGTCCATTCACTGATGAATGAATGAACAAATTGTGGCATGTACATGCAATGGAATATTATGCGACCTTAAAAAGGATTAAAATTCAGATACATGCTACAACATGGATGAACCTTGAGGACATTATGCTGAGTGAATGAAGCCAGACATACAAGGATTCTGTGTGATTCCATTTCTATGAGATACCTAGAATAGTCAGGTAGATAAAGATAGAAAGTAGAATAGTGGTCACCAGGGAATGAGAGTAAGGAGGAAAGGCAGTTATTGTTCAGTGGGTACAGTCTCAGTTTGGGATGATCAGAAAGTTCTGGAGATAGATAGTAGTGATGATTGTACAGTGTGGATGTACTTACTACCACTGAACTGTATCCTCCTTAAAAATGGTGACGTTTATGTTAGGTGTATTTTACCACAATTAAAAGAAAAAGTCCCTCAGTGCCTTTTATTTCCATGGTACCTCAAATTTCTGAAGTTGAATAAAAGCTTTTTTAGGCCTTAAGTTCTCATATTTTCACAAAAAGGTTCTATATACACTGCGTCCTAAACTGAGTCTGGATGGCTCTGACTTTAACTGTCGGTCTTATGTGTTCTTTACCTTTAGGGAAAACTAGACCTGGAAGTTTCCAGTCCCTCTCTGATGGTAGGCATGGACTCTCTTCTCTTGATTACTGTGGGGGATGTTACTGATCTGGAGTACAGCCTGGGGAGTCATGGGGACAAGTGATAATTAGATGATGACACTTCTTCTGAATCTATCATCGTTATTAGAGGAATTTTCTGATGCTGAATAAGGAGGCTGAGACCATTCTGGCCGTGGGGTCAAAGGGTAGCATCTAGGGATGCTGTCTTTGGGTAGGAACTGAGATCTACTCGGGTTTCCCTACTTTGGGCCATAAAGATGCCTCAGGAGCCCACAAGTCAAGCAAAGGAAGCAGTGGAGGAAAGGAATGGCAGGAAGATGGTGTCCTTCTCAGTCCCTTGCCTGTTCTTTTGCAGCTCTGTCAGACACACCTGCCAAGAGCTATGCTCCAGAGGTGGGGAGACCCAAGGGGGAGTATAGGGTGAGTTATATCTTATGATGATCATGACACTGTACACAGTTTGACGTACTTTGACATTTGTTATCTTGCTTGATTTTCCCAAATCTTTGAGCAGGTATTATTTTAAACCCCTCTTAGAAATGAGAAAATTGGATCTCTAAACATTAGAGCTTGCCAGGAGTCTCACAGCTAGTTACATGGTAGAACTGGAACTCAAAATTTTTCGTTTCCGATTCAGCCTTGGCGTACTTGCCTTATCCATTATACTGACATTTTTTAGGTTGTGCTCTGAAACTTTTGATCGTCACTGTGGTCTAGAAGCTTGGTGGAGCTCATATTCACATGAAGCACATAAAAAAGCAAATTGACTGAAAAGGAAAAAGCAATATCATAAGGTCCAAAAAAAGAACATGTTTCTCTCTTTCCTTCTGTCAGCAAAACCATTAATTAGAGTCCCAAAATGGCCTCTACGGGCTGAAATTCTGAACCACTTACATGTCGGGCTGCCAGCTTTGTCAGTTGATCCGTTCCCTCTTTGATCCAACTCCTCCTGCCTGTATCATCTCTGTCCTGGTTGCTTAAGAAACTCAGGACCAGACCATCCTAGTTTTGTTTTTTTTCATCCATCTTCTTCCACAAAATACTTCCCCTCTAGGGGCTAAGACTGTAAGCATGAGGTAAGGAGCTGACGCACTGATAATTCTGAATTCTGATCCTTTAACTTCCTATAATTCATGCATTGCTCATATTCCAGGATTACAGCAACGACTGGAGCCCCAGTGACACAGTGCGGCGCCTCCGGAAGGGCAAGGTAAGGGCCCTGGGGAGAGAATTCTTGTGGAATTCGAATTTTTTTTTTTGGAAGCTGAGCAGCTTGGCCTTTATCTTTAGTTTTGTTAAATGAAATGATTTTCAGGAGGAAAATCATTCCACTAAGATGGCAATTTAGCTGCAAAATTTCTAATTCTCCAGGGTTTAGTGTTTTGATGGGGAAGTGGGAAAAGAGTGATGGATGAGAGGGAAAAGTAGTGCCTTTAAGAGTGAGAGCAATCTTTCATGTTTAGGTCTGTGATCCATTGTGAGTTAATACAAAATATATGGTATGAGGTAGAAATGGACGTTCATTTTTTTCCCATATAGTTTTCTGTTTGCTCCAACACTATTTGTTGAAAAGACTATCCATTTCTGCATTGATCACTTTGGTGCCTTTGTTGAAAATGAATTGACTGTATATATGTAGGTCTCTTTCTAGACTGTATTCTGGTTCACTGATTTTTTTTTTGTCTATCCTTATGCCATTACCAAGGCCTTGATTATTGTAGCTTTGTAGTTAATCTTGAAATCAAGTCATATAAGGTCCTCAACTTTATTCTTCTCTTCCAAAATTATTTCAGCCATTCTAGATCCTGTATATTTCCATATTAGCTTGTCAGCATTACAAAAAAGCTGCTGCCATTTTGACTGAGATTGCATTGAACCTGTATTTCAATTTTGGGAGAATTGATATCATAATAATTATTGGGTCAGAATGGATCATAGTAGAATAAGTGCTAAAACTATAAAGCTAGAAGAAAATTTAGGTGAAAGTCTTTGTGATCTTGAGTTAGGCAAAGACTTATTAACCAAGCATACAAAAACCATCAGACAAAAAAGGAAGATGGACTTTACCAAAATTAAGAAGTTTTGTTCTTTGAAAACACTGTTAAAAACATGAAAAGACCATTGCTGGGAGGAAATATTTGTAAAATACATTCTGTGAAGTGTTTTCTCCAGAATATGTATATATAAAATGATGAAGTATCTTCAGTAATAAGATAAGTGATCAAATTTAAAAATTGGCTCAAGATTTCACCAGTTATATCACCAAAAGCTGTGTGAATGGCCAATAAGCACATGAAAAGATGCCCAACGTTATCAGTTATCAGGAAAATGTGAATTAAAATTGAGATACCACTATATAGTCACTATAATGGCTAAGTGTAAAAATACTGATCATACTAAGCATTGGGAGCATGCAAAGCAACTGGAACTCTCATATGCTACAAACAGGAAGGTGAAGTGGTGAAACCACTTTGGAAAAGAGTCTGACAGTTTCTTACAAAATTAAACACACATTTAATTTAATCACTAATAGACATTTACAATTCAGGAGAAATGAAAATATGTTCATACAAAGACTTGTACACAAACGTTCATAGGAACTTTATTTATTATGACCCTTAAAGCAGGAATAACCTAAATATCTGCTAGTGTAGGAAGGATAAAAATTAAAAAAAAAAAAAATCCCTTGTCAGAATGGACAAGGGAAATTTTTGTGGTGATGGAAATGTTCTGTATCTTGATTGTGGTAGTTGTTAACATGGGATTATTTACTTGTCAAAACTCAGTGAATTATACACTTAGATAGGGTAGATTTTATATGATATAAATTGTGCCTCTTTAAAAAGAGAACAACTTGGGACTTCCCTGATGGTCCAGTGGTTGAGAATCCACCTGCTGATGCAGGAGATACGAGTTTGATCCCCGGTCTGGGAAGGTGCCACAACTAAGCCCGTGTGCCACAGCTACCGAGCCAGCGCTCTGGAGCCTCACTCCGCCACTGCTGCAGCCCGTGCCCTAGGGCCCGTGCTCCACAGCAGGAGAAGCCACTGCAGTGAGAAGCCTGCGCAATGCCATGAAGAGTAGCCCCCGCTTGCCACAACTGGAGAAAGCCTGCACGCAGCAACTGAGACCCAGGACGGCCAAAAATAAGTAAATAAGTTAATTAAAAAGAAATAAAAGCTGGCCTCAGATAGCCAGTCCCCTGCTGTCCCCTCCAGTGGACCCCAGGCGCATCCCCTGTGGTGTGGCAAACACCGCAGAGCCTCAGGAGTCCCCGTGCAGAGAGCCCTTCATCCTGGGACACAGGGTGTGGCCGGAAAGGTGGCCACCGCCTCGCCTGTCACGCACCACATGTTCCTGAGGAACCTCGTCCTAAACCATTTCTAGAGGACCTGCTTCTGGATCCGGCTTTCATATGTAGCAGAGCGGCTCCCTCACTGCGATCTATTGAAAATTGGCACTCAACACAAGGGTTTGGAAAAGCAACCAGCCAACCAAACAAAAACAGATTTTAAAAAAGGGGAAAAAAAAGAGGCAAACGAGAGCAAGTGAGATCACTGTTGACTTTGGCAAGCCTTCATCAGGACACTAGCATATTCTAGGGCATAAAGCTGAACTCAAGAGGGGGTGGTGGGAACCTCCTGGCTTATAGAGTGTGGGGGCTGCTGTGTAAAAGAAAGAGGCTCTCCTTGGGGACCAGCGTGTGTGCTCAGTCGTGTCTGACTCTTTGCGACCCCGTGGACTGCAGCACACCAGACTCCTCTGTCCGTGGAATTTTTCAGGCAAGAATACTGGAGCAGGTTGCTATTTCCTCCTCCAGGGGATCTTCCCGACCCACAGATCAAACCCATTTCTCTTGCATCTCCTGCATTGGCAGCTCAGTTCTTTACCACTAGTGCCACTTGGGAAGCCCCAGGTGGCTCAGCAGTAAAGAATCCGCCTGCAATACAGGAGATGTGGGTTTGATCCCTGGGTTAGGAAGATCCCTTGGAGAAAGAAATGGCAACTCACTTCAATGTTATTGTTTGGAAAATCCAATGGACAGAGGAGCCTGGCTGTCTGCAGTCCATGGGATCGCAAAGAGGCAGGCATTACTAAGCAACTGAGCATGCATGCATGCCTTGGGGATATTTCAGGTCATTCTCACTCTTCCTCAGTATCCAGTGACAAAGGAATATAGGAAATGGTCCTCTTCCTTGCACATCAGTTCTATTTTTATCTGGCAGGTCTGCTCACTGGAAAGGTTCCGCTCCTTACAGGACAAGATCCAGCTCCTAGAAGAAGCAGTAAGCATGCATGATGGAAACGTCATTACTGCAGTGAGTTGTGCCTTTTGTTGTTTTATTATGGCTTTCATCAGTTTCTGAAAGTCCAATCAGGATAGATTTTTTTTAAAAAATCTTTATTTATCTATTTGAAATATAGTTGATTCACAATGTTGTAGTTTTGGGTGTACAGCAGAGTGACTCAGTTATATGTATTAATATATATATATATATATATATTTCAGATTCTTTTTCCTTATAGGTTCTTATAAAATATTGAGTATAGTTTTCTGTGCTATGCAGTAGGTCCTTGTTGGTCAATGTCAAGTAGACATTAATCTTTAATCCTGGGTGTTCATTGGAAGGTCTGATGTTGAAGCTGAAACTCCAATACTTTGGCCATCTCATGCAAAGGGCTGACTCATTGGAAAAGACCCTAATGCTGGGTAGGATTGGGGGCGGGAGGAGAAGGGGACGAAACAGAGGATGAGATGGTTGGATGGTATCACCGACTCGATGGACATGGGTTTGGGTAGACTCCGGGAGTTGGTGTTGGACAGAGAGGCCTGGCGTGCTGCAATTCATGGGGTCGCAAAGAGTCGGACACGACTGAGCGACTGAACTGAATTGAACTGAGAGACACTGGATTTCCTCTTGAAGTAGAAGATTATCAGAAGTACATGTTCTCAAGGCTCAGTTGGCAGAACAAGTGTTGTGTGTGGCACTCTTGATTATGACCCAGAAGTGGTAGGTTGGCTACTTCGTGTCCTCAAAAATAATCTGAAGGCAGAGAGATGTGAGAGTACCCTCTCACAGAGGGAGGGAAGTGTCTTGCCATTAGGGGCAAGGGTGTGTGGACTCCCAAGACAGACCTCATTCCATATGTCCATCACCTGTCCTTTCATCACATAGAGAAACACTTTGTCTGGACCTGCCAAGGTTCCTGATGAGTTGCTGGCCTCGTTCCTAGTCGTCAGGTGCTCAGACAGGGCCTCGTGTTTGGAAGGTTACACAGGGTGATTCATTCTTGGTTCTCTTTTCCTCTAGGTTCTGATCTTCCTGAAGAGGACGCTGAGTAAAGGTGAGCGTGGTTTGAGGGAAATCTTCAGTCAGCAAGATGTCTGCTACACTTGAAAGGAGAGTGGTCTCGTGGCTTTAATACCAGAATTCACCAGCATCAGGTCTACTTTCAGGACAGCTTGGGGGGGCCTGAGACTTCCGAGTACACATCCCATCCCTGAGGGCAGTTGCTCCTCCGTTAAAGTGATAGCTACGGTAATTAAGAAGCCCCTCATTTACTGCACAGGCAGATGGCTGTGTTGGTTTGAGGAAGTGAAGGTCCACGCTCAGGGCCTGCTGGTTGGGTTGGTGAGAACTGAAAGCTAACACGAAGGCTTCGCCTTGCCCTGGGCCCTGGAGTGTTTGCTGGTGGGTTGAGACAGGGGTGGCCACCGTCGTAAACCATTCCTAGCTTCTGATGGACTTGGAGGAGATCCTGTTAAGAATGTGTGAGTCTGGGGGTGCTGATTTCCCATTGAGTCATAGGCTTTAACCTTTCCCCATCTAACTCCTTTCTTCCTGCTTACCAGAGATCCTCTTCCGAGAGCTGGAGGTGCGGCAGATTGCCCTGAGACATCTCATTCACTTCCTTAAGGAGATAGGTGATCAGAAGCTGCTTTTGGACCTCTTTAGGTAAGAACTGGTCGTCTGGTCTGTAAAGTTTGTGAAGTACTTAGTTCAGAGCACTCTGGGCGATACTACAAAGAGAGAGAAGACACTGCCCCTTTTTTCTGGAAATGCTTGTTAAACAAGATACAGTAAGGTGATGGGGGAGTTACCTGGGGGGAGTGGTTAGGACTCGGTGCTTTCATTGCCATGGACCCAGGTTCAGTCCCTGGTTGGGGAGCAGAGATCCCACAAGCCATGTGGCATGACTGAAAAGAGAGAAAGAAAAAAAGAAATGTGATGGGATAACTAATGTTGCACCACAACCTGTAATAAAGTGACCATGTAGCACGTGGTTAAGAAATCAGGCTCCAGAGTCAAGCACCTGTGTTGAATATTATCTCCATCGCTTAATTCATAGCATGACCTTGAACAAGTTCCTCAACCTCTCCAAGCACCAGTTTTCACGTTTGTAAAATGGAAGTAATGTTGCCTACTTCACAGGTCATTATGAAGGTGAAAGGAGTTCATGCGTGTAAAGCGCTCAGCATAATGCTTAGTCTGTGGTATTAATATTTATTAACTATTTTCTTACAAAAGACCGAGACTAAAGATGCCTTTATTACTTGCTCCCGGGTGATGCCAGTGAGAAGTGCAGTGGAAGAGCGGAAGAAGCAAATGCAATTTTCAATCAGGATATCTGAGGAGAACCTCATGGGAGTGATTAGGAATTGAGTGGGCCCTGTGGGACTGGGTCGGGTTCTGATGGGTAGAGGGCAAGAAGCAGGCATGTCTGCTGGGGGCCTGGAGAAGGGGGTGCGCAGTGGGGGCACCCTATCTCATTTCAGTTGTTAGGGACTTTTTCCCACTCTTAGCTTAAAACAGGTATATTATGTTCTTTCTTCAGTGTCAGGGCAGGGGTTGGAGCCTCTGTTTAGGCTGACGTGTGGCCCAAGGTAACTTTATTTACCCAGTGGCTTCTGCACAGTGATGAGCTTTCCTGAAGACTCAAGTGGGGAGAGCAGATCACATGGTCAGGGTCAAGATTAGAGATGGTCAGCCTGGAATTTGTAGAAACCGTGTTCAAGACGAGCTGTTCCCCCAACCCTTTCTTCCCTCCCTCCCTCCCTCCCTCTTTCCTTCCTTCCTTCTGTCCTAACCAACAAGGCTTTTTTTTTAAGCATCACCTCTATGCCAAAGTAGTGATGTTAATTATAGTGGTCCTTGCAGAATTAAAAAGGAATCAGATGACAAAAGTCGTTGTTCTCCAAGGCCTTACCACCTTTGGGGAGAGACAAAATGCATCGTATGCTGTACCTGAAAACAATAGGGCTTCCCTTGGGTCCAGTGGTTAAGAATCCACCTACCAATGCGGGGAACACAGGTTCCATCCCTGGTGTGGGAGGATCCCGTATACCATGGAGCAGCTAAGCCCGTGTGCCACAGCTGCTGAAGCCCTTACACCCAGAGCCTGTACTCCGCACCAGGAGAAGCCACTGCAGTGAGACGCCTGCGCACTGCAGCTAGAGAATAGCCCCCGCTCACCAGAACCGGGCAAAGCCTACCTGCGGCAGTGAAGACCCCTCAAAGCTAAAAATTAAATAAAAAAGAAAGCAACAGAGGAGGATAGTGTAAACAGTCTGTTTCCAAGACACTGACAGAGGAGAGTGTTTTCATCTTTAAAAAACCCAGAAGACTGCTGTGGGCTAAGGTTTCACGGAGGCTCTGAGCCTTTCTGTCAGACCTGTTGATGTTACAGAGTTACTAGCACCCACGATGTCTTCCAATCTGCTCTTGACTCAGCTCGGTAGATGGGGCACGTGTTCTCAAGGGGTTGCTGACGGTAGAGAGTTTGAGAAGAGAAGGGGCTTATCTTGCGTATGGAGGCAGATGAGTTCGGATGATGTTTCTCCTGGAACACTCATCCTGTTTTGTGAGGTTATACTGCCGCGCATCAATAGATAAAAACGCCCTGCTCCCTTCTGCTTCTCCCCAGGTTCCTAGATAGAGCAGAAGAGCTTGCGGTAAGTGTGGCTTCGTTTCAGTTGGGGACCTCTTTAAAAAGTCTAAGCCAAAACCCAGCCCACCACGCTGATTGACTATTTCCTTTCCTTTGGTATTGGTTATATCTGGGAGAGAGGGGCATCTGGGAAGCCTGAGAACAATCCAGATGATGTACTGTTTTGTGTCTCTTTATATGCTCTTTTGATTGGGCTTCTGAATAAATTTTTAAGAAAAATAACTGAAAACTGGCCTGGTCAATTTGGAATTTGTCTCTTAATTTCTAGTTGTTTTTAGTTCTTGATTTGTAGGAGCTTTGGGGTTTTGGCTTCTAATACTAAAGACAATATTGAAAGCCAACAGGGATAAGAAATCAGATACAGGTCATGAAGGAAGATCGGTCAAGCTTCTGGTAGGGCACCCAGTACACATTTTGGCTGAGAGCTCAATGACTAAGCGTTAAAGTTGATTTTGGACAGATTTTACCATTGTAGACGAAACTCTTGTAATATAAGAATGAAGCTGAAATTTTACCAAAAATGTAATTTTCTTATTTAAACTTCAATAATCTATTTTAAAGGTTTGACATTATCGTGTAAGGGTAAGGATTTCTCATTGCCATCAATGTCAGAATTGTTCTTTTAGTCACTGTACCACTCATTGGTGGTGATATATTTTTAAGCTTTGCACACCAGAAGATAATTCAGGAAAATGTTTTTCAGTAACATTTTGTAAAAGGAACTTGTACTTAATACTCAAGGTGTGGGAAAATCTCAAAACCTTTTATCTTAATCTCTTCAAAATGATTAGGAATCTGTAATACTCATTTTGAAAAGCTTTTTTGGTTCAAAACTATAAGGAATTTTCTTCAGATAGCATTCATATAGTTCATTGTTTTGAAGTTTGATTAATCAGTGAAAGAAAATATGTTTTGGGTAACTCATTTTTATCTAAAGCTTTCATATTTTCTTCATATTCTCTGTTCTGTTGGAATTGAAGGTGATTTATCATGCATGCTGTTATATATGAATTTGGAGTTTTCCAACCTTATAAACCTTGAAATTGGCAAACCCGATAGTCTGCTTTTAGTTTATCCTCACAGAATAGGATAATCTCCTAAGAAGAACTTTTTCTTGAAATTAGTGGCTATTGTACTGGATAATGCAGTTAGAGATAATAATTTTGAATCACTCTTCTCCCCCACCCCTCTGCCATCTATTCCCAGAAGAATCTCTGGTAATGAAGAGTTTAGCTTTCAAGCATGAAAAACCTACTGACAGAACTAACTCACCCTTCTGAGGAAAAGAAATAGCTCAAAGTTCTCTGTTTTTTGTAGCTGTCCCATTATCGAGAGCACTTAAACATTCAGGACCCTGAGAAACGAAAAGAATTTCTTAAGACATGCATTGGGTAAGTGGGGGAGAAATGTTTTTCACTATCAATACTGTTATACAGAACAATGAAGAGACTAAAAAAGGGTAGAATGGATAGATGGTTGCAGGGAGAGGCTAACAGTGGGTCATACAAACATGATTAAAGATCATCTCATTCAGTGGTTCCAAAAACTATTCCCCCATAGAGTTTTCACTGATTGGTGACAAGTTGAGAAAAATAAAGACAGTGTAGAGAGCTTTCTCCTAAAGCTAAATTTATTTAATTTGAAAGACTGCATTTTAATCAGAGATCCCCCACACACACACTTTTTGGTAGAAAAATGAGTTTTAAGTTTCTTGTGTGTGTGACCTAATGTATTAAAAGAAAAAATTGGCAACATCTTACTTATATATTGTTTTCAGTGTCGCCAGTGCTTGAAACCCCACAGTCCAAGAACTACTGATTCAGTTCAGCTTTTATCCAGAGTATAAGTCCCTGTGAAAACCAGACCCACATACTGTTCTTCCAGGGGTGGGGCACACATTGCTCTTGGAAGTGGCTTATTTCGTTGTTGGACAACCTTTATTACTGCAAATGCCTCCTTATATTGAGCTGAAACTTGCTTCCCTGTTTATCTTTCAAGACAGGTATAGAGTCCACCCAGTAGACCTTACTTGAGGTTCAGTGGTCACAGTTCTTTCAGTCATTCCTCAAGTGACATGATTGCCAGGTTTCGCATTTAGAAATTTATGTCAGTACAATCCTTACTTTTAACTTTAGCAGCTACTGAGCCAGTATGTCTTATGGCCTCTGGTAAACAAAGAGAGAAGTTAGAATACTGAGGTAACTGGAACCTTTTGCTGTCTTCTTTATTGCTTCTAAAAATTGGCTGTGGGCTCACACTTACCTGGGAGAGTGTAATTGAATTTCAGAATTCTTCTGGAGTGAGTGGAGTAAAGGAATAAGGCAGTACTTCCTGAAGGAAGGTCTGGGAACTAGGCGTTTAAAATCTGGCTTCTATTCCTGGCCTTACCCATTGACTTGCCAAGTGACTTTTAGGCAAGACACTGTTTGTCTGTCAACTTCTTCATGTGGAAGGATATAATGTAGTGTTAAAGATGGGACCCTTGACATCAAGTAGAACTCGTGAGATCTTTGCCAATCTACAGACATACTGCCATGCTCTGTAACTTGAGTTTTACCTTATTACTCTGCATTAAAAAATGGCCAACATGTCAGTGCTCCTGAAAGACAGTTCAGCATTGACATTAGGCAGTGACCGGAACCACCGAGCCTCCCCGGGATGTGGATGATGGGCAGTTGGCTAGGCCCACTCATTGGCTGAGTGACGCGTTCATCAGTCATCGCACTGCCCACAACGAGGGGATTCCGCCTCACTCCTCAGCAGAATCACTAGTGACTATATGTATTTCGTGGACTTGAAGGCTCCCTGTCTAAGTGGCAAAACCTTAAGTATAAAATCCCGGCCAGAGGTCACCTCTATCTCCCACTTTCTCTGCCCTTCAGGGACGCTCTAAAGGGAACTGAGGTCAGAATTGTGAAGCCCCGTGAGCATCTTACACTTAGAGTGGTGGCCTGGACTAGGTGGGCGTGCTTCTTGTTTGAGTAGAGAATGAGGTGCTAACCTTCTTGCCCTCTCTCCCAGTTTGCCATTTTCAGCAGAAGATTCTGCACACATACAAGACCATTACACACTCCTGGAACGGCAGATCATTATCGAGGTTAGAATCCTTGTCTCTGTTCTTCCTGCTTCAGTGCCAAAGCTCTGTACCATTCAGCAGCTAGACTTCCGCTGTGCCCACGTGTGTCATTTCCGGTTACCCTTTCTAAGAGTCTTTCATTTTCTTTCTCTGCATGGTGGCCTTCCCTCCATTGTCTCCAGGCATCTTTTCTTTTCTCAGTTGCTGTTAATCTGGAACTATTTCCTCTTCATCCCAGAGCTCTGTTTCATCACTACTTCTCTGGTCTTCCTCCATCCAACTTAGATCATCATTTTCTGGATCTGAAGCTCCTCGGGCCATCCTCGGCAGTTTCTTTCTTTTTCTCTTCTTCGCCTCTTTTCTAGGGTAGGAAACACATCCGCTCTAGTATTACCGGCTTCTCTCCTGCCTCCACTCCACGGACACCGTTCTTTTTTTTCTCTTGGTTCACTCCACCACAGGCCAACGATCGGCATCTAGAATCAGCGGGACAGACTGAGGTCTTCCGGAAGCACCCGCGCAAAGCGTCCATCCTCAACATGCCGTTGGTGACGACGCTCTTCTACTCCTGCTTCTACCACTACACGGAGGCTGAGGTGCGGGCCACACGTTCTCACTGAACAGGGGCATCCTTCAGAGCCTGTGTTTCAGCGTATTCTGTTTACAGTGGGTGCACATCATTCTTGGCAGTCCACCTAGAAAGCGTTCCAAGAGGAGAAAAGAGGTCTGTAGGGGTTCGCATGGCTTCCAATGAGCTGGCCTGCCCCAGAACACATCTGCCTGACCAGTGCTGGTGCTGTAAGCGTCTCTGGTCAGAGGCCCAGAGTTTCAGATGGATTCCCACGGGGTAGAGAAGAGCAGCAGAGGGTAGTTACCTGTGCATACTTAAAAAAATTGTTTTGAAGAGGTGCAACTTTAATGACCCCATAGGTGGACATGATCGTAACAATCATAGGATTAGCAAAAAATTGGGAAATACTTTATACCTGTTAATCTAGTGCTCTTAAGCTGGATGGTGATGTCCAGTTAGACCTGATAGAGCTTTTCTCTTAAATTAATTTCCAGGTTTAAATGGTTACAGAGTGAAATGTAGACTGTCTAGCTAGCGGACAAGAAAACAGGAGATTGGTGGTATTTGAGAGAGTCAGTAACACCAAGATTCCTTCTCCACTTTCATCCTAGGGGACATTCAGCAGCCCAGTCAACCTGAAGAAGACATTTAAGGTAGATATAAATTCGTCAGTGTTTAGTAAAAGTAGTATCAGAATCACTCTGTGGAGTGGATGTTGCTTTGTAACCCTGTGCAGTAAGTCCCTTGACATTCAGGGTTCAGGGGAGAATGGAGTGAGTCTGTGGGAAATGAGGGAAGCCCTTAACTGAATAGCCTACAGCAGTGCTGGGCCTTGGAGACCTGAGAGGTTTGTGGATTGTAAGGGGCAGAGTCAATACCAGGGAATATTTTTGCCTGTCTTTCCAGAACTCTCAAGCCCCTCCCCTGATGCATTTCTGCTTCTCTTAATTTCCCCGGGCCTCTGCTTTCAGATCCCAGACAAACAGTACGTGCTGACAGCGCTGGCTGCTCGCGCCAAGCTCCGGGCCTGGCATGACGTCGATGCCCTGTTTACCACCAAGGTGGGTGCCCTGGGGCTGTTGGCGCTCCGGTGGAGATGCTGTCTTGCCATCCCACGCCTCCTGGGAGACTCAGGTTCCAGCTACTGGTTGACATTTTTCCTTCAACATTTTATTTTCTAAAATTTCAGACCTAAAGAAAACCGAAAGAATAATTAACAGTCTTCACCTACTTCACGAACTTATTCACTTTTTTGCCACGTTTGCTTTCTCTTGTTCTATATGTGTTTTTCTTTTGCTGAAACATTTGAAAGTAAACTGCAGGCATCACAATACCTTAACTACTTAAGCATTGTCCTCATTTGTAACCATAGTATTATTATTCTCGAGAAATTTAACATTAACATAAGAATATTATCAGGGAGTTCAAGAAGTGGGGGACACATGTATACCTGTGACCGATTCATGTTGATGTATGGCAGAAGCCATCACAATATTATAATTATCCTCTAATTAAAAAAAAAGAATATTGTAATACACATAAATTGATTAGCTCTTTAGAGCTGTTTTTTGTTTGTTTTTGTTTGCTGTCCAGATCGTCAGGGATCTTGCATTCCATTCGGTTGTCATGTCTCCGTTGGTTTGCAGTTTAAATATCCATTTTTCCATTATGGGTTTGACAAGTTTTTGTTTTCTTCCTTTGTTAGTTAATTAGAAACACTAACTATGAAAGCAGTACATGGCTGTGTCAAAATCAAACCCGCTGTGAAGTGAGAGGGTAAAAAGTGAAGTTCTCTTCAACTGTCCACCTCCTTTCTCAGTCCCTTCCTCAAGGCAAGCACTGTGAGAAGTTTGACTCGTAGCTTTCCAGACCTTTCCTCATGAATTTACAAATAAACATTTATATAAATATAAAGATGTAAAGGGTAGGATTAGTCTACCCAGAGAATTTCATACTATCAATGCAAGTATTGTTAAGGAAATTGCCTATTTCATTTAGCTGTATTTCAGACTTTTCTGCATTTGTGCCTATTCAAGCTAAGAACTTATAATACCTCTGACTCTTTTCCACCCTCCTGAGTTCCTTGACTTTTCTGAAACTCATCTCTCTTCATTTCTCTTTCCCCCACCTCCCATTCATCCACTCTCACCTCCATGTTATGCTAGTCCTACCACAAAACATAGACTAGCCCAGAGTGTGTTAAATTTGTCTGACCTGCCCACGCCCACCCCGTCTTCCTTTTTCAGAACTGGCTGGGCTACACCAAGAAGAGAGCACCCATTGGCTTCCATCGGGTTGTGGAAATTTTGCACAAGAACAGTGCCCCTGTCCAGGTAATGGCTCCCAGAGAGAGTCGGGTACAGGGCCTTCTAGGAGACCTGACTTTCAGCCTCTTACTGCTCAGCAATGGGAAACTTGACCTCTCTGGTCTTATCTTAAAGGCAACATAATGGCTGTACTGCACCTTGACCTAGAAAAGGGCAGGGAAGGAAGTTCTGCTCAGCCTTTAGAAGTATGATCCCAGACCACCCCCTCTGAGGAGTGTCCACTGTTCAGCCAGAGGGAGACACACTACTCAAATGATACAGGAGAACTTAACGAGAAAGGCCATCAAGGAACAGGGGGTGCAGCATGGGGTCAGACCCAGGGCACACCTGTTGCTGGCACAGGGATCTGGCTCCAAGATGAGGAGGAGTGGGCCCTTCCCTTCCTTCCCGGGAGAACGTGGATTACTGCAGAAAGTCTGCCTCATTGCCCATTGCAGGCCTAGTCCTGTGGTTCGTGATGGGAATTGTAGATAGCAGGCACTGACTCTTTGCTTTCTTCAGGATTTTTTCCCTACCTTTCAGAGCTCTGGGTTTAATACGGCTGGGAATCATTAATCAGAAGTACTTGTTTTCACAGATATTACAGGAATATGTCAATCTGGTGGAAGATGTGGACACAAAGTTGAACTTAGCCACCAAGTTCAAGTGTCATGATGTCGTCATTGATGTGAGTCCCTCAGAAATGAGAGCCCTGACTTAGACCTCAGTGGACAGTGGGAGGCTTCAGTCTCAGGTCCTAGAGCCTGAAGTGCTAATGTCAGTTTCCACTCGGTGCGTAGCGTGGTCTGGCAAGAGTTAGTTTGGAGACCAGCTCTCCTATACGATTTGCCCAGTCCTCTGACTGGGTTCTCTCTGCTTTTATAAATTTGTTGCACTCAGAGAATTCATAGAACTAAATCGAGCCATGTAACCTCTGCAGACGTCTCTTCAGTGTGAAGTTCAGAGGGTGCACTGTCATCCCACCGCAGCTCCCTGGCTTCTCTCAGAACCTCGGCTCAGAGTGGGAGAGACAGAAGGAAAGAGGCCCTTCTAGAGAGGGCTGACCGGAGGTTTTTACTGTCATCTCTTTTGGTGACAGACTTGCCGGGACCTGAAGGATCGTCAGCAGTTGCTCGCGTACCGGAGCAAGGTGGATAAAGGCTCTGCCGAGGAGGAGAAGATTGATGCCCTCCTCAACAGCTCGGTGAGTGGCCGCGGCTTGCCCTCCACCGGGCTCAGGAGACAGTTCTCAGAGGAGCGTCGAGCACATACTCCCAAGGCCTGGATGGGATTGCTGTCGGCCCAGCCTGTGGATGTCTTCTTGATAAGGGTCTCCTATGGGCCTACAGGGCAGAAGCTCTGGTTAGGACGGCAGAAGTCACTCCTGAGACGTGTGATGACTCAGGGTGGTCTGGGGACCAGGGCTGACACTGGTTGTGGTGCATTGATCGTTGTTAAACTTACCAGGTAAGAAGGACTAACCACTGGAAGTTAGAAACAAAGGTTAAAGAATCAGAATATTCAAACTGGAGCGTTTTTCTGGGGCTGGATGTGACCTCCCTATTGGAAGAGAGAAGTAGGTGAAGTAGATTTTAGCTACTTTTTTTTTTTTCAATTAATTAATTCATTTTAATTGGAGGATAATTACTTTACAACATGGTGATGGTTTTTGCCATACATCAACATGAATCGGCCACAGGTGTACATGTGTCCCCTGATTTTTAGCTCCTCGGGGAACACAGCTGCCTCCTCTCTCATAGCATGGAATTGCTGAGCTTATTGTTAACGTGGAGCTTTGGTCCCAGTTAGGTGTTTTGGAATCTACCCCAAGCTGAAGCTAGTCAATCTTTGAGTCTCTGTCCTGAGGCGGACAGAAGCAGATAAGCGCCCTAAATCAGGCCTGTAAGGTACAGAATAGGTGTTTAATCCGTCTCTGAATAAATGAACTCCTCTCCCCCACGTTAATTTTTTTTTCTCAGCCTGCCGGCTCCATCCGTCTTTTCCTTACATTACCTACCAGGGGTCCTTGTTTTATTGAATTCTGTCTGCCCATCTGTAGGGATCCGTGAAAACTGATCATTGTTTTTTCCCCCAGCAAATTCGATGGAAGAATTAAGTGGCATCAGCTCCCTTGCAGCCTGCCTCATTTCTTCCTTTCCTGCCTGTGAAAGTAGAGAGTGCTCTTCTTGGGAGAGTTACAGCATCACATCCCTTGGGCCCATCGTCAGCAGGCAGTGCCTGCTACCCGTGGGACAGAGACCAGCGTGTGGGCACCGACAGCCTCAGACCGGTCTTCTGTCCAGGGACTGCCACCGCAGGGCCAAGATCTAAAGCTTTGCCTCACGAGAGAGACTCTTCACCTGGTGCTCACATGAAGGTGGGAATTAATTTCTAGATTGGGCCCATATTGGGCAAGATGGCTCTTGGTCCGCAGAAAGTGACTGCTCCAGAAAGGAGGTCTCCTAGACCGAGAGGTACAGATGTCATCGGCGGCCACTCCACTCCCCTCTGTTCATTGTAACCTTGGACTTGGTGCTGGACACTGGCATCTGCTCTGCAGGAGGTCAGCACAGAACCAGGATGGCTGTCTCCCCAGTTGGGAGGGCCGCCCGCCTTGCCACACCTGTTGGAGGCACCCTCATCCCGGACTGTACAGAGTCTGCCACCTCATGGCAGAGCCGGCCCGCCCCCCTCTGCTGCCTGGTCTTCCCTTTACAGACAAACTGTGGTTCCTCTCTCCCTGCACCCCGGGGAGCCTGGTGCGGGAGATGAGGGCACCCTCCTTCCCGTTCCTCCTCCTCCCACCCAGGCCCCCCACCTTCCATGAGTCAGCAGGGCTGGGGCGCGCTCTCCCTTTCTGCACACACGTCCTCATGTCACTAGGAGCTTCCGCAAGTTTCACCGAGGCTGACCTCAGCAGCATTTCTGGGAGGCTACAAGAGGGAGGTTTTGGTTTCATGGTCGGTTTTTGAGAGGATACTCTGTAATGCCTGTGTCTTGTATTCCTGTACCAACGTGAGCCTTTCTTCTCTGTAACTGACCTGGGTTTCCCAGACACGCCTAAACGCCTAATAAAGCCATTTCTTCCTTGGCGCCTTCTCTTTCCCTCCCGGTTATTTTGTGCAGAACCATGAAATCATTGCCCTGTCTCTTGGGACCGCTATAACCCTGCCTGGGTGACTGCATATATCGGCCTGTTAACACCTCAGGTTATGGAGTAACAGTGCTTATGGCAAAGTAGGGCCATGTGCTTAACAGAGGGAACGCGGCTGAAGACCCAGCCTCTTGTCCCAGCTCTGCCACTGACAAGCTGTGTGGTGCTGGGCGAGTCCCTTTCTTTCCGGCCTCATTGTCTTCATCTGTGAGAGGAAGGCACGATTCTCTCAGGGCTTGTGGAAGTCTGTGCTCCCCACTCTGTGGGGAGTGGGGGAATTGGTAGGGGGAAAAGACGACGCTGATACAGAGACAGCAGGCTTTCAGGCAACGTGGTGCTCCCCAGGGGGCAGTTTTGCCCCCCGGGAGACGTATGTCAGCATCTGGAGACACTTCTTGCTGCCGCAACTGGAGGGAGCCACTGGCGTCTAGTGGATAGAGGCCAGGGATGCCACTGAGGAGCCTGCAGGGCACAAGCAGCTCCTTACAGCACAGAATTAACCTGCCCCCAAAGTCAGCAGTGCCAATGAGGAGGAAGCCTGCTCTTGGGATCAGACTCCATCTTGGGGCCCTCCACTTTGCATCTGCTTCTTCACGTTGCATTTCCAGGTAACCTCATGTTTGGTGCCCTTCCTGATCAACCCACTTTTTAAAAAAATTTTACTTATTTCTTATTTTTGGCCTTGCTGGGTCTTCATTGCTGCAAGGGGGCTTTCTGTAGTAGTGGCAAGCGGGGGCTACTCGAGTTGTGGTGCATGAACTTCTCGTGGCGGTGGCTTTTCTCTGTTGCAGAGCACAGGCTCTAGGGCATGCAGTCGTGGTGCATCGGCCTAGGTGCCCCATGGTATGTGGGATCTTCCTGGACCAGGGGATGAACCTGTGTCCCCTGCATTGGCAGGTGGATTCTTAACCACTGGACCACCAGGGAAGTCCCCCAACCCTCTGCTGTTGAAGAAAGTGAAGCAAAAGTGAAAGTCACTCAGTCGTGTCTGACTCTTTGCGACCCCATGGAATTCTCCAGGCCAGAATACTGGAGTGGGTAGCCATTCCCCTTTCCAGGGGATCTTTCCAACCCAGGGATCTAACCCAGGTCTCCCACATTGCAGGCAGATTCTTTACCAGCTGAGCCACCAGGGAAGCCCAAGAAGACTGGAGTGGGTAGTCTATCCCATCTCCAGCGGATCTTTCCTACCCAGGAATCGAACCGGGGTCTCCTACATTGCAGGCAGATTCTTTTCCAACTGAGCTCTCAGGGAAGCCCTGCTGTTGAAGAAATGGAAGTTTAATTTGCTAAATTGTGCTGAAAGGAATTCCCTGGCGGTCCAGCGGTTAGGAATGCACACTTTCAGTGCCGAGATCCCAGGTTCAATACTTGGTTGGGGAACAAAGATCCCGCAGGCTGTGAGGTACAGCAAAAAACAACAACAAAAATCATGCTGAAGTTATTGGCTGATCTTCAAACAGACACTGGTAACTTAACTAGCATATGAGGACTCATTCAGAGAGGCAGAACCTCTAGGAGTATATAGTCCACCTGTCTGTCTAATCTCCACGTGGAATTCATTACATGGTCTTGACCTTGCTCAAGTAATGGCAGCTGGTTAAAGAGTCTGAAAGGTTGTCTTGTCTGGGGTTACAGCTGGCAATCCGAAGGGCAGGTGATGTGGAAGGGAAGGTGGATAAAAAGGGAGGGAGGAGGAGCCAGAGCCCATGCATGGACTGAAACCCCTGCCAGTTCTCACCCCCTCCAACCTGATGAAGTGGGTGAACTGCAGGGGCAGCTCGCTGGTGACCTTTGTCATGCAGCTGAACACACGTGTGGCCCAGGAGTGTGAGAAGTGGCAGGAGGATCTGGGGAAGGTATAGCAGTCCCCCTAGGGACAGCGCCACCCCCAGCCTCGTCCACCTTCAGTCCTGCAGGGAAAGCTCTCTGGTGGCACACCCTAACTGGAAACACACACAGGGCGAAGGATACCAGAAAATGTAGTTCTGCCTAGCCACCTGCATGGGTTACAAAGCCACAACCAGCAGATCCCCGTTTTCAAGAACGTGTGAGTAAAGGATGGATCTCGAATCCAATGCTGGTACAAATCAACCCGTGCCTTGTGCTGAGCTGGGAGGTTTTGAGCTTCTCTTCCCTTTGGATCAGGAAACATCACTTATGACATTCAAGTGGCTCACCCAATGTTATGGTGGCTCAGCGGTAAAGAATCTGCCTGCAGGGTAGGAGCCACAGGAGATGTGGGTTTGATCCCTGGGTCAGGGAAGATCCACTGGAGGAGGGCATGGCAACCCACTCCAGTATTCTTGCCTGCTGCTGCTGCTAAGTCGCTTCAGTCATGTCTGACTCTGTGCGACCCCATAGACGGCAGCCCTCCAGGCTCCCCCGTCCTTGGGATTCTCCAGGCAAGAATACTGGAGTGGGTTGCCATTTCCTTCTCCAATGCATGCATGCATGCTAAGTCGCTTCAGTCGTGCTCAACTCTATCTGACCCCATGGACAGCAGCCCACCAGGCTCCTTCATCCACAGGATTCTCCAGGCAAGAACACTGGAGTTGGTTGCCATTTCCTTCTCCTGTATTCTTGCCTAAAGAATCCTATGGACAGAGGAGCTTGGTGGGCTACAGTCCATGGGGTTGCAAAGAGTCAGACACAATTGAAGCGGCTTAGCACTCACCACAACCCACTGTTATGGTCTAAGGAAGGATTTCTTAGACTTGAGACCTTGTTTGCTCTTCACCTCAAGTGCTGGAGACTTTGCTTTTAAAGAGATTAAGAGCAAAGTGACCTAAGAGCCCTCCTAGAAAAGGGATTAGAGAAGCCAGATATTAAAGGTTGAATTTTGTATGATTCCATTCATGTGAAATCAAGCCTGAATATTCATTGGAAGGGCTGGTGCTGAAGCTGAAGCTCCAATACTTTGACCTCCTGATGTGAAGAGCTGACTCATTGGAAAAGACCCTGATGCTGGGAAAGATTGAAGGCAAAAGGAGAAGGGGGCAACAGAGGATGGGATGGTTGGGTGGCATCACTGACTCAATGGACGTGAGTTTAAATGAGCAAACTCCTGGAGATGGTGAAGGACAGGGAAGCCTGGCGTGCTGCGGTCCATGGGGTCGCAAAGAGTCAGACACGACTTAGCGACTGAACAACAACAACTGTTCATGTGAAATAGCCAGAAAAGGTAATTCCATAGAGACAAGAAACAGATGTGTTGCTGCCTAGGGCTGAGGGGGTGGGTGTGGGGTGGGAAAGGGGAGTAACTGCTTCATAAGTGTCAGGTTTCCTTTGGAGCGGGATGAGAATGTCTTGGAACTAGAGGTAGTTGGTGAGCAACACTGAATATATCGAATTGTTCACTTTTAAATGGCTGTTTTGTGGATTTCACCTCAATAAAATTTTCTCACGGTTATCATTTTTGTGTGTGTGGTGAGAACACTCAAGATCGACTCTTGGCAAATTTAAAGTAGACAATGCTGTATCGTTACCTATAGTCACCATGATGTACATCGGATCCCCAAAATTTATTGTATCTATTGTTTATTATTTTATTTATTATTATTTACACATTGATTTCTTGAACACAAAAAGGAGGGGCTTGAAAAGTTAACTCCTGAGTAATGCTAAGATTTGAACAATATTGGAGTGTGCAAAAAAAGAAAAATCTAGAAGTCCAGAACCTTCTGTTGGGAAAAGGAGGATCCCAGACTGCCCTGATGTAGTACTCCAAGAAGTAGTGAAGGAATTCATGCCCTCATGGGGTAGATCTGGAAAACCTCTAGGTGGGGCTGGCCCCTTTAAGACTCCAAGACTGAAGTAACCTGGTAGCTAAGGAGTCATAATGACAACTTTCATGGGTAATCCTCCCTGAAAATGTAGTTCTTACCTTCCAGGACAAGACATACTGAGGATCAGAGCCATCTTTTCCTCAGTTTGGTTGGTGAGAGATACACAAAGAGGGGCTGATACATCTCTGGCTTCATTTTCTAAAATCTAGATATCCCTGCTCTAGATAGAAGATCATGGTATTTAGTTTGGGTTCTTTTCTACCCTGTGGGAAAAGAGAGTTTGGGGAAAGGGGTAAATTTCTGTGAAATGTAGTCTAAGCATCCAGTCCTATTTCTAAGAGAATGGAAGGGAAAAACGTCCTGGCCCAAGACCGCCTGTGAAACCCATTGCTCATGGAAATACAGGTGCTGAAAAATGTGCCCGGAGCCTACGTGGATCTTGTCCAGGTTTTTCATGAATCCAGTATTCTTGATTCATGGGTGTAGGCTCAATAGTCGCTCAGTCCAACTCTTCATGACCCTATGGGCTGTAGCCCACCAGGCTCCTCTGTTCATGTGGTTTTCCTGGCAAGAATACTGGAGTGGGTTGCCATTTCCTCCTCCAGGGGATCTTCCTGACCCAGGGATTGAACCTGCGTCTCCTGGATCTCCTGCATTGGAGGCCGATTCTTTACTGCTTTGCCACCGAGAAAGCCAGATTCATGGGTAGTCAGTGCTTAGGAATCCTCCAGGACTCATACTCAGAGAAGTGGATGGGAGCTGCCAGTTTGGAACTGGGAGGGGAGGTGCTGAAACCACCATCAGGAGAACCTGGGACTTGGGCACACGCCCCACTCTTTCTTGGGGGACAGGGGATCGAAATGATTGGCATCTGTCACTGCAGTAGATGCTGGCTTGGAGATGGACCTGCTAGAGGATCTTGAGACCCTGAAGTTTGAGTCTGGGATTCACGAGGAAGACCACAGCTGGCTGTATTTGCTGGGCCGTTCTCATGGCCTGATGACCAAGGCCTGCGCCCACGCAACCTTCTTCTGCAAGCTACTCCAAAATTTGAGGTATGCTGGGTCTCCAGGGTCAGGTAGATGGGGAAGAATCTCACCGCAGAGAATCCAGATGACTTAAACTTTTTATATTGGAGAATAACTTTGGCAGGGGGAGTGTCTTCCTACCTTGTGTAACTACACTGAAGTGCTCCTGGTCTGAAAGCACTGGGCAGATGCACCCCAGGGTACCTTGGCTGTGGTTATGTAATGTGGCATGGATTAATGGTGATTTCCTTTTGGTGAGTAGACTGATTAAATCATCCATTAACCCATTCATTCATTCACTCTCTCATCAGGACAACCAGCTTGTCTTCCACAGCTACTAATGACTGGCCATTCCACGTCTATTGGCTGAAAATGGGGGTCATTTTTTTTTCTTTTCGGGCTAACAGTGGAATGCCTCCTCACAAGAAAGCTTCCAGGGACTTAGGGGTCCCTATGGCCAGATGACTTGCCTGGAAACAGGAATACTGATTTCAAAGAAGCTCTCAGTTCAGTCCTGGCTTCTTGACACTCAAATAAGAGGCATGTGAGAGCCAAGCACCTAGGACTAAGGCTCTCGGCTCCTGTAACTCTAGGTCACTCTTGGAGCATTTGTTGCCTCCCCAGCCCCCATCCCTCAGTCTACTTCTCAGTTTACTGTCCTTTGACATCAGATTAACTCCAAGATGGGGGGGCACCACATCCCAATCAAGCATATTAAAGGTACAGCACATACCTGAGGAGGCAGACGACTCAAGCAGTTTGCTGACTGGCTGACGGATAGGGAAGCATAAACCTGTGGGCTGCCTCCAACGACGTGTGATGAGAAACCAACATGGGAAACTTCCAGGAGGCATCTTCTATTTGGAAGGATCAGGCACAGTGGGAAAACGCTCTCCTTTTAACCAAAAGAGAAGCCTCACATAGAATGTGGCTTGTCATGCTTAGATGGAAACTCCAGAGCATGAAGACTCCAGTTTTCACAGAAATACAGAACAACTATAAGTGAAGTGAAGGTCGCTCAGTCATGTCTGACTCTTTGTGACCCCATGGACTACACAGTCCATAGAATTCTCCAGGCCAGAATACTGGAGTGGGTAGACTTTCCCTTCTCCAGGGGATCTTCCCAACCCAGGGATCGAACCCAGGTCTCCTGCATTGCAGGTGGATTCTTCAATGCAAGAGGGAAGGCTATCAGGGAAGCCCCACAAATATCAGATCACCCTATAACAACATAAAATGATGCCTTATGTATTCAGGAGTCAGACCTTGTTCATCTTGGGCCAAGGAAACACATCCAGAACCAACAGTTAGTGAATCTCCAGAAAGAGTGGCTTCAAATCCTTGATCCTCCCCTTCTCAGGTCTGTTTTCCCTTATAAACCATTTTCTTTGATAAATCGTCACATTTGGAGAAAAAGCTAAGTTATGTGGTTTCCTGGGTGTGTGCAGAACTGAAGTAGCAAACTCGGAAGAGAAGGTGTATAGTAGGAGAGGGGGTGCACTTGTCCTGGCAGAGATGGAAATGGACCGCTGTCTACACAGAAAACAGTGGAAGGACTGGCTCCCTGTGTTCTGGGATAAGGTATGATGGTAGCTGTTCACAGTGATGGTCCTGTGGCAAACAGTTAAACAGTCAGTCCTTATGTTTAAGAAGGCAGGGAAATGCACAATACATGTAACCAAAAAAGAGTTCATTTAAGGTTTTAAACAAGCTCTGATCTTTTGAAAGGGGTATGCTTTACTGTTTGGAAAATTCACTCTGGAGGAACATTTCATTCCATCCAGAGAAGCTGGGTCATTGTTGTTGTTTAGTTGCTAAGTCGTGTCCGACTCTTTGCAACCCCATGGATTGTAGTCTGCCAGGCTCCTCTGTCCATGGGATTTCCCAGGCAAGAATATGGGAGTGGGTTGCCATTTCCTTCCCCAGGGAATGTTCCCAACCCAGTGATCAAACCTGTATCTCCTGCATTGGCAGGTGGATTCTTTACCGACTTAGCCACCAGGGAAGCCTGATCCTGGGTTAGTGGCACATAGTTGGAAGGCTTCTCTCTGAAGAACTTAAGGTGGCACAGCAGGCTGCATTTGAGGAAGTTAAAGCAGAGAACATCAGAGATTGACAATCAAGAAGGGCTAAGGGCGTGCGTGTCTTTTTTTTTTTAATTAATTAATTAATTAAAATTGGAGAATAATTACTTTATAATATTATGGTGCTTTTTGCCATACATTGACATGAATCTGCCACAGGTACACATGTGTCCCCCCATCCTGAACCCCCCTTCCACCTCTCTCCCCACCCCATCCTTCTGGGTTGTCCCAGAGTACTGGCTTTGAGTGCCCTGCTTCATGCATCAAATTTGCACTGGTCATCTATTTTAACTATGGTAATATACATGTTTCAATGCTAGTCTCTCAAATCATCCCACCCTTGCCTTTTCCCACAGAGTCCAAAAGTCTGTTCTTTACATCTGTGTCTCTTTTGCTGCCTTGCATGTAGGATCCTTGTTACCATCTTTCTAAATTCCATATATATGTGTGTGTGTGTGTGTGTGTGTGTGTGTGTGTTAATATACTGTATTGGTGTTTCTCTTTCTGACTTACTTCACTCTGTATGATAGGCTCCAGTTTCACCCACCTCATTAAAACTGACTCAAATGTATTCTTTCTCATAGATGAGTAATATTCTATTGTGTGTATGTACCACAACTTCCTTATCCATTCATCTGCCAGTGGACATCTAGGTTGCTTCCATGTCCTAGCTATTGGAAACAGTGCCGCAATGAACGTTGGGGTACACGTGTCTCTTTAAAAACGATGGTTAGATGCCACGAAGTAGGTGGCAATGCCTTAACCGTATGCATGTTGTCAGGCCCAAGAGCCTCTTCCATCCTTGTCAAGGGGAATGCTAACTTTCTCTCATTTCATACAACACACGTGTGTGTCTTAATATTTGTGTGTGTCCGTGTTCATTCTCCAGAGAATCGTTCTCCAGAAAATTAGTAACGGAGAAGCAAACGTCTAAATGTAGCTTGACTGGGTTGCGTGAAGAAACTCAGGGTGACGACCCGTTAAAAGTGGGCATCATCGGAGGTGGCCACCTTGGGAAGCAGCTGGCACACACCCTGCTCCAGCTCGTCCCCATCCCTGCTGAGAATCTGCGGATCTCCACTCGGAGGCCAGAGACCCTGGGTGAGGAGCACTGGGCAGTAGAAAGGGGGCTTGGGCATGCTCTTCAGGTGGTGATGAAGCCGTTTGGAAAGAGCCCCTCGAAAGAGGAATCCTTGCATACAGCTGGCCAAGTTCTCAGCTTGCTAGCCCTGAGAAAAGCTGGAAAGTTTTTTTTTTTAATTTCAATACTTTATTTGGCTGCACTGGGTCTTAGCTGTGGCACTTGGGATCTTTAATCTTCACTGTGGCATTCAGGATCTTTTTTCAGTCTCGGCATGTGGGGTCTAGTTCCCCAACCAGGGGTGGAGCCTGGGCCCCCTGCATTGGGAGCACAGTCTTAGCCTCTGGACCACCAGGGAAGTCCCAGAAAGACTTTTTTTTTTTTTAACTTGTTCCTTAAAGCGCTTTTCTTTTCCACCTAAATATTTATATCCATCTCTCCTCCTTGCACCCTGTGGCCAGGTATCTTTTGGGTCTTTGATACAGAGAAGCTTTCCAAACAGAATTCAAATCTTCTAACTGGACCAGTTAGAGCCCGAGTGGTGTTTACCACTTCCAAACATTTGGCCTTATTTTTCAAAAATACCGTTTACCGGGGACTTCTCTGGCTCTCCAATGGTCAAGACTCCATGCTTCTACTGCCGGGAGCACAGATTCGATCCCTGGTTGGGGAACTAAGATCCTGCAGGCCGTGTGGTGGAGTCAAAAAAATAATAATACCATGTACTGAAAAAAGTTTTTAAATGTTTTGCAGTGATTCCATTTATTAACCTCTGGTGTTAGAAATCAGAACAGTGATTGCTTCTGAGGGGATTGAGAAGAGGCCCTAGGGAACTTTCTGGGCAGATGTAAACATTCTGTTTCTTGAAAAAGGTGCAAGTTCCATGGGTGTCTGCATTTGTTAAAAAGAATCAAACTATTTACTTCAGATCTGTGTGATGCACTGTGTGCAAATTATATTTCAATAATTTAAAAAATGTAAAATAATACATGTGCGTTACAAAAAATTTAGAAAATTACTCTATAGGGAAGTAAATAATAACTACCTATAATCTCCTTATGAGGGTTATCATTTCTTTTCCATTTTTTTCTTCTGATTATATCAGATTATACCAGTAACTAATACTATGCAAAGCTTTTTGTGTCCTGCTGTTTACAAACAGTTAATGGATCATGTGCGTATTATTTGACATTCTTCAAAATCATGATTTTAAGGTTACATAGTATTCCTAAGTATGACTTATGGTAATTTATGTAACTGTGCCTTACTTAGTAGGACTTCCTGATTCATAATTTTTTTAAAAAATTGCTAGGTCAAAGAACAGGTACAGCCTTATTGAGATACACTTTGTATATAATAAACTGCACATTTTGAAAGTGTGCAGTTTGAGGGACTTCCCTGCTGTTTCAGTGGCTGAGACTCCATGCTCCCAAGGCAAGGGGCCTGGGTTCTATCCCTGGTCAGGGAATCAGACCCCACATGCCGCAACTAAAGATCCCACGTGTCGCAACTAAGACCTGGCACAGGCAAATAAATAAATATTAAAAAAAATTTTTTAAGTGTACAGTCTGATGTTTTGACACCTGTATGCTCCTATGAAAACATCGACACAGGCAAGTTACGAACCTCTCCACCTCCCTGCAGGTCCCACTCAGGAAACCACTGATCTGATTTCTGTCACTACCAATCAGTTTACATTCTGTAGAATTTTGTACAAATGGAATCATACAATTTGTACTTTTTCTTTGCTCTAAATTAGTTTTAATTATTTTTTAATTGAAGTATAGTTGACTTACAAGGTGTTGGTTTCAGATGTACAATAAAGTGATTTGGTTAAACATACATATAAGTATATATGTTCTTTTTCAGATTCTTTTCCCACATAGGTGATTACAAAATATTGAGTGTAATTCTCTGTGCTATACAGTAGGTTCTTTTTTTTTTTTAATTTTATGTATTTATTTTATGGCTGTGTTGGGTCTTTGCTGCTGTGAGGGTTTTTCTCCAGCTGCAGCGAGTGGGGGCTACTCCCTAGCTGCAGTGTGTGGGCTAGCTCATTGCGGTGGCTTCTCTTGTTGCAGAGTACGAACATTTGGCTGTGTGGGCTTCAGTAGTTCAGGCTCCCAGGCTTGAAGAGCACAGGCTCAATAGTTGTGGCTCAAGGGCTTAGCTGCTCCGTGGCATTTGGGATCCTCCCGGACCAGGGATCGAATTCGTGTCTCCTGCGTTGGCAGATGGATTCTTTACCACTGAGCCACCTGGGAAACCCCTCAGGTCACCTAAGTACAATCAAATGATTAACTATCAAGGAGTGGTTTTAGCAAGGACATGAATTATTATGTTTCTCTCTGTGCTTATAAATATCTTCTTGACATGAAATTGAGTACACTTTACTGAAACTACAAGCGGAGTTTCCCAGATTACTCCTGGCCTCTGCCCTCTTGCACTCTGTCAGTCTTTCCCACCAATTCAAGCCAGTTAAGCTGTTTAACTTTGTCCCAGTCACGCAATTCTGATTTTTAGAGAGCATGTTTTATTTTGCTTTGGTTGCTTGTCTTCACCCGATCAGAGATCAAACCTGTGCCCCTGCAATGGAAGCCCAGAGTCCTAACTGCTGGACTGCCGGTAAATTCCCAGTCGCGTGATTCTCAAACTTCAGTTTTCACCTCTATAATATAGGGATATCTGGTTTATAGGGATATAACCCTATAATGTAGGGATAATACTGGCCTCTGCCTCATAAGGTTCTTGTGAGGATTCCCCATTGGCGGTTTAGTCACTAAGTCGTCTCTGACTCTTTATGACCCCATGGACTATACCTCTCAGGCTCCTCTGTCCTTGGGATTTCCCAGGCAAGAATACTGGAGTGGGTTGCCATTTCCTCCTCCAGTGGATCTTCCCAACCCAGAGATCAAAACCGAGTCTCCTACACTGCAGGTGATTCCTTACCAACTGAGCCATCAGGGAAGCCAAGGGTTCCCTCGATAATGTGTCTAAAGTACTTCGTACACCACCTGGTATATGGTAAAGTCAGTAAACTGGAGCAGAAGGCTTCGTTCAGACTTTCCTCTAAAAAAAAAAAAAAATCTGACAAATTCTCGCGTTTGGTCTAAACATGAGGTCAGGATGAATTATCTAACAGTCTTGAGCACAGCTGTGGTGGCATCAGCTGTCATACTCGTGGGGCCAGGGCTTTGCTGTGTGGCTTTTAGAAGCCATAAGGGAATTTCTTCTGATTTACGTGGTGACAAGTGTGCGTGTGTGCTAAGTCACTTCAGTTGTATCCAACTGTTTGAGACCCTTTGGACCATAGCCTGCCAGGCTCCTCTGTCCATGGCATTCTCCACGCAAGAATACTGGAGTGGGTTGCCATACCCTCCTCCAGGGAATCTTCCCAACCCAGGGATCGAACTGGTATCTCTTATGTCTCCTGCACTGACAGGCAGGTTCTTTACCACTAGTGCCACCTAGGAAGCCACACGTGGTGATAAGACTTGAGATAAAATAGTTGCCACCCTGTCCCCAAACTTGGGAGCTTCTCTAGTGGCTCAATTGGTAAAGAATCTGCCTGCAATGCATAAGACCCAGGTTCAGTCCCTGGATTGGGACGATCCCTTGGAGGAGGAAATGGCAATCCACTCCAGTACTCTTGCCTGGAGAATTCCATGGACAGAGGAGCCAGGCAGGCTACACTCCATGAGATCTCAAAGAGTCAGACAGGACTGCGATTTCACTTTCCCCAAAGTTGATGTTGAGTCCGAAGTCTTCTGTATTGTGATCTATCTGACTTTTATTCCCTCCCAGATGAATTCAAGAAACTGGGAATCCAGTGCTTTTACCAGAACGCTTCTCTGGTGGGATGGGCCAATGTGGTATTCCTCTGCTGCCTGCCATCTCAGCTGCCTAACATCTGCGTAGAAATTCATACCCAGCTTGGGAAAGACTGCATTGTGTACAGCTTTGTCTCTGCCATCCCAATATCCAGGTATCTTGTTAGGGTGAGCACAGGACTGGCAGGACCTCTCTGTCACCTCATGTCCACTTCTGCCCCTACCTCTCGGAGCTGACCATTCCCAGTCATAAGGTGGAAGCATCTTCATCGGCAGCAGGGTCCAAGCCAGCCTTTGAAATTGTGTCTTCCCCATTTTTCCACCAACAGCACTTGTGGGTGGGACATTTTCTTTGATGTGCAAATGTTTAGAGCAGAAACAGAGCATTGCTTCCACCTACTTGGGGCTTCCCTTGTGACTCAGCTGGTAAAGAATCCGCTTGCAATGCAGCAGACCTGGGTTCAGTCCCTGGGTTGGGAAGATCCCCTGGAGAAGGAAAAGGCCACCCACTCCAGGATTCTGGCCTGGAGAATTCCATGGACTGTATAGTCCATAGGGTCGCAAAGAGTCGGACATGACTGAGCGACTTTCACTTTCAACTACTTGAAGTTGACTCGTATTACCTTGTATCTGGATCAGCAGCATGAAGATTGATGGAGAGCATATGTCAGATATCCTTTTGGTATGTCTAGTGCTGGGCCAAGTGCCTGGCTCATGGTAGCTTCCAATAAGTGTATCTGAGGGGGATGGGTGAACCGTTCAGCTAAGAGGTTGTGCCCCCGGGGCTGACCCACACCTGCATTTGCCTCTGAGCTGTGCTGGGCAGCAGACTGTGCGGCTGGGGCTGGATGTGCACTCCGTGGATCACGTGCTGGTTCATTCCAGTCCTGGCTCTACACTCCCTGCCGTGGTGGCTTTACTTTCAGGTTGAAACTCCTACTGAATCATACTAACATCTTGCGGCCCCAGTATCAGTGTGCTGAAGATCTTGCCCACATCTGGGGGGCCAATAAGGAGATCACTGCTGCTCTCCAAGACCCCGTGATTCTTCAGGCCACCTGCCCCTACAGCCCTGCCGGTAAGGGCTCAACATATTTTTGGCACTTTTGAAAATTACCTTCCTCTTGACCTGTTGCTGTCTTATTAAATCCCAGTGTGGTTGTGCTGAGGGTGTGTGGAGGGGGGGAAGAACACGCTAGATGGCATTCTCAGCTACTTGGGTTTTATATGGGAACAACTTTGGTGGCAAAAAGCAGCCTTTTTAGGGACTTCCTTTGTCAGTCCAGTGGTTAAGACTTTGCCATCCAAAGCAGGAGGTTCGGGTTCGATCCCTGGTTGGGAAGCTAAAATCCCACATGTCTCATGGCCAAAAAAAAACCAAAACATAAAAAAACAGAAGCAGGGCTTCCCTGGTGGCTCAGTGGTAGAGAATCCACCTGCCAATGCAGCAGATGCGGGCTCGGTCCCTGACCCGGGAAGAGCCCACATGCCGCAAAGCAGCTAAGCCCTTGTGCCACAACTATTGAGCCAGTGCTCTAGAGCCCTGGAGCCAAAACCACTGAGGCCTGAGTGCCCTGGAGCCCATGCTCTGCAGCCAGAGAGGCCGCTGCAACGAGAGGCATGTACATCACAACTAGAGGGTAGCCCCCGCCTGCAGCAACTAGAGAAAAGCCCGCACAGCAGTGAAGACCCAGCACAGCCAAAAATAAAATAAATAAATTAAAAATATATATGAAAACTGAAAGCCGCTCAGTTGCGTCTGACTCTTTGTGACCCCATGGACTATACAGTCCATGAAATTCTCCAGGCCAGAATCCTGGAGTGGGTAGCCATTCCCTCCTCCAGAGGATCTTCCCAACCCAGGGATCGAACCCACATCTCCTGCATTGCAGGTGGATTCTTTATCAGCTGAGCCACAGGTATATATATATAAAACAGAAGCAATATTGTAACAAATTCAGTAAAGACTTTAAAAAATGATTCACATTTTAAAAAATCTTAAAAAAAAAAAAAGAATTTTAAAAAAGCAGCCATTTTTAAGGAAAAGCTGAGAAGTGTGATTAATCAGACCCTCTAAGGGTGAGTTGGAAACAACCAGAGAGGAGAGCCTGTTTAAACAAAAGGATGCAGCATCTGGGACCAAATGGCTTTTCCTTACTGTAATCTTGCAGTGTGCCTTATTGCAAGAATCATTCCAGAGATTTTCCAAGATGCATTTGTCATTAGCAATGTCTACATTAACCTATCTGTAGGTAGGGTCAACACATGACGTGTTATAAAGGGCACACCCAGGGCTCTTGGTCTGGAAAGGAAGAGTGTTTTCTTATCTCCAAGTTCATATAACCAAACTGTCTTGGACAGAAGGTAGCTGTTCACTGTCTGGGGTTTGTCCTAGGTCCCCTGTAGACCTTTTTTCGGTGGTGCTCACGGGTGTTTCCTTTCTCACTGATGTTTAGGGGGAATAAGCCTCAACATCAAGTGGCTGGAGGGGATGTTCTATGCACTCATAAACTTCTGCACAGCAAAGGACATGCCCCACTTACAAGTGCTGGAGCATCTGAGCGAGCTGTTCCCCTCCCAGCACCTTGAGGTCTGTAAGGAAGACGAAGCATCGCCCCTAAAATTTCAAGCCCAAGATTTTGTCAGTAAGACCTATGCCAAGAACCTGTCTAAGAAACGGTAAAGTATCAGGCGGCAGCCATTTGAACTTCTCCCACACTGTTGTCTTAGCAGATGCTTTTTATATTTTTCCTTTAATGTTCTTTTTAAAAATTCATAAAAATAATACATTCTTAGAAAAAAAGAATCCAACTAGTGGAGAAATGAGAGCCCTCTTTTGCCCCCCTCAAATCCCTTTTTATAGACTTCACCTCTAATCGCTTTTATATTTTTATCTTTTCACCTATGTATTTACAAACATATATGTATATTAGCATTATAGTATAATGTGTATGCATATCTGTACTATATGTACATTTTAGAAATATGGAGACTATACTTACTACGTCATAGATATCGTTCTGTGTTAGTACAATAATATCTACTTCACTTATGAGCATGGTGTAGGCATCTGTTGGATACATTTCTTTTGTTTAAATTTATTTATTTTTAACTGGAGGATAATTGCTTTACAATATTGTGTTGGTTTCTGCCATATATCAGCATGACTCAGCCCTAGGTATACATACGTCCTGGTGGATATGTTTCTTTAACTGCATTTATTCATTCTATTTCCTCTTGATGGCATTGTACCCTGGCCCCACATTTTGCATAAAGGAACTGCTCTGAACATTTTTATCCTTAAACTTTGCACACTTGTACCAGTAGAATTTCTGGGTCAGAGGTTATATGTATTTTATGTTTGATAGATATTTCTAAATTACCTATCAAAAACATGATGCTTACTTATATTTCCAGCAATAGTGTATGAGAGTGCCATTTCACTATAGTTTCATAACTATTAGATCATTGTTTTTAGTCTTTAATGATCTAATAGGGACAAATGGTTGCCCTTGTTACCAGAGACTTCCATGTCACTAAATTCACTGGATACTTTTATTTTTTTATTTAAAAGAATAGATTTTATTTTTTTAGAGCAAGTTTAAGTTTACAGAAAAATTGAGCAGATGGTTCAGAAAGTTCCCATAGAGCACCTGCCTCCTGACCTGCTGTTTCCCCTACAACCTTCTCGCGTTCATGTGGCGAGTTATTATTCCTAAAGTCCCGAGTTTATGGGATTCACGATTTTCTTGTTAGTCGTGGTAAAATACACATAAGATAGACTTTACCATTCTTTTTGAAAAGTGTTTATTTATTTATTTTGGTCACATCTCACTCACAGCCTTTGGGATCTTAGTTGTCCAACCTGAGCCACCTGTAGTAGGAGCGTGGTCACGGGACACTTCTAAATCCTTTTCTTCCTTGGCATTTGAACATACCATCCTTCCTGAAACAATCATGTCTCTTAGTTTTCCTGATACCCTCACATGCTCTTCATTCTCTTCCTGTCCCTTTATCCTGCCTTTGCTAGGTCCTCTTCTGCCCCATCCTTAAATCTGGGAGTTTTCAGGGCTCTGTCCAAAGCCTTCTTGTCTCATTCTACACTTTGTTCTTGGGTGATCTTTTCCACTGTGGGGACTTAGGTTGCCATCTTCACTCTCCCAGCACAGGACTCTATATGCCTAACCGAGATGTCAGTTCTGCATCTGGTAAGTTCATACTCACCGTCTCCACTCAAACTCCTCATGTCTAAAAGCATCCCTGCTCACATGCCTGCTCTTCCAGTGTTTCTGTCTAATTACACGCTCCTTGGAAGAGTTGTTCAACCCCAAACCTGGAAGAAATCCTTGATCCTCCCCCTCCCCTGCTCCCCTTGTTTTTTGGCTGCACTGGGTCTTTGCTGTGGCATGTAAGCTTCTCTACTTACATTGCATGGGCTCAGTGGCCCTGCAGCACAGGGATCTTAGTTCCCTGACTGGGGATGGAACCGCATCCCCTGCATTGGAAGGCGGATTCTTAACCACTGGACCACCAGGGAAGTCTCTTATGTTTAGTATTCTCTTTAATCACTAGTGACCTGTGACACACTTTCAATTTGGGAATCTTCCTTCCCTCTTTTTCCCAGGACTCCTTTTGCCTCTCTATTATGTTGGATCTCTTTTGCCTGGACCCCTCTTCCTCTGGCTTCATCTACTTCTTCATTATGATGGAATATGTTCTCCAGGCGCTAGCTTCTTTCATAAAGGCTGTGTAGTAATTTTTAAGGACTATGTCTGACAATGCTTTTATTCTACACTAATATTTTGTTGAAAACACAGCCAAGGTGTAGAATCTAGGTTAGAAATAATTTCCCTCAGAATTTTGAAGGCAGTGCTCCGTCGTCTTTCAGCTTTTAGAGTTGCTGTTGAGAGGTAGAGTGCCATTCTGATTCTTCAGTTCATGCTTGGTCTGAAACCTGTTTGTTTTCTCTCTGGAAGCTTATAGTACCTTTTGATCTCAGCATCCTGAAATTTTTTTATGTGTCATGACGTAGGTCTATTATAATTCACTGGATTGGACACTTGGTGGGCCTCTCCCTTTTTCCCCCTTAACTAAAAAAAACAAAAGAATTGTACAATATAACATATACACAGAAAAGTACATATTCCATAAATTCATGAATATACAGTTTAATGAATTACTGTAAAGCAAATATACACGTAATTGCCACCCATAAAAGAAACAGACTATTCAATGGTCATTTTCAATCTGCCTGTTAAGTTCTCTGGTTTTCTCCAATTATGTCTGTGATAGTTTCTTCCCATTCCCTGTTTCCTCTTTTCTTCCTTCTGAATATTTTATTAGCCCAATGTTGGATCTGCTGGGCTGATCTTTTGATTTCTTTAGTTCTCCTATTTTCAGTATTTTTGTCTTTTTTCTCTGCTTTCTCAGAGATTGCCTCAACTATCTTGTTTTTGTTTTTGCTATTATATTTAGAACATATTTTCATTTTCAACTATTTCTTTAGTCTCCAAATATTCCTTTTTTATGTAGCATCCTGTTGTCATTTTCCTATGCAATACCATCTCTTATCCTTTGAGAATGTAAATGATAGAGTTTTTTTCTCCTCTAAGAAGTCTGTTTCCTTTGGAATTTTTCTGATCATTTGTTTTGCTCTCCATCACTCATTTTAGAGCTTTTCTTTCAAGTATATGGAAAACCTTGACTATCTGCTCATATTTAAGCTCCTGGTTACTGAAAAGTTGCTTGGAAACTCTGTGTTTGCTACCGTGGTTTCTACTGTACAATGATTTGATCAGCTTTTCCTTCAGTTCAGTTCAGTTCAGTTCAGTCGCTCAGTAGTGTCTGACCCTTTGCGACCCCATGGACTGCAGTTCACCAGGCTTCCCTGTCCAGCACCAACTCCTGGAGCTTACTCAAACTCATGCCCATTGAGTCGGTGATGCCATTCACCCATCTCATCCTCTGTCGTCCCCTTCTCCTCCCGCCTTCAGTCATTCCCAGCATCAGGGTCTTTTCAAATGAGTCAGTTCTTCGCATCAGGTGGCCGAAGTATGGGAGTTTCAGCTTACTCAGTATTGGTGCTTCCACTGAATATTCAGGACTGATTTCCTTTAGGATGGACTGGTTGGATCTCCTTGCTATTCAAAGGACTCTCAAGAGTCTTCTCTAATACCACAGTTCAAAACCATCAATTCTTTGGCATTCAGCTTTCTTTATAGTCCAACTCTCACATCCATACATGACTACTGGAAAAACCATCGCTTTGCCTACATGGACCTTTGTTGGCAAAGTAATGTCTCTGCTTTTTAATATGCTGTCTAGGTTGGTCATAGCTTTTCTTCCAAGGAGCAAGTGTCTTTTAATTTCATGACTGCAGTCACTATCTTCAGTGATTTTGGAGCCCCCTCTCCCAAAAAAAGTCTGTCACTGTTTCTATTGTTTCCCTATCTATTTGCCATGAAGTGATGGGACCAGATGCCATGATCTTAATTTTCTGAATGTTGAGTTTTAAATCAACTTTTTCACTCTCCTCTTTCACTTTCATCAAGAGGCTCTTTAGTTCTTCTTCACTTTCTGCCATAAGTATGGTGTCATAATCATATCTGAGGTTATTGATATTTCTCCTGGCAATCTTGATTCCAGCTTGTGCTTCATCCAGCCCAGCGTTTCTCATGATGTACTCTGCATATAAGTTAAATAAGCAGGGTGACAATATACATTGACATACTCCTTTCCCTATTTGGAACCAATCTGTTATTCCATGTCCAGTTCTAACTGTTGCTTCTTGACCTGCATACAGATTTCTCAGGAGGCAGGTCAGGTGGTATGGTATTCCCATCTCTTTCAGAATTTTCCAGAGTTTGTTGTGATCCACACAGTTGAAGATCCACCTCATGCGAAGAGTTGACTCACTGGAAAATACCCTGATGCTGGGAAGGATTGGGGGCAGGAGGAGAAGGGGACGACAGAGAATGAGATGGCTGGATGGCATCACCAACTAGATGGACATGAGTTTGGGTAAACTCTGGGAGTTGGTGATGGACAGGGAGTCCTGGCGTGCTGCGATTCACGGGGTTGCAAAGAGTCAGACATGACTGAGTGACTGAACTGAACTGAACACAGTCGAAGGCTTTGGCATAGTCAATAAAGTAGAAGTGAATGTTTTTCTGGAACTCTCTTGCTTTTTTGATGATCCAGTGGATGTTGGCAATTTGATCTCTGGTTCCTCTGCATTTTCTAAATCCAGCTTGAACATCTGGAAGTTCACAGTTCATGTACTGTCGAAGCCTGGCTTGGAGAATTTTGAGCATTACTTTGCTAGAGTGTGAGATGAGTGCAATTGTGTGGTAGTTTGAGCATTCTTTGGCATTGTCTTTCTTTGGGATTGGAATGAAAACTGACCTTTTCCAGTCCTGTGTCCACTGCTGAGTTTTCCAAATTTGCTGGCATATTGAGTGCAGCACTTTCACAGCATCATCTTTTAGGATTTGAAATAGCTCAACTGGAATTCCATCGTCACCACTAGCTTTGTTTGTAGTGATGCTTCCTAAGGCCCACTTGACTTCACATTCCAGGATGTCTGGCTCTGGGTGAGTGATCACACCATCGTGATTATCTTTTTTGTATAGTTCTTCTGTGTATCCTTGCCACCTCTTTTTAATATCTTCTGCTTCTGTTAGGTCCATATCATTCCTGTTCTTTATTGTGCCCATCTTTGCAAGAAATGTTCCCTTGGTATCTCCAATTTTCTTGAAGAGATCTCTAGTCTTTCCCATTCTATTGTTTTCCTCTATTTCTTTGCATTGATCACTGAGGAAGGCTTTTTATCTCTCCTTGCTATTCTTTGGAACTCTGCATTCAAATGGGTATATCTTTCCTTTTCTCCTTTGCCCTTCAGTTCTCTTCTTTTCTCAGCTATTTGTAAGGACTCCTCAGACAACCATTTTGCCTTTCTGCACTCCTTTTTCTTGGGGATGGTCTTGATAACTGCCTCCTGTACAATGTCATGAACCTCTGTCCATAGTTCTTCAGGCACTCTGTCTATCAGATCTAATCCCTTGAATCTATTTGTCACTTCCACTGTATAATCATAAGGGATTTGATTTAGGTCATACCTGAATGGTTTAGTGGTTTTCCCGACTTTCTTCAATTTCAGTCTGAATTTGGCAATAAGGGGTTCATGATCTGAGCCACAGTCTGCTCCCGGTCTTGTTTTTGCTGACTGTATAGAGCTTCTCCATCTTTGACTGCAAAGAATATAATCAATCTGATTTCAGTGTTGACCATCTGGTGATGTCCACGTGTAGAGTCTTCTCTTGTGTTGTTGGAAGAGGGTGTTTGCTGTGACCAGTGTGTTCTCTTGGCAAAACTCTATTAGCCTTTGCCCTGCTTCATTCTGTATTCCAAGGCCAAACTTGCCTGTTACTCCAGGCAAATTTCTTGACTTCCTATTTTTGCATTCCAGTCCCCTATAATGAAAAGGACATCTTTTTGGGGTGTTAGTTCTAGAAGGTCTTGTAGGTCTTCATAGAACCGTTCAGCTTCTTCAGCATTACTGGTCGG
Organism: Giraffa tippelskirchi; assembly: GCF_054371585.1. NCBI lineage: Eukaryota > Metazoa > Chordata > Mammalia > Artiodactyla > Giraffidae > Giraffa > Giraffa tippelskirchi. The sequence continues at coordinate 148,492,710 of NC_137281.1, read as the reverse complement.
GGCATAGACTTAGATTACTGTGATATTGAATGGTTTGCCTTGGAAACGAACAGAGATCATTCTGTCATTTTTGAGATTGCATCCAAGTACTGTATTTCAGACTCTTTTGTTGACTATGATGGCTACTCCATTTCTTCTAAGGGATTCTTGCCCACAATAGTTGATATAATGGTCATCTGAGTTAAATTCACCCATTCCAGTTCATTTTAGTTTGCTGATTCCTAAAATGTGGATGTTCACTCTTGCCATCTCCTGTTTGACTGCTTCCAATTTGCCTTGATTCATGGACCTAACATTCCAGGTTCCTATGCAATATTGTTCTTTACAGCATCGGACTTTATTTCTATCACCAGTCATATCCACAACTGGGTGTTTTTGCTTTGGCTCCGTCTCTTCATTCTTTCTGGAGTTATTTCTCCACTGATCTCCAGTAACATATTAGGTACCTACCAATCTGAGGAGTTCATCTTTCAGTGTCCTATCTTTTTGCCTTTTTATACTGTTCATGGGGTTCTCAAGGCAGGAATACTGAAGTGGTTTACCATTTCCTTCTCCAGTGGACCACGTTTTGTCAGAACTCTCCACCATGATCCGTCTTGGGTGGCCCTACACGGCATGGCTCATAGTTTCATTGAGTTAGACAAGGCTGTGGTCCATGTGACCAGATTGGTTAGCTTTCTGTGATTGTGGGAAAGCCTGAATATTGGTGTCTTTAAGTCTTTGGGACCCAACTTAGGGAAAGAAAGCTGCATGTGTGTAGGGGTAGTCTTATCATTCCAAGTATTTTTTCACTTTATGCCTCCCCTTTCCAATATATCCTTGCTACTCAAACTGCCTGACAGCCATGCCATCATCTGTGCATTTGTTTAGAAATGTAGATTCCAGGGCCCCAGCCCAGATGTATGGAATCAGAGTCTGCACTTTTACAAACTCCCAGGTGATATTTGCTACTCAAACTGCCTGACAGCCATGCCATCATCTGTGCATTTGTTTAGAAATGTAGATTCCAGGGCCCCAGCCCAGATGTATGGAATCAGAGTCTGCACTTTTACAAACTCCCAGGTGATATTTGCTACTCAAACTGCCTGACAGCCATGCCATCATCTGTGCATTTGTTTAGAAATGTAGATTCCAGGGCCCCAGCCCAGATGTATGGAATCAGAGTCTGCACTTTTACAAACTCCCAGGTGATATGCCCACTAAAGTTGGAGAAGTGCTGCTCTACAGTCTTTTTTCATCAGATGATCTGTTAGAATGGGAAGCAAGGCATATTAATATTTCTACTATGATTGTAGTTTCTCAAATTATCTTTATTTTTCTAATCTTTGTTTTATAAAGTTTGAAGTCATATCATCTGATGCACAGAAGTTCATATTTTTATACCTTCCTGGTGGATTAAACTTTTTAATTCTACCCCTCTCCCTTTGAAAAACTTTTTAAAAGATGATTTTGATTCACATGCAGTTATTAAGAATACAAAGAAACCCCATGTGCCCAAACAAACCATAGTACAATATCTATATGTAGATATTTGTAAAACTATAGCCAATACCACAACCAGGACATTGACACTGATACAGTCAAGATGCAAAACAGTTCTGTAACTAGGGATCCTTCACGTTGTTTCTTCCTAAATTGGCAACCATTGAGCTGCTCTCCATTTCTATGATTTTGTCATTTCAAAAATACTATGTAAATAGAATCGTGTATTATGCAACTTTGGGGACTGGCCTTTTTCATTCAGCATAATTCGCTGGAGATTCATGCAGGTTGCTGTGTGTATCAACAGTTTATTCCCTTTTATTGCTGAGTAGTTTTCATGGCATGTATGTACCACAATTTGTTAAACCATTCACTTGTTGAAGGACATCTGGGATGTTTCCAGTTTTTGGCTATTATGCATAAAGATGCTCTGAACATTCATGTACAGGTTTTTGTATAAACATAAGTTTTCATCTCTCTAGGACAGATGCTTAGGAGTACAATGACTGGTTGCATGTTAATTTTTTTTAAGATACTGCCAAACTGTTTTTCAAAGTTATTCTTTTTACAGCACTAGCAATGTATAATTCAGTTTCTCTACATCCTCACCAGCATTTGGCGTTGTCACTAATTTTTGTTTTACCATTACATGTATAGATCGATCCATGGAGAACTGACATTTTTATAATGTTGAGTTTTCCCATCCATGTACACAGTATATATGTCTCCATTTATTTATTTCATCAGCATTTTGTAGTTTTCAGTACACAAGTCATTTACGTGTTTTGTTAGATTTACACTAAGTATTCCATTTTGTGTGTGTGAAAGGAACTACATTTTTAATTTCATTGCCCAAGTGTTCATTGCTAATATATAGAAACAAAATTTATTTTTCTATGTTTATTTTATATCCTATGACCTTGCTGAATGCATTAGCCCTAGGGGATTTTTTTTGTAGATTTGTTTGGATTTTTCTACATAGACAATGATGTCATCTATAAATACTAATGATTTTAGTTCTCCCTTTCCCATCTCTATGCCTTTTATTTCCTTTTCTTGCCTTATTGCACTGGCTATAACTTCCAGTGGTATGTTGAATTTTCAAGTGTGGTAAGAGCATATATCCTTGCCTTACTCTTGATTTGATAAATACTATAAAACTCTACATCTTAATGCTTTTTAACTTGAATTCCACTATTGACTAATACTTAACATTGCCCCATTTTTATTTGCATGTTAACTCTATTTCCTTCTCTATACAGTTGAAGAGGTTATCTTTTTCGGTTTTTTTTAAAGAGGATATTGTAAAAGAAATGAGGTCTCTCCCACTTCTAATTTCTATGATCCTCTTATTATTTTCTATCTAAATTCAAGGAAAATACACTGAAAAGGATGTTGATTTTATTATCATAATCATTCCCCAATTATGAATTCCTCCCCAAATGTACTTAGAGAATTGTACATGTGAAAACTCATAAGTACAATTAAATCCACATATTGAATAGATCCAGATGAAATTTTAATTAAGAATTTAAATTAGTTTGGTATAGAAAATGAAGAACCTTATTTCCAAGTGGAGGAAAACTTTCTTTAAAGGCAATGTTTAACAGAAAATCAGATGTATTGAACAAACATAAAAAAGTAACAGTATTTTTTTCCCTACCCCAGGCCTTTCCCCTTGTTTGATCTGACTACTGTGCAACTCAAGGAAACTCCCTTTAGCCAGTTTCTCTCAAACAGCACTACTTTTCAGGACAGCTTTACCCATCTATACTGTGACTCATTTGGCATCTCTCTAACCAAAGAACAAGAGCCAGAGGTTTCCATGGGTTTGCCATCCTAATAAGAGACTTCTCAGAAATCATGAATTTTTCTCCTTCTAATAAGGTAGTGCTTTGATTATCGCAACTGTCAGTGGAAGTCATGTGACTGTCTGGTGTTTCCCATATGTTAGGCAATGAGGAATTAGAAAACTGTACTGATGGCTCTTTAAAATCTAGAATAAAACAAGCAGTTCTTTACATCAGTATGTTTGGGTGTGTCTGGCTTTTAAAGCAACTAAATGAAACTACATAACCTGACACATTTAAGTAAGCTGCTTCCCCAGCAGCTAAATATCAATTCAATAAATTCAAATTATCTCTCATCTAAACACTAAATTCAAGAAGCTATACTGCCATTATTAGATGGTTATATACTTTTTCTGTAGCATTCTTTTCCTATAGCAGTATGTAACTACATTCTATACAGTATATACATTTCTATAGTAGTATGTAACTACAATATATAGCTACAGTACATAGTTACATTCTTTCCCCGTAGTAGTATATAGCTAACAAATGAAACACCTTGATTTTCCTACAGTTTGGATAGAAAAATAAGATGTGTGGTAAGCAATCACAGTATTCTTGCCTGGAGAATCCTCATGGACAGAAGAGCCTGGTGACTACAGTCCAGGGGGTCACAAAGAGTCGGACACAAGTGAGCAACTAAGCACAGCACAGTTCAGATTTATTTCATGTTTTGCAATTACTTTATGTCAATCAGAATAGAAAACAGTATTAGTAACAATCAAGTTGAGAAAGGATGGTAGTGACAGTGCTGTCACTAAACAGAACCATTGTTAGCCAAATGCTAAAGTTCTTTCGAACAAAGCTATTCACTGTCCATGGAAACCACCATGGTCTTAGGTTAATCATTTACATTTTTCTCTTTTGCATGTTTATGAGCCAAACAGACTCAACCGTACAATTTTAAATGGTCTAAGATAAAATTTTGATAGTCTGCTCGGGGAAAAGTTTAGGTTCATCATCAAACATTAATATTCTTGGTATGAAAGCTAAATTGAGGCACTGTTCTTTCTCACACTAGGAAAAATAAAAAACGATTCCTTTGAATAGTCATTCAGGTGTAAGGAACTGGATAGGGTACAGTGGTTTTTAGGATTAAGAAGTGTGCCTGGGAAGAGAAAGAGAAGTTAAAGTCTATGAAAGTGGAGAGGAATCAGAGTCATTCAAGCAACAAAAAGTATTTTTCATTTCTTGTGAGCAGCCCAGTCATGTGTAGCCGCTGGTCTGAATTTCATTTTATAAAAGTCTGGTGGTACTGCATAGGAAGCCTTGTAGACAAACCCCAGACCTACTCCATGGTCTGTGATACTTCTATAAGCCATGCTGTTTTAACAGGTAAATACAAATCTAAAAAGATATTTAAAAATTTTTGTTCTCTGATGCCAAAAAGGAATGAGAACTCCCCTGACCCCCGCTTTTTCATAAAACACTTTCTTTTAAAAACTTGCAATTTAAATCCTTTTTGTCTGTTTTGGAGATGTATGCTAATATTTTTTAAAAGGTGAATAAACCTTCTGCCAGTTTTCCATCCCAGGACTGTCTTCTGGGGGCAGGGCTGTTGGAGCCACTTTGAAATGAGAGCATTTCAGGGGTACTTTGTCTTCCTGACGCTGGGAGTTTAGCCTAAGTGCTTGGCTCCAGGTAGTAACTTTCTGTTTGTCACAAAGATATGAAAAGTTTTCATTTCTTTTGGATACAGACAGTTAACACGTCAAGAATGGATCATATCTGCCTGGCTTTATAAAAGGGTGAGAGGTCCTTGTCTCAGCAATCTCTTTAGTGACCTACCTGTAATGTGCATCACGGTCTGATTTAATGCTGATTCAAGAATTATCTGGGATTATGAGTTGGCAGGTGATTTTACTTTTAGTTATGTTTTCCCAACGTGTTCCAAAACCAGATGAAGTAGTAGAATTTATCAGGAAGTCTTACAGTTACTCAGGAAGAGAGCTATTGCTATCTTTGTTTTAACAAGGGGAGAAGTTGAAACATAAATAAAGGGAGGGCGCTGTGAGTCAGTGGCAGAACTAGGAATGGACCAGCAGTTCAAACTGATTCTGAATGAAGAGGAGAAAAGAAAACACAGAAATGCCTCATTTCTTCCCCCCTCATAATTTAGTTTGATTTTCAAGTTAAGTGAACCAGCTTGCCCTACAGGTCAATGGAATATAATGCTGCGTCCTTTTCAGGGGTGGTCACCCGTGGAGCATAATCCTGTAATCCTGCTTCTCGCACAAATTCAGACAAGGTCAAGGAATCAGACTTAACTCCACTATGACCTTTTCGTTCTAAAAATAAGCCAGTATTGTCTCTGTAGGGAAGGCGGATGGAGCGTGTGAATAATGGCTCTTCAATTCCCAGCAGCTTCCGGGTATGCCAAGAAATTACCTGTAATGCAAGGATAATTTTTTAATGGGAATTTCCTGAAAATACAACTAAAATCAAGTAAGTTTTACTTAGTTTCATAGACCTCTTGAATGCTAACCCCTCAAGCTAATTCTATGAGGAAATAAAACAATGAATACACTGAAAGACTTCCCACCCTGGCATTATCAAAGCACATTTCTTAACAGAAACATCACATGATTTATCTTTCTAAAAGTACCACTTAAAGATGTTTCTAGGCTCTTGGATCAAATAGGCAAGATGGGTTCATTTCTCTTTTTTGGCTGAGCAATTTGACCAACAATATGAGCAGATAATATGGTCAGATTAGGAGCCATGACTTTCTCTAGGAAGGTTAATGAATAACTTGTCTATAAGGGGCTCAGTTAATCATCAACTAAGAAAAAAATCATTACTCAAATAGTAATGCATTGGACTGGAAATAAATCTCAAACACTAAAAAGCAGACATTAAAATTCCAGTTAAAATTTATTAGTGCTTATACTTGTGTATTTTTTAAAAATACTTTTGCCAGAATTTTCAATGTCTCTAAAATATAATTTGTATTCACTGAGTACCATGCCACATGATATGCTCGATTAAACTGTCATTGCACTTTCAAAGTCTAGTTTTAATTGTAGATCTGCTATAACACTGCTATTTGAATTCATATTCTGGTTCTGGGTGAGAATGTAGTCCATGAGACTGCTGCTAGAACACAGTCAAAGGAGTACATGGAATGAATTTGCATTTGTTTAAAAATACTGGCCATAGTTACAAGGCTATAAAATTCACACCATAGATATTTCTAAGCCTGATGCAAAACTGCACATAAAATGCATTTTAGATAAGTAAGATAACTTTCTTATCAAATCTTACTTAAATTGGAGTTGTTCAGACTCTAGGGATGCTGCTGCTGCTGCTGCTGCTGCTGATGCTGCTGCTGCTAAGTCGCTTCAGTCGTGTCCGACTCTGTGCGACCCCATAGACGGCAGCCCACCAGGCTCCGCCGTCCCTGGGATTCTCCAGGCAAGAATACTGGAGTGGGCTGCCATTTCCTTCTCCAGTGCATGAAAGGGAAAAGTGAAAGTGAAGTCGCTCAGTCATCTCCGACTCTTAGCGACCCCATGGACTGTGGCCTACCAGGCTCCTCCGTCCATGGGATTTTCCAGGCAAGAGTACTGGAGTGGGGTGCCATTGCCTTCTCCGACTCTAGGGATGGTTGTAGGTAAAAGACAGAGTCTATATCATTGCCTTGCATTCCCAGTGGGAATACTAATTAAGGTCTGTAGCCACTGAGGTTTCAAGATTCAAAAGACAAACACAGAGGAGTTCCTTAAGCTGAGTTCCAATTAAACATGGAAGGAATGGAGAAATAGGAAATCATCATTAGAATAACAGTAATAACTGATGCAGGGAAGATACATTGATGAATGCTAAAATTATCGGGCAAAGCTTTAAGGCGAAACAGGTAATTTGCATAGCCTCAAACTACCTCCCCCAGTATGTTTAATACTGTGGTCTTTACTCAAGGTCTGCGCCATGCTGTGCTTAGTCGCTCAGTTGTGTCCAACTCCGCAACCCCATGGACCCTGTGACCACCAGGCTCCTCTGTCCATGGAGATTCTCCAGGCAAGCATACTGGAGTGGGTTGCCATACCCTCCTCCAGGGGATCTTCCCAACCCAGGGATTGAACCCAAGTCTCCCACATTGCCTGCAGATTCTTCACTCCCTCCAGGAGAGGGAGCTTAATTCTCCTCCCTTTGACTGTGGGCTGGACTCAGTAACTCACTTTTGATGAAGAGAATATGAAAGAGAAACACAGTAACTGTGGTGAAGAAATTTGCAGACACCACCTTAACCCAGTGATCAAAGTTAACATCTCCAATAATAGATCATGTCAATGCCATGTACTCCCTGCTATGATTAAATGATATCATCATCTATGTGATGGTTTCCCCACAAAGCATAATTTCATGGGAAACGTGAGATAAACTAAGTGAAATCTACAAAATACCAGGCTACTACTCTTCAAAGTGTCAAGGTCATAAAAGACAAAGAAAGATCAAGAAATTGTCCTATATTGGAGAAGACCAAGGAAACAGGACAGCTAAATGCAATCTCCAACTAGATCTTGGAATGAGAAAAGGACATCAGTGGGAAAACTGCAGAAGTCTGCATAAAGTCCATAGTTTGTTGAATAGTTCTGTGCTGGTGTTAATTTCTTTGTTTTGATAAAGGTATCCTGATTACATAAGATGTTAACATTAGGGGAAACAGGATTAAGAGTACATGGGAACTCTCTGTACTATTTTTGCAACTGTCCTGTAAAACTAAAATTACTTGAAAATTTAAAAAAAAATTTTTCATTTAGTGACAATTGCTGACATGTTGTTTGTGACATGAGTTGTGCTATTTAAGCAGCTTGCTACAAGGCAGGTGTAGTAAAATTGCTGAGATATTATGAAGCTGATAAGGCTCTACTTTGAAATATACGATCAGGCATATAAAAGGAATGTGCAATTCATCTGTTCTTCTCCAAATATTTGTCACAGAGTTATCTGTTATCTTTTGTTCACTTGGAGTGAATGGTTAAAAATATTTTGAGAAATATTTTTTTAAGACAGAAAGCTAAAGTAAACGCAGTGCTATCTTGTCTATTAACAGCTTGTCCCTAGAATAAGTAGGGACAAGAAAAGGACAATATAGAAATATTTTCTCCTTTTTACCAACCGAGTGCATCACTACAAATGAGAAACACAGGAGAGCAGTTTCCAGAGCTCTCTTGGCCAGGGAAGAATAATTAGTGCTTCTTTTCTTCTGGACTCCTCCCAGTCTAACCTATACATTTAGCTCTTCTCTGGTCATCTTAGTATGTCCTAGGAAGGACAAAGGGAAAGGTGAGTTATTTCTGTAAGGGAAGTATGAGTAGTTGCAAAATTATGAAAGTAAAAAGAAGCTGAAGAGAACAGAAACTAGCCATGAATTAATTGCAAGGCTTATAAATGGGGCTTCCCTGGTGGCTCAGACGGTCAAGCGTCTGCCTGCAATGTGGGAGACCTGGGTTCGATCCCTGGGTCGGGAAGATCCCCTGGAGAGGAAATGGCAACCCACTCCAGTATTCTTGCCTGGAGAATTCCATGGACAGAGGAGCCTAGCAGGCTATAATCCATGGGGTCGCAAAGAGTCAGACATGACTGAGTGACTTCACTTCACTTATAAATGGGAAGCACAGTTTACATGTGATCCAGTTTCTTAGCAGCCATGTCCAAAATTCTGTACAATTAAGCAACCTGTCCTGACTCCTCCCAATCTCTAAAGCCTGTGAACGATGATAATTGAGAGTTGGCATGAAAAAGATAACTACATTGCTTAAGTGTTGTTATGAGATAAAATTGTGGATATACTGTACTAGTGCTATAATTACAATGGTGGGGTAACAAACGCTTAGTGTATCAGTAAGGAAGGTATCTGTGGTATGCTTAAGGTCATGTTTGATCTCTAAAAAGTTACCTGTATCATAGTGTATAATTAGCTTTTTTTATGTGGACTTGTCAAGCAAAGCTTATCAACATACCTGTATGAATATCTTTATCTTTGTTACCCTAATAATTTCAAGGAGAGGCCATATTTGTCTACTGACTTTGATAATAAGTATTCCAAAGTTTGTTTATTCAAACTTCTTGGAATATAAGGAGAGACTACTGGGTTCATCATTTACTCTTGAGATTTCAGAAGATATTTAAGACCTCTTGCTTCTTGCAAGACTAGAAAAAGCATAATTAGAATTTTTATTATGCACATTGATATTGTACTTTTGGAATGAAAATGTCAAGGAAAGCAAAATGACCTGGCAGACTTTTAACACTTTCTCATGATGAAAGTTGAAGTTTTTGGTATTTAAATGTTTTAGGAATTTATATTACAAGTTACTATTTTGCATTTCTGTTCCTTATTTTTATTTAGAAAATTGAGTACATTATATACATAAGTAGAAATTAGACGGAGAAGGCAATGGCGCCCCACTCCAGTACTCTTGCCTGGAAAATCCCATGGACGGGGGAGCCTGGTGGGCTGCCGTTATGGGGTCGCACAGTGTCGGACACGACTGAAGTGACTTAGCAGTAGCAGCAGAAATTAGAGCTCATAAAAATGGTTGTATTATCTTTGAACATAAGAAGAATAAGATATTTACCTGGTAGTACTTGGTAGCTACATGAAAGCATGATTGTAATTAATAATTTGTAATAAGTTGTCCTTTTCTATATTATATATATGTGGGTTCAGAGTTATAAGATTTTTCATTTAAAGAGGCAATATTAAAAAAAGAGGCAATATAGTGTAGTGGTTTAAATACAGCATGGATTGGGATATTATACAGAATATATTTGAATCCTGGCTATTATTATCTGAATGATTTTGTGTAAGTTGCTTCACCTTTCTGGCCTCAGTTTTCTCTTCTGTAAATGGGGATTAAATGAAGTAATAGATATATGGTGTCCAACATACAGTAAAAACTCAGAGAGGATAGCTATTGATAAGAGTACAAGAGACTAAATGTTCACTTAGAACTATGTATTTAACAATTTAAAGGATTTCTTTATATTCTGTTGTCAGAAAAAGGACTTTATGTATTAACAAAGATAATTTTCTTACTTTCTAAATCATATAACTTATGGAATTATATAGTTCTAAGGACTGATCAAGAGTTACCTAGGGGGAAACTCCTTGGCAGTCCAGTGGTTAGCCCTCTGTGCTATTGCTGATGAGAACTTGGGTTCAATCCTTGGTCAGGGAACTCAGATCCTGCAAGCCATATGGTGTGGCCAAAAAATAAATAAAACTCACCAAATTCCCCTTGGGTGGGGAAAAAGGAAAGAAAAAAGGAGTCATCTAGGGAACAAATTCCAGGGCCTACCCGAGACCTAATGAATCAAAAGCTCTGGAGTCTGGAACCCAGGAATCTTTTTTTAATCTCATTTGATTCTAAAGCCTGTCCAAGACTGAGAACCATTGAGGCAGCACATTTATGGGCAACAGTGTAATGAATGAAACCACCGGTATGTTGAGGTGAGAGGTATTCAAGCAAAGGTTAGAAATGAGATTATGGATGGGAAGTTTTGTACACTACAAAATACTATAAATGGAGGGTACTGTTATGCAAAGATAATCATGGACTCTTGGTGCTGGAGAGATCTTAGGAAACTGAGGTGCAGAGAGGTTAATGCAACTTGTTTCAAAGTTAGGGAGCAGAGCAAGCAAAACACATACGGTGTTTTGTTTTGTTTAGTTTTAGTGCCATATGGGTGTTATAGACATAATACGCAGGAGAGCTTTGGAGATGAGGCTACCATGGGCTGGGAAGATCGGGAAAAATTTCCTGGGGAGATGAGAATTGACTGGGGTCATGAAGGATGACTAAGATTCATAGTAGTTATGCAGGGGGAGGGGGAACTGAGCAAAGATGTATTAATAGGAGGAGGAATGCATGAGACAGGTTTGCAAGGGTGTGAGCTTGACCTGTGAGGCTGGAGCAGGAGATTCATGGTGGTGGGAGAACACTTGTGGAGGATCCTGAATCCTAAGCTAAGGAGTTGTGTGTGTGCCTAGTCGCTTTTGCGACCCCATGGACTGTAGCCAGCCAGGCTCCTCTGTCCATGGGGATTCTCCAGGCAAGAATACTGGAATGGGTTGCCAAGCCCTCCTCCGGGGGATCTTCCCAACACAGGGATTGAAGCCGGGTCTCTCGCATTGCTGGAGGATTCTTCACCATCTGAGCCACAAGGGAAGCCCACCACTGTGAAGCTAAGGAGTTGAGACTATCTAAAGAAGGCTTCTGAGGAGAACACTGTGTAAATGGTTGGAAAGTGATAGTCTAAAATCAGGGCCCTTGAATCCAAAGGGCCTATGCTGTGCTACGTTACTTCAGTTGTGTCCAACTCTATTGTGACCCTATTGTGAGCCCACCAGGCTCCTCTGTCCATGGGATTCTCCAGGAAAGATTCCTGGACTGGGTTGCCATGCCCTCCTCCAGGAGATCTTCTTGACCCAGGGACTGAACCCATGTCTCTTGTGTCTTGTGCATTGGCAGGCAGGTTCTTTACCACTAGCACCACCTGGAAAGTCCCCAAGGGCCTATAGACAGAGGCTAAAAGCAGGCAACTAGAATGTTGTGTATATTCTAGTAAAGGTCTGATAAAGGCCTGAACAAGTGGGAATGGAGAAAACCAGATGATATAGGAGAGAGAGTTCTTGGGATCTGTGTGGGGAATCAAAGGAAAGAGTGGAAGCAACCACTATGAGCCTGGGGGACTGGGAGTATGATACCACCACTGGCAGAAATCGAAGGCCAGGTTGGAATAAAAGGAAGCTGGTTTGAGATAGATGGTAGTACTGCTGCAGTGCTCTATCAGGAGACCATATACAACTTACCTTCATGTCCTCAAAATCTGTTATCCCCATCTGAGGGAGGTTTGAGCAGTTTACATGTATGAGTTTTCGGCCACTGATGAAGTTTGTGGTAAAACACTCCTGTCAGTACAATGAGAACATCACTCAAAAGATGGATGGCCAATACAGGAAGAAAAAGCAAGAAAGGGAAAGGGAGGAGGGAAGGAAGGAAAGAGGCAAGAAGGGAGGAATAAATAAATCATGTTTGTTGCTAGCACAGTACTGAGAAAAAATAATTTTAATAATCCTAATAATCCTACATATTTTAAATTCTTGATTAAATTTCATACTGCTTTTTTTTTTTTTTGGCATGATACAACCAGTGCTTCTTTCTTACCTGAACTACATTTTTAAGTACAGAAGTACCAAAGATTTCAGATCTTGTGTTGTTTGTAGTAGCCTAAGAACATACTTGGCAGTGAAATAAGAGGATTCACTCCATTTTAAAAAGAAAACTAGTCTTGGTTAATTGGCTATAAAAATTAGTACTGGTAGGTGATCACAATACATATAACACATCGGGGGTAGATACTAAGACTAACAATACAAGTTCAAGTTAAGGGAGCTGCTAATAAAAACAAAGTACCAAAAAGTCTACCTCAGGGACTTCCCTGGTAGTCCATCCAGTGGTTGGGAGTCCGCCTTCTGGTGTGGGGGATGGATGCAGGTTCCATCCCTGGTCGGAAAGTTGGGATCTCACATGCCACAGAGCAGTTGCCAAGCTCATGAGCCACAATGAAGACCCAGCGCAGCCAAAAAATCAATTTTTTTTAAGCTTAAAAAAAACCCCAAACCCAAAAAAATCTACCACAGATGAAATCTTTTTAGAAATACAGATTTCTATGAAAAGAAGCCTACATAAATTAGTCTTTATTCAAGGATTGTAAAGAAGTATAATCACCATGATGAATAGGAAAAACAAATGTGACCTTTCCCTCCTCTCCCAATATACGAATATATGTATATATCAGTGGAAAGGCCAAAATTAAAATCCAAGTTACCTCTACCATTGTCCATGCCTGTCCTACACTTCTTCCAGTAAAGATGCAAAATCTCAGGAAAGCATAGAGGAATAAGAAGTAAAGGAATTAGAGTATGTAACACACACACAAAAATGTTATTTTTGTGTACCTTGTATTGAGGGAAGCCTAGCTGGCAAATCCACTTGGCAACTTTTTCTGGGCTCCATTGAAGATACTCAAATTGTAGATCAGAATTTTTTTTTGGCTGGGTGTCTCTATCTTTATATACCAGTTGCACTGACTCTAGGGACGGATCTTGCTTTTCACCAGAGGACTCTTTTAAATCCCTCTGAGACTCAGAGAAAACAGAGTAGAATTCATAATTGATATCAGAAAGCTGGAACAGATTTTGGAGTTCTTTAGAAAACTCATAATCTGTATTCACTGAGTCTACTTCACTTATTGGAAGAGGCTCTAGTACATGGTCTTTTGAAACTTTAGTTTCTTTTAGTAACAACTTTCCTATTGGATAGTCAGAGTACTCAGGCTCATCCCTGTCGACAGAATGTTTAAATTTGATTGCTTCTGGCCTATCTTCCTTGGCAAATTCTACAGGTGTCTCTCTTCTAAGTAGTTGTTTGCTTTTATCCCATAACTCTAAATCTATCTCCCTAGTTGGCTCTGTTTGTGTCTTCTCTTGCACCTCTGGTTTGATCTTCTGTGGTGGCACTTGACCTGTTTCTTCAGTTTCCTCTGGTTCTTTCTTTGGAAACTCTGCTTTAGTTTGTTCTGGGGGCTCTGGACCTTTCTCCTCAGTCGACTTTCTTAGTGTCTCCTCTGATCTGAACTTATGTGATGGTGTTAGGTCTGTCTCCTCGGTTGACTTTTTCTGCTTATCTTTTTGATCTGCTGGTTTGGTGTCCTCTGGTGGCTCTAGAACTCTTTCTGAAGTTGACTTACTTTGTGTCTCCTCGTGAACTTCCAGTGTGGTCTTTCCTGATGGCTCTGTAACTGTTTCCTCAATTGGTTTTCTTGACTTTTCCTCAGAAAACTCTGATTCGATCTCTTCTAGTGGCTCTGGAGTTTTTTCTTGTGTTTCCTCAGTAGCCGTACTTGGTTTCTCTTCTGGAAACCCTGGTTCGGCCTGCTCAGGTGACTCTGCCCTTTTCTCTGTAGGTGACTTACTTTGTATTTCCTCTGGATTCTCTGATGTAGTCACCTTTGGTGGCTGTTGATCTGCCTCTTCAATTGATTTTCTTGGTTTCTCATTTGGAGATTCCGGTTTGGTCGGCTCTGTAGGTTCTAGACCTGTCTTTTCATATTGCTCTCTGAGTGACTCCTCTGGAACCTCTGGTTTGCTCTCTTCTATGGGTACATCCTCAGGAGCATCCGGTTTGGCTTCCTCCTCTGGTTCCTCATGCTTTCTGTCCACAGAGACTTGCAAATCCTTGAAAAGCTCTCTTTCTATTTGTCCAAAAGTCTCTGATTTTACCTCTAGGGGAATCTCTAGCTCAACCTCGCTGAAAAGGTCTATCCTGAACTTGTGGGGAACCTCTTCCTCGGACGTCCAGGTTGGTTTTAGGTGCGGAGGCAAATCTTTAGCACTCTCTGGTGTCTTCTCTTTGAAGGCCTCTTCCTCTGTCTCTGGCTGTGGCTCTTGGTCAATCTCTACAGGAATCTCTGAGCCTGCCTCTGCCACGCTGCCTGGTTCGATATCTTCAGTCACCTGAAGAAACTGAAGTTTCGGTCTCTCAGTCTTCAGGTCTTCCTTTTCCTCAGAGGGGGAATCGTAATCCTCTGGGACTTCAGCCATGACGCAGATGAGCCGTCGCGCCCAGGCCGCCTAGCAACTCCAACTTCCGATAACGTCTCTATGGAGACCACGACTTCCGGCCAGGTCTCAAGGAATCTTCCCCACCGCCGGGTTTTGTTTGTTCTTTCAAGCACTGACTAAAAATCTGCTATGGCTGATTGAACTGAACCCCCCACCCCCACCCCGTCCCCCGAGCCCGGGTCGCCAGCCTCCGCTGACCAGAGCTCCCGTGAGCGCGCGGGGACCGGCGCGCTGCCCCTTCCGGCCCGCGGGCTCCGCTCGGCTCTTCGCGGCGGAGCTCGGCCTTCGGCTGTTTTCGGAGCTCCCGGCGGCGGGCGGCAGAGGCGCTGCGAGCGCGGGGTGCAGATGTCGGAGCCGCGGGCGGCTGAGGGGCCGGGCGTCTGGAGCCCCGCAGCCCGCCGAGGGTCGGCGCGCGGCCTCGGGGACGGCCCGGGAGTGGAGGGGAGCCAGGCGGCCGCCTCAGGTACGCAAGGCCGGGCGCCGGCGGGTGCGTGCCGCCGGCCTCGGGGCCCCGCGCTTCGGCGCGAGGCTCGGGCGAGCTCCGTCCCGCGATGTCTGGAGGAGCTGACCGGCCTGGGGGGAGCCCCTTCGCGCGCGGAGCCCCTGCCTCGGCTCCTGCCCGGGCCGCGACCCTCCTGCGCCCACCACCCCCATCCCGGCCGCTGCTATCCCCCGGGCTGGCCCTTCGCTCGAGATTATTTTCTACTTCTGTTTTCAAAATGCCTTAGTTCCTGCCCGCTTCCTTTCTTAGATCAGCCCCGATGGTAGTGACCGAGCTGTGCCCCCGGCGGCTCTTCAGCACACGCCCGCCCACTACTCCTTGGCTGCTGACCCCCGACCCCGCCGCCTTGGCTGTCCCGGGGTTTCTGGCTCCCCGTCCTGATCCTCACCTCTGTCTCAGGTCCCGACCTTTTTCCACGCGCCTCTCCGCCCCGCATCCGAAGAGGCAGCCTCGCCTTCATTTGTCCAGAATCCCATTTGCTCTAGCCTCCTTCCCCCACCGCCACCCCCCGCGCCCTGCACCCTGCACCTAGGCCCCCCGCACCTCACCTCGCATCCTTTTCTCTCCATCAAGAATGGGCGAGATGAAAAGCAGAGTTGGAAGTTATGTAGGCTCTGGGGTCTCTTTGAATGAACGTAGCGGCCAAGGCAGGAAATAACGGCCATGTAGGAAGGAACGTTGGCGACCTCCCTCATTCTCCGGGACCCTCTTCTTGTTCAGGAGACTTATCTCGTTTCTACCCACGCTAGTTTCCTCCGTTTGGATTGCTACATTGTCAGTGTTCGAAGGCGAAAGTGTCCTCCGATTGCACTTTTACCTTTCACGTCTCCTTATCTCTACACGGAATGCAACTGAAAAGATTCTCCTTTGAAATACAAAAGGGTAGGTGGGGAGAGAACTGGTTTCCCCAAGTAGCAAGTATAAATTAACTTACCAGTTCTGAAATTAAAATCAACCCCATTATAGTACAGGTGGTGCGATGGTGCCTGGGTTGGCGGCTGAATCTTTCATTTACCTGGGCAAGTTACTTTTCTATTTGTTTCCTCATCTGTAAACTGAAGGCACTGTAGTACCTGCCTGAAAGACTGCTGGGAGGGTTGCATAGACCAGTGTGTATGAGGCACTTGGTGCCTCGCCCAGGGTATGTATGATTACTGGTGTTACCCATTATTGTGAGAATAAGGTCTGTTTTTGCTCACCGAAACTCCACCTGCGGTCAGATGTGTATCTGAATGTGTATCTTCCAGCATGGTGACTTTCCTTGTCTTTTTCTTCTGTCCTAAATAGCTCCCATTTCCTAATGGGCCAAAGTACTTGGCCCATTACAATTGGTTACACTAATTGAACGCTTACTCTGTGCCACAATGTGGAAAAAGATTTCCACACACACCCCTTTGAATCACTCAGCTTTTTCCTTTTCATGTGACTTTATGTTCTCTTACTTTAAAACGTTTAACAATTTTTGGCTTTTTCCTTCTTATGAACTCTGATGCTTTGTAGTAAATCAGAAATTTTAAGCCTACTTTCTGCAAGATTGAGCAAGTGAACACTCAGAATGTCTCATTAACATCTGTCATTTGCATCTATCAATATTTATAAATTAAGGCTTTTTTTTACTTCCTCCTTAGATCTTTGTGGCAAATATACCCAAGCATTTTAAATATAAAGGCCTTAAGAATAGTCCAGAAATGTGTTGGAGGATAGTTGGTTTGTCTCTGAGTGTGTCTCCCCCCAGCCCACCCCTTGTAATTGGTTCCTGCATTCACATTTTCCTCCCAGGACTTGATAGAAATACTTATGATTACTTCCTTCCTCTCGCCCTCAGAAAGCAGGGTGAGTGTTGTTTTCTTTTATGTTGTGTAGGAGTTTGTTATTGTGGTCCAGAACAACCTCTTCCCCTTGAGGTAACATTTGTTGCTAATAAAATAGCTAATAAAATAATAGTAATGAGAGCTTACACTAAGTGAATGCTTACTCTGTGCCACAATGTGGAAAAAGATTTCCTTGTATTATCTGACTTAATCCTGTCAACAGTCATTTCCTCCCCATTTTACAGAGCAAGCTACAGCTGAGAGAGGTTGACTTGCCCAAGTTAGGTGTGGAGTTTTTGCCATCTGTAGGAAATTGTTACTTTGTTTTGATGAAGTTCCCAATAGTTTATTTATTTTTTGGCCATTAATCAAGCATTGATATTCTCGGGCAGGTGATGGTCTTTGCCATCAAGGGGTTTTTAGTTTGGTAAGATGAGAGTGCCCAGGAAGAAAAATCAACAATTCAAAACTTCATATAATTGGGTGTCTTCTATTGCAGTTATTTATGTGTGTACCCCCAAGAAGTCAGCTGGAGGATGGAGTTAGAGTCTATCTTGTCTATTTCCTGGAGCCCTTGATGTTGTGTCCTAGGTGCTCTGGAAATGCTTGCCAGATTGTTAGACATAGTCTCAACATATATAGAGATTTGAAAGAGCATCCAGTGCGTATCAAGAATGTTCTTTAGGTTAAAGCAGTGGTTCTCAACCAGGAGAGATTTTCCCTCTCCTAGGGGACATTTTGATTGTCACTTGGGTTGGGGAGGAGAGGAAGCGCCATTACTGAGATTCTGAGACTCAGAGACTTCCATCCATGTATAGGAAAGAAGTAAAATATTAGTCACTCAGTCGTGTCCAACTCTCTGCGACCCCATGAACTGTAGCCCACAAGGCTCCTCTGTCTGTGGAATTTTCTAGGTAAGAATACTGGAGTGGGTTGCCATTCCGTTCTCCAGGGAGTCTTTCCGACCCAGGGATCACAAACTGGGGTCTCCTGCTTTGCAGGCAGATTCTGTACTGGGTGAGCCACCAGGTAAACACCCTCCAGTGCACAGGACTGCCGCCACCACACAGAATTATCTGGCCCCAGGTGTCAGTAGTGCTGCTATCGAGAAATCCTGAATTAGAGTTAAGCTGGGTTTCCGAAGGGGTGTGGACAGCATGCATTTGCCTTAGCTCAGAGGTGTGTAGGCTTGGGAGCAAACTCAATACACTTCTTCAAATTAGGAGTTTGATTGAATCCTTGTGCTGCCTTCCTCTGGAAAATCATCCAATGAGTAAGCAATGGAGTAAGCAATAGAGACCTAAAAATGAAATCAAGAGGTTTCTGTCATCCTTTCTTAGAGGGAAAAGTGCAGTAAGAAATGAGATTGGACATGCAGTTGTTATTGAATTAAGGGTTTAGATGTCTCAGTGTGTCTTATTCTTTCAAAGCAGGAATTTATAATTATCCAGAATAACTGTGACTTGTTTTTTAAAAGTATTCTTGATAGAGAATAGCTTTTCAGGGTCTTCATATTTATCAGCTGAGGTTTTGGTTATGAAGTAAGAAAAATGTTGATGTTCTTCTGAAATAAGCTCTCCAGTGGTCATAGTGTTCTTGTTACTTTATGAACTGTGATTATTTTTAATAATCTTTTATTTGGGGCACCTGGGTCCTTCAATTCCCAAGAGGAGAGAGTGCGCACTCTTTATAGAGTGAAACTCTGAGGCATACATTACATCATCACTTAAGAACAGGTCTTTTCATTCTTTCTTTTTTTTTTTTTTTGTAGTTTAGGGAGCTTTGGGGAAAATAAAGGGCAAAGTCTGTTATAATCTTGAAGTCAGCAGTAGAACTTGGTCTGGTGTATATGACCCTGAGAACTATCAATGCATGTAGACCGTCAAGGACTGCAAACAAGTCAGGTGAACTTGAACTTGTTTGTTATTCTTACGTAGAATTTAGAGCAGTGCAATAAGTCTTTCTGCAGTTTTGGAAATGTTGCTTATGTGTGGCTATTTCAATTTCAATTACAAATTTAAAATTGGTAGTTATTGTGTTGGATGGAGCAAAAGAGGGGATGTCCATGCCAAAGAGTCCCTATGGTTTTGGAGTTTCTATTGTAGTTTTATAGCAAAAGAGTATAAATTTCTTCTGCCTGTGGTTATTTCTTTTTTTTACAGCAGTTGTGTTTTCATGCTGTTGAGGTGGTCAATTTAGTCCCGTCATAATCCTGTTTGTAACGGTACAACCAAGGTTTGTAATCTGAATGACCATGGAGTGTGTCCCACTCCCAAGGGCTAAGGAAAAACTGGATCACATGGACGTGGTCTCTGGATTTGGCTGGACTCTAAACTCAGCTGGTTTCTTTTCCTTTAAGCTTCTTGAGTCTATAACCACGTAACCTGCTTTTGGTTCCTCTGTAGTTGAATCTAAGAGGTTAGGCTAATTATCTCTTTGCCGCCTGTTTAGTGAAGGGGAAGTCCTATGAGACCTATTCTGAAGAACCCTGACCTGATATTCAAATACTTTAGAAAAAGCCGGCGTTTTGGTTCTCTTTGTAGAGAAAATGCAAAGTACACACTACATTTAAACACTACATTTAAATCTGTAGCATGACCAGAATGTCTAAAACCTTATTCTGGTAACATAGAGAGAAAACATATTTTTTAAATTGTCAGATATAAAATAAATTATTTTAAGAAAATTTCTTTTTTCCTTCTCAGTTTTGCTTTAAAGGCTGTCAATTCAAAATTGAGTTATTCTCTCTCTCTCTTTTTCGTTCTTAGTTTTTTTGGTCGCACCATGCGGCATGCAGGATCTTAGTTCCCCAACCAGTGAAGTGGAAGCTTGGAGACTTAACTACTGGACTGCCAGGGAAGTCCCTCAAAATTGAGTTATTCTTTTTTAAAATTGTTTTTGGCTGAGCCACGTAGCTTGTGGGATCTTAGTTCTCTGACCGGGGATTGAACCTGGTCCTCAGGCAGTGAAAGCAATAAGTCTTAACCACTGGACCACCAGGGAATTCCCTAAAATTGAATTATTCTTGAGTTTCCAGTTTCCTCTTTCTGTTCATTGTTTCCAAGACTTTGGCCTTTCAGGTACCACAGTCAGAATTTTTGCCACGTTAGAAAATACATTCTAATGGTTATTGTTTTTTCTTTAAATTGATGTTTAAAATGTTATTTGTTCCATTCTAAATAATACTCATGATATTACTAGTTTGATGCATCAGTTTTCCTGAGACATATGAAAATAAATACCATTAAAATAAAAAACATTGTCCTAAGTGCCATCTACGGAGAAGGCAATGGCATCCCATTCCAGTACTCTT
Organism: Giraffa tippelskirchi; assembly: GCF_054371585.1. Taxonomy (NCBI): domain Eukaryota; kingdom Metazoa; phylum Chordata; class Mammalia; order Artiodactyla; family Giraffidae; genus Giraffa; species Giraffa tippelskirchi. The sequence goes on along the minus strand of NC_137281.1, from coordinate 148,472,120 downwards.
GCCTGGAAAATCCCATGGACGGAGGAGCCTTGTAGGCTACAGTCCATGGAGTCGGGAAGAGTCGAACATGACCGAGCGACTTCACTTTCACTTTTCCCATTCATGCACTGGAGAAGGAAATGGCAACCCACTCCAGTATTCTTGCCTGGAGAATCCCAGGGACGGGGGAGCCTGGTGGGCTGCCGTCTGTGGGCTGCACAGAGTCGGACACGACTGAAGCGACTTACCAGCAGCAGCAGCAAGTACCATCTAAATTTGCAACATTTGTCCTGGTTTCTCTGTTCTCTTCTAGGAACACTTGTAGAATCGGTCTACATTTGGCTGACATAGTAAAAGCTATACTAGAGAGAAATTGGCTTTTTCTTCTTTATAGTGTTCTTAACTTTACTAAATAAATTTGGAAAGCCTAAAAAGCTGTGTTTGTAATTGTTTTCTTTCTCTTTAAAACAGGACTGCATCTTCAACACTTTAAACTTCTGGAAATAAACATATATTTCTTCTTTTCTTCCTGCCTGCCTCTTTAAATCCAATTACAAGTTATTTTACCAGTAGTTCTTACATAATTTAGTGAATATCTTTAACCTTAAAAATCAAAAGCAGTATCTCTTTTCACTCTTTTCCCCTGCATACATTAAGTTGTTCAGATGCTATGGGAAGTGGCTTTTCACGTATGAAAGATGCTCAGCCTAACTCATTCTGAGGAAAGTGGAAATCATAACTCTGTTGGGTAGTTTGATATCTCACTCTTGATAAGGGTGTGCAGAAACAGACACTTTCATGCATTGCTGAAGGGGGTGGAAATTGGTACAAATGCTATGGAGGGCAATTTGTCAATATCTTTCAGAATTACAATATATGTCCTTATTGACCCATTTTTCCCAGAAGTTTATCCTATAGATCACACACCTGTTTAATTAAAGCAAATACAAGTTTATTATAGCATTGCTTGTAATGGTGAAAGATTGGAAAAAACATAAATGTCCATCAATAGGGAACTGGTTAAATGAATTATAGAATACACTGCCAATGAAATATTAACCATCTGTGGAAAGGAATGAGGGAGTTTGTTATATATAGTTACAGAAAGGTCTCTGAGATATAAGTGGGGAAAACAAAGCATGTGTTAGGACGTCTAGTATGTCCATTATTTGGGTGAAAAGGTATATATATATATTTTTCTTTTTATACACACACACTTTTTTAATGTAAAATATTTCTGGAAGACTACATAAAACTTAAAAACATTGGAGGTAGGGACTGAGAATGGAGGAAGTTTTCACTGTATACCTTTATGGTTTTTGAATTTTGAATAATGTGCATATATTATGTATTCAGACAAACTATACACAGCATGTCAAGAGATTCTTCACTGTGTTTATTTTGTAAGTTACAGCCGTTCTACATATCTCTTTTTGCCTTTTTGGCCATTAGGAACTGACCTCTTCTGGACTTTTTTCTCTCAGATGAAGTTTCTATAAAGTACAGTTTGCAAATCTCCTTAGGGATTATTTTCAAGTAATTCTTTTTAAATTGAAGTATAGTTGATGTATAATACACAGGTTACAGGTATACAATATAATGATTCATAATTTTTAAATGTTATACTCCATTTATAGTTATTATAAAATATTTGCTATGTTCCCCATGTTGCACAATATATCCTTGTTAGCTTATTTTATTATGTGACTCTTTAAACCCACCTCTGTCTTCCTTTGTTGTGCTGTGCTGTGCTTAGTCTCTCAGTCGTGTCCAGCTCTTTGTGACCCCATGGATGTGGCCCGCCGGGCTCCTCTGTCCATGGGATTCTCCAGGCAAGAAGACTGGAGTGGGTTGTCATGCCCTCCTCCAGGGGATCTTCCCAAACCAAGGATCAAACCGAGGTCTCCCGCATTGCAGGCAGATTCTTTACCATCTCAGCCACCAGGGAAGCCTTATTTTTGTGCTAATTTTCATTTCTGTCTTAAAATTCAATGTTATCGAAGTATTCATTATGACTCACTACTTACAGAGGCTTATACTGTTTTCCAGTGACAGACAGAAGGCAGACTTTTAAAGTTACTATTTTGTTTCCATTTTATTCGCTAAGGTATCTTCAAACTGAAAAAGGAGGAGGCAATGCAGGTTTCTGTTTTGAGTAATGGCAGACTAGATAATTGGGGTTAGTTCTCCCACTGGAGACAATTAGGAAATAATTATCGAAATATAAATATCTTCTTGAAGATCCTGGAGAGCAGTGAACTACTCAGATAATGAAAGATTATTAGACTATGATACATGTGAGGGCAGAGAGAGAGAGAGAGGACCGAGGATGAGAGTCCAATTTGGGGTTCTTCTCTCCTCTGAGAGGATATGCTGGATTCGTAAGTGGACAGGCTGAATGGCAAGACTGTGAAAGTATGTCTCTGAATTAAAGCAACAGGGATTAATCAAGTAGGGGGAACCCTGGTGAACCCCTATTTCTCTGGGCTAGAACCATGAACGGCTATGTTCTAGAAGTAAGGATAAGTTAGTAGGAGGCCATTGTAGAGACTATAGCTCAGCTTCAGAAACATCAAAGTTCATGAAATTGGGTTAAGATAACCCTATGGTGTTAGCGTCCCCTCATTAAGGAAAAAGCAAAGGCAAATCTTTTCTGAAGGGTCACTGTAGTCTTCAAATTATTTTGACAAACAGTTTTGTGAGACAGTTTCTGGCATGTATCAGAAATGACCAGATGCATGAAAAGACACAATCTGAACAAAAATCAAACAATGAGTAAAACTGGATCCACAGGAACATCAGATTTCAGAGTTAACAGATACAGGCTTTAAAATTACAATTAAAAATTGTACTTACTGTGTTCAAGGAGATAAAAGAGAAGCTTGAGAAATTTGGCAGAAAATTGAAATTTATAAAAATAGAACCAATTAGTAATTCTGTAACTGAAAAATACAGATGAAAATGAAGAACTCTGTTGATAGATTTAACAATAAGTTATTACACCTGAAGAGAGAATAGTGGACTGGAAGAAAGGTCAGAAGAAAATATGTAAAATAAAACAGTGGAAAATTCAGGAAAGATGTAAGAGACATAGAGGATGTGGTGAAAAGTCTTAACATTTATACAGTTGGAGTCCTAGAAGGTAAGGAGGTCAAGAATGGACAGAAGAAATGTTTGATGAGATAATGGCTGTGAATTTTCCAAAACTAATGGAATCTACAGATTCATAAAGCCTTGTATACCCCAAGCAGGGGTATATAAGTGACAGTAGGTACACGTTAAATTAAAACTGCTATAAAAACAAAGCAAAGACAAAATATTACAAGTAGCCAGAAAAAAATTACAGTTTGCCTTCAAAGGAATAGTAATTAGACTGACATCTGACTTATGCACAGAGCAGTGAAAGCTAGATTATCTTTAGAATACTGACAGAAAATAACTACCAATATAGAATTTTTCTCAGTGAAAATAGTCTTCAAGAATGAAGGTGAAATAAAGATATTTTCAGGCAATTAAAACCAGGATTTATTACCTATAGGTAACTATATTCTTTAGGAAAAATCAAAATGATTCCAGATGAAAAGGAAATTGCACTTTAATGTCCCTTTTTAACATAGATGGAAAAAGTCATTAGCAAATATTAGCAGACTGAATCCAGCCTTATGTATGACCAAGGTGGGGTTTTCCAGAAATGCAAAGTTGTTTTAACATTTTTTTAAAAAGTCTGCTGTATAATCACCATTTTTGTACAGTAAAGGATTAAAATTGACAGTTTAATAGCAGCAGAAAAAAAAAAGTGGTAAAATTCAGCCTCTACTTATGATTCAAAACTCTTAGCAAACCTAGGATTAAAAGGAAACTTTCTTAATTGGATAAAGCATATCTACAAAAACCCCACAAGCAGCATTAAACTTAATGGGGAAATTTGAAAGTTTTCCTTTTAAGATTAGGAATAGGACAAGGTTGTCCACTCTCACCACTTGCTTTTCATCATTTTACTGAATGTTCTCGCTAGAACAGTCAGGCAAGAAAAAGAGAATATATGAGGATTTTAAAGGAATCCTATTGAACCTGTTGTTTGCAGATAATGACTGTGTACACAGAAAATCAAAAAGAGTCTATAGATAATTTATCAAATTAATAAGTTTGTCCAAATTGTTGAGTATAGGCCAATATGCAAAATTCCATTGCATTCATGTATACTAGCAAAGAAGTTAAAAAATACATATATATGTATATATAATTTAGCGTAAAGAAAGTTCAAATACGTAGGAATAAACCTCATAAAATATATGTAAAAACTTTATGCAGAAGATTATATTATTATTGAGAGACATTAAAGAATATCTAAGTAAATGGAAGAATGTATCATATTCTCAGTTTGGAAGACTCCATATTGTGAAGATGTCAATTCTCCCCAACTTGATTTATGGGTAAAATGCAATCCCAATAAAAATCCTAGCAAGGTTCTGGTGGGCTTTTAGGGTGGAGTTTGACAAGCTGGATCTAAAATATATATATATATAGAAATGAAAGGCCATAAAATTGCCAAGACACTTAGGTAAGAACAACAGATGGTAAGGTTTGTTCTATCATGTATCAAGACTTTTAAAAAATTTTATTGGGACCTCCCTGGTGGTCCAGTGGTTAAGACTCCATGCATCCACTGCAGGGGGCACAGGTTGGATTCCTGGTCAGGGAACTAAGATCCCACATGCCACGTGGCTCGGGCAAAAGAAAACATAAATGGATTAAGGCTTTTACAGAACAGCCCAATAGGCCCTAGGAATAGAATAAAAGCCTGGAAACAAAATCTTTGATTTGCAACAAAGGTTGTACTGTGGAGTAGTGGAGAAGAAATGATAAGTGTTGCCAGTGAAACTGAATATCCTGAGAAAACAAAGGAAAGGGAAGAAGAACACTTCATCCTGATCTCATACACCATAAACACAAATCAACTCCAGTTGGATTGTAGATCAAAATGTGAAAAGAACCACAATAAACTCCTAGAAGATAATCTAGGAGAATATTTTCTTGATCTCAGTGTAGGGAAAGGTATCTTAAATAGGACACACAAACACTCATAAAGGAAAAGATTGATAAATTTTGAATTAAGAACTTTGGTTCATCAAAGAACAGCATTAAAAGAGTAAAAAGGTAAATCACAGAGTAGAAGCAGGTGTTTATAACACATATAATTGATAAAACTTTGTATAGAGAACTCATAAATACTAAAAAGACTGTTCAGCTCGCAGCTTGTGGCTTGGAGGAGGCCAAGGTGTGCCTTTCTTTGGCTGTCCCTGACCCAAGTTCAGCTGACACCAGCTGCCTGGACGCCACAATCCCTTGTTTCTCCTTTTTGCTTGATGCATCACTTTCTGTCTCTGACCGTTGTCTGCTTAGCCATCTGCTTTTGTATGGCCTGTGAAGGCTTCTCTCGAAAGGTAGGCTCAGTCCCTGACCCAGCTGAGGCTCTTCACAGAGACTCAGCTGAGTCTGTTTTAGTCTCTGGTATCAACCCCAGATTTTGGGGAGGAGAACTGGACACTTTGGGGCAAATGTTCACCCCAAAACAATGGCCAGCATTATGTTCCTTGGTCACAGGATTGCCCCTTCAAGGCTGTGGACAGGGGAAGTTCTTTTTTTTTAATAATTAAAAAAAAATTTATATATTTATTTTTGGCTGTGCTAGGTCTTTGTTGCTGTGCAGGTTTTCTGTAATTGTGGTAAGCAGGGACTTCTCTCTAGTTGTGGTGTGCGGGCATCTCATTGCAGTGGTTTTTCTTGTTGCCAAGCATGGGCTTTAGGCATGTGGGCTTCAGTACTTGTGGTACATGGGCTCAGTAGTTGCAGCTCCCGGGATCCAAGGCACAGGCTCAGTAGTTGTGGCGCACGGTCTTAGTTGCTCTGCGGCACATGGGATCTTCCCGGACCAGGGATAGGACCCAGGTCTGGTGCATTGGCAGGTGGATTCTTTACCACTGAGCCACCAAGGAAGCCCTGGAGAAAGTTCTTAAGAGTTGTAAACATCTCTAATATAACATCATTCTCTGTGTAAGAGTGAAAGATTTGAAACAATCTGTAGCTCTAATAGTAGAGGGTTGAGGATTGGTTAAAGAAATTATGGTACAGCATATGGGATAATATACAACTGTTTAAAATTATTTTTTCAGCCCCAGGAATTCCCAGGGGATCCAGTGATTAGGACTCCAAGCTTTCACTGCCAAGGGCACAGAGTTCAATCTCTGATTGGGGAACTAAGATCCCACAATGTGACCCTCCCAAAAAATTTCTTTTCTTTAGTGTGATTTTATTGACACTGAAAAATTTTCATAAATAATGTTCACTAATACTAGGTACATGTCATTTCAGAAATATAAGTATATAAACATAATTTGTATATAAATATTTATATAACATATACACATATAAATATTACATATACATTTTTATTTGTACTGAACCCTAGAATAAGAAGCTTTGAAACATTAATGGAATAGTTCATGAAAGACTGTATTAATACCTGAGCTAGTAGGTACTACAGTCCAACAGATCAACTCATGGTACAGAATTGTCCATTAGAACCTGTGGTCTTCATGCCCCATATGAACTTGATGGCTGTGGATAGAGGGGGAATATATAAATATATAGATATATACATGTATATGTTTATCTATATATATACGTACACATGTACCATGTACATGTATATATGCATATATTTCTGAAAGGACATGCACCAGAATGTTAACAATGGTTATTTTTGTCTAGTGGGATTGTGTTTGGTTGTTCTTTTTTATTTGTTTTCTGTGTTTCCTGATTCTTCTACACTGAATAATGGATTATTTGTATATTAAAGTCTGGAAGGTAATTGCAAAATGTTTTCTTACCTGTATTTAACTTGTTATACAATGAGCAAACCACGTGTTTGTGTCATTTCAACACTCTGTGCTATGCTTAGTCGCTCAGTCATGTCCGACTCTTTGTGACCCCACGGACTGTAGCCTGCCAGGCTCCTCTGTCCATGGAATTCTCCAGGCAAGACTACTGGAGTGGGTAGCCTATTGCTTTTCCTGGGGATCTTCCCAACCCAGGAATCAAACCAGGATCTCCTGCATTGCAGGTAGATTCTTTACCATCTGAGCTACCAGGGAAGCCCTTCAGCAGTGTAATTTAAAATAGATAACATGGATAGTTAAAGTTCTGCATTTAAGTTAAAAATTTTCCAAAAATCTGTTTCAAAAATAGAGCCTCAGAGAAGCTAAGCTTGGAATAAGTTTATTTTTATAAGCCCTTGGAGAGCTCGATTGATTTATTTAGGCCAGCGGGGTAAGTTTGCAGTTAAAAAAATCTAGTGCCTAGTTAATATATTACATCAAGAAATACCGTGTCCTTATTAAGAGATGATTGTGTCAGTGTACCCTGCATGGTTTAGAACACATATGAAAAAGTTGTCCATTTTAGCTCTTTACTTGCAGTGGAACAAAGAGGAACAACAAAATGAGGCCGGCACTGCCAGAGGTTGTCTGAGGGCTGATGGAGAGAACTAGAGATGGTTGGCCTGGGAAGGAGCTTGCAGGAAATGTGATAGCAGGCTGTAAATATTTGAAAGGATATTGTGGGGAGTAGTGATCGAAGAGCAGAATTTATTAGGAAGCAAATTTTACTTAGGTCAACATAGGAAAGAGCTTTGTATTCTCATTATCTCTTGGTAAAAAGGGCCTCTTCTCAGACTGCTGGACCCTGGGGAACAGACTGGGGACTTTTGTCTTAGACCCAATTCCTTTGTTGAGAGGTGTGAGAAAACCTTAGTCCTCCTCCTGTGTTTCTCCTTTCCTTTGTCGCGCCCCCACGCTCCCAACACTTCTGACCCTAGATGTATGGAGTACTTTCTCATGCACTTAGCAATTCTGCAACACCACCTGGGTGTCCTACAGTTGAACTCAATGTTAAACACTCTCTACCTGGAGATAGTGTCAGACCCCAGTGGCTGAGGGCTCAGGCCTACGGGACTGCTCCCACCCCGCTTCAAGTGCCAAACAGCAGTAGTAGGTCCCCAGGTTACCCACAACTTCCCATCAGACGTGATTACAAAGTAGAGGTTCCCATGATCTCCTCCCTCTTGGATTTGATTATTTGCTAGAACAAGTCAGAGAACTCAAAGAAACACTTATGTTTACCAGTTTATTAAAAGATATGGTAAAGGTTACAGATGAACAGTCAGATACAGAGGGCGAGGTCTGGGAGGGTCCCAGACAGAGGAGCTTCTGTCCCCGTGAAGCTGGGGTGGAGACATGTTCACTGAACTGGCAGCTCTCCAGAGCCAGTACTTTTGGGATTTTAATGGGGGCTTCATAATATAAGTGTGATCAATCACTGACTCCATCTCCAGTCCCTCTCCTCTCTCAGGAGAGTGGATGGTGGGGCTGAAAATCCCACACTTCTAACCATGGCTTGGTCTTTCTGGTTACCAGCCCCCGTCCAGGAGCCCAAGAGTCACCTCATTAGAACAGGAGACACTTATCACCCAGGAAACTCCACAAGATTAAGGAACTCTGTGTCAGGAACCAAAGTCAAAGACCAAATATTAGAACAAAAGGTAACTCCTAGTGGTCTAATCACTTAGGGAATTGAAAGGTTTTAGTTCCGTGCCAGCAACTAGAGGCAGAAAGTAATATATGTATGTATTTTCTCTTATCTCACAGGAAATTTGGTCGCAAAAGCTCTAAGGTCTTTCCACTTATGAGTTGACAAAAAAAAAAAAAAACCTGATCCTATTCACATACAAAAATAGAGACAAAAGTTGAATCACAAATATTTGCTTGTCATTTATACTTTTATATTGCTACCAAACTCTGAAATTTTCAGTGTTTGAGGTTTATGTCAATGAGTTGTATTTTATATTGAGAAGTGAACTTTGGGCTTCCGGTTCTTGCTGTCTTTACTAGAGGAGGTTCACCAGGGGTTATCTAAACACACTGAACCAAATGCTTTTCTGAGTGCTCACAGAAAGGCTAAATGTATACACCGTAAAACTTGGTAGCACCTAATGGTTACAGTTAATTGCCTGGGCTTGCATCCTCTCTGTGCTTTCCTTTGCTTGCTTGCAAAGTGGCAATGATAGTATCCGCCGTAGGCTTGTTGTGAACCTCGTCTTCATAGCACATTTCGCCTATGTTTTCCTTGAGGATGCCCAGCAGCTACTCAGTAAGTCATTGGTGAGTGAGTAAAGGAATGAAATGACAAAAGTCCTTTACCTTATCCTGAATACAGCGATGTGAACTGGTCGAATGCAGAGGTGGCACTCTCTGCTTTGGCACTGAATTCCAGTTCATTTCATTCTACATTCCATTCTGTCCTTCATGTTCTACCTAATATAACCATTTGGTGTCTGTGAAATGTGATCCTTGAATTAGGATTAATTTTGTGGGGACTTGTGTTGGGAAATGACTTTTTTTTTTTAATGACTGGGTTATAACCGTCTTGAGAATTCTTAGATATGAAGACTTGAGTAATTTATGTGCTGGGCCTCCCAGAGTATAAAGTTTATGCCTAGAATATTTTTAGAAAGAGCAAGTTAGTTGAAACTGCCAGGTTTTTTTTTTTTTTAAGATACAAGATAATTTTGATTGTGTTCCCTCTCGAATATTGAATTTTTCTTCCCATGATTTTCCAGAGAATGAAGATCTAGAAAACACCAAGGTCACCTCTCTAGCAGCTTCTGCCTCTGACCCAGAGCCCCATTCCTCACCCTACAGGTAGGGACTGCAACTACTTTGGATATTATGCCTCTTGGGGTTTTATCATCTGAGGTCGTAATTGATGAAAGAAGTAAACAGCGACTTCAAGGGGGAAGACAAGTTGAAGTAAAGGGTATGGAGTGTTTTGTCGTTAATTAATCAATCCTTAAGCATGTTAGGGCTTCCATTGGCTCAGCCGTAAAGAATCCGCCTGCAGTGCAGGAGATTCTTACAGGAGATACCGGTTTGATCCCTGGCTCTGGAAGATCCCCTGGAGGAGGAACTGGCAACCCAATCCAGTGTGCTTGCCAGAAGAATCCCATGGACAGAGGAGCCTGGCGGGCTACAGTCCATAGAATTGCAAAGAGTTGGACATGACTGAGCGACTGAACAACAACAACGAAGTGTGTTTAGGGGCAATGTCAGGTCTGTCTCAGGTTATAAAATTTTCTTTTACTCTCAGAGAATAAAACTCTAACAAATAGTGTAGTATCTTCATTTATCTCCTCTTGAAGACCAGGTTCAAATGTTAAAATATTTAGAAATAGATTTAGACTTTCAAGAGAATGTGTGTTTGGTTTTTACCCATAAAATTCACACACACGCAGAAGTACAGCATTGGAGGCAGGTTTTCATTGTGTAGTTTTAAGATTAAATCATGGTGATGATCTTCAGATTATCATTCTTAATTTCCCACTCCACCCATCTCATTCACCTGCCATCACTGGTATCAGAGTATATAGCAGAAAGGGGATAGTAGTACTGAGTCCTGGAATAAGTGGAAGCCATGCAATATCATTGGAATAATTAATGAAAAACTATACTGCACTAGTGGGTATTATAGTCCAGCTGATCAGCTCATGGTATAGTATTGGCCAATAGAATCTGTGGTCTCCATGCCCCACCCAAAGTTGACAGCTTGGGGTGGGGGAATGTCAAGTTTTTTTTGGGGGGGCACACCACATGGCATGCAGGATCTCAGTTCCTCGACCAGGGATTGAACCTTAGTCCCCTGTAGTAGAAGTGCGGAATCTTAACCACTGGACCACCAGGGAAGCCCTCCATGATATTTTTAAAATACTATTTCTTAAGTAGAAATTCTTTCTTCCTATCTTTGTATATGAAATAAAACTTTTTCCTCCAGAACTCAGACAATGGAAGATAATAATGATTACTGTAATTATAATAGAGTTGGTGATAATAATATAATAGCCACTTTGTTTTGAATATCTCCCTGTAATAATGATGATAAAATCTTGTGTGTTAGTCGCTCAGTCATATCCAACTCTTTATGACCCCATGGACTGTAGCCCGCCAGGCTCTTCTGTCTGTGGAATTCTCCAGGCAAGAATACTGGAGTGGGTTGCCATTTCCTTCTCCAGGGGGTCTTCCTGACCCAGGAATCGAACTCAGGTCTCCTGCATTGCAGGTGGATTCTTTATCATCTGAGCCACCAGGGAAGCCCCGAATAAAATCTTACTTTTTACTTGTTTGCTCAGTACTGAGCTAGGTGTTTAAATGTGTTATCTAATTTAATCCTTGTAAGAAACCTAATGAAATAAGTATTTTTTTTTAAGATGAGGAAAATGAAACAGTGAATGTAGTAATTTGCCCAAGTTCACAGTTTTAGTTTTGTTTGCTCTAAAGCTTATTCTCATAAGTAGCAATAGAAGAGTTTTGAGTTCTATGCTTAGAGCTACTAGGTTATTACATATAAGGATCCTTTTGGAAGACATAGTCTCCTCAAGGCATGATTGAAAAAAAGTGTTCGTCGCTCAGTCGTGTCCAGCTCTTTGCAACCCTATAGACTGTTGCCTTCTAGGCTCCTCTGTCCATGGATTTCTCCAAGCAAGAATACTGGAGTGGGTTGCCATGCCCTTCTCTAGGGGATCTTCCTGACCCAGGGATTGAACCCAGGTCTCCAACATTGCAGGCAGATTCTTTACCACTGAGCCACCAGAGAAAGTGATAGTTCATGTTCTCAGCAAATCCCCTGAGGAGAATGTCTTCTGTCCTTCCATTTTCCTGCTACCACCTTTGTTCTGCACATGTTGATTTGTAGGATCCTTGGGAAATAGCTTTTGGTACAGAACTGATTTCTTTTTCCTCTTAAGAGTAAATGAATATTTTGAGTGAAGAATATAGAATATTCTTAGAAAAAGGGAGATAAATTGTTCAAGTTTTTTTTCTAAGATCTAGTGTGTGAAGAAAAGAAATCCAGCGAGTATGATGCCTGAAGTCCGGTGTTTGTGTTTTGTATATTTTAGCAATGGAAATGGCACAGCTCTGTCTTTTCTAGTGAGGCTGGCCGTCTGAGCTGGCTCTCCCTCCCTTCGGGATGGCCTCCCTGCTCTGGATTAGCATAAACCAGAAGGCTTACAGTGGGTGTTTTTCCCTTACATGGTTTATCATCAGCATCAAGTGATTTGCAATTTATTTTTCCCCAAATACCCTTCACTAATTCTTTAGAGCATAAAATGCTAATGTGAATATTAAATTTATGTAGCTGTTGCATGTCCTGTTTAAAATATTTTTCTAAATAAGCAGAACCATATTTGTGCAAAGGAGCATGCACAAAGGCACAAGAGAGACTATATTTTAGAGGCCATACACAGTAAGCTCGGGCTGATGGTCAGATTAACTGTTGTGTTCTCACATTCTGAATAGTCCTCTTTTGTTCCCAAACTAAAGCTAACTTAACTCATTTAATCATTCAACAGATTATTTGTTGAGAGCCTGCTATTACCTGGCAGTGTTCTAGGCACTGAAGATACCATATATGAATCAACAATCCAAGTCCCTGGTCTCATGCAGCTTATATTCTAGTGGGGGAGGCAGATGGGAAAAAAGTATACACCGTATTTCATAGAACCTAAATTGTCATCAACTATAAGATGTACTGTTATTTTATATACCACCAAGAAAGGAAAGAATGCCCAAGAGCGGCTAATAAGAGACCCCCCCCCCACAGACACATGAAACTGGGACCCCAAAAGCCCGCACCGTCAGTGAGAAGAGAAACAAGGAAAGAGATCGTTCCACACAGAAAAGGACCTGAAGGCAACTTGAATGTCTCAGCCTTAGCGCTGAGCGAGGGGAGGAAAAAACACCTCCCCTGAGAATATGAGCCAGAAGTCTGTTGTCTGAACTCACTCTGCCAGTGTGATCTAAACAAAACTCTTAGACACAACTCCATTCAAGTCGCCTCAGTTGGTGGCATTCCCAGGCCCTGGCAGAAGCAAATGCAAATCCCCTGAGGAGGGATTCCGTGTCATTCCAGGCCCCAGACAGTTTTAAGACAGCAGCAGTTTTTAGGACATCCTGTTATATCAGCTGTATTAAAGTCAGAAAACAAAAATGTGTCTTGCAGTCAACAAAAATATGGTACATAATATGTCAGGCAGTCATAAGTGCAGTGTAGAAAAATGAAGCAGGGTAAGGGTGTAAAGAGTGATGGGCCAGGGAGAGGAAGCATCCCCGAAAGTGATGGAGGAGCAGAAGGGAAGAAGGAAGGAAGCAAGCCCTGAGGAACTGGGGGACGAGTATTCCAGCCTGAGGCCACGTTGTTTTTGTTTAGTCGCTAGGTGGTCTGACCCTTCACAACCCCATGGACTGTAGCCTGCCAGGCTCCTCCGTCCATGCGATTCTCCAGGCAAGAATACTGGAGTGGGTTGCCATTTCCTTCTCCAGGGGATCTTCCTGACCCAGGGATCAAACCCACATCTCCTGCATTGGCAGGTGGAGGCCATAGCACACCCCAGTCCCTTAGGTGAGGGAGAGTTGAGGTGTTTGAGGACTCAAGAGAGTGAAGAGGCCCTTGTGACTGGAGTGGACTGGGGAAGGCAAGGGATCATTCTAGGAGATAAAGTCTGAGTGCAGAGGGCCTTGGAGTTCCACGGGACAAGCTTGGCTGTAGATGCTGTGCGTGCAGAGGGAGAAAGACCCAGTCCTTCCTAATAGAGGAGACAATTAATAAGTAGTGTCAAGGAACCAAAATGGACTCTGATTTCTGGGTTTAAGAGAATAAAATAGACTCACAGCTTAGACCAACTTATACTTTACACGGGATAATCAACCGCAGCTCTGATCTTCATAGTAACTGCCTCTTGTTTGTTCTGAGGTAAATTGGAGTGACTTAGATATTCTAAACGATGGCTCTGTTTTATCTGAAGAAGAGCTGATTTATAAACTAGGAGTGATTTTTCTTGTTGATGTTCAGAAAGAAAGAAGAAAAGAAACTAATGAACTCCAAAGTAAACCCTCTGTTTCCCCATGCAGTTTACAGTGTCGGTTCCCAGTCATTCACTCAGCCTTTCTGAGGACATGGGCGATACCCTAAAGCAGCAGCTCTCAAAACTACACTCTTAGCAATTATTGAGGACCTTAAAGAATTTTTATTTATGTGACTTATATCTATCAATGTTCACCATACTAGAAATTAAAACTGCAAAATTAAAAAAATAATTATTCACTCATTTAAAATAACAATAAGGAGCTCATTACATGTTAATATAAATAACTTGCCTTTAATGAAAAACAACTAGTTTCCAAAGAAAAGTAATTTAGTGAGAAGAGAGACGCTGTAAATCTCTTTAATGTCTGCATTAACAAAAGACAGTTGGATTCTTAGATCCGCTTCTGTGTTCATTCTATTGTGATGTCACATGACAGGTAGTGTCTGGAAAACTCTTAACAAGATGAAAATTAAAAAAGGCAAACAATATTTTAGAATTATTATGAAAAGGGTTTGACTTCAAAGACTACCCTGAAAGAGGAGTCTTAAGGACCGGCAGTCCCCAGACCATACTTTGATAACTGCTTCTCTAAAGACTCCACCCCACATTTTGATGGCAACAGATTTTTCAAGAGGCCTGGGATATTGCACTACAGCTCTGGCATTTAACTCCACTTTCTAGCCTCTCCGAAGCCAGAAGAAATTGAAGAGAGAATACGTTATTCCCTTGCTTCTTTAAAATTAGCTATTGGAATAGTTGTATTTGAAGTCATTGGGAGAGTAGATTAATGTGCTTTAAAAAGGAAAGTGGGCCTCCCTGGTGGCTCAGTGGTAAAGAATCTGAGTGCCAGTGCAGGAGACGTGGCTCGATACCTGATCTGGGAAGATCCCACGTGCCTCGGAGCAACTAAGCCCCTGTGCCACAGCTATTGAGCTTGTGTTCTAGAGCCCGGGAGCCCCAACTGCTGAGCCTACGAGCAGCAACTACTGAAGGCCTTATGCACCTGGAGCCTGTGCTCCACAGCAAGAGAAGCCACCGTAATGAGAAGCCCACACACCACAACTAGAGAATAGCTCCTGCTCTCCACAGCTAGAGAAAAGCCCGTGCAGCAACGAAGACCCGGCACAACCAAAAATAAATGTAAAAAAGAAGTATAAAAGATCATACATTTTTTTTTTAAAGAGGAAAAAAAGCGGTTGCCTTGCTTTTATCACCCAGTGAACTGGGCTTGCGTTCAATATCGTGATAGGATGTCAATGGAAACACTGAACTGCTCCTGGGATAGCACGAGAGAGCGTTGCCTTGCTAATCAGTCTGCACTTCCTTTCTATCCTGATCAGTTTCCAGCTTAGGCGGGGCCTCCTCTCTTTACTTCTAACAGCAGCTTTCTATGTAGAACAGAACTGGGACTCCAGCCCCTCTTTGGTTGAAATTCTGCTTGGAGCAAATGGCATGGGTCCCAGAGTGGGGAATAAAAACCAGACCTGCAGTCCATCTCAGACAACTGAGCCATGTATTTACTATGGTTCTTGGGTCCTGGGACTTCACATGATATCACTGCTTTACTGTGGGGCCATTTCAGTCCAGGGCGTTGGTCAGCTGAAATGACAGTGGACCTGACTACCGGAGGAAAGCAGGAGTTGGGGGTGCCCTTTGAAGGTTTTTTTTTCTTTCTTTCTGAGTTTCTCCAGGACTACTGTACCTTTTAGAAGAGTCCTTGAGGGGAATTCCTGGGCAGTCCAGTGGTTAGGTCTCCATCCATGCCATCACTGCCAAGGACCTGGGTTCAGTCCCTGGTCAGAGAACTAAGATTCCACAAGCCACATAGCACGGCCAAAAAAAGAGTCCATGAATTGACATGCTGTCTTCTTCTGGGAGGTCACAGATGGTGTCTCCAGTGACGGAGGATGCCACAGAAGATAAGCAGAAGGCAGCTGGAGCCTCCGGGGAGGCTCAGGCCTCGGTGGAACAGGAATTGCTGTCTGCAGACCAGACCCAGAACTTCAGCAAGGTCGGGAGCACATTCTTACTCTCTCTGAAAAGCACTAGTTTGGACGTGTTTGGATAGATTAGAATTAGAAAGCACTGTCATCTCACGCTTAGTTATGTGGGGAACAATCATGTGTATCGTCCCCAGGCCCATCACTGTACTAGCACCCAGTAAGCATCTGTTCAAAAAATGAAGGGTTATAATGAATGCTCACATGTTGTCTAAAATCCTCTCCCATCTGAGGAGTCCTTAACCATTGGATTATGTATTAGTCTCAGTTTTCTTGTGGTAGATCTACTCGGGATTTATGATAAAGATTCCATAGAAGTGGTACTGATAGCAGTGGTCTCCCTGCCTTGGAGGGAAGGGTTGTTTGTATCATTATTAACATATACATTATGTATAATGTATACATATATACAGAATACATTATGTATAATATATACATATTAACATATACAGAATAACAAATGGTGTTGGTGCCAGTAAAGACAATGACAGGCATTAAAATTACATTTGTATAATGCTTTATAGTGTACAAAGCATTTTTATCCAACAATACTTCATTTACTCCGAGAACAACCCCGTGAGATAGGTACTATTATGTCGCCATTTTACAGATGAGGAAACTGTGGTTAAGAGCTGTTATTGACTTTACTAAGTCTATGCAGCTAATAAGTTGCAAGCTAAATCTTTGTATAACCTTCTGGAAAAGGAAGGACTCATTTAAGGAAGTTAGTCAAAGTCTGGTTTAAGTCATTTAATAGTAGTGATAAGAGCTGAAGAAGTCTCTAGAAAAAGATATTATGAGAAAATGATCTGGGAGGTTTGCAGCATTCATGTATTCATTCATTCATTCATTTCTTGCAAATATCATTCTGACTCCTTGACTGGAGTCACTGATGTGAGCTGTCTCACTGATGGGCTCTTCCGTGTTAGCAGTAGGTATGCATTTCTTCTTGAGTTGCCTGCCAACTGCTTGGAGAAGGAGCAGGAAGTTAAGGCACGATGGCGTGAAATAGGGGAATGCTAATCTGAGTGGTTTGAAGTGAAACCCACTAGGGCGAGGCCACCGGCTCCTGCTATGGGTCAGTGAGGGTTGTGAGCATCGATTGACGTTTGCACTCTTCTATGCAAGTTAGATGTCTGGCAGTGGGTATACTGTTCAAATGCAAATCCTGGGGCTGGTCTGAGGTGAGCTTGTGATTCTTTATAGAACATTGTTAGTGGATGAGACAGCCTGTGTAGGGTGAGACAACCAAGGTGTGCCATGGGTGAGAGAGCGGGGGACAAAGGGAGCCAGAGCGTAGGAGCCAGGTTCTGTCTCGGCAGTACTTTGGTGGACTGATTGACAGCAATCTGTCAATCATAACCTCTGGATGGAAATTGTAGCAGGAGGACGTGTGGCCGAGTGAAGGCCCAGACGCAAGAGCTGTCCTGAGAGGAGCTGTGGGGAGGGGCTGTGCAGGCGTGGCCAAGAAACACCGTGGACAGGAAAGTCAGTAGCAAACTTTGAGGATGTTTGTGGGCCAGGTTTTTATGAAGAGCCTGAAGTCGGAAAGTAGCAAAACGCTGGAGAGACCATGAAAGAAGCTCTAAACTAGGGAACATGTTGGTGGCATGAAAATAAAAGTGGGTGGAGTTTATTACAACCTGTGGCTAGAGGAAAGAAAAGGAAAGTTGACCAACAGGAGTCAGGAGACTTGTGAGTCGGGAGAGTGGAGGTAATAATAAGGCAGGGCCGGCAGCCTTCAGTTGCAAAGAGGCTAATAGGAAACTGCCTTTAAATATGTCCTGTGACCAGAGCTCTCTTGTGCAGATGGCCAAGTACCACGGCCCACAAAGGTCTGGGGACATCGTGATGATCCAGTCTGAGCACACAGGAGCTGTTGATATTCTGTCGGCTGATTTGGAATCTGCAGACCTTCTGGGGGACCACAGGAGAGGTGAGACCTTTGGGAGCATGGAAGGTGTTTTTGTTTTGTTCCTATAGGTACTTAAAGAAGGGCAGGCAGATAGGTGGAAGGAAGGAAAGAAAGGAAGGAGAAAGCATTAGATATATGACAAAAAGAGAAAAAACAACCAGTGTCTGAATAGAGTAGGCTCTATTCAGTTTATATATATATGGTACTCTATTCAGTATATACGTCTGGTACTCGATCCTGGTGTGTGTGTGTATATATATGTGTGTGTATGTATAGATAAATATATATATATATATATTTATTTATAATAACGTTTAAAAGAGACCTGTTTCTTGAACTGAGCAGCTGACCCACCTCAGGACAATGCTCCCTCCTTCCTTGCGAACAGAAGTCAAGGAAGCCAGGAGGAAGAACGTCTTTGACTATGATCACCTCCCTTAAGCAAAATGCTGGGTGTGGCAGCGTTTCCTCAGGGTTTCTTTCTCAGTAGTAAGCAGCCTGTCCTTTCAGTCTCCCCGCCTCTGATGGCTCCTCCGTGCATCTGGACCTTTGCCAAGACGAAGGAATTCAAAAGCAAGCTGGGCAAGGAGAAGAACAGCCGTCTGGTGGTGAAGCGGGGGGAAGTGGTAACCGTCCGGGTGCCGACCCATCCCGAGGGGAAGCGTGTCTGCTGGGAGTTTGCGACCGACGACTATGACATTGGCTTTGGAGTTTACTTTGACTGGACCCCGGTAACCAGCACCGACATAACGGTGCAAGTCAGTGATTCCAGTGAGGATGAGGACGAAGACGAGGAAGAAGATGAGGAGCTCGAAGGTACACTGAACTTGAACATAATTTGCAGTCTCATTTCCTGGTTCAACCTAATTTCTAGCGATCACTTCCTGCCTTGTACCTGTCCTCCTGTTTCTGAGAATGCAGGCAGAGAATCCCTTTCAGCTTTGCAAGCCAAGTTGAGTGATGCAGGCTGAAGTCAGACCCTCTGACAGAGAACATTCTGGTGGGGTAGCAGTGATGCCTTAGTGGAAGGCTTCTGTTCTTTTTAATCGGTACCTGGCTATGTTGTCCCCTCAGGATCTGCTGGGGACAGGGGTGGGTTGGGGGCAGGGAAAGGGGTGTTGTGCTGCTGTGTGTAGAGGCAGTGTTTTTCAGATCACATATGTAAACCTGAGATTATTTTATACTTCTCAGGGATATTTATATGTCTTTCTCTGTGGGATATTTACATGTATTCTTGGTCTGGAACCAAGCTGAGGGATTGCAGTTTGCCAAACATACCCATTCTCTCCTCCTTCCAGACTGTCATAGCTGACTGACTACTGTTTATTTCTTCCTTCATGCCCAGAGCAGTTTTAAAAATAGGCTCTGTGCTATGTTCCAGTCCTTACAAGCCTACTCACAATGGCCCTAAGGCTGCCTTTTTTTTTTTTTTTTTTTAAATAAGCATTAGCCTTATTCCTTGATTTTCCCATATCATCCTATAGTCAACCCCTTAACTTGTTTCTTCATGGAAAAGCAAGTCTATAGGGAAGTTTGCATGTATTCAAGAAGGAGGAGAACCTAGGATCTTATTTGTTGCTCCTCAGGGGACCAGTAGGGGTTTGGGGGTCACTTGCTATAGCACCTTTACCTGCATTTCCTACTTCCTTTAGCTAGTTCTTTTACCTGTTGAATCTTCACTTCTAAATATCTTGCTCTCCCCCTTGGAAATTTCCAGATACTCCTTGGAAATTTCCAGATACTCCTGGAGCTAGGAAGGCTCTGTAAGGCTAAATCATTGTTTCTCAGTGCAAATACTGTTGGCATTTGGAAGGAGACACCACTTTGTTGAGAAGGTACTATCCTGATATTTAGCACTCCTGAACCCTTGAGCACTAAATGCCGGTATCACCCACTGGTCACTCTGACAGACTAGTTGGAGGCCACCAGACATTTCCAAATGCCCCGTGGGGGGGAAAGCCACCGGGACATTACCTGGTTCATCTTTTTGCCTTCAGGTAGGCCTCTTTGGTCTCTGAATTCATAGCCGAACACTGCCCTTTGCTCACACAGACCCTGTCCCAGCTGGAGACGTGGAGCGAGGCTCCAGGAGCTCCCTGCGGGGCCGCTACGGGGAGGTCATGCCTGTGTACCGCCGGGACAGCCACCGAGACGTGCAGGCCGGCAGCCACGACTACCCCGGCGAGGGCATCTACCTGCTGAAGTTCGACAACTCCTACTCCCTGCTGCGCAACAAGACTCTCTATTTCCACGTCTACTACACGAGCTGAAGGCCTGCCGGGACGGGACGCAGGTGGCGTGCACCAGCTGGAGCAGGCTGCCAGCTGGGGCCTCTTGTCCTGGATAGGCAAGGGCTCCAAGCTGAGCGTGGGGCACCTGACCCTCACGCCCTGCCTGGCGGGCCTGACTGTTGACCCCATCCATGTAGCTTTTCCCTGTTCCTAGCTTCTGCAGATGGTGGCATGGTACCCCTGTTCCGTGGTCCCTGACTCACGCTCTTGTTGCTTCCGACTCCAGCAAAATCTCTCTGCAGAGGAAACCCATCAGGCCAAAAGCCTAAGAGGAAGTCGGGTATTGCCTTTTCAAAATAGGTTTTTTTTGGTTCCAGGTGTATGCTTTCAACTGCTGCGCTCTCCTCTTCCAGAGCCTTCATGCAGGCGAGTTTAGTGGCACCTGCTCTCTTCACATTTCGAAAGGACTGGAAGAGGGCACAGCACTCTGTCCGTGAAGGAACCCAGTCTCGGGGATGCGGAAAGCTCTAGCCAGCCTCTCACCACTGCCATATTCCTGCCTGCTGGTTCTTCCCATTGTCTTACACGGGCTGGGAGCCCTCACTGCCTCTGGAGGGGTGGTGATTTCACCCTGCCTCTCTCCTTCTCTCTTTTCCCTTTTCTAAGTCTGTGTCCCTGCCATCACGCAGGAACTTCCATGCTATCCAAAGTGATGATCCATATAGTCTTAAGCTCTTCTGGGAAGAAAAACCGCCTCCATCACTTCCTATTTCAAGAGGCAATGTCCCTTTCCAAGGGCCCTGGGGGTGGAAGGAGGAAAGGGTGGAAATTAGGTACTGGATTGATCTCAGATGCCACATCTCTGGAAGTCAAGTGTTACTAAATCATTTTTATGTATAATCAAAGAAGGAGGGGTAGATAATCTGAGAGAAGAGTTTAAAAAACAAAACAACACTCCAGATTCCCCACTGCTTTTTTTTTTTTTTTTAGTCTTTAGAAAAGGGGTGATATTTAGAAATTTTGCTTTGGGACCAGTCAGATTTCCTAAGTTTCTAGATGTCTAGGTTGCTTGCATTCAGGGCTACAGGCTTTTGGTGTTGGAAATCTTGAATCAGAGGTGGTCATGAAGCTTCACTGCTGCTGCTGGTCGCCTTTGTTCTTTTACCAGGCTGAAGATTGTATGTTCCCTGGGGACGGGCTTTTCTACGCCACGAAGCTGGCATGCTGCGGGGAGCTGCCTCCAGTGTCACCAGAGCCACGTGGTGGCTGGGCACCCCCGGGCCGAGGAGAAGGCAGAGAAGGGACCACTGCAACCGTCTGTACCTCCTCCTCTCTTATTCCTTGCATCAAGCCTGTTACTACTGCCTTAGAATTTGGAGGAAGAATTAGATTTATTTATTACCTTTATTTATTGTTAAAGCCACATTTCACTTCGCCTTTGAAACAGTTCCCGTCTGTTTCTCAGAAGGCTTCCAGCTGCTCTGAGCCACTGAGGCCATCTCTCCTGTGGAGTCTAAGATGGAGATTTCGGGCGAAGTCGGGGAGGGCTGACGTTCCACTCCCGTGGGGTCAGTTCCGTGAGGTTCTGGGAGGGTTCTGCCCCTCCTGAGATGGACGGATGACGCCCCCCCACCCCCGCCAGCCTGCTGCCCCCAGCAGTCCCTGCGAGGAGCTCTAG
The DNA here is from genome assembly GCF_054371585.1 of Giraffa tippelskirchi. Classification (NCBI taxonomy): domain Eukaryota; kingdom Metazoa; phylum Chordata; class Mammalia; order Artiodactyla; family Giraffidae; genus Giraffa; species Giraffa tippelskirchi. Next base: position 148,450,342 of record NC_137281.1, on the reverse strand, counting down.
GTTGTGAGGGAATCTGCCCATTTGCCCAGGATTGAGTGAGTGTAGGGGACTTGACCAGCCAACCAGAGGCATCCCGTGATGCCAGGACTGCCAAGTCCTCCGCCTGCTCTGAGGAGTCAGCTGCGTCACAGTGTTTCCTTTGGCTCCCTCCTTCTCTGCGTGGGAGCCTCACACCATGCCTCCCCTCTGCACAGAAGCAGAAATGCAGTGGCCAGGGCTCCTCACAACAGGTCCGTGGCGGCACGTCCGTCATGAACAAAGGGCGCTAGAGCTGCACCTTCTGTTCCTTCTGGAGCACAGCCCCAGGTGGGAGAGGATGCTGCCGCAGCATCCCTCCTCCTCCAAGTGGCCTCATACCTCCATTACTTTACGTCTGAGTGCATTCTGTAGAGGATTATACACTGGCCCAAATTTCCATCCCCTGTAAGAAGTTAGGAACTATTCTAGCGACTGCCTATTGGGGCACAGAAAGCAAACTTGCTGTGCGGTCATCCCATCAGGTAGCTGTGTGATCATTACTGAAATTGAATCATGCCTTAGCTAATTGAATAGAATCTTTATAAAATAACTTTCTACCAAGCTCTTCTCCAGTCAGCTAAAGCCTGGCTTATTTTTCCTGTTTATTGTTAACTTCTGACTTTCTCTTAAGACGGAGCTGTCGGTCATTGGAGGCTCCCTGGGATGACACTTCCTGTTGTTGATTTTTGCCACAAGAGTCTCTGCATACTTGTTTTCTTTAGAATCCTAGTTCTGTTGCATCAGGGAAGCCTGAGGGACTTGTTCCCATCGCCTCTTATTGTCTGTTCACTTTTGAAGCCCTGAACATTGTTATATTTCATTCTGTACTGGTGTTTCGTTAACAGTCATTGCCGGTTTGATCCATTCACACACACACAAAAAAATAGCTAAAAGAAGATACTTTCACCATCTAATGAATTTACTATCCCATATTAAGTCATCTGAAATTATTGAACTTTAGGGACAAAATATTACCTATAAAACACATGTAATTAATGAGAATTTCATGGTTCAGCAAATCCTAAGAGGTAGTCACTTCCTTAGTCTCTCTGTGTCTCAGTTTACAAAACCAAAAAATGAAGTGAAAATCACTTGCTTTCACCTTCACCCTGTTCTTTAGAGCATAAATATTAACGTACAATGGAAAGAAAGTACTTCACAGTAGGAGAGACTGGAATTCTTTCCACAAGGTGGCCAAGTTCTTAAGTTTCTTTGGTTTATTTAGTTTTGCTACTTTGTTGAGAGATGGGGCTTTTAGAAAGTTTAGAGTATTAATTTTTATCAACATTTTATTTTGAAAAATTCTCAGCAAACAACATTTAAAAGAAGTATAGTGTAAGCACCCTTATGTATATCCATCACATAGATTTTAAAATTATAAACTGCTAACTTTTAAACAAAAATGATTCTGCCATTCTGTTCCTTTTAACAGATGTCCAATAGAGTATTCCCTTCACTGACATCAGCTGTCCAGTGTCAGAGAGCTCCTGGTTTTTAGCAAACTCACTTCATTCAGTGCCAGTTAACCGGGGAGGTGATCCTCATAAAAAGGTTTCCTGTTCTCCATCTTTCAGAATTTGTGCTGTATTTCCCCTTTCCCTTAGGCTCTAAAAGCTAATGTTTTCTTCTCTATCTGGCATGTCAGAGTGAAGGTAATTGTGAAACTGCTTTCCATTGGAAGGACTTTTTTCTGATCTCTGTTGCTTTCCAGCATATCCTCAGGACTGAAATTAACACTCGGCTCCTCAGACATAATGTAGCTTTAAAATGGAAGTAGGTAGTAACTTGAAATTAGCCCATTCTTAGTTTTTTTTTTCTTAATTGATTCATGCACTTTAAAAATATTTTTATCTGTTATTTAGGAAAGAAAATCTTATACTTTTAAAAAGTATATATTGTCCCTTGTAATATATATATGGAAGAGTTTTAACTGAAAGCTTCCTGAAAGCTCACTATCTTATTTTAATCAGTGGGTTTAGATATTACTGTAAAACATCTTTGAAAGAGATTAGGTGAAACCCAAACCCAAAGTATTTTTATGTTTATTTTAAGACCACTTTTCTGCAGAAGGTTGCCTTTTAACCCCAGAGTATAAGGTTCTAAAGTACAAAGCTGAGTGACCCCTAACATTTACACAAAAGGCTATTGTTTTAGAGGAAGGGATAGGAGTGAAAAGGTTTGTGCAGCTTGAGAACTGCCTTTTCTTTTTTTTTTTTACATTGATAGTAAGGAATGAAAACAAAAGAGAAAAAAGCTATCAAATGTATCCCAGAATCTTGCTCATATTCTGATTTCTGTGTAGTTCTTTAGTTTGCATTTCATCCATTGGAATTTTTCTTTTGGCCAGAAACCTCACTGGTTCTCACTGTGCTTGTTGGAGACATCCCAAACTCACTTTGCTTTCTTTTCCAACAAGACTGGCTTTAGAAATATTTTTGAGTAGGTCTCCTCTGCTAAGTGTAACCCTGACCTGAGGATTGATGTCACCTCTATACCCTCTGGGACTTGTGGGTCCAGCTCCATGAAAAAAGATGGTGACTTTAGAAAGGGTAGGAGGAGTTCCTGCTATGTCCTCATAGCTTCAGTTGGTTTTGACTATGGCCCAAAAGGGATGAAACAGATTCATTTTGACCAACATCCGGAAAAGCCTCAAGCCACAAAACTTTTTGTGTACAAGCTGTACCCTCTGTAGGCTGACCTCCCTGTGAGGGGTAGGAATCTCATTCCCTTTCATCTGTGTGGGCCAGTCATACACACACAGTCAGTGGGACCAACAGACAGACACAATTTGGTCTTTCTTTTAGAGCCTCCATTTAGAATATCTCCTGGGTTGAAAAGGTTCACACTAACCTCTTGAACTAGTCTCTCTCCACCTAGCCAAAAGCGTAGACCTTTTGGAAGCCTGAATTTGCTAGAAGCAGAAAGGGCACCAACCCTATAGAATCTCAGTGGTTGAAAAGAGTTGGAAAGTGAGTTTCTGTATGAAGGAAGGTGGTCTCATTTTTTGTGGCGAGGGGTAGCTTGTTAAGGGTTTCATGCTCTTTAGAGAGCAAGTCCTTGTATTCATTGTATCTGATTGTGCTCACAGAGCCACGATGCATGATTCTTTGGGAAGTAAGTAGGGGATGGGTGGTTATAACTAGTCACAAGTTGGGTGCTTCCCAGCAACCCAATATATGGTGAGTGTCCCTATGACCAAAGTCCCAGTTTTCATGCACATGGGATCCTGTCCCTCGGCCCTCATTTCCACATAACTGAGAGGCAAAGAGAGGGGCTAGGCCCCCTCCACTTCTCTTATTTATGGTAGTTTGCAACTGGCAGCATGATATCCAAGTTTACATAATTAACCAGAATCAGATAATAGTGTGAGTTGAGTAGATAAGCTAATCAACCTTGGTTGGAAGTAGGACTGGGGAGGGCGTATGACATCCCACATTGGGGTAGCTGGGTGGGTAACTCCTGCGTGACTGTGCACTTGGAACTCTCGTTAAGCCACCAAGTGAGTGAAGAGGATGTGACGATGCTATGCCGATCAGGACGACACGTTAATTGAGTTGGCGGGGAAACAGAGCAAGGCCTCCATCTCCGGGGACTAAACCCTGTCACCAGCTGTGCGTACAATCTCAGTGTGAGGCGGCAGCTCCGCAGGTTCTCAGAGTCTGGCTTCAGGGCCCACTAAGGGGCCAGTCTAATGTAGGCAGTGACTCTGGCCTTCTGCAAAGGAGAACCTCCTGAGAGTCGGTTCCTGGTGGCCTCTTTTCTGGGAATGGGTGGAGGCACCCTGGCAAGAGCTGCTTTGGTTCTTTTGGTACCTGGTTAATGGTCAGTGTCATCCACTTGCTCTGTCCAGCCAGTCCAGCACCTGTGGGCACGCCTTTGACATCTACCCAGTTATTTAGGTAGTGATGTTAGGGCAGGATCTGGGACCCAAAGGGTGAGAGAAAGTTTGCTAAGTATGGTGTGGCCAGATTTCAGAAATCACCGCTCCCTCTGGGATGCTGCACTGTCCCTCCTGAACCAAGAAGGCCAGACAGAGCCCCTTCTATCTTAAAGTCTTGTCACCAATCTAAGAAAACGCAATTAATTGCCTAAAGCCTTGTTGGGGGGGGGGGTTCATTTACAAACAGTAGTTTCCTCAGAAACTAAGTCCAAAGGCACAAGACACTGGCTTTGAAATGATCTGTAGTCCCAGTCACTGGTTTGAACTCACAATCTGATTTCTTTCAGTCCCCCAGGTATGTGGACCAGAGTTGATTTCATGGCTCTTCACTCTTATAAAGAGATGAGGAAAATGTATGCCAGAAATCTAGAGATACAGGCTTTTGAAAAATTAAATTCCATAGTTTTCTGTCATTTTAAGCCAATAGTTTTGACTCCCCTAGGGATAAAATATGTGAAATGGTTTCCAGGGGTTCAAGTACATATATTTTCTGAATGTTCTGATATAGGGTCATGAATAATTGTAAAGTATTGGTTTGAAATATGATAGTATATGGGATAACAGAAGAGCCTTTAACTCACAGTCAGATAAAGGAGCTCTCTTCCTGAACCCTTTTCCTCACTCAGGTTTGAAATGCCTTATCTGTAATGTTACCTTAATTGATTATTACCATTGGTTTTCAGGTTCAGTCAAGAATCTTGTGGAAAACATCCTAATTCCTTCTCTCCTCTCCTAAGCAGCATATTTTCCTGAGAAATTTCATATTAAAAACTCCACTAACATCCTTTTCTGAAGTGATTGTCCCATAAATGAATTTTTTATTTAGTCAAGCTGAATTATTTCCAGTTAGCTATCTTCAAGAGCAAGTAAAGTCTGGAGAAAGCAACCCAGTCACCCATGACTCTGCTGTACCCTTTTCCCTTAATAATGGGAAGTGTCCTGAAATCCCAAGAAGAAAGCTGCTCTGTTATCAAAGTGATGGATTATAAGAAGGCCAGACTTTGGGTAAGGATAATTGGAATAGAGGAGGTGCTTGAAGATCCAAACTACTTTATGCCATTTAGCTTGTATTTCTGAAAGGCCTGCTTTGGTGCCTTGCACTGGCATCTTATCAGTTGACTGAAAGATGATTGTGCTTTCTTGGTAAATATTTTTAAGCAACTGGCAACTACAAAGGCATTCTTTCCTTATCATTCTAGATCATGCACTGATGCTGACATTACAAAAAGGGGTCTGGAAGGGAAAGAGTGTCACAGCCTTTTCTTTAAAATACACGGTATCCCAAGCAATCATTTGTCACAGTCAACTAGTTTTATGTGTTCCCTGTCATAACAAATGCTGTCAGCATCGCCTATGATTTCTAAGAACTCTGAACCAAATTGTTATTTGTTATGTCCTGCTGAGTGGTTTTCCCTTTAAAATACTGTATTTCTACCACCCCGTGGCACTGATACACAGAGGATCCTGAGCTATTGTTCCTGAAATAGCTCAGTTCTTGTGTTTTTATATTATGTAACCGTTTTGTGATGCTTTTGTGCATTCTTTGTCTTCTCTTCCTAATTTTGAAATCTGTCATAAATAAACTTTTTCACTATGCACCTGAAACATCTGAGTTATACTTTAATCTTTAACATTTTTTCTTCATCTCTCCTCTGCATCTTGAGAGAAAAAGTATTCTTCAAATCTGTATGAATTATTTTATAATCTATTATTATAAAAATTTAAGAAAAATTAATGAGAAAAAGTTAAGAATGAGATTAATGATAGAGCCTTCATCCGCATTTAAATTTTAAAATGTATATATATATATATTTGGCTGTGCTGGGTCTTAGGTGCTGCTAGTGGACTTTCTCTAGTTGTGGCGCACGGGCCTCTCATCGCCATGGCTTCTCTTGTTGCAGAGCATGGGCTCTAGGCCTGCAGGCTCAGTAGTTGTAGCACACAGGCTTAGCTGCTTCATGGCATGTGGGATCTTCCCAGACCAGGGATAGAACCCATGTCCCCTGCATTGGCAGGCGGATTCTTTAACTACTGGACCACCAGGGAAGTCTGCACTTAAATTTATACCTGAGTATGAACTGGGATCTGGGCTTGGCCCAAGAGAAGAAAAGTTAGAGTTGTTGTTTAGTCGCTAAGTCATGTCCAACTCTTTTGCAACCCCATGGACCATAGCCCACCAGGCTCCTATGTCCTCGGGATTTCCCAGGCAAGAATACTGGAGTGGGTTGCCATTTCCTTCCACAGGAATCTTCCTGACCCAAGGATTGAACCCATGTCTCCTACATTGGGAGGCAGATTCTTTACCTCTCAGCCACCAAGGAAGCCCATAAGTTTAGAGTGATGATTACTAAATAGAACATCATTTGTTAGTATTTGATCCCCAGGGATGTCATTTTCCAGTGGGCTGACTGTATTCAAACTTGGAATCAGTACTTTGGACACCACAGTAATCATTTAACATAGTCTGGGTAATATTCAGCCTACTTTCATTTATGGAAATGATACCATAAGGTGTCTTCGACATGCCTTATAATGCTGCCTCTGCCCATCCTTGGTGTGTATTCCAGAACAGAAAGGACTCACATCTGAGCAGAGGGGCACCATTAAATATTTTCTTAAGTGATACCTGTGGTCCTAAGATGAGCCTCTTGATTTTTCCCTGCTTTCTTTTGCCACATATGTAGCTTACTTAGAAAAAAAAACTACTGATATATTTAATTTTTTTTTTGGCTGTGTCGGGTCTTCATTACAGCAAATCTTCGTTGTGGCATGTGGGATCTTTCCTTGCAGTGGGAGGGCTTCTCTCTAGTTATGGCGCACGGGCTCAGTAGTTGTGGCGTCTGGGCTTGCCCCACAGTATGTGGAATCTTGGTTTCCTTGACCAGAGATCGAACCTGGGCCCCCTACATTGGGAGCTCAGAGTCTTAGCCACTACACCATCAGGGAAGTCCCTGGGGATCTTTAATGCATTGTGTTTGGGTATGCTGAATATACTATGTCACTGATGACACAGAACATATTGGAGATTATTTTCTAACTTGTTTTTTATTTTTTGTAAATGGTTGTTTTTCATAGTTAAACCACTATCACTTGGCCTTTGCTGCATGAAATCTCATCATCCCCACTGAAATCAGGAAGCATACGAACAGGCATCTCTTTTTTAAATTAATATTATTTTCGACTGTGCTGGGTCTTCATTGCAGCTCACGGACTTTCTCTAGTTGTGGCGAGCAGGAACTACTCCAGTTGTGGTGCTTGGGTTTCTCACTTCAGTGGCTTCTCTTGTTTAGGAGCAGAGGCTCTAGGCAGGCAGCCTTTCGTAGTGGCTGGAGTGTGGGCTTAGTAGTTGCGGCTCCCAGGCTCTAGAGCACAGGGTCAATAGTTGTGGCTCACGGGCTTAGTTGCCCTGCGGCATGTGGAATCTTCCTGGACCAGGGATCAAACCTGTGTCTCCTGCATTGGCGGGCAGATTCTTATCCACTGGACCACCAGGGAAGTCCCATTTTCTAACTTTTAAAGGCACTCTTTATATAATCTGTCATATCATTGGCCCTAACATCGTTCAGTATCATATACATGTGTGCAGTCACACATTGCAGCCCCTGACATCCAGTCTGATGTTCATTAGCCCTTGAAGTTCTTGCTACACTCAGCAGACATCTTAGTTCAGGTATTTGCCCTAATGCCTGCTTTTGACCTTGGAATCAAGAGCTAAATAAGCTATGTTCAAAGGTTAGGAGGAGCCAACAGAATGAGACTTATCTTATCAACATGTATATCTACCTGCTTATCCAGTAGTTAAGTTTGCTACTGTCCTTAATGATTATGTAAAATTGCTTTGGAACAAAATTGTTTATATTTTGCTATGTTCTTAAAGATTTCCTGGCAGCACCCCCATTCTGCTTTCATCCTTCTAAAGTATTTACCAGGACTTACTACTTCCATAGAGCTGGAAGATTCTCTGTATCTAATTACCAGCATTAAATCATTCCAACATCTGTTCTTCATCCACCGTGGCCATGCCCACTGCAGAAGGAGGGCAGATCAGACCTCCCTGCGGTCCTCGGCATCCTGGGATCAGGTATCTATGGATCGGTCTTCACAGATCTAACAACTGATGTGGAAATGAAGGACATGACTTTTACCACTCAGTCAGCCTTGGGGGAGAAACCCCTCCTGGAAAATATCCTCTCAATAGGAGATGGCTTTTGGATTGAGAGATATATCTGAACTCAGCCCCTGCCCAGTCAAATAAGAATTTACTTGCAGACTTGAGAGAATTGCAGAGGAGGTAGTTTTTAAAACCCTCTATAGAAGCTTAATTATTGCTAAGCATTGGAGCCACTGTCTGACCTCTAGAGAAAAGTCTACGCACTTGGGTAAATACTTGCTCCTTCATGATCTGCCAGGGCCCTAAAAGAGGAAGAGACATTCAGGGAGGGAGGAGGTAACCAGCAATGACTGTAGAGGAAAGGCAGCTCTCAACTTCACCTGCATTTATGGAGTGAGGCTAGTCACTGTGCTTGGAACTGGGGCCAAGAGAGACTGGTCAGTAGTGCAGCTCTAGAGAAGCTTGAGGGAGCTCTGCCCTCACATAGGGGAGAAGGTATAGGAATGCTGCTTTCTCCCTACAGCATAGCTAAGTTCCTCTGGAAATAGAGAAGAGTCTTCTCGCCCATGTATCCAGCCCCAGGTTCTGGGAGGATGGTTTCCTAGGGGAAGGGGCTGAAGCTGCTCACATCTCAGGTCTCCACATTTCTGAGCAGCACAGCAGCTACCCATGTTGATGCCCTGGACACCATGGAGGCCCCAGGGCTGGAACAGATAGCCTCGGTAGCTTTAAAACCACAGGCCCAGAAACCCACAGATGCTCTCCTTTTTCAGGAGTTGTGTCTGAACTTTTTCAGTGAGGCCACAACTCTGTGCATCCCACTGCCCCCCACCCCATTCCTTTGCCATCCCTCAGTTGGTCCTGAGCTGGTGGCTTCCCTGGGCCTGCCTGCTCTCTGTTCCTCTCAATTCCATCCCCCCAGGTTCCCTCACCTCCACGTCCCAGCCTCCAAAGCTCACAGAAAACTGCAGAAAAGCTGCAGCAGCCTCTTGGGAGCTGAGTTGGTTTTGGGTTAGTCCTCTCCTTGGTTCCAGGTGAAGAAGGCGGCAACAATGGTTCCCAGCCCTGACCTGGAGACTGTTTTGCTATAGGCTCTGTGAAGAGCTCTGTGGCTCAGGTTCTTTAAAACCCGGCTCATTGTACCAAGTTCCCTGTGGAATAGTTCAGACCTGGGGAGTGGTCTCAGCTTGTCTCTGTGTCTGGAGCCTTGTCCTAGATGTGGGTTCTGTCTGGTGCCTGCACTTCCCAGAAGTCTCTTGGGCTTCTCTGTCGCGTGGAAATGAGGCTGGGAGGAGGGAGGGGTCGGAGGACCTGGTAACCTCAGCAGTGCTGGCAATCACTTTGGATTATTTGGGCTCCCGAAGGCACCTGTGAGTGAGAGGCAGAGCCAGCTGTCACCTTGATCTGGGGAGGTGGTGGCAGCACCCCATTTGGCCAAGCCTCGCCCCTGCCACACGCCCGCTGCTCCTCGTAGACCCCACTCTCTGGACGGCCAGGGAGCGCAGCCTGAAGTGTGGGGCCCCCATTCTTTCCCCTGAGCTCAGGCTGTCTTTAAAATCCACTGGAGCTTAAATCACCTTCAAAGTCCAAGTCAGGTGACCGTTACAGATCCCCAAGTTGAGATTAGTCTCTGATCTCAAGGTTTCCTGGAGAGAGCCCAGGGGAGCCTGATGCAGCCAGGTGAATCTGGAGCAATCTGGGAAAAGGGCCCAGACGGCAGCAGAGCAGGACACACACACAGTCTCCCTCTCCACTGCCGTGTCTCAGCTCCCTTCCTGTGCTCTGTCTCCACCGGGACAAACTCGCTTTGGGACCAGAGTGGCCCACCTTGGTCATTCAAGAGCCTGGAACCCAGGTCATCTAATAGATGAGATGCCACCAAGGAGCCCAGGATGAGAGGGAAGAGCTAGGTGCCCTGGGATTGGAGCTAAAGAAAAGAGACTCACGGGGACTTCTCTGGTGGCCCAGGGGCTAAGACTCTGAGCTCCCAATGCATGGGGCTCCGGTGTGATCCTGGGTCAGGGAACTAGATACCACATGGCTGCAACAAAAAGTTAACAAGCTGCAACTAAAGATCCTTCATGCTGTGACCAAGACCTTTGGCACAGCCAAATAAATAAATAAGTAAAAGTAAATATTTAAAAAGAAAAGAGACTCATGGCTGAGAAAGGTGACTTCCATTTGGATCGGACACATGTATCTTAATTCCCTGTTTAAACCTGTTACACAGGGGAAGTGAAAGCTCAAGTATGGGATATAAAAGTCATCTTGTCTCACATCCAGAAGTGACCCCAATCTCCCCACAGTACCTCTGTCTAGAGGTGATCCTGGTTCTGGCTGCTCACTGCCAGGCTTGGGGACCTGCTCCAGGGCAGCCCAAGGTAAACTGTTACCAGGTTGGTCTCCTGAGCTCGTCTGTTGGAGGCTGTTTACGCTGCCCACGGAGGAGCCTGCCTCCACCCCCAGGACCATTCACAACGGGATGTATCCTAAGTACCTTTCCCTGGGCTTGATCCAGAGAATGCCACCCCTGAAGATGAGGGACTTGGCTGAGAGGGCCTTAGAAGTGGTACCACTCTCAGCCCTGGGAGCTCAGCTGGTCACAGGATGCTTTCTCTCCTGCTTCTCATACTTTTCTCTCCTGGGTCTTGTCTGACTCTCTCAGGCAGGCTGTGGGGCTTTTTTCTCTTCCTGGCTCTTAGGTCCCGAGGGCAAGGCCAACCACAGGGGGCGGGCAAGTGGCTGGCTGACTTTCTCTCCTGGTCCAGACGCAGGGGGATTCCAGCCAGGAAGAGGGTTCACCTTCTAGAACCCAGCTCAGCTTTAAGTGATACAATGCGGAGGCCTGGGCTTCAGTTTAATGATCAGATCCCAGGGTGGGCCGTCTCTGAAGTCACTTAACAGTAGAGGAGATGGGAAGACGCGCTCAGACTTCCTCATGGCTCTAGTAAACTGGCCAGACATTTCAGTCTACATTTACTTCATCCTCCGAGAACCTGGGACCCAGACACCAGGTAATTTCCTGCCTTACCCCCTCCCGCATCCTCCCACCCCACCCTGCCTGCGTGTGACAAACTAAGGGGCTGAGGCAGAGAGCGGTCCGGTCCGGTGGGAAGGCAGAGCCAGCGCGAGGGTTCAGGTCTTCCGCTTCTCTCCAGTCGGGGCTCGCTCATTTCCAGGCCAGTTCAGCCCAGGCAGTGTCTCCCTCTGCACCCCTCCCCACCCCCTGCCCCGGCACCAGTGGGGTGCAGTTTGAGAGCTAGGCCCTCAGCTCGGGGGGTGTATCCGGCTGCCGAAAGGGGTGAGACACATGGAAGGCCTCCAAGGCCAGCAGTGACTTGTTGATGCGGCTGATGGTAGGGTAGGGAGTGAGGTCCACCTTGTACCTGGGGCAGAGAAACATCCATCTAAGCCGAGGTCTGCAGGGGCACAGCCTGTGGGTGGCGGGCGAGGGGGAAGCATAGAGGCAGGGCTGGATGAAGCCCCCGGGGCTGGCCGGCGCAGGCCTAGGGAGGCGGCCCTGCCGGGTGGGGGTCTCTGTTCACAGGGAGCTCTCTGCAGAGGGGCAGGTCTCCTGCAGTATCACCTACTGTTCATACTCCAGGCCGTGGCAGTCTACACAACTTGTATATGTGTAAGGCTGGTGCTGGGCATTCATATACAGATTATCTCCCGACCATTTCATGAGCTTCTTGAGGGGAGGGAATATGTCTACAACATTCTTGTTAAGTGTTTCCATACCCGTAACAGTCCCTGGCGTAGGAAATGGCAACCCACTCCAGTATTTCTGCCAGGAGAATCCCATGGACAGAGGAGCCTGGTGGGCTACAGTCCATGGGGTCCCAAAGAGTCAGGCATGGCTGAGCAACTGAGCACACGTGCGTGCACGTGCGCGCTCACACACACACACACACACACACAGACACACACACACATACACACACACACAGCAGTGTTCAGCACAATGCCTTCCACAGACAGGTTCTATCTGGGCCTTCCTGAAGGGCTGATGGGAGGAAAGCAGAGCTCACCGCTGGGCACAGACACACCACACAGGGGAGAACAGGCTCTCAGAGGGTCTCCTTCAAGGGTGTCCACCAGGTGAGGCACCCCCTCTTGGGAGCAGGGACTACGAGGTATCCCCCGGGCTGCAGTGGGCATGGCAACGGTGTTACACCAGTTTTTTCTGGCCGTCTCCTACAGGCCACAGTGGCTGCTGTGGCCTGGAATGGGGCGGGGGGTGGGGGGGCACCTTGGCCAGTTGGGGAGAGTCTGCATGAGATGTCACCTCAGTAGATGAAGTCAGGGCCTGACGGTAGGAGGAAGCTGGGTGTTTTGAGGGGAGTAGCCAGGAGGAAGAGAGGGTGCCGTGGTGCTCTCTTACCTGTCAGCATTTGCCACCTGAGGCGCTAAGCACAGGTCAGCCATGGACACCTGCAAAGGGGTCAGGGGAGCTTTCATCAGGGGGCGCACCCCAGACTCACGCCGGTGACAGTACTGGGGTGCTGGCCTCTGACGCTGTCATCTGCCTCTGGCTCTTCTGCCCCACCCCAAGGCCGCCCTCCCCGCTGCCTGTCTCCCGTGGGCCCGGGTGGGGTCTGTCCCTTGGGTAGAAGCACTTCTCCCGGCTACGCTCCAGTTGCTCTGACAATCAGCTCTGTGGGTAGCCAGGGAAGGCCCGCCTGCCTCAGTGGACGTTACTGTCTTGTTAAAAACCACCACCACCACAGGCACGTAGGGAGGGCTCCCAGCAGGGATGGGATGCCTCGGGGTGCGGGTGGGGGGCGCCCTGGAACTAGAATTACCACAGGGCCAGGGCCTCAGCCTGTACGAGTGGAGGGCACCTGAACCCTAGAATCCTGTCACTGGAAGGGAATGGAGACACTGTCTAGTCTAATCCCTCATGTGACGGCTGGACCATCTCTGCATTTCAGAGACGAGGTCTTTGACTTGAATACCTCGAGGAACGAGAAACTCATTTCTTCTTGAGGCAGCTGACCAAGAGGACCTGAGGAGCGCCCCGTGAGCCAACTTCTGCTCAACACGGAGGGCGCCCTCCGCCATACCCACCACAGCTGCCTCCTCGGGAAGCTCTGTAGGCCAAGCCTGCCCCGGGCTGGAGGGAGGTGGCTGAGTCTAAGGGGGAGACGGTGGCAGCCTGAGGCGGCCTGAGGGAGGAGCCCGCCAAGGGCAGGCCTGGGGAGGGGCTTACCTCGTCCCCCACACAGTACCTCCCCGCCGTGCTCTGCAGGATCTGCTCCAGAGCTGTGGGGAGGCAACACGGTGACTCAAACTCTGGGCACAGAAAGGGGAGATCTGCCTTTCTGGGCTTTGGCATCCATAGCTATGACACAGGCAGCTGTCTTGAGTGGCAAGGCTGGAGTGTGTGCTGAAAGGAATGCGGCCATGCGGCCTGGAGAGGGGTGATGGGGTGTGGGAGGTGCCTGCCCTCGGCAAGTGCAGCTACTGTTTCCTCCCCTGAGAGGACAAGACCTGCCACTGGCCAGGCAGCGGTTCTCATGCTGAGGGGTAGGCGCTTTGCGGGCCTTGGCTTCCTGCCCGCAGTGGGCAGTGGAGCAGAAACTGGGCCACCCATCTTCCAAAGGCCTCGGATGTGAGGTTCCCAGAAGCACCAGGGGTTCGGGTCAGGTTTGGTTGCTGCCCAACCCACTGCCCCCTTGGCCCTGCCCATCCATGCCACTGTCAAGGCCAAGGAGCCTGGGAGGTTGCTGCAGATGCCTGGGCCCCGGATGTGAGGGCCGTTTCTTTGAGAGGTCACCAGAGGGCAGCTCACAGGAGCAGGGACTCACCGTTAAAGCCAGAAATGATGGCCTGCTGGGCCCAGGTCAGCTGGTTCTGTCCCATCTGCTTCAGGACAGACAGGTTCTGTGTGGCCCAAGGAAAAATCAGGGGTGAGCTCTGGGAGTCAGCCTGAGCCCACCCACTCCGCCAAGGCCCCTCAGGCAAGCCCAGTTCCCATGCGGCCCTTGACTGTACACCTGTCCTACCCTAGACCCCGCGAGCTCGTTCCTCCCATCTGGGCCCTGGGGTGGAAGGGAGGTGATGATCCTGGGGGCCACCTTCTCAGGCTGCCCTGGAGGCCCCTGCAGTCTGGAAGCCTGTGACTCCGGCAGAGACGTGGAAGGTTGAGGGGTGCAACCCAAGGCCTCTCTCCCTTGCATCTAGTGCTTCTCCGTGACATGGTCCCTTGTGAGGAGGGGGTGTTGATACAGGGTAAGGGGCAGGACGGGGGAGGCACACAGGACTAGCTTTCAGGAGATCTGGATGTCTGTCTGCTCCAACCTCCTTTGTTACAAAAAAAAAAAGAAACACCAACAAGGGGGCTGGAGGGGGCCCAGGTGCACAGTCAGGGGTCTGTCACACTTAGATTAACTGCAAAGTCACTCCACCTTTCTGGTCTATTTTCTTTTTTTTGTATCCTTGAGACTATACAGTCCATGGAATTCTCCAGGCCAGAATACTGAAGTGGGTAGGCTTGCCCTTCTCCCGGGGATCTTCCCAACCCAGGGATCGAACCCAGGTCTCCTGCATTGCAGGCAGATTCTTTACCAGCTGAGCCACAAGGGAAGCCCTGGGCTATTTTCTTATTTGCAAAGTCACTCCACCTTTCTGGGCTATTTTCTTTTTTGCAAAGTCAGGAGTTAGCACAGATGAATTTTTTTTTTAAACAGATAAACTCTTAACACTTTTCTGTTCTACCAGTGAAAATTAAAAAAAAAAAAAAACTGAGGCGAATCCCAGTCTATGACACACAGCAGGTCAAAGGGAGGCTGCTCTGGGTTGAGGCAGGACCTGGGTGGCTCACCTCTCCCTGCCTCCTGGCCATTTCCCACCTCGGAGGGAGGTGGTGCCTCTGGAGGTGTCCTTTGAAATCTGGGGCATCTCGGAATAAGGCTGGGTCCCCGGGGGGTGGGTGTTTTCTGGCTCCCCTTTCCCCTCTGCCATACAATCCAGGGCCAAGTCCCTGAGGGTCCCCTCTGTCCTCCTGCCCCCAGCCCCTGCCCACTGACAGCTGGGTGCCGCAGGGTGGGCTCGCAGGAGCGAGTGGAGGGAGGGAGCGCACACACACAGGCGCCACACCTGCAGGGGCTGGATGCCGCTGGCGATGAGGTCGGACACCATGCGCACCTGGGCCCTCTTCTTTGGGTCCGGAGGCAGGAGTCGTGGCGTGGGCCGGGTCTCCTCCAGATACTCGATGATGGCCAGCTGTCCAGAGGGGAGCAGTGAGACAGGGACCAGAGGGGGAGGCCGATTCCTCCTCTTCCACTTCCAACACCATCATCATCACCGTGCTATGTCACTCAGTCGTGTCTGGCTCTTCGTGACCCCACGGACTGCAGCCCGCCAGGCTCCTCTGTCCGTGGGATTCTCCAAGCAGGAATACTGGAGTGGGTTGCCATGCCCTTCTCTGGGGGATCTTCCTGACCCAGGGATCGAACGCAGGTTTCTTATGTCTCCTGCGTTGGCAGGAGGGTTCTTTACCACTAGTGCCACCCAGGGAAGCCCAAATCACCACCCCACCTTTTTTACCCTTCTTACCATCCTCCCCTCGAGCCCCGTGAAGCCAAGAGGCTCCCCAGGAGGACAAGCTCATTTTGGACCCTTGTCCTGCTGAGTGTGGGCTCCCCCCTATGCTTAAGTCTCCCCTCATTTCCCAAAGCAAGCAGGCAACCTTCCTCCCTCCCGCATCCCTCCTAAGAGCTGGGCGCCTTGGGTAGACACAGGCAAGCAAGGGCTGTGAGGTCCTCTTGTCCAGGCCCCATACTCATGTGGGGTCTTCCCAAAGCTTCCACTTACGGACTGGCTGATGGTGATTCCATCAATCTTCAGGGCTGGCACCTGCTTCATGGGATTCAGGGCCTGGAATTCTTTAGAGAACTGTGGAGATGAGGCTCTGGTGGACTGGGCAGCCTGGCCTGAGTTGGCTAAAGCAGAAAGCCCCCAGCCTACCTGCACCCCCCTCCCCTGGGGAAGGCCCTGGCTCTGAGGCCCAGGGTGACACCTGGGGGAATCCACGCAGGATTCCGAAGCCCAGTGGCCGCTGAGACACAGGCTTTGTCCCGATGGCCTTGCTGTGTGCTTGTCCCTGCACCTTGTATATGGCCACCAAGGCACATCCACAGGGTTCACCACCCACCCTCCTGGAGTTGTGCTGTGGTATGGCACCTGGAACCTAGGCCTCCCCATGGCCCAGGCAGCTGCTGCACAGCCTGCCGCCCTATCCCACGAGGGAGAGCCAGCAGCCTCCTCCAGCCATGGGGACTACAGGGTGCAGGACTACAGGGTTCATCTCTCGTGGGCAGAAGTTTGCATGCCCTGCTGGGCCCCTCTCCGAGACCTCTGCCTCCTACATTGTGGCCTGGGGCGGCCTCCTTACCTGCTGGCCCCCATCCTTTGTGAGGTTGACAGCTACTGTCTCATAGTCGATGTTTTTCAAGGCCAGAGCTAGAAGAGACGGCAGACGGCAGTTGGGTGACCACCTCCGACCACATTCCCCAGGGTGACCAGAGAGATGGAGTCTTCTTTCTCTGCACCACTGGGGGAAGTCCTGGACCCTGCTTCCCATCTCCCTTGACCAGCACCTGCTCTCCTACCCCAGGGCCCTGACGCTCTGCCTCTCTTCCTCCTGGGCTCACTGTATTTCCAAGGGAGCCCTTGTGCTTCCACGCCGTGGGCTCCTGGAGGACAGCAGGGAAGTGTCCCCATCATCTCTGCCCCCTGCAGGGCCTCACCCAGCGGCAAGTGGGGCTGATGTGTTGGGAGACACATACTCATTCCCCTGGCCAAGGCTGAGTGAGGGCCGAGGGAAGCCGCTCAGTGACCAGGTAGGGCCCACGTGGACTGATGACACTCTGGTTCTGTTTAGAGAGGAAGCCCTTTCTAATCCTCTCTCTGTTCTCCGGGCTGTTGACTGCAGATTCCAAGCAGGGCACCGGGACTCTCTGGTGGTCTCAGCGCGGGATGGCTGGGACTCCCAGTGTCTGGATTTCCTCTCCTCCTCCTTTGATATTGCCCCTCTCCCCACCCCATGGGCAAAGTGAAGGTAAAACAGTCAACCGCAGTGGAGGAGACTGCGTAGGTGTGCACACTTGTGCATTAAAATATGGCGATGGCTGGTATCAGGCGAAGGAATGAGGGGAGGAGGGTGAGACATGTCACAGTCTGCAGAGAGCCTGGAGGACCCTGGGCTCCGTCAGCCCTGGTCGGCTCCTCCCCGGAGGGTGAGCGTGGTCAGGGCCGGGCCAGAGGCCAAGGGACCCCGGCCCTGCAGAGACAGCGCCCACGCTGCCGGTCTGGCCCAGCCAGGGCAGAGGCTCTGGGCCGGGGGAGGGCGTCTTCTTCGAGGAATGTGTCCTCAGGCAGCCTAGTGCTCTTGCCCACCAAATCTAGCAAATACCAGGGGCCTGTGGGAAGAGGAGGTCATGGAGGATGGCTTCGCAGTCAGGACCGGGCTCCTGGCAGCAGGCTGCCTGGGTTCAAATGTCATCACGTTCACCCGCTAGCCGCGTGGCCTTGGGCAGGTAACTTCATGAGCCTCTGTGCCTGTTTCCCCAACTGACGCGCAGCGCAGGGTAGGAAAGAACATGGACTCTGGAGCCAGACTAGCTGGGTCAAATTCCAGCTTCGCCCCTTGCGAGCTATGTGACCTTGGGCAACCTCCCTGTGGCCCAGTTTTCCCACCAGTACAATGGTGACACCAATAATACCTCCCTCCTAGGGTTGTTCAGGTTTAAATGGAGTCATGGACACAAAAGCACTCAGCACCATTCTCTCTCAGCAAGAGCCTACAACTCTGAGCTTGGCCAAGGGCTGAGTGAAGCTGAGGGAGAGAAGGGTCAGATGAGGACTGAACCAGAGGGGCCCTGGTTTCTCCCTCCCTGAGGCCTCTCGGGTTGACACTGGCCAGTTCTGTTTAATTTGCCGGATCAAATAAGATAAGAAGGGAGGAATGCCAGCTGTTCCCTGCCAGTTACCAAGGACCTCCGAGTTCTCTGAGCTTGCCTGAAGCATGGTTGCTATGGGGCTTTGGAGAGCAGTGTTGGAGAGGTAACGAGTCCAAGAGGAAAAACAGCCCCTTCCTTCCTCTTGTTGGCTTTCTGAGGTGGACATGCCTTCAAGGCTGAGGGCTCCAGATCTGCTGGGGGTGGTACCCTGAAAAGCTGGTACCCAGCTTTTCACCCAGGCTTCCCTCCACCCCATCCCGCCCCACCCCACCCCACCCCGCTCTCAGTGGAGGCACAGCTCTTACCGATTCGAACTCGCCATGAGCAAGAGCTTCGGAAATAGGAATACAGGATGGGCTGAGGAGAGAGGATGAGTAGGCACGTTAACCCATGTTTGGTGGGTTCTCGGCCCCAGGAGCCCACTGCAGGGGAGGCAACTCTCAGGCAGGGGGCTCCCAGCAAGCCAGGCCTCCTTCCTTAGGCCTGCATCTGGAAAATTTAGGCCAGACTCAGAGCTATCTGGGATAGAGGCCTTGGGGGTCGTGTGGTGACTCCAACTGTGCTGTCATGCGTCTCTGAGGTACCAGGGACTCCCCACAGGGGAAGCCAGTCTGCAAATGCTTTCCTTACCTTGCTCGACTCAGCCATGCTGCTGTGGTGACCCCTGGCCTCTCAGGAATGTCCACTCTCAGAGAGCTGCAGGGCAGGGGGAGGAACCCTAAAGGGGTGGATGCTACTACCAGCCAATGGGAAGCTGGGCTAAACAGGCATCAGGGGAACTCTGAGTCTGGTCAGAAAGGGCCTCTTGAACTTGTGGGAAGCTTTTATGCTTCTGGTGGAGCCGGATCTGGTGTCCTGGGCAGACAGGGAAGCCTAGTTTTGAAGCAGTAGTTCATGTGGTCCAGTGCAGGAGCTGGCATAGTGTGACCGGGCACAGAGCCCTGCCTTCTCTAGTCTTCAGCTCCCTCGTCTGTAAAACGAAGGGTTGCCCTAAAATGATAGCTTAATACCTTCCGACAGTGGCAGAGAGATCGGGAAATCTAATTTTCTGAGCTTTGGTGCCCATTTCTTTCAACATTCCACCCACCAGTCCTCCATGCTCTCAAGTGATCTCATTAAAACAGCCAGGGAATATGCCCATGGATTCCAAAGCTGAGGTCACAAGCTGGCAGCCCACAGTGTTCTGTTTGGTCTATACTGTATTTTAAAGCCTTTCAATTGGTTGCTAACATTAAAAATCACATTGTTTAATATATAAATCCTGTTGCCTGTTTTTTCTTTAAAAAAAAAAAAACAGTCTGGAGACACTGGACTGTTTTCTGAGTAGCAACACTGGCCAGAGACAATAACCCCTTTTAGAGAAGGCATGCCCTCTTAGATCTGCCATGGCCCCGTCTCTCATTTTTGTTGAAGCCCCTGAAGGCAACAGCATGTGAGACATCACCTCTAAACTTTTGGGGACTCAAAATTAGTTTCTCTGGTGCTTCCAGGCACCCAGCATTTCAAAGCAGAACCCAGGAGAGAACTATCAGTAATTAGCACTCATGAATCTTCCAGCAGACACATACATAGCCTTATGGATGAGGGAGAACTCAACAGAATTTCTCAGATCACGCGTCTACCATCTCTCTGACTATAGACACTTCATTCAAGTTTCCTCCTGCTTCTGCAAGCGCCAGGTCACCAAGCTGCTTGCTACCTGACCCTGCTTTCATCATCCTCGAACGACCAACTCCACCTTCCATGCAGGTTAAGGACACAAGTGGGAACCCAGTCCTCCTAAGTTAGTTTCTGAGCCTGGGAGTTCCAGTCTATCCTGAAGGCAACTTTCATGGGGAAAGTGGAGATAGTTCTGGCACAAAAGGAAAGTGATAAGCAGCAGGCATCTTTGGAGGAAGAGTTCCCTGGCCACAGCTATATGTACCCTGCTCCAGGGTGCCTCCCTTTCCTTACCTGGTTAGGCTGGAGGAGCCCCTGGGGCCAAGAGGCAGGGACTGCTGAAACAGACTAGAATCCCTAGAGAGCCGCAAACATTAGCTTAGAATCTCTGAAGAAACACCTTACCTAGTTACTGTTATACCTTTGACCTGTATGCAGAGTACATCATGAGAAACGCTGGGATGGAAGAAACACAAGCTGGAATCAATATTGCCAGGAGAAATATCAATAACCTCAGATATGCGGATGACATCACCCTTATGGCAGAGAGTGAAGAAGAACTAAAGAGCCTCTTGATGAGGTGAAAGAGGAGAGTGAAAAAGTTGGCTTAAAGCTCAACGTTCAGAAAACTAAGATCATGGCATCTGGTCCCATCACTTCATGGGAAATAGATGGGGAAACAGTGGAAACAGTGTCAGACTTTATTTTTTTGGGCTCCAGAATCACTGCAGATGGTGACTGCAGCCATGAAATTAAAAGATGCTTACTCCTTGGAAGGAAGGTTATGGCCAACCTAGATAGTATATTTAAAAGCAGAGACATTACTTTGCCAACAAAAGTCCGTCTAGTCAAGGCTATGGTTTTTCCAGTGGTCATGTATGGATGTGAGAGTTGGACAGTGAAGAAAGCTGAGCGCCGCAGAATTGATGCTTTTGAACTGTGGTGTTGGAGAAGACTCTTGAGAGTCCCTTGAACTGCAAGGAGATCCAATCAATCCATCCTAAAAGAGATCAATCCTGGGTGTTCATTGGAAGGTCTGATGTTGAAGCTGAAACTCCAATACTTTGGGCACCTCATGCGAAGGGCTGACTCATTGGAAAAGACCCTAATGCTGGGTAGGATTGGGGGCAGGAGAAGAAGGGGACGACAGAAGATGGTTGGATGGCATCACCAACTCGATGGACATGGGTTTGGGTGGACTCCGGGAGTTGGTGATGGACAGGGAGGCCTGGCGTGCTGCAATTCATGGGGTCGCAAAGAGTTGGACACGACTGAGCAACTGAACTGAACTGAACTGAAGGGTGACCACAGAACCACTGTAAATGCCAATAAGCCCTCATGTTTCCTACTTATGGGCCATAGGCAGATATAAGGAAGGGTGGTTTCTGATCTCTTATGATACCTGCATAAACCATCCCATGTTGCTTTTTGCATTTGCAGAGCTAAATTTTAAGTGCAAGTAAAATATCCATTTCATCACCACTCCTGGAGGAATTGTTTCCAATTCAAACATGAATTCTTACCATTCCAGCATATTTTATTTTTAAACCATCTCTTACACACGATTTTCGAGAAAGGCTCCTAAACTCCCATTTGGGTGTGGGAGGTCTATTATTATCAAAGCGATGTTCTATTCCACCTAATGTTCCTGCCACCTTCCTTTGAGCTACAATCGCTGTTCTCAATCTTTAATAGATTGATACCGTGGTTTGGGGACAGGCCTAGGAAATGCAAATTAAAACTGGTAAGCTCCCCAAGTGATTATTATGACCACAAGTGCCACCGCCTCCCCTTGGCACACTCTCAAAATGCAAACAACCCTGGAAGGCCATTTGCTGTTAGACCTGTCAGGCTGACTGCCGGGAAAAACTACGCAGGACCGTGCGCGGTACAGGGAAGACGAGAGACGACGCTTAGGAAGGCACAGCGGGTCGAGTTCAGGGGTAGCAACACTAGTGCAAAGCCAGGGTAGGACTAAAACAACCCGCGCAATCTCGGGCCCAATCCCCCGCTCCCACCCCCGACCACAGGGCAACGCGCAGGCGCAGAGCCAAGTCCGAGCGGCGCACGGCCTGCTGGGAGTCTTTGTGGGAGCTGTGGGCGGAGCCAGACGGTCACCTTTGACCCCGGCCCCAGGGTCGCGTCAGTGTTTCTAAGCAGCGGCCCCTCGCCCCGGATACGCGGCACAGACCTTCCCCACTTGCATCTCGCGTTGCGGGCGGCCCCTCCTTCCGGGTCAGGAAGCTTCGCGCCTGCGACTCTCCGACTCAGCGACGATTCGGGCCCAGTGGGATCCCAAAACGTCAGAACTTCGGTTTGAGTCTGGGTAAAAAGCGAGGGGCCGGCCCCCAACACATCAGAACTTCGATTTTGGTCTTGGTAAAAGCGAAGGGCCGGACCCAACACGCCAGGACTTCGGTTTTGGTCTCGGTAAAAGCGAGGGGCCGTACCCAACACGCCAGGACTTCGGTTTTGATCTGGGTAGGAGCGAGGGGCCGGCCCCCAACACGTCAGGACTTGGGGTTCGGTCCAGGTAAAAGAGAGGGGCCGGCCGAGCATGCGCCCCAAGGTCTCGGGTAGCTCGGCCCGCCCCGCCACCACGCCCCCAGCCCCGGCGCCGCTGGGAGCTCCCAGAGACCGCCTTCTCCCCGGGCCGGCGCCGTCCGCGCGTCATGCTCTGTGCCACTAGCCGCCTCCTAGCGGCCCGGGCGGCGAGCGCCCTCCCCGCCCACCCCAGAGGCCGGGGCCCGGCACCGCGCTGCCGGCGCACGGAACTACATTTCCCAGGGCACCCCGAGCTGCCCCCTGGTGACTTCTTGGCGGGGCGCTTCGCGAGACCCAGCGTGCCTGCGGGCCGGAGGGCCATCCTGAGGAGGGGAAGGATGCCGCCGGTCGCGAGCGGAGGCCTGGCAGGATCCGAGCTGCGCCCCCGGAGGGGCCGAAGCGGGCCCCAGGCGGTTCGGGCCGCAGGCCGGGACGTGGCCACGGAGGCGGCTACAGCGCGGAGCCCCAAACGGCCTGCTGCTCCGAGCTCGCGGCACTTCGAGGCGGCCGGCCGGTGGGCCCTGCTGGCCCTGGTGACGCTAACGTCCTTCGCCACCCGCTTCCACCGTCTAGACCAGCCACCGCACATCTGGTGAGTGCTGGGAGGGCCTGGGCGGGCACCATGGCCACGCGGAAGGAGGGGCGCACCTTCTCATTGGCCCAGGGTCGCGGAGGGGGCGGGTTGCCCAGTGGGAGGGGCGGGGCCCGCTGGAGGTGGGGATACAGGTTGCTGGTGGTGGCCTCTGGCCAGGTGCATCCCTCGGGAGAAGAAACAGATTTTAGCTCTGGTGGGTGTCAGTGGGATTCCTCAGTATGTGAGGAAGCAGTCTTCCTGTCTTGCAGATTATGCTGCAGTACCTCACGTGGCTTTTAAAGATGCTCTGAACTTTCCCAGGAGAATTGGAAATCTTTAGTATAGAATTTCCTAAGCCCGAGTTCCTAATCTGCAGGTGTCCGGGCCTCAGAGGGTGGGGGGAACGTTCCTAACTGGGTGTCTCATTCTCGGGAGCCTGAACAATTTGTGTGTCCATGGGTGATAACAAAGGTCCCACACGGCAGGTCTGAGGTCATCCTGTGAGGAGAGATATTTTCTTAAAGATTTGGTTGGACCAAGTTGCAGGAGTCAAATTCATTTAAAAAGCTTCAAGAGTCTCCCGCTGAAAGGAGGAAGAGCTTTATATGATCTGAAAATGGTTAATTTGTTTGGCCAAGAACTGATACTATGGTTTCTCTGCATCACTGAAGCGGAGAAGGCAATGGCAACCCACTCCAGTGCTCTTGCCTGGAAAATCCCATGGATGGAGGAGCCCGGTAGGCTGCAGTCCATGGGGTCGCGCAGAGTCGGACACGACTGAGCGACTTCACTTTCATTTTTCACTTTCATGCATTGGAAAAGGAAATGGCAACCCACTCCAGTGTTCTTGCCTGGAGAATCCCAGGGACGGGGGAGCCTGGTGGGCTGCCGTCTATGGGGTCGCACAGAGTTGGACACGACTGAAGTAACAGCAGCAGCAGCAGCATCACTGAAGAAAAAGTTAGTGTAGAGGTTGTTAGAGATGGAACTCCTTGACTAAAAAGCAAGCAAGCTAACAGATTATCAGATTACCCCACTTGGAAGCTAAGGAATTAGCTTGTTATTATTTCATAAGTGCTGACCAAAGATATAAGACTTCTGGTTCAGCGTCAAAAGACTTATTACTCATGGCAGAGGAAG
Source organism: Giraffa tippelskirchi (assembly GCF_054371585.1). Lineage (NCBI taxonomy): Eukaryota > Metazoa > Chordata > Mammalia > Artiodactyla > Giraffidae > Giraffa > Giraffa tippelskirchi. The sequence continues at coordinate 148,426,391 of NC_137281.1, read as the reverse complement.
CAGGATGAATATGGGCACATTGGATTCAATTTCTCATGGCCTGGAAACCCCATGTGGTGATGCTATGGGCTGAGATGGATGACTGCGCACACAGTGGGTTGCCTTGCAGCTAAGGAACAACAAGCCTGAGGGATTTACTGTTTACAGCAAGCAACAAGTAAGCCTACTTTTTGTCCTAGAGAGAGACGTTATCTCATCTCTCAAGGCTGCTGGATGCAAACACAACTTTGGGAAATGGTCCAGGTGAAGTGCAGTCAAGGCCCTGCATCCTGGCCATACTCAGAGAGATGTGTGGAAGTACAAGAGAGCCATGGAGGACTGTCTGAGGACTGTCTCTCCCAACAGGCTCACCACTTGCTTTTAAGCTGTCTTCGCTTCCAGCAAATCTTCATAAGAATGTGCAGCTCTATTGGTTACTCTGGGTAGCCTGACTCATAGAGGCATGGACCAAGTCTGTTTAATTTGTCTCATACAAGACTTGATTAAGACTGCTCTCACCAGGACTCAAAGCAGCAGGGTGAGGCCAACCTGTGATATTAACCTATGCCCTCCAGGGTCCTGGATTCAGCCACCTAGGAAGAATTATATGTGTGGAGGAGTGGGGAGGAAGGACCAGTAAGTCTTGTTTCAGATAGCTGGGATGTAATCTAAGGCTGGTCTATTATCCATTATGTCTGTACACCGATGTTTAGACTGACCTCTGATTTTTGGAGTCATTGCCAGTAATTACGAGTTCCCTCATTAATAAAGCAACTCCCATGCCCAATGGAAAGACATTCCAAGGCCCAGTTCCTCCCTACATTCTAACATATTACCTGAAGGGGTGCGTGTCACTCCAGTTCAGGATTTTCTGTTAAATTTTATTGGGATTGCCATCAGATTTGGTTTAGACCACCATTTCAGTGATTTGGTTAAACCACGTGGGCAGTGTCACTGAGTAGTTGTAGCGTCAGTCACTAATGTAAAGCATAACCTAAGGTCCCTAGGGTGTCAGGAGAAGCATATGAATTTGTATCAGTCATACTTCCCAGGTGGCTCAGTGGTAAAGAATCTGCCTGCCAATGCAGGAGACACAGGAGACTTGGGTTCAGTCCCTGGATTGGGAAGATCCCTTGGAGGAGAAAATCACAACCCATTACAGTACTGTTGCCTGGGAAATCCCTTGGACAGAGGAGCCTGGTGGGCCACTGTCCATGGAGTTGCAAAGAGTCAGACATGACTGAGTGACTGAGCATGCACGCATACTGATAGAAGGTGGTGTCATTCCGTGTTTTTGCACACATGTGAAGGGAGGTCCATGTTGGGGACTAATGTTGATATCATCAGATACAAGAGGATAGTTCAAGACTGGCCATGTACACATGAGTTTTTCTGATTTTGTAGCAGAGTGACAGATTCAGCAACAGGTCAGATTGCTATATACAGCTGCCATTTGCCTTAGTTGTATCGTAGTGTTTTGGCAGTATGGACTCTGGGCCTAGGAGCAAAGAGCATTAATTATTTCCCTTCTGTTTACATTTTCAGGGGCCTAAGATGTTCCTTCCCCAGTTGGCAGGTTATGTCTTTCCTCCCCCTGCCACATAATCCCGGTGTCCCCCTTAGTACCTGTAACTTCACCTTTACTCCAGTTATTGCCTACTACTGATATCCAGACCTTTCTGCCATGAGCACTGTCAGAAAATTGACAGAGACTTATTATGCCTCCCACCTTGGCCCATGTGAGCTACTGTAGAGGGACTTTACAAGCAGTGTACTCAACCAAGTGATCTTTATTTTTACCTCACTCCATGAGAAAATCCAAGTAACTGAACTAGAATTAAGTTTGAATCCCATAAATCCCGCACCCCCACCCCCCACCCCCAGGCTGATCTGGAGTTGCTGTTAAGGGAGACAGACCAAGCCCAGGAATAGTCAAGGAAGAATCTCAAATTTTCCAATAGATTTTTGTAACGCTCCACCCTTTTTATCCTGATCATTACCCAGTTGGTGGCCAAGAGATAAACACCTAGTTTTAGGTGGCCAAACTATGTGACTGAAGTGTATGAACCAAGTGGAGGTGAGGGAAGTATAATCAGAAATCTTTCTAAGAAGACTGTTCAGTGCTTGACAATATCAGATACCTGTGGATGGTCTGGAGTTGGAATGTCATTGGATAATTTGACTACTGGGCCATTGCAAAAAAAAAAAAAAGTGCACCATTGTCAGACTGTAGATGGTTTGGAATGCTGAAAACCTAACACAGTTTAGTTTCAAGGGCCACAGTGGTATATCTAGAGTAAGATGATTGGACTGGAATAGCAGTATCAACACTGTAACCTGAAAAAGTAGCAGCAGCTGCAGGGCACCAGTGATAGCCTGGAGAGGGGAACAAAGTCCTGATATGGTCAGTTTCCTTGGAGTGGGCAGGGTCAGTGTCCCATGCAGTGTGGCTCCCTTTACTACAAGACAAACAGGCCAGCTTTTGTTAGGCAGCACAAGTTTCCACAATGTAGCAATGGCCTCTGCTTTGGAAACAAACAATCCTTTACTTTGTGCCTCCATGGTGGTAGATGTATTTCCATGCCTGGTGTGTTGGTGGCAGCAGGTGGTATCCTGGGAGCGATGGCAGTGGTCAGGATGGTGCAGGCTTGATCGGCAGCTTGATTCTAATCAATCTTATTAAAATACTGGCCCTTACTGGGGCTATCTTCATGAGAGATCCAGATTGTCCCATTGACAGGCAGCTATGATTTTTTTCCATGATTGGCTCCAAAGAGGGGGGCTTTAAGTTTCTAAATATATATAACCTTCCAAGTGACACACCAGATGGTTAGGCCAATGGCAAAAGCCTAAGAGTAAGTAAAAATATAACCTGTCTCTTTCTTAAGAGTATCATCTAAGGCACAGGCGTTGACTTTTGATTCAGTGCATTGTGCCAGTCAACCCTTTTTGCAGTCATCTTTCCAGAGTTGTCAATGGGGCTGGATGATAGCTGCTTCCCTGTGACTACCATCTGCTTTTAGTTTAGCCAAACCATCAGTAAACCAGGCACAAACATTAAGAGGAAACTCTGGGAATCAAGACCTCACTGAGTCAGGGGCTTTGCTGCAGGTAGTGGAGTGGAAGATAGTTTCTTTCAAGGGGATAGCTAGCACCTCTTTTTGAAAAAATCAAGATGCTTCCAGGGCCAGGCCAGCTGTGCTCTTGAATATATCACTTCCATTTCACCAACGAGGCTTACTGAGCCATTTCCTTGCTAGCCACAGTTTCAAAGCAGCATGATCAGGCCGAAGACCATGGTTCAGGCTCTTAATTTTAACAAGAGCTTAGGAGTAGGTTGGTAGTTGCTTCTTTAAAAAGGTATGTACTTGAAGCCTATGTCCAGCAGATGGCATTGCTTTTATAGAGAACCAGCTCCCCCTCCCCCTTCCCATTACATCTTTAAAGCTGTAATGTCCCTTTTTTGTGATTATATTGTTTCTCTAGGACCCCTTGGGAGGGGACAGGATCACCTCTCACTATGCAGCAGTCCCTGAATGGGATAATCTTTGACATGTGTAGGATAAATACAACTAGGCATCCAGCAGTGGGAGCCACAACAGTAATTTCAAGGACCCCACCCACAAGGCCACTTTACTTTCCCTTCCTGGATGGGAACTTGGCTCAGACCCTGTCAGTTGCATTTGGGTGCTTTTCCCCCTCTTTGAACTAACAAGTCTAATCGGCCTGCATCAGGAGCTACGGTGACAGCCACCTAGAGATTACGCCGCTACCAGGTGGGGAGTCTGGGCAGTGCTGGATGCAGAGGGCAGGAGGAAGCCTTTCTTCCCTTTAGCCCCTCGATAGGTTTGCCCCCACTTCTTCCCAATGTACTTTCCTGTGTCTGGTGAGCCCCTGGGCTTAGGGACCCTCTTCTTTCAGTCCCTGTGCTCACTGCTCTGGTCCTCCCTGCAGTCCTCAACACCTTTGGTAACCCCTGCACCTGGCAGATCATCTCCGAAACCCTAAGGGTTTCGTAGGGCGCTCCTGTATCCAACAGGACCTTGAGTTTGAGTCCCCTCTCCTCACCATGCTAAGATGGGTGTGTCTGGCCTTTACAGTCCCCTTTAGGGACAGGGAGACCTTAACCTCACCTTTCATCATTTTTCTCTTTGAAGCAGCTCAGATTGTGGCAGAGGGGCAGGATCATGGGACCCAGAGGGACAGAGTGGCTCCGAGTCACTGAGCAAGGCACACTTTGAGCTTGAGCACACAGGTCACCCAAGGACCTTTCCATATTTTCACTCTACCCAGAATTCTATGTGGAAGAGCAAGGTCCTTACAACAGGCATCATTCAGGTAAGCTTTGGGAGCTCTGTGATTCTTCAGCTGCATCCATATTCCGTTTTGACTGGGGCTCCTCGGCTAATTGCCCCATACTGGTGATTACATCTTTTCCTGCTTTTACCCAGAAGAATGTGAGCAGTAACCAAGGCAGCATTCAAACAGTTTAAATTCTGCCTCTCCCCACTCAGCCTCGTTAATAGGTAGGCCAGTGGAAGATTCTTACTACCTCCCTTCCCCACCACTTGGGCAAGAGCATTTAGTACCAGATCCAGGGAGTCTTCTGTCATCCCCTACCCCTGTCCCTGAGGGCCTTGTCCTTTCTCTTAAGGAAAGCTATAATTCAGTATCCTGTGCTCGTCAGGGTTTAGGGTTTTATTTTTACCCTGTGTGCGTGTGTTCATGCTTAGTCACTTGTCATGCCTGACTCTTTGCGACCCCGTGGACTGTACCCCACCAGACTCCTCTGTCCATGGGATTCTCCAGGCAAGAATACTGGTGTGGGTTGCCATTCCTTTCTCCAGGGGATCTTTTGGACCCAAGGATCGAACCGACCTCTTCTGCATTGGCAGGCAGGTTCTTTAAGGAGTAGTGCCACATGGGAAGCCCTTATTTTTACCCTACTTACCAACTAATCAGTTAGCCTATCACTGTTTTATGGATGCTGCCAGGAGACCAAGTCCTGGGTCAGAGACAGCCCACTTCATTTCTCACAGTACAGCAGGCAGGCTGTGCGTCAGGATGCTGGCATCAGCTCCGCTTGACCCCGGTGTCCCATGTGATGCCCTGGGCCTCGATGAACGCCTGCACATGCAGTGGGTTGCATCACAGCCGAGGTGTATGGAGCTTGGGGAATCCACTGTTTTATAATAAGCAATAAACCAGTCTGCTTTCTGTCTCGGAGAGAGATTCTGTGTCTTCCTTTAGGTTGCAGGAAGCATAACCCAGAGAAGTGGCATGAGTAAAGAGCGATCAGGACTTTGCATTCTTGGCATATCCTGCAAAGTCTGTACGAACAAGAGAGAGCCTGGGAGGACTATCTCCCACCACAAACATGCAGTGGAAGCCAACAGGAAGTGTGAATATTACTACTAGTTTTACTTGAAAGTAAAAATCTTATACTCCTCTATCAGTATGTTTCCAAACAGACTTTGAAACTAACCACAAATGTTGAGACAGTTTAAATAGTGCCCTGCATGTGTGGGACTATAGTCTGCAGAGTTTTCTCACATGTGTTACTTGATAACTCCCTGGAAGATGGACTGGCAGATACTATTATTGTCTTCTTCATGTAAATGAGAAAAGAGATCCAGAGAGGGTGAGTGACTTTGCAGGGTCATGCTCACCCGGTGGGTGGTGGTGCTGGGACCAGATCTCTCTCTCTTTTTTTTTTTTTTTCTGGAAATCTGTTTTGTCACACTGCTTAGAAGTTATTTTCTCTGTTTGACATCACCAGGTCACGGTCCTCATTTCATGTCAAGCTATGTGCTCAGCAGATGCAGAAGTAGATTTACCCTTCTGCCTAGCTGTTAGACCTAGTGAGTAAAACAAACAAAAGAACCCTGTATTTTTGCTAAGAGCATGTTTTGCCCCTCATGTTGTAGGTCAGCGATAACTGCTTATAGAAGCAGACCTGGGGATGGATAGTCACTGGAAAGCAACTGCTCCTCTGAGCTGCAGGGAGAGACTGACACACACAAATGGCCAGGTTCTGCTGCATAACTGGCCTGCTGCTGTAAAGCCCCCATGTAGGGTGTGAAAGGTTTACTGTGGTTTTGTAGAAGAACAGGATTTTTACATTGTGTTTAAAAGCTAATGTGTTAGAATCATTTCTTTCCTTGCAAGGTAATTTGCAAGTAAATAATGAGGATGGGTTTTAGATTGATTGTTTACTTAGTGAGAAAGCTCTCACTTTTTATATACTGGTTCAGTTCAGTTCAGTGGCTCAGTCATGTCCAGCTCTTTGTGACCCCATGGACCACAGCACGCCAGGCTTCCTTGTCCATCACCAACTCCCAGAGCTTGTTCAAATTCATGTCCATCATTATAGTAAGATCAGAGTTCACAGTCAGAGGTTAATTATCACAAGGTTGGGAGCAAAATCAGACTCCAGCCCACAGTGTAGTTTGTAACAGCGAAAATAACGTAGTTTTTAGTAGTCCTGGGGTTAGAAGTTAGCAGACTTGGAAGAAAACTTATTGTAAAACTTTTTATAGTATAGGAAACTCTTTACCTTTTTAAAATAAATAGAAACTCAAGATACAGAATAAGTATAGATTTAACTTAAATTTATGATGACAACAGGTTGGTATTTGCTAGCCTTTGTCTTCTGTCTAAATGCAGGTTAAGGACCAGCTTGATGTCTTGTTTCCTCAAACTACTTGCATTAAAAGCACTTTTTTTAAAATCCAGATTTTCTCATTAATTGCTTTAAACTTGTAGCCTTTGATTTTAACTGTAAATTTAACCATGCTGTATTAAGGTTATTTGGGTTGTATGATGATTTTAAGAATTTCATTTCTCTTTCTGTTTTCTTTTTAGTTGGGATGAGACTCACTTTGGAAAAATGGGAAGTTACTACATCAACCTGTATTAAGGTTATTTGGGTTGTATGATGATTTTAAGAATTTCATTTCTCTGTTTTCTTTTTAGTTGGGATGAGACTCACTTTGGAAAAATGGGAAGTTACTACATCAACCGCACCTTCTTCTTTGATGTGCACCCACCTCTGGGAAAGGTGAGCAGTGTGGTGGACTGCACTCTGCTAAGGGTTGGAGCCCAGTCTTAGGTTGAGGTTTAATTCTTGGGCTTGTAGAAAGAACCCTCTGACATCCCAGAACAGCAGCTTTCATGGGAAACCTTTGGTATTTTTAGGCGTTCTCTGGGCTCAGAAATGGAGTTAGAATCCATCAACTGAAGGATGGATACAGAATGTGATATTATATATAAGATGGAATATTATGGAGCCATAAAAAGAAAGAAGTATTGACACATGTTGCAACGTGTATTAATCTTGAAAACATTATGTTAAATGGAAGAAGTCAGACATAAAAGGCCACATATTATATGATTCCATTTATATGAAATATCCAGAATTGGCAAATCCGTAGAGAAATTTAGATTAGTAGTTGCCAGGGCTTCCCTGGTGTCTCAGTGGTAAAGAATCTGCCTGCAATGCAGGAGACCTTGGTTTGATCCCTGGGTGGGGAAGATCCCCTGGAGGAGGAAATGGCAACCCACTCCTGTATTCTTGCCTGGAAAATCCCATGGACAGAGGAGCCTTGTGGGCTACAGTCCATGGGGTCGCAAAAGAGTCAGACATGACTTAGCGACTAAACAACAAGGGGGAAGGAAGATTGGGGAGTGACTGCCAATGGGTGTGGAGTTTCTTTTTGGGGTGATGAAATAGTCTGGAGTTAGGTAGTGGTGATGGTCACAGAACCTTGTGAATAAACTAAAAGCCACTGAATTGTACACTTTACAACGGTGAATTTTATGGTACATGCTGCTGCTGGTTAGTAGCTCAGTTGTGTCTGACTCTTTTCAACCCCATGGAGCCTGCCAGTCTCTTCTGTCCATGGGATTTCCCAGGCAAGAATACTGGAGTGGGTTGCTATTTCCTTCTCCAGAGGATCGTCCCCACCCAGGGATTGAACACATGCTTCCCACTTGGCAGGCAAATTCTTTACCACTGAGCCACCTGAGAAGCCTGGTTAATGTTACATGAATTTTAGCTTATTTGAAAAAAAGAAGAAAAAAAGAAATGGAGAGAAGGACTCTGTTGCAGAAAAAGTTAGGGGAGGTGATTGTTTACAAGGGCAGGGAACTCTCTGCTCCCAGCACGTTGCTTGGCCTCTTCCTTTCACATGGCTTCCAATTAGAAATCCCACTGATCAGAATTCATGTTACTCTCTGAGAAGCAAACACTCCTGAGAAGACTAATGGGTTAGCCTGGGTGTTCACTCAGTCCTTTCTTCCTAACTGGAGGCTGAGATTTTTGGTTCCAAGGGACAGGAATCGGCCTGGTATGAAGTGTTCTTGGAGCGTGGAGCACTTGGGGCTGAAGGCAAGGGATGAGAGGCGGCAGGGGTGGTGATTTGTGACAGGTGGGCTTAGGGGCAGGCACCAGAGCATGGGGTGGGGACCAGGGAGAAGGCCCTGCAGGTTTCAGGGCAGGAGAGGAAGATGAGGTAGGTGACCTATTTCAAAATTAGCTCCAAACCCAGAGAAGAAGCAAAAAATGTTACGCTTCTTTTTGTCTCCTTTATAACAATAAGTGAGCAGCAATTGAACAGTCTCTTTTAGTCACTGTAGATGCACTAACTTACATAATGCTCAGAACAACCTTATGCAGTAGGTGCTGTTCTATCCTCATTTTACAGAAGGGGAAAGTGGGACTCAGAGCCGTAAGTGGTTTGCCATAGGGAGTATAGCCAGTAAGTGGCCGAGTCCAGGTTCAGACTGGCTTACAGTCTGCTGTCTTAACTATCATACAACTGCCTCCCTAACTTGCCTCGCCCCATACTGGGGCAAGTACATCCGTTACTACTATAGACTTAAGCCACAGAACCTGCTGAATATTTGCATTAGTCCAGCCTGGGAACCAGCTCCACAGAGGAGATTTTTCATAGGAAACCCAGCCCTGTCTTGTAGCTGGAGATTGCCTGTCTGTTTTTGGAGTCCGCGAGTGCTCAGCGCAGTGAAGACGTGAAAACACTGGCGCCATTGTTTTTGCGGAAGTCTTCCCTTCCTCCCGTCTGGCTCCTGTGTGAAGGGGGAAATGAGAGGCTTCTTTGTAAGGCTGCCGCCAGGGAGTACAGTCTGTCTGCCTGTGCTCTACCTGTTTGAAAGAGACTGATGAGCAAAGCAGCTTCCACAGGTTCTGAAGCCAAGCCAGTCGGAGAGTCAGAAAGCCCCGTGGGAGCTTGTGGTCCAGTGGCTGACTTCACCTTCCAATGCGGGGGTGCAAGTTCAGCTCCTGGTCAGGGAGCTAAGATCCACTTGCCCTCAAGGCCAAAAAGCCAAACCATGAAACAGAAACAATAGTGTAGAAAATTCAATAAAGACTTTTTAAAAAGTGGTTCACATAAAAAAAAAAAAAACTTAACAAAAACACCTTGAAGTGGTGACTAGGAAGCTGTCTCCTGTAGTACTGAGGCCAGTGCCTGCTGCTTCACACTGGCCCTAGCCCTGAGTGCCAGGGCTCCAGGGAAATAGGTGCTTTAAGAGAAATAAAAATGCCTGCACATAGCAAGAAACTTGATGAGAATAGAAGGAAATAAAAGGTCAAAAGCTACCTTCTCTCACATTTCTATTCCTCAGAGGCCACCAGAGCCACCTTTATTAACATTTTCTTATATAGCCTCTCAGAAAGTTTATACAGATACAAGTGTGTATACATTTATACACATGTATATATCAGTACACATGAACAACACATTATATATGCAAATAGAATCAGACTAAAATTGAGCAACTTGTATTTTAAATATATCTTACCTTTTTTCCACATCAGCATATACAATGTACCCCATTCTTGTTAGTGACTATATAATATTCCATTATACATGTAAGCCATAAATTACTTTGCCTCTTTTCTACTGGTAGGCATTTATGTTACTTAGAGTTTTGAGTCATTACAAAAGATAGTGCAGTGCGCTTCCTTGTACATTTGTCTTTTCATAGTTGTGCAGGTGTGGCTAAAAGAGTCTCAGCAGCTGAACTGAAGAGGCAAAGGATGTATACATTTAGATTTGAGTTAGACATTGTTAAGTTATCTTGCAAAATGTGATAATATATATTCCCAGCAACAGTGTATGAGGGCGCTTGCTTCCCTCACCTCATTGTTAGCACTGGTGTGATCACACTGCCAAAACTTTGCCAGTTTGAAAGTAAAAAAGGCTATATCAGTGTTTCCATTTGCATGTCTTCCTAAATTAGGTTGAAATTTTTTTTTGTATGTTTGTTAGCCATTAGTGTTTTGTTTTTTTGTGACAGCATTTTTTTCTAGTAAATTCCTCTTATTCATATTGATTTGAGTGAGTTCTTGAGTTAGAAAATTAGCAGAGTGGGCTTCCTTGATGGCTCAGATGGTAAAGAATCTGCCTGCAGTGCAGGAGACACAGGATTGATCTCTTTGTTGCGAAGAGCCCCTGGAGAAGCTAATGGCAACTCACTCCAGTATTCTTGCCTGGAGAATCCCATGGACAGAGGAGCCTGGCGGGCTACAGTCCATGGGGTTGCAAAGAGTCAGATATGACTAAGCGACTAATACACACTTTTTTTTTTAAGTTTTATTTCACTTTTTAAATTTCTAATTGAATTTTTTATTTTTGACTGCTAGATCTTTGTTGCTGCTCAGGCTTTGCTCTAGTTGCAGCGAGCAGGGCTACTCTTCGTTACAGCGTGCAGGCTTCTCATTGCAGTGGCTTCTCTTGTTGTCGAGTGCTGGCTTTAGGACTTGTGGGCTTCGGTAGTTGTGGTTCCCAGGCTCTAGAGCACGGGCTCAGTAGTTGTGGCTCACGGGCTTAGCTGCTCCACGGCATATGGGATCTTCCCGGACCAGGGATCCAACCTGTGTCTCCTGCACTGGCAGGTGGATTCTTTACCACTGGGCCACCTGGGAATCCCCTCAGGACTACTTTTAACCTTAGGGGAACTGAGAGGGAACTGAATTTTGAGTGCTTGTTAAATGCTTGGCAGAGTGCCAGGTGTTTGACCTTTGGCATCTGCTCTAAGCCTTACAGTCATCTGCGAGGAAGGTTTTATTACTTGTAGTTCAAAGAGTACTAAGCATTGTCCCCAATTAGAGACCTCGTATGGGGGACACTGAGATCCAAGTCATCTATACATTTCCTCATGCTATGCCACCAGCCCAGCTGTATGGGAATTTATGCACCAGGTGGGCTTATCCTCTGAGATGCCAGGTGGGAAGGGACATTCATTTGATTGTCACTTCTCAGTTTAAGATCATCTGTATTCGGGTATTCGGATGGCTCTGTCTTCTCAATACCTTATATTACTTTATATTAAATTAATTAACATTAAATATAACTTCTGGACTCTGGGATTCCTCTTTTTTTTTTTTAATAAGGCTTTATATTAATTTACTGCTGAGTTTTGGTTTCTATGTCTTGACATGGAACTATGGAGAGTGACTCTGTTTAGAACTACTTAGAGAAAAAAGTGAGTTAGTGGTCCATATTCGAGCCCCCAGAAGCAGCGTTGCTGGGCAGGGCTTTCCCTCCGCACAGCCCAGCTCGAGTGCAGGGGTCAGGCCCAGGCAGCCTGGGGCTGTTACTGATGCTTGGTATATGCTGACAGTGTTTATGTTTTAGCTGCTTCTGATTATATGTGTGAAAAAGCAAGTTTCACACTACTGATGGTCAAGGAAAGAAACGAAGAGGCCGATCCTCTCGAGCGTTTTTAAGGATTCACGACTCCCAGGCTTAGTTTGCAGCTGATGTGTTCAGTTTGGTGATGTGCCAGGGTGGCCTCCCTTTGGAAGACTGGCAGTAGGAGAAACCAGTCCCTGGCCTCTGGCTTTGTTTCCAGCGAGACTTTTCCCTTCTCCTCTGGGGAGTGCATCCATCTGCGTTCTGCTCCCCATTTTCTCCCTGGTATGCAGCCACGTGGCCTCTTTGCTCCCTCCTCATCCTGACTTGGAGCCTCATTTTCCTTTCAGTGGTGCGGTCTCCCAGGAATCAGCCCCTGCCCACAGCCTCTGTCCATGAGCTGTCGTGTTTTACTTCACAGCAAGTGAAAGAAGGCTGAATGAGGAAGCCCCTCACTGGCCCTGCCCTTCACACTGTGATTATTTTCTTCTTAAGTACTCAGTCTTCACTGTTCCCAAGGACTTGGCCTTAACATAGGAGAGGATTTGTTTCAAGCCGTGAGCTCTGTAAACAAAAGATTCTTTGCTCTGCAGCAGCTGCCGGAGAAAGTGTCGTACTGGGGGCTCCTCCTGTGGACGGTTGTCAGGGAAGCCAAGGTCTGGGTGCAGCTGTGAGGGGAGTGTGGAGGCGATGGAGTCTTCTCTCCGAGGCCTCTCATCTTTATGCTCCGCCTCTCTCCTCAGATGCTGATTGGTCTGGCTGGCTACCTGAGCGGGTACGATGGCACCTTTTTGTTCCAGAAGCCTGGGGACAGCTATGAGCATCACAGCTACATGGGAATGAGAGGAGTAAGGCTTCCTGACTTGCGCTTGGCTGCCTGAACCCTGGGGCCACACTCAGTCAGAAATGTTAACGGTCAGAAGCCCTCAAGTGGTGGCAGATCTCGGAAAAGGGACTTCGGGGAGGAGGGGGTGATTGGGTCTGTGCCCTGTAGTCAAGACTCAGAGCTGGGGTGAGTAAGAAGAGCTAGAGAGGACACAGGTAATGCGGGGATGACACAGGTGGGAGCAGGCCCAGCCTGTCACCTGTTCCCCTGCCCATGAGCGGCATCAGATTTCAGATCGGAGGGCACCCCAGGACTCAGGCGGTCAGGAGACTGCTGCGGCCCTAACGTGGGCCTCAGCACATTGGCAGGCTACATGTCCTTCCTCTGTGGCTGCAATTGCTGCAGTACTGCCTCCCTCTGAGGCTTTTACTGACACGTCAGCACCCCTACCCCCATGTGACCAGGTTCTTCCCTCTTTTCCCCATGAAGATTTCAGGCACACACGGGTTTTCTAGTCTTTTAAGGGAAGTGTATGTTTACCCAGTCCCACTGTGCCCTGAGTCCCAGCACCAGCCCTGACAGAACATGGCAGGTCCTAAAGACCCAAGTGTCTGGGCACCCCATGCTGCTGCTGCTAAGTCACTTCAGTCGCGTCTGACTCTGTGCGACCCTATGGACAGCAGCCCACCAGGTTCCTCCGTCCACAGGATTCTCTAGGCAAGAATTTTGGAGTGGGTTGCCATTTCCTTCTCCAGGACACCCCATACTTAGAGCTAAATTGGACCTACGGGAACCATTCTCCAGTGTGGAACTCTCAAAGCGGGTTGCATTTGCAAATCCCTTCCTTCAGTTTAGATAAAGGTCATGTGATTATTTGGGCTCTAGGCATTGGCTTGCTTGTGCAGTCATATCATACTGTTTTAAACAAGGAGTGTCTACTACCCTCAAATTCATATTCTTGAGTGACTCTGTGTCTTCCTAATATGTTTGATCACCACCGAGCATACAGAATTGGATATTGGCCTGACTACGAACTTGCTATGGAAGTGAGAAGGCCAAATATAACAGCCTGTTGCCTTTTACACCAGAGCATATTGCTTTCTGCTAACAAAAAGTGACAACCCAAATGTGAGAATTTCCTTTCCTTTGGGTTTGTCTGATTACTTTTGATGAATAGGGTAGGGGAATAGAGAGAACACTGGTGGTTAAAAACAAAACCGAAAAACAACTGTCCAGATGCTAAAGTGTCAAGCTGTCTTTTTTGTAAAATCAAAATACAACCTATAGATTAAAGAGTGGTTCCTGGTGTGATTGGATAAAAGGACCAAGGGAGAAAAAGCAGAAATAGCATTAGACCTCTCTAAAATATTAAAATACTTTCAGGAGCTATTTCTCTCCTTTCACCCAGTTTTGTAACAGAAGCTAGCATCTGTCAAGAACTTTCTGTGTGGTGATAAACTTTAGCTCATTTAACCTAAAAAGAAAGGCTGGGGCTTCCCTGGTGGTGCAGTGGTTAAGAATCCGCCTGCCAATGCAGGAGACACGGGTTCAATCCCTGCTCCAGGAAGATTCCACATGCCACAGGGCAACCAAGCCCGTGCACCACAACTACTGAAGCCCACGCTTCTAGAGCCCGTGCTCCGCACGAGAGAAGCCACCACAATGAGAAGCCTGCACACCGCAATGCAGACCCAGTGCAGCCAAAACTCAACAAATAAATAAAAATTAAAAAGTACGCCCTATGAGGTAGGAACGCTTATTTTTCACAGAAGGGCAGGCTGAGATACAGAGACATGACTTTGTCAAGGTCACAACTAGCAGTGATGGGTTGGTCCAACCCCAGAGTCTCCCACTTAAAACCAGTGTGCCCTCCTGCCCACACCTGCCTGGCTGAACTTCGCTGATTTCATGTCAGTACACAAGTTGGTGCTCAGTGGGAACGTAAATATTGCTTGATTTGATGCTTCACTATTACACTACCCCTTTCATATTTAAATATATTCGAAGTCATCAAGTCATGCCATCCATCATCAGGGCCCTCTATCTCAAAAGACCAGTTTGTACCAAGTCAGGTAGGTCCCTGATGCTTTGCTTAGTTGGTCCCTTGACTGCTTTCCTGTCCTTCCCTAGTTCTGTGCATTCCTCGGCTCCATGCTCATCCCCTTGGCCTACCTCACTGTGCTGGAGCTGTCCCGGTCCCTCCCAGCAGCGCTGCTCACAGCCGCCCTCCTCACCTTTGGTAAGTTGTCCTAGAACATGTTTCTTGGGAAAAGACTGCCACTCTGTGAATGTAGCTAGCAATCAATGCACTTGAAGATCCTTGTCTGTGGGCCCAGTTCTGAAGTAACCTTAGGATTGGGTAAGTGTATTCCGTATTTCCTTTTAGTCACTAGTGATACTTACATGAGTACTTGTATGTAGCAAGCCTTTATAGTATTGGAGGTGTGAGTGGGTATAGGTAATCCCAAGGAATAGATTATCTCTAAGTTATCCACATTTGAGTTTGGAATGGATGATACGTGTATGTGTGCTTGTGTGTATGTGTGTGTTTGAAGGAGGCTTACAGTTCTAATCCAGCTATTCTTCGTTACTCTGAAGATTAGTTTGCATTCCTTAAACTAATTTCACCTGAATGCAAGGGCATGCATATGCCTCCAAAGCAGCTGGGTGACAGAGGAAAACAAAATGGAAATTTAAATTATTTCTGTGGATAATCCTCACATAGATAATTGAGAGTTGATCTGTAGAAATTGATCATGTTGCTAGCCTGGCTCATATGAGAGTGAATTCATGACCTCATTGAGCTTAACATTTAAAGAAGTCCAAACCAGTTTAGATGGTTCCTTTAGGGGTGATTCTGACTTTGCTCTGACAGATAAGGTTGCAAGATCATAGAATCTCCCTCTAGAGGACTGGTGGCTTTTTCCTTGGGTCTTTAATTTCCCTCCTCAGTAGTTCATTTATTCATTTTTCATTCAACAACTACTTTCAAGCATGTACTCTGTGCTAAGCGACTTTCTTGGCCTCAGAAGTTATGCTGATGAGACTGGACTATCATGGAGCTTGCTTACTAATGGGGCAGATGACAAATAAGCAAGTAAGTTAATAAGTCTATAGTGGAACATTTTAAACAGTAAGTACAACATGGAAAATAGGATAGGGTAAAGAATAGAGTAATACGGGGTGATTCTGTTTTAGGTAGGGTGGTCAGTGAAGAGCCCCCTGAGGAGGCAGCCTTGAGCAGTTATCTGAGGGGACAGCATACACTGTGGTCCTGGTGCGAGGCAGCCCTTGGTGGATTCAGAGAACAGCAAGAAGATGAGGCCAGAGCAGAGCGCGAGAGCAGAGGAGGCTGGATGGGTAGGGAGACCATGGCTGTCTTGAGGAGTTTGTTAGTCTGAGTGAGATGGGAACACATTGAAAGACTTAACCCAGGCCATGATGTAATGAAATTTTGTTTAAAAAAAGAAAATCACTTCAGCACGTGCATGGAGAGTCAACTCCCAACAGAGACTTTATGTGAAATGGTTAAGAGTCTATCCTTGGTATATGTAGTTTGTGGCTGTGTAAGCATGATGGCAGAACTTTGGATGGTAGCAGTTAGGCAGAGCCCTTGTCTCAGGATCACTCTGTCTGAATGAATGACATGATTCCTTCTGGGGTCAACAGCCTGAAAGTGTGAGATGCTCTTTCATGTCATTGGACTTTGGTGTACCCCAAAGTGTGTCCTTCTGCTTTCCAGTTGACTCACTTGCCCATCTAATCTTGACTGCACAAACGCTTACGTGCAGTTAAGCCCAAGGGGGGCTGTTTCTTAATGCTGGAGTGTTTTGTTCTCAGGGGGGCCTGAATCTGATTCCACTTTTTGACCACTGAGCTCATGTTTTTCAGACACAGGATGCCTCACTCTGTCCCAGTACATCCTCCTTGACCCCATCTTGATGTTCTTCATCATGGCTGCCATGCTGAGCATGGTCAAGTACAACTCCTGTGCCAACAGGTCAGAAACACCATCTCTGGGAGGGGGTGTCAGAAGCTGTGGCAGCTCTAGAATTGCTATAATGTCCGGGGGCGGGGTGGGTACAGTGCCTAGAGGACTTGTCTTGAAGCTGAATTTCAGGCAAGTGTACTTTAAAAAAGTATTTTAGATTGCCCATTTAAGATCATAAAAGTTGATTTATAGAAGTTTTCTATAGATACTTTTATTTTTGCTTTCCTAAGACTAAGAAAATATCAGTTGTCTTTTTCAAGAACCTTGTTATTTTTACACTGGAGGTGGATTTGGGTAGGGGTTTATGTTACTTTATGAAGGGGTCCTAATGCCTTCCCCCACCCCACCAGCTAGGCACTCCTCAGCACCAGTGCTGGTTAGGAGATCCCAGGACAACTTCATTCTTCACGTGCTCTGTCCTAGAGGGGAGGGCACCAGAGTAGACATTGCCTGGGAACTGTTTGTCTCCCTGCCCTTGGTCCTGACCCAAGGATGGGAATGATGTACACAGAGGTTGGCTTAAAGGGTCCTAATGAATCAAGAGGATCCCTGCAGGCCCTGGTCAGTCCTAAAGCCGCTCTGGAGGGCCTGGTCTTCTTCCAGAAGAGTCCTTTCCAGATCATCCTTCGCCTCTTAAGAGAGTAGAATAGGTCATTGCATCCAAACCAAAACAGCTGGCTCTGCCAAGGCTTTTCCAGAAGCAACCTAATTTCACTGCAGCCAGGCCATGACTTCCAGCCCTCTCTGGGTTTGGCTTATCTTCCGTCTGCACCATATCCCCTCCCACCTGCCATTTCTTGAGTACATACTATGTGCCAGGTACTGTGCCCAGAGCTGAGGGTTCAGGAACACATAGGTCTTGACTGTTAAGGAGCATTTGCTCTGGTGGGGGTAAGGGTGGGGAACCTGGGGGTCTGCAGCTCTGAGCACTAAGTGCTCTAATACAGCAGACCTTGGAACCAACTGCCTGGCTTAGCACCATGCTCCACTGCTGGTTGCTGTGTTACATGACTTCTCTGTACCCCAAGTCCTCGTCTGGAAGAAGAGGCTGATGACTGGCTCTGCCTCCATGGAGTTGTAGTGAAAGTTAAAGGGTTAATACGGGATGCAGTAATGGGGCTTGCATGGGGCTTCCCTGGTGGCTCAGCGGTAAAGAATCCACCTGCCAATGCAGGGGACGCGGGCTCCATCCCTCGGTTGGGAAGATCCCCTGGAGGAGGAAATGGCAACCCACTCCAGTATTCTTGCTGGAAAAATCCCATGGACAGAGGAGCCTAGCAGGGTACAGCCCATTGGGGTCACAAAGAGTCGGACATGACTGAGTGACTGAGCACACACGCACGCACTAGTGAAGTGCTCAGAACAGTGCCTAACACATGGTAGCACTCAGTGATAGCTGGCTTTTACCAGGGACAGTCTGCCTGAATCCAGTGGGCTTCTCTGGATGTTCCTTTTCCTTCCACGTGATTGGTCACCACTGAAGAATAAGCTGTTGCTTACTTGACGCCCCTTACTTAGCCAGGGCTGCCATGACCCTCCTCCCCACAAGAATCTTGCTCTCACAGGGTGCTCCCGCAGTCTCAGGTTTCACAGACCACATCCACCTCGGCGCCACGTGTGGTCCCTGAGGTTGGGAGCCCTCATGAGAAAGGCCGCAGGGCAGCCTCTCAGAGTCAGGGCACCTCTGTCCCTCCCCGCTGCTGCACTTGGTATTGGGTTTGGTTCCAGCCGCCAAGCTGAACTCTGTGTCTGGTTGGTTTTCAGGCCCTTCTCTGCCCCCTGGTGGTTCTGGCTCAGCCTGACCGGCGTTAATCTGGCTGGTGCTCTGGGGGTCAAGTTTGTTGGCCTCTTCATCATCCTGCAAGTGGGGTGGAACACCCTTTCAGACCTTTGGCACCTGTTCGGAGACCTCAGTCTTTCAGTGGTGAGAACCCAAGTGCTTGTAGAAATGTCTTTGCTCCCTAGAGCCAGCAGTCTTTCTCCACTTCTGCTGCAGGGGGCAGAATGGCTGTGTTCGGGCTCCAGGCGGGCTGGATCCAGCTGCTGTCTGGAGGGCACCGGGCAGCAGGGGCTGGTCCACGACTGACGGGCTGGAGAGGAACAAACGGACAGGATGGACTGACATCTTTGGGGTTCTCTTTTGGCTTTCATTCCTATATTGGTTTTTAAATGCTCTACAAATGACTCATTGGAAGAAACCCTGATGCTGGGAAAGACTGCGGGCAAGAGGAGAAGTGGGGCGACAGAGGGTGAGATGGTTGGATGACATCACCATCTCAATGGACATGAGTTTGAGCAAGCTCCGGGAGATAGTAAAGGACAGGGAAGCCTGGTGTGCTGCAGTCCATGGGGTTGCTAAGAGTCAGACACGACTTAGCAACTGAACAACAACAAATGACCCAAAGGGATCCTGTTCGCTGGGCTCAGCCACGTGTATGGCACACACTGACTGGATGGGCCTTGAGTAAACTCGGTGGGCTGACTTTCTGAACTTACAGTTTTCTCTTCCCGACCCAGAGTCTCCGGACTTGGAGGCCAATAAGGGCCTTACAGCTTATTACAGTATTATTTATTAAGAGCTGACTCTGTGTCCTGCAGTATGGAAAATGCTTTACCTTTATCATCTCATTTCCTCCTCATAACAATCCCATGAGGCAGGGAGTTATTACCCCCTTAACGAATGAGGGAAACTGAGACCTGGAGAGATGATATTGTTCCCAAGGTCATACAAGTAGTGAAAGGTAGATCTAGGATTCAGAAAGGAGAGGCTGAATCCACACCTACTGCTTTGCTGTAACATTCTCCATCACCTCTGGCCCCAAGTCCCAACAAGTTCATTTAGAAAATATAGACAGACCATCCACTGAGTGTGAGACCCAGAACATGCAGATGAATAAAACAGGATCCTGCCCTCTAGAGACAATGGAGAGAGAGAGAGAAATAAGAATGAAAAGAAAAATATAAGTCATGTTCCAGCCAACAAGTTCTGTGAGACCACAGAGGAGGGCGCAAGCCCAGGGTCAGGCATTCCAGGAAGGCTTCTGGGGGAAGCTGAGGCCCAGAGTTAAGATCAGGAGCACTTACTCATGTTCACGTGTTGGGTGGGGCCGGTGCAGTGCAAGAAGTGTAGGGAAAGTGCAGGGTGTCAGCGTGACTGGGAGGGAGAGGGAGTGAGGAGTGATGATGCTGAAGATGCAGGTCACGCCTTGTCAGCAGCCTGGGGACAACCCAGGGCCCTGGGTGAGCATGTGGACAGGCAGTGGAGGGCTGGCCAGCATCAGCCTCTGGCAGTGCTTGGCTGGTTGGGTGTGATAAGAAGGCTTAGGATTTCCACATACCTTTTTCTCTTGATGGCCATTAGTTTTTCAGTTGTTTCTGATTATGACTTACACATGTGCTGATGTGCCCAGTCGTGGCCGATTCTTTGCGACCCCATGGACTGTAGCCCACCAGGTTCCTCTGTCCATGGAATTTTCCAGGCAAGAATACTGGAGTAGGTTGCCATTTCCTTCTCCAATGACTTACATGTAAATACTTAGAAATAACACACTCGTCAGGCATAAGGCATAGGTAAGCCTCCTATGCTCAGCACCTGTACTGACTCTGTTTGCAGGTGACCTTGGGAAAACACCTGACCGCTCGCATCCTGTGCCTCATAGTGCTGCCGCTGGCTCTCTACATCGCCACCTATGCTGTCCACTTCATGGTGCTGAATAAAAGGTACCGCCAGAGCCTTGCCAGCGTCTTGCTTCTGGTCTTCCTCTTGTCTCTAAGCCCATGGAGGAGCCGTGTGATTTCCTAGGTCTGTGGTTGGGATGACCCAAAGGGGACCCAGGGTTGGTTTCCTCCTGGGTTCTGTCTTCTGGGTACCCTGGCCTGAAGGAAGAAGAGAAGGCCTTTGTAGCCAAACTGCCTCTTACCCTAAAAACAGTCCCCTTGTGCTAACAGGGATGGGGGATCATGAGCACGTTCAGTTGGAGTGAGGGTAATAATAACAAGGACACCAGCAGCTCCCATATAGCAGGTAGCGACTGTGTCAGAACTGCGTTCTGTGTTTTGTATACATTATCTCATTTAGTCATAACAATTCTTTTGATTTTTTAAAATCCCTGATTTATAAATGAGACGTTGAGACTGAATGAGGCCAGCTATCTTACAAAGTTCACCTGACTAGTAGGGGAGCTGTTGTTTGGACCCCCGTTTCTCTGGCTCCATCCCCCGTGTCTGTCCGCGACACTGCACCGCCATGGCCCTGTGCATACGTGCTCGGTTGCTCAGGCGTGTCTGGCTCTTTTGTGACGTGGTGGACTGTAGCCTGCTAGGCTCCTCAGTCCATGGGATTTCTCAGACAAGAATAGTGGAGTGGTATGCCATTTCCTTCTTCGGGGGCTCTTCCCAACCTAGGGATTGAACTCGCATCTCCTGCACTGGTGGGCAGATTCTTTACCACTGCACCACCTGGGAAGCCCACCGCTCCCTTGTACTTCTTTTAGACCAACCACTCAGAGCTCTTCCCAGGGTTCCTGGGAAATCGTAATTTCACTGCTCTAACTCTGCTCCCTTCCGCTCCGCCCTCCCCCACAGCGGTCCCGGTGATGGCTTCTTCAGTTCTGCCTTCCAGGCCCGGCTTTCAGGAAACAACCTTCACAACGCGTCCATCCCAGAACGTGAGTGTCTCTTGGCCTTTACGAAGAGAGAAGGGCAGGAGGGATTCCTGGGAGTTGGATTGGAAAAGACGATATGATAGCCTGAGTTACCTTAGATGGCAGAGTGGGAGAAAGAACCATTAAATCTGGTCTGAGCGCTCATGAGAGTGAACAGGGACACAGAAAGTGCAGAGGAGGGCGGCCTGAGCAGTGAGCTCTTTGATCAGAAGATGACTTGTCTGCTGTGGCTATGGGAAGACAACAGAGAGAACCTGGGGGGGATTGAGCCCTTTGGGGCTAATGGTCAGTTCCCACCAGAGTGTCCTGCGATTCACATCCATTCACTGTTCACAGAGAGTAGTTGAGCATGTGTTAGGCATGTTGGAGGCTGTAGGGCCTCGAGCAGGATCTCTACGTGATGTGGCCATGTGTGCTAAGTATATAAAGAAGGAGCGCAGAGCTGTGGGGATTAAAGGTGTAAGAGATCACTTCTGTAGGGGGGCAGGGGGCAGGGATTAGAGGCATACAGAGTGAGATAGGTCGGGCCCAGGAGATTGCTTCCTGGAGTCATGGACAATGTCCTGTGGTCTCTCCAGGGCCTGGAACACAGTGGGCCTGCCCAGACTGTGGAAGGAATGAGAAATAGGAAAGCAGGTAAAAATTGGCCTGGAAAGACAGATGTTGGGTTCCACGTTAGAGAGGTCGGCTTTGAGATGCTTGAGGAAACCCACGTAGCAGGGCCGGTGGGCTTGGAGCTGAGATTTTCAAAAGGGTCCTTTGAAAAGGGACAGTTGATCCTGGGTGTTGGCTGTGGTCCGAGAGGAAGCTGTAGAAAGAGGAGAGGACGGGGAGAGGTCAGATCGCTGGGGAGTGTGGGGGAAGGGCTTTGCAGGAGCAGTCCAGGAGGGAGCGTGGGGTTGAGAAGGGAGACAGCCTAATCAAGACGCAGCAGTGGCCAGCAGCGTGCGAGGCTATGTGTGCTGGCCAGCACGAGGCCTTGGAAGGACGGCGCTGTGGGATTAGCAAATTCCTACTTGTCATTTAAAAGGCCCATTTCAGTTATGCTCTCTTCATTAAGCCATCCTCTTGTCACTCTTTGGGCAAGAATTTACTCCTCCCTTCGCTGGGCTCCCACCATATCACACATTGCCACACCTTTGCTGGAACACGGGCACATCGTCCTATGTTGGTCAGTGTGTGAGGCCATTGTCCCCAAGACTGGACTCTGCCAGGCCTCCTCCACCTTTGCATCCACTGTGTAATTTATGACCAAATGAATGAACAAAGGAGGACAGGAGCGGCCAGCACTGGGGCAGTGAGACCTGTTTCCGTGGAATGGGGAGGGTCGGGCAGCCATATTGCAGAGCATGGAGAGGAGGGACAGTCCTAAGCAAAGAGGCTTCTTTCCCATAACCCAGGGCCTGTGGTGGGAGGGGTGGATGCTCTTGGGTAAGCTGTTTACTCTGGGGGTTTTTTCCTTAAATTCAGATTAAAAGCCCAAAATACCATTGAGCAACTACTGCATGTGGTAGATTCAAACGGCACAAAATGATATATAGTGAAAAGTCTCTCTTAACAGCCTCTCTCTCTTAACATTATATCTGAGAGAACATTCGGGATGAAGACATAAATACTTCTCCTTCTTTGTTCCGTGGAATGTACGTAGTAGACCTTGAGTAAGGGACAAGTTGTTTCCAGTCTTTGCTGTTATAAACAGCGCTTTGGTAACAGCACTGTGAATACCCAGCCTCTTCTGAAGTGCTTCGGGGTGGGGAGGGCCGCGGAGACTGTGGTGACCTCCCCCTTGAGGTGACTCCGCTGGGGTGAGAAGGCAGCTGTGTGTCTTGCTTCCCGCAGTCCTGGGCCCGGTGGAGTCTGTTAGAGGGTTGGGGGGTGCTGTGGCTTCAGAGCCGCCCCCCCGCCCAGCCGGGGGCCGCATCCACCCTGGGCCAGCTCACGCCATCTGCTGCCCTCCCCCTCCCAGACCTGGCCTACGGCTCCGTGATCACTGTGAAGAACCTGCGGATGGCCATCGGCTACCTCCACTCGCACAGGCACTTCTACCCTGAGGGCATCGGCGCCCGCCAGCAGCAGGTCAGTGGCCCTCCGTGCGCTCGTGCTGCGTCCCCACCACGCTGTTTGCTGCGCCCGCACCACGCTGTTTGCTGCGCCCAAACCCGCCTTTCTCTTCTTGCCTTCCCGTCCTGTCCCGCACTGTTCCCCCTGCTTGAAACATCCTGCCCCCTCCTGCAGCCTCTCCTCTTTCCCCCAGCTAACTCCAGCTTCCCAGGCTCCCACTGGGGACTTCCCCTCTGACCGCCACGTTCCGCCTCTTCCTGCTCCTGGGTCAGGTGTGTCTGGTGTGGGCGGCTTTCTCAGCACCCTTAATGAGCCTGTGGGGTAACCCTCTTCCCTTTGAATTGGGAGCGCTTCCTTCCGCCCGTCTCCTTGCTGTTTGGCTGCTGGCTCCGGGGAGGCTCGGGTGCCAGCTCAGTGGCCGGCACAGAGCGGATGACGAGTAGAGCATAAAGGTTATAAACACAGACCTGGGAACCAGACTAGTGTATCGGAGTTTGAACCCTGGTTCCACAAGATGTGACTTTTAACAAATTCCTTAACCTTTCTGTGCTTCTGGGGGCTCATCTTTAAATTAGGGAAAATAAATGGTACTTCCCTCCATCTCTAAGGTTGTTGTGAGGATTGAGGGAGATAATCCATGTAAAGTGCTCGTTGAAGGGTTAGCTGTGAGTATCATCTGAACAAGTGAGTGACACTGTCCGTGTCCACGTGAAAGGGTGGTCGGTGTGGCTGTGGGGACAGTGCCTGAGAAGGAGCCAACTTGTTGGATTGATGGGGCCAACTTGTGAAGAGGCCTCCAGTAGATTTAATTTTGTTCTGCCGACACTGGGAGGCATTGAAACTTACTAAGAGATAACGTGATTAGGTTGCTAGTTTAGAAAGATGGCTCTAACAGGAGTGTGATGGATTGGAAGGAGGAGCAGACCAGGGGCAATAGTCATAACAAAGGACGGTGAACAGACCTCAGGGAGAGGTAGGGAGTGATTCAGGGCCCAGAGACTTGACAGATGTCAGGGGTGAGCCATATCAGGTCTGTAGTCTGGAGGTCAGGAGGTCAAGGTGTATGTGTGATTATGCTGGTTCACCGTAATCAGAAAGGGAGACGGAAGCATGGCTTTGGAGATGAGTTTTTGGTGTGTGTTCTAGGGCTGGGGCTTGTCTCAGGAAGGAGAGGTGAATGTGTAGCATACAGGTGTTAGTGACACAGTGACATTGCCCTGAAGGGGTGTGTAAAGGGGAGGGCAGTGTGTAAAGCAGCGTTAAAGGCGCTCAGAGTGGCGCTGGGGAAGCAGCTGAGAAGGAGGGAGTGGATGGGGAGGCTGGAGGAGAAGAGGAGGGGAAGGCCCGGCAGAGTCTCCAGGGGCAGGAGACACCAGCAGTTCAGGTACTGCAGAGACCGTGGAGAAGGAGGCCTGGGAAGGGCAGTGTGAGAGGCCTGGCAGCTCTGACCTGGAGGCTTTGGGGGTCTGGTCAGGGCCGAGCTCTCAGATCTGGTGACCTGAGGAGAGAGAGGGAGGAAGGGGCTGCAGGGCTGGCTGCTGTCCTGAGAAGCTTGGAGTGCAATTTCTCTTCCTGCAAAATGAGCGAAATCTTTACTCTGTGAAAAACTGTTGCATCTCAAAGTATTTTATTGTTATTACTTCCTTATTTACTAGAAAGTTGACCCAGAGTATTGGGTTTTGGTATCAGTTTCCCATTCCGGGCTCTCTGCTTCTCTCTAGCGCAGTGGTTCTCAGCCTGACTGCACTTTTTTCGTAGAATCCATTGGAGAGCTTTTAAAAAATTCTGAAATTCTTGCTTAATCAGTCTGGGATGGGGCCCATGCCTTGTGTATTTTTGTTTCCGTTTTAAGCTTTCCAGAGGAGTCTAACGTACAATTTGCCCTTCCGTGGTGATACCTTGCTACTGATGTCATGTAGTAACAGATGTGGTGACTGGGAACCTCTATACTGTGACTTCCCTGGTGGCTCAGGTAGTAAAGAATCTTCTGCAGTGCAGGAGACCCGAGTTCGACCCCTGGGTTGGGAAGATCCCCTGGAGAAGGGAATGGCAATCCATTCCAGTATTCTAGCCTGGAGAATCTCATGGACAGAGGAGCCTTGGCAGGCTGCAGTCCCTGGGGTCACAAAAAAATTGGATACGACTGAGCAAGTAACACTCACTCACTCATACTATGCAAAGAGCCATGTTCTGGAAGGCCCTATGAAGCTGGTCTTAGTGTTACCCACTCGAAGCCCATGGGTGGAGACATGAAGTTGTGAGAGTCATCTAGAGCGAGCACGTAGGCCAAGGGATAGAGAGTCTGACTTTGTCCCCGACTGAGTCTCTGAGCCTTCCTCACCTGTGTCTCCATCAGTAAACTAGGGGATTGGACTTAATAACCTCTAGTAACCCTCCCTGCCCTGTAGGTCAGTGTCTTGTCAGCAGCTCTAGGTCTTGATTTTTAAATGTTTTTAAAGCATAATGTTTATAAAGTAAAATTGGAAAATGTAGAAAAGTATTAAAAAGTTAGACATAATCTGAGGATCAGTGTTTATCCATGTAGATTGATGTACAACATTCTATTGTAACAGGATACCTACGTTCCTAGGAGACCTCATATTATAAAAAAAACTTCATTGTAAAAATAAATGTTTCAGTGGGCAAAAGAGGTCATGGACTATATTCACAATAAATAAATGACTTTTCTAATAGAAATTTTAATAATAATGATTTTTGTAAACAAAACAAACAACACAGAGTGCACCCATGCGCACCACAAAACCTGAACATCCTTGAGTAAATTAAGGGTGGGTGAAGTAGATGTGTGGGCTTTTGTTCTGGAATTTGAACTTAATTTCTCTATGGCTGCCAAACTTTTAACTTCTTGTATGTTCTTAATACTATTGTCCCTAATTTTTTCTGAGAAAGCAAGAGCCACTGAAACAAAGCAGCCATTAATATATGCATAATTTTTTTCCTATATGCTAATTCCAAATCACTTTGGAAGTAAATGTCATGTTTTATCCAACTGGAGTTATTAAAACTCACATTGTAAGAGAGAGGCCTTTATTTCTGTTGCTTCTGGGTGTTTATATGCTTGTTTATATGCTTGACATGATTGTATGTATGTAGTCTATCCTGGGAGCTTTGGATTAGCTGGCTGGGTTTGAATCCTGTCTCTCCAGCTGACAAGCTGTGTGACCTTCAGTAGAATTGCTTAACCTCAGTTTCCTTGTGTATAAGGTGAGGGTAACCATCATATCTACAGCCTAGAGATGAGACATGCCCGGTGCGTAGCACAGGGCCTGGCAATAGATGGCATGCATACACTCACGCACATGCCATTTTTAAAAATCAGTGTATACAAAATGGCTATGGCTAAAATTTCAGGCTTCTAGGACAAGATATTAATAGAACTTTTTCTGTTTCATTTGGCCACATTCTAGAAAACATAGCCTGAATTTTTTATTTAGAAAGTTTGAGACATGGTCTTGATGACTTTTTAAAATGCACTAAATCCTCTTTGTGTGCTGGAGCCTGTGTTACACTGTGTTGTCATGGTTCCTGCCTCTAGGAGGCTGGAATTTGAAAGACAGGATGCAGAGAGGCACAAAGAGACCAATCAAAAGGGCTTTTGTGGGAAGACGCCTCTTAAGTGCTGAAGGAAGGAGAGAACCACACTTACCAAACACTGCTTCTGGCCCCCTTGGGAAACACAGCCCCTTGGGTGGGTGGCTGGGGCTTCTGAGAGAGCCCGGAGCAGTCCTGGCTCGCTGCTGACTGTCCTGTGGCTGACTGCGCTGATGGTGACGCTCTCCTCCCTCCCACCTCCTCCTCCTCCCCCCACCCCACCCAGGTCACCACCTATTTGCACAAGGACTACAACAACCTGTGGATTATCAAGAAGCATAATTCGAACTCAGGTAATGCAGCAGAGAACTGATGCTTCTTATATTGTTACTTACTCTGAGCCCTCCCTAACATTTCTCATGCTTCCAAAAGAATGGTTCTAGGATGGGCTTTCCTAAGCATTCTTTGCCGTCTTGACTGATCTCAGTTATCCTTTCAACGGTGATTTATTGAGCCCCTGCTATGTCCCAAGGACTGTGGTTGGTCTAGGGATAAGCAGTGAGCAAGAGTGATGAGATCGGCCCTGAGAGCTGTCATTTTGAAGCCAGAGAGAAGGCTGAGGCTCAGACTTGGGTTCCCTGGGCACGTACTGGGGACACTGGTGGCTGCTCTCATGTCTGATGTGGAGCACAGCAAGCCTTGCAGACCCCAGCGTATGGTGCGGCTCGGCTGTCTGGATGTGATAGAGGACTGCTGCCCACTGCTCGTCCAGGCCTGGGCCAGTCAGTGGGAGACCCGTGGGCCTGCTAGCCCTGTGGCTGGGCTTGTCTAGGCCTGCACAGCTGCCTCTGACTGGCCTGGGCGAAGCAGCTCTGAAGCACACCTCTCGGGCTCCTGGGGCTTTGTGACAAGAGCTATGTCTGTATCTTCTGTTTTTTGGACAGACAGCTGGCTACCTGCAGACTGTACCTTCTGCTGCAGTTGGGAAGAGAACAAAACAGGGCATCTCCCGCTCACCTTCCGATTGTCTTATGCCGCAGGTGTTTGCTGTGACTCCTCGGCAAACACTGCCTGGCTCAGCCTGTCTCAAGTCAGCTGCTCCTGGTCTTTGTGGGGAAGTGGCAACTTCTCATCTAAATTCATCTTCTCTGTTCCTTTCCCCAGCTCCCCTTATTGCCATGGTTTTCTGGCTAGAAATGTGACTGACGTGACCAGTGTCTTTGCCCCTACTCCTCAGTAATGTAAACCATGACACCATTGTGTGCCTGTGTGCTCAGTCACTTCAGTCATGTCCAGCTCTTTGCGACCCTGTGGACTGTAGCCTGCCAGGCTCCCTGCCGGGTCTGTTCTGTACCCTTATAAGACTGGTATAGATTGTGCTTTGACTTAACAGGCCAAATATAAGTGGTCTATTGCAATGAGGATTTTTGAGGGAAGACCAGCTTTCTTTCTAAAGTCACGTGGACACAGACCAAATCTTTAAACATCCCCGTTCTGTTACCCTATTGCAGCTTCCAGGTTAAGGTGGCTGCATTTCACCCGGTGACGAAGGAGTCGTGTGAAGGCAGGTTGCCTCAAGCACTTGGGAAGTGGGAACTGTCTAGATGAAGGTCTCTGTGTTCTTGATGGCCGTGAGTGCCCCTCCCCCACAGGCCCATGTGAAGTAAAACTTCCCTCCCTGTTGACTTATTTGATCTGTCATCTTGCTGATTATTCTTTTTAAGAGACCTTAGAAGGCAGCGTAGGAATGGACATCTCTCCAGTTGAGTTCTTGAATTCTCTTGTGAGCCAGTGATTTGTCCTGGAAGATCTCTTTCCTGACCTTGAGTGTTGGTGTCCACTCCTGGGACAGAAATTTGCAAGGAATCTTCTGTGTTGCTGTGATTACTGCCACTTTCCTTTTCCACTGTCATCTCTTTGTTAGATCCTCGTTGGTCTTGACTTCTTGTTGATATAGAAGTAGTCCTTTTCTTTCATCATTTTCTTTGGCTCACGTTGATCAAGTCTATTGCCAGAGACAAGATAATCACTGGCAAAATATGCAGGGTTTAACGTTTGATTTTGAAGAGAGCTGCACAAATGATCATTTGCATGGAACTAATATTTGGAAGACTTTATTTTTACTATCCAAAGGAAAATCTTATTATTTATCTTCCCAGCTTAAAAATCCTCTAGTTGGGGGCTTCAGTGCTTGGCCGATAAGGGCCACGTTTCCCAGCCTGGCCCCACTTGTCCACCCCCTGGCCAATCCCCACTCTCCTTTCTGCCCTCCCACCCTAACCATGCGAAGTCATTTGCCATTGATCACATGAGTTTTGCTCTTTCATACCTCTGTGCCTTTTCCCCACTCGTTCACCTGACAAAATTCTCGCTCTCCTTTAAATTTTCAAGCATTATCTCTGGGACACGCTTTCCTTCCCCTCTGAGACAGCATTCTGTCAGCACCTCAAACAGGAGTTACCACGTTGTAAATACTATAACTCTACTGGCAGGCCCTCGATTAATACTAGTTTAATGCGTGAACGCTTTCGGACATCAGAGCTTGTTTCTTCTTAGCAGATCCCCTAGACCCTTCACTCCCAGTGGAGTTTGTGAGACATGGAGACATCATTCGACTGGAACACAAAGAGTGAGTAAATTTGCTGTTTGGCATAAATGGTGGTTTGAGCGCCAAAGGTAGGGAGCTCTTTTAAGCTGGAAATAAACAGAATCAGATGTGGATGAGGCCCTAGTAAATGGAGCAAGGCTGCTATGCTAAAATGGGAGAATGATTACTTTGCCTCTTCTGGCTTTGGGAAGCTTTGGACTTTAGTTGGACTTTGAGGGTACCTTTCAGCTTCCCTTTGTTCAGGGTGGGAGTGGGCAGTATTTGAATGGCCCAAAATTTCTTCTTAAGGGGTTGCCTTTAAAAAAATATAGGAGTCTGTTTCTGAATATGGCAAACTAGTTAATTTCACCAGTGTTCTCTCTGAAAGTAACTAAAAATGCCAGAACAATGTAAAAACATCTTCTGAAAAGCATAAAGAACCAACAAGATAGTAAGGAGTTACTATGTCAAAATCTCAGTGAAAGGGGAAATACGGAGAAAAAGTGGGATGCTGTGGCTCCTTCTGCCTTGAACCTATGATCTTGAGTTTTGAGCTTTGGTTTTTGACTGCCGTTTGAGAGAAGAAGCTTTAAAGGCCAAGCTCTAGGCTCACCCAAAGCGGTGAGTTATTGTGATCTTCACTCCAGATTTGTAACCCCCAGAGGCTTGGTGTTAGGGTAAATCTGCCCTATCTACCTATATTCAGAGTTTGTTTGGGAGGTCAAGGTGCCCTGGGGGTTCAGGTTTGTCAGGGAAACAAAATCTGGTTCCTGAGAAGTAGTGATTACCAGCTGATCTTCACATGGATTTGCAATCCAAATTCATTTCACCTGGATTGTCTCAAAATCTTCAAGGCATGAATTTAAATGAACATAATCCTAGATGTGGTAATGTCTCCTAGATGCCTGGCCAAAAGCAAATGTGAACCCGCTTTTGGGAAGGAAATGTTCTTATCCATTCCTATAAATAGTTTTTCATAACAGTGCACCCAAAAAGTAACCAAACACTCAAGGAAATAGGGCACTATGGGCAAAATGAATGGGAACAATAGATGACAGAAGCAGCCCTGCAAAAATTTCATATGAATTATCACATACAGATTTTTAAAATAAAATCAGTGGTTATTTTATATATATATATATATATATATAAAAGCTATAAGCAGTGTTTTTTCCCCAGTCAGTAGGATTATGGATACTTAAATTTTAATTTTATATTTATAATGAGCACTGACTACTTGTTATGGATAAAAGTAAGGATTATTACAAAAAGCACAAAGTAAATAAAATCTCAGTTAAACCCTCCACCTCCTACACAGATCCCCACTTTGTAAAACTGACAGGAGCAGAAACAGTAGACGGAAGGGAGGAGGTTTACTGTCTCTGGCATATGTGGATTTCAAATTTTAATTTTCTTCCCCCTAAAGCTGCCTCATAAGTCAGACTAGCTTACCTCAAACCACCAATGTGTTCAGTCGTCCCCTCTCCCCCCAGCTCAAGTTGTGGGTGAACAAAAAGTGGAGCCTCTTTCTTGGCGTGTGGTCCAGTACTCCTGCTGGTCTGTCCCTCCTGGCTTGGGCAGCTCTCCAGTTCTCTGGGTATTTCTTGTGAGTGGATGGGCAAGAAGGTCCTGGTGTGTTGGATTTGGTAGTTTGGATTCTGATTTTTCTGGCCTGAACAGATGACTGAATATCCTGGGTAAAAGAAGAAACATCACACATCTCTTTTCTTCAAGATAATGGCACTTCTCTCTCTTCATTTGCAGGACTTCTCGGAACTTGCACAGTCACTATCACGAGGCCCCCCTGACCCGGAAGCACTATCAGGTCACTGGCTATGGCATAGTAAGTGAGCCACTCGAGTGGACGCCATTGTGTCGCCTGGCTCAGTGCCATGAGGAGGAGCACGGCCTTCCCAGAATTCTGGAATGTTCCTAACGATTGGCTGTGCAGGGACTCTTAACATTCAGGAGCTTTTTGGCTAGGCTTGCTGTGGGAAAGGCCGCCTGTAAAGTCTGTTTTTTTCCATCTCTTGCCTCCTATAGTAACCATGCCATTTTTATGTTCTGACACATAATAAATGTCAAATATGAATACTGTTTGAATGTCTTTTAAAATCGTATTGTACTTAGAAGCTACAGGGCCACAATATGAACCCAGAGGAATATACAGGTCTATCCTTTGCCAGATCCCGGATTCTCATTGGCTTTATTTTTACGGATTACCTCTTTGTTCTGCAGAGGGATATTGTCCACCTTGCTTTTGGATTTTTACTCCTTGGGGTGATGCAGCTTATCGAGGAAGTTCTATGAGTAATTACAACTTGGGGAGGAGTTTGAAAGCAAAAACACCTAGTGGGAAGGTAGATTTATGACTGTCTGTCTAAGTTCCCTTCCAAGGGCTCTGGTGCTTCAGTCAAGACTCTGGGTCTCTTAAGGTGGAATTCCCAACCTTCTTTCCATTTGCTCATCCCATGTTATACTAGAGCCAAGACTCTGAACTTCATCTTTTTCTGGTGGGCATCTCCTGATGAGAATTAGACACAACTGTCTTAATTTCTACAGTATGATATCTAGGCTAGACATTCCTTAGATAGATGACTGTCATATGGCCATGGTGACAGATGCAAATGACCCAAATTTATTTCTGTTGGCTCATGGGGATGTCTTGAGTCTAATTTAAGGGCAAAAGCATCTATTTAGAACTTAAACTGTAGTTCTGTGAAGTGAAGAATCAGGTTCCAGGCTTTATACTACTTTTCTTGGTTGTGATAGTGAGTCCTGGGGCAATGGCAGTCATGTGGGATGTCCCTTGGGATGTTTCTCTGGCCCTCTTTTTCTCCTTCACACGTCAGTCACTTAGACCAGTTTGGCATTTGACCTCTGTAACATGATGGCATCTGAAAGGCTGACCATCTCCCTTTTTTGATATGCCTTCTCTGAAGTCATCTTATTAATATTTTCTTTGTATTTTTTTTTTTTTTGATTTATGTGGCAGAATGGGTCAGGGGACTCAAATGACTTCTGGCGGATTGAGGTTATAAACAGAAAATTTGGAAACCGAATCAAAGTGCTGAGAAGTCGAATTCGCCTCATCCATCTGGTGACAGGTTGTGTCCTGGGCTCCTCGGGAAAGGTCCTGCCCAAGTGGTAAGTCTGTGGTTTTGGTGTCCCAGCAGTGGCTCATGCTTTTCCTTTCACACTTACAAGGAGAATGCCCCAAAGTTCCATTCCCGAATGATCAGTGTTCACCTCGTGTTTGCTTTTTATTTGTGGTGGATGGAGGGAGAAAAGGGGCATCAAGAACTTTATGGAGCCCAGAGCTCCAAAGTTCCTGTGGTGTTTTATGTGTTGTAATAGTTGAGCATTTATATCTCTGGCCTGTGATAACCCTCTGGTTCTGTGTCTCTAAACTGGGCATGATGTAGGCTAGACTGCTTCTGGGATAGTCATGGAATACAAAAGGGAGAGGCTGGAAAGAGCATGGCCGCTAGGTTGGAAAGAGAGGAGCTCCGTGCCGCTGACAGTACTGCTGTCTGGTGAGTCTCTGACCTTCGGAGAGACGCCTGTGACTCCTTTCACAGGGGCTGGGAGCAGCTGGAAGTCACGTGCACACCGTACCTGAAGGAGACCCTTGGCTCCGTCTGGAATGTGGAGGACCACATCAACCCCAAGCGTGAGTGAGGTCATGCCCCGGGCTGGCTCTGAAGGGAGCATCTCTGAGTCGCTCTCATCTGAGGAAAATAGACCTTTACAGACGCTGCTGCCACGGTATCTTACTGTTGCCATTTTCTTCCTTTTTTAAACCTAGTCTCTTCATATGAATTGTCTGCATGGGTAGCTCCTTTTTCTCCCTATTCACTTAGACTTCCTATCTTCCTTAAACTCTTCTCCCAAAAGTGACCGGTGGCCTCACTCGGGGCCAGAGCTGGTTGCCTCTCACTGGATTTGACTCTTCCTGCCGCCTGCAATGCAGGTCCATCTGCTTGCCTCCCTCTGGGCTCTCTGTCACCTCTGTGGTTACCTCTCTACCCTCAAGGCTCAGAGCAAGCTGGTGCTTTCCCCTTCTGACCCTGCGTAGGCTCCTCCCCTCCCCACATCCAGCCGAGGCTATTACAGAAAGCGATGGCCACAGCCCTCGATTGATCCTGGTATTTATACTCCCAGGCTCCAATTTGACATTTCCAGTCCAGTGTCATCTTCAACTCAACGAGTCTCTGAGCTCATCATCTGCCTCCTAAACTACCCCCTTTAGGCTTGATTTTTTTTCTTCATGCTTCCCACTTCATTCTTACCACCTAATTTAACCAACCAGCTAATTAGCTAACTAATTAAACAATTCACTGACGAGTATGCTGGGAGCCATGTAGGGCCCTGGGGATGCCTTGGTGAATGAGATAGGCTGGGTCTCAGTCCTCACGACCTGCTTCAGGTGTGGGAGCCTTTGGGGCAGCACCGTCATGAAGGGTGACGACCCTGAGGGCTGTGGGAGCCTCCAGTGGGGATGGGTGGGACAGGGCTTTTCATCTGTTGCCATTGCTTCCCTCAGAATGCCTGCTGAGTGCTACAGGCTGAGGGAATGATGGAGAATTCCTCAGTACTCTCACAGGCTTGTTAGCTTGGCAGGAAGGTTACACTCAGACCCTGGCAGCAGAGTGGGCACCATGGACAGACAGCTGTGAGGAGAGGCTGTATGAGGAAGGTTCACGCCTCTGTCTTTCTTTTTCCAGTGCCAAACATCAGCCTGGAAGTGCTGCAGCCCAG
Source organism: Giraffa tippelskirchi (assembly GCF_054371585.1). Lineage (NCBI taxonomy): Eukaryota > Metazoa > Chordata > Mammalia > Artiodactyla > Giraffidae > Giraffa > Giraffa tippelskirchi. The sequence goes on along the minus strand of NC_137281.1, from coordinate 148,392,313 downwards.
TTTCCCTGAGATAATGCTGGAGTCCCACATGGTGATGATCCGGGTACTGTGACCCCTTCCCACTGGGCAGCTTCTCTAAGAACTCTAAGGCATCCACAGATTTGGATCACAGATCAGTAACCATGCTATAGGCCCCCTGCCCCCTTGTGGAGGACTCTGAAAGTGTCTTCACACACTGACTTAAACTTGGCCTTCAAAGGCACTAAATGATGGTGGTGATGCTGCTGGTGGTAACTGTGTGAACACTTATGTAGCTCTTGTGTGCCGGGCACTGCTCTAAGCACTGCACATGTATTAACTCACTCACTACTCGTTACAGTCCTCCAGAGATTACTGTCCCCAGTTTACAGAGGAGAGAACTGAGCACAGAGGTTAAGGAACTTACCCAGGGTCACAGCTAAATGGAAGCAGTGGATCTAGGCCTTCAGAGTAAGTGCTATTGACCACTATACTCCTCTGCCTCGAAGTGATTCTCAGATCTGTTCAAGTAGCAGAGCCCCTGAACATCACAGTCCTCTTGGTTGAAAATCATGAGACACTGATAGTTGATTCCATCATATGAAATTAGAATCAGCTAGGATGAAAGGCCAATTTGAGTGTGGTGTTTATATGCAGCATAAAATCCCAACCAGGACCCCACTCATGTTCCCAGAGAGAAACAAACTGCATAGGGGGGCATGGTGGATGCTTTTCAAGGTTTTAAAGACTCGCTTGTTTGTGCTCTATCATTAGTAGCTGACAGCTGACATAGGTTTAAAAACAATTGACAGACAAAATCTTTAAATTGAGAAAATTCTACCCACTAGCTTAAAATTTCCCCTTTGAATTGGAAAAACCCCGCGGCAGTTTTGATGTTGAGGGGGAAACCTCTACTGTGACTTCTGGAAAACTGGCGCTCTGCAGGAACAATGTTTAGAGCCAGGCTTGTGGATCTCTGCATCGTTGCAGAGAGCAGTAGCACTTGTTATTTCTTTCCTGGCGAGCCATTGTCAATTGGTCTCTCCTGGAAGTGATTATGTAAGCAGTACTTGGTAAATACAGTTGACTTATTTCAACAGATTAAATTTAAAAATTCAAATTTTGTCATTTTTGCACATTGGGAGGTGATGAGTTGACAGTAACCAATCTCTGGGTCACTTCTTCCCTGACTCTTTGCTTGTAGCTGTCACTGTGGCCTGATGACAGAGCTCTTTTGAATATGTGCCTGTCAGTCAAAATATCATTTTAGATCTGGGTAGAATTTTAAGACTAAGTCTAAATAAATAGTCTCATTTCTTCTTTCATTATCTAAGAGGTGGAATCAAAGAAGAAAAGGGACATAAGGAAGCTTTCTTATTGAACAGATGTAAAGTCACAGTGGGGAGAGAGATCAAAATTGTCTGGACTGTAGAAACTGCAGGGCATCTGTTTGCCGAGCAAGGGTCTCAGGCCTGGGCAGAGAAGGCAACTTGCCTGCTGAGGTTAGCTGGAACAAGCCTCCTGGGTGCTAAACATAGAGAACAATGCAGATATACATGCTTGTCGTGGTTACAGATTTTCCTTGCTTCCATTTCTTGGTTTACTAAAGGAGCTCGATTTCTGAAGAGTTGAATGTGTAGGATGCCCTTGGCTTGTTCTAACTCTGGCTGGAGTCCCTGGGTTTGGGGCTGAACCGTACTGGCTGGAAGGAATTGATTTCCCTCAGCAGCTGCTCTGGGGTCCAGAATGATTCATTCTTCATTGTGAGGTTCTTAAGATGGCCACAGTGGTTGAGGGGCTGTGCAACTGGCCCCTTTGGGTCTGACACCCCCCTGCACTTTCCACCCTGAAAGAGCAACCCAGCCACCCTAGGGAGGCCTGCAGATGACTCCCAAGCCCTTGAGGCATTGGGTTAATAAGGCCCTGGCTGGTGGTTCAACGAACCAGCTCTGGATCTTTCTTGGGCTAGACCCGTGGTCCTTAGTAGAGCACGGTTTGTGCCTCCAAGGGCCTATTTAACGATGTCCGGAGACGTGTTTGGCTGGCATAATGGGTAGAGGTGCTGCTGGCATCCAGTGAGTAGAAGCCAGGGATGCTCACCACTCTACACTGCACAGGCCAGCCCACACTGGAGACGTCTGCAGCCCAAAGTGTCATAGTGTCCAGGTGGAGAAACTCTGACCTGACTCCTCCTTGGGAAATGCCTTCTCAGTCTGTTCTGATAACAAGGCTGACACCATCTTGCTGGTTAGCATCCGGGATCCTGATCCTTTTCCTTCTTGTTTGAGCAAAGGTCTGATTTTGCCATGTGAAGACAGGTTATTAGATATTCTTGGCTGGTGGACTGAAGGGACTGACACTGAGTCCTTCAGACTAAAGTGTGCATTCTCAACCAGGGGGTAATGTATTCTTAGAGGGTGGAAAAAAGGAAACAGTTTTTTAATGTTTAAAGCACAAGTGTTCATCCATTATATAAACAGATATATGGAACACCTATAGTATTAAAACATCATGAGGGGACTTACTGTGCCTGTTGTTTTGCAATATATACCAATGTTAAGTCATTATGTTGTATACTTGCAACTAATATAATGTTATATATAAATTATACCACAATAAAAAAAAATGTTTAAATGTCATGGCAAGGGAGTGTTTAAGGAAAATATATCTTAAAAAGGTTGACTGTGGGCAGGTAATAATGAAAAAAAAACTGAGAAACACTGGGCTAAAGTAACTTTTTCAGAGTCCAGGAACTTAAGAGTTCTGGGTTTGGGTTTGAAATTGGCCTTGCAAGGAAACATGTAAGTCAGCCCCAATTTTACACACCCCTCCTCATCCTCTTTACACCTTATCCTTGGCCGGGAGGATGGATATATATTTTGTGCCAAGGGCAACAGGTCTGTCATGCCTCTTTCTCTCGAGCAGAGAGAGTCTGAGCGGACTGTCTCTGCCGGGACATGGAGGCCTGCTCGTTGGGCGAAGTGGGGCAGCTGTGGTCAGCAGGTGTGCGGTGACTGAGAGTGACCCCTGACTCTCCCCTGCCAGCAAGGGAGAGGGCTGAGGGGAGAGGGCTTGTCTTGACACGTGGCCACACATCAGAGATGCCCATCCGTCACGGTCCTGTCAGCCTTCTAGAGCTCTGTCTGGACCAGCTTTTTCTTTACCACTTTCCTGCAGGGGAACAACGGCCTCAAGCCCAAGGACAACGAGTTCACGTCCAAACCCTGGCACTGGCCTATCAACTATCAGGTAGGGCCCAAAGCAAGAGCTCCTCCTGGGCGGGGGAGGGGGCAGGCCTCACCAGGCGGAGGGTGGCAGAGACAGGCTCTGCCTGTGCTCGCCTGGACCCAGCCTCCCCAGGGAGCTCACTGAGAAAGTGGCCACTCCGAGCCTCCTGCCCAGGCTCCCTGTCTGTGAAAGGTGACCCGTCTTCCTCCCCTGGGATGGGCTGAGCCCTGCGCCCACTCTGTGTCCTCTACTCCACAGGGCCTGCGCTTCTCAGGGATCAATGACACCGACTTCCGAGTGTATCTGCTGGGCAACCCAGTGAGTGCCCTGCGTGCTGCGGTGGGGCCTTGAGCGTGCCCACAGGGCGCTGCTGCCTCCTCTCACCTGCCCGTGCCTGTCTCCCTGCAGGTGGTCTGGTGGCTGAACCTGCTGAGCATCGCCCTCTACGTCCTCTCAGGGAGTGTCTTTGCTGTGGCTGTGCAGAGGGGCGCGTGTCTGCCTGCCGAGGTTGAAGGTCGGGTCCCTGGGCTCCCCTGGCCCCCACCTAGCAGCCCGCAGGGTGCCCACACTTGGGGAGCGCCCACCTGCTGTTGGGCCATCCTCTGACTTTCCCTCCACTTCTTCCCTTCTCTGACTTTTTAGAGCTCACAGCCACGAGATGCCTAGTGCTATGTTAAACCCTGTATGCTCCCAGCAGAGTTTACTACCTCTGTTTATGGATTAGGAAACCAAGGCACAAAGAGGTTAAGAACCTTGTCCCATTAGGTGACACAACTGAGGTTCACACCCAAGCAGCCTGCGTTCAGAGCCTTCACTGTTGACCTCTGCACTCTATGCACGACTGCCCATCTTTTCTCTTCTCCTCTCTCCTGTCCTCTAGTCAGGAGGAGAGCAGCCCCCAGGCCATGGGCCATAGTGTCCAAGACGTTCACACAGGTTCTCTGCTGCCTCTGCAGTTCCGTGTCTGCAGACGTGGTCCCAGGCCGCCCCTCCCTCACCCCCGTCCTCGCCTGTGCCCGCACCCCCACCGTGTCTGGCTGCAGAGACCTGTGTGGCAGCAGAGATGCGGGAGCTGGGGCCGGAGGCCGGGCAGCCTGCTGCTGGGTTTGGGCGCCCCTGCCAGGGGTGCCCAGGCCTCCTGGGCTGGGGAGCGAGCAAGCAGCTCCTTCTCCTGCCAGCTGCTGTAGGGTTGTTCACCCTGGGCGGGTAGGGAACGGAAGGCCCACTCAGGTGACGTGGCTTCTGTGAGTCACATGGCGAGGAAGGGGCAGAGATGGACAGGGCAGGCTCTGTGCCTGTCCCCGTCGGCTGACTGGGCTGTGCTGCTTGGGGCCCAGGGCTGTCCCAGGTTTTGCTGCGAGGAGGTGGGCAGCTCCTGTTCGGCTGGATGATGCATTACTTCCCCTTCTTCCTGATGGGCCGGGTCCTCTACTTCCACCACTACTTCCCTGCCATGCTCTTCTCCAGCATGCTGACAGGTCAGTGCTGCCCTCCGGGACTTGGGTGATGAGGGTGGGCGGGGGGGATGAGGCCACTGTGGAGCGGCGGTGCTGGGGGAGCCCGTCTGTCTCCCTGGAAGATGTCCTCTGACGGAGCAGTGCGGGGTTTCCCTTCCTCCCCAGGCCTTCTGTGGGACACCCTCCTGCGGCTCTGTGCCTGGAGCCTGGCCTCCTATCCGCTGGCCGGGCGCGTGCATGAGCTGGGCATCCTGAGCCTACTCCTGGGAACTGCCTACAGGTGAGCAGCCCTGCATCTGCATGGCCAACCCCCCAACCCCAAGGCCTCAGCCCCAGGTGTGTTTTGGAACCCCTGTTGAAGCACACTGGTGCCTGGCTTTGTCTCCAGAGGTTGGTTCTGGTTCCGTTGAGCCCAGTTTGGGCCCTGTCAGCCACTGTTTCCAAAGCCCTCCATGTGACCCGAAGGTGCGGCAGGTAGAGAAACATGGACTAACACCCTGCGTTCTTGCCTCTGGCCAGCGGCTCCCAGCTCTGCACCTCTCTGGCCCACGTGGGAGGGCACCCCTCTGCAGTTTACCTGGCTCCCAGCTGGCGCAGCTCTCGGGGGGGTGAGAGGGCGGGTGGTAGAGGGTCGCCAGGGGGTGCGGTGTAGCTCAGAGCAACTGCAGGGAGGATGCTGTTTGGCAGGCCGCCCCCTCCCCGACCTCACAGTCTCACAGACCTGTGGTTGAGCATCACTGGCCTTGAGGGGCCGGGGGTGGGCAGCATAAAGTCCTGAGCTGGGAATAGGGGACCTGTGGCCTGAGAGCACGTCCACATTTTAACAGAGAGTCTGGGCCACACAGCCCATGACCAGACCCTGGCCTGCTCTGTCTCTTGGGCCTCTTGAGAAGAGCCCTTTTCCCTTACTGTCATTACGTCAGCGTCTTTCAAGGTCCCAGAGTATGGTGTCCCCAGGTGGTGAAGTCACACAGACGTGGTGACATGTAGGGGTGGGTCCCGGAGGTAGAGAAGGTCTGAGATGCTGAGCGTCAGGGGTCTCAGGGCTCCCCGCCTCTGCTGAGGCCCTAGGGTACCAACCGCGCCCCCTGGGTTCTTCCCCGCAGCTTCTACCTCTTCCACCCTCTGGCTTACGGGATGGTAGGTCCCCTGGCCCAGGACCCCCAAAGTCCGATGGCCGGGCTCAGGTGGCTGGAATCATGGGACTTTTGAGGCCACTGCAAGGACTCCAGCCTGAGATCAGGACCTTCGTGGGGACAGCCAGCTGTGGAGCCAGTCCCCGGACCCTCCCAGCCGTGGAGGAAGCTGCCGGAGGAGCCTGTGGACCGCTGCCTGCCGGCACCCCACCCCAGGAGCGCAACCTGCTGGGGAGCACCGCGGCCCTGCTTCGTGCACAGAGGCTCCTCCACCGGGTCTGCTCAGCCACAGACAACTTCTGTCTCAGGCCCGTCCCTCCATGAACGGCGTGAGGAAGGATGAGTGTGGAAGAGTGTGGGGGGTGAGTGTGTGAGCGTGTGTGTTTCCGTATGCCTGTGCAGAGTAGACTGTGACTATGGACAGCGGAGCATCATAAACTCTAAATCGTCCAGGGCTACAGTAGTATTTTCTGGTGTTTTTTTCTCACTGGATTGGGTTGTAAGATTCATCAGAAATTCTCAGCCCTCCAGGAAGGCTGATGCACCGACCCCGCCTTGAGGTATCACCTCAGGTGGAGCCGGCAGGATTGTCAAGGCTGTGCCTCCCTCCTTCCCACAAACAAGCAGATCCCTAAGCCTAACACCCCAGGCTGGAGGGCCCGCCTCCCTGCGTGCCCCTGCGTGGCTGCTGCTGGGAAGTTTCCCCTGTGGCCGCAGGCAGCTGGACCCCTGCCCGCAGTGTGTGCACAGGGGCCTGGGCCCCAGTGTGAGGCAGCCCTGCTGGCCCTCCTCAGCCCTCGGCTCCTCGCCATCTGGGAACGCCGGACGTGTGGTTGGTGGGGGCCCGGTGCCCCGTCCCTGGGGCTGTGTCCTCAGGGCCTGGGAACCAAGGGCGACTAGTGGTTGCCCGTCCCCTTCCACATCCAGCCTGGCTGTGAGGTTGGGACCCACGCTCTCCCGGGGGCAGGGAGAGCCCACCGGTCCCTCTCCTAGCACCCAGGGTGAATGTGTGTGGGGTTGGGCTGGGCTCCCAGTGGGGTGTCAGGGGCTGGGTTGCCCTGGCCTTCCTGGGCTCGGGTTCCTGTCACTCACTAAGCTTTCCCCATGCTTTCTTCTCTGGTCCCCAGTGCTGACGCCCTCCTTTGACTCTGTTTCACTCCCCTTCCTCTGGGTCACTGTTTCACCAGTCTCCTTTTCCCAAAGACCCCAGAGCACCTAGGCATGCATCATAACTTCTCTTTACCACCTTGAAGCCCAAGCAGGCAGCTCGGAGCTGTTCCTTTACTTCCTCTCCAGATGAGAGAGAGAAAGAAAACCCTTGGGCCAGAACTTAACTAACCCAAAGCCAATCCCTCAGCCCACCTCCGTCCTCCTGGCGCATGACAAAATATTTATTTTGTCTCAGAGGACTGTAACACTTCCAAGGTTTTAATGATGAACCTCTGCCACTGTCCATCTTTCCTCCTCTGTAGCCCCCACTAGCTCTGCCGGGGTCAGAGCTCTTTCGAGCATCTTTGCTCGGCGGTTGCCACGGAGACTGGAAATCGGTCCCAAGGACAGGCTGTGCTACCGACTGGGTGGTGGGGAGGGAAGCTTCTGGCCGCGCTCGACAACATTCAGACCGACCATCATTAATGTTAATAGAGGAAATGCAGTCACATGCAAAGCAAGGCAGGTTTGTTAATTAGATCTGGGGGCTCTGTGACCTCCCTTTCCCAGGGCTACAGCCCTTTTGACTTCCCCCAGCAGGAAGTGCTGCTGCGGGGTGCTGAGTCTGGGCTGCTTGCTTAATTGCGTCTCTGGAAGGGAGGGAGAGCAGGGATGGAGAACCTCTGCTCTCTCATGCTCCACAGCCCCCCTCTTCTCTCCTCCAGGTTGCTTTCTTCTGAGCTGGGAGGGGGGCAGCCCTCTGGGTGAGCTCTCCTGGAGGTGGGATGCGGGAGACCCTGGACTTGACTGTTTCAAAAAACAGTGGCCCCACGATGACAACCAGGAGGTGGTGGCTGTTTCTCCTGGTGCCTTCTTACTTCCTAATAGGAACTCGTTGGAAGGGAGGTGCCCTGAGGGAGCCAGAGGGGCAGCCACTCTGGTGAGGGCGAGGAGGGCGAACGCTCAGGCGGCCTCCTGTCCGGCCGCCCTCCTAATCTGGCCACCCCGGGGACAAGAGCTTCCTTGGTCTCTTGCACTGCTCTCCAGAGATGGGAGAAGAGCTGTCTGCCCACCCCACCCCCTCCTCTTTGCCCAGGCTGGCGCACACTTGTGTGGCTGCATGGGCCGATGCAGCTCCAAGGACTCAAGTTATGTCATTGGAAGATGCTGGGGAGAGGGGCTGTCGGAGCCACGCTCTGCACACGGGCTCCAGCCCCTGGGAGAATGTGACACGTCCCGCAGACGTGCTGGTAGAGGAAGGAGACATTTGCCAGCTCAACCTCCAGCCAACTTCTTAAACTATATTTTATATTAAAAAATTTTTTCTTCCACAGATAATCAGAGGCCATTTACTTTCGTAATAAATAGCTCTTATTTTGAATGCCGTGTTGTTCTTGTACTTAATTGAATCTGACTTGCCCTCTGGCTCCCAGAACGAAAAGAATGTTTTGAGTGCAAGAACCGTTCCATTGTGTCGGCAGTCTGAGCGATTCGGACTCCAGCAGAGGCCCTGGGCTGGGCAGGTGAACCCGGCTGTAGCAGGAGACACTGAGGCCCTCTCACGGATAAGGTTACTTGAGTAATGTTGGTCGTTATTTGCATTTATTTAAACTTATTCCCAAATAAGCAGGAAGCTGGACCTTATTTTTCCCTCTTGTAACCTCATCACACAAGTATGAGAAGGAATGAGAGAGAGAGAGAGCGCGTCCACTTTGAGACAGTTGAGCGGCCCAGCACTGCAGCACCAATGTCTATTCTGCTCCCCAGAGGCCCCCATCTTGGCAGGCGTCTCCTGATCAGGGGTCACGTTAAGGTCCGAAGGAGGTAAGAGCTGACGTGTTTTGGACCATAGCTGAGGGAGGAGAGGAGTCCAGTGGACTGTGAAACCAGGGGTCTTCGGGGCTCCTTGACCGCACCCCCCTCCTCTTAGGACCAAGAGGAGCTGGAGGCAAGAGGGGGGAATCCTGCAGCCCCGTGGGGGATGGAAGGGTTAGGAAAGGACCAAGCCCTTCCTGGCACAGCTTGGTTTACTGCCTCCCAACATGTCTGTGACACCGAGTCCTCATAAAGGCCCAGGGAAGTCACCGCTCTTTTTGTCCCCATTCCAGGAGAGATTCAATTCCTTACCCGAGGTGCCACAATTAGTCAATGGTAGAGCCGGGGCTGGGTTTCCCAGGTGGCGCTAGTGGTAAAGAGTCCTCCCGCCAGTGCAGCAGATGTGAGAGACCCAGGTTCAATCCCTGAGTCAGGGAGATATCCCCTGGAGAAGGGAATGGCAAACCCACTCCAGTATCCTTGCCTGGGAAAATCCCACGGATAGAGGAGCCTGGCGGGCTACAGTCCATGGGGTTGAAAGAGGCGGACACGACTGAGCACTTGGCAGCAGCAGGGCCGGGCCTCGGCACTGAGGTGGGCTTTTTCTGCTTTTCCAGCCTGGTGCTGGGACTAGAAGCACCTGCCCAGGACAGCCTGGATCCCCTGGGGAGAAGGCGTAGCCTCAGATTAGCACGTTCCTTTGCGCCTGCTGCCTAAAGCATTGACAGCTCATCCAGGGCCCGGTGTTTGCTGGTGCACCCAAACCAGTGGTCTTCTGGGAGGGAAAAAAGCCCTGATTTGTAGCATCCGTCCAGTCTCATGGTGCAAATGCTCCACCATGGCCTCTTCCAGGCCACCAACTTGACTGATGTCATCGAGAAACTGGAAAGATGAACCCAGTTGTCTTTCCCAAGCCATCTAAGAGCCAGCTCCAGCACCCTTTTGACCCAGACCCGGTGACCTTGGCTTGGTCAGAACTATGGATGCAGCTCTTGGTCACAGTCCATTAAAGTGAGGGAGGCAGAGGCAGTGGAGCACAGAGGTCTGGAGGAGGGGCCAGGGTCAGCCTTGAGGTTAAATACTGGCCCCACCACTTATGAGCCAGTTACTTAACCTCGTTGCCTTCATTTCCTCAACAGTAAGACAAGGACATAATAAACAGGATCTACTTGACAGAGTTACTATGAGAATGAAAAGTAATGATGCAAAGTCCCTTGCACAGTATCTAGACACGGATACTCAGGACATGTTAGCTCTTTATCGTTGGTGATTAAGCAGCCTCCATGACAACACTGGCCTCTCCTCGATTAGAACCTCCTGCCCAAGTCTGTGGGCAGATGCCAAGGAGGGGGGCTTCTGTGACTCCCCCAGCCCCTCAAATGTGGAGTCGACCCCCCGTCTCCTAGTTAAAATACACCACCCAGACAGCAAGGCTCAGCCAGGTTCCTGGGCCTTTTTGCTCAGGGGAGCGGAGATTAGAGAGCACTCAGCTCTCTCCTCCTGCCTCCTCCCAGCTCTAAAAAGGCAGAGCGAGTGCTGACTCCGCCGCTTACTAGCTAACCCATCAGACTCCAGACCCTGCCCAAAGGAGAAAAGAGGCAAGCAGCGTCCGAGAGTAGACTGTTGCCAGGAAGTGCAAACTGAGTGGAGTAGGAAGCCTTAGATGAGCCAGCAGGCCTGCACGGAACCCTGGGCATCTGGGCACTGAAAGATAAAGGTCCCCAGAGACATATGTGGCCCTGCCGAGCTGGCTGCAGGGCCACGGGACGCCGACCTGGGAGTCTAATCCCTGAGCACCTCAGCTTTCTCCCTTCAGCCCCCAGGCCCTTTGTGTTCTCCCTCGGGGATCCCCTGGACGCCTTAGGACACACACCAGCTGCCTTACAACTTTGCTCCCCTGCTCCAGCTCAGAGACCCCCAAGATGTGGGGAGGGATGGGGAAGAGAGAAATAAGGTGTGCTCCAAAGTCCCACGTCCCCCCCTGGAAGAAGGAGAGAAGCGAGATGGTTTTGCCAAGCTTGCCCAGCAGCAAGAGAGAAGAGTTCTGCTGAGGCCCTCAGGCCTGATTGAGGGCCAGCAGAAGTTCTAGAAGGCAAGGATTCCATACTTCATGCCTAGCACAGGGTTGGCCAGCAGAAGCTCCAGAAGGCAAGGATTCCATACTTCATGCCCAGCACGGGGTTGGGCATGGAGCCTCAGCCAGTTCATGACTGAAGGGTACACCCACCTTGTACCCACGGACCAAAGGAGGTGGGCTGAGAGGTTCTTGGAGACCCCACTCCACCCCCGCTTACCACACCGCTGAGGAAATGGGGAAAGAGAGGCGGGCAGACTAACAGGAGATAGGCTTGGAGACGACATAATGAAAGAAAAGTGAGGATCTTGTTCTTTAAAACATGGACCGCTAGGACTGGGCCGGGGCCCAAGGCACTTTCAGGGTTGAAAGAGAAAGGTTCAGGTCTTTCTCTTGAAAGGTGACCAACAAAGGTGAATTGACAGGAGACCAACCTCACACCCTGAATGGCAAATTCAGGAGATTCTGTTTGCTGAACTTCAAATTAAAGAAAGAAATAGTGCTTCTATTTAAACGTGTACGAAAGTCTATTAAAGAATCGCTGAATAGTAGAAGGTTCTCGCTGAACCCCCTCAATTGTACAGGCAGTGGAGGGCTCACAATTGCTGCACCTGAGACCCCCACCCCTGGCCAAGCAGAGCTGGGGTTAGAACTGGAGCTGACAGATTTCTAAGGATGGAGCCTCAAGAAAACGCAGGCCTGGCTGGACACAGCAGTGGTCCTGGTCCTGGCCCTGGCTCTAAAGCTGAGCGCCCTGGTGGCCCCAGAGTGTGCCAGGGTGCTTCAGTCAGTAACCAGAGCTAGGGCAGACCCTGCCCTACCCTTTGCGGCCCTTCCCCGGCTCCGCCTTGTCACACAGGCAGGCGCCCTGGCCTTCTCTGACCCCCACCTCGGGGCAGCAGGAAGGAAGCCTGGTGCCAGGGGTCGGAGACCTCCAGGCAGTGTTTGCGTGGGGTAGCGGAGAGGCCAGCAGTCCTAACTGCTGCTGCTGCTGCTGCTAAGCCGCTTCAGTCGTGTCCGACTCTGTGCGACCCCATAGACGACAGCCCACCAGGCTCCTCTGTCCCTGGGATTCTCCAGGCAAGAATACTGGAGTGGGTTGCCATTTCCTTCTCCAATGCATGCATGCATGCTAAGTCACTTCAGTCGTGTCCGACTGGAGTGGGTTGCCATTTCCTTCTCCTGTGCCCTAACTAGTAAGTGGTAAAATGTCACCGGATGAGAAACCGAGGTCCCCAGAGGCTCGGTGATTTCCCTGAAGCTCTGAAGCCCTGTCCTTTCCCAAGCCGCCAAGTCCGCGGCCAGAGTCGGTCGCCCTGAGATGCGCGTCTATCCGGACCGAGAGGGGCGGGGGCCGCGGCGGCTTTAAAGAGCCCCAGGCGGGCGGCGCGGGGCGGGGCGCAAGGCACAGCGGCCGGGAGCGGGGGTCCTTGGAAGCGCCGGGCCGGCTGGGGCGCCTCCACCTGGGCGGGGAAGGAGCGGTGGCTGGACCATCCGCCCCCCCAACCCCCGGCGCCCCGGCCGAGGTGCGGGGGCCGTAGGAGGCGCCGAGTGGCCGCGTCGCCGCAGAGATGGCGCGGCACGTGAGGTGACGGTGCCCGCGCCCCGAGGGTCCCAGCCCTGCGCCCCGCGTCCCCTGGGGCGAGCATGGAGCGCCCGGAGCCCGAGCTGATCCGGCAGAGCTGGCGGGCGGTGAGCCGCAGCCCGCTGGAGCATGGCACCGTCCTGTTCGCCAGGTGAGGGCGGCCCTAGCGCCCCCGGGGGTGCGGGGAGCGGGGTGCCTCTCCAGGAATGGGTCGGAAGCGGCTGAGCCGGCGTCGGAGGAGCGGGGCGCAGCGACGGGTGGCGCGGCCCCTGCGGCTCTTCCCGCGGCGGCCGCGTAGCAGGGCTCTCTGGGCGCCGGCCAGGGTGCGCTCCCGCCGCCCATCTCCCTACACTCGGGGCCCCGCGCTGCGCCCCTTCCCTGGCCGTGTGCCTCCTGAGTGTTCTTTCCTTGGGCGATGACTGCAGGGGTGCCCACCAATCCCCCTACGGAGAAATAACGGGTTGTCCCAAGGCCCTGCGTGGGGAGGCTGTACCGGGCGCCTGGCCCTGCAGGGCACGGGGTCTGGGCCCCGGCAGTGTGCGCTTCCAGTAATCAACTTCAGGACAAAGCTTCCCGAGCAAAGGACAGGCTGGGACCTGAGACCCTCCAGGGAAGGGAGGACAGATGCCCAGTTCTCACCACCCGAGAGAGAGGGGTGAGGGAGTGTGCAGACCCCAGAGGGGAGGGGAGTCTGCCTTCAACCTCAGCTTGAGGGTGTCTAGGTAACCCCTCTGCCATCACCAAGGAGACGATGCCCTCTCACCAGTTTTTCAGGAGCCTTGGCTCCTTTAAGCCAGCCCAGAACTTCTGAAGAGGTTTCTCTAAAGCATCCCCCCACCCCAAACTAAAAGGGACTAAATTTGCCAACTCGGCCCTCCCAGATATGGATGAGAGCTTATACTTGGGCCTCTCAGTTTTCCCCAAACCCACTCTTTTCTCAGGCACCCTCTGGCCATGCTGCTCCCAAGCTATGTGACCTGAGACAAATGACTCAACCTCTCTGGGCTTCTGTTTCCTCCTCTATAAAACTGGGTAACAGTTACACCCACTGTTTAGGATTGTGAGGGGATATCTGAGTAAGTCACATGCAAAGTACTCAATACTCAGAAAGTGTTAGGGCTTCTGAATACTAATTATTATCGTTGCTGGGCCAAGCGCCGTTGGGCAGGATGGGACTAGGGGGTTTCCGATCAAAGAATGAGAGGGAAGGAAGGAGAAGGAGACAGACGGCGGGAGGGGGAGTCCCCACCACGGACTCCGGGCTTCCTGTTTGAGGATCCCTGCCTGTACCAGCCTACACCCCTCCGGGGTTTATGGAGGGGCTTCCCTGTGAGGCCTGGGGAACACGTGTTTTCCACGATACAGAAGAGGTAAGAGGGGCCAGCGGCAAAGCTGGCCAGGCGGTGCGTGCCAGGTTGAGGGTGAGCTGTAGTTTACAACTCTGTAAACTCTGTAGTTTACAGGCTCTGCGCACCTTCTCCTGCTGCAGGGCAGCCAGGGCCCAGGGGGCCTGGAGGGGCGACGCCCCAGGGCTGACACTGGGCCTCCCCCCGCAGGCTGTTTGACCTGGAGCCAGACCTGCTGCCCCTCTTCCAGTACAACTGCCGCCAGTTCTCCAGCCCAGAGGACTGCCTGTCTTCCCCCGAGTTCCTGGACCACATCAGGAAGGTGAGGGGAGGTGGAGGGCCTTCCTGGGGTAGAACAGGAGAGGGAGAACACGGGGTGGGAGAATTCCTTCTGTGTCCTGCCCCAGCCCCGAGCTGTGCCCCTTCTCCTGCTCCCTCCTGTCGGAGGCATCTGTCGCTTTCCCTCTGTGCTGAACCAGGCAGAGTTGGGGCACCCGGTCAGCCAGTTGCTCCCAGCTCTGCCCTTTGCCCTTGGCCTCGTCCCTTGGCTCCTGTAGGTGGTGTTGGTGCTGATCCATCATGGACCATCCCCCTGGGAAAACCAAGCTGGGGTTTCCTTAGAGGCTGGTGGCTCTTACAGGGCCTCAGCCTCCCGCCGTCCCCGGAGGATAACACTGTCCAGCAGGTGTGTCTAGGGCTTAGCACCTAGCAGAAGGCAGCTTCCTTCATGGCCTAACATTAGTAGTCTGGCCACCATATGCTGAGTGCCTGCTGTAGGCAGACACAGGCTGCCTTTTGCCTCTGATCCTGGATAAACGAGAGTCCTCTCTTCCTTCTGGTTGGGAGCGCCAGGTTCTGGACTGGTTGTGAGCGGGGGCGGGGAGTTACTCTGATCTCTGTTTCACTGCGACCTTGACCTTGGCAGGTTATGTTGGTGATCGATGCTGCGGTGACCAACGTAGAGGACCTGTCCTCACTGGAGGAGTACCTGGCCTGCCTGGGCCGGAAGCACCGGGCAGTGGGCGTGAAACTCAGCTCCTTCTCGGTGGGTAAAAGGGCCCTTTCTCTCTCCAAAGCTCCTGGCCTGCCTGAGGCCACCACTCTCTCCCAGGCCCCTCCTATCCACTTGTTCCTCTCTCCCTCTCCTAAACCCTCAGATGACTGCATTGTTAGGTGCTTGCTGTGTGACCCTGGAACTGCCTTGCCCTCTCTGAGCCTCCAATTTTTCTTCTTTGGTGTGGTTTCTCTTAGAACCCATAGAAAGTGAAGGAGCCTTTGGGATTGCTGCTCAGTTTTATATCAACATGCATAAAACCATCCCAGAACAAATTGGCCTAAAACAATGACTTCTGATTCCCCTGGGCTCAGTTGAGCGATTCTTCCATCCCACATGCTGTGGCAGGAGTCACGCGTGCACTGCATTCAGTTGGGAGCTCAGCTGGGGCTGGAATGTCCAAGATGGCCTGTCATCCTTTGGGATCCCTCTCCTTGTGGCCCCTAATCATTTGGTAGTGGAGCTGAGCTTCATTCCAGAGTAGCTGCTGAGCTCCAGGAGGGAGTATTCTAAGAGGACAAGCCAGCCTCTGCTTGTATCACGCTTGCTAATGCCCCACTGGCCAAAGCCAGTCACATGGATGAGCCCTGTGTCAAGGGCATGAATCCTTGAGGTGTGGCTCACAGGGGACCACTCACCTGATGGCTCACCACACGGTCCAATCACCTTGTCAAATGTAAACACCTTGAGGAAGGAACTGAGTTTGTCTTGTTATTCTCTCCATCCCCAGCACTAGCAAAGCGTCTGGTCTTTCATGTGTGTTCAGGAAATATTTGTGGAATAAATACACTGTATTTTGTAGTTAATAATAAAAAAGTGAGAGCCGTTATTATTGCTGAAGACTTACTGGGTGTAGATGCTGTGCCAAGAGCTTTTAATAGATGATCTCTTAATCATTCCAACAACCTGATGAGTTGAAAGTTTTGCTGTTGAAGCAACTGAGGCTCAGAGAGGTTACCTAACTTGCTCAAGGTCACACAGCTCAGAATCAGTAGAGTCAAAAAGTGAACTCAGGATGGCAGAGCCTGTGCTCTTAACCTCATGACTACTGTCTTGCAGAGGAGGAAACAGGAAGAGGGACAATGATTTTGCTTGGTGTGAGCTGGAAGTCTCAGGCAATGCCTCACCCCCCACTCATGGGGTGGTTGTGAGGCTGGGAGTGGAGTGAAATGCTTTGTTCACTTTAAAGCCTCACCTTTAAGTGGCACCCAAGGATTGGGGAGCAGAATCATGCTCAGGAAGCATGGACCCCGTGCAGGAGAGCCAAAAAGCCCAGGAGTCCTTATCAGCCCCCACCCTCAGTTTCCTCACCTGTAGAATGGGGGCATGCCTCCCTGTACCTGGGAATAACAGGTGGCCCCTTGCCTCTGCAGACGGTGGGTGAATCCCTGCTCTACATGCTGGAGAAGTGCCTGGGCCCTGCCTTCACACCCGCCACACGGGCTGCCTGGAGCCAACTCTACGGGGCCGTGGTGCAGGCCATGAGTCGAGGCTGGGGTGGCGAGTAAGAGGCAGCGCTGCCCAGCGGTTTCCACCTGGTGGCCTCCCGCCTGTCTGTGTCTGTCTGTTGGTCTGTGTCCATCGTAGCCCTGGCTCCCCTAGGCCTCCCTGCCTCGTGGTCCTTGTCCCCTTGGCTGTGCCAGGGAGGTGATGGAACAGGACTGGGTCTCAGTCCCCCTCACCCCAACCGCCAGCGGGGTGGCTTCTCCTTTCCGATTTCCAAGTTTCCCCTAGCTTCCTCTCTGCTGGCCCAGCCTTCCCCTCTGGCCTCCCCACCCCCTCCTCCAGGAGGAGGAGCAGCGTTTTGGCGGCAGAGGTGGCAAGGGGCCCGGGGGTGGGGGGGGCATGGGGCTTGGAGGGGTGGACGCTCTCATCCTCCTCCCTGCCCAGGTGAGCCTGGGCTGAGGCGGGCAGTGGGCTGGGTGAGCTTCGAGCACCTTCCCAGCTCGCCTGCCCTCAGAGCGTTTCTCTCCCAGCAGTGTGTTTGCTTTGCACAAGGAGAGAGGTGCAGAACAGCTCCAGCCTTCGTGGTGGAATCCCAGGCAGCCTGAGCAGGTGGCCTGGAGACTGGCTGGTTCTGTGACGGGGCCCCTCTGGGACTCGGGGTAGGGGGCAACCTCTCAGATGCCCCCCAACAAAGTAGTTTTTCTTTTCTCGTGTCAGGTGGGAACTCCCCTATAGATCTGCAGGAACCAGCTAGCCAGCCAAGGTGGGCAGGCTCGGGAAGGGCCAGGAAGATGGGGGCTTCCTTCCCGAGACCTGAGTCTCTTCCGCAGCCCTGACTCCTGCAGAGCCTGAGGCTTATCCCCCATCCCCTACCCTTTCTGCCTCTGCTCACACCGACAGCGGGTCCAGAGCACCCGTATTTAATACCTGCTGTGTGCCTGTACCTGGGCTTCCCAGGTGGCGCTAGTGGTAAAGAGCCTGCCTGCCAGTGCAGGAGACGTAAGAGATGTGGGTTCTATCCCTGGGTCGGGAAGATCCCCTGGAGGAGGGTGTGGCAACCCACTCCAGGATTCTTGCCTGGAGAATCCCATGGACAGAGGAGCCTGGCGGGTTAGAGTCCACAGGATCTCAAAGAGTTGGACACGCCCGAAGCAACAGCACACACGCACGTGTGCCAGTGCTTAGCAGGGTTGATAGAAAACAGCAGGAGAGTCCCCCTTCCCACGCTCTGAACTGTCTCCACTTTTATCTTTTGCTGCGTGCCGTGCTTGTATAAACTCACTAGAAATAAACCTGTTCTGTGTGCCTCTCTGACCCTCTGGGACTGGTCTTTTCTTTGGCGTTGGCTTGTGTCCAGATGAAGCTGCAAGGTGGTGGATGGAAGGTAGTGAGGGAGGTTGGGGGTCAGGAGGATCAAGGCCAGAGTGGGTGGAAAAGAAGGGGGGGGTGTGGGGAAGTCGATGGCTGAGATGGTCTGCGGTGGAAACTAGCTGGCAGGGCACACAGCCGGACTACATTTCCCAGCGTCCCTTGCATTTCGGTGAGAAAGGCGACTGAGTTCTGACCAAGGGAATGTGTGGACATGTGTACCACTTCCAGACCTGGTCCCCCCAAACTCCTGCCTGATCCTCTGTGCTCTGTCATCCTCCAGTCGTCTTGATGCGGATCTCAGTGACCTTGAGGGCCATGCCTTGAACATGGCAGGCTCAAAAGGTGGAAGGAGCCTGGGTCCCGAATCACTGCTTGGAGGAGAGCACCCCCTAATTAGAAGTGCCTTGCAGCGTCCAAGCGCTTCTCCTGCATGTAGTACAGGGGCTCATTCATTTTAATTTTACAGGAAAGAGACAAACTTGTGTTTGTGCCATTACACATTTGGGGGTTGGCTTATTTCAACACATACCCACACTAGTCTGGAGTCTGAAGCAGTTCACTGGTCAGGGGTCTGGGAGCCCACCCGCTGGTGGACAAGGCGAGGCCACGAATTGAATGGGCTAGGTGTCAGGACAGCGGCAAACAGCAACAAACCTTGCAGGGTTTCCGAGGAAAAGCTCCTAGAACCTCTTTGGAGGGGTAGGTGCCAATCCCAGAGTGGACTTTTTAAGGAGACTTAATGTGTTAAGCTGGGGAGTACATTGCAGTTGAAGACCAGCTGTGAGTGTGTGTGTGTGTGTGTGAGCGTGCACGTGTGTGTGTGTGTGTGTCAGGAGGAACAGGCAGGCAACCGTAGAGAGACAGCCAGGTGAATGGGGAGTGAGTGACTTTAACAGTGGCCTTCATCCAAGCAGACTTGGGGTTACCCCCTCACCCCCCATTCACTCCTGGCCTCCAACATGTGGGGCCCTGGAGCTGGGCTGTGAGTGGCTGGAGGGGCTGCACCCGGGCCGGCTGTCCTCACCCCAAGGTCTGATTTTCTCAGCCCAGACTAATGCCACCGGTGCCAGCAGAGCCTCCCTAGCTGCAGCCAGGGCCTCACTTTTGTTAAGCTCTAGGGGCCAGGCCTGCCCAACTATATGACTGCAGACCTTGGGTTGGAGCACGTTAGGAAAACTTTTCCCCACTAGAGCATCAAAGGGATTTTTCTCTTGAGCCCCACAGGCTCCCATGCAGGGGGCCCCCTCTGCTGTGTGAAGAAAGAGTGGCTCAGACTCAGGTGGCCACGCCGAGCCTCAGGATCCTGAATGCTTGACACCCACACCGGAGACGGGGTGACCTGGCTCCACATGGGCCGAACCCCCTCCTCCGATGTGTCTGGAGCCATCCTAAGCATGGGTGCTTTTGCCTCTCTTGAAGGTCTTTCTTGCACTTGTGGATGTCTCCAAAAGAGTTGTTCTTCCTTGTCCTCATATCCTCACTCCCGTGAGAGGATGGGAACCCATTTCAGCCAGCCTTTCATTCCCCCGCCCCCATCTCACCATCAAGGTCATCAGCAGCCTCCATCCTGCCCAACTCAGGGATCGCATCCCAGGCTTCATTTTGCTCTTCTGCTCAGCAGTGCTTGGACAAGTTGAGCACTTTGGTGGGCACTTTTTTCTTTATTTTTAAACTTTTTATAGTGGAGACGTGTTAACATACACAGAGATCAGAGCCTAACGGATCTCCAGGTACCCTTCACCCTTGCATCAGCACTGAGCAACTCAAGACCTCTTCCTTCCTGACTTTTAATTTTGCTGGACAGTTTCAAAGCTAATCCCAGATCTCATGTTTTTTCGCCCATAAGGTCTTTCATATGATTTTCTAACCATTTTTTTTCCTTTTTTTTTTTACCTCTTAACCCACGCTATCAATGTATCGACCAGTTAGCTCCTCAACATAGCCAAATGCACAGACCATATTTGAATTTCCCTGGTATCTCAGAGATGTCTTTCTGCAGCTGGTTCGTTCAATTCAAGATGCAGCCAAGGGCCACACACCGTATCTGGTTGTGCCTCTTAAACATCTTATTTTCTACCAGGCTCTCGATCTCTGCCCCGTGCCATTGATTTGTGGGCGAAACCTGGTCATTTGTTTCACGGCATGTCCGGCAGTTGACCTGGCTGGTGCCTCTTGGTGGCGTCTTTGAGCTCACCCCTCTCTGTCCCGTATTTACTGTCAAGTGTGGTTTCAGGTGACCCCATGCCCTCCCCTTTGAGTCCCTTTCTTCCTTCACTTCTGGGACGCCAGGCTCTCCTGGTTTCCCCCCTCCTCTCTGCGGCTCCTTCTCAGTCTCCCTTGCAGACTCTCCTCCCCTCTCCCTCCAACCTCCTCCTCACCTCCGCCTGCACCCCTGGAGGTCGCGGCCAGTCCCCCGCTTTCCACACCATCTGGATGCTGAGGGCTCCAGTGTTCACTCCTCCGGCCTAATTCACCTCTACTCCAGACTCTGCCTCCAGCCACCCGCCCAACATTCGCATGGGGCACCATCTCAAAGCTAACACAACCCAGGTGGAGCTCTGGGTCTCCTTCCCAGACCTGCTCCTTCCCAGCTTTCTCCGCTGTGGCGAACCAGTTTGCCTAGTTGTTTGGGCTGAAGAACTGGGAGTCATCTTCACCTCCTTGCTCTCTCTCAGACCTCACACCGAATCTATCCAGGAATCCACCAGCCCTGTACCAAATCTCACTTCCTCTCTCCTCTTTCACTTGCCCTCTCCTTGTCTGAGCTACCATGTGGTTGCCCCAGGCTGCCCTCATCAGAGCCCCCCAAGGGAGCTTTCTGCTTCCGTCTTGTCCCCTCCCCGTGGCTTGTAAGGGGGTGCTGTCTCTTCCCGGCTGTGAATCCTCCAGTGGCTTGGCCCACGGAGCCCGGCTGCCCCCTCA
This sequence comes from Giraffa tippelskirchi, assembly GCF_054371585.1. Lineage (NCBI taxonomy): Eukaryota > Metazoa > Chordata > Mammalia > Artiodactyla > Giraffidae > Giraffa > Giraffa tippelskirchi. Next base: position 148,371,772 of record NC_137281.1, on the reverse strand, counting down.
GACTCCACTCCCATCCCCTCTGCCCCTCACTCACTCTGCTCCGGCCACTGCGGCCTCCTCACTGGTCCTCAGCCCCTTCACGCCACCTCCACTGGCTCATGTGTCTGGAGCTTGTCCCACGGAACTTGTCCCCCCATCCTCCCCATCTACAGACACTCTCCCATCCTGCTTTGTTTTTTTCTTCAAAGCGCCTGTCCTGATATCCCGCTACATAAATGTGTTCATTGTACTTACGTTCTATTGCAATTGACACGGGAAGGCTGTCAGGAAAGGCACTTTGGGCTCTGTGTTTGGAGGGGAGAGAGGAGGAGGGGTTCAAACCATGGCTGAAAGTGCCGAGCTAGGCGGAAGTGACCCCTGAGGCTGGTCTGTGTCTCTCTCCGACCCAACAGTAGTACTTATTGCCAAGGAAGGTGATTACAACAGAAGTCGTGCCCGTGCTAGGCATTAATCACTGTAAGCCCAACAGTAAATGCTTCTTTGGGCCTAATCTTTGGTTACCTGCCAGGCACCCGCTATTTGAGCTCTTTGGAGGCAGAGTGAAGGGACGAGAGGTTATCCAGCCTGTGCATTTGTAACTAGGTACAGGCCACTGGGGGCTTCGCTGGTGGCTCAGCGTCAAGAATCCTGCCTGCCAATGCAGGAGACGTGGGTTCCATCCCTGGGTCGGGAAGATCCCCTGGAAAAGGAAATGGCAACCCGCTCCAGTATTCTTGCCTGGAGAATCCCATGGAGAGAGGAGCCTACAGTCCACGGGGTTGCAAAAGAAGTCGGACATGACTGAGAGACTAAACGACAACCGGCTACAGGGCTACCCCTTCCCTGAGGTGAAGGCGGTGTGAGGTGCTGGGACCAGCTGCCCTGGTTTCCTGCCAGCCTCAGGAGAGCCTCGCCCCCTCAACCCTCCTGCACCAGAGTCACTGGGGGGATTGAGTGAAACAGGAGATCGGGCCCCACCTCATAAATTCTGGCTTGTTCAGGGAGGTGGCCTGGAGGTTGGGATTGTTTAAAATCTCCAAGGAGACTTCCACCAGCAGCCGGAATAGAGATCCAGTACTTGAGGCTTGAGAGAGGCTGGGCTGCTGGTTGTCAAGGCCATGGTATCGCAGATGTTCAAAAAACAGCCTCTGTTGAAAAAAAAACCTGTGCGCTGTCTTCCAAGAAGCTGGACTCCACCACGCTTCCCCAGGGCCTTTACAGAGAGAGCTTTGCAGGCAGAGTCGGCCAGCACGGAGTTCCCCGACGGCTTTGGGAGTGTGGTAGGGAGCTACCCCAAGTGTGGCCTCCACAGGCAGAGCCTCCGGGAGCCCAGGGCCCTTCTGCTTCTTCCCCAGCCCTGCAGACCCCAGCCTGGCACTCGGGGCGGTGCTCCAACACTCTCTTGGGCAGAGCCCCATGAAGCTGGCATCCTGGACCACCCTGGCACCAGGCCTCCCTCCTGGCCATCTGCCCAGTTCCCCCTCCCCAACACCCCACCCTTGTTTCCAGGCCGTGGAACCTGGCCTCTCTTGTCTGGCCAGGGTGGTCCTCCTGCTCCCCTCTCCACTGAAGCGTCTCTTGTGGATTTCATCTGACTCTACTTGGAAACTAATAGCGTTGAGGGGAGAGAGGTCAAGGGGGTGGGCCCTGGGTCCCTGGCCAGGCTCACACCATGGGGAGCTTTGAGCCCACACCCATGAGTGGACCATGACAGCCTGGGGAGAAGGTCCAGCAAGCGGGGGGTGCTCAGGAGCACCCCTTGGGAATCGAGCCCTGAGTGTGTCCTCTGCCCTCATAGGGGGCAGTGGCGGAGGAAGCCCCCCTCCACACCCTGTTCCCTCTATCCTTGCAGCTGAATCTGCTCCATTCAGTAATGGACCAAGCGATTGACTTCCCGCCCTCCTGCTTTCAGGATGAGGTGACCGGTGCCGGGACATCGTTGCTGCCTAGAGGAAGGCCCAGAGTCCTGGTCTCCTAGGCGAGGACATGTTATTGTCCCCCAGGGTAGGGAAGTTTTCCTCCTTGTCATGGGTATGACAGCTGACATAACTACCCTTTGCGAGAGGGTTTTCTTGTTCCGTTCAGGCCTGACGTGGCAGCCCAAGTGCCCAACCTCTCCCTGCCCCTGTGTCACTGGCCGAGGCTGGTGCAGACCGGAGCCCCGCCTGCTGCCTCTGCTGGGGGCCTCCATGGGACTAGTCCAGCTGCTCATCAGGCCAAGAGCCAGCTCTCAGGGCCCAGCACTCAGCCTGGGGCTTATGCTGCCCAGGGGAGGCTGCCTGATGGCTTCTTGGGTAGCTCAGGGACCAGAAAGTTCTCATCTACTTCCCAGGTGGTACAGTGGCGAAGAATCCGCCTGCCAATGCAGGAAACACAAGAGACGTGGGTTCGACCCCTGGGTCAGGAAGATCCCCTGGAGTAGGAAATGACAACCCACTCTGGTATTCTTGCCTGGAAAATTCCACTCACAGAGGAGCCCAGTGGGTTACCGTCCATGGGGTCGCAGAACAACTGAGCACACAGCTTTAGCAGTGGTTAGGGGGCTCTTAGAGCACCCGCAGTGGAAAGAAAGAGGCAGGTTCACTTCTGGTCTCTCCAGGAGACCAGGCAGCACTTGCCAGTCCTTTCCCTGTGAGGCCAGGGGCCAGGGAAGGCCTCAGGGCTCAAGGCATTCCCAGGGGGACAGCTTCTGGCCCCAGGCACCAAAGCCACAGTACAAGACGTGTGCTCCAGCCTGGCCACCTCCGGGAGCTCCGGCTCCTTCCAGATGGACGGGAGGCCCTGCTGGGCGGGTTCAGACGCAGAGGCACAGGCCAGCTGAGGTTGGGAGGACTTGTTTATTCAAGGCACGGTCATAGCGTTAATAACAAGAAGGTTTGGCGTTCTGGCACATTCCTTAAGTGGTGGTGGCCAAGGGAAGTCCACACGCCCACTGGGGTCCCCAGAGGATGCAATGCTGCTAATAGGCACTTCGCTTCCAGAAGCGTCTGAGGAAGAGGCAGGCAGGTGTGGAGCTGCCCTAGGCCCAGGGAGGGACACTTCTCGAAGACTCTAGGCGATCCCTGGTCCGGGAGGCAGCTCTCTCCAGAGAGAGGCAGGTCTGAGGCTCTGGGGAGGGGGCCGTGGACAGGGTGGATGGTGGTAGGCGGAGCCAGAGAGTGAGACCCGCGTGGGCCAACGGCACCGGTTGGAAGGGAGGTGCCCGAGGAGGACCTGGCTGTGCGTGGTGGGCCCCAGGCTCACCCACGCCCCCAGCAGTGGCCGCGCGAGTTGGAGCAGCTGTGGCCGGGGCCCCGGCAGGTTGCCCTGGGTCTCCAGGAAGAGCAGAGACGCCAGGGGACTCAAACGCTCCCAACACCCTCCCCATCTTTTCTCAGAACCAGGCCACATTTGATCCAGGTTCAGAGCGGGCAGCCCCAGCCCTGCTGCTGTGTCATCTGCTGGGACCCTTCCCATATGCAGCTTCCGCAGACTGGGAGGATGAGGCGAGAGCAGCCACCGCAGTAACGGTCCAGCGGGGACTGTGAGATGGGGGCCAGATGCCAGCAAGTGGTGCCAAGAGAAGGGGAGCCCTCAGGCCACCTTCCGGCAGGACGTGCCCACCAGACACCCGGGGGCTGGCAGGAGTGGTGGTGGTGGACACCGCCACCTCCCCGTGGCGGACAGGGCTCCAGGCCGAGGGTCCTGACCGCTTTGCTCTGGAGGGGACCCTTCCCCTTGACAGCTGGTGAAATGTTTGGGGCGGAGGCCTGTGGGGCCTGGGTTTATGAGGATAATTTCCTCCTTATTCCGACCTGGACGGGGTAAGACCGCCTCCTCCCCAGCTGACTCAGGCTCGCTCTGGAAATCAGCCCTCGTGCCGAAGTCCGGGCTGAGGTCTCGAGGGGTGGCGGGGAGAACAGGGCTTCTTGCCCCTCGAGTGCTATTTCTCCTCTGGGATCAAGCTCGGAGCTTCTGGAGCCAGGATGTGGGCAGCGAGGGGAGCAGAAGTGAGGCTCAAGTGATCTGAGCTCAGGAGCACCCGTGTGCCCGGGAGCGGGTGGCCAACACCCAGGTGAGGGGGACCTGAGTGCCCACCTTCAGGAGGCTGGCTGCAGGGACCCAGGCCTTTGGAGGATGGAGCTGAGGAGAGCTCTGGAGCACACAACTCCCGCCTGACTCAGCTCATCCCGGTCCACTGAGGCCCCTGCAGCCCTTCTCTGTCTCCCTTGGCCTGGCCGCCTGGTGGGCCAGCTGTCCCCAGAGGCCGAGGCCTGCGACTCCCTGCCTGGGGCGAGCGTGCCACCAGAGTCCTTCCTACTCAGGATTTTGCTCCTCCGGGCCCCGGGTGGTCGCCGCCTTGGGAGGGCAGTCTGGTCTGCCTGTCCATGGGAGACACAGCCCCCCGCCCCACCACCCACAGGGAATCTGCAGTGTCTGAGCTGGGACCACGCCAAAGGCCACTGGACCGCTCTTCAGTCCAGAGTGCAGGGAAGCCTGGAGAGGAGACGAAGGGTCCTGCTTGGAGGCTGGGGAAGGGCCAGTGCGTGGTCTGGAGCGTGGGTTTCTCACCCTAAGCTGCGGCACCCCCCCCACCTTGGCTGGGGGCTTAGGCACTCAGATGGGTATGAGGCAGGGGCACCTCTCAGCGGCCACATCCTTGACCTTGGGGGTCCTCTCATTAGGCCCTGGGGCTTGGGGGAGGCATATCTGGTTTCTCATCACTTGGCATTTTGGGAGAAGACACCCCCCTCCCTGCCGCCCCCACCAACTCCATGAATTCTGCCTCTGCCCCTCCCGCCTGACAGTAACCAGCCCGGGTTGCTTTCATCAGAATGCACACAGGTCCCATTTAATGAGCCCCGCTACTCTTGCAGGGATAGACAAGAGAAGAAGTCTCTACCCTGCGGCTCCTGGGGATACCTGATGAGGAGCGGGGGACAGAAAGGGGCTCAGTCGCCTCCTTCTCATCTATGGTCTCAGCCATCCCTTCCTGCCAGTGGGGCGCAGGACTTTCTCCTTGAGGCTCTCCATGCGAGGAAGCTGGGAGGAGGCGGTCCTCTGTGTCTCGGGTCCTCCGAAGACTGCAGGGGAGGGACGGGGCTGGGAGGAGGGGGGCAGGGCAGCCGCAGAAGCTCCTCGGGCAGGGCAGCTGGTGGAAGGTGGGGGAAGACCCCAGAGAGTCTTCTTCCTGCCTCCTCCCTTAGGCACACCTTCTCCCTCCAAGCCTTCAGTCTCTGTGCTCAGGGCTCCAGCCGGTGTTTGCCAGGAGGCGGGGCTTGCCTGTATCCTCCGTCCCATCCTGGGGGGCCCTTCTAGACTGCCCAGCATCTCCCGTTCGGGCTGGTCAGCAGGCTGGGGCCTCCACGTGGCCAAGAGATGCAGCCAGGGCTCCGCTGGAGCCTTCCCGAAGTCTGCAGGATGTGTTGGGGGAGGCAGGCCAGGGCGCCCTGCTGCCTCTCTCTGCCAGGCCCTTGCCCTGGCTGCCACTCCCGGCCAGAGTCGCCAGGTGGAGGCCTGGGTCCCGGTCAGTGATATTGGCTCTGGTCCCCCAGTTCCAACCCTTCCTGGAACTGGGCCGAGTCCAGCTCCCTCGAAAAGGCCCTCACACCGCTCTCCTCTTCTCCCTCTTCCGGCTGTCTGCTCATGGTGCCGTAGCTGGGCCGGGCGGGGGAGGAGGCGGGGGTCAGGTTCATCTCCGGCTCTTGCAGCACGGTGGCCACATACAGCTGCTCAGGACAGAGAGGGGAGACAGGACAAGGTCACACCCGGGGCGAGGTCACATCTGGGCACCCCTCAGCCCCCTGACGCTCGACCTCTCGCAGGGCCCCCGCCCTCTAAGCCGTGGCTCCTTCATCCTTCCCTGGCAGCCCATGTCCTGGCCATCCTGCCCAGTCTGCTTTCCCGGTCGCTCTCGAGCACGTCACGGGCATCTGCGTGCTCCCTGGACTAGTCAGCGGTCTCCCAACTCCCAGTCCACTGCTCCTTCAGCACACGTGCCGTTCCGTCTCGGTTCCAGGTCCGGCTGAACCCAGGGGGAGACGACAGGCTCCCTGACACTGGGGTCTTGGGGGGGAGCCCCCATTCCTGAGCTAGTGCGCTTTCTACCGCAGCTTCAGAGGTGCATCCAATGCCCCTGGGCTGCGTCACTGGCTGGCCTGTGAGTTAGGATTTGAAATCGAGGCTGCCGTCTGAGGTCTCGGTCATGAGACCTGTAAAGTCCAGACCTGGGCTCAGGAATCCCTGGGACAACAGCCAAATAGAAAAACACAAGTAGTAACAGGGATGGAGCTGTCTGTCATCCTTTGAAGGGACTTTTAAACCAACTCCTTATTTTGAAAACAGGTAATTATTGGATAAAATGAAACCTTTTCTGTAGGAGTTTATCAGAGTGAGACTAAACAGCCATAGATGATGAGGAACATTTTTTTATGCAGTAGAATTTAGATATTTTCATAGGGCCAAAGTCAACCCCACAGATGACTTTTGGGTCCTCTGGGAAAAATGGTAACTGAAAAATGGAAGAAGCCAGCAGTCATCCCTGAACAAGGGAGTCACTTTAGCATCATTAATGGCAATAAATGGGATATTATATATCTCCTGGTGTGACACATAGTGCTCCCTGTAATGTTCTAGGCCCTGGTGTTGAACTTGAATCTTCAACTCCAGCCTTTGAATCTAACTTCTAGTTTCCAGGAAATGAAGGAGATACTGTAACCTCCTGTAAGACACCATGAAGAAACAGCCAGAAAAAGCCAGAAGATGGGACCTTCTGCAGGACTACGGGCTTGGTTTCTCCAACAAGTCATAAAATAGAGATGGTGCTGAAATAAAAGGGACACGGGCAGGGGCCAGATTAATCCAGTACAGACCCTGGATTGGATTCTGGTTTGGACAAGCTGTAAAATATATTTCTGGAACCATAGGGCAAGTCGAATATCAACTAGGTATTTGAAGAGGTAAAAACGTATATATGTAGGAAGACAGAGACTGTTAACTGAAAACACAGGTTTTGAAACAGTGTGCAGTATTATGACATTTTAGAAGAAATATGTATCTGAAAGAATATACATTGAGGTGTCAGTGGTCATTGTAGGTGGTAGAAATGTGGACTTTTCTTATTTTCTTATTTTGGCTTGTTTTTTTCCCCATAGTTACCTTCAACGCTCAGACACCTCTGTTATAATAATGAAAGATTAAAAAAATCAATTCCAGTAATTTCTTAAAAAAAAAAATTGCTCAAACTCTGGAGTCTAGCAGACCTGGTTCAAACTTCGTTCTGCCGTTTCCTTGCATAGTAGTACCGTAAGGTCTAAATTAAGTCAGCTCTTTGAGCCTCAGTTTCCTCATCTGTAAAATGAGGATAAACCCCCCCACTATGTGGGTTAAGTGTAAAGATCAAGAGCAAGAATAGTGAAACGTCTAGTTTGCAAGGTTTCAATAACCAACTGCTGACACTATTCCGGAAGGGTCATCTTAGAAGGGCCCCAGGAGAAATGTTACGTGGAGAGAGACTCCTGCTTTAAAACCTTTGTCATCTCCTGGTACTGAAACTCCGTCTCCCCTGCCACCTCCCAGAGCTCACTGGGCCATATCTGTGGGCCTCGGTTCAGAGCGAGGCCTGTAGTTCTGTGCACCTGGCATGGGCACGTCCTCCCACTGTTGGTCTGTGCACTTTAGCCCAGCTCTGCCACGACTAAGGGGCCTCCTCTCCCAACCACTCTGCAAGTGCTGCCCGCTCTGCAGTTGCACCCGGCCCGAAACCGTCTTCGGTTCCCCGATGCCCCAGATTCTCTCTTCTGGGCCTTTGTACAGGCTGGCCCTCTTCCTCGAGTGCTCTCCCCAACACCCTCTTCCATCCGGCAACCCCTACTCTCCCGTGCCTGGAGTCCGGTTAGATGTCCCCTCCTCCAGGAAGCCTTCCCTGAGTGCCCAGGACTGGCTGGTGCCCTTCTTCAGTGCTCCTCCAAGGCACGCTGGCATCGGGGCACGGGCCGACCCGGTATCCAGCTCAGTGCATGCCTCGGCGGCCCGGCATCCACCCTTGTGGCCGGGTTTCGGGCGCACGCTCATGCCCATCTCCAGGCTGAGCCATGGGGGTGGGAGCCAACGCCCAGCCTGCTGGACCCCTGCACTCGGAGTCCAGCCTCGTCTCCTCTCAAGCTGACGGGCTCACTCGTCTTACCATTCCGTGCAGACCTCCAAAAGCTCGCGGCAGCTCTGTCTGCGCCACGCTGCCTGGCACCGCGCCCTTGGCGGCAGCCTTCGGTCCTGAGGCCGAAGGACCCCAGCAGGCCCCTGCGTCTACACGACTGAGCTCGTTGAGGCTGAGTCCGCCCTGCCCTTTCTCTTCCTCTCTGAGGATCTTCTATCTTTCTGAAGGCTCTTCAGCCAGGGCCACGGCAGCAATCTGACCTGGGCCAAGTCCTGCTGCGTCAGAGGGGGGAGTCCCGGGGACCCTGTCTCCTCCCCGATACCCAGGGTGGGCTCTAACCGCTGGTGCCCCCACGAGGCTGCTGGAGAAGCCCATTCCTGTAAGCACCCCACTCCCCCACCCCGACCTGTCCCAGGGCGAAGGCACTGACTCACAAGGGAAGTTGGTGTGGAGGAGGTGCTGCTAGGCTCCAGGTCAAACACGGTCTCCATCTCCTCCTCGGGCTGCGGCGGTGGGAGAGACAGGGAGGGTCACTGAATGCACCACCCCGCCGCCCTCCCCATATCCAGAGAAACCCAGACCCTAACCTCAGGCTTAAGGGGCCTCCTGCTCCCCTTCAACTCATCTTCTGTTTTTCCAGACCTGCAGCCTAGCTGGCCAGCCTGAACTCTCGGGGAACAGAGTGAGGACTGGGAGGCTGGGGAGACCCTTCTGGAAGGTTCCATCCCCAAGGACCACGATGGGAGCTGTGGAAAGCTGTGGTTCAAAGGTGAGCCTGCTGCTTTGACTCCAGAAGCCCTGACTGCAACAATACCCTCTTCCCTGCCAGAATTTCCCTTTTTTCTGTGTGATGAGATGAAGGTCTGAGTCCCCTGTCACCTTCTGTCTCTAGAGTGGACACTTGAGCAACCAGATCCCATGACATCGTTGAGTTGGGAAGAGCCAGAGATGCTGTCTGCCCAGGTCCTTCGCTAGCATCGACTCAGGCCAGGGGATGGAGGAGGGTCCAGGGAGAAGGGGGAATAAGCGCCTATGCCAGGGCCCAAGAGATGCGACCACTGGAAGCAAGAAGACCCTCTTCTCAGAGGCTCCCTTCTCTGGCTCAGGAGGATGCTAGTACTTGAAATCAACTTTCTTTCTTATTTAAATTCATTTAAAAAGGAAACAATTCACTATTATAAACAGAAATCCTGTGTCAGCTGCCATAAGCAAGGTTAACTAGAAAAATGAACGGGTAACCATGAAAAATAGAAAATGTTTTGGTCCACTGGAAATCATTCCAGTATGCTTCTAAAGTCACCCCACTTTAGGAAGTGCTGATTTAGAACACATAGTTCTGCTGGCATGGATGAGTTCCCTTCTCTAATAACTGGCTGGACCCCAAGACCCTAATGCTGGGAAAGACTGAGGGCAGGGGGAGAAGGGGGCAACAGAGGATGAGATGGTTGGATGGCATCACTGAGTCAATGAACAGGAGTTTGAGCAAGCTCCGGGAGATATGAAGGAGAGAAAGCCTAGCGTACTGCAGTCCACGGGGTCGGAAAGAGTTGGACACGACTTAGCGACTGAACAACAGTGCTGGCAAACAGTCAAAGGAGTTATGGGGCCCAGAGAACTGGGCCTCCCCTCCAGACAAGGTCAGTATCCTGAGACTCTTCAAAGTGAGATAACTGTCCCCCTTCCCCAGGGTATCATCCTTACCACCCCCTCTTTTATTCCTTCACTCCATCCTTTCTCTCAACCCTCCATCCCTTGGAATGGTCCCAGCAGCTCTGTGGCTGGACAGGCTCACATCGTAGGAGGGATGGGCCAGCAGCCTGTGGTTTGGAGGAGACGTCAGAGGGGGGAAGAGGAGAGGACAACTGTCTTCCGCCCTGGGAGGCGTGATTCTGGAGCCAGTGCAAGGATGACCACAGTACGCACACCCAGCACTGTCTGCCCATCCCACCATCAGAGGGAGAGGCAAGAGCCTCTCATCGCTCTGATGCTGCCCCAGCCAGGAGGGGGTCCTCGAGCTGTGTGCGCCCTGGGGAGAACTCGCGGAGGAAAGGCAGGCTGGCAACTCACCTCATAGTTAGTCGCTTTCGACATCTTCCCCATGAAGGTGGCAACGCAGGCCATTATTATGGAAACAATAAGGGTGGAGAGGGAGAAGATGGTGATGGCATGCTGAGACCCTGCAAGGAGAAGGAGAGACGTGGGCTTGGTGCCTGAGGACCAGAGCTGAGCACAGGGCGCTGGCAGAAATGCTGGCCTGGTTGACAGATGCCTGGGGCCCCGGCCCGGCACCTGCAGAGGAGTTTGGAGTCCAGGGTGCAGGCGTCTCTGCCCAGCTCTCCCCTTAAACACATGATCAACGAGCCCCACGCAGGGACATCATCCCTCTGTGCTACCTGACCAGTTTAGAATTTGGCATCTGGCAGATTCCATGAAAAAAAAATTCATTGACTTAAATAGCCACTTAGGTGCCCATTAAATGTCCCCCTAGATGTCAGCTACCTTCCATTCACGGTCCCTGGGAAGTATCTGAGTCATTTATGTCACTCCCTCAGGTCACTCATTTATGTCCCTGTCCCCAAATGCAGTGACTGACCCACACCTTTCCTTGCAAGCCCTCCCCCCTCTTTAAAAAAAAATTCTTTTAACTTTTTGTATTGGAGTGGACTCCCCTGTAGTTTAAATGGTAAAAAGTCTGCCTACAATGCAGGAGACCCAGGTTCGATCCCTGGATCAGAAGATCCTCTGGAGAAGGAAATGACAACCCACTCCAATATACTTGCCTGGAGAATCCCATGGACAGAGGAGCCTGATGGGCTACGGTCTGTGGGGTCACAATCAGTCGGACACGACTAAGCAACTAACACGACTACTACTACAGTTGATTAACAATGTGGTGTTAGTTTCAGGTGTACAGCAAAGGGATTCAGTTATTCATATCCAGGTATCTATTCTTTTTCAAATACTTTTCCCCATATAAGTTATTACAGAATATTGAGCAGAGTTCCCTGTGCTATGCAGTAGGTCGAGGTTGGTTATCTGTTTTAAAAATAGCAGTGTGTTCATATCCATTCCGAGCTCCCACTGTGTCCCTCCCCGTTCTTCCCCCCTGTAAATGTAAGTTCATTCTCCAAATCTGTGAATCTGACTCTGTTTTGTAGATAAGTTCCTTTGCATCATTTTCTGCATATAAGCAATATCATATGATATTTGTCTTTGTCTGACTCTCATAAGCCCTTTTGAAGTAAGCATACTCTATTACATGTGCTAATAGCACGGAAAAGCAATTCAGAATTTAAAAGTCCCTTATGTTTCTTTTGGGGATGTTTGGTAACTTTTTCAGGGCAGCAGTTTTCTAACTACATGAATATTAAAAATCAGTCTTTACAGTCAGAAGTTATTGCAAAATGATGTTTATCATTGTGTTTTTATAAAAGCAAAAAATGTTAAACAACTTCAACATCCCAACAATGGTGAACTGACTAAAACTGGCAGAAATTAATGCAGCCATTAAAAGACATGTGCTCAAACAGTATTTTAATAATGCAAGGAACTGCTCGGAACATAATGTTCAGTGAAGACACTCAGGATATAAGTCTGACTAGAATAAAATGGATCCACAGGTTTGTAAAGTCAATCAGTAAACCCTCTCCTACTTTGCCCTGTCCTCTAAAACATATGCACAGAGTGAGGTCTGGGAGCAGAAGACAGGAGGCTGCAGGTGAGATATCAGTCATTCTATAGTCACTCTAATCTTTCCATTTTTTTTCTATTTTTGATAATAAATATGTAGTCTTTTATACCTAGAAGAAAAGTCTTATTAAAAAATGAAGTCTGCCAGGGGCTTCCCAGATGGCTTGGGGTAAAGAATCTGCCTGCCAATGCAGGAGATACAGGAGACGAGGGTTCGATCCCTGGCAAGATACCCTCGAGTAAAAACAGAACACCATTCCATGTTCGATGCATGAGACAAATGCTCAAGGCTGGGGCAATGGGATGACCCAGAGGGATGGGATGGGGAGGGATGTGAGAGGGGGGTTCAGGATGGGGAACACATGTAAACCCATGGCTGATTCATGTCAATGTATGGCAAAAACTACTACAATATTGTAAAGTAATTAGCCCCCAACTAAAATAAACAAATTTATTTTAAAAAATAATAAAAAAATAAAATAAAATAAATAAAAATAAAAAAATATTAAAAAAAAAAATGGCAACCCACTGTCAATACTAAAGGAAATCAGTCTTGAATATTCATTGGAAGGACTGATGCTGAAGCTGAAACTCCAATACTTAGGCCACCTAATACGAAGAACTGACTCACTGGAAAAGACCCTGATGCTGGGAAAGATTGAGGGCAGGAGGAGAAGGGGATGACAGAGGATGAGATGGTTAGATGGCATCACCGACTCAATGGACATAAGTCTGAGTAAACTCCAGGGAGTTGGTGATGGACAGGGAGGCCTGGCGTGCTGCAGTCCATGGGGTTGCAAAGAGTCGGACACGACTGAGCGACTGAACTGAACTGACTGGTGATAGATACTATAACATTTTATTTCCTGCCAGCCTTGAGTTAGAATGAAGGAATAGGATGTTTTTTGTTGCTGTTGTTTTTTCCCTGAAAATTGTAAACTGAACTGTATATGGTTTGGACCACACTGGTGCTACCCTTAACTTCCAAGGTCAGCCAGGACTCTTAACATGAGCCCGCTGGGCCTACAGAAGGTGCTGAGCATGGCTGTGCTCCACGAGGAACACCTCGCTCCTCCCAAGGCTTGGTCTGGTCCGACAAGAGTCGTCGGTGAGGGGTGACAAAGCGGTGGGGGACAGGCAGAGGCAGGGTGGCTGGGAGGGCGCGGCACGTACCTAAGCGTAGGACAGAAAAGAAGAGCATCCAAACCAGCCCCAGGAGCGGGGCGAAGACGGCCTGGTGGATGGCGGCCATGTGGATCTGCTCGTTGAGTTTGGTGGGCGCGTACGAGTAGTACATGTTATAGCGGTCCGTGACGTGCTTCATGCACAGGTACAGCAGACCTGGGGGCCGGCAGACGGAGGCAAGCTCAGAGGCCATCCCAAGAACCTCCCCCACCTGGCCCCAAGATGCCAGACACAGGTCGGCCAGAGTGGCACGGGGGCCACGGACAGGCTGTGGGAGCCCCGTGGGGCCGATCTCTGGTGCCCGGCTGCTTCCCTTGAGTCCCAGAATCTATTCTGTCATTTTGGTAAGTGGTCATTCCCTCCACAAGCATCCTCTGTAAACAGCCATCCAACACCCGCCCCCCTGACCTTCTGATCAGCTGGCGCCAGGTCTGCTCCTGAGCCAGGAGGGAGCCAAATGCTCTGGGGCTCCCAGTCGCAACGGGGGGTGCAGCTCCCCCCGGGTGGGCCTCAGGGACGACTCACCAAAAGGAGCAATGATGGGGCAGGTGATGCTGTATGCCATCACCACGCTGAAGACATTCATCATCCACGCGTACTCGCGCCCATACTGGAAGTCCATGGCCTGGTTCTGGGGCAGAAGGCAGGGTCCACTTGGCTTGGCTGCTTCTGTGGCTCCTCGACCGGCAAGGCAGCCTCCCCTCCGAGGCTGGTGTTGGAGGAGCACCTCACCCCTTCCACCCACCAGGCCTCCCAACCTCAGGTCGCTCCACGCTTCTAACAGGGACACCTAACAGGGACTCCGCACTCCAACACCCGCCCAAGGGAAGCTCCAAGGGCCTGGTCCTCACCATTCGGATGTGCACTCTCTCTGGCTCCGACCTGGAGAAGACGAGGCGGATGGTGTACAAGAAGAGCGACCCCAGGCGCATCAGCTCCATGCCTGTGCCAATAAAGGCTGCCGTGATGACGTAGTTGACAAAGAAGGCGCCATTGTCTGGCAGGAACACACACCTGGGTGTGGAGGAGGGTGGGAGATGGCCACAGAAGCCGGAGAAGAGGGAGAGGGCAGAGATGTTGGGAGCAAAGAGGAGAGAGAGGAAGAGAATTGAAGGGATGGGCAGGGGGTGGAGGTAGAGATGGGGAGAAGAGCTTTCAAATACAGTCATCCCTTGGTATCTGCGGGTGGTTGGTTCCAGGAGCCCCTGCAGATATCAAAATCCAGGGATGCTCAAGTCCCTTATATGAAAATGTCAATAATATTGCAGATAACCTATGCCCATCCTCCTGTGTACTCTGTCTCTAGATTATCTGTAATACCTAACACAATGTAATCAGCTGTACATACAACTAAACGCTATGGTAGTAGTTGCCTGCACATGGCACATTCAAGTTTCGCTTTTGGAAACTTCCTAGAATTTTTTCCCCTGAATATTTTGATCTGTAGTAGGTCAAATCTGAAGGTGTGGAATCCGTGGGTATGGAAGGCCGACTGTATACATGCATTTCCAGCCCAATGTAACTTAAACAAGGGCCCTTTTGAGCAAGGATAGGAGTGGTGTACAGCAAGTGTGGATGGGTTAGGAGACCATGTACTGGCTTGATCTACAGAAGGGCTGTTAAAGAAAAAAAATAAAATAAAATAAAGAAGCGCTGTTTGACTGAATCCACAGATTCTGGAGAGTTCATAGGTAGACGTTTGGGGGACTGTGATCTTGAATAGGGAAAAGATTGCATCTTCACTTTCTGCAGTTTAGCACTTCCTTCCATTAAGAGCGTGGGCAACAAATCACAGGCTTGTCAGCCATGACTGAGTCTGTCACCAGTTGAAGTGAGGTATTTTCATATCATGTTGTATTTATTGCTGAGCTCTCACAATACCATTTGTGCTCATCATCGCTTCAAAATGATGCTAGTTATTAAGCCACTAAATTAGACATGTTAAATTCACATGATTGAGATTTTCCTGTCTGCACATGTGTAGCTAGCTGGCCAACTTTAATTAAGAGCCATTCAGCCACCTGAATGGACTGTCACACCGCCTGCTCTCACACTGGTGACCCAAGCATCTCTGGTGCTTTCCAGTGTCCTCATCTGTACAGTTCTGGAAACTCCCTCAAGAAGAAAAATCTGTGAGCCCCTGCACATATTTCAGAACTCCTTCAAAAGCTATTCTTTCTTGAGGGCATCAAAATTGAGTTATGAACTCACAATTCTTTTCTTTCTCATATATTTACAAACTGTATTAAAAATAATGACCTAGCCAAAGATGAACTCACTCCTCTTGGGAAAAACTATGCTTATTAAAATTATAGTTTAATTGTAGAAAGCCTGGAGAATTCTGGTTCTTGCCCTATAAAGCAAGCTATGAAATCTTGCATGGCATTGGCAACAGCACATCTTTGAAAAATTGGGACTTTCAACATTTGTAACCCTAAAAACAAAACAAAACCAAAAGAGAAACTGGCTGGATGTCCAACAAGACCTGCGTATTGCCTTGTCAAAAATCCACTCCTCTGTTCCAACTGAATATTCTTCTTTTAGCTAAGTAACATCAATTTTCACATGGATGGCTTTAAAACAATAAAATGCAACTTTTGCTTGCTTCCACTTAGAATGCATTGACCTATTATTAAATGTATTAACAGAGATTGTATCATACATTTGAATTCTAAAATATTTTCGGTAACTATATTTTGACATAACTGGTTTTCATTATAGCCCAGGTATTTTGTACATTTAAAGAACTCTGGGCTTCCTGGGTGGCTCAGTGGTAAAGAATCTGCCTGTCAATTCAAGAGACATGGGTTCAGTCCCTGGTCCGGGGAGATCCCACGTGGCCCAGAGCGACTAGGCCGTGCATCTTAACAACTGAGCCGGTACTCTAGAGCTGGGGAACCGCAACTTCTGAGCCCACTTCCCACAACTACTGACACCGCATCCTGGAGCCCGTGCTCCTCAACAAGAGAACCACCGCAATGAGAAGCCCGCGCTGCAACAAAGGGCAGCCCTCTTCTGTCAGACTGGAGAAAGCCCGTGCAGCAGTGAGGACCCAGCACAGCCAAAAATAAGTAATTCTTTTATAAAAGAAATCTAATCAGAATCAACCCAACACTGTACAGCAATTATCTTCCAATTAAAAAATATATATATATATATAAAAAAATCCACTCAGAGTATATATAAAACTGGCAAAGTCTGAATACGCTCTGTGGATTGTGTCAGTATCACTTTCCTGGTTTTGCTACTGTACCTTAGTTATGCAAGATGTGACCACTGGGGAAAAGTGGATGAAGGGTATATAGGACTTTTTTTGGTTTTTTTGGCAATTTCCTTTGAATCTACAATTATTTGAAAAACTTCATTCAGAGGAGTCGTCCCTGGGCTTTACCCGCAAAGGGGTTCGTGGCATAGGAAACGTTAAGAGGCTGCCTAGTGAGAGTGTTTGCACGCATTCTCTACCTATATGAGCAGATAAAGGATATGCGTATCCAGCTGGTATGAACCCACAAGAGCCCTGGGGAACACCGGGAGTACACCTGAAACATGCACTCCAGTACTCACTGGAACCTGACGGACGCCTGCTCCAGATAGTAGATGTCAAAGAGCCAGTGGAAAAAGACGTCCAAACTAGAAGCAAGAATAAGCAGACCCTCCAGTTAGTGAACTGATGGACTAAGGCCTGAGGTTCAACTTCTCTTGGGCTGGCTTCCCTCCTTCCAACCTCCCTTGCCTACTCCCCAAAGACTCTCACACCTTAATATTCCAGCTGGCCAATCCATACTGCCTCTCTTCTTAATGCTGGGCCACTCTGCCTCTACTCTTTGACCTTTCCACTCAAGGCCTCCCCTCTAGCAAACCTTCGCCAGCCATTTCTCCCACAGCGCTCTCTCCCTCTTCTGAATTTCTACTGCACATTTTCCCCACCTTGGGCTGCCAGTCAGCTGGTAGGTATGGCTTGTCTCCCCAGCTGGGTGATAAGCACTTTGAGGGCAGAGTTCATGGCTGACAGCTTAGAGTTCACATGATACCTGGCTCATGCTAGGCTCATGACAGGCACTGGACTGTCATTTGAGGAATGGATTTGCAGCAACCACAGGTGGGCCTACAGTATCTGAAGGAGGAGGTTCCGACTCTAGGGTGAGCCTGGCTGAGAGAGGAGAGATAATTGGAGGTGAGGTACCTGGTCAGTCCCATAGAGGGCAGAATGACCACCATGAACACCAGAAAGATATAGCACTTGTGCACTATGATCAGATTCTGACTTGATCTAGAAGGAAACAAAGAGAGACATGATAAGAACCAAACGACTAACTGCAGAATGAAGAGAGGGAGAGAGAGACGGCTACCTGGGCTAGAAAACGGTTTCATAGCGTGTACCAATGCCATCTCCACGGAACACTGAGAGCCGTGCTGTGTCTGGGAGCAGCAGGAGAGAATGGCATGATCAACTAGTGATGTCTGCCTTCGGCAGAGGAAAGGGAAGGGAAGGCTCACACATACCATACACTTGACGCCCCTGTTGCAGAGACATCACTAACAATACTCAGAATCCTTGCAGCGTTTCAATAAGCAACATGAACCTTGTCCATAGGAAAGCCCAGGAAGGATTTCTGTTAAGAGAAACCCCCTGGCTTACTGCCTGATGGTAGAAACTTTGAGGGCAGGAAATAACTTTTGAGACCCATGCAGCCTTCAGTCCAGAGCAGGTCCATTTTGCCCCAAGATATAGTAAACACTTCCTAACTAATTAGCTCCTACCACAGAACTATTAGGGCTAATAAACAGGTAGGGGCTCTTTGATTGTTTAAAATATGGCACCATATGGGCTACATGGGTCTTCAGTCAGATCGAGGGCGTGGGCTCCTCTGCAATGACTGTAGCAGCCCTTCTGGCATTTTTCAGACAAGTCCTGCTCTCTTGCTCCCATCCTCCACCCTCTCCCTGGCATTTCTGGCACTGGCCATTTCTGCCCACAGCTCCAGGCCCTCAGTGCATGGCTGGAGGATGAGGGAGCAGCCTGAGGAGGGCTTGGTTTCAGGTGTCTCAGCATCCCTGAGACAAACCAGTCCCCTCTTTCCAAAGACAAAAGCATCTGTTACTTTTTTGGGATGGTTTTGGGCATCAAAGCATCCCGCATCAATTCCATTCCCCAGGTGAGACAGGAAGCTGGAGCACTGGGCTGATGAGGGTGGGGGAGTGGGGGAAAAAGCTGGTGCTAAGCGCAGGATGAGAGGGGAGGCACCCAGCTCACCTGGTCCAGTGGGCTTCAAGGAAGGCAGAGAGGTAGACGATCAGAGGCAATATCACCGTAAAGGCCCAGAGCAACACGGAGGGGAAGAACTGGGTCACGATGGGGCTCTGTGCGGGTAGATGGAGGAGGGGCAGAGAGACGTCAATGCAAGAAGCCCCCTCCCCCCACAGGCCTCCCCTGCCTTCTCCCACACTTCTGGCCACTTCTCCAGCTCAGTCCCAGAGCAGGCCTTGTGTCCCCGAGGCTGCACAGTGGGCCGGGGCCTTTCTCACTCGGAATCTGCCTGGCTGGGGCAGCCAGAGGCTGACACCTCAAGGTCAAGGGGCATCCCCAAGGGGTGCAGGCTTCCTATGCTGAGGTCACCGGAGGGATGGCCTGGGCTGACCCCACCGACTTGGCCCCAAGGCCACAGCCACCTGCTGTCACTCCAGGAGGAGACGCGCAGACTTTAGGGAGGAGACACTGCTTTTACTGTGATGTTGTGTGAGACGTGGTGGAAAAGGGGAGCGTGTGGTGCGAGAATCCCCAGGCAGAGCTGTGGTGTTCCGGCCTGGGGCCTGTTGTGAAGTTGACAGAGGAGGGGGGGCAAAGGGAAGCAGGAGCACAAGGGCTTGGCTTGACTGTGTGCACGTGTGTGCATCTGTGTGCGTGCATATGTGTGCTGCGTGTGCACGTGTGTGTGCGTGCCTGCGTGTGTTTTGCTGGAACAGGCATGGGGATAACATGAAAGAAGGGGCCTTCTGGGATCACTGCAAGTGTGCATGTGCGTGCGTGTGTGTGCGTGCATGTGTGCTGTGTGTGTGCGTGTGTGTGTGCCTGCATGTGTTTTGCTGGAACAGGCATGGGGATAACATGAAAGAAGGGACCTTCTAGGATCACTGCAAGTGTGCATGTGTGTGTGCATGTGTGCTGCGTGTGCATGCGTGTGTGCCTGTGTGTGTTTTGCTGGAACAGGCATGGGGATAACATGAAAGAAAGGGCCTTCTAGGATCACTGCAAGAGCCTTGAGGCTACAGAACTTGGATATGGGCCTGTCCAGCTCCTCGGAACTCCTCCGTGCATATGGCAGGGACAGCTCCTGTGGACCAAGCATCCTCAGCCAGGGTCTGTGTGTCCGGAAGTGAGGCAAGTGGAACCAGACCCAGAGGGCCTGCTCCTCTCAAAGGGCTCCCTTAGAACTAACCTCTGTCTTCCCCACCTTCACCTTATCTTCACACCAAGGATGTCAGCTCTAGAGAACGTGGGGTGAACGGGGCTGTCACGCTTGCCACACCCTCTGCTGCTCTTTTGTACCTCTAGCTTGACCCAATCTAAAGAAGCCCTCCAAGCCCATCCCCCCAAATTCACCCCAGAACTTGCCTAAGTCTCCCCTACCCTTTAGCCCCAGTCCCTAAGACGGGCGATGGCCCACATGCATCCTCTTTACAGTGAAGGAGACCCTGGGCCACCACGTATGCCACTGCCAAGGCCACAACCGCCTGCGCTCTGGAGTCATGTCTCAGTGGGCCCCCCCATCCCATCCTCGCCCGAGCTCCTTTGTCTCCCGGGGGGCCCCCATGCCTGGCCTGAGCAGAGGAGGCACCTGCAAATTCTCGATGGGGCGGGTGACGTTGTACATGTCGATGGTGTTGATGATGATGGCAGGCGTGGTGAGGAAGAAGAAGAGGAAGAAGAGGAAGGTGTTGATTGCGATAAAGCGGGCCCACCAATAGAAGCGGCGGACGGACAGGTGTTTCCTGGGTGGGATGGAGGAGGGAGACGCACTTAGGACCTCGGCCCTCAGACACAGCCACGCTGCTTTCTGCGTGCCAGCTGTGGACCAGGTTGCCCTGGCCTAGTTCAACCCTGCGGGCCCTAGGCCTTCTCCTGTCGCGCCACTTGTAAAGGCTCTGAATACATCCCACAGGTGAGCCAGAAGAGTGATCTGAATTCTTTCTGCAGGAAAAAAACCTTTTCCCCAAAGGTTGGGTGCCTTCTGTGCTTGTGGTGGGGTGGGCTTGGGGGTGGGCGGAGGCTGTGATGCCCAGGAGAGACACAGCCCAGCAGGGGCCGTATGTGAAGGAGGAGGACAGGCCCTGATTCTTTTCCCCATCCTACAGGCTTCTTCCGTCCCAAAGGAGCTCAAGGGAGAAGAGACAGATGGAGCTTACCAAATAATGTCTTTGGGGTGTGGGGCAAGGACTACCCTCCAGTGGTAGGATTTGACGATGGTGGTCACCGAGGAATGTTTGGGGGACATCCCACAGTGGATGAACTTGTAATCCTGCAGAATGCTGTGGAGATGGGGGAGGAGACAGAGGTCGGGGGTGAGGAATTCTTGGAGACTTGGATGTGTCTCTCCTGACCTTACAGGTGGGCAGTTCCTGAGGCCTGGTCACTGGAGGAAAGGGCGTTAGAGGGGGGGACTGCCCAGGAGAAGAGGGGACCGTATGGTTCTCAGTTCATGTCTGGTCCCCCTAACGGTAGTAACAGCACAAAGACATGCTCTTTCTGTGAGGGTGACAGGGGAGGCACTCATTTAGCCTCCTCTTAGTATCAACAGCTACCGACATTGAGTTCCACCCAGTGCCTGACACTGTCCTAATTGGTGAGTCACATCATTTTAATTGCATAGATTATTGAAGACATAACCAAAGAGGGGCAGGTGCTGATACTGGAGCCCCATTGTGGGTTTCCTAACTCACATCTGCTGTAATTAAACCTTACACCCTCTCTACTGAGTGATGGTTCTCAGGAAGATATGGTCTCATGCATATGTCTCACACACACTAAATAGAACACATATTCCTTCTCAGCCTTCTAGGAGGTGGACAGGGAAGATGTAAGTAACCAAATTTGATGAGTAAGAAACTTGAGGATGTAACTAACTTGCAAAATTGGACGTGATCTGTTGCCCTGAATTCTAGCCTGTGCCACTGATCCTTTGCAGGGTCAGGGCGGGTGAGAACAAAGCCTTGTGAAGGATCAGGCTCCCTCAGGGAGAGGGTGGCTCCGTTGTCCTCAAAAGACTGATTCTGAGGGCACGATGTATTTGGCCCAGGCCTAAGATTCCTTCCAGAACATTCCAGTGCGGACCTCATCATTCCTTATCAAGATGGGGCTGCCAGAGGCTGGGGCAGAGGAGGGAAGAGCCTGCAAAGCTATGAAACAGGGAAGGCTTGGAGAGGACAGGAGAGCAGGAATGGCAATTGGGTCTTCTCTATCCTGACTCTCACTCCTGGTGAGGGGAAGGGTGACGTAGGAGTGATGGGTAATGAGGGGGGAAAATGGGTATCATTCTTGTCAACGCCAGGAAGAGGAACCAAGAGGTCAACGGCTACGCTGACCACTTCTGGGCTGAAGCAAGAACTTATCGGGGTGGGGCGCCCAGGGCCTGGGCGTGTCTGGAGACAAGCTGAGCCCCGGCAGCTGGGGGAAGACGCACGCGGCCATGCTCTGGAAAGCAAGATGGCGGCTGCGATGCCCGTGAGGAACAGGGCAGGGCCGAGGGGAGGAGGGCAAAGTACGGCACATCGGAGGGAGGCGCTCTCCCCTCCTCCCCTCGGCTGGAACGGGGGTGGAAAAGGATGGTTTCGGAGAAGCAGAGGCCCGCTCCTGGGGCCCGGCTGGGCGCTGCAAGCAGCTCCCCGCCCCCCCGCCCCCCCCCCCGGCACGCACTGCTTCGTCATCCTGGAGTCCTGGAAGGTGACAAAGATCAGGTCCAGACGGTTCAGCCGCGCGCGGTTGAGCTCAGCATTGAACTCATCAGTCAGCTGCTCCTCCAGCTCGCTGTAGTACTGTTCTGCGTCCACCTAGGGGGCGAGACGCGGCCCTCAGAGCTGGAGCGGCCAGGGCTCCAGGAAGGCCGCCTCTCTCCCCTCGGGCGCAGGCCGGGGGTGGGGGGGTTCTTGCTTCCATCCCCAGCTCCCTGGGAAGCCTGGCAAAAAAGCTCAGGGCCCCAGGTGGGCTCCCAGGTCCCAGCTCTCGAGGAGGAAGAGACAGTGACTCTGGAACAAGCTTCCTGCTCTTAGATCTGGGGAAAGGGAGGCTTCCCCAGGGGCGAGGGGCTGCCTTTGGCCTTGGGGTGGACTTCGGAGGAGCGACAGAATGTGCCTGCAACCTTTTCAGGCGAGGGAATCATGCTTTTTTTCTGAACTGGCTAGATGAGTTCAGTCCTGCCAAGGCTGCCTTCCAGCCACACGGGTGGGGTGATAAGATGGAGCCCATGGCTTTCAAATGTTCTGGTGCCAGCTCTGTGAACGTCCGAGGCCTGGCAGCCACTGCAGCCTGCTGTGTCCTTGCTGGTCCTCCCCCCGCCAAGCCCAGAAGGGATCAAGAACCAGCCCCGTTCTGGATCACTCTGGGGGGCCCTCCGAGAAAGGCTCCTCTGCCTTCTCAACAGGGAGACAGGACATGCTGGAAAGGAGAACGCGAGCCAGGGGCTGCTCTGAATGGCTCGGCGGCCCAAGGATGCAGGCCCGGGGTACTGCCCCGGGGCCATGGATGGAGCCTGGAGCCCCAATGCCCCAGCCCCTGTGCCACGTCCCCTGATGCCTGCGCCAGTTACCTCTTTGAAGCAAGCCCAGCACCTGCAGAAGCACAGCCGGGAGCAGGGGTGGACCTTGATCATCACCTTCCCCTTCTTCTTGGCCTTGGCAGTGTAGTAGAGCCGACCCCGCATTGCATGGCGCCTGCCAGCCAACAGGCGACAGGGTGAAGGGTCTCGCAGTTGGAGGCCAGCAGAGCCACAACCTCCCCTTCCCTCCCCGCCCCAGATCCAGACAGGTCCCGCCACAGCCTCACCTCTGATCGTCCAAGTCAATCAGGGTCCTGACATCATAGCAGAAGTGGACTCTGGTAACTACGCACCCTGGGTAGGCCTCGCTGAAGCCAGGAACAAAGATATTGAGACAGCCTGTGGGGCTTGGGACTTCCCCTTTCCCCTAGAGCTACAGCCCACAGGGTTAAGGGGCACAGCTACCAGGGGTTCCCGGTACTTGGGTAGAAGAATCCACCACCCCCTGGCTCCTAAGCCTGGACATCGGGGTTGGTCCCTGTTAATGTGAGATTTGCCACATCCTTCCCAGATGACACAGAACAGGGCCAGGGAGCAGAGCTGGACATTGCTGCTCACAGACAGATAATTAGCTTCTAGGATTTGGAACTCAGGTCACAGAAGGGGCCTCAAGATGACCTGCTCTGGATAACCGCAGGTTGGGCACCATGGCTGGAGGTACAGGGGAAGGAAAACTAGCATTTCCATCCCCACCATATCACAACCATGCCATGCAGGAAATCCCTGCTCTGGCCCCAGCCAGGGCCTCCCCAATCCTGAAAGGCTGACCCTGAGCTGAGTCTGGGGTGAGCCACAGCCCCCTCCACCCTCCTATGTCAACTCACTACCCACATGAGGACCAGGAGGATGGACATCAGGGTTGATCTCTGTTAATGAGAGATTTGCCACATCCTTCCCAGATGACACAGAACAGGACCAGGGAGCAGAGATGGACATTGCTGCTCACGGACAGATAATTAGCTTCTAGGGTTTGGAACTCAGGTCACAGCAGGGGCCACAAGATAAGATGACCTGCTTTAGACTGGGCACCACGGCTCGAGGGTGACCGGGAGGAGGCAATCCATGCCTCATCCCACCCCGCCCCACTTACTGAAAATGCTTAATGATGATCTCTGGGTCTTGGATGTCCGTGGGGACATAGGTGATCATTAGTGTCCTGGTGACCTAGGTGGGGAAGATCAGTGGAGAAAGAAGACTGCTCGCACGGGAGTCCTGGGTCTTCCGGTGGCCCACAACCACCTGGAGCAGGTCGTCTACTCACATCAGGCTGCCTCCTTGCTGGCTAAGCCAGGTGCCAGCTTCCCCACCCAGCCCTGAGGTCAGCAGGGAGGCAAGCTACACCTCTGTGAATCCCTGTGCTCCCCCGGGAGACCCCTTGCCATGGATGGCTGTAGTCTGGGGAGGAAGAGTCAGAGGCTGCAAGGAAAGGTGGAGGACTAGGGGAGGACCAGAGCTCCATGACCTGCAAGGGCAGCTCATGCTGTCTTGCTGACCTCTGGTCTCCACGTGACCCCCACCTCGAGGGGACATCCCTATCATCAGACCGGGGATGGGGAGTTGGAAGGTGAGCTGGACTGTGGGGAGGGAATGGGGAAGGCCCTCAAAGTTCACATGTTACTCTGTGAGTCGGACATGTCTTCCTGAGCCATCGCCTCGTGGTGACCGTCTGTAAACTGTGCTGCTAGAGAGGGGAGTCTGGGCGGAAGCTTCTGGTGACAAGACAGAAAGCTGATGTGGCTGAGTCCAGATGGGCCAGGAGTGCCCAAGCCTCCTGGCAGGCTGAGACACTCAGGGTTACCTTTCAGGGGTGTGTGCAGTTGCGTTCTGGGGTGTGTGCAATTGCGTTCTGGGGTGGGGTAAAGAGAATCAGCCCTTTAGGATGAAAGGCTTGAAGGAACCCATCTCTCTTTTATCTGCCATCTTCACTCCCGCTAGGAGACCCTACCTGCCTAGTGGTCCTTCCTGGGATCACCTCCCAAATAAGTGAACGGTACTCAAACCCTTGTCTCAGGTTCTGCTTGGGAGGTGGGATGGGAGAAATACAAACCAAGACAGTGAGGACACAGAGGCAGCCCATGCGTTTCTGACCTCAGGGAGATGGTGGAAGGGCCAGGAGTTGGACGCAAGAGTGGGCAAAGCAGTCAAAGTATCTACCCACTGGGGGCACTGGCCGCTGAAGATGGAGGTCACACCCCCCACAGTTAAGCCTTCAGTTTTCCAGTGGTGGGGAGGTCCAGGAGTCCTTAGAGAGGGTCCAGGGGTCCTTGGAGAGGGTCCAAGGCAGCAGGGGTGTAGCGGGAGGACGAACTTGGGGGCAACTATTCACCAGGTGGTTTGGAAGGGTCTCAGTGGTTTCACAGCCCAGACGGATGTGCCAGGTGACAATTCCCAGGGATAAGCGGAGGAGGCCTCCCTGTTCGGGCGAGACTGCCCCCCAGAGGTGTGTGGACGACGACAAGCTGGGATGCTTCTGAAGGCCGGGAGTGGGGTGGTCCCGCTGGTGGGGGGCGGGGAGGGGCTCTAGGTGAGAGGGCGTGGTCCTGGTAGTTTTCACTTACTCACCGCGTAGCGTTTCCTGGGCACAAATCCTAAGCAGTGATGAGTCATGAAGAGGAGGTTGGTGATGAAGTATAAGAAAGCGAAGAAGCTGTGTAGCCACAGAAACTTACTCCTGCCAAGAATGAGACACGGGAGGCGTGAGACCCCCACCCCCACCCCCTCCCACCTCCCCAGGGCCACCCTCTGGTGCCTCCAGACACTCAGGCACCTTGGAAGGGGATGCAGAAGGGGCTGTCCACTCTAACGAATGAAGGCTAATGTTGATCGAGTGTTCACTATATGTCAGACCCAGGGTGGGAGCAGATGCTCTGTGTACATTTTCTCACTAGACTCTTGGACCGTGTGAGCGTGTTGCTGTGAATGTCTCCATTTTACTTGTAGGGAAAAGGGAAACGAGGGTCAGAGTGACTGCCCAAGGCCACTCTTGGCTGTGGAGGTCCCAGGAGGGGAGCCCAGAACTGCAGAAGCACTTACACTCTTCATACCGTGTTGTGTTGCCCCCTGCCCAATCCCTCACCACCCCCTGCCACTGCACAGCTGACCGTGAGGCCAACCAGAGCAGGCCTGCAGAAAGGAGGGCCTGCAGATTCGGCTCACCTCCCTGGGGCAGGAAGAGTTTGGGTCCCAGGGCTCTGCTCTCACGTGAAGCTGTCCCAAGGCACTGGGCCAGGAAGGCTGCTCAGAAACGGGGCCCGCCTTATTTGGTGCAGTTTGAGGACAGAGAGGCTGCCTGGCTTCAAAATATCTCATCACTGTCCCCCCGACCTCCTCCGCCTGGCATTTCACTTAACTTCCCCATCTGGCTAAATGCCTTGCTCCTCAGTTTTCTCAGCGAGGGCAAGGTGACATGGTCTCTGAGGGACGCTCCAGCTCTCTGGATTTAGGAAAGTTGAAGGGGCTCTTTGCCGCCCTATTAGACTTCACTTCTTATTGGAAGTTGTGGGCGCCACGCTTACATCAGCGACTGGCCAGGGAGAAGCTGGTTAAGCTCTGCTCTGGCGCCGCCAGCACCCGGGGCGGAGTTGGCGAGAGGGGGCCCAGCCTTTCTGCCGCTTTTGGAGTTTGGTGGGGTTTGCAGGGGTGCAGGGTCAGAAGATGGGATGGGGTAAAGGGAGGTGGGGTTAGGAGTGCGCAAGCCCACTCACACCGGCCGGAAAGGCTGCTTCCGCTCTATCAGGAAGCCGGCCACGAGCCCTGGGGGGCCTGTTGTCTCGGCCGGGACCAGCAGGGCCGCGTCTGGCTCCTACAGATTGCTCTGGCCACCAGAGGGGTTGGCTGACGCTAACGTCCACAGGCTCCTGAACCACGAGGGCTGGAGGGGCCTTAGAGCGCATGTCCAACAGCCTTTCCCCCACCACGGACGAGGGATGAAGCTCACAGGAGGAGGGCGCCCTGCCCCAGACCCAGGGCCGGCTAACGCCAGAGCCGGGGCAGGAACCCAGCTCCTCTGGTTCCTCAGTCTCGCGGCTGCGGCATCAGGTCTGTGTTTCACCCAGTTCCTTGAGGCCTGAGCTGAACTCTTTTTGTGGGCAGAGGAAGCAGTACCTTAAACCTCCACTTACTGCGGTGCTTCTGCTCATTGGGAGCTAGACATGCCAAGCAAAGAGGACCACCTTGCTGAGACTTCAGGAGTGACCGGTTTAGCTAGTTCCATCCGTTACAGAGATGGGACATGGAGGCAGCAAGAACACTTCCTCACAAAGAGAAGGCAGTGTCTGGCGTCCCACTTGGGACCTGGGTTCCCAAAGAAACCAGGCCTTTCTCGTCAGCAAAGCAGAGCCCATGTTTTAGACTCACTGTCGGACCACCTCTCCCCACCAACATCCACCCCCCCACCCTCCGTCCCAGCCAGTAGAACGGGAGGTAAGAGGATCAGGTACCTACTCTGTGGAGACATTGACGATGGTGGTCCGGCCAAAGTGACTATCCCGGTCTGCAAGAGAAGAAAGTTGCCAACCTCAAGCCTGGCTCCTTGACTGGTTGGGCACCAGAACTTAGGGTTCCTGAGTGAATGCCTGGGGCCTAGAAACGCTTGCCTACATCCTGCACTCCCTTTTAGCTCCCCAGAGCTTGTCACAGGAGATGCAAGAGACATGAGTTCGATCCCTGAGTCGGGAAGATCCCCTGGAGTAAGAAATGGCAACCTGCTCTAGTATTCTTGCCTGGAGAATCCCCATGGACAGAGGAGCCAGGTGGGCTACAGTCTGTAGGGTTGCAAAGAGTCAGACAAGACTGAAGTGACTGAGCACGAGCGGCACTGGCTAAGGAGAAACAGCTAGAAACCTGAGCAATCAGGGTACACCTGGCTGCCATCTGGACATTTACACACCACCTAGTTGTACGGCCCTCATTCAGCTCTGTCTCTGCACTCACTAGTGAAATACTGGCTGCAATTCACTGGGCACCCACTACAGGCAGTGTGCAAAGCATGTGACATGCATCGTCTCTCTACCCCTGTGACCGTCGAGGAAATCAAGACCTGGGGACACTGTGTAAGATGAAATAACCTTCTGGGAAGCAGACGTGGGTAAACGGTGGGAAACCATGAGTTTTCAGTCTCTGAAGGCCAAGCCCTCACCCACCACACTACTGTGTCAAAATCTACCCTGTTAGAAGAAATGTCGATGGGCTCCGGATGAGAAATTCTGCCCCACGATGCTGCATCCACCAGAGTGGGTACAGCGAGAGATCTGGTCCAGGGATCTTGGCAGTGGGTCACACGCCATAACAAGGCCTCCACGAACACCTGGCCAGGTACAGCGTGGGTCATGGATCACAGATAAACATTCACTTTTAGACTGAATTACTACTATCTGCCTTCTCTGCATCAGGCCCTGGGCCAAATTGGTACCCAGAGAGGTATCACCTCTGGTTTCCACGTGAAGGAACCGGAAGCACGGGTTGCCTAAGGTCCCATAACTAATCCTGAGCAGTGCAACTAAAAGTTAGAGTTTGAGATGCCCAAGCCCCGAGCTCTGTCCCGCCAGCTGGGCTGCTTCTTAGGTCTAGCGGGCCGGGCCCAGGGTCCACAGAGCTCCGCCTACCCAGAACATCTCCAGTGTAGTTGATGGGCAAGATGATGCCCAAGGAGGGGATGCAGAGGATGAGCACAAAGACGATGAGGTGGTACTGGAACATGATGTAGATACGGGCGTCGTCTCCACATCTGCTAATCAGATCTTCATTCCTGGAGGAGACACAGAGACAGGGACACTGCTCAGGAGCCAGGGCGGCCACAACTCAAGTCAGGGGTAGAGGGAGCAAAGGGAGAGGAGATGACCGCCCCATGCCCACGTCTTCATCTTCAGAAACATCCCTCTTCTCAAAACTTGTTAGGCCCGAAATGGATTTCACTGAATTTCACAGGCGTATCAAAGAAAGAGGCTGCAGATAACGCATTTGGGAATCCAGAAGCACTCTTAAATCAGGCATTTATTTCTTCTTTTATTGCTTCTTCAAACATTCCTAGTGCCTGCCATGGTACAGGCACTGAACAAACCATTAGTGATAATAAGATTCATCCTATTTTTCAAAACGTTGCTCCTTAAATTAAAAAGGGATACTTAAAACCACAATGAGCTATCACTCCATACTGCCAGACTGGTCAGCATTGGAAAGTCGGTGAGGAAAGTGCTGGGAGGAGGTGCTGGTGAGGGTGTGGGGTCCTGGGAGTTCTCTCACACTCATAGGTACTGACTCTGGCATGGCCACTTTGGATAACAGTTGACATTATCTATAGAAATTGACTATATGTACACCCTATGGCCTAACAATTCCACTCCTAGGTTTATAACCAACAGAAATACATGCACATGGGCATTAAGAGACAAGGATGAGAATCTCAGAGATGCGTTATTTGTAACGGCCCCAAACTGGAAACAACCTAGATGTCTATCAAAGGTGGAATGGACACAAGAATTGAAATATACATGCTGTGAGCTATATACATCACATTATGTATATATGTAATGAAATACTATACAGAGATAAAAATGAATGACCACAGCTGAACTCCACAAATGTAATGTTGAGTGAAAGAGGACACAACAACACATGCCGTATCATTTCACATACAAAGTTCAAAAACAGGCAATACTGAGCTGAAGAGTTAGAAGTCAGGATGCTGGTTCCCTCTGAAGAGCAGGGAGGTGCTAGGAGATTGGGAGGGTGCAGGAGGAGAGCTTCTGGGGTCTTGGAAATGCTCTAATTCTTTCTCAGGAGGAAGGTTGTGATAATTGAGCTGAACATTTATTTTGGGGGCATGTCTCTGCATGTGTGTTAACTCCAATTAAAAATTTTAAAAGCAACACATGCTTACAATAGAAACTTTGGAAAATACGAAAGAAGAAAATCATTCACCTACAATCTCATCAAACCTAAGACAATGGGTATTAATCATTTTGGTCAATTTCCTTTAGTTTCTTATTATATTACTGGTTTAACGTAGTGACTGTAGTATAAACAGCATTTGGTGGCTCAGACGATAAAGAATCTGCCTGCAATGTGGGAGACCCGGGTTCGATTCCTAGGTCAGGAAGATACTCTGGAAAAGGGAATGGCTACCCACTCAAGTATTCTTGTGTGGAGAATTCCATGGACAGAAGAGCCTGGTGGGATTCAGTCCAGGGGGTCACAAAGAATCAGACACAACTGAGCGACTAACACTTTCACTTTTTTCCCACTTTCTTTCATTTAGCATTTAATCTTAAGTGTTTTCTGACAGTTTAACATTTTGTCTAAATGTTTTTATGACTGCACAGTAATAATGATGACAATGGCCTGTTTGTGGATTATTAGTTCACACTTAACCCCAAGGTGCACACCGGCCCCACCCCCATTGGTGGATGTACCATGGTTTACTCACCCTTGCCCTCTGATCAGACTTGAAGGTGGTATGCAACTTATAGCATCCAGTCCAATATTCAGATTTATTTTTCAACAATACTACAATGTACAGCATATCTTCAAGGCTTTCAATATCACCATTTCAGTAATTATTTAGAGCTCTCAACCTTTTTTTAAACTTCAAGCTGTTAAAACACTTCCTGCCCTGCATTTGAGAATTAAATCCCAAGAATGGGATAGATGAGGAGTGATGAGAAGGGAGAATGGGGGGAATGTCCCCCTGCAGGCTTGGGGTGCCCAGATCTGCTCACATGATATAAATAGTGTGCCTGAGGCAGGGTGAGAGCCTCCAATCAGATAGCGAGAGCAGAGGGCTGGACGGGACCGAGAACACAAAAATTTCATTTCTGAGCTGGCAATTCCCTCTGTCTCTACTGGGCTCATTGCTCCATCTGCACCAGAAAACCCAGGTTATACTCAGCAGCCCACGTTGCAGTTCCAAGGGAAGCCTGAATGTTTAAGCCTATCTATATTCCTCTATTCAACTCTGTCCCCTTCCCACCGCTCTTTAAAGTGCAGCCCCCACGATGTTCCAGGTGCCACCCTCTCTCCTACGCATGATTAATTCTTGTCTCTGCTCAAATCACTTCCTCTCCTCTACCTGTTACTGGAGACTTGCTGTACCTGGCGTCCTTCTCTTCCATCTTTAACATCTTTAACACCCGCCTCTTTTTCCCTTTCAATGACAGCCAGGTTCAAGGGCCCATTTTTCAGTCTTAGAAAAACCCGAGAAGCTCCTCAAGCATCTCCTCTTTCACCAGCTTCCCTTCAAGTTCCATCCAATAGCCTTACGTCCCTGCTCCCACCCACTTCTTGGAAAAAAGGTGGCTTCCTTTCTCAGTCTCTACTCCTTGGAGGGCTCCTCACCCGGGACCCGCCCTCCCAGGGGAGACCCAAATCTTCAAAGCCGATGTCCTTTCCTGAGCACTCATTCTAGTCCGGCTCACAGGGTTGGAGGCTGCAGAGCGCACCATGTCTGGAGCCTCACGCCTGCCTGGTTACAGTGAGCTGCTGCCCTAGAGGATGCTGCCTTTTCCTCCTGCCCCAGCTATTCTCTCCCTTGGATCCTTTCTGATTTTGTTCCCTTGGGTGAACCCTCTGCTCCCATGACTTCAACCACGACCTCTGCACTCCCATATCCCAAGTCTAAATTTCTAGCTCCAACCTTTCTCTTAAGCTTTATTTCTGTTTTTCAATAGCTTGACCATCAATTCCCATACTCGCCCTGGTTCTGTGTTATCAATTTCCCAACTCATTATGTCTCCTCACCTTCCACCTAATGGTGTCCTCGCCCTCCCCAGAAACAAGACCTTGACTTCTCCCTCTTTCCTAACCAGGTGGAAACCACGACCCACTGACGTGCCTTCAGCCCGCAGCCTCTCTTCCCATGTCTCCTCCACGTCAATTCCCTGGTCATCACTGCCTCTCACCTGGACACTGGGAAAGTCTTCTTAGCTGCTCGCATTGCCTTTGGACTCTTTCAACTGCCATTCACCCCTCATACTCCTGCCTACAAACAGATATCATCCTGCGTTTCCTCCTCAAAAACAGGCACTGTCTTTCTGCTGCCTCTAAATCAAAAGCCAAGATTCTCGGGATGGCAGTCAAGATTCCCACTGATCCATCCGGCCCAATCTTTTATCTCGTCTCTTTCTATGTACTCCTGCTTCTAGCACACCACAAGATTTACCATCTCTGGACACTCTCTGCCATCTCCACCCCAAATCATTGCCTCCACAGTCCTTAATTTCTGATTGGGCCCTCCAAATCACAACGACCAAAATTTTCCCCATTCTTCAAGGCCTCGCTCAAAACCATGCTTCTTCTGAACCCCCACATTGGAATTGAGTTCTCACTCTCCCAAATGCCTTTTGCACAGCAGTTATGCTCTTCCCGTGAGAAGTTCTGTGTTGTGGGTCTGGTTAACCTTTGTGTTTTTGATTAGACTGAGTGGGTTTTGTGCCCTGGGACATTTGGCTTCTGCAGGCAGGGAGGGTCATGAAATGGATGAGAGACTGCAGGTGAACTTTTATGTTTCTCTTAATGAAACTGTATTTATGCAAGCTTGCGCATGCTTTTCAAAATAAAGCAAAACTAGAGAAGGTGCCAAGAGATAAAAGTCTTCCCTCCACTCCACCAACATGGGGCTAAGAGTCCCAACCCCCACACAAACTAGTTGTATCACTTCCTGGGGACTCTGGTGAAAGAGGAAGGAAGACAAAAGGCCAAGGCCATGGGGAGTCCTCCGTCAGGGCTGGGGCTCAAACACCAGAGACTGCCAGTCCCAAGGCCAGCTCTGGATTCCCAAGGGCCAGTCAGGATGCCCTGCACCCCCATGGGGGTCCCAGGTCTGGGGAAAGAGAGGTGCCCTGGTGTGGCTCGTGTGGGTTGAGATGGGGTCTGGGGGCAACATCTGAATGCTCCCAGCAAGGCTCTTGAATGGTGGATGTGGAGACACACATGGAAGAAGCTCTAAGAGCCTTGGCAAAGAACCAAATGAGCAGGTCCAGGTGGACCCCTGTGCCATGGCCTCTGAGGAGCACTTAGGCAGCCCCCTAAGGCAAGCATCCCAGGCAAGGCTGGACCCTGGAGGAGGGAGTCAAAGGACGAGAAGGGCAGGCTGGATGGGAGCTATTTAGGGAGCACCCAGGAACATACAGGGCTCTGAGATGGAGACAGAGCTGTGTGCACACGAGTAAGTGTGTATGCACATATGTGTTCATGCAGTAGAGACACAGGGCTCTTATAAGAGCCTGCTCTGCTCCGCTGAGGCATCTGGATGGTATGAGGCAATCAGGAGCTGACAGGTGACTGGGGGTCTCTCTCCTTGCCAAGGGGGTCTGACACTAAAGAGATTCAGAGGATGCAGAGGGCCAGGGGTTATCCCTCCGGAGTGGGCACAGAGGCTGGGAAACAAAGCCTGCCCTTCTCTCTGGTGGTTTTCTTTTTTCCATCTTGGCAAATATGAGGAATGATGTTCACATGGAGAAAAGCAAACAACACGTGGGAAGGACTTCTTTTTCCTCGTGTGGCCTTCATAAAAGCATTTTTACAAGCCTGTGAAAGTGGTCCTTTCCTGAGAACTGTGGCAGAGGGAAACCGGGCTGTGGGCACCCTCCAGTTCCCATTTCACCAACCGGAACCCTGGAAAGCAGCCCTTTTCCCAGGATGGGCTGCAGTGGGCGGCAGGGCGTGGGGAGTGGAGGATGGGGCACAGAGTTCGGGCCCCAGGCCCAGTCCTGTGGGGAACGAGACCCACCCCCCACCCTCCTGCAGATGAGGCCCCACGGCTCAGAAAATTTAGGCACTTACTTCATGGTGATGGTGTTGAAAAACCAGGAATAGAAGCCCTGGGGGAAAAGGAGAGAAAGTGTGAGAAACCCAGCACCGGCACGTCCAAGGCAGCGAGGCAGTGTCTGAGGCTTCCTCCCCAGGCAAGGCCCGGACCGGAAGAGGTGCCGAGGGGGATGTCTTTTCGAAAGTCGGACATCCTGTGACAGGCAGTGGGGGCCTAGAGGGTGGGCTTTGGACTGGAGGGAGAGAAGGGACTCTGGGGTGGGCATCAGTTGCTTTCTGTTTGTTCCTTGTTGCTTCCTTCTGGGAAATGCCCCTTCCCCAAGCATGTGGCCCGGTGGGCTGTCCCTCAAGAAGGCTTCTGCCACGAGTGGCCAGTTGACCAACAGGAGCATGACCCAAGTGGGGCCAAACAGAATGTTCTTAAGGGAATTGACATGGCATGGCTTCCTCTGGGTTCTTGCCTCTTGGTCAACACCAGGCAGCCTGGAGAGGCTCGGTGAGTCTCTGATGCCACACGCAGCAGTCTGCCTGAGAAAAAAGCCCAGTCAGACAAGGGAGGACCAGAGAGGGATCCTGGTGGCAATGCAGGACTTCCTGGATCCAGCTGGACCTGAAACAGATATTTCTCCTAATTTCTCCACACTCAAGCCACACATCACCCTTTTGTTATAACTGTAAGCTTGACCTGGGTTTCTTCTTCTGCACCTGAGAGCCCTGTCAATTGTGCCTTTCTCTAAGGGTCTTGCTGTCTGGAGTTCCCGGGTGATGGGAAAAGGTATCCTTGGCCAGAGACTCGGGGCAGAGGGGAAGCCTGGAGAGGGAGTCAGCTTGGGAACTGTGTGCGTAAGATGGGTAGAGGGCCATGGCTCTAAAAGCCACCAGATGTGGTAGCTGGTTAAGTCGCTCTGATGCTTGCTTGCTTCTGGGATTCCAGAGAGTTTGGCAAAACCTTAGAAAAGGTTGCAGTTCCTGACTGACCCCATTTGGGTCACGAGCACATCAGTGAACTGTGCACCCCCCCTCTCAGTTGAACCATGTGGATTAGGGAATAGCTATTCAAAATGTGGTGCTGGAGAAGACTCTTGAGAGTCCCTCGGACTGCAAGGAAATCAGACCAGTCAATCTGAAAGGAAATCAACCCTGAATATTCATTGAAAGGACTGTTGCTGAAGCTAAAGCTCTGATACTTTGGCCACCTGATGTGAAGAGCTGACTCTTTGGAAAGGTTCCTGATGCTGGTAAAGATTGAAGGCAGGAGGAGAAGTGGACCACAGAGGATGAGATGGTTGGAGGGCATCACCAACTGGATGGATGTGAGTTTGAGCAAGCTCCAGGAATGGGTGATGGACAGGGAAGCCTGGCATGCTGCAGTCCATGGGGTCACAAAGAGTTGGACATAACTGAGTGACTAAACAACAACACATTTCCCAAAAGGAAGCAAGGAGAGGCTGGTAAACAAGAAACAAAAGGAAAGCTCCTTGCTACCTTCAGTGTAAGGCCCACCTTCCAGGCCTCCTCGCTGTGTTGGGTGGGTTGACAGTGGGAATGCCTCTCGGGGGAATCATTCCCCTAGCTATGACCTAAGGAACTAAGACAGGGATAAAAGCCTGGGTGTGAGGCAGAGCAATGAAGGGACAGAGTATGATGGTGGCAGCGGCGACTGGGAAAGTCCCAGGCAGTGGGTGAATTGCTAGACAAGACTGGGCTTGACTCTCAAGACTGGCCACCCCTCCCCACATGGAGAGTCTTTCCCCATCACCCACCACTGGGCCAACTTGCAGTTCATTAAGACAGTGGGCAGGTTTGCTGAGGGACCCTAGTGGTTATGTGGAGCGGAGGACCACCAGTCAAAGGGCAGAGGTCGTGAGTCGAAGTGTGGTCTATACACTCGTGAAGAATGCACGGACACAGATGTGTGTGACCCTGTGTGGATCTGTTCTCTTTCTCATACACACACACACACACACACACACTCCCCTGCATACACATCACAGCTCTGAAAGGCATAAACCATTCCAAAAACTTAGCAGCTGAATAGCGGGCCTGAGAAGCAGACGTATCTTCTCTCTTCTCCCCGCCCTGAGGAAATGGTCACAGGCTCCCAGGAGCCAGCTCAGCTGACAAGATCGAGTGACGGTGGTCAGTCCACTGCACCCACCTCGGGGGCCCCACCCTCCCCAATCCAGCCGCACCTGTCCTGACTTGCTCGTGGCACTATGGGGAGACCCGCTGGCTTCACTCATGCCGCTCAGCCAGGCTAGAGGCTTGCCACCTGCTGGGAGCCCTCACCACACTCTCCCCCTGGGTGTAATTTCTACCCTCATCTGTTTGACTGCCCCACTGCTGCCATAATGATTTACCTTCTAAATATTTTTAAAACAAAATGTCACTGTGCAGAAAAAAAAAAAAACCACTACAAAGCCAAAGCGATGTTTCCAAAAGTAAATCTGAGAATCACCTTGCAAGGTAGGTGTTACTGTCCTCATTGGACAGAGGAAACCTCCAAGACGTGAACTGTCTGAGGCTCCCGGCCTGGCCCGGGGCAGGTCTTAGCAAGGAAAGGGACCAGGTCTCTTGGAGGGATGAAAATGGAAGGAATAGGGTTCTACCTACTCACTGCCTCCAGCAAATATGTATCAGATACTAATGACACGACAGGGTGGACCGGGTGCTGGGACAATGGTAAGTGAGACCAGAACAACACTGTTCTCAAGGAGGGAAGTGGGCACGCTTGACTGACTGTAGAATGGGGAATCATCGCAGTCTGAGTTAAGAGCACAGAAGAAAAGGAGTGCGTTTTCTCTGAGGCTATAACAAGAGATCTGGATCCAGATGGAAAGGACAGGGATCCTGGGAAAGTGGTGCTTGAGCTGAAACCTGAACAAAGCCTGGGTGTGTTAGCCAGAGAGGGGCCCGTGGGCAGTGGGGAGGGGGTGAGCAGGTGAAGGGTGTGGGGCGAGAAGGAGGGTCGGAAAGATGGCCAGTGTGGTGGAGGGTGGGGCTGTTGGGAGGAAAAGAGAGACAGGGACAGGTGGGCAAGAGGCCCAACCATGAGCCCATGGCAGTTGACTCGAAGAGCATTAGGAAGCCACTGAAAGCTTACACAGGGGGCCCTGTGTCCCTGTTCATGGAGTTCACTCTGGATGGAGCAGAGGGCACACGTGGGCCGAAAGAGACCGATTAGAGGCTATGATGCTCATCCAGGCCAAAGACTGATGGAGGCTGGACTGCGGGCTGGTGGGAGAGGTGGAGAGAGACGAAAGTGGGAAGGTGCAAGCAACACAATTGGGCAACAAGCCGGCCATGCCTAGGGGCCTGGATGAGAGCAACTACACGTACTTGAGTGGATGATGGGAAGAGTCAGACCAGGGGTCCAGGGATGAGTGGCAGGGTTAGGGGAGGAAATCACAGCATATTGAATCCGAAACGCCCTTACAATATTTTGAAGGCCACTGGATAAACAGGGCCAGAGCTCAGAGGAAGGTTTAACTGGAGATAGGAATTTAGGAGGGATCCATGTAGAACTGGGGGCTTCCCTGATAGTTCAGTTGGTAAAGAATCCACCTATAATGCAGGAGACCCCAGTTCGATTCTTGGGTCGGGAAGATCCGCTGGAGAAGGGATAAGCTACCCACTCCAGTATTCTTGGGCTTCCCTGGTGGCTTAGCTGGTGAAGAATGCAGGAGACCTGGGTTCGATCCCTGGCTTGGGAAGATCCCCTGGAGAAGGGAAAGGCTACCCACTCCAGTATTCTGGCCTGGAGAATTCCATGGACTGTATAGTCCATGGGGTCGCAAAGAGTCAGACCCGACTGAGCGACTTTCACTTTCACTTTCGTGTAGAACTGAAGTCGTGAGTGAGTGTGGATGACATGGCCTGAGGCTGGGGGGTCTCCCGGTGTGGAGGAGGCACCGACAGAGGGAAACCCCAAAGAGCAGGATGCCATGGAAGCCGCTGGAAGTGCTTTCCTCTGACCAAGAAGGGAAGGTGGCCCACAGACTCAGGCGGCTCTGAGAGATGAGATGAGAGGAGAACCGAGGAGAGTCCATTGGATTTCGTGACGTGGGGCTGTGGGTGACCCTGGGGCTATCTGGGTGGGAGCCACGGGTGAGAGGGAGGTGAGCAGGCGGAGATGGCAAGCCAGACCTCTCTTCTGACTTCCGCTCAAGACCACCCACCCCTGAGCACCATCCAGAGCATGTTAGCTCCGCTCTGTCGCGCTGGCGGGCCTCCTTGTTCCCTTTATCCTCTGTGCCCTAACCACCCCCATTCTCTTGGCGCCTTAGGAGGCAGCTGGGGCAGTATCTCTGTATTTCCGCTGGGGAAACAGGCTTGGCAAGGTTGAGGCATTTGTCCAAGATCACATGGCTGCGAGTGCTTGGTGTGGCCCCTGCTGATGAGCCCGACCCTTCCTGCACATGCCCGGGCCACCTGTCCAGAGCCAGCCCTCCCCGGACCAGGCCCCCTCAGCACCCACCTTGTCCCTGTGCTCCATCTCCAGGGAGATGTCCGAGGGGGACGTCTTCTCGCTCTGCTCCCCATAGATCAGCGAGGTCAGGCTGCCAGCCAGGAAAGGGGAGGTAGACAAGGAGAGAAGGCTCTTAGGTGCCTGCCTTGCTGTCTTGCCCACTCCCGGGGTGGAGGACCAGGGTCCCCTCCTGCCCAGGAGCAGACACACCAGCTCTGGGCATCTTGGGGAGTCGTGATCCAGAATGTCTGAAAAAAGAGTGGCCTTGGGTCCAGAGGGGGCTGCCCTCCGGAAGTCACCTCTGTGCTGGGAGGGACGAGCCGGGCGGGGGCGGTAATGAGATGCCGCCTGCTGACACCTGTGCAGCTTGGGGGCAGGTCAGAGCCGTCTCCTGGTCACGGCAGCACATGCCCCGAGGAAGCTAGATCCCCACCCCGGCCCCTCCTCACCTGTCGTTGTGTATCAGCAGAGCCAGGCGCCCATAGTCCCACGCGGCTTTCCGGAGGAAGGAATAAACCAAGACGATGACCTGCGGGCCAGGAAAAGGGCAAGAGAGTTCACAGATGCCTTCCCCTCGACTCACCCCTGCATTCCCAAGGGGAAGACTGTCCCTGAGGGCCCCAGGGGCTCCCCTCTAGGTGGCCAGCTCTGTCAGGGTAGGGATCATGCCTTTTTCAAGGCCCAGTGCTCAGCAGCATCCTGGCACAGAGTGGTTGCTCAGAGTTGGTTGAATGAAGGTGGCACGTTTGGAACAACGGACGAGAGTACTCCTTGAAGAAGCCACCAAGGAGCCAGATGGGAGGCTCAAGGGCACTGGCCAAGGGGGACCTTCGGTCAAGGGTGCAAGAAAGAGAATCATGGATTTGGCTGTATCCAAAGCCCCCTCTTCTCCAAGGTGCACCCGCCCCGGGCTGCCCTGGGCAGGCTGACATTCAGCCGGTTCCCGTGGCTGCGGCTGGTGTCCACAGACAGGTGGGGCCCCTTGTATCACTTGGGAAAGCTGGACCATGCACCCTGGGTGAGACCCCTCTGTTTGCCCTCCACAGTGCCCAGCACTCACCACCCACAAGATGATGTTGAGGAACAATACAGTCGGGATACCCCCAAAGGGCTGCCCCTTTAGGACGGTGTTCCGAGAGCTGAAGCAGTCATCCACCGTGAAGTTCCGGGGTTTCCCCACCAAATTCAGGTTGCTTGGCAAGACAGTCATCCTGCGAGGCTCCCTGCTGGAGAGGGGTCCCCAGGTGAGACACGAGGCCCCCCTCCCCCCACACTGTGCAAGATACGGAAGCCTGTCAGGGAGCTGTGAGGGGTATGCTGAGCTTATAACTGGTCAAGGCAAGCTCAGCCCTCAGATGGCACGCAAGCCTGTCCTGTAAGAGACCAACTTCCTCAAACCCAGGGCCAAGATGGCAGAATAACCCAGCTACATTGGTAAATGCACATCCAGTAGGTCTTCCTACTTCTACCTCTGTGACGTTTTTCTTGAACAAACCTCACAAAGGTCTCAGGGAGAAAATATTCAGTTGAGAGGATGGCACCACCACATCACGGGATGCCCATGCAGACAGGGCCATTAACGGTCGTCTTTATCATCTTACGGCTCTCTGGTCCAGTTTCCGGGAAAGGCCAATCGCTTCTAAGACTAAGTAATGTAAGAATGTAGAGTACCTGGCACACCACAGGGACTTCGCTATTCCACCTCGAACTTGACCAGAGAGATCAGCACCCCTTCAGGGTCGTGAGCCAATGCAGTGAGCCTGAGACTCAGATGCAGAGTTCACTGTCAGGGACATCCGCATTCTTCAGGCCTAGGTAAGAGCGGAAAGTGTGAATGAAAACCGGGGGTAACCGGCAGCTGCTTGGACTTACCTGCAAAGTGGCTCCGATTTGAAATGATCACTTGTTTTGGCTCCAGACTACTACATCACACCCTAGAGATTCTTCACTCTCATTCAAGAAAAGCAGGCTTGTTCATTCAACAAATATTTGGTGAACAACTGCTTCGTGCTAGACTAATAGTGAGCAAGACCAAAAAAAACCCCTCCCTTATGGAATTCTAGTGGGGAGTCACAGTTCAGGGGTGGGAGTGAGGTTAGGATTGTAAGGAGGGTGATTGGGGAAGGCCTCACAAAGAGGATGCCATCTGCACAAAGACTTGAAGAGGGAGAAAACCATCTGGCTGTGTGGGAAGGGCGCTGCAGGCAGAGCAAAAGCCTGGGGTTGGTGGATGGAGTGGCAGGGGTTGGGGTGTCGTGTGGTGGTGGAAGCTTGTCTGGAGCGAGGAAGACTTAAGGGGCCAGCGTGGCTGGACAGGGAAGAGTGAAGGGCGTGGGGGTGCCTGAGCAAAGGAGTGACATGAAGTGACTCATAGTTTGAAGGGGTCACTTGTACTAAGACTAAATGGGGGTGAGGGCAAGTAGAGGGGGTCAGTTGGGAGGAATTTGTGGCAAGCCAGGCAAGAGGTCTTGCTGGGAAAGATTGAAGGTGGGAGGAGAAGGGGACGACAGAGGATGAGATGGTTGGATGGCCTCACCGACGTGATGGACGTGAGTTTGAGTAAGCTCTGGGAGTTGGTGATGGACTGGGAGGCCTGGCGTGCTGCAGTCCATGGGGTTGCAAAGAGTCAGACACAACTGAGTGACTGAACTGAACTGAATCGAGGCAAGAGATAGTTGAAGCCTGGACTGGGATGGGAGCCGTGAATCGGTGAGAAGGGGGTCAGACTTCGGAAATATTTTGAAGGTGGAGCCAACCAGATTTGCTGATAGATTGAATAAGGAGCATGAAACAGACGAGTCCAGGATGACTAAGGTTGTGGAATAAGCAACTGGAAACTGGAGGTGCTGTTACTGGATGGGGAAGACAGGACATGCTGGGTGGGAGGTGCAGGGCGTGGGGACTGGGAGCTGGGTCGTGGACACGCTGGGCAGGCTGTGGGCTGTGTGTCTGCAGTGCAGAGCAGAGATTGGAGACACGACATGGGAGTGGCCGGTATGGAGACAGAACTTGGGTTTTCCTACTTTCTGCTCCCCTCTCTTTCTGCCTAGGTTGCCCACCATTTTATTACCCCAGGTCACTGGTTAACACATTCACACTAACATGTTTAGCCAAATGTACAATTATTAATAGTTTATATTGGGCACAATATATTTTAAACAGTAAGCCATCTGCTGGAGAGTCAGAGTAGAAGCTATGGCATTCCTGGGGTCTCTTGGCGGATGGGGCCGGCATCTCAGCCTTCGTGGGCTCTGAGTCAGCTGCTGCATGAAATGACAGTTCTGCCAGTGGCCAC
This sequence comes from Giraffa tippelskirchi, assembly GCF_054371585.1. Taxonomy (NCBI): domain Eukaryota; kingdom Metazoa; phylum Chordata; class Mammalia; order Artiodactyla; family Giraffidae; genus Giraffa; species Giraffa tippelskirchi. Next base: position 148,330,451 of record NC_137281.1, on the reverse strand, counting down.
TGGGGGGGGGGGCCCTTGTTGAGGAAGCAGGTGGAAAAAGGAGGCAGGCACGTCCATTAAGTCTGAAGGCCTAGTGGAGAGACTTTGCCTACTTGAATCAGTTCTCCAAGGAGCCTCTCAATCAGGCCTGGTGGCCCAACTCAGCTACGGGGGTGCTGCAAAAGAACAGATGCAGTGGCGAGTCCCCCAGACCTAGGAACCCAGGCAGTCTTTGCTGGTGGCACCCTCCACCCAGGCCCCTTCTCCTCCTCTAAGCTCCAGATGCCCTTTCTTTATCACATGCGTGTTTCACAAATAGTTTTTCGCCGTCTTGTTTGTTTTTTCATTTTTGTCACGGTATCTTTTGAAGCGCCAAAGTCACAAATTTTGACAGTCCAATGTATCAAATTTTCTTTTATGGGTCATGCTTTTGGTACTGTGTCTGAGAAATCTTTGCCTAACCCAAGATCTTAAAGATTTTCCTTGATGTTTCTCTGTCTTAGAGTTTTTGCTCTTACATCAAAGTCTGTGATCCATTTTGAGTTAATTTTTGCATATGGTGTGAAGTAAGGGTCTAAGCTCATGTGGGGGAGTATGTGGCTGTCCAGTTGCCCAGCAGCTTTAAAAGGAGGGGAACAATTTATAAGCCCTTCTCTGGGCTTTCTGGGGACTGGAACCAGGCCAAGGATGTGAAAGAGCTTGGTGAGCTGCTGTCCAACCACAAGGACTCGAGACTGTTATTATTTGGTTGATACTGTGTTTGATGAGCCCGGGAAGGGATTCCTGGGCTGTGAAGAACTCTGGTTCCCATCTGGATCTAAGAAGGTTTTGAGTTCTGGATGCTCTTCTTTTTACTCATCAACTCCCACTATGTTAGTCTCTCTTATTCCGAAAGAACCGCCCCCTCTCTCCCTCCGTTTCAACCTTCCACAAAGAAGGACTGCATACTTACTATAAGCCAGGCATCATGCCAGGCTCTAGGGGCCTGGCAGACATGGTTCCCACCTGCATGAGGCTCCCAGACTCACTGGGGGGGACACAGAAGCACACAAGGCACATGCCTCTGCCCTCCTGCACTGCCATAGCCCGGAGCCACGGGGAGGACTCGCCATCAAGTAGTCTACAGAACCTTCTGTGGGAAAGTGACCTCTGTGCCAGGACAGCACAGTGCGCTGGGGAAGCGTGGGCAGAGGAAACTGAACTGGCAAAGACGCGGGGCAGAGACAGAGCCTGGAGGTTTGGGAAAGTGAAAATGAATACTCGCGGCTCCAGTGTCGGATGGGTCGCTGGTCTGTTCTGTCATTTGTTCATTCATTCATTCAACAAGAATTCACTGAGGATCTACTCTCGCCAGGCCCTGTGCAGACCCTGGAAGTACAAACATGCATTCCTCCTCTTTAGGGAGTTCGCAGCCTTTGGGATCCGGGGAGAGGAATGCTGTTGAGAAGCCTGGCCCCAGGCTGCTATTCTGCCCTGGAGGACCCAGCTACAAGGTTCCAGCTTCTAAATTTAGAGTGGAGTGGAATCTAGCCAGCAAGGTTGGGTCAGGTGCGGGCTTTCAGCTTATCTGCAGCCCAGCCTGAAGGGGAGGTGAGAAAGGAAAAGAGAGAATACAGCCTCACCTCCACCTCACTACCGTCCTCAGCTTTCTCAGCAGCAAGCAGAGGCAGTAATGAGGGAGGCTGTTGTGTTGCCATGGAAACACGGAGTAGCACCCAACCTTTTCTCCTCACCCCTACACCGTGCCTGGACATTCCTCCTCCCTTCTTTCCAGAAGGCGAGCATTCTGGAGGTAGAGCTAGCTCTTGTGGACAGAGGACAGAAAGAGGACAGAGGATAGAAAGTTTTCTGGTAATCAGAGCATCAGCCCCCAAAATAATAAAACTTGAAATCCGAGGGTGTTAAAGGAGCACAAAGCAGGGGCACCATTTGCCTGGTGCAGCAGGCATCAAGGAACTCTTCCCTTTGAGCATGAATTTCACAGCAGAGCACAGGGACGCTGGCTATTCAGGGCATCTCTCTGGAGTCAGACTGCCTCGGCTTAAGTCCCAGAACCACCCTTGAAAGCGGTATGACAATGGACGGTGACTTCACCACTCTGAGCCTCAGTTTCCAAATCCGGAAAGTGGGGATAATAACAGAACTGCCTCTCAGGGTTACTGTGAAGAGGAAATAAGATAATTTACACAAAGCCCTTCACATGGTGCTTGGGGATATGTGTTCAAAATGAGCCAGCACCGGGATCACTGTCATTAGCTTATTTGTGAGATGGCAATGAGTGGCCCAGACTGGACCATTGCTAGTCGCCTTCCCCCTACTCCACTCTGCAACAGGCAAAAGGAGAGATGGAGAGTGAGGGAAGGACTTTACAGGGTCCTCAAACTGCAGCCTGTGGGTGGTGCTGCTTCTGCTCTTCCTGTACATGAAAAGTAAATGTCAGCCTTGCTTTTTGGACCAAGGAGGGGCAGCGAGAGAGGATGCTAAGGCTGGCTGGTGAGTCAGGAGTCTCAGGTCCCTTCAGTTGCACATCTTATCTGATAGGGAAGTGTGAGGCTTTCCTCACCTCCCCTTTCTGCCCCACCCTAAAACATCTACTTCTAGCTTTATTGATTACGCCAAAGTCTTTGGCTGTGTAGATCACAACAAACTGTGGAAAATTCTTCAAGAGATGGAAAGACCAGACCACCTTACCTGCCTCCTGAGAAATCTATATGCAAGTCAAGAAGCAACGGTTAGAACCAGACATGGAACAACGGACTGGTTCCAAATTGGGAAAGGAGTACGTCAAGACTGTATGTTGTCACTGTGCTTATTTAACTTGTATGCAGAGTACATCATGCGAAATGCCAGGCTGGATGAAGCACAAGCTGGGATCAAGAATGGTGGCAGAAATATCAATAACCTCAGATATGCAGATGATACCACCTTTATGGCAGAAAGTGAAGAGGAACTAAAGAGCCTCTTGATGAAGGTGAAAGAGGAGAGTGAAAAAGTTGGCTTAAAATTCAACATTCAGAAAACTAAGATCATGGCATCCAGTCCCATCACTTCATGGCAAATAGATGGGGAAACAGTGGAAATAGTGAGAGACTATTTTTTTGGGCTCCAAAATCACTGCAGATGGTGAGGGAAGCCATGAAATTAAAAGATGCTTGCTCCTTGGAAGAAAAACTATGATCAACCTAGACAGCATATTAAAAATCAGAGACGTTACTTTGCCTACAAAGGCCCGTCTAGTCAAAGCTATGATTTTTCCATAATCATGTATGGATGTGAGAGTTGGACTATAAAGAAAGCTGAGTGCTGAAGAATTGATGCTTTTGAACCGTGGTGTTGGAGAAGACTCTTGAGAGTCCCTTGGACTGCAAGGAGATCCAACCAGTCCATCCTGAAAGAAATCAGTCTTGAACAGTCATTGGAAGGACTGATGCTGAAGCTGAAACTCCGATATTCTGGTCACCTGATGCAAAGAACTGACTCTTTTGAAAAGACCCTGATGCTGGGAAAGATTGAAGGCAGGAGAAGAAGGGGACAACAGAGGATGAGATGGTTAGATGGCATCACCGACTTGAAGGACATGAATTTGAGTAAGCTCTGGGAGTTGGTGATGGACAGGGAGGCCTGGTGTGCTGCAGTCCATGGGGTTGCAAAGAGTCAGACACGACTGAGCAACTGAACTGAACTGAGTCTCTGGTGGCACCAGCTGGAGGCTCAGCAGTCCCAGGCCTCAGCAGAGTTGAACTGGCTTTGTCTTTGTTACTCCTCTTGCCCATCATCACTTCTAGGCTTCCAGACCTGGCCTACTTACAGCTCCTGCTGTCCCAACTAGCCAGGCCAGCACCTTCCACCACGGTTCCTTCCAGGAGAGCTGGCCATCTCAAGGCCAAGTCTTCTGTGCATGCTCAGTTGCTCAGCAGTGTCCAGCTCTTTGTGACCCCAGGGACTGTAGCCAGCCAGGCTCCTCTGTCCATGGGATTTCCCAGGTGAGAAAACGGGGCTGGATTGCCATTCCCTTCTCCAGGGGATCTTCCCGACCCACGGATCAAAGTCATATCTCTTACGTCTCCTGCATTGGCAGACAGGTTCTTTACCACTAGTGCTACCTGGGAAGCCCCATGTCCTCTGTGGTGGAGCCCAAATCCCAGAGTTTAGCTGGTTCAGGAAGCCGTAGAGGGGGCCAGTCTTATTAACAGCTAATCTTTATTGAGCACTTATTATAGGAAAATAATACCAGCTCATGTAATCCTCAGAAGTACCCAAGGGTACTAGAATCATCCCTATATGAAAGAGAAAGCTAAGGCTCAGAGAGGTTAAATAACTTGCCCAAGGTCACGATGCTGGTAAGTGGCAGACCTGGCCCTTGAACCCAGGCAGTTCATAACCCTCTGCTCTGATACCCCCAGACCCTCTGGGCCTCTGCTGGGTTGGCAGAGTTGGGCAGGAGTCAGGGAGAGGGAATGACCTTGCTTAAGCCCTTGTCCAGAGATAGAGCCTTTCCTAGTCCAGTCTCTCAGGGTGGGGCAGAGGAAGGTACTGTGGACTGAGGGATCCCAGGAAAGCCGGACTCTAGGCCACCTGTGGGCAGGTATCTTCCCTGTTCTGGCCTCCTGTCTGTAAGATGAGGGGTTTGGTTGGGAGGTCTCTGAGGACCAGGCTGGAGCCAAGGATCCCAGGGGTCCCAGAAGCACAGCGACACCCACGAAGCCTGCAGCCTAAGCTGACTCTGCTCCACGATCCCCTTGAGTTCTCAGGAACTGGTCCACAGGGCTTGGCCATTGATTTGTAGACGAGAATCACTGCAGCCACTCGCTGTGTCCCAGGGGAAGAAGCTGTGGATGGGGAGCCACCCTGATCCTCTCCCCCAAGCCTTTCCCCACCAGGGCACATGAAGCCACAGCGCCTGCCCTGCCCCCTCCTGCCCTCTGGCCTTCTCAGTCTCTTCAATAATTCAACAGCTTTTGTTCACAACAAGAAAGATTATTTTCCATGGTTCTGGACTTCAAAAAAAAAAAAACCCCAAAAACACAGGATTCCTGGTCTTGGGCACCGGTCCCATTTCCCCTCCTCTCTGGGTTTTTCCTTATATCCCACCCCGCCCCCCACCCTCAGGTCTGTCCCCACCCCCACCCTTCCAGGACAAAAGCTCAGGTTCACTCTCACCACTGGGGGGCGGTTACTCTGGGGGACCGGGAGGAGGGGGAGCGGCTGTTACAGTGAGGGTTCTGGTTCCTGTCTTTCCCTCCCCACCATGCCAGCTGGCTATGAACCTGCCCCTAAGTGTCAGTAAGTCTTTCCTTGTTTTGAACTGCCCTTGAGTCTCCTCACATCTTCATAGCTAAAGATGGGCGTCCCTGGTGGCTCAGACAGTAAAAGCATCTGCCTGCAATGCGGGACACCCAGGTTCGATCCCTGGGTCAGGAAGATCCCCTGGAGAAGGAAATGGCAACCCACTCTAGTATTCTTGCCTGGAAAATTCCATGGATGGAGGAGCCTGTTGGGCTACAGTCCCTGGGGTCACAAAGAGTCGGACACGACAGTGATTTCACTAAGGATGGTTTGCCCAACATTACAAATGGGTCACCAGCAGGCTAAGAGATTTGCCTAAGGGTGGGGAAGTTGGGCTTCCCAGGTGGCGCTAGTGGTATAGAACCTGCCTGCCAATGCAAGAAGATGCGAGTTCGATCCCTGGGTTGAGAAGATCCCATGGAGAAGGGAATAGCAACCCACTCCAGTATTCTTGCCTGGAGAATCCCACGGATAGAGGAGCCTGGAGGGCGATGGTCCACAAAGAGTCAGACACGACTGAAGCCACGTAGCACGCATGCACGGGGAAGTTGGTAAATTTGGGATCAGAACTTCAGTTTTCTGGCTCCTCATTCAGCACTCTTGCGCATGGACCAGAGATCCTCAGCCTGGGGGTGGGGGACACTGGAATTACCTGGAAGGTGTTAAATAGATACAGAAGACTCACGCCCCACTCCAGACTTCAGATATGAGAATCTCCAGTCAATTTTTATGTGCAGCCAAGAAAAAGAAACAGCAGCTTAAGACCTCTAGGGTTATTTGATCTAGATAAGGGGTTCTTGAAGATCTAAAAGGTTTTCTGACTACCCTTAAATAAGGAGTGAGGATGAGGAAGTTTTGGGATAAAGGACTGCAGCTAGTGTCCCTAAAGTTGTGTCGCTGTGGGGCAGCTCATGAGACCAGTCCTTATATTCATTTCTCAGGAGATCTCCCTTCACCAGCACCACCCCCCCCCCACCGCACTGCCCCCAGCTCTTTCTGAGACTGTGGAATGTTGGCCGGAAATCTAAAGAGACCTGCATCGCCTCTTCCTTTGAATCCCCAAACTCTTGCATTTCTCCCTGGGTCAGAGGTCAATGGCCCGGCCACTTCTTCCGGGGCCACCACGCCTGCCTGCTCTCCTGTCCCCATGTGTCTCAGGGCTGCTCCTCCTGCCCTGATCGAGCTTGAGCCGCTTCTTCCTGGCCTTGGCTGCAGCCTTGGTCTCAACCACAGTACAAGCCCCTCGGTCCAGCTCAAGGCCTTCCTCCAGTGAGTGGCCTGGGTTGGACCTTGTCCCCACTCTCTTTGCACAGCCAGCCTTTGCCAGCACTGCCTGGCATGCTTCTTCTGGTTTTCCATGCACAAGAGTTGCTGATTCCCCTGACAAATCTGTGGGCTCCTTGATGGCAGCGGCTGCATCATTGTGGTTCCCCCACAATGACCAGCACGTACAGGCCTTGGAGAAAGATACATGGGCCTTTATCCAGGGCCACATTTGGGGTGAGAAATAAAATGTAGGTGATTTGCACATGTTTTGCATAGTGTGCAGAGGGTACCTGAGTCATTCATTTTTGCCTCCCCACAGCACATTGTTGGTTACTGAGTCATGCTCCCCATGTCACAGCGCAGAGTAGAGACAGCATGTGATTTTGGGTCAGGAGGTCCGGTGTAGACCTGGCTCTATTATTTGTTAGCTGCTACTTAACTTCTTGCTGTTCACTTCTACCTTTTATAAAGTGAAAGGAAAAGGGAAGTCGCTCAGTTATGCCCGACTCTTTGCAACCCCATGGACTGTAGCCCACCAGGCTCCTCTGTCCATGGGATTCTCCAGGCAAGAATACTGGTATGGGTTGCCATTTCCTTCTCCAGGGAATCTTCCTGACACAGGGATCAAACCCAGGTCTCCCACACTGCAGGCAGACTCTTTACTGTCTGAGCCACCAACGAACATAATTATGTCTATCCTGCCTATATCAGAGTCATGATGAAGATTGCTTAAAGGAGATAGTACATGGAGACATTTTTATAAACTGTAAGTACCCCAAATGTGGGTTGCTGCCTTTGCTAGCCTCTTTCTAGGATTAAGGTCAGCCTTCATTCAGAAGCTCCTAAATGGTCCCCTCCATCACCCCTGTAGCCAGCCCCAGCGTGGGGTGAGTGGGTTGGGGTTCCATTTTGTCATCTCTCCAGCTAAGAGCAGAAGCCCACTCAGCACCACGGACAGCACCACACCAGGCAGCTCCTTTCTGGGGCTGCTTCTCTCTGCCAGGGCCCTGTGAGCAGTGTGCGACGATACCTCTGGCCCAATAATAAGAATGCCAGATAACAGCTACTGAATGAATTCTTTGTGCCAGGCACTGTGCCAAGTCTCTTAATGCATCAACTGGGTTAACAACAAACCTATCAGATTGCCTGTTGGGTACAGCAGATGGCCTTCGGCATCTATTCCCACCTCTTGCTAGTATACCTGCCTATATTGCAGAAGCTAGAAAGCTGAAAACTACATTTACAACACTCCCTTGCAGCTGGGGTTTTAAACAGAGATCGAGTTCCATCGATTAGATGCAGTGGAGATAGATTTATAAGGTGGAAGCCATCTTCCCGCCGCCCTTGCTGTGTTCTGCTGACAAACAATGTTGAGGAGGGGAAGGAGTTCTCTGCAGCAGATCAATACCCAGTCTTTGGCTCCCGGGGAGGAGGGGCGAGAGGACACTGGAGTAGGCTGCAGAGGCTCCTAGGTCCTGGCTTGCAAGAAAGAGAATATAGAATTCATGGCTCCAGTAGTCCCATCTTGGCTGTGGCTCAGAAGCAGTTAAATCAGTTCTGCTCCGTTTTGAAGACCCAGGTTCTAACCCTTCTGGTGATTCATGAGTATGTAATTCTCTGGTTTAAATTCTGTTTGCTTAAGTTCCTTAGAGTGGTTTTTGCTTTCTGTACTAACAATGGGGAGGCACTATTATTATCCCATCTTGGGCACAGAGAAGTTAAGTGATGGCCTAGTTCAGGCAGCCAGCGAGCAGAGGGACCTGAGTCTGGGACAGCTGACTCCCCAGCCCCCTTCCCAACCATTTTGCCATGTGCCACCCCCAAGGCAGAGAACACCAGCAAACATCCCAGGAAACAGGAACAAAGCTCCCAGAGGCTAAAGACAGAAGCTAAACAGAGAAGAGAAAAAGCTGACAGAGAATCCCAGGGATGAACTCCAGGCCCAAGTAGACACAGCCCATGACAAATCCTCAGAAGAAGGAGGGGGAGGAGAGGACACGGATGTTTGTGGAGGGCCAGACTGGGCCCCGGTGCCTTCACATGCCTGTCCCCCCGATCACTACGCACGCCTCACAAGCCAGGTCAGAGGCGGCAGCCTAAAAGGTGGGTATCAGTAGACCCATTCTCCAGGTAGAGAAACTGAGGCTCACAGAAGTCAAGCAATGGGCCTAAAGCTACACAGCTGGGGAGAGACAGAGGCAGAATTGAAATCTAAGAGTCTGGTTCCACCACATCACATGACCTCTGAAGGCACCATGTGGGCAGAGAGCTGCCTTGCCCATTTAGGGAAAGCTGTATTTCTGGGCTTCAGGAAGACAGCACCTCACTCCCCCACCCAGGATCTCTACTACATCCCAGGGGCTCTCCTCTAACTGGGAGAAAAGGCTGAGGGGGTAAAAGGGGCTGCAGGGCAGCCAGGGGAGACTGTAGCCACTTGGACCTGGGGTGCAGGCTGAGTGTGCTGGCTCCCCCTTCAACCGCCTTCCCTCTGGGTGCCCCCCACCCCCACCCTGCAGGAGTCCCTCTGCTTGCTGGAAAGGTTCCTTCCTTGCCCTCCACACTCTGCACCCCCACCCACAGCCCATGCCTTTTTGCCTGAAAGTCAATGAGCCACCATAACTGTGTTCAAATAAGGCTGGAGGTGGGGGAGAGGCAGCGGGGGGAACGTCATCAAGACCCCGCCCCTGGGAGCCAGGCAGTGACGACAATACACCACACCGGGAGAAGGAGAGACAACGCCCTACTTGTGCTAAAAACACAAAGTAGAGAGTGAAAACAGCAGGCTATAACAATGATTATAGCGAGCTAGATGATTTCAGTTCAAAAAGAAAGGCAGGGGCGGGGGTATAAAAAACCAAAATTATACCTGCAGAAAAAAAGACCAGCTATCACTGGGTGGTGGAACTAATTTCTTTCATTAGCATTTGAAAAGTATTTTCTGAATTTGAAAAACCATTAAACATAAGCATATATTATTATTTACAATTAGAAAAAAATCCTATTCAAAAAGGCAGGCTTGCTATTTCTAGTAGTCATGTATGGATGTGAGAGCTGGACTATAAAGAAAGCTGAGTGCTGAAGAATTGATGCTTTTGAACTGTGGTGTTGGAGAAGACTCTTGAGAGTCCCTTGGACTGCAAGGAGATCCAACCAGTCCATCCTAAAGGAAATCAGTCCTGAATATCCAGTGGAAGGACTGATGTTGAAGCTGAAACTCCAGTACTTTGGCCACCTGATGCAAAGAGCTGACTCTTTTGAAAAGACCCTGATGCTGGGAAAGATTGAAGGCAGGAGAAGGGGATGACAGAGGATGAGATGGTTGGATGGCATCAATGATGCAATCGACTTGAGTTTGAGTAAACTTCGGGAGTTGGTGATGGACAGGGAGGCCTGGCGTGCTGCAGTCCATGGGGTCGCAGAGTCAGACATGACTGAGTGACTGAACAGAACTGAACTGAATTGAACACACAATCAGCTTCTCCTCATCCTTTGGCATCAAACCTTTCTCCTTCCCCCCTTGAGTGGCCTCATCGTGACCAGCTCCCACTCAAGCTTGTCAGTGGGGTGGAGAGGGTGGAGAGGGTGCAGGGGCCAGGCCCTTGGGGTGGCCCAGGGTTCCTGCCTGCCAGCTGCCTGCTCAGAAAGAAGAGTGAAGGCCTGAATCTGAGGCCACTTCCTCCCCGCTCCATCTACAGGGCCTGGCTGGGCCAGGGGCACCATGTGGGCCAAGGTGGCCATTAGCCTGCCCTCCCTACCCAGATCAAGAGCTCCTCCAGCAGCTGCAGTGCTGGCCGCATGGTGAAGACCCAGGTGCAGTAACCAGGGAGGGGGGGTCCCTGGTGCCCCAGGGCAGCTCTCACCTGGGCAAGTGGGGGCCAGCCTCCCTTCCCAAAGACCTCACACTGATCAATCAGTGGAAGATCAGGACCACTAAAGCCCCAGTAGCATAGTTGGGGGCAGTCTAAACCTAGATCCCCATGGGGAAGGGAACAAAGGAGAGACAGGAGCCTCCTGGGCTGGGCCTGGCCGCTGGACTGTCTCCGCAGTACCTGACAGGGGCACACGTTCTTCCAGGTGACGAAGTGTGTTTACAGTTATCATCCCACCTGACCCCCAACAGCCCTGTGGCAGCAGGGGTAATAACTGTCCCCATCCTCAGAGGATGCTGAGGCCCAGAGAGGGTGAGGAGCCTACCCAGGGTCACACAGCCTGCAGTGGTGAGGCAGATGGAGGCAGGAGTCTGAAGCCAAGGCCTGAGATTTTCCATAGCTCCTTCTGACATCTCAGCTCTTGGCCCCTGGCCTGCTCTAGGCGGAGGCCCCCTTGGCCCTGAGTCTCCTCCAGTCTCGTCTCCCCCGTCTCCCTAGAAGGAGCCTCAGCTCCAGTGGATGGGCAGCCCCTGTCCCTCAAAGGCCTTGGGTTTCTCTGCTCCCTCCACCCCTTTCCTTTGTGGAAAGGCCTCATGAACATCCCCATAGAAGGATGCTCCACTGTCCATCCAGCTCAGCTTGGCTTCCTCCGGGCTCCCTAGGTCTCAGCAAACTCATCCTCCCTTCATTTACCCTCTCCTGTGGCACTAAGGAGGATGAGATGGACCTCTCATTTCACCAGCCACATTCTAGAAGGGTTGTGTCAAAGGCCTTGGCTAAGAGGCAATTACAACATACAGTCTGTAAGAAGGGCTGCCCCAGGGACAGGACTAACTGGGAGGGGTGTGGAGCCCAATCAGTGGTGTCCAGGGACCCTTCCAGGACCAGGTGAGCCTCAGTGGTCCTGCAGGTCATGATGGAATCTTCTGGAAGGGCTCTCTGTAGCTCTTCTTGACTTAGCCAACAAGGCCTGCCCATGGCTCCAGCTCCATCTCACCCACCTCTCCCCCTCATTTCCATCCTCTGGCCCCTCTCTCTGTCCCTCAGTGCCTGAAGCATGCCACCTTCCCTCCTGCCTTTGCATATGCCAGCCCTCCTACCTGGAATACTCCCCCCGACTCTGAGTTAACGCATTCTCCCACTAGTTAATCTCAGCTCTATTTCTGCCTTCTTAGCGAACAGCTCCAGTCCAGGTCACGCCCCCACATCTCATGCTTCAGGCCATCCTGGGAGACAGACAGAGCTTGGCACTTAGGTGTGGGCCCCTAGTGAGACTGGGCTCCTGGGATCCAAACCCTACCTCTGCTATTTACTAGCTCCATGTCTTTAGGCAAATGTCTTGACCTCCCCGGGCCTCAGTTTCCTTATCTGTAAAGTGAGGATGTTAATAGCATCTACCTGACCGGGTGAATGTGAGGATTTCATGAACCAATTCACATGAAACACTCAGAACAGTGCCTAGCACATACCCATGGCTCAGTACGGCAGTGTATTATTTCCTTGTAACCACCGCATGCATGTGTGCTCAGTTCCTCAGTCAGGTCTGACTCTTTGAGACTCCATGGACTACAACCCGCCAGGCTCCTCTGTCCACAGAATTCTCCAGGCAAGAATACTCGACATTGCCATTTACTCCTCCAGAGGATCTTCCCCACCCAGGGATCAAACGCACATCTCCTATGTCTCCTGCATTGCAGGCGGATTCTCTACCACTGTGCCACCTGGGAAGCCCCCGGGTACCTAGTCCCTCTGATGTTTATTCATGGAATGACACAGCAAATGGCTGCCTCCCTAGGTGGATGGAAAGCTCCTTGATGATAGTGCCCAGGGGCTGTATTTGCTCATTATTTGCTCTGCTCTGCTGGGTAGAGCACAGTGCTTTACAAATATTTGTTGAAGAAAGGGATGATCGGCAGCGGGACTAGGGCGGGTCTCATCTGGCCCCGTGATCTCAGACTCAGCATCTTGGCTGGAAAGGCTCTTACAGACCCTCTAGTCCAAGCCCCTCCTTCCTCACATGAGCGAAGGCTGCTGCTGGCTCACATTTCCGCAGCTCGCAGTCTCACGGGAAGGGCTACGGCTCCACTCTGTCCGCACCACCCGCCCCCCTGCCCTCCACCAGGCTCCCTCATTCAGAGGTTTGGGGGCATGATGAAATCTTGGACCAAGGTATCCATTTATGTCAGAAAAAGAAAGAAAGTGAAGTCACTCAGTCATGTCCGACACTTTGCGACCCCATGGACTGTAGCCTGCCAGGTTCCTCCGTCCATGGGATTTTCCAGGCAAGAGTACTGGAGTGGGTTGCCATTTCCTTCTCCAGGGGATCTTCCCAACCCAGGGATGGAACCTGGGTCTCCTGCATTGGAAGCAGACACTTTACGGTCTGAGCCACCAGGATTTAGGAAGAAAAAAAAAGGTGCCACGTCATCTCATATCTGAGTGTTGGGGAAAACATCCACACCCTCTGCAACCCAGTGAAGCTGCAGGCTTTGATTCAACCTGAGTTATTGCTGTAGTTTCCGTCTCCGTGGTAGTAAGTCTGGACTGAGCCTTCAGCTAAAGGCTCAGCAGCGGCAGGACCCCCTCCCCTAGGCTAAGATGCCAGCAGTGCGGCTTCCTCCTCAGCCTCTTGTCTGATGGACTCCTCTGCAGTGGACTGAGAGTGGGGGCAGCTGGGATGGAGCCACGGCGGAGGGAGGCCCCAGTTCATCTGCGTCCGCGCCAGGAGGAAGGCGCCCGATGGCAGGAGCAAATAGGTGGGATGCTACGGGGCGCCGTCCCAGCCCAGCTCCGCCTGCCGTCAGAGGGGCTCCGGTGGTGGACGGTGTCGCAGGATGGCGGGAGGCGGAGAGGCCCAAGAATCTTGCAGCCAGGAGGCTGAACCCTGGCCCACACAGGCCAACCAGCTGTTGATGAATCGCTGCTGTGCAGACAGAGCCAGCCTTCACTGAACGCCTTGCTCTGTGCCCCGCACTGGACTAGGAAGTGGGGAGGACGGCAGAGGGCTCTGCCCTCGGTGGGCACACCGTCAGATGAGAGCAATCAGAGCAAAGAGGAAGAGGTGCCCCTGTGAAGAGAGATGCCCACGCCACTGTTGGTGCCCCTGCCCGCGTCTGGACTTTTCTCAGGAAGGAAACTCAAAAACCTCTTGACCGGGGCTGCCTCGAGGCAGGGAGAGAAAGGATGACTTTCCATGATATCCTCCTTTCTACTTTTTGGATTTTGTACTAAGGTGATAACTAACCAAACCAAACCAAAAAAAAAAGTCAAACAAAGATGACAAGCACCACATGACAGGTACTACCACAGGGGCAGCAACTCCATGCTGGGCCTGGGGAGGGATAAGGGGCAGCCCTGACATCAAGGGACCCAGAGTTCTCATCTGCAAGGGGTGTGGGGGGGGCAGGGCTCAGTCTCTGTACCTTGGGATGTGTGAACCTACTTACTGGGTTGAAGGTTATCTCTCCAAAGTGCATGTCTACTTCTCACATCATATAGCCTTTATTTGTATAATATGTATGGTGATGGCAGGTGACTGGACTTATTGTGGTGGTCATTTTGCAATATATACAAATATCAGATCATGTTGTATAACTGAAACTAATATAATGTTATCAATTATACTACAATTAAAAAAATACAACCTAAAAAATTTACAACCTTATTTAAAAATAGGGAATCTGCAGAGATACGGGGGCTTCCCAGGTGGCACTAGTGGTAAAGAACCCGCCTGCCAATGCAGGAGACGTGAGAGGTGTGGGTTCGATCCATGAGTCAGGAAGATCCCCTGGAGGAGGGCATGGCAACCCATTCCAGTATTCTTGCCTGGAGAATCCCAAGGACAGAGGAGCCTGGTGGGCTACAGTCCACAGCGTTGCAAAGAGTCGGACATGATTGAAGCGACTTATCACGCAAGCAGAGATATTACTTAAAATGAAACCATACTGCATTAAGGTGGGCCCTGAATTCAGTGACTGCATTCTTACAATAAGGCCACATGGAGAGACACATAGAGAAGAAAACCACATGAAGACAGAAGCAGAGATCAGCAAAGGAACACCCAGGGTCATCACAACCACCAGAAACTGGAAGAAGCAAAGATTCTTCCCTAGAGCCTGCAGAAGGAGCACAGCCCTGCCAACAGCTTGATTTTGGACTTACAGCCTCCAGAGCTATGAGAGAGCCAATGTCTGTCACCCAGATTATGTTAATTTGTTAAACCTGCCCCAGGAAACAAGACAACTGGCCTACGCATTTGTGTCTGTGCATTCTGAGGTGTGTGTATCAATGGCTTTGGAGTCTGTGTGTGTCTGTGTGTGCTTGGGAATGTATTTATGACTGTAATTTGAATTTTAGGTGTTATATGTATTTGGGGGTACATGCGTGTTTGTGTGTTCATTTATGTGCAGTTTTGTGTGTACATTTATGTGTGTGTGTGTATGCGTGTGCTTTGGTGTGTTTGAAAGCTGCTGTGTATACAGTCAACGATCTCTAAAGCCTCTCTTGGCCCTAACCTTCCAGAAGCCTGCCCTGGGGCTCCTGCGGCTGCCGAGGTTGGCCTTGAGAGAAATTCGGGCCGGGGTAGAGGAGAGGGACCAGCATCAAGCCTGGGTTGGTGCAGCCCCTCCTCTGGTCTAGGGGTGCCTGGGAAAGGGGGTGGTCTGCTGGGAGAGTGCCCTCCATTACACCTGTTCTGTTGGTAAAAGGGTCTCAAGGTTAGGAGTGTGGGTCTTGCAGGAGCCATATCCTGGGGGCCCAGACTGACAGCCTTCTTGGAGTCCTTCCAAAGAGCAGAGACCCCTGAGAGAGAGAGAGACCCCTCCCATGAATCTAGGTTACTCTGAAACATGAGAGCAGTGGTTCTCAAACTTTGGTTTGAGTGTCACCTGAAGGGCTTGTTACACAGCAGATGGCTGGGGCCTGGGCCCCACGGCAGAGGGTCTGATGCAGCAGGGGTCGGGTGGAGCCTGAGGGTCTGCATCTCGAATAAGATCCTGGGTGATGCTGACACTGCTGGGCTGGGATCTTGCTTTGAGAATCACCGCGTTAGCCCATACAATAGGGGATGGGGTTCCTCCTCCATCTCCCCCAGGCCTTGCAGCAGGCATCCACATCTTTTAGGACAGGCCCCAGAAAAGTCAGGGCTGGCAGGCTCAGTTCTATTCTCACGGTCTGTCTTTCACAGTCACCCACCTATTAATCACGAAATCATTTATTCAGTAAAATAATGGGCCCTGTTCCCTGCACTCAAGACACTGACAGTCTAGGCACAAGATTCCTGTGGGTACACAGATCTGCCAGAGAAACCAGGACAGCTCTGCCTGAGTGAACTCCAGAGGCCCGCTGGAGGGATGCTGGGAGCACTGAGGAGGAGCCTTGGCTGAGGCTGCAGCAACCTGAGAAGGCTGCCTGGGGGAGGTGTCAGCCAAAGTTAGCTCTTAAGGGAGGAACGACCGTAGTCACATTAACTGAAGGCTTACTGCCAGGCACTGTGCTGAGTGAGACTTTGCAAACACGCGCTCTTTCAAGACTCACAATAGGAGGGAACTATTGTTGCTGAAAGGAGAATTGAGCCCAGGGTGCTTCCGGTAGCCACATTCCCAAACCTTGAGACTACAAGGGGATGGATCCTGACCTGAAGACGAGTTGTGGTGTGGAGGCCAGGGCGGGGCATTCCAGGAGGAGACTGCGTGTGCACCCCTGCGGAGGGAAGCGGGCTCAGACGGCCTTCCCCCTCCCCCCCGGCTGGAAACCACTCCCTCAGGCAGCATCAGGGAGGGACAGCGGGGAGCTGGAAAGAGGCAGAGGGAAGATGCTCTCTGATCACAGCGGCTCCAGCGAAGCTGGGAGCCAGATGGCAGCGGCTGTGGGTCTGGCTCACATGGTTTCCCGTGGCCTGGGGCCAGAGTGGGGACACAGGGGCCTGAGAACCACAGGGCTACGGGGCTGGGGCGCTCTATTTACAGATCTGCTTGTGATGAAGCTTAGCCCCAAAGAGAGGCTGAGGGGTGACTGGCCGGCACAACCTCCATGACTTAGGGTGGCCCCTCAGTCCCTGGCCCCCAGGCAGCCTCTGTGTGCCCCAGACCTGCTCAGCTGGAGCACACGCTCCCAGGCCGGGAGCCAGCCTCCCTACAACCTTGCTCTCACCTCTTGGCGGGGAGGGTAAGGAAAGCCACTCTGAGCCAGGCTGAATGAGTACTCAAATAGTGAGCTGAATGCAGAGGACGGAACCAGAGGGTATGAGGTTCAGCTGCAGCAAGAGGTGTTCTAATCAAACACAAGGAAGAGCACTGGCCTGGGACGCTCAAGGGACAAGAGAGATTTTCTTCTGGGGAGGAGACCTAACCTTGTGTCTTTGTGATAGTCTGTCTGTCTGGAAAACATACGGTGGGGATTTCTCTCTCTCCTCTTTCACTACTTCTCCAGCAAATCTCACCCACGCTTTTAGTTCCTTTTCTCCTTTCCTGCTGGCTTCCCATTTCTGCCTTCTTTCTCTAAGTGGGCAAAGGCTCCCCTGGGCTTGTCTCAGTGTTGCTGAGCTTGGGCACACTCCACCCAGCCAGTGTTCACTGAGCCCTCCACCTGCCGGAGGTGAAAGAACCACAGACTCTGCCTGGCAGGGGAGAGATCAGACAGTTCAACCAAGGCCCACATTCAAGGCAGAATAAGGGCCATGCAATGAGAAAGATACAAGCCAAAGTGATAGGGCTGAGAGACCATGGATTCAGGGGGCCAGGGAAGGCTTCAGACAGGGACAGGTGGGATTTCTCGGCTGGCAGAAGACAGTGGGGGCAGTCTTCTGTTTGGACAAAGGGGGCAGATGAGTAGAGAAGGGAAGCATAGAGTGGAATATTCCAGAAATGGCAGATTAGATTGGTTTGACTGCAGAGGTGGGGTGAGAAGAATCTGGTATGATAACAGGCAGGTTGGGGACCATGAGGTCCTGAATTTCAGGCTGAATGATTTGCATGTAATACTGTAGACAGCAGGAAGCTATTGAAGGTTCCAGAGGAAGAGCATGGCATTATCTGGGCTGAGACTGGAAGGGAGTCTAGACTGTGCTCCTATGCTAGTAGCTCCTGAAAGGCACCGGGCCCTGATTCTGAGTCCATTGACTTCTCAGGGGGTCCCCAAGGGGAGCAGACAACTGGTGTCTCAAATGTCACTGTTTTGGTGAGGCTTGTCCTAATGATCCAACCAGTCTTTCCTAAAGGAAATCAGTCCTGAATATTCACTGGAAGGACTGATGCTGAAACTCCAATA
The DNA here is from genome assembly GCF_054371585.1 of Giraffa tippelskirchi. Classification (NCBI taxonomy): domain Eukaryota; kingdom Metazoa; phylum Chordata; class Mammalia; order Artiodactyla; family Giraffidae; genus Giraffa; species Giraffa tippelskirchi. Next base: position 148,312,785 of record NC_137281.1, on the reverse strand, counting down.
TTTTGGCCACCTGATGTGAAGAACCGACTCATTTGAAAAGACCCTGATCCTGGGAAAGATTGAAAGCGGGAGAAGGGGACGACAGAGGATGAGATGGTTGGATGGCATCACCGACTCGATGGACATGGGTTTGAGTAAACTCTGGGAGTTGGTGATGGACAGGGAGGCCTGGCGTGCTGCAGTCCATGGGGTCACAGAGAGTCGGACATGACTGAGCGAGTAAACTGAACTCAACTGTCCTGATGATCTTATTTATCAACTCTGGCACTCCCCCTTTTTCTTCTCTGTGTTTCCGTCACATTCATTGCCTTCTAACATCCTTCATCCGTGGTTTATGCTGTTTATCGTCTGCTCCACCCTCATTGGAATGAAGGCCACACGAGGAAAAGGTCTATGTTTTACTTGCTGCTCAATATTCCAGTGCCTAGCAGAGTGCCTGGAATCCCAACAAATCCATTCATGTGTGGAATGAATCAAGAGAAAAATTCCACCCTGCATGAACCAGCGTGGTCTGCTTTGTCTCCTCCCTGTCGCTTCGCTCCTGGCTTCCTGAGCTTGGCAGTGCTCGAGTGGAAAAATCTCTGAGACAGAATTCTGCTTCTTCCCTGCTGTGCCTCTCATCCTTGCCAGGAGTCTGGGAAGATTTGGACTGTTCCTTCTCCCTTCCTCTGCCAAAAACACTTCCCTTCATCTTAGAGTAGGGGCCAGGCAAGGAAAATTTCAGTCGAGGGAAGCAAGAGGCTCGCAGCCCTGAGGCAGCCCCACCTGGCAGCCTGGAACAACTCTGATGGGCTCATCGGAATAACTGCAAATTATTTTGCAGTATTATTAACGAGTGCCCACCCCTGCATGCACTGTAGAGGAGCTCTATGCATTTTGTTCCATTTGGGCCTCCCATTAACCCTATGGAGTGGGTGTTATCTTCCCATTCTACAGATGGGAAAATAGAGGCTCAGAGAGACTAACTGATAAGGCAGAATTCTTCCCACCAGCTGAGGCAGCCCCATTTTGAACACAGGTCTGTCCTCCTCCAACCCAGTGCTTGCTCCTCTATGGCACACAGGCTCTCTTCTGCGAGAGAAGCAGCTGAGATGCATGGAGGAGGGCTTGCTGAGTTCTCTGTCCAAGGTGTCGTCAGATCACGGTGGTCTCTGCTGGCCTCAGGCTTCCCACCTGAGCTGAGGTTTTGGCCACTTCCCAACGATGAAGGAGGACAATGATGTCACATCTGCCACCCGGCCTGAGCTCATCAGAGAGTGAGAGTTATAACTGCGAGCACTGCCTGCTCTGGCCTGTGGCCAGGCATCCTCTCCTCACTTCTGTGTGCACCAGAAGAGCTGGAGTCGAGGACAGGGCTCCCTGCCTTTGCGGCCCAGCAGACACCAGGGAAACCAAACCTACCCCTGTGTGTGCAGATCCAACACCCAACATACAGGGCTGCTCACAGCTGGGCCATCACTGGGGAGGTGGAAGAGCTTGGCTCAACCCTCCAGCTGTGGATTACCAGCCTAGGAACACAGTTAACCCACCTTCAGGGGAGAAACCCTCCCTCTCAGTAAACATCACTGAGTCCTTATGTGCAAGGAAAAGAGACGATTTCTGCCTTTGAGGCTCTAAAGGACAGAGTAGAGCATAGTCATGAAATAGACCATGGGGAACCATGGATGATTCTAGAGCAGGTGAGTGAGACGCCTACGCGGTGGATTAGGAGGTGAATCAAAGTAACAAAGTGTAGTTGGGGGAGAACACGCAGCTCCTTCGTAATGATTCGAGCTAATGTGTGTGTTGAACACTTACTGAGAACTTGAGGTTGATTCAAGTGCTTTACAAATACTAACTTTAATCATCATAGTAACCCTAGGGTACGTTGTTATTCCCATTTTACAGATGAGAAGACTGATGTATAAGACTGATCTTATAAGGCTTGTAGGTGGTGAAGCTGGGCACTGAACCCACCTGGTTCCCGAGCCTGCCTTCTTTACTAGTATTCGTGGCTGCCTCTTGCAGGGATTTGGGCTGGGCAGTGGGCAGGGCCGGAAGGACGGAAGTGAAACACTGCCTGCAGTTACGACTCCTTGCCTTGGAGGGCTCTCACATGGCCAGACCAGGAAATCATAAGGGAGATGTGAACATCAAGCACTTTGATCTGCATGGAAAAGAACTGTAGCGAAGATCACTTTTATTGATAACAGCAACAATCACAATGTTCTTGGACAACAGCCCAGACAGGATAACTTCTTTCATGGAAAAGAGATTTTAGAGACTCTCCCACAGAGAAATAATATCACAGTTATAACCTCCCTTGTCTATCTAATCCTTTCCTGGTTTTATTTATTACCTTCTTTACTTAAATGGTGGCGCAGATGGTAAAGAATCTGCCTGCCGTGCAGGCGAACTGGATTTGATCCCTGGGTCGGGAAGATCCTCTGGGGAAGGAAATGGCAACCCGTTCCAGTGTTCTTGCCTGAAGCATTCCATGGACAGAGAAGCCTGGTGGGCTACAGTCCATGGGGTTGCAAAGAGTTGGACATGACTCAGGGACTAACACTTTTATTTCCTTAAATGGAGAAGAAAGCCTCACTTTGATGTTGACCTGGTTTTAATGCCTTCTAGCTTTGGATGTGTGATCACCACCAGTGCCCCTTTCACAAAAGAGTATGAGTTTCTGGGAGTCACCAGGTAGATGGAAGAAGAAGGAAGGATGTGGGGCACGGGGTGGCTACGGCCTGGCTGGAGGGAGGCAGCTGCACCCAGGAAGGGCTGCCTGAGACCCAGGGCTTCCTGTGCTATTTTGACGTGATTACACTTGATGCCTCTGAGATATTGGCTACATTTTAAATGAAACTATTGATATAAGCAAGGCTTGAGAAGTTAAAAGAAATTGAGGTTGGAGTATATCAAGAGTCCTTGCAGCTCCAACAGTCTGTGAAGATACCATCTGTCTTAATCTTCTCCCAAGGAAAAATTATCAAGAGGCAGTGTGCACTCAGAAGAGCTGTGTCTGGCTGGGTCTAGCCTGTCCCCGCACTGGGGTCAGCTGGGCAAGAGCCACTTGGGACCCAGCTGGCAGTTCAGCCTGGGGGCATCCTAGCCAGAGCCACACAGCCTCTGGCCCCCTTCCTGGGTCTCAGGAGCCAGGATCACCTGGGACACTGTCCTCCTGGCCTCTCCTGTTAGGTTGTGGGTTTAGGAGGGCTGGAGAGGGCCTTTGCTGAAGCAATGAGCAGAGGGCCGAGGGCCACAAGCTTGAGGAAGGAGCTGGCAGTAGGGACTGAGCCCTGCTGGGTGGGATGAGAGCAAAAGCACTTACCTGCAGCAGCAGGTGAGGTCGGGGGGCTCCCGAGATGAGCTGTCACCGGCACGCTCTCCTCTTAATTGGTCCCCGGGTGCTTCCAAGCTGCGTCTCTGCTTAGTTCCTGACCACAAAGGGGGCTCCTCCAAGCGTCTGCGCCACAGGAACAAAGAAGTGCTCTCAGTGCAGGTGGGCATGGATCCCCGTCCTCCCTGAGCCTCCCTGAGGCTCCTCCCCCAGCCCAAGCAGGCCAGGCCTTCCCAGGTCCACCAAGCTTGTCAGCACCGTCCCGCCAGGTCTGCCTCATGGGAACTCTGACGGGGTGAGGGGCACCCCATATATGCAGCCATAAGCCCCAGTCTGCCCCTCTACTCCACATCCAGATGCCCAGCCCTGGGGTAGGCAAGCCAGGGAGCCATCCTTCATCCAAGATCAACAGAAGCCGGGAGGAAGCCAGGGGACCATGAACAACACTATACTGGGAGTCCTGGCATCTGTGGCTGCTACTTCCCCCTGGTGAGGTGGAGCACCCCACTCTCCCTCAGTGGGGTGTGGGCTTCAGTATAGACACACAGACACACTGCCTGCAGGGCTGAGCTGGGGAGACCAGAGGGGCCCATAACTACTAGGTGACTCGGAGTAAGATCAGAATCATCTGGGGCAGGGTCCTGCTAAACTGCAGGTTTAAGGGCCCTGTCCTAGCCTGTTGAATCAGAATCTCCAGGAAGGTGCCTGGAAACGTGCATTTTAGCAGGTCCCCTACATGGATGCCAAAGAACTAGGACTCACTGGACTATGTGTGCTGGGAAAGGGTTGACAAGTCCAAGGATGAAGCTTTGATCATATACATGAGGGGGTCGTTGGTCCCTTTCCTAAAAGCAGCATCATAGGAGCCCAGTCTCTGCAGCCAACCAGCCAGGGGCCCTGGGCAACTTGCTGAAACCTCTCTGGGTCTCTTTTCCTCATGGACAAAAATACAGGTTAAAGATGATCTCTTGGGTCTTTCCAGGTGTAAAATTATCAGTGTAAAAAAAAAAGGTGAACCCACTGAGAAATGAATTTGAAAAGGAAGTTCAAGGAAGCATTTTAAATAGTATTCTCCTGTATCATTGGTTTTTTTCCTTAAATTCACTTTTTGAAATCTGAAAATAACACACTTACGTAAGGGGAAAGAAATCAAACCATTCAAAGTAATACAGAATGAAAAGTCTCCCTGCTATCCCAGACCTCTGTTCCACTCCCCAAAATAAACATTTTTCTTCAAAAATTTTCCCATAAATACTGACAAATATATATCTATGCCTACATCTTTATTTTAAACCTAACTGGGGCCATATTCCCAATGCTTTCTTTGTTTCTTAGTTATTACACATCACACATCTCTGCATACCAAGAGACAGATCTTTCATGCCTGTAGCTGCTCATAACATCCCACTGAAGGATGCACTATGATTTACACAAATCTATCCCTTTTGGCGGATGTTTAGGTTGTTTTTATGTTTTTGCTGCACAGACAAAGCTGCAGTGAACATCTTTGATGATACATGTTTGTGCATACATGTGAGGTTAGGTGTAGGATAAATTCCTAGGGGTAAGGAGTCGAAGGTTAGGTGGATCTAAAATTCTGATATTGCCAGATTGTCCTCCAAGGAAGATGAACCAGTCTGCACTGCCCAGCCATCAAATTTTCAAACTTTGCCAATATGTGAGATGAAAATGACGTCTTGTTTCAATGTGTAATTCTTTAAATATCACAAAAGGTGGGCGTTGCTTTCAGGTTGGTTGGTGGCCTTTGCATTTATTTTTCTGTGAACTATGTTCTTTCTAATTTAACTCACTGATTTTTAAGAGGTTTTTCTAAATTAAGACAATTAACTTTTTGTTATGTGCATTACAAATTGTCATTTGTCTTTTTTTTTTTTACTCTATTTATGGCATCACTACTTACAGAAATTTCAGATATTTCTGTAGCCCAAAATATTTTCTACTAGAGGATCCTAAAAATATATGCTCATGTTTTCCACTGGTATTGTTATGTTTTTTTTCTTTTTAATCATTCTTTTACTCTTTCCTTTTTTTACATTTTCTTTCTAGATTTTATTTTGGTGTTAGGAGTGTGGTAGGCCCAGCTTTCTTTCTTTCCCCAAGGGGCTGGTTATCTCAAAGTCGTGTTTGAATAATTCATTTTCTCCCCCCACCCATCCTCCCTCTTCTAGGTTCAAAATATCAATTTAACTATATTAGAATAGATAAAGAGTCAAATGTTGATTCAAATTCCACCTTCATTGGATCTAGGAGAAGTTACCTAAAACTTCATGTGCCACAGTTTCCTCATCTAAAAGTGAGGTTAACTGAATTATGTAGGGGAAAATAACGGGAAATGTGGAGTTTTTCAGGCAGTTCACTAAGAAAAGTGTTATATTATTTCTATGGATTTTTGGATATGTGTGATACTTAGCTTTCTGACACATTATTGGATATGATTTCATTCTAATTCTAAATAAATAAATGCTTCTAACTTTGGGGAAAATTAGGGACAACAATAGCAACATCTACATAAAGTTACTGTGAGAATTCAATGAATTATTTGAGCAAAAGGATGTAGAAAGATGAAACTATATGCTCTCTACAGGAAACTAACCTTTGCTGTAAAGACATACACAGCTGCAAGTGAAAGGACAGAAAAGATATTCCACGCAAATGGTAAAAAAGGAGACTGGGGTGGCCACACTTACATCAGATAAAATAGACTTTAGGTAAAAATCTGTCACAAGAGCCAAAGCAGGATATCATACAATGATAAAAGTCAATGCCCCAGGAAGAAATAACAATTATAAATATATATACACTTAACCACAGAGCACCGGAATATGTGAAGCAAACATGAACAGAAAGGAAAAACGGAAGAGTAACACAATAAGAGGAGGAGATCTCGATAAACCTCTTTCGATAGTGAGCAGAACAATCAGACAGAAGATCAACAAGGAAACAGAGGACTTGGACATATTCAACACTGTAGACCAGCTAACCCCAGTGGACACATACAGAACACCCCCCCTGAGAGGAGGAGAACACATGTTCTTCTCAAGCACGCACCGAACGTTCTCCGTGACAGATGATGCTCCAGGCTTCAGCGAGGGCCAGAGAACAGTGCCTGGCACATGGGAATCACTATATGTTGATGATTACTGTTATCATCACCACATAGTAAACGTGTCTGGGTCTTAACAGATATTTTCTGTTTCATTCATCTATGAGCCGGTTCCATCACTCAACAAGTATCTGTAATTACGTGTGAGGCCCTGTTCTACGTGCTGAGAACCAAGAGTAAGCAGCAGGAATAAGAGCTATTCTTCTCCCCTCCGGTTAGGCTCACTTCTAGCGATTTTTAGCACGTTTACTGATATTATATTTTCTTTCACTATATTGCAAAGCAGGCTAAAGTTACCAGGAGAGCGGTACGTTTTTGTTCTAAATACTGATTAGCAGGCATCTTAGTATGTGTGTGTGAGTGTGTGCACTCAGTGGCTCAGTCATGGCCAACTCCCCATGGACTGTAGCCCGCCAGGCTTCTCTGTCCATGGAATTTTCCAGGCAGGAATATTGGAGCAGGTTGCCCTTTCCTACTATAGGGGATCGTCCTGACCCAGGGATTGAGCCCTCATCTCTTGCATCTCCTGCATTGTTAGTCAGACTCTTTACCACTGTGCCACTTGAGAATTCCCATCTTAGTATATGCCTTTATTATTTCTAATAGTTTTTCAGTGGACTGTCTTGCTCTTTTTTTTCTCCAAATGGCCAATCTTATCATCTACAATTTAAACTGATAACCTGGTCTCCTTTCATAACCCATATTTTCAAATTTTGTATTGGCTTGTACTTCTAGAGAAGTGTTAAAGAATGTAGGTAATGGTGGTCACTTTTTTCCTGTATGTATGTCTCTGTACACACATATACACATACATACACAAACACACAAAATGTTAAGCAATATCCATCTATTCCTATTAAATATGAGTTAAAATCAGGGACATATGTTGAATTTTATCAAATGCCTTTTAGGCATTTTAGCATTTATGGAGCTGTTTATATTATTTTTTTATCTCTTTTAAACTATTATTTTGTTCAATTACGTTAATAGTTTTCCTAATATTGAATCTATACCTCCGGAAGATAGCCCCACTTTCTCACGATATATTCATTTTTTAAACATAATGCTGTGTGATTCTATTTGTTTCTATTAATATATGAATTTTGCACCAATATTCATAAATGAGATATTTTTGTAGTATTTTTTCTCTTTTCCTGTGTGGGCTGTTTCTTTCGGTGTTGTGCTGGCTTCATAGACTACTATGGAGAGTTTCCTTCTCTATGATCTGGCACGGTTGATGCAGTTTAAAGAACATTGGAATTCTCTCTTCCCTGAAGGTTTGCTAGAAATTAAGAGCTGTCTAAACCTGGGTTTTTTTGGAGTGGAGTTTATAAAAATGCAGTTTCTTCCATGATTATTGGCCTGTTGAGGTTTTTCTAGTTCTTCTGGGGTCAAATTGATGATTTGCATTTTCTCAGAAAACTATCTGGGCTTCCCTGGTGGCTTAGATGGTATAGAATTCACCTGCAGTGTGGGAGACCTGGGTTCAATCCCTGGGTTGGGAAGATCCCCTGGAGAAAGGATAGTCTACCCACTCCAGGATTCTTGGACTTCCCTTGTGGTTCAGCTGGTAAAGAATCCGCCTGCAATGCAGGAGACCTGAGTTCGATCCCTGAGTTGGGAAGATCTCCTGGAGGAGGGCATGACAACCCACTCCAGTATTCTTGCCTGGAGAATCCCCATGGACAGAGGAGCCTGGTGGGCCACAGTCCATGGGGTCACAAAGAGTCAGACATGACTGAGCACAGCACACAGAAAACTATCAGTTTTAGAGACTTCCCTGGTGGTCGAGTGGTTAAGAGTCCATGGTCCCCATGCAGGGGGGCATGGGTTCAATCCCTTGTCAGGGAACTAAGATCCCACATGCCACGTGGTACAGCCAAAAAAAAAAAAAGGCAAAAATAAATTACAATTAAAAAAAAAAGAAAACTATCAGTTTTAGCTGGTTTTCAACTAAATTTGCATGTGGTTGAGCACAGTATTCTTACAGAATTCTATTTTCTCTGTATCACTGGCTACTTCTCCATTTTAATGTTCAATTTTACATATTTGGCTCATTCTTCCCCTTGCTCACATTAGATTATCTATGTTTAAAAAATCATAAAATGACACATGATTTTTTTTTTTCCAGGACCCTATTTACTATGTGCATAGTCCAGAAATAGAGGAGCTAGAATGAGCTCAGGATGAGGATGAGGAAGGTAGCAGGGGAGAGGCAGCTTGACAAACATTTTAAAAGTACAGAGAGGGACTTCCTTGGCGGTCCAGTGGCTAAGACTCTATGTTGTCAATGCAAGGGGCCTGGGTTCCATCCCTGGTCAGCGAACTAGATCCCACAAGCCACAACTAAGAGTTGACATGCTGCAATACAGATCCCACGTACCACAGTGAAGAACTGGCAAAGCCAAATAAATAAATGTTTAAATATTTTTAAAAAGTACAAAGAGCCTGCCCACATACTCCTGGCCTTGAACACACTAGATCTCCTTTCCCCAACTCCCCCACCCAGTTAAACCCACCAACTTCCATTCTTCAATACCCAGCTGTCACCTCCTCTTGCAACCTTTTCTGATTTCCCTGGGAAAAGCCAGTGCCTTTCCTCTGATGTCTTAGATTACTTAATTCATTTTAATTTTGAAAAATTTCAGGCCCCAAAAGGTTAAAAGTATAAAACCAACAAAATTAACAAATGTTCATATTCTGTGTGCCCAAATCAACTTACAAGCTTTCGCACAGCAAGGGAAACCATAAAAAAATGAAAAGACAACCTACAGAATGGGGGAAAATCTTTGCAAATGATATGACAGGCAAGGGCTTAATCTCCAAAATATACGAACAGCTCTTATAACTCAACAACAACAACAACAAAAAACAACTCAATGAAAAAAATGGGCAGAAGACCTTAATACACATTTCTCCAAAGAAGACATACAGATGGCCAGTAGACATAGGAAAAGATGCTCAACATCACTATTAGAGAGATGGAAATCAAACTACAACAAGGTACCACCTCACACCGGTCAGAATAGCCATCATTACAAACTCTACAAAAAACAAGTGCTGAGAGGGTGTACGCTGTTAGTGTGAATGTAAGTTGGTGTAGCCACTATGGAAAACAGTGTGGAGGTTTCTCAGAAAACTAAAAATAGAATTACCATATGATCCAACAATTCCACTTGGGCATATACCCAAACAAAACTATAATTCAAAAAGATACATGAACCCTTATGTTCATAAGAGCACTATTCCCAATAGCCAACACATGGAAACAACCTAAATGTCCATTGACAGATGAATGGATAAAGAAGATATGCTACATATATACAAGGGCATACTACTCAGCTGGAAGAAAGAATGAAATAATGCCATTTGTGCTGGTCTTTGGAAAGGGAGAAAGAAAACAAATACTGTACCATATGATATCACTTATATGTGGAATCTCAGTGAAAGTCGCTCAGTCTTTGTGACCCCCTGGACTATACAGTCCATGGAATTCTCCAGGCCAGAACACTGGAGTGGGCAGCCTTTCCCTTCTCCAGGGGATCTTCCCAACCCAGGGACTGAACCCAGGTCTCCCACATTGCAGGCAAATTCTTGACCAACTAAACTATCAGAGAAGCCCGTGAAATCTAACATATGGCACAAAGGAACCTATCGACAAAACAGAAACAGACTCACAGACATAGAGAACAGGCTTGTGGTTGCCAGGTGGGGGGAGGGGGAGAGGGGGCCTGGGAGTGTGGGATGAGCAGATATAAACTATGATATATAGAATGGATAAACAACAAGGTTGTACTGTAAAGCACAGGGAACTATATTCAATATCTTGTGATAAACCATAGTGGAAAAGAATATAAAAATATAACGTCTATATGTGTATAACTGAGTCATTTTGCTGTACAGCAGATATTGGTACAACATTGTAAATCAACGACACTTCAATAAAAAGAAGTTTTAAAAATACAAACGCTAACATTCTGTTATTTTTGCTTCCAATCTTTCTGTTAAAAGAAATGTTACTGACAAATTAGCAATCACTTATCTTCCCGTCAGTCCTAGCACCTTCCCTCCACCCCTCCAAAGACCAGCACAAGCACGAACCTGGTAGGTGTTACAGCGTTGCAACATGCTTGTGCCCATAAAACACAGATATTGTTTTGTGATTTTTATTAAAATTAAATTTTCACTAACGGCACTATTCTGCCATTTCCTTTTTTTTCACAATAATGTTTTTGAGACTGATTCATGATAATACAGAATACACATGTGTATATACATCAGCTTTTTTGAGGCATAACTTACAAAACATAAAATTCCCCAGTTATGTACATTGTAACTGCTGTACAACATCACATCTTTGTCTACTCCATCATTGTGAGTTGAGACCTCTGTTTTTATGTTTCGAACACTGCTGCCCTAGATATCCTTGGAACCGTCTCCTTATGCACATGCGTGAGTTCTCTGGGTAATTAATCAGCCAGATATGAAACTGTTGGTCATAAAGTATGTACATTGTCACCTTTAACTGCCATTGCCCCAGCATCCCCTAGTATTTGCACTGCCATTATTGGAGCATTTCTGAAGCTGTCGTCACCATCCGATGACTTGCCTACCCTCCCCTTCCCCAAGAATTACCGGAGGGCATGTCTGTGACTGGCACTCAATGAACACTTGATAAATGAAAGGATGAGCTCACCGTCTAGCAGAAGAGGCAGACTCAGATGAGACAAGAGCATTAAAGGCTGTGAGACCTCCTCTGGCTGATATCCAGGGAAGGCTTCATGGAGGAGGTGGCATTCAAGTTGGGGTTTGAAGAACAGAGAGACTCTGAACACGTGAGGATGGGGATGAGGACAAGGACTGGGCTGGGAGGAGGATGTGGGTCAGACAATCCAGGGTACATTTGATTTGCCAGAGTAACGGTTCCTAGCCGAGCTGCAGGTGAGGGCATGTGCATTGTGTAAAAACTTCAAAGTGGTTTGATTCCTCCCCAATCTCCACGCGAAAAGAGCCTCTGAGCTGGAACAGGATGAAGGAAGCTGGCGGGCAAACTGGAAGAAGTATCTGGGGCTTACTCCAGGGTGAGTCTTCAATGGCAGGCTCTGGGGAGCCCGTGAGAAGGAACCAGGTCAGAGCCAGGCTCAAAGATGATTCATTCGTTGAGCAGGCAGGTAGCTGTTCAGCCTCTGGAATAAGGCCTCGGTCAGAGAGAGACGGCTCCTCCCAACCTCTTTCCCTCCTCTGTCTCCGGGAAAAGATCAGGGCAGCAGGCCCCAGGCCCACGTGCTCCTTCACTTTGCAGCTCTGGGGGCCCAAGTCAGGGGCTTGCACATTACTTACCCACGTCCGCCACCCCACAACCCGGCCCCTCCAACCCCACTGCTCTGGTGCCAGGGCCAGGGCTCCAGGGAGCCCCTCCGTGAACTGTGGAGCCAGGACCTGGCATCCTGAACACACCTTCGGCGTGTCCCAGTGGGGCAGGAGTGGGGTGGGAATCCTATCCTTCCATTTTCTCTGCTGTCCTTCAGCAGGACCCAGCTCTGGGCACCCTGCCAGAGTGGAGGGGACGGGGAAAACGCATGACCTTCACTCCCAAGTCCTTCTGTCTTCAGCAGCTTCAGCAAAACCACCAGTAGCGACAAGGGCAGGCGACCTGAGGATGTGTCAGCCATGCTCCGGGGAGGAGGAACCCTCCGCTGCAGACAGACCAGCCCTGGGCCAGTGTGGGCTCCGCCATGTCTGTGCGTGGGTGTGGTTGTGGCTCTCGCCACCTCTCTGAGCCTCAGCGTTCTCATCTATCACCTGGGCCACTCATGCCGGCTCATAGAGGATTAAAAGGTAATGACAAGGGGACCTCCCTGGTGGTCCAGTGGTTAAGAATCCACCTGCCAATGCAGGAGACACGGGTTCGATCCCTGGTCCAGGAAGATTCCACATGCTGTGGAGTGACAAATCCTGTGTGTCACAGCTACTGAGCCTGTGCTCTGGGGCCTGAGAGCCAAAACTACTGAGCCCACGTACCACAAGTACTGAAGGCCGAGCACCTAGAGCCCATGCTCTGCAACAAGAGAAGCCTGTGCACCACAGCTAGAGAGTAGTCCCTGCTCGCTGCAACAAAGGCTGAGCGCAGTGGTTGTTGTTCAGTTGCTCAGTCATGTCTGACTCTTTGTGACCCCATGGACCACAGCACACCAGGCTTCCCTGTCCTTCACTGTCTCCCGGCATTTGCTCAAGCTCATGTCCATTGAGTCAGTGATGCCATCCGACCATCTCACCCTCTGCTGCCCTCTGCAACAAAGCGCAGCCCCTCTACTAAAAAAAAAAAGTAATGACAGGGAACATGAGGTCACTGAATGGCACCAGGATCTCAGGCCAGGGACACTGTTCAGGGCCTGAGAAGGCCTCCCCAAAGCCTGGCCTAGATCGCAGGCCAGGGCACACTAGGTCCCTGCCCAGGAAGGGTCCCTGACTCAGTACCAGCCTATCTGTGGTACTAGAGGACACCGCCACCCCACCAATGCACACACTCTGGCTCTGAGATGTTCCCCTCTACCAGGTCTACAGGGATCTGAAGCTCTTCTTATGGGAACAGCTCAGCTTCAACAGTGCCTAGAGCCACCAACACCATTGGTCAGCTGCTGCCACCGAAGCCTGACCAGCTGGCCCAGAGACCCCAGGACCACTGGCCACTCAGCAGGTAAAAGGGTGAGCAAAGGGAAAGAAGGGGGCTCCCCATCACCAATCTCATACCAGACACCTTTCTGCTTCCCCGCACTGAATGGTCCAATGCATTGGGGGTTATTCTGAAAGTGAAAGTCGCTCAGTCGTGTCCAAGTCTTTGTGACTCTATGGACTACACAGTCCATGGAATTCTCCAGGCCAGAATACTGGAGTGGGTACCTTTCCCTTCCCCAGGGGATCTTCCCAACCCAGGGATCGAACCCAGGTCTCTCGCATTGCAGGCGGATTCTTTACCAGCTGAGCCACAAGGGAAGCCCAAGAATAGTGGAGTGGGTAGCCTATCCCTTCTCTAGGGGATCTTCCCCAACCCAGGAATCAAACTGGGGTCTCCTGCACTGTAGGTGGATTCTTTACCAGCTGAGCTACCAGGGAAGCTCCAGGGTTTATTCTACCATGTTGTGAAGGGAAGACTCACAGAGGTGAAGTGAACAGGCAGTGAAGCAGGCGGAAACCCAGCTCCCAAGTGCCCTCAGGTAATGAGTCTGGTGTGCCAGCCTCCACGCTCCCAAGCCCTCCATCAAGCACAGCTGACAACCACATGAACAATTCAGCAAAGAGCCATCTGTCTCCCTGGCCAATTGGCCAGAGGTGCATCTTGTTCATTGGTATCTCTACAGACCTCAGGATGCCTTGCTCTTTTGCCAGGACCCCGTGGCCTGCGGCCAGTGTCCCTCTGGCAGGACACGATTCTGAGAAGATCCAGTCAGGGGGAGGAGAAGGCTCCTATCTCTGGGGCCATCTTCTTCGGCGAGGCCACTCAGTCATGAGTGGGACAGGCTTGGCTTCTGGCCAGAAGCTGGCCTGACCTCTCTCCCTCTGATGCTCTGAGGCTGCCAGAGGCCTCAGCTCAGCCTGAACAAGGGTCTGCAGGCACAGGGCAGGGCCAGACCTCAGTTACTGCAGCCAAGCTCTTCAGAGCCTGCCTCCAGGGTGCTTGCATGAAACAGCAGAATGGAAGGTGAAAAAAGCAGAAGGCAGGAGCCCAGGACACTCGGATCTTGGTTTTCGAAGCGGGGATCCAGGCTTCAGTTCCCTCTGGGAACATTACTGATCACCAGGAGGCAGGAGGCGAGAGTGGGGCACCCTTCACCCCACCCCCTCTTCTGCAGGTTCCAGGACCAACCCTAGGCGGGCTGGGAAGGACCATGACAGCGTGGGAGCAAGCCCTGCCCTAGGGCTACAGCACACAGAGCTCTGGTCACTGCTGTTCTTCTAAAGAGCCCCCTCGGTTGGCCCCAAGCAATCCAGACACACTGTAACGAGGACACGGCATGCCTCATGAGCTGCCCACACTCTCATCTCAGCTTCCCCGTCACTCTGTTTTGCACAAGTTGCACCAGCCACCTCCTGGGCAAGAACAAGGGGCCCAGGGTACACCACCCCTGCTGACGTGGGAGTGGCCTGCAAAAACCACTGCTCTCTCGGAGAGGGAAGAGGAGTGAACCCCGAAGAGGAGTGAACGCCGGGCCCCAGCTCAGGCGAAACAGTGCTCCAAGAGCTGCTAGCCTCACTCGCAGCTGAGCGCTCCCCCTAAGCACTTACAGTCCAGCCTTCCCAGAGCGAGCCTGCTCATGGCCCCGAATGCCCCTCGGCCTTCCCGCACCCTGGACACTCTGTGCAAAGAGCTCCCAGCACTTGATACCCGTGATCTCTGTGGTTCTTCCACCAGCTGCTTCTGAGGAAGAAGCCAGACTAGCGAGTCCAAGGGATTCAAGATTCAGGGGGGAGGATCCAGGTGTCTGAGCAGGTCCACTGTGCCACCAGTCACCCGCATTTTATGGTGTGGAAATTCTGTGAAATTTCACCGGTGGAGGAGGGGGAAAGGAAGTCCCCAGGGGCCCAAAACACAACCTGAACTGGGCTGGGGAGGGATGGTCTGCCTTCCAAGCCTGAAGGGTGCCCTAGACTGGCCACGGGGTGGGGGGGCATCCTTCATAGAGGGAATGGCCACCTTTTCCCCATTGAGGCAGGAAATAGACGGCTTCAATTCCAGAGTCTCCAGGAATAATTCCCCACCTGCAATAAGCACTTGACATGTTTCCCAAGCCCTCCCACCCATCTGGGGAAGGTGTTTTCATGCCCAGCTGTTAGCCAGGGAAACCTGGAGGACAGAGTGCCAGCTAACAGGGGCTCGGTCCAGAACCAGGTACTGTGCCCTGTAAGTGGCTCTTCTCCCGCAGTCTCAGAGCCTACCGCTGCCTCTGCCAGCCCAGAGGGGTCACCACCAGCGTCTCTGGATCACGAGGCAGGGGCCTTTCTCCTGGAGAAGGGTTAGAAGGAACCCTGGCGGGGTGCAGAGGAATCAGACCTACCATGAGTACTCCTCTCTCTGGCATTGTACTGTCACTCCATGGGCAGCTAGCTGTGATCTAGTTTACTGGGAATCCCACCCTCTCCCACAGGGTCACCCCAGTGGCTACTGGTGGTCATCATGTAGAACAAGGCATGCTGTGAATCACCAGGGGCCAGCTTTCAGGGGCTCTGTGCTCAGAAGGTGTGTCTGAAAAGCATCAACTCAAGCACCAGGCACAAGGTAACTGCTGTGCTCATGGGCTGGGCAGGACCTCCCATCCTGAGATGCTGGCAGAGAGATAGCTGAAGTCCCCCCTGCCCCTGGGCCCCCTCCATGGCTGTGACCACAGCTGCTAGCACCAAGGCCATCTGGGCTTGGAGGTTTAGTCACTAAGTTGTGTCCGACTCTTGTGACCCCATGGACTGTAGCCCACCAGGCTCCTCTGTCCATGGGATTTTCCAGGCAAGAATACTGGAGTGCGTTGCCATTTCCTTCTCCAGAGCTCGGAGAGGCCCACAGAAATTGTGTCCACTGTGGGTACATGACAGTAAGGTAGCCAGGTGCCTTTAGCTTCCCTCTTCAAGTTGCTTCTTTCCTAAGAAACTTGAAAACACATCTTAATGTAGAAGATGCTGGAGCTGTCCCTTCCCACTGACAAAAGCCCTCCCATCAGGAGGCCCTCACAGCCTCACCTCACCAGGGCGCTGGTGGTGGAGAGGGGGAGGATCAGAGAGGAGGGGGCCTCATCCCACCTGCCTGGAGGTGGGCCAGGCAGTCAGGAGACCTGGGTGCAGGTGAGAGCCCCAGAACACCCTCTGCGACTCAGCTCCCTGGCCTGCCCAGTGACGCTGCCTGGCTCCGGCTCTAAAATAAAAGACAGTTCTCTGCCTGCCTCAGTTTCCCTCTGGAGAAAGGCAGCCACACCAGGGAGAAGGAAGGCAAGATAAATTCAGGAAAAGTTCACCTCCAGGGGCAAGAGTCCATTCCTCCCCGGAACAGGAGTTGGGGAGAGAGCAAGGCTGGACCACAGGGGGTGATGCTGAGAGAAGGCGGATTCGGTTCTCCATTCTCCCACCTCTTCTCCCAGGAGACGAGGCTGTGAAAGGACAAAGTCCATCTCCCTATTCCCCTTCCTTCCCACAGCTGCCTGGGAACTTCCACTTGGCCTTCATCAGGGCTGGTACATGAGACTGAGGCCCGGAAGGGCCTTCCTCTCCCGGAAGACAAGGCTCACTCTCCGCCCTGAGCCCTCAAGGAGAGCAAGGACCCCGAAGCTCCGCTGCTCAGACGAACGTTTTTTTTTCCTGTCCTCAGATAATTCTGACCCCCGCGATGTTCACACCATGACACTCCGGAGCCTCTCACAGAAGTCCTATGCCCCTCCATTCTCAGGAATGAGGAAAGGGGGCCCCTGGGGGAGGGGGCGGGTGGGAGTCCACCCCAGCTTGGACCAGAGGTCTAGAGAGCAAGCTTGACCCCTGCCCCTCCAGACAGCGTCAGGTCAAGGCAGTGCCTGGGAGGCCAGCTCTGTAGGACCGTGCTAAGTGACTCTGGGGCGAAGCCACCGGCACCCCCCTGGGCCTCGGTGTCCCCAGGTCCATCATCCAAATCCAAAGTTTCTCTCTCAAGGCCGAGGTGAGGATGGAGACAAGAGCCTTTCTTTGAAAGCATAGGAGAAAAGGTGGCGGCATTGTGCCCCTGGGGGCCCAGAAGTCCAGCCCACTCGGCACGGAATGAGGACCACCCCCCCACCTCCCGCACCCGCTGCAGCGCAGCGCTGACGCTGCCATCACTCAGAGCCGCGGGGAGACTGCGGGGGAGAGAGCACCCTCCCAGGCCAGCCCCGCGAGCCCGCGGCACGGCCCCGGGGAATCCCGGCGTGGGGGTGGTCCGGAGAGGCAACCAACAAGGCAGGCGGCGGGGGACCCCCAGGCAGGCCTCCTGCCCACCCTCTACCGACCCACTGAAGATGGTCGACCGAGCCACTGCCCCTCCTGGTTGGCGGTTCCTTCCACCCTTCCCCAGGGTCCAGCCTGGGGGAGAGCCCGAGCCACGGGGGAGTATGGCGCAGTCTCCCCCGCCCCCATCCCTCTGGGTCCGAGGTCCCGGAAAGCGTAGAGCCAGCCGTCCTGCCCACCCCCCATCACCACCCCCACCCCTGTCCAGGACCGGGATTCCGCGCCCCTTCTTCCAGCCGGATCGGTTCTGGAGCATCCCACCCGCGTGCTCACCACGTCTGCGCCCTCGGCGCCGCGGCCCCAGCGCCAGGCAAGGCAGGCAGGCGGCCGGGATGTGAGGCCAGGCGACACGCTCCCTACCTGGGAGGAGACTGCCCGCCGGTCCTGCTCCGCTCTGGCCTGCTCGAAGCCAGCCCCACCTGGCAAGGGACGGTCAGCAAATTCCCCGCAGCATCACCATGGGAGCGGCATCGCGGCTCCTCCCCGGCCGCCGCCAACCTCGGCCCCGCCCCAGTGCTGCTGGACCGCCGGGGAACCCAGGCTGAATTTTTTTCATATGCAAAGGCCCAGGCTCCGCCTCAGAGACCTTGTAGCTACCAGGAACCGTCTGCAAATTACCACAGCAAATCTACAAGGCTGCTGGTCCCTTGCTGGAGACACTCCGAAGCTCTGGGCCCCCAACACCAGAAACTCTGGTCTTGCTGCTCTCCGGCCATTCCCCACTTCAAGCTCTCCTCCCAGGCACGTCCGCCTTGCAACCCACCCAGCCCCGCCAGAAAAAAAAGTCAGCTAGGAGAGACGCCCAGCCCCCACAAAGGTAGCAGGACTCAGCCCCGCCCAGGGGCCAGCTGCGGGCACCCGCCTGGTGGCTGGTACCCAGTTCTTTCTTCTTCCCCAGCAAAGGGAAGATCTACAGATTGACCAAGGGAGTGGGTTTGTCTTTTCTAGTTTGCCATGGACCACAGTTCCTGTAGGTCTCCAGTTTTTTCAAAGTCCTGGCTACTCTGCTAGAGACACTCATTTTGAACCAGGGGCCGGGTGCCAGTGTTTGAACCCCCAAAGATCAGTATAACAAACTAAGTGAAAGTGAAGTCGCTCAGTCGTGTCCGACTCTGCGACCGCATGGACTGTAGCCTACCACGCGCCTCCGTCCATGGGATTTTCCAGGCAAGAGTACTAGAGTAGGTTGCCATTTCCTTCTCCAGAGGATCTTCCCAACCCAGGGATCAAACCCAGGTCTCTCACATCGTAGCCAGATGCTTTACTGTCTGAGCCACCAGGGAAGTCAACAAACTAGGGGGGCAGTAGTAAACAGCCACTCTCCTCTCTCCCAGGGAGGGGCCTCAGCAAGTTTATTTAATAGACCTTATCCAGTCATTGCGGTACAATAACTAATGGGAGAGGCAGGCTGCTGACCAATCTTCAAAAGTGACTCTTTTAACAGTTATATAATGCTAAAATATTGACATAGCTGTTAGCAATGCTCTAAGAAGGCCTTAGTGGAAACGTGTGAACATCATGTCGTGAGACACCAAGGGTCAAAGGGTAGCTAGGCTTTCGTGGGTTGACTCCCCATAACCAGCAGCACTGTGCTCCCTCCAAGCTGGCACACCCTGGGCATGTCTCTCCCTGCCCTGCACCTGCCCCCCATCCCCTCCTCCACCCCCGGTTCTTAGACCCAGTAGTGGCAGAGGATGAGATGGTTGGATGGCATCACTGACTGAATGGACATGAGTTTGAGCAAACTCCAGGAGATAGTAAAGGACAGGGAAGCCTGGCGTGCTGCAGTCCATAGGGTCACAAAGAGTCGGACACAACTGAGCAACTGAACAACAACAGCCAAGTGCCATCAGACCTCGAAGTGAGCCACTACACATTCTGCTGAAATCTGTCCATGTCTTCACTCACCACCCGTTCATTTATTTATTCATTCCAGGGACAGGAAGGCTTTTGGATTATCTATCATGCAATAGCAACAGTGTATCAAGGGCTGGGTTCTAGTCCTGGCTCAGCTATTAGTGTGCTGTGCAATCTTGGGTAACTTGCTTGATGTCTCCGTCTTTGTTTTTCTTTCTCATCTGTAATCCTGAGAGGGGAGGGCTAGTTGAGATGTAAGGCCCCTCGGGCCCTAACATTTCTATTCCTCTCTTTTAGGATAAAGGCTGGTGGGAACAAAGATAAACCAGATAAGTACAAAAGTAGTGTTTAAGAAGACCTCTAGCTGCCTAGATTCGCATCCCAGCTGTGCCATCTAAATAGGGGAGTTAAACTCTCTGAACTTCTTTCTTTGCATATGCAAAATGGAGGGAATAATAATAACCTTAAGAGGTGGTTGTGAGGATTAAGTGAGCTGTTGTATCAAAATAAATGTTTAGTGAATATTAGTTGTTTTTGTTGCTGTTGTTCCGATACTGGTGGAAGAGGGTAAAACCTGGACACAAGCAGCATGTTCTCTGTCTGTGCTTCCTCATTACAGAACTAGTGTCTGACTCCAGAGTGAAAGGAGTAAGCCTCTTAAGTATGAGGGTAATAGCTGTTTCTTTAGAGAGACCCCTTGATAAGGGGGAAGAACATGGTCTTTGGATCTAGCTGAACCTTGGTTCAAAACTGGGCTCTGCGGACTCCTCTGGTGGTCCGGTGGCTAAGATTCTGATATCTCAATGCTGGGGTCCTGGGTTTGATCCCTGGTTGGGGAACTAGATCCCACATGTCACAATTAAGACCCTGTGCAGCCAAATAAGTAAATAAAAATAAATATTTTTAAAAAAACCCAAAACTGGTCTCTGGGCTCCCCTGGTGGCACAATGGTAAAGAATTCACCTGCCAATGCATGAGTCTCAGGTTCCATCCCTGGTCCAGGAGGATCCCACATGCCTCGGAGCAGCTAAGCCTGTGCACCGTGACTGTTGAGCCTGTGGCTCTGGAGACCTGGAGCTGCAACTACTGAGCCCACGTGACATACCTCCTGAAGACTGCATGCCCTAGAGCCTGTGCTCTGCAACAAGAGAAGCCACCACAATGAGAAGCCCACACACTGCAACTAGAGAGTAGCCTCTGCTTGCTACAACTAGAGAAAAACCCACACAGCAACCAAGACCCAGAACAGCCAAAAATAAAAATAAATAAAATTTTCTAAAAGCTGGGCTCTGCTTCTTACTAGCTGTGTGACTTTGTACTAGTTATTTAACCACTCCAAGGTTAATTTTCGCATCTGTAAAATGAGTATCATAATGCAAATAAAAGGAGTCCAATAATAGTATCTACCACATAGAGTCCACATGGAATTTCAACTGAGCTATTTCAAATCCTAAAAGATGATGCTGTGAAAGTGTTGCACCCAATATGTCAGCAAATATGGAAAACTCAGCAGTGGCCACAGGACTGGAAAACGTCAGTTTTCACATTCCAATGTTCAAACTACTGCACAATTGCACTCATTTCACACGCTAGCAAAGTAATGCTCAAAATTCTCCAAGCCAGGCTTCAACAGTATGTAAACCGAGAACTTCCAGGTGTTCAACCTGGATTTAGAAAAGGTAGAGGAACCAGAGATCAAATTGCCAACATCCATTGGATCATAGGAAAAGCAAGAGAATTCTAGAGAAACATCTGTTTCTGCTTCATTGATGACACTAAAGCCTTTGGCTGTGTGGATCACAACAAGCTGTGGAAAATTCTTAAAGAGATGAGAATACCAGACCACCTGACCTGCCTCCTGCGAAACCTGTATGCAAATCAAGATGCAACAGTTAGAACAGAGATGGAACAACGGACTGATTCCAACTTGGGAAAGGACTACTTCAAGGCTGTATATTGTCGCCCTGCTTATTTAACTTATATGCAGCGTACGTCATGTGAAGTGCTGGGCTGGATGAAGCACAAGCCGGAGTCAAGACTGTGAGGAGAAATATCAGTAACCCCAGGTATGCAAATGACACCACCCTTATAGCAGGAAGCGAAGAGGTACTAAAGAGCCTCTTGATAAAGGTGAAAAAGGAGAGTGAAAAAGCTGGCTTTAAACTCAGTGTTCAAAAAACTAAGATCATGGCATCTGGTCCCATCCCTTCATGGCAAATAGGTGGGGAAACAGTGGAAACAGTGAAGTACTTTATTTTCTTGGGCTCCAAAATCACTGCAGATGGTGATTGCAGCCATGAAATTAAAAGATGCTTGCTCCTAGGAAGAAAATCTATGATGAACCTAGACAGCGTATTAAAAAACAGAGACATTACTTTGCCAACAAAGGTCTCTTTAGTCAAAGCTATGGTTTTTCCAGTAGTCATGTATGGATGTGAGAGTTGGACCATAAAGAAAGTGGGGCACTGAAGAATTGATACTTTTGAACTGTGGTGTTGGAGAAGACTCTTGAGAGTCCCTTCGAGTGCAAAGAGATCAAGCCAGTCAATCCTAAAAGAAATCAATCTTGAATATTCATTAGAAGGACTGATGCTGAAGCTGAAACTCCAATATTTTGGCCACCTGATGCGAAGAGCTGACTCATTTGAAAAGACCCTGATGCTGGGAAAGATTGAGGGCAGGAGGAGAAAGGGACGACAGAGGATGAGATGGTTGGATAGCATCACTGGCTGAATGGACATGAGTTTGAACCAGCTCCAGGAGGTGGTGAAGGACAAGGAAGCCTGGTGTGCTGCAGTCCATGGGGTTGCAAAAAGTTGGACTCAAGTGAGCAACTGAACAACAACAACAACATAGAATCACTGTGAATATAAAATGCATGTCAAATATTTAACTTAATTTTTCACAAACGGAAGATTCTTAGTCAATGTTAATCTTTCCCAGGAAGGACCTAGATAGAATGGAGGGGAGGTCCTAGCACTGAAATTTCTGGGTGTCCTTGACTGAGTGTCCTGTGAGGAGCCTGAGTAGTGGGTGTTCTAGTCCAGACCCAGAGCAGCAGCAGCAGCAGCAGCTCTCCAACCCCCTATGCCAAGATGCCATCCATACAGAACCTAGGAACCAGCCTCCCTGGATGAGCCATATCCCTGAACATACCCTCTACTGGGAACTGAGGCCAGAATGGGAGGCCAGAAGCAGGTCTTGAACGTGGGGCTCAGGAGTTTAGGCTTTACTTAGTAGGCAAAGGAAGCCACGGGGAGTTTTTGAACAGCAGCTACAGAATAAAATTTTTGAGCCAATAGCAACCCTCTCCAGTTCCTGGAGACCTGATAAGCGTCAAGTAGGTACAATACAGGGAGATACAGAAGAGGAGGGAGAATCCATGGGAGTACCAGGTGGGTTATACGGTGGGCCCCAAAGAGATGACCCCATGTCCCAAACACCAACACCAACAACCCAGATGAGTGTCAGCCTGGTAGAAGGTGCTTTGTAAAGGTGCAAAGGTGTGTGGGAGTGAATGGCTGAGGCTTTTGTGAATAGCTATGGCCTTGAGAGTCTTCCAGAGGAAAGGTGCTTCTAGCCTATGGGTGCTGAGAACATTTTCATGTTCTCACTCACGTGGATTGAGGTGGGAGATCTCTGAATGATGATGAGAGTTGTCTTTGTGACTGCTTTCTTAACCTCCAGTGTCTTGTCTGGGAACATAATCCAGAATAACAACAAAGACCCAAAAAGCATCTGAGCAACCCAAACAGATAAAACTGTCAACTGTCCAAATCAGATGCTTTATCTGCAGGAGAGCACCTTGTGTCTTCAGTGACAGCCCACCTACATTTATTCTACACAGTTTCAACAGATCCATGATGCCAGGGACTACTAAGTGTCCACTTCTGTCCTTTCTTTCCCTCTTTCTTTTAGCAGTAGAGCTTCCAAGGTTAAAACCTGGATACATGGCTACCCTGTTAGAGACTACATATCCCAGCCTCCCTTGCAGCCAGGTCCAGCAATGGGACTAAGTTATAGCCAATGGAATGTGAGTGGAAGTGATCTGTTTCATTTCTGGGCCACATTCTTAAAAGGAAGTTGCCTGCTCTCCACTCCTCTTTCCCCTTGTGCAGACTGGGCCATAGACATGGGAATGGAAATGGGGGCATCTTTGATGATGCTGGCAAGGACAGGACCCTAAGATTGGCCAACCAACAAGACCTTAAGAACCTGAATTTTCATGATGACCTGGAGGAGAAGAGCCCTGGACCATTGACACCTTGGTCTCTGTGACAATAGCTGGACCAAGAGACTTACTGATAAACCTGATCAGTTTCCTGGTTTTCAAGCCCACAGTAGATAGGGAGCAGCATATTGGAAGGAGAAAGCTTTCATGAAATGGAAAGCACAGTGAAATTAGCAAAAGCCTAGGGTGAGAGGAGACAGAACAGCTGTAAAACAAACTCAGAGTTTGGGGTCATTTAGTTCAGGATCATGCCAAGAAGCCTTGGGGGCACTGTTGTATTACAAGATAATGTTGGAAATGGTCACAAGAACAATCTTGAATCATTAAGACAAAGTTAATTGTGACAGAATATTTTATATTGGAAGGAAAGCAATTATGTGATGTATTTAGAAAGTATATAAGATAGAAAATAGTTAACTTAAAACTCGCATGCTTAAGGTAGACACCTTCAGCATCCATTCAAAATAATACCTTTCCTGAAGGGCCAGAAAGTAGAGGTTTTGTCTCATTGATATTTACCTTCTTCCCCACTAGATTATAAACCCTTTTAAGATCAGCTTGTAGGGACTTGCCTGGTGGTACAGTGGTCGACTCCCAAGGCCGGGGCCGGGTTTCACCCCTGGTCAGGGAACTAGATCCCACAGGCCACAACTAAGAGTTTGCATGCTGCCAGTAAAGACCCTGTGTGCTGCAATTAAGACCCAGTGCAGCCAAATAAATAAATATTTTTAAAAAGTCAGATTGTACTTCCTTTTCCTTCCTATGGGCTTCCCTTGTGGCTCAGCTGGTAAAGAATCTGCCTGCAATGCGGGAGACCTGGGTTCGATCCCTGGGTTGGGAAGATCCCCTGGAGAAGGGAACAGCTACCCACTCTAGTATTCCTGCCTAGAGAATTCACTGTACAGTCCATGGAGTCGCAAAGAGTTGGACACAACTGAGTGGCTTTCACTTCACTTCACTTCCTTTCTATCCCAGTATCTGGCACAGTGCTGACTCAAGTAAATATTCCTTAATTGCTAAGGGGGTGAAATCAGTGTTACCTTAGATTTCAGAGCTTAGTGGTTCCACCAGATGATGTGGAATATTGAGCAGTGAAGCTGCCTGAGGTCCCAGAATACCCTGGTGGAGAGCTGCAGGAGCACCGCCCTCTTAGCCAAGAGTTTTAAGAGCCCATGGTGACCCTACTCCTGCTGTCTAGAAATCATTTCATCAGAAACACTCTCTTGAACTCACAAGGCCAACATGCTCGGGATTTTCATTGCAGAACTGGTTGTAATTCCAAAACCAAATACAACTGAACACAGTCTACACAACAGGGCACGGCCTTTCTGCACTGCCCAGATGAGATGTTCAGGAAAACTCAAAATGAGAGGGAAAAAGTGGGAGGCCCGGGAAAGTTAGCTCGGTGTGCTCACTGTTTGTTTCACGTCACTTCGACTCCTAGGATTTTAGGTTTCAAGGCAGCAGAGCTACACTATTGTCCCCATCACCTCAAGGCTGGTGCTGGGTAAGATTGCTAAGTAGCCTGTAAGAAGGTGGGTGATGGGTCTAGAGGTAATGATCTTGAAAGTCTGCAGATTTTGCTATACGATCCAGAAGTAAACTTAGCCACTGATAGGGACAGTGTTTTCAAGGCAGAACTGCATCACTATTAACACTTTAAGTGATAATGCAGATACTGTAGGGTATCCCCTGCCCCCAAGAGCCCAATCAAGACTCTGCAAGGAAGTGGGTCTATTTTGGGAGCTCAGACTTCTGTCACAATACACTCTTATCTGTCCTTCCAGCCGACTCATTGGAAAAGACCCTGATGCTGGGAAAGATTGAGGGCAGGAGGAGAAGGGGGCGACCAAGGATGAGATGGTTGGATGGCCTCATCAACTCAATGGACATGAGTTTGGGCAAACTCTGGGAGATAGTGAAGGACAAGGAAGCCTGGCATTCTGCAGCCCATGAGGTGCTGCAAAGAGTCGGACATGGCCGAGTGACTAAACAACAACAATAGGAATTTGATTTTCTGTTCAGAAGGTAGGGGAGCAACATATTGGGATGGAAAACTATTTTCATGTCCTCTGTCTAGTCAGACACTGGGCTGTGGATTTCAAGAGACACACAGCACAGATCACTCACAGGAAGCAGCACTTCCCAGGATGGTGGGGCCAGAGTGGAGAAGTCAGAGCCGTCCAACCACGTACGTGGTCCTCAGGGCAGAGAATCCAGGACTCCCCTGTGCTGGGACAGCCCTGGCCTCCCTGCTCTCCCTTAGCTGGGTCCCCACTCACCAAGGCCCCACCAGGTAGATGCTCTTAGCTCGCAGCAGCCTCTTTGACTAGTACTTCTGTCCTGGAAGAGGGGAAAGTCAGGACTAGTGCGGGGCAGGCGGAGGAGGTGGGTCTCTGTCATTCAGCACACACAGCCACTACCAATGATCAATACTGGAAACTGCCGGTGGGCTAGGTCAGAGGCGGATGCTGGTGACATCACAAAGGAAGCACCACTGTCATGACGGAACTCTGAACACACGTTGGAGAGGGAGCAGTTCCCTAACCAGAAATGAGCTAAACTGAACATTTCCAGGGCAGATCTGGAGGTCTGAAGCCTGTACAACCTCACCTTCATCCTATCTTGAGCCTAGCTGATGCCCTGTAGGATCAAGTCATGAAAGAACACTTGGAAACTATATTATCAGTGGTGAGCATGCTGTAACATATACTGAAGTAGAAATATAATGTATACGTGAAACATATAATATTATAAACCAGTGTTACCTCAATAATAAATTAATTAAATACTTGGGTCCTCATGTTGATATTTATTGAGGTTAAAAACCATCCCCCACTCCCACCCCAAGTGGATCCTCAAGAGGCAGAAATATGGGTTTCTTATGGGATTTCTTCTGGGCTGCAAAGTGAGGGTCCCGTCTCCATGGCCAGGCTCTTGAAAGCAGCTCTGTTGTCCTCTGGGAGTTGGAGTCAGTTTCTGGTAATGAACATGTTCTTTGTTTTATAACCTGCATTAACTTTGTGAAATACAGTACACAATTAGAGAAGTATGTATAAAATAGAAATGAGCACTGTAATGAATAATCATAAAGCAAACAGTTATGTAACCACTACCCAAGTCAAGAAATAGAACATTATGCCAGACATTTCTCTGCATTGCTGCCCAATCACACCCCTTTCTCCTCCAACTGCCCTCCACCCAGAGATAGGCCCCTCTTGACCTTAATGGTAACCTTCACTTCCTTTTCTTTGTACTTTCACCACCTGATTATTCATCCCTAATCAACAGAGTTTGGTTGGGTCTCTTTTTTAAGTGAATATTAATGAAATTTATTGTATATACGCTTAGAATCTATTATGTATATACTTATACTTGTTGGGCTGTTATGCAACATTGTATTTTTTAAAATTTATTCAAGGGCTACCTCAGAAATGTTGCCATGTAAAGACATTTTTAAAAATTTTTATTTATGTATTTATTTTATTTTTGGCTGCGCTGGATATCCATTGCTGTGCACAGGCTTTCCCTGGTTGCTACTCTAGTTGCAGCGTGTGGGTTTCTCTTTGCAGCGGCTTCTCTTGTTGCAGAGCACAGGCTGTAGGGTGCGGGGGGCTCAGTAGTTGTGGCTCACAGGCTTACTTGTCCCACGGCATCTTCCCAGTTCAAGGATCAAATCTGTGTCTCCTGCCTTGGCAGGCATATTCTTAGCCATTGGACCACCAGGGAAGCCTAACATTATATTTTAAACATTCATTCAAGTTGTGGCATGCAGTTGTTTATTGATCGTTGTTGCTGTATGGTACTCCTTAGCTTGACTCTGCCGTAATTAATTGATCCCATTTGGTGGAAATTTCTGTTTGTCAGCTTGTTTTCCAAAGCAATGCCCCTATGCCTGGTACACATGTGCTCGAGTTTCTGTTGACCAAGAGTAAAGTCGAGGGAATGATCATCCACTTTGGTGGTGCATGTCTTCAGCTTTACTAATTAATGCTGTTTCCAAAGCAGGGTTGTATCAATGTGTACCTCTACCAGCAGTGGGCGAAGGGTTTCTGACGGTCTACATCCTTTCTGATATTTGGCACTGATGGTCTTTGTTACTATCCTGGTAGAGTTTTAGTAGTGTCTCATGTGGTTTCAATATGCATTTCATGAATTATTGAGATGAGGTATATGGTCAAAAATGTATTGACCATTTGGAATTCCTTTTCTGGAGATATTTGTTCAAGTCTTTCACCCATCTTTTTTTTAAATTGAGCTGCCTTTCTAACCGATTTGAAAGATATTATAAATAGCCTTGTGATTATCTTCTCCTGTTTGGGTCTTTCCTTTTCAGTATATGGTGTTCTCAAGTTAACCAGAGTTTTAAATTTTAGTTTAGCAAAATTTATCTATCTCTTTGTATCATATTTAAGAAATGTTTCCTGATTCTGAGGACTTAAAGACATGTTTCTGTACTATCTTCTAAAAATGTGAAGGTTCTTTTGCATTTTGCATTGAAGTTTATACCAGCATTCATCAGTGATAATGGCAGAGGAAGTAACTCCAAAAGTCTGTCCCTCCCCAAAGGCAGTGAACGAACTTGCAAAAAACTATCAGGACCAACTTTTTTGGAACTCTGGAAACTAACTGAAGGCTTCAAGCACCCAGTTCAGTTCAGTTCAGTTCAGCCACTCAGTCATGTCCGACTCTTTGCGACCCCATGAACTGCAGCACGCCAGGCTTCCCTGTCCATCACCAACTCCCGGAGTCTACCCAAACCCATGTCCATCAAGTCGGTGATGCCATCCAGCCATCTCATCCTCTGTCATCCCCTTCCCCTCCTGCCCCCAATCCTTCCCAGCATCAGGGTCTTTTCCAATGAGTCAACTCTTCGCATAAGGTGGCCAAAATATTGGAGTTTCAGCTTCAACATCAGTCCTTCCAATGAACACCCAGGACTGATCTCCTTTAGGATGAACTGGTTGGATCTTCTTGCAGTCCAAGGGACTCTCAAGAGTCTTCTCCAATACCACAGTTCAAAAGCATCAATTCTTCGGCGCTCAGCTTTCTTCACAGTCCAACTCTCACATCCATACATGACTACTGGAAAAACCATAGCCTTGACTAGACAGACCTTTGTTGGCAAAGTAATGTCTCTGCTTTTAAATATGCTATCTAGGTTGGTCATAACTTTCCTTCCAAGGAGTAAGCATCTTTTAATTTCATGGCTGCAGTCACCATCAGCAGTGATTTTGGAGCCCAGAAAAATAAAGTCTGACACTGTTTCCACTCTTTCCCCATCTATTTCCCATGAAGTGATGGGACCAGATGCCATGATCTTAGTTTTCTGAATGTTGAACTTCAAGCCAACATTTTTACTCTCCTCTTTCACTTTCATCAAGAGGCTTTTTAATTCCTCTTCACTTTCTGCCATAAGGGTGGTGTCATCTGCATATCTGAGGTTATTGATATTTTTCCCGACAATCTTGATTCCAGCTTGTGCTTCTTCCAGCCCAGTGTTTCTCATGATGTACTCTGCATATAAGCTAAATAAGCAGGGTGACAATATATAGCCTTGATGTACTCCTTTTCCTATTTGGAACCAGTCTGTTGTTCCATGTCCAGTTCTAACTGTTGCGTCCTGACCTGCATACAGGTTTCTCAAGAGGCAGGTCAGGTGGTCTGGTAGTCCCATCTCTTTCAGAATTTTCCACAGTTTATTGTGATCCACACAGTCAAAGGCTTTGGCATAGTCAATAAAGCAGAAGTAGGTGTTTTTCTGGAACTCTCTTGCTTTTTCGATGATCCATCGGATGTTGGCAATTTGATCTCCGGTTCCTCTGCCTTTTCTAAAACCAGCTTGAACATCTGGAAGTTCACGGTTCATGTATTGCTGAAGCCTGGCTTGGAGAATTTTGAGCATTACTTTACTAGCGTGTGAGATGAGTGCAATTGTGCAGTAATTTGAGCATTCTTTGGCATTGCCTTTCTTTGGGATTGGGTTGAAAACTGATCTTTTCCAGTCCTGTGGCCACTGCTGAGTTTTCCAAATTTGCTGGCATATTGAGTGCAGCACTTTCACAGCATCATCTTTCAGGATTTGAAATAGCTCAACTGGAATTCCATCACCTCCACTAGCTTTGTTCATAGTGATGATTTCTAAGGCCCACTTGACTTCACATTCCAGGATGTCTGGCTCTAGGTGAGTGATCACACCATCGTGATTCTCTGGGTCATGAAGATCTTTTTTGTACAGTTCTTCCCTGTATTCTTGCCACCTCTTAATATCTTCTGCTTCTGTTATGTCCATACCATTTCTGTCCTTTATTGAGCCCATCTTTGCATGAAATGTTCCCTTTGGTATCTCTAATTTTCATGAAGAGATCTCTAGTCTTTCCCATTCTGTTGTTTTCCTCTGTTTCTTTGCATTGATCGCTAAGGAAGGCTTTCTTATCTCTTCTTGCTATTCCTTGGAACTCTGCATTCATCTATTTGCCATGAAGTGATGAGACTGGATGTCATGATCTTAGTTTTTAGAATGTTGAGTTTTAAGCCAGCTTTTTCACTCTCCTCTTTCACCTTCATCAAGAGGCTCTTTAGTTCTTCTTCACTTTCTGCCATAAGGGTGGTGTCATCTGCATATCTGAGGTTATTGATATTTCTCCCTGCAAACTTGATTCCAGCTTGTGCTTCATACAGCCCAGCATTTCACATGATGTATTCTGCATATAAGTTAAATAGGCAGGGTGACAATATACAGCCTTGACGTACTCCTTTCCAAATTTGGAACCAGAGTAGATGTTTTTCAGGAACTCCCTTGCTTTCTCCATGATCCATTTGATCTCTGGTGATTTGATCTCTGGTTCCTGTGCCTCTTTGAAACCCAGCTTGTACGTCTGGAAGTTCTTGGTTCATGTATTGCTGGAGCCTAGCTAGAAGGATTTTGAGCACAACCTAGCTAGCATGTGAAATGAGTGCAGTTGTACAGCAGTTTGAACATACTTTGCTTCAAGTATGGGAGTTTCAACTCACCATTTTGGGTGGCCTAGCAGCCAAAGCCACAGCCCAAGTTTGCATCTTTCTCTTTTAGTCTGCAGTGTCTATAGAGCTAAAGCATCTTCCTCACCTTCTTATCAGCTCTTCAATGTCTTTAATTTAGAGTATGTAGTTCATGTACTTTTAAGAAAACACTTTTATTGAGATATAATTCATATGCCATATAAATCACTGCTTTAAATGTACAATTCAATGGTTTTTAGTATATTCACAGATTTGTGCAGTCATCACCACAATTTAAATTTAGAACACTTTGTCACCCCCCAAAAAAATATCTCGTACCAATTAACTGTCACTTCTGTTTCCCTCCACCTTCCTCCCCCAGCCCTAGGAAACCGCTCATCCACTTTCTGTTTTCATAGATGTGCCTATTCTGGACATTTCATAAAAATGGAATCATCCAATATGCGGTCTTTTAAGACTGGCTTTTTTCACTTGATGTGATATTTTCATGGTTCATCCATGTAGTCCATTTACTTTTAATGTAATTATTTCTATGGTTGGGTTTAAATCTACCATCTTGCTATTTTTTTTCCCATTTGTCCCATATGTTCTTTGTTCTGTTTTTTGCCTTTTTTCTTGCCTTCTTTGAGTATTTTTTAGGAGTTCATTTCATCTGTCGGCTTATTAGTTATTCCTTTCTCTTTTTTTGTGTTTGTTCTAAAGTTTACAATATGCATCTTTAATTTCTACCTTTAATATTACCCTACATCACATGTTACACAAGAAACTTACAACATTGTGTTCCTTTTCTTCCTCTCTTGTCCTTAATGCTTTTTTTTGTCATACATTCTACTTCTATATGTATTATAAGCTCCACAGTACATTGTTATTATGTTTGCTTAAGCTTTTATTTATTTTTAACATAAATTTTAAAATGAGGAGAAAACATATTTTACTTTTACCATTTTCCATATTTATTTATTTATTTGTAGAGATCTGAGTTTCTACTTTTGCCATTTTTCATATTTATTTATTTCTCTTTATTTCTTTGTAGAGATTTGAGTTTCTACCTGATATCATTTCCTTTAAGTCTTCAATAGGTCTGCAGGTGATGGCTTCCCTTAGCTTTTTCCCTGGAAACAAACCTAGGTTGACAATTCTTTCTTTTTTCTGGTAAGATGTTAAAAATTTAGTTCCATAGTCTCCTGACTTGTATTATTTATACTAAGAAGTCAGAGATTATTCATACATTTTCCTTCTTGCATAAATATTTCTTTTTACCTTTGGCTCCCTGAAAAGAAATGTTGTATCACTGATCTCGTTGAAAATGATATATCATTATCATATCATTCATCTTCAGCAGTTTAAATATGATGTACCTTGGTGTCATGTTTTTGTGCTTGGCATTGGTTCAGCTTCTTGGATGTGTCCATTTATATTATTCATAAAATTTGAAATTTTTTCAGCCATTATTTTTCAAAAATGTACCCCCTCGATGATATGAAATAATTATATATATTATTCCTGTTGATATTGTCACAGGCTACTGAGACTCTATTCCTCTTTATGGTCTTTTTTCCTCTCTGGTTCTCCTGTAGCCCCTTTAGAAGTCATCCAAACCCTAATGGAGAACCTAAAAGTCCTTCACTGGAACTCAAATCTCTAAACACAACCTATCCTTTTTGTCAGGTTTATTCATGTATTGGAAAAATGGAAAAGAATACAAGGACATAATCAACCTCAGGGTTCAACAAAGTGGTTACCTCTTATGAAAAGGTGATGGGACGTACCTCAGGGAAAGTTTATCTATGTTGGCAATGTTTTATTTCTTAAACTGGTAGCAAGAACATGGGTTTTGTTGTGTTATTGTTTATATTGTTTTAAATATTACATAATTTTTAAAGAGACACAAGGACATGGATCTCAACATGTTAGAATCTCTGAAACTTTAATGAAAGGATTGAAATGAGACATTTGGGGCACAGAAAGCCATGGGGGCCTAGATTTTGGCTCCCTGATACTGTTTTTCTGTTCCTTAGAAGATGCTTCATTGGTTTCGTCCTATTTTCTCTGTTTCTTAAAGAAGGTGTCCCTATGATAGAGCAGAGATAGAGGCAGTGGACACCCCTGGGTCATTCATTGAGCCAGGTGCTTCTATGCTGGCACTATCTGCTTTCCAGCACATTTTAATCCTGACTTTATTACCAGCATGTTATCAGTATGCAGGGAAATAAGCGGAACAAGTAAGTATCTTTTTACTGCAGCAAGATGACTCTTTCCCCAGCCCTCATCTCCCCTGTGGCTGAGCAATGCTTACTACTTTCAGCCATGATCACTGCATCCTTTCACATCCTTCTATGCATCTCCAGCAGAAACCCTCCCTCCGTCCTGTCTCTCAGTCTGATGAGCTGGAGAACCAGCTACTTTCTTGCCGACCAATCCCCTCACTAGCCTAGCCCCT
This sequence comes from Giraffa tippelskirchi, assembly GCF_054371585.1. Taxonomy (NCBI): domain Eukaryota; kingdom Metazoa; phylum Chordata; class Mammalia; order Artiodactyla; family Giraffidae; genus Giraffa; species Giraffa tippelskirchi. The sequence continues at coordinate 148,279,820 of NC_137281.1, read as the reverse complement.
CACCAAGACGCATAATAGTTAAGAGCTAACATTTGTTATACTTTTGCCATATTAACTCATATAATCCTCAAGACAACCCTACACGGTGGACATGACTATTACAGTTCTCATTTGATCTTCAAAATATCTCAGGTAAAGGAAACATCACTGCTACCATCTGTAACAGTTTAAAGATGAGGTAACAATTTAAAGATGAGGCATCAAAGGTTCAGTTACTTGACCAAGGTCACACAAGCAGGAAGGCTCAGCTAGCCCTGGACCTCCCACTCCAGTACTCTTGCCTGGAAAATCCCATGGACGGAGGAGCCTGGTAGGCTGCAGTCCATGGGGTCGCTAAGAGTTGGATACAACTGAGTGACTTCACTTTCACTTTTCACTTTCATACATTGGAGAAGGAAATGGCAACCCACTCCAGCGTTCTTGCCTGGAGAATCCCAGGGATGGCGGAGCCTGGTGGGCTGCCATCTAGGGGTCACACAGAGTCGGCCATGACTAAAGTGACTTAGCAGCAGCAGCAGCAGCCCTGAAACTCAGTTTTTCTCTCTCTAGTTTTTGTGTGTCTTGTGAATGATCAGGACTGTCTGGTTAACCCATAGAAGAATGAAAAACAATGTCACTGTTGATTCAAGGCCTGGGTTTGGGGTGGCTTGTAGCCCACCGATACGGAATTGAAACCGATGTCAAAAATTAGATGGTAGATGAGTATTTTCTCTATGAAAATATATTTTCATTGTGTTGTTAAGTGAAAAAAAAAGCAGGCTATAAAGCAATATATGCAACATGGTTTCATTGCCGTAAACAAACAGCAACAAAAAAGCACATACTCTGAACCTATTCGATTTCCAACTTGGATACTGTGTTTGATGTTGAAGGGTGCTTCTATTCCAAACAGGATGCTGGTTTGTTCAGATCCTCTTGCCTGGAAGCTGATGACTGGAACTCAAAGGGAGGATCATAGAGTGGGGAGAAACCCTCACTCTAAGGAGAGGTGGACGTTGCTGTAGGGTGGTATTCCCAGGGCATCTACAGTCTCCAGAACCAGCCTTGCTACTCTAACCAGCACTACTACCCCTCCGCTCCTCTCAACAAGCACATGAAGATGGTCAGAGAGCAGTCAGTCCCAGGGGAGACCAGCTACATAATTTTCCAGGGTTTGTGACAAGTAGCTCCTTGTTCAAACATCATGAAGAATTTCAAGACAACAGAGCATTCCACCAAGTGTGGGGCCCTCCTGGGCACAGCAAATGTCCCCAGGCTAGAGCAGGGATGCTCTGGTGTTCCCTCCACTTTCTGGCTGTGGAAGGAGGGTTGCTGGAGCTTATTCCCAGAGAGTGGGTGCCTGTGAGAGAGAGGTGGACACCCCATTTCTTAGTTGAGTGCCAGCTGACTGGTCAACCTATCCCGCCTTGGGGTGAGGTGGGGGTGGAAAGGAGAATGAACAGAGACAGAGCCAGGCAGTGAAGGTGGCCTGCAGGCCCCCGTGTGGCCAGACAAGGATGCAGGGATTTCCTGTGGGCCAGTCCCTCCTAAGGAGGTAGCTGAGGAAGAATTCCAATGGGGGGCATCCAGGGGCGAGAACGGACGGGATATGTTCACAACAGTCTAGCCAGATGACCCTTCTCCCCATTGAACCCACTTGGAAGACTTCACCCCCAGGAGACACTCGTCATCAGGCAGTGTTGGCCAAGAGCACAAAACCTGTGGTGCGAAGAGTTGACTCATTGGAAAAGACCCTGAGGCTGGGAAAGATTGAAGGCAGGAGAAGGGAACGACAGAGGATGAGATGGTTGGATGGCATCACCGACTCAATGGACATGGGTTTGAGTAAACTCCGGGAGTTGGTGATGGACAGGGAGGCCTGGCGTGCTGTGGTCCATGGGGTCACAAAGAGTCAGACACGACTGAGCGACTGAACTGAACTGAACTGAGCCCCCTTCCAGCTCTTCCACCCTCCATTTATACCCCAACCTCAAACTCAGGGGAGATCAAAGCTTTCTGATGGGGGAGGGAAGGAGGAGACGCCCCCTCCCCACTCCTAGCCTTGCTTGACACTAGGGGAGGATCACCCTATATTTGCATTTGATGTTTAACTTTTAAATTGGATTAAACTAAACTGGATATTTAATCATTTAAAAACACTAGGGAATTCGATCAGAAAACTTGAAGTCTGCCAGAAACATTGTTGGAGAGAAGACCTTTGACAAAGCATGGGTGAGGGCAGTGATGAGAAACAAAGCAACAATGTGTCCTGTTTGATCCTGTCACATTCAGACTTCCCCATAAACCAGGTCCACATGAATAAGAAGAGGTCTGAAGGGTGTACAGCTGGGTATCAGATAACAGTTGGGCTTGGGGATTTTGTACAAAGACAAGCAGTGATCTTTAACAAGGGAGGCATTCTGTCCTCCACGAGGCTGCCTCCAGCCCATCCGCCCATCCAGTGCCCATTTATAAGCAGCCCTGCCCCACGGTGGGGGGAGATAGGATGTTGGGAGGGCAGCCCTCAACCAGCTCTGGGGGAGGGGGATGAACTCCATCCTCAGCCTCCCCGCCCCACAACGTATAAGTCCCTCTGGACCCAGAGACCCAGCCTCATTCATCTCTGTCTCCCACAGCACCAGGACAAGCCTCATAAAATTCTGGCACATCAGAACACCCCTTTAGAGCCAGGAAAGCACCCATCACCGGGGAGGGGCCAGGTGGGCACGATTCACAGGGGGCTGGGCCGGGGGACGAGTGGAAGGAGATGAGCACGCAGGGTGAGCAACCTGGCCCCAGAATGGTCCATCACCCTGGGCCATTCAGGATGACTGGTCACCCTAGGGCAGGATCCGGGTTGGATGGAGCGGGGAGGGGCGGCTTGGTGGGCATGGGGTGAGGACAGGAGAGGGGGCAGAAATGGCAGCAGAGGACAGGGCCGGTGGGAGCTGCCTTTCCTTTGTTTCCGTGGCTTTTCCATCTTGTGGGGAACAAAGCCTCTCTCTGCTGGGAGGGGTGTGTGTGTGTGAGTGTGTTATGTGGGAGAGCTTTCTCTCCTCTCTCTCTCTCTCCCTCCAGAAGGCCTGCCCCCCTCCTTCGAAGCTCCAGTGGCCATGACTCAGCAGGAAAGCCAGATCTGCTCCAGCGCAGCTTCTGCACCCCCCCATCACCCCCGCACCGCCGGCTCCCTGCCAGGCTTCCTTCCCTTGGGCACCTACACAGAGGACCAGAGGCAAGAATATCTCTGACCCCATCACAAAGACAGGGGGCAAGAGCCCATAGAGGGAGCGGGGCAGACTGAAGGCACAGCCTCCCTTGCTGAGAGGAGGGATGACATTCCCGGGCTCGAAGATCCTGGAGACAGGGCAGAGCCCGTGTCCCTGGCGATCAGGGACCAGGGGGTGGGGAGGCCGTGGCGGGGGGAAGCAGCCAGCTCTGCCTGCAGCTCTCTATCTCAAAGTGACCCCAGACCACAGATCAGGTATGTGGCTTCTTGCCAACGTTACCAGCAAGGTCCTGGTTTCTCTCTCCGCTCTTGTCCCTGAAAAGCTGGTGAGGACGGTGGGTGCTGTGAACATTCTCTTGCCCCCCAAAGTCGCCTCCACGATCAGGCAGCTGCTAAAAGTTCTGCCATCAGACCCCTACCTACCATGGGTAGCTCATGAAGGTGTCACAGGCTTTAGAGAGCTCGTTCCCCTTGCAGGGCTGCCACCTACAAGCTGGGAGATCGGGACCAACTCCCTAGCAGCCCTCAGGCCCTGTGCTTTGATCTGGCAATTGGGAATGAGAAGCCTACAGGGCAGGGCTGGGGTGAGGGTGCAGAAGAGACAATGTTAATATCCGAGCCCTCATTCACACCCTAGGGTGCCTGAAGCCCCTTCCCACAGGAATTGGGAATGAGCAGGCAAAGGAGTATTTTGAAAGGAGATGGAGGGGCTTCCCTGGTGGCTCAGTGGTAAAGAATCTGCCTGCCAGTGCCAGGGACATGGGTTCAATCCTTGGTCAGGGAGGATCCCACATGGCTCAGAGCAACTAAGCCCACACACCACAACTATTGAGCCTGTGTGCTAGAACCTGGACACCACAACTGCTGGGTCCACACACAGCAGTTTCTGAAGCCCGCCTGACCAAGAGCCTGTGCTCTGCATCAAGAGAAGCCACCACAATGAGAAGCTGGTGCACTGTAGCTAGAGAAAAGCCCGCACAGCAATGAAGACCCAGAACAGCTCAAAATAAAAATAAATTAATTAAAATTATTTAAATAAAAAAAAACCAACAAGGCAGAGGAGAGAAAAAGATAAGACTGAGTGGTCTCGGCCGCAAGAGGTGTCTCCTAGGCAGGAAAGAGAAGGTGGTGGTGGGTCAGGAAGAAACACTTGGCAGCATCCTACAAGCCTCTTTGCCCAACTTACCAGGGCAGCTGCCGTCGCTCCTGCTGTGTGGTAGTCGATGTCAGAGGGCCTCCCCGCTCACTGCTGCCCTCCCTGTCACTTCAGCCAGACTCCACTCTAGAAAGGGAGGGGAGGGTAGTGTTGGGCGCATTGGGGCTGGGAGAGGAGATGCTGTAGCTGGACCAGCAGGACAGGACGGTGGGCAGCTGAGAGCATAAGGGTAGTGGGTGCATAGCACTGACTGTTGGCAATGGTGATAATTGCAACAGTATACAAGTGTCATTTACATGCAGGGAGGAAAGGACAGGAAGGTCAGGGCTGGCAAAGCCCTTCATGACATCAGGACCCAAGATCCTTGTATATCATTTCCACACTATTCTCGGTATGCATCTCATGGTCCAAAATGGTTGTTCAAGTTCCAGCCATCAAGCCAACATTCCACCAGTAGGAAGTATGAAAGAAGGGTGAGCAAGGACATACCCTCTCTGCCGAAGGACACTCCTTAGAAGTTATTCATGATTATTCCATTTATCTTCCATTGGTTAGAACTTAGTCACATGACCATATGTAGGTGCTGTTTTTGGGTAATTCTTGTTCTGTGGTCTTATGGTTATTGGTTATTTCCCTGGTCAATTTATACTGAGGAACTTTCTATGTAGAGATACCCACCCTGTAGGCAGGGGATGGTACCTCACAGGCAGAATATGGTAGAGAATTCTCATGGCTCCTCAATAAACGTTCTCCTTTTCTTCCGCAGGAATTAGATGCCCCTACAATAAAGACTAATTTCTTTGCACCTAGATATGGTCATGTGACTAAGTTCTAACTGATGGGAGATAAATGGAATAATCATGAATAACTTCCAAGGAGTGTCCTTCGGCAGAGAGGGTATGTCCTTGCTTAGCTTTCTTTCATACTTCCTACTGGTGGAATGTTGGCTTGATGGCTGGAACTTGAACAACCATTTTGGACCACGAGATGCATACTGAGAATGGTGAGGAAATGATGTACAAGGAGCCTGGGTCCTGATGTCATGAAGGGCTTTACAAGCCCTGAACTTCCACCTCTACCATGAGGATAACAGCTACACCTGAGGGATGACAGAACAGGGTACTGGAAAGGGCTTGGTCTTTCCTGACACTGTAGAGTGACTATATTAGCCATGGAAGGCCTGCCTCTAGGCTTAATACACACGAGCGGGCAATACACGTCTATCTCAATTAAGCCAATTCTACTTCAAGTTTCTTGTCCCTTCTCAGCCAAATTCTAAGGGAAACTCATAGTGAATTTGTTCTCTGTTTTTCGCTACTATGAGATGCACAGGGAAGACCCCAGCTGAGCCTCTCTTGGTCTGGACCTTGGAGGATATTTAGTAATGTGGGCCTAAGACACTGTGCAGTCAATAAGTGGCCTAGAAGTCACAAAGAGAGGGACTGGGCAAGGCCTTCTTCTCCTCAGAGTCCCAGCAGACAGTCACCCTGATTTTAACCCAGTGAGATGCAAAACAGACTTCTGACCTCCAGAACTGGACAGTGAGTGGACACTTATACACATCACAACAGAAAATGATCCCTTCATGGAATCATCCAGCTATCATAGAAAGAGAACATGGAGAGAGACACAGTTCTGAAATCCACCCAACAGCCAGCAGAAGAGAGATGGAGCCGCAGCTTCCAGAAAGATTAATTTCCATTCCCAATATTAACAATTCTCAATATTAACAGTTAAATTCGCCTCTACCACATTTAAACAAGACTGTTCTTCATTTAATGAATTTCAATAGAGGAACAATAGTAAACCTAGAAGAAAGAGTATAATTGAAAAATATTCTGGCTTTAATTATTTCCTATAAAAAGATAATCCCTTCTCTTTCAAACACCTTGATGGGGAGGGAGGTGGGGGGGAGGGTCAGGATGGGAACACATGTACACCCATGGCTGATTCATGTGAATGTATGGCAAAAACCACCACAATATTGTAAAGTAATTAGCCTCCAATTAAAACAAAAAAACAAACAAACAAAAATTAAAAAAAAAAAAAGAAAAGAGGAAGGATTCTCCCTTAGAGATTTGGGAGGGAGCATGGCCACGCAGACACCTTGATTTTGAACTTCTGGCACCCAAAACAGTCAGAGCACAAATTTCTGTTGTTTTAAGATACCAGGTTTGTGCAGCATTCACAGAAAAATAAAACGGTGTTCTGAAATTTAAAAAAAACACCTTATATAACAACACACAAAAGTCTTTAAAGAAATGGGATGAGATCTCAAGACTCAGAAACAAGATGGTGACTATGCGAACTTGATTGCCCCCTTGGGACTGTGAGAGACTGAAAGGTAGAGATCACCGTAGCACCTAGCACACAGAAGATGCTCAGTGAGTATTTGTTTACGGGCAGACTGACTTCCATTTGGAGCAGAGACTGAAGCGCCCCTGGGGATGGAACAGTGGTGGAGACCAGGAGAGAGATGCCTTGGGGGAAGATGACTCTGGGAGGGGGGCAATGATAAAATAGGAGTCAAGGTGGTCTGCAGCACACCGCTGCCCAAATAGTGCAATCCTCCTGGGTCAGCTGGGAAAACCCTGCATGTGATTAAGGCAGGATATTCCTAGGAACGGAGCTTTACAGCTAGCAATGGAGTGGTCATGTTCAGGGTAGCATTTGTTCCTCACAACCTCAAGGACATGGATGATAACTGCACTCTCTCCAGAAGAGAAAGGTAGGTCCCAGGACTGCAGAGTCACTTGCCCAAGACCACTCACTAGGAAATGCAGCAGCTGGAACTTGAACCCAGGGCTTCTGATCACAAACACCCTCTTCTTTAGAACAAAAGATGCAACTGGGGATTTCTGGCTCTAAGTGGCTCTCTCCCCTGAAATCCCCAGGCCAACACTAAGGCCCTGGCTGTGGTTTATAGAGCCCTGAAGTGAAGAGGAGGTGTGACAAGGCTGGGGATGTCAGGCAACCTCTCAGCAGATTGGAGAGATGGTAGACAGGTACACCCAACACTGGAGAACCCAAACAGTGCATTTGCACAAACACACACACACACACACACAAAAAAGCCTCGAACTCAAATATTTTACTGCCATCTACTGGAAATTGTCATAATGATCATGTAAATCCATGATGACTCAAGTGTGAAAATGATGCCCCCTGGAATTGTAAAGTGCAGAACCTGAACAACTGTACTGGGCAGCCCTAGATACATGTTCTCTTTCCTGGCAGAATGAAGAAAGACAGGGCCCTGGAAATCATGGTAAATAACGTTCTGCCCTCACCTTGTAGTCCCTAGCCCAAACAGAGGTTCTGTTGTAGTCTGTCTCCCATAGTTTTGCTACTCAGGCTCGTATAGACTCTTTTCATCCCTCTTTCTACTTTGTGCACATGTCCTGAGCATCTGCTCTGGGCCAAGTCCCGTGCTAGGCTTTGTGGGAACAACATGGGCAGAACCTAGTCCCTGCCTTTCATGAGCTCACAATCCAGTGGAGGACAGGACATGAAAACTTTACATGATATAGTGCAGAGGGACACATGTCAGCTGGACTTGGGGGGCCTAGGGGAGGTTTTCTGGAGAGAGGGACAGCTATGTCAAGCCTGAACTAATTTAATAAAGCAGGCAGAGGGCCAGGCAGTGTTCCAGGTGGGGGTCACAGTACATGCAAAGGCCTGAAGGCTAGAATAAGCTTGCAGCCTACAAGGCTTTTGAGTCAGACTCTGGAGGATCCCAGGTGGGTCTTTGGAGCTCCAGGGGTCCCAGGCCATGCCCAAGGTGGCTCCCTGCACAGGTGGGTCCTGGAGACAGTGAGTCAGGGGGGAGGCTTCTGGCTGAGGCAACAATGGGGCTGCAGCATCAGCTCACTCAATCCTCACAACCGCTGGTAAAGAAATACTACCGCGTCTACATTCTATGGCTTAAGACTCAGAGAGGTTAAGTAACTTGCTCCACGTCACAGAGCTGGAGCATGACTGAGACAGATTGGATTCAGGTCTGTGCCTCCAAGTTCTGGCCACGGCACCCGTGGGTCTTGTATGTGTTTCTGCTGAAGGAGGCCAGGGAGGAGAGGAGACTGGCTTCCATCCTCATCTCCTTTAGGCTTTGGGGTGTCACTCCCCGAGGCCTAGGCTTAGAAAAGGAAAGGAAAGGGGCAGGTCCTCACAGGAGAAGACAGCGCTCTGCCGCTCCCACTCGCTTGGCCCAGGCCGTTGAAAGGTCGGGGCTCAGCAACGCCGCCCCATGCGGTCCACCCTTGTGAGTTTCCCTCAGCTCTCTCAGGGACAACGTGTGTTTGCTCTGTGAGGGCCTCAGAGCAAGAGCCTTCCTGCTTCTGCGGTGCTTCTGAAGACTCTCTGTTTCTCTCTCAAGGCTTCAGGCTCTTACAAGAGTAATAGAAAACGTAGTAGGATGTCTTTTCCCACCTGGATCAGAGACAGTGTGAGTGTCTATCCTGGACTATGTGGGTCCTTCACCACGTACTAGCTGGGAGTCCTTGAACATTTTCCCAAGCCTCTGGCTCCTCTCCAGTAAGATGTGGATAATAGCTCTCGAACCTGGCAGTCTGAGACCTGCATGAGATGGTGCATAAGTCCCAGACGTGTGGTCACCATTTACCCTTCTCCCCAAGAAGTCAACTGTCAACTTGCTGTGTAGGGGATCCTGTGGCCAACAGTCTTGACCTTCTCCTGGCACTGTGAGTTACCACATGCGTGCATACTCACACACGCACCCTGGACGGGTGACTTGCTCAGGGATAACAGAGGCTGCGGCACAGTTTCCTTTAGAAATAACTGAGAGGCGATGGGCACACAAGCTCACCAGGTGCCCAGCAGAGAGCCCAACCCAGAGCAGAGCTGGGTTTGGTCAGCACTGCCTTTCACCTTTATTCCACCTTCAAGCCCTAGCTGGAAATACAGGCAGGCAGGAGGGCTCAGGGAGCCCGTTAGCCTCCAGGGGCTGAACAATTGGCATAATGGGGTTTGAAGTTTATGGTTTCATTTACTTGCAGGAAAAGGCTTTCAGTCTTCTACTTGGCCAGCTTCTGGAGGCTTCCATTAGGGCTGGGAGCAGGGCCACCCAACCCTTGAGCTGCAGTTTCCTCATATATAAAATGAGGCCAGCAATATTTACTAAGACAATCATCGTGAGGATTAAAATGAAAGAAGTACCTAAAGGGTCTAACATAATACCGGAAACAAGGTAAGCCCAGAAGGAGGTATAGCCGTGATGACCATGGTGGAATCCAGGAGGGTTCGGAGGATATCCGAAGGGTTCTACTCTCAACCATCTAGCTGCCAACCACCGTAGGAGGTTGAGGAGGCAAATGCCATAGCTGTTTTGGAGCCAGGAGCCAATCTCTCCCTGCTCCACTCCTGTGATGGGAGGGAAGTGGGTACAAACTTTCTGGGGGGGTGGGTAGTTTGGCAATAGGGGTCCTTTAGACCCAGCCCCTCCACTTCTTGGAATTCAGCCAAGGAAATAATCATAGAGCCCCACAGAGTTGTTTGTGCTATGACATTCATCGCAATGTTACTAACAATAGTGAGAAATTGAAAGTAATCTAAAGTTAGAGATGCACTCAACATACACTTCAGCTGAATGCCAAATGACCAAGATCAGTACTGTTCATTCAGCCGAAATCCTGGCCAACGTCTAATATGACCTTCACGAAACAAGCATCTTTGTTAAAGGAGTACATCTAAAATGTGATCAGAGATTATCTGTGATGATAATTTCATTAATGAATGTCATTGTCAATGCTTAACCGTTTAACATTTTAACACAAGAACAATACTTCTCCAGTGCTGGCAGTTAACGAGCTGGCTCCTATATTGTATATTACGCACGTTTGTGTTAATAAATCGATGCTTTTTTTCAACTAAGGATGGTGGAGGAGTGGGACCCTCACTTGTTCTAGTAATTTCTTCTTTTCTTCATATTCTTTGTATTTCTTCCCACGTAGGGTCAAATATGATTTGCCATGGATAGTGTTACACATCACTTTAGAGGTTTGCCTCCTCGTGGAATTGGGAAGTTGGTTGACATTCTGTTTTTAGTTTGTCTTTACAAGGTGTAAATAATTACAAATAAGGCTTTTGATTAAAGTTTCATGCCCTAGACAGAATAAAGTTACTAAAAGTTGACTACATTTTAAAAGATTATTTTGTTTAGTGTTACAAATGTTAGTATCTCAATTCTACAAAAATTAAAATTAAATATAATCTAATCTCTATTATTCTGCTTCATACTATTATTTTAATGTTTTATTATTGTTGCCTCAAAAATATCTTCTAAAGGAATTTGGCTGACATGTTTTCTCAATATTTTTATTAGCTATCAATGTTTCCTTCTTTATTTAAACACTCGAAATGCTTAATAATGAATTCTGTACAAAAAAGGGAAAGTGTTTATAATTATCATGTTGCTGTTCAGTCGCTCAGTCGTGTCCAACTCTTTGCAACCCCATGGACTGCAGCATTCCAGGCTTCCCTCTCCTCGCCATCTCCCAGAACCTGCTCGTGATAATCATCACAAGTGATAAGCATTTTACTTTTGCAATGATAAATATATATATTTATTCTCTAACTGACTGACAGAATCTCAACAAACAGAGCAGAAGAGAAGAACTCATTACAAGTTACATCTAGAAGGCTATCCACACTTGAAGGTGATTATTAGCAGTAAAGCCACATGACATGCCATGTGTGTATAATGGAGATTATTTTGCTTTGTGGATGCGAAGGTTATGTAACATGGTCACAGGCTCGTGGGTCATGTGCAAGTCCAGGGAACCGAGAAATGATGCTAATGTCTGAACTGAGCTTTTCAGCCTTTCAACAACCAAGGCTGAAGATGAAGCTGAAGAATGTATTTTGTCGAGATATCAAGGTCAAAGCCAAATTGTGGGGCATCCCTACAAACCTATGTCCCTTCTGTAGCCTGTCCATTGAAAATGATGTGTGAAACATATGTATCAGCATGGAAGAACTATTTTATTACTGCTGAATTTTAAACACTGGTTATAAAAGAGGATGAAGTCGTGGGCCCAAATTTGTAATTAAGGGAGCAAAGTCCGAATAAATAAAAGATTGAAAGACACATACAAAACATTAATGATGATTATCTCTGGGTTTAGGATGAGAGGATTTCTGCTTTATTTTTAATACATTATTTGTATTTTCTTATAAAACATGTCATTCATATGATTTTTAAAAATTAAAAATATTTAAAATGCATCTTTTCTGTCTCCCGTTTCTGTTTCATCTGGGGCCAGATTTCAAGCTTGCTGAGCTGGCCAGATGGTCTGGGATACTGACCACAGCTGCCTGTAGTGCTCACTGTCCATGTTCATTCGAGGTCAAGGCTTTGGCAGACTGCAGCTGCCTTTCCTGGACCTGTTTCTGAGAGGAGAAATGCCAAGAGGAACTCAAGGGTCAGTGAGGGAGTAGGGAAGGGCAAGGGGTAGTAGTAGCTCCATCTGCCCAGTGAGGAGCTGGAATCTCAGAGAGGCTAGAAGTGCCAGGAAAATCTTGCATCTGTCCTGAGACCTAGGGGATAAATAGCTTGAATATGTCTAAACGTTTCCATAGTAGAAGAAAAAACTCCAAAGTTGTCCCCCAAATTAATTTCCCTTTTCTTTTTTATGGGGCTTCCCTGGTGGCTCAGGCATATCAATATAACTCACAACTTTTAGCTGATTACCTAGCTACTTGCAGCTTTGTGTGGCCATGTGAGTCTTACCAGGTGGCACTAGTGGTAAAGAACACGCCTGCCTATGTAGGGGACGTAAGAGATGCAGGTTCGATCCCTTGTACAGGAAGATCCCATGAAGGAGGGCATGGCAGCCCACTCCAGTATTCTTGCCTGTAGAATTCCATGGACAGATGAGCTTGGCAGGCCACAGTCCATAGGGTCACAAAGAGTCAGACATGACTGAAGTGACTTAGCAAGTACTCATGCAGGCATGCGTGTGGCCATGTGACTAAGTTCTGGGCAATAAGAGGTAGTAAATGGATGTGTTGCATGCAACTTTCAGGGAACACCCTTAAAGAGAAGTGCATATCCTTTCTCCTTTTCTCCTTCTTGCTGGTTGGAATATGAATATGATGGCTGGGGCAGGAACAACCATTCTGGACCATGAGGCAACATATTTGGGATGATGGAGCAACAAAGTAGAAAGGGTCTGAGCAGATATCACAGAGCCTCCTCAGCAGCCCTGGATTGTCTCCTTTAAACTTCACTAAAGTGTGAATAAATTTCCATCTTAGCTTAAACCAGTATTTTCTTGGGATTTCTGTCACATGTCATAAAACCTACTCTTTTCTTAAAAGATATTTAATGCATACATAACTTTATTTTATTTTTGGCTGCCCTGGGTCTTTGTTGCTGTGCCCAGGCTTTCTCTATTTGTGGTGAGTGGTGGCTACTCTTCATTGAGATGCTTGGGCTTCTTATTGTCGTGGCTTCTCTTGCTGCAGAGCACAGGCTCTAGGCACACAGGCTCCAGTATCTGTGGTGCATGGGTTAAGTTGCCCTTCCACATATGGGATCTTCCTGGACCAGGGATCAAACCCATGTCGCCTGCATTGGCAGGCAAATTTCTTAACCACTGGACCACCAGGGAAGTCCAGAAACTAATCTTAATTAATTACAATAGTGTGTGTGTGCTTAGTTGCTCAGCTGTGTCTAAATCTTTGTGACCTGATGAACGGTAGCCAGCCAGACTCCTCTGTCCATGGAGATTCTATCTATTCAATATTTCTCTGCCAGCCACTATTCTAAGTGCTTACAGATGTTATCTTATCTAATCTGTGTAACAATCCTATGCGTGTGTGCGTGTTCAGTCACTTCAGTCATGTCTGACTCTTTTTGACCCTATGGACTGTAGCCCGTTGGGCTCCTTGTTGCCATTTCCTTCTCCAGGGGATCTTCCTGACCCAGGGATCGAACCCTTGTCTCTTGCATCTCCTGCACTGGCAGGTGGATTCTAGCGACACTGGCGCCACCTGGGAAGCCCATGTCTCTTCGTGTTAATTCTAATCCCCACCCTACCGCCATTCCCTGTCTCCCGCCAAAAGCTCATTCTCTCTACATCCTGTTTCACTGAGAAAAGATTCTGGCTGGCTAATTCATGCTATGATGTAAAAGATTGACATCAGCATGGTAAGTTCCTTTTCCATAAGAAAACCTGGCTGTTTAATCTTATGTCAGTGTGAGGGTTTAGGTGTAAGAAACACAGAAGGAACACTGGGTGAGGCCTAGCCACTGGAATCAAGTAACCTGAATTTTATCTCTGTAGCAAGTAAGCTTTGCAATCCTGGCAAATCTCATAACCACACTGAGCCTCCACTTCCCTCTCTACAAAATTAAGTAGATTCAGACTTTCATTGGGCATGGGTGCTGTAAAGGTTAAATGAAATAACCCAATGTGAAGGCTCTGGCCCCTTATCAGCTGGGTCCTCAATAAGTGTCAGTAAATATCAATCTTTACTTAGTGGAATTCTGTTTATCTGTTGTTCCCTCTAGCCTATTTTTAAAGCTCAGATTTTGAGATATAATTTACATACAGTAATGTCTACCCTCTTGAAGGGTACAGTTCTACAGTTTTGACAAACATACAGTTACGTAACTACCACCACCATCAAAGTATAGATTTTCACACTTGAATTGTTCCCTCAGGCACCTTTGTCCCCAAGACTGTTTCTTATTCATTCTAATATTTACTGAGTACCCACTGTGTGCCAGGCTCCATGCTAGGTCTAAGCTACAGAAACAAAACACAGTTAAGTCCTTGCCCTTCAAAGTTTAGAGTTTATCAGAAGGAAGGAGACAATAAACAAGCAAATAAACATACACACAAATAGGATCATCATTGAAGCAAGCATCGAAGTGTTATGCAACAAGCAGGATTTTTTTGTTAGTAGCCAGGGGGACTATTTCAGTCGAAAGGGTAGGTGCTATCTTTGTCGTTCAAAATTCACAACAAATGCTGCAGGTTAGTTAAAAATCCCCATTTAATGGGCAGGGTATCTGAGGATCAAAGTAGCTAAATTCTGTGTGACCGGAACCTCCTTGAGGTTACAGAGCAACTGAATAGGAAAACAGGGCTTCAAGTCCAAGTCAACAGACACCAAAATCTCACACTCAAACTCGTGGTTTTTTTCATCACATCGCACTGGGCCCTGGGCCATCGCTGCTAGAGCAGAGGAGAGATGGAGGCGGGGGGCGGGGAGGTGCAGTTCAGGATGTGAGGTCCGGGCTGCTTGCTGCTCTGCACCTGTAACCACATATCCGAGAGTCCTATGAACAGCCAAGGGCACTGCAGTGACCTCAGCCTCCTGGTCTGCCCTCCCTCGTCCTCTAATTGAGATGTCAACCTTCTGCCTCTTTCCCTCCCTCTTGGATACCTGGCATTGCAGGGCTCTCCATAGAGACAGCTGATCTCACCCTGCACCTCCATTACGAAGACATAAACTGAGGTTGCGTCAAGCAGGTGAGGGTCCACTCTCTCCGCCCTCCCTTCCTCTTCTTCCCTCCTTGTCTTCCTTCTCCTTCCCTCTGCTTTCTACCTCCTTTTTCTTTCCCCTCCCTACACCTCCCTCTTTCTCTCTCCCTCTGCCTCCTTCAGGCTTTGAGATGAAAGGGCCAATTAATCTTGCTGCCACCACCCCTGTCCGCTAAGCTGTGTACTGGTCCGCAGGCTTAGACGTTCCTACCAGGACTGCCTGAGAGGTCCCTGGAAACCACGGCTAATTGGTAAAAGATCACATTTGTTTTCCTGCAGCCTGAACATTTCAAAGGAGACTCTGCCAAGCCCAGTGAACACCTCCACTCTGATGCATCCATCACCCAGGAGACCACTGAGGTTACCTGTCACCCAGAGGGTGACGTTCAGACCTACTGCTCCTACCTTGACATGTGGCCTTGGGTGATTGAGCATCACTGGCTTAACCACATTCACACTCTCCAGCAGCACAAATGGCAGAGCATCTGATTAACATGCTGCAGCCTTTATTTATGTAATTTTACACAAATATCTTACTTAAAGAGAGACTATGCAGGTCTTTTACTCTGGGGAAGTATGCCATGTACCTTCATCCTTTCTGTATGTTCTAGAAAAGTTAACCGTCAATGTGATGTTTACATGTTAAGTCACATTTTAAATCGAACACAGGCCAGACTTAACAAATTAACATGCTGCAAATCTCTGAACCTCAGTTTCCTCGTAAGAAAAATGGGTTTACTAATGTTTCCCCAGCTACCTTACAGGGCTGTTGAGAGACTTGCGGAATGAAATTTTAATTTTGTGGATGCACTTCATAACCTGTAAAGTACTTGACTGCATTAGAGTAATATCATTAAAAGGAAGATGTAGTTGGCCAACCAAATTACCACCTCCAAGTAGAAATTCTGTGATAACCCAATTTTCATGTTTTGGCTGGCTAAGACAAAGACTGCACTTGTATCTGTTTGGAATCCAGGCAGGCAAGAATGACGTCTCGCTAAACCTTCTGAGACTTGGGGAGCACTTTGTGGTTGCCTCTGGCTATGACTTGCTCTTGGCAGTAAAGAGCATCCAGTCTGAGGAGGTCTATTAAGATCTTAATTTCAGGGCACCAGTTAGCCTTGAGACCCCAGCCTGTCTTCACCATGATCAATCTGAAATAAGAGCACAAGAATGAATGAGCAGCCTCCTCAGGTACAGCCCTTGCATCTTGGAATATTCTCTGTCCCAACACTTGAGTTGTAGGGCCAGACAGACGTTTGTATGGTTCCTCATCCAAGGGAGAAGCCGCTTACTGTGCAGTTTTTCTCTTTGTACACAACATTTCGAGGCAAATGGAATAATTGCCCCTGGGGAGGGAGTTCATTTTATTCAGATAACATCACCAAATAGCAAGATTTGTGGCACATATTTCTGAGAAAACGCTCAGCAGCAGTCAGATGCCTGTCTGTGTTCCTGCTCCCTTGGGATCGCCTGCAGGTAGAGTCATAGCTTAACCATGAGAATATATGATAAGGGAGATGCAGAGTGTGGTTTATAAATTATTTTCTGATGCTGTTTATGGAGGATGACACTATAGTTGGGGTGGGTGGTGGCGGGATGCAAGATCAATGGGAAACGTGTTCTCATCAGACACTCCAAAGACCTTGGAACATAGCTACTTCTCTCAAAGACCAGAATCAATTCATCACTGATACACTCGTACTCAGCGTCCCTTCTGGACAAACCATCATGTTAGGAGATATGGAGGAGACCCCCAAATACTTCCCACATAGACCAGGAGCTCTCATTTTAGTTGGAAAGAGAAGATGTTCTTATGAATAAAGATAAGAGCCCAGAAGAGAGACAAGCAGGAGGAGAAAAAAGCTAACACTGTCCAGTCTCCTGCCAGGACGAGGCACTTATTTTATCCCATTTGACCATCACCACCACAAGGTAACATCTTCATCTCATTTTATGGATGAGAATACTAAGAGCAGAGAGGTTAGATGACTCTGCTCCAGGGGCCACAGTAGCGGTCAGTGGCAATAAAGTGTCCATTCTTAGTCTGCTTAATTCTGATGGGGCCAGAACTGAAGTTTTCAAATTGCTTTCCCTATTGATTTTGTCAGAGGTAATCGCCAGTTTTAGAAAAACAAAATAACACTTGGCTGTCCTTCCTCTTCCTCAGTCCACTGAGTGGGGGAGGGGAGTGCTGAGGAACTACTGGCTCTAGGTTTGAAGCGTTAATGTCCTTTTTAGTTGATAAACCATATTTCTAAATAAATAATTGCTCTTGTCTGTTTGTGTTTCCAAGGCCAGATCTCCATCTCCTTCCTGGCTGAATGCTCCCTTCCCCCACCAACATCTTCCCACGTTCCTTAGCTTCTCCTTTCTCTCTCTCCTTCCCTCCTCTACACACACACACACACACACACACAGTCAGACACACACCTTCCCACCACACACCCATATGCAAAATAAAATTAGAAATACTGCCTGACTCTCAAGGTATTTAGGGAATGGATATCTTCAATCAATACAGCCAAGTCCTCCATTCCCTCCCTCCCAAGCCAGGGTGAAAGGCAAGCAGAGCTTCTGAAAAGGGTCCAGACAGCCGTGATCTTGACACAAAGAGGCTCTAAAGGAAAAAAAAAGACCATTTGTGCTTTCCTGTGCCTGCCCTCTGGCCATCAGTTCTCACAGGGCTACCAGATTCTCAGAGGCCAACACCTGGCAAGCTGTTCTTTTGCTTGTATGTAAGATCTTCGCAGAACACGAAAAGGTTTCCTGGTTGTCTTTTTCATTTTGATGCCTACCGTTAAAATACAGAGAAAACAGTATCCGATGCTTCAAAAATATAAGCTGAGCTGATAAGCATATTGTCCTCATTTTAAGGGCTTATTCTTGTTTTAATCAACCAGTTGAGGAAGCAATAAATAATTACTCATTTATGATGTTTGCCTTCACCCAGAGGAGTGTAACAGGGCAGTTAGGTGATCTCTGACAGCCCAAGAAGCTGAGGTTCTAAAGCCCTCTCTGCTCCCTCCAACCTCCATTTGACACACACTGGCCAACTGTCCCCACCCTCTTGGTGCCTCTCGGTACCTACCTCAGACTAGTGGGGTCAGAAAAAATAAAGGAAATAGGAAGAGCAAGATGGGGCCAAGACTCCAGGCAAAAGCTCTTGGTTCAAGCAGTTCAAGCTCTGTGTCTGGATAAATGGCTCAGTTATACTCCTTTCTCCCAAGTCAGAGCTCCCCCTCGGTCTCAGGGTGATGCTGGGCTGTGTAGAGGTTGAGAGCAGCTGCATTAGTTCAAAGCCAGGCTCTGCCACTTACCCGCCGTATGTCCTTGGGCATACAAACTTAGCTCCTCCGTGCCTCAGTCTCCTCGTCCATACAATGGACATCATGGAGCTTCTGCTGAGGATGAACAAAGCTGCCTCATGCTAAAGGCTTAGCACAGTGCCTGGTTCCCAGTAAGGGCCCAACAAATAGAGTCAATAATTACAAACTAATGCTCAAATAGTGCTCACCCTGGCCAGGCACAGTTTAAGCGCTTTACATAGACTGTTGTCATATAAGCTCACTTCTCTTTTTTACAGATGGGGAAACCGGAATCTGAAGATCACCCAGCTGTGAATGGTGGACATTCAGACCCGGGGCAGACAGGCTTCAGGGTCGGGGCTCTCAACCCATCAGCACAAGGACGCTGATCTTCAAAGGTGGTCGCCTTCGGGGGGGGGGGGGGGAAGCTGAACTCCTAATCACCTCAGATTTCCTCAGTCTGAGAACAACGGGAGAGGACGGAAGGGTCTCAGCCACAGTGGGGAGGGAAGGAGCAGATGACGGTGAGAGAGCATCCACATCAGGGCTGAACCCAGAGCTCACAGCTGGACTGGTGACTGAAGTCAGGCGGGAGCCCCAGCCCGCTCCAGAGGAACGAGGTGGGGGAAGGTTGGGGCTGGGGGTGGGGGTTAGTCCACGAAGCTGAGCGGGGTGGCCAGAGCGCCGCCCCCAGGAGGGAAGGGAGGGGTGGCGGGGCTCTGGGAAGGGCGGGGGGGGGTGCCCAGCTGCAGTCCCCGCCGCCTCCTGGCCCCCACTCGCCGGCGTCCAAGTGGGAGGACGGCAGCTGCCCGCTCCCTCTTCCCGACACCCCCGCTACCTGCCCGGTCCCCCAGCGAAGCGTGAGGAGGCTGAGAGCCCGTGGGGCCGAGCCCGCAACTTTGCAGCCTCGGGGAGGGCGAGAGCCGGCTTCCGGGGCTCCTCTTGTCGGCGACCAGAGCTCGGTGAGTTCCTCTCCCTACCCGCTCTGCGGCGGCGCTGGGGGCGGCTTCCCGGGCGCCCCGAAGGCGGTGGCCGCCCAGCCCGCGGCCGCCCGCGCTGTCTGTCTCGCCGGGGCCCCGGCTGTGCAGCCCTTCTCGGCGAGCGAGGCCGGCGCCGGTGCTGAACGGACAGCTCCCCGCGAGCCGGGGCCGCCAGGGCGGTCCCCGCGGTCCCTTCTCCCGCTCGCGGCTAGGGATGCGGCCGCCAGCCGTGCGCCCCTCGCTGCCCCCAGCCCGTCCTTCTTCCCGGCGCCGCGGCGCATCTGGAAGCTGCTCCTGCGGCCCCCCTGGCGACCGGCGTGGGGAAGACACTTGATTGTCGCCGGAGCCCGGGTTGCCGGCTCTCTGGTGGTGGGCAGCGCCGCCGCCGCCGCAGCCCCCCAGGAGCGTCTGGCGGAGGGGCGGTGAGGGGCCCCCAGCGACCACCCCCAGTGGTCTCAGCCCTGCGCCGAGACCCCCGCCGCTGACAGAGGCCCGCGGTCCCTACAGCGGCCGCCAGTCTCCTGGGGGCTCCGGCACCTGCAAAGGGGACTCCAAGGTGACCAGTCACCAGATTGGCACGGGACAGCCTGGACCGAGACCTCGTGGCATTCGCCCATCCTGGGTGCAACAACCCTTCCCAGAACTTTTCTCGAGTCTCAGGCTCGCCTACTCCCGAGCCTCTGGAAAAGTTCTCGCGGGCGCCCAGAATCCTATTTTTCAGTGGCTTCCGAAGCTGGGCAGGAACCGGGACTGTGAGGGGCCAGGTGGAATAAATGTGTTGGTGGGGGCTGCAGTCCGCGGTGGGAGGGGAGGGTCGGTCCGCTGAAAGGCTGGCCAAGCAGCCACTCCTGTGCCCGGGGAGAGCTTGTTGGCATCGAAAGGGTTTCGGCGGCGCCATCGGGGTTGTTTGGGTTTCTCCCGCCAGGCGGGCGGGAGGCAGGCGCAAAGTGGGAGGTGGTGGGAGGGGGCAGGGGAGGGGGCGCAGGGGGATTTTAATTTCATCGTCTCTTTGCCAAGAAATAGCTAGGGCAGTCAGCAGTCGGAGAGATGGACCGAGTAAAACCAGCTGACCCTGGTATTCCGGTGTGCCCCCCCCATCGTAAATGTGTGTGTGAATGTATTGATTGTTGTCATTGATTTTTCTAAGAAGCCAGGTGGCAGCGGCTGCTATGTGTACACTCAGACACACACATACACAAACACAGATACACAGGCGCACACACAGATTACACACACAGAATCACACACAATGAACACCCCACCCCCCATCCCATGCAAACATCAGGGGACCCACAGGCACACATACCCCCAAAGCTCTTTGGGTTATGGGTAAGGTTGCTGAGTACTGCCCAAGATGGGGGGTGGGGCAGAGAAAGGGGAGGTGAAACAGGACTGGCAGTAGGTCATTTCCATTTGCCCCCACCCCAGATCTTCTGCTTTCTCCTCCTAGGGGTCAGAGGGAGAAATCCCAAACCCTGGCACATTTCCACTGCCATAGAGGAGCAGAGCCCTAGCTCCCCTCCCCCACTCCACCTCCTACAGACAGAGAACAAGCCCTTGACCTAGCCTTCCTTTTGCCTGAACCCCGGGGGGCTCCAGGGTGCTGAGCTTGCTCAAAAATGGAGGAGGCAGACACCAGGAGGTAGGGCTTGGCCCCCAGAGGCCATGGTGATCTAAGGGTGTCACACATGCTCAGTCACAGTTAGGGAGAAGAGGAGGGGTGATTTGAGGGACGTGGATTTTCATGGAGCAGAACAGAGAACTGGGGAGCACCCTAGGGTGCCCTCGGGACACCGCGGTAAGTCTCCCTCTCACTCTGGACCCTTAGGAATGTGATTGAGGATGCTGGCCCTGAGGCTGCTCAACGTGGTGGCCCCCGCCTACTTCCTGTGCATTGCCCTGGTGACCTTGGTGCTGCAGCTCTTCCTGTTTCTGCCCCGCATGCGTGAGGACCCCACGGCCGCCCGCCTCTTCTCGCCCGCCCTGCTCCATGGGGCTCTCTTCCTGTTCCTCTCCACCAACGCCCTGGGCAACTACGTCCTGGTTATCCAGAACTCCCCGGACGACCTGGATGCCTGCCAGGGGGCCGAGGCCAGGAGGGCCCTGTGCCCCCCGCCCAGCACCCACTTCTGCCGTGTGTGCGCCAGAGTCACCCTGAAGCACGACCACCACTGTTTCTTCACCGGCAACTGCATCGGGAGCAGGAACATGCGAAACTTCATCCTGTTCTGCCTCTACACCTCACTGGCCTGCCTCTACTCCATGGTGGCCGGCGTGGCCTACATCTCCGCAGTCCTTTCCATCTCGTTCGCCCACCCCCTGGCATTCCTCACGCTCCTTCCCACCTCCATCAGCCAGTTCTTCTCTGGTGAGTGGGCCTTGGCAGGCAGGTTGGGCCCTACACGGAGACCTTCCATCTCAACCCTACGTTTGCCAGGTTTAGCAAATAATATATAGGATGCCCAGTTACACCGTAATTTCAGATAAAACAATGCTTAAATTTTCAGTACAAGTATTTCCTGAATATTGCAGGGGACATATTCATACTAGTTTTGTTTTGGTTTGTTATCTATTTGAAATTCAAACTAACTGGGCATCTATTTCACCTGGGAACCTCCCTCTCCACCCTCATCCTCATTCATTATCTCACTTGGTGCCACTATCCATGTGCTCATAGAACTGTGGCCATCCAGGCAATATACCTGCTCTGTGGCAGGCAGGGCTGAGCCCTGGCAGTCCCTCCATGCGGCCTGTGAGGTAGCCCCATGCTATGACCTTCCTCTGCCTGGACCCCAGTCCGGCTCACACATTCCTCCAAGGACTTTTCCTCTAAGGATCTTGCCAACCAATCACAGGAAGGTTGACCAGGGTGCTGGGCCAGTCCTGCCCTTCTACCCATTATATTTGACCCCACCATGTTGTTCTCCAGTCTACAGATGGCTCAGAGAAAAGAGCACCCTGGTTGAAGTTGTAGCCACATTTAATGACTCCATCTTCACACCAGCATCATGGGACTGGTGGGGGATCTTACCCTCCAGGAGGCTCTTGCAGGAGCCAGGTGTGTGTGGGCCCTCACACTGGGGTCAGCTAGGCACCCTGGTGAGGGCTGTACTTTATAAAGTGTACCCCAAGGAGACTGGGGTATCAAGGCCCAAAGGGACCCAATTCCTGGTGGCAGTTCTTACCACCTTACCTGGCCTTGAAATCTGCCCTAACCTCATTTCCTTCACTTCACCCACCCTGGCCCTGACTGTCTTGGTTCTTACAATCAGTAGCATATATATATGGACAGGTAGCCATGTGTGTATGACATTGTTATTTCCATTTCTCATGAAGAAACAGGCTCAGATGGGATTAAATGACTGTCCAGCATCTTTTTATTTCTGAATGACAGCCTCTGGCCTGCCTCCCAGGTCTTTATAGACAACACACAACAGCTCAGGACAAATAGCTTGTGTCCTCCCCCACTGACCTTTCAGGGACAAAGAAAGACAGAATACAGCTACTTCCACTGAGAATCCCAAATTGTTGTGGTATGTCTGGGCTGGATGCTCATATAAAATTCTGTTCTCTACTCTGGGGAAGGATCATTTTGGTCTTTCATTGGGGCTGTAGCCCAGTCCTTCGGAGACAGAGAACTTGGTGCCAGTTGGCAGTGGGAACACAGAGGCCCAGGGAGGACCCAGTGATGAGGGCTGTCTTGAGGGCTGGTGGTTGAGCTGGGCCCAGAACTCAGAGCTCTCAGGGCCTTCTGCACCCAGGCGGGCGCCAGCATGGGAGGCTGCCGGGGACTGAAATAACCAGGCTGGGGGAGGGTAGGTGGGCGAGTTAGAGGGTGGAGTGTGAGCACAGGCAGGTGGAGGAAGGAAAGCCAGAGAGCCTGATAACACTTTCTTTTCCAAGTAGTTTTATTCACATAAAAATGGATGTTTCCTAAGAGAGGATCTTGAAATGGTTTGATCTGAGATAAGCCTGGGCTTGAGGCCTGTCCATATGTGCTAGGTTTGGGAGACAGGAAAGTAAGGAAGGGGGACCTCTTGCTTTAATCTGATGGGGGAAACAGAGCCAGTGAGTCCCTTTCTTGGGGCCCAGATCCTGGTTCCAGCAGAAAAATAAATCCCACTATCTTTTACCTTCTCGGCCAGAACCCCTAGTAAAGGAGGCCTTGATTTCTAATCTCCAGTTGTCTCATCTCACCTTCCTCTTTTGCCAGGCTTTCATCTTTCCCCTTGGAGAAGGGAATGGCAACCCACTCCAGTACTCTTGCCTGGAGAATCCCATGGACAGAGAAGCCTGGAGAGCTACAGTCCGCGGGGTTGCAAAGAAGTCAGATACAACTAAGCGACTAACACACACACACACACACACACACACACACACACACGCATCTTTCCCTTTGCCAGCCTTTCTCTTCCCTGCCCTGACACACACCTCCCCTATTCAGCTTCTCTCTTCCTGTCCCTTCTCTCTCTCGTCTTAACCCAAATGGTTGAGTACCACCCCCCCACCACCACCACTTCTCATCTGCTCAGGAGGGCAGGTGGACAGGAGGGTGTAAAAAGGAAAAAAGTTGCCCAGGCTGAACTGTCCTCAACTGTGGGGCTACCCCTAAAGTGGATCTGCCACCAGAGCATGGGATGGCTGTGAATGTGGGCCCTGGGGGCTAAAACTGGGATGAGTCTTCAGATGGCTACTGCCCACATGCCCTCAGTTGGTGCCAGAGAAGAAGGACTGGCCAGTGAGCTTTTTAGAGCTTGTTTTTTTTGGCTTTATGGGACCACTGCAGGTTGTGTCACCTCTCTGAGCCTCATTCTTCTCATCTGAGAAATGGAGGTGATGCTATCTGACCTGTGTTCGTGGCATTTGGAAAACTACACCAGTGTGGTAGGTGCCAAAAAAATCCAGTGGACAAATAAAAAGGTTAATGTTTGTTGGGCAACCTGTATGTGCTACTCACCATGCAGATCTCATTTCAGCCAATCCTCAGGACAAGTCCGTGAGATAAGTATTATTATATAATTTTTAAAGGCTCAGAAACCAAAGGCTTAACAAGGATAAGTTGCTTTGAAACACACAGTTAGTACCAAACCCAAAATTTGGACTCTGGGCTGCTAGCATCCAGAGCCCATATTCTTCTCACCATACTGCTTTCCTGGGGCTGCCCCTCTGAAGTTGCTTCTTGATGATTGAGCCACTTTGGGAGGGAGGGAGCTTCTTATCCCTGGATTGATATTAAAGATCTGGGTGATGATCTGTCAAAGGTGCTTGGTGGGAAACTGGGCTGGAGAGACTGGATGGTGTGACTGTTTCAACCCATTAGGAAAACTCTGTGATTTTCTAAAAGGAGCAGAACTATTATTAAGTAGTTCAGAGGAGCTGAGGCAGGCAGGCTAGGCATCTTCAAACACTTTGAGAGAAAACAGGTCCCCAGAATAGCCTTTTATAGCTGCTGCAAGGGGCCAGGGAAAGGCCACAAGGTCTTTTCTGTATGCCTTGATTTGTGCCAGAAAAAAGCCTGTGGAAAACAGCTTCCGTCAGCCCGGGCTTGTTCCTGAGGCTGAGTTGCAAGGCAGGCTTGTGCTTGACAGCTCTGATGTTTGCACATCCCAGCTTGTGGGCCCTTTTTGCCTGTCAGCATTCCTGCACCCCAGAGGGCACCATGGTCTCAGGATCCTTCATCCTACACGTGGCTGCCTGAGCTAACCTGACAAGGAAGAAGTGGGTCAGAGGCATGGCACAGCCCAAGGTGAGCCCTGTCCCACTGCTGCCCCCTGCCCCCAGTGCCAGCTGGACTGAGTTTTCCATCCCTCGGGCAGCAGGACTTATATGTCCCCAAGTTTGCCAAGAGAAACTTGCTATCAAAGCTCCTAGGGCTGAGGGAAAGACAGGGATGCTAATGAGCAAACCTGAGTCATATCCACGTCCTCCTGGTTGCTGAGTCCAGCATTGCTCAGATTGGAAAAGTTTTAAAAGCCCAGCCCTCAGGAGTCTGGAAATGGAAGCTTGGGGAGATGAGAAGAGGTCCTTGGGGGCCAGGGGAAGCTGGAGAAGGGAGGAGGTGTATGGTTGAGATTTGCAGAGGATGAATATGTTGTAAGGTGGGGTCTCTGGCAGGTACTTGCGTCTCACTGGAGGGAGCAGTAGTGAGCTTGCCCTGCAGGAGAGAGCGGCTGAGCAGGGCTTTTGAATTCTCTGCTAGGCCCACTGCCCTGGTAGCTGGGCAGGTCGGGGCTGCCAAAGTTGTAGATCAGCCAGGTCTCCAAGCCCTGGAAAGGAGAAGGAGAAAGCTTGATGGTCTTAGGAGTTAAACTTGAGCCTGTTTTGGAGGTAGTCTCCTTATCTGTGAAGGATGCTCAGCAGGGAGGGCTGGGCAGAGTGTGAATCAAAATGCTGGCCACTGGGCACACAGTGTCCCTGAATGATGCAACCCTATGGAATTATTGCTATTCTACCCATTTTACATTATGAACAAATTGCAACTCAGAGAGGTTAAGAAACTTGTGCAAGACCAGAGCTGGGAGATTCAAACTTGGCAAGGACCGACCACTCCAGCTCAGAAGGAGAGTAGATGTTTAAGTCATTCAAGGAGAGTGCTGATTTAGAGAGGTTTAGGGGAGGTGCAGCTCAAGGCAGGGGGCTAGACTGATGACCTTGGGGGCCTCTTCCAGCCTTAGCAAGCCCTGATAGGACAGCTCTGATTGAAAGTTCCAGTGGCCATACTGTCCTCTTTTTAACATTGATGATTGAATTATCCTCTGTGCTGCCTTGAAGCTCGTGACTTCTTCTTGATGATGAGGCCCTGTTCTCCATCATGCTGTCACTTTCCCGAGTACTTCCAGCCAGTGCTCACAGCTCCGAAGGCAGCAGGCTCTGCAGCCTATACAGTTGCCCAGGCACCATCTCCCTCTCCAGGGTCCTCAGCTCACCCCTCTCTCCTCCTGAGAAAATCCCCTTCTCCCTGTTTCTAAACCCCAAAGAGAAGGCAGAGAGAGATGGGCAGCACTGATCCTTGGCAAAGGTTATCATCTAGGCACTGCCCATAGGAGTTTTCTTTCCTTCTCCCCCACGTCCCCAGCGCTCCTCTGTCGCCTCAGAAGCCATCAGCACTAAGAAAAAGTTAGGACAACTAGTCCTCTCCCTCTCCACAGCGCTGAGATTGCTACAAAATGTAGTTTCAGTCTCATTCATCTCCCTCTCTCCGGAGCGGAAAGCGCCTGCCTGGATCGCAGTCTCGTACGTGGCCTGAGTGTAAAGCGAGTCTCGTGTTTCCCCGCCCTCTGCAGGAGCTGTCCTCGGTTCTGAAATGTGTTTCCCTCCGCCCTCTGCAGGAGCTGTCCTCGGTTCTGAAATGTTCGTCATCCTCATGCTTTACCTCTGGTTTGCCATCGGCCTGGCCTGCGCTGGCTTCTGCTGCCACCAGCTGCTGTTGATTCTCCGGGGGCAGACCCGCCACCAGGTGCGGAAGGGGGTGGCGGTGAGGGCCCGGCCTTGGCGCAAGAATTTACAGGAGGTCTTCGGGAAGAGGTGGCTGTTGGGCCTGCTGGTCCCCATGTTCAATGTTGGGAGCGAGAGCTGCAAGCAGCGGGACAAGTAGCAGGCGCTCCCATCATTCCTCTGTGTGTGTGTCTGTCTTGACTCCTCGTGAACATGAGACCACAGCACTCTGTCTCCACCCATGACCCACTACAACTTTGGACTGGTAAGGTCCTAGCATCCACCCCTGTTCTGTAACACCAGAGAACAGGGTTGGTTGGTGGATCATGACAAGGCGGAAAGATGGCCACCCAGGCATGGCTAGGCTCCCCTATGAGCCAGTCTGGTGGCTGATAACTGTTCAGAGGCCTCTGCTTTTGTTTCCTTCCCTTGGGTGACTGCTTTCCCCCTCTGCCTGGTTCATACACTCTCTACCGAGTCTCCTGTTCATCACTGCTATCTGCTAGAGCTTTTCCTCTCAACACTAGATTAGGAATGGGGAGCGGATTCTTACTGCTGGTATGATGCTCCCTAAGGGCCTGAAATCTGGCAAAAACGTTTAAAATGACCACGGGTGAGAGACAGCCAAGTCAGCTCTGCCGACTGCTAGTGAGGTTGGGAAAGGAGGGTCGTGTGTCCTCATCTCCTCTGTGGAACTGTGGACAGTGGAAGGAAAAAAGAACTCCATAGCTTGCTTCCCAGCCCCCCAGTTGCAAGGCCTTTTCTCTGGGAGACAGAAGCCAATGGCCTGGGATTTTTCCAGCTGCTATCCCCTGTCAGCCCCACCCCAGCTGGCCCCCCAGCTCAGTCCAGAACCTGGCTGGATGCTTCTTTTCCCTGGCACTCTTCCAGCCTTTGCCATTGGTCTCCAACCTCCAGGTCTTCCACAGATGATGGGAAGACAAGGAGGCAGGGAGAAGGGAAGGGAGATACTGATAAATGAGAGAGGTGTGTGACTGTCCAACCACATAGAAGAGGGCACGTGTGTGTGTTTGTGTGTGGTGGGGGTGAGGAATGTTGTTATGAAAATAGAGACAGAATAGGAGGTGAGAGGGTCATGCAGAGGTTGGGCACTGGAATATTTTAGGACTGAGAATGAGGGTGGCAAATGGGCTTATTTCTGAAGGACATTCTAGCAGCTAAAGCTGCTCAATGTTTGAATGGTTGCCTGGGGAGATAGTGAGTGCCCCACAACTGGAGGTATTCCAGAAGGGACTGGGCAGTCATCTGATAGGTGTGCTGTGGAAGGAATTCCTGCATAGGTTGAGGGAAAGGAAGCTCCTTTCCACCCCACGACTCCAGTGTCCTCTTTCTGAGCACAAAAGGACCCCTTGCCAGGTCCAAAGGCAAGATCTGCTGCAGATGCCTGGGAGTTATTTGCTTTCACAGAGGATGGAGCAGGTAGGGAGGGGTATTAAAATCATGATGCAAACTTTCAGGACCCTACCCAACCACCAGGGAGACAGTCTCTTGAGAGAGAGACAGGACTACTGGGTATTAATGCTAATTGAGGGTGTCAGCATTTGAGAACAGGGACATGGAGTCATTTCAGGAGCAGATCGGGGCAAAGGCAGGGAAAGCAAAGCTGGAAGGTGATGCTCAACTCTGAGGAGGGAGACTGGGAGAGTGCAGGCTCAAGAATGGGGGGAGAAGAATATAGGGGTGCAAATAGGAGACCAACCTTGACTGGCTCTGGATGAAGGCCCTGCTGTGTGTTCTGGGACCCAGATGACCAGACCCCTGGGTTATATGAGGGAGTGGAGACAACACAAATGACCCCTCCTGACTGGATCCCAAGGCCATTCTACCATCCAGCCTGCTGAAGCCCACACTCCACAGCATCCAGCTGGTGGTCACAGCGACCCCAACCATGGTCACACAACACCTCACCACACCTTGAGTTCTTGAGCAGAGCTTGGGAAGGTTCTGCCTTCATGCCTCCGAGAGAACTGATGTGTAATAGTGCCACCTCCTCATACTTCTCCCTCTTATATTCATGCATTCATTCATGCCTCCTACTGTATTTATTGAGCACCAACTGTGTGCCAAGTCTCTACCAGGCACTTGTATACAACACTGAACAAGATGGTGAGATCCCTGCCCCTGGGAGCATCCAGTTGCTGTCCCCATGCGCTGACTCCCACCCCATGAAAAATGGTTACTCTGCCGTATCTCTGGACAGCAGGACAGGGGAAGGATGTGGCAGAGAGGGTGAAAGGGGAGCCCAGGCTTCCAGGATGGAGGGGATATTGAGGGGGATAGCATGCTCACCCTCAGTTCTGACCACACTGAAGCAGTGGGAGTGGAAGAGGAGCAGGGAGACCCCAAAACTCAGGCTTGGAAGCCAGCCCTGCAACGCTCCAACTCCTGGAGGCTCAGCCCTTGCGAAGGAGCAAAAGACAGATGATGCAGGGAGTCATCTCCTGGCTGATTGGCCAGAGGGAGTGGCAATGGGGAGGTTGCCAGGTGTGGGGCTTGAGTAATATTTGTACACATGGCTGAGTATTGTCAGTGAAGAGCATCAATAAAATATGTGGTTTTAAATTGGATTTGATGTGGTTGCATTGGCACTGTCATTGGTAGCAGGTCTGGCCAGGCTGGAATGCACAGACACAGTTATACTAACTGCTAAAATGCTGAAGGTAAGAATTAAAAATGCCTCTGTTCCAGTAGGTAAATAACCATTGTCCATAATCCACCCCTCCTGTCCCAGCTGCTCCTGCTCCTCCCCTGGGGTCCCGGGCTCCCCTCGAAAGTCAGGAATGAAAAGGGCAATGCCTGGCAGCTGCGTGGGACCCCCCAGGACTCTGCTCCCGCCCTTCAGCCAGTGTCCATTGTGAGGGGTCAAGGTTGGGCTGTGTGACTGGTAAAAGCATGGGCATCACCCCTGGTTGGAGACAGGTCTGCATGCTAGGATCTGCGGACCCACAGTCACCACGGATGGAACGGCTAACCCTGCCTCCTCCTCCCTCTCCCAGTCCCCCTCTCTCCCTCCTTCCCATATCAGAGGACAGCTGGGGAGTCCACCCGGTCTTCCATCTCATCCAGAACTCAGCAGCACTGAGAATCAGCTGGGGACCCCTGCCCTCTCGGCTCCTACAGTATCAGGACACCTTGAGCTGCCCAGCCTTGGGAGCAGCTGGGAGGGCATTGAGCCCTGAGGGAGGGACTGGTCCCTGAGCAGGTGAGTGGACATAAGCTCTGATGGTATCCAAAGACATGCAGGCCTGGACTGATGGAAGACACAACTGCAAAGAGCTTGCTACTTGGGCTGTTGAAGAACCTTCAGCCTAGGCCAGTGTTGTATACGGTCTGCATTCCCTGAACACTCACCAACAGGCAACCAGCAGGGCAGCCCCTAGATATGCTGGGGCAGGTGGGGAGGGGGTGAATGGAGTGGCGGTTAATCCTCAGCACATTCTAGAGCAGGAGCCATCCATACTCCACCGGGCAGAGACATCTGCCTTGTTCACCATCTTACCCTGGATGCTAGTGGCAGCTAAGCGCATAGTAGACGATCAATAAACCGAATGGTTGCACAGATCAGTGCTTATTCGCTCGTTCCATACATCTTCTTCCCTTGATGTGTCCAGCACTGAACTCTGCACACAGTGGGGCTGGAAGACAGATGAGAAAGCTGTTCTCCAGGGGTTCACACCCTGGGAGAGGTTCCTGGGAGTGCTCGGAGGAAGAAGAGAGAACACCCAGATGTAGGGCCTTCCATGTGGACAGAGCCGGGGAGGGTAGGTGAGGTCTCAGAAGGTGGAGAGGCCTGGGGAGGGCTGCCCAGGTGGAGGGAACAGGCCTGGAGTCTTGGAGTGATCGTGGAATGGTAAGCATAGGGGACATCACAGAGGGAGTTAATGCCAAGAGATGGGACCTGAGCAGAGGGGCCTTGAATTCCAAGCTAAGAAATCTAAAATGAATTTGACAGGTTATAGGGAATACTTTAGCCACCTGATGCGAAGAACTGACTTCTTGGGAAAGACCCTGATGCTGGGAAAGATTGAAGGCAGGAGGAGAAGGGGATGACAGAGGATGAGATGGTTGGTTGGCATCACCGACTCAACGGACATGAGTTTGAGCAAGTTCTGGGAGTTGGTGATGGATAGGGAAGCCTGGCATGCTGCAGTCCTTTGGGACGCAAAGAGTCGGACACGACTGAGCAACTGAACTGAATTGACTGAGGGAACCACTGAAGGTTTGAGCAAGGGAATTACCTGATTAGATCTAGAATTCAGAAATGGAGCCTTGGCAGGTAGACTGGATGTGGGAGGGACCCGATAGGAGGCATTTGCTACGGTCTGAGTGTGATGTAATCAGGGTCCGAGTGATTAGTGGCTGTGGGCTGGTAAGGAGGGGGGATGCCAAAGCCACTTCGCAGACAGGGAGCATGACCAGAGAGCTACTGGGGAAAGATCCGAAGTGATCCTGAAGGTAGAAGTGGGGTGATCAGGGTGACCTCTAAGGGCAGGCCAGCAGGAGCACTGGAGTTGGGAGAACGTGACCCTGGGTGGGGTCCTGGGCCCCCTGAAGCACTTTGATGCTGTCATTGGCCCATCATTGGCTGGCAGTTGATGGTGTCACTAACAACCACCCTGCAACCCTGAGTGGGGGAAGAGGTTCAGAGCTTACTTTAACGCACAACTCTCTGACTGCCCCAAACCGGGGGTCAGGAATCATCTGCCTGTGACGAGAGAGGTCACAGGTCCTCTGGCCTCCACACCTAGTGTCAGGTGGAGTGATACACTGGGCTCCTCACCATTCAAGAACCAAAAGAGCTTTGGGAAAACAATATACTCGAGGAGACCTAAACCACATCGCCCTCCACTGTAATGAGGAGCCAGTCCTAGGTCCTGGCAGGCATCTTTAAGCCAGTCTCCTCCCCTAAGAACACAACTGTCCCTGTCATTCCACGCATTTGGTCCCCCAAGTGTCCTGGCTCCTCTCTGTACCCTGCATCCTCCGACTGGCCTCACTGCTCCCCCTGCTTCTGGGCATGCTCTCAGGGATGCTTGAGAGGCAGCCCCTTCTGCTGGGGAGAAAGTGGGGGGTGGTGGGCAGGGAGCAAGGATGCCTGGCTCCTATCTTATCCCAGATGCTTTAGAGGTGAGGCAGAATCCTGGTCCTGCTCACCAGCCAAGGGGAGCCTGTTGGTGTGGGGGGTGGGGAGGGGAGATCAGCTGTTCTTGGTCTCTGCCTCTGCCCTCTTCCTCTCTCTCTGGGTGGTGCGGGCCCAGCTCCTCCACTCATTCCTTAAACTTTCATTGATGCCGACTCGATGCCAGGCAAGATGCCAAGAACCACGCAGGCGAAGACGACTGAGACCCATTGCTTAATCTAAGGGAGTTCACCGGCAAGACGACCAATCACAGATGGTTGTGGTCCAGGTATGAGAGCGTAGACGGGAGGGAGAGGGACAAGGTGCTAGGGAAGCCCGGAGGAGAGCACTCTATGGGCCATGGGTAAGCTGGAAGACTCCCCAGAGGAGGTGACATCTGGGTCACACAGGATGAATAGGAGTTGGCTGGGCAGAAAAGCAAGGCTGTGGGTGGAAGTGGGGATGGGAAGGACTATCCAGAAGGAGGGATGCCAGGTGATTTCTGGGAATTTCAAGTCTCCATGTACGAGGGATGGGATCATGAGTAGGCAACATGAGGCCACAGCTGAAGAAGATTTTTAGTCTTGAGGGCACGTGCTTCCTGCCTCCTCCCTCTGATCACTTCTTACAAAAGCTTGACTCAGCCTAAACCTTGGCTCCTCCTAGGTCCAGGCTGTCCCGCTTGGGTGCATCGGGCACAAACTGATGCCTAGATCAGCAGCGTCCTCCAGGTTGGAGTCTAAAGGAAGGGGGTCATGGTCATCGCCGAGAGTTTCAGCCTGAAGCCGCTGGAGAGCTCAACTGGGACCTCTTTCTGGGCCCAAAGAGGAGCCCCTGGGAGCTCCCCCATCCCTCTTTCCTTCCCAGCCAGACTCAGCAAATGGGATTGGAGGGAAACTGTTTCTGTCAAGATGGCCTCTGGGAGTAGAGTAGAATTGAAAAGCTGAAAACCCTGAAAGGCAGGGAAGACTGCATGATGCACCATCTCTGGTCTTGACTGGCAAGGCCCACATGCCCTTTGTGGCGTGCTGCCCCCTGGTGGACAGCCCCACAACCACATGCCTCTTCCACCCACCTAGGCCTCTCCCAGCCCCACTACATCCCATGGAGTACGTAGTCCAGCACTGGGGAAATTTTCCCCGGACACTCGGCAGCTCTAACTGACTGCCTCCTGTGTGGGTTCATCCCCCAGCTCTACTGTAAGCCATAGAGGGTGGGAGTGGAGATGATGGACTGCCCTGGATTCCCCCACACCTAGTGTAGAGTGTGGTCCATCGACGCTGCTGTTGCAGTAATTCTGCTGTGAGTGATAATGACCAACACTTCCTGAGCATTCTTTACCTGGCAGGTCCTTGTCATATACACACTCTACCTACACTGTTTATTCCTCACAGTAACCCCTGGAGGTGTGCTTTAGTATTACCTCTGTTTTCCAGATAAAGAAACAGAGGCACAGAGAGGTTGTATAATTTGCCCAAAGCCTTGTGGCAGAGCTGGAATTTGAACACAGGCTGCCTTCTTCTGAGTTTATCCTTCTAATCCAGACACTAGGTGGTCTTTCTACATGGACTGTTGTAGATATCCAATAAATTCCCTGCTGAAAAGTAACCATGAGTCAAGTTTTTACTCATCAATTCATTGACTGATTGATGCATCCAACACATTTATTCAGCACGAGGAGGCACTTCCTGGTAGCTGGGACGGTAAAGAATCTGCCTTCCATTCAGGAGACCCAGGTTCGATTCTTGGGTCAGGAAGATCCCCTAGAGAAGGGAATGGCAACCCACTCCAGTATTCTTGCCTGGAGAATCCCATGGACAGAGGAGCCTGGTGGGCCACAGTCCACGGCGTCCAACAAAGAGCTGGACACGACTGAAGTGACTAAGAACGCACGCACTGTGCCATAGGCCCCGTGGGGACAGAAAGAGGCACAAGGCTCAGCCTCTGTCTTCACAAGAGCAGAGAGTCAGCTGCTTAAGGTGACTGTGCAGATGAAAACAGGCTGACTTCAGAGCCAGTGAGGTGAATCTGGTTCCTCCTGGACTGATGATGATGGCAAGTTGCCCTGGATGAAGCAGCTCCTTCCGGAGGCTGATTGTGGAGGCCTGAGGACAGTGCAGGCTGGGGACCCTCCTCCAGGGCTCAGGGACGATGCCCAGCCAGCTGGAAAGGCCTGAGCTGTCTCTGGGCTGCTGCCCTTCCAGGCAGTGTTGTGGCACCTGCAGGAGGGGACCAGATGCTGCCAGGAGGCTGAGCCCAGCATCTCTCACACCCACCCCCGGAGACCAGAGCAGGGGAGGCACCAGAGACCCTGAGGTGGCCTGGGCTCCGAGGAGAAAGCACCTACAGCATATGGGAAGAGAGAAGCCTCGGGAGGGGCCAGATCACGTGGTAACATCCTCCCCGCGGAAGGCAGCATTAGCCAGAAGCTCAGCAGACAGGGAGCCAGGCACTGACCTGGAACCCTGGGCTGAGACAGCTGAGGGCCAGGGCTGGAGGCTTCCAAAGGGAGGCAGTCCTGTGTGCAGGCTCCTTCCCAGAGTCCCTGTCCCCAAATGCCCCTTTCTGGCCCACTCATGATGCCTAAAACCCCCACCACCAATAGCTCCTTAAAAAAAAAAAAAATAGCACTGCCCCCATCACGGCCAAACTCCTCCTTTCAAATTCTGGGATTGGCTTGAGCTGCTTTCTTTTCCTGCCTGATAGTTGGGCCAGACATAGCCTGAATGTGGGATTTTATCTTTCTTTTTTTTTTTGGCTGTAGTGTATCTTAGTTGCAGCATGAGGGATCTTTAGTTGCAGCATTTGGGATACAGTTCCCCAACCAGGGATCAAAACTGGGCTCCCTGCATTGGGAGCAGAGTCTTAGCCACTGGACCATCAGGGAAATCCCTGAATGGGGGCTTTTAGATAGACAGGAAGGGTGAGTGGCGTCCAAGACATGTGGTGCTCTGAGGGGAAGGGGGACCCTGCATAAGCAGAAGTAGACCTTGGATGGGCAGAAGTCAGGGTGAGGCAGAGGTCACATATCCCCTATCCAGTAAGTGGCATCTTGGAAAGATCACCACACTGAGTCCAGAGTACCCAGAAGTTCTGATGCTGAGTCCCTGTGTGACCCTGGGCAAGTCACTATCATGATTAGACATTGGACTCTTTTTTTTTTAATAGTTAAATATGCAATGTTTATTTTATTACTTTAATTTCAGATATACAGCAAAGTGATTCAGTTGTATGTTTATATATATATATTTACATACATGATTCAGTTGTGTGCATATATATATGTATATTCTTTTTCAGATTCTTTCCCATTACAGGTTTTTACAAGATATTGATCCCTGTGCTATACAGTATGTCCTTGTTTATTTTACATATGGCAGCGCATATCTGTTAATCCCAAATTCCTAATGTATCCCTCTCTCTTCCTTTCCACTTCAGTAATGATTAGTTTGTTTTCTATGTCTGTGAGTCTGTTTCTGTTTTATAAATAAGTTGATTTGTACTATTTTTTTATTCCACATGTAAGTGATGTCATACCTCTTTCTCTTTGACTTACTTCACTTAGTATGATAATCTCTGTTCCATCCAGGTTTCTGTAAATGGCATCATTTCATTCTTTTTCTGTGTGTGTGTAATCAAGTTTTATTAAAGTATAAAAGAAATAGAGAAAGCATCTGACATAGACATCAGAAGGGGGCAGAAATAGTGTCCCCCATTTCATTCTTTTCAATGGTTGAGCACTACTCCATGTAGATATATGTTACATCTGCTTTATTCATGCATCTGTCAATGTACATTTACATTGTTTCCATGTCTTGGCTATTATAAAACAGTGCTGTTATGAACACTGTGGTGCATGTATGTTTTTTAATTGGAGTTTTTGCCTTTTCCAGGTATGTGCTTAAGAGTGAAATTGCTGGATTGTGTGGTAACTCTATTTTTAGGTTTTAAAGGGACTTCCATCCTGTTTCCATACCTGCTGCACCAATCTACATTCCCACCAACAGGGTTGGAGGGCTCCCCTTTCTCCACACCCTCTCTGGACTTAGAGTTCTCAGCCGTCAATGGGACACTTGGTCTGAATGACCTCCCCAAACCAGCAAGCAGAGTTCTGCTTTGCCACAGACTCCACACCTCTCCACGGGGTAACACAGAGGGCCTCTGGAGGCTTCTGAATTGTGACTCTGAGAGGCTAAGCCTTGGGAGAGCTGACTTCTAGTCCAGATTATGTCCTAGATATGCTGAGTGCCCTTCCACCAGACACTGGGCTCAGTCTGGCAAACTTCTGCCTACCGTGTTGTGCTGCAGACAGTGGGGGAGAAGGCAGGATGAGTGTTTAGGTGAAAAAAGCAGTGAAGAGTATGACTTCAGAGTTGGAAAGACAGGGGAGGCAAAAGGACATATGAATTAGATTTTGATAGATTACAAGCCAGCAGCGGCAGGAAAGGGGTTGTTCCTGCTTTTAATCAGACTTGTAAGGGCTGCTCCCCAGATCCAGGTGGAAAGGGCCCTGGAAAACAGGAGGAGGGAACCGACCAGGCGGCCAGTAGAGCCATCTGCGAGGTCCATCCACCTGGGCGCGCCTGGCAGCGGGGGCTGAGGACTCCCTGGCAACGTGCTGGGTAATTAATAGAGAGAGGGGCAGGGGAGGGGGACGACTGTTAGCCGGAGAAAGGGTTTAATTAGCAACGCTTTCAGGAGAGAAAATTAAATTATAGGAAACGGTGGTGTACTCCGAGGGAACACGAAACCCCTAAACAGATTCCTCAGACCCCTGCGCGGGCCAGGGGCGCAGTTCCACAGCCCGGGCCCACCCCGTGGGTGCATGACCACGCGGGGCTGGGTCTTCCCCCGGCTGGGCTGCGCTTCCGCGTCGCGCTTGGGCATCCCTGGGGCACGCCGGGGCTCGCTGCCGTGGCTCGGCTCCGCGGGAAGGGGGCGTCCGCGCCCCGCAGGCCAAGGTGGGGCTGCCGGAGAGGACTTGGGGGGCGATCCAAGCCTTGAGGGGCGGCCTGGGGTGTCTTCTCCTCCCTGGCGCCCGCAAAGAGCTTCCAGGGGCAAAGGGGTGGGATCGAGGCCCAGACTCACGCTGCCAATAGTGGTCTGACTCATCTACTCGTCTGAAAAGTGGGGAGAACCAGCCTGATCCGGAGATATCGGGCCAGAGAGTGTGAGGACAGGACGGCCTCGTCCACACCCCGGCCCTTCCCCGTGCATCACCTCCTGGGAGGTTCTTGGAGTCCAAGACCTCTCGACCTCGCTCTCCTCCCTGCTGCCTCTGCAACCACCGGAGCCTGGCGTCCCTCTTCCCCGCCCCACTGCACCTCCCCCCACAACCTTGCAGTACTTTTTTTTTTTCCTTGTAACAATAGCAACCATTCTTGAACTCAGGCTAGATCCAAGCCTTCTGGTTAGCACTCCGCCTAGGGGAAAAAAATCACTGAATCATGACCACAGCCCAGATCAGCAGAAGAGGAAACTGGAGTTCAGAGAGGCCAAGGGTGTCACCCAGGAACACAGAGCTGTCAAGGATGATGTTGACCTCATACCCCATTGGCCTCTGATCTGCAGGGGTGGGTGCACCATTTTTGCTCCCCAGTCCCTGATAACAGAGCTTCTCTTCTATGGGGCACTTAATAAGGATTTGTTGAACAAATGGTGGGTGTTTCCTTGTTTGTCGGAGGGGGTGCAACAGCAGAGAGGCTGTGAGGCTGAACTGAGATGGCGTGTGTAAACACCTGGCACTGTATTTAGACCACTGGGAGCGTCTCCTAGACGCTGCTGCCAGTGCTTCTCCAACTTGACAGTGTGCAGGAATCACCTGGGAACCTGGTACAAATGCAGATTTGCAAGCGGATGGGCCTGCAATTCTTCTGCACGTCTAACAAGCTCCTGGAGATGGCCATGCTCCCATCACACTGCACTGTGCAGGGCTAGTCCCTCTCCTGGGCCCCAAGCCTAAGCCCACAACGGGGAGCCACTGAAGTAGTTCCCAGTTTAGTCTGCACGTCCTCTGAGGAGCCTTAATTACTGGCAGGGGTGGGGAAGGGAGGTCCTACCTCCCAGCGAATCTGACAGAATTGGTCTGGGGTGTGGCCTGGCCATCGGGATTTTAAGGCCTTCCACTATGGCTCAGACTGTAAAGAATCTGCCTGCAGTGCTGGAGACCCAGGTTCGATCTGAGTCGGGAAGATCCCCTGGGGCAGGGAATGGCTACTCACTCCAATATTCTTGCCTGGAGAATTTCATGGACAGAGGAGCCCTGTGGGCTACAACCCATGGGGTCACAAAGAGTCAGACACAACTGAGCACTATGCACAGCTATATTTCACTATGCAGCCCAGGCTAGACCTCCTGCCCTGGAGGGGGGCAGTAATGTGAGCAAGGGGGTCTGAAGTTCGCCCAGTGCAGGTGTGGAGGACGGAATGTGCGGAGGCTGCAGGCTGAGTCACCAGCCAGGAGGCTGGGCCAGGTGTGAGATTACGAGGATCCTGGCTAGGGTGGGGCCTGCAATCAATACTGATTCCTCAATAGCTCCCCACCCCTTGGCATACAGCCCTAAAGAGGGGTGAGGCTGAGGACTGGCTGGTGGAGCGTGCTTGCCAAGTACTCTGCGAGGTGTGTGCTAAGAAGGGGAATCTGTTTTCAGGGCAGCAGAGTGTGGGAGGCTGGCAGGGAGCTGGGCTGATGGGCTGCTCACTGCCTGTTTGGTTCTATGTGACAGGCTGACCCTGGATACAGGCCAGCCCAGCTGGCCTCATCCTCACCCCTTGAACTGCCTGCTTCACCTGCAGTAACGACTGTACGATTCGTTTCTTGAGCCCCCCTTTCCCCCTCAACTCTACTACTTATGGCACAGTAGCCTTTTGTTATGGCACAGTAATCTAACAAACTTGGAAGTGAGGCCCAGGGAGGTTATGTAACTCGCCAGGATCACGTAGAAACCAGATCCAGGTCCAAAGTCGTATTTCCCTCTCACCATGCCGCCTCTACCCAGGCTCTGTGCACGCGTGCAGCTTCTCAGTCACGTCCAACTCTTTGTAACCCCATGAACTGCAGCACACCAGGCTCCTCCATCCATGGGATTATCCCAGCAGGAATACTGGAGTGGGGTGCCATTTCCTCTTCCAGGGGAACTTCCCGATCCAGGGATGGAACCCGCCTCTCCTGCATCCGGATTCTTTACCACTGAGCTACCTGGGAAGCCCCTCTGTCTCTTTCCTTTGCCTAAAATGCTGTTCCCCTTCCTTGCAGCTGATACTGGGAAAGATTGAAGGCAGGAGGAGAAGGGGACAACAGAGGATGAGATGGTTGGATGGCATCACCGACTCGATGGATGTGTTTGAGCAAGCTCCGGGAGTTGGTGATGGACAGGGAGGCCTGGTGTGCTGCAGTCCATGGGGTCACAAAGAGTAAGACGTAACTGAGTGACTGAACTGAACTTCCTTGTAGCTTATCCAAACTTCACCCAACGCCAAGGCTGAGCTCAAATCTCAACTCACTTTGCGTTCCTTTTGAGACCTTGGAGAACTCCTGCAACTCTGGTCTGTAGCTGACCTGGGCAGCAGTCACACCACCTTGCACTGCTGCTCTCTGAGTCACGTCTCTTAGCTCAGCTGTGAGGGTTCCAAGGTCAGGGACCACACGTGTCTTTCTGTGGGCCCTGGGCCTCAGGAAGTGTTTGGTGCTGCCAGGACTGGGCCTTAGGTAAGGCAATGAAGGTGCCTACGGTGCAAAATTTAAGGAGGTGTTCAGGCTTGGGGTCATGCGAATGCTTCTGCTGGCACCAGCCATGGGGAGGCTGAGGAAAGCGGACGGAGGTGCTGTTGTGGGTAAGCCCGAAAGTCTGAAGGTGCCACCAAACAGGATAATCCGCTTTCTAGAACTCTCTCCTAGTGTGCTGGGTGTTGGGAGTGAAACTTATCAACTAATATACTGGGCCTCTATCAACACTTCTGTTCTCAACTAGCAGTTTAACATGAAGGACTCTTGCCCTAATCAAAGGATGCTAATCAAAGCCAAAGATTATCAAAACATTAATCTTTCACATAAAAGTACAAGTGAGTGGGCCATATCACCTTGCCCAGGCTCACACGCCCAACTCTGGTTGTATAAGACCTGGTGAGACACAAACCGTCAAAGGAGTGATTGACTAACTGATGGTCTCTTCTACCCTCCTGCTCCAACAGCAGCAGAGAGAGTGTCTGTTTCATTCACCACTTCATACCCTACAGCTAGGTCAGCACCTGCCACGTAAACATATTGACAACTTAATGTGTTTGTTACTCTGAAGTAACAATAGCAACGTCCTGGTTAGGTATGCGTCAGGAAACCAAAGCTTTCAGATTTTTAAAGGTCCCCAAAGTGGGACCTAGGGCTTCCCAGCTGGCTCCCTGGTAAAGAATCCGCCTGCCAATGCAGATGCAGATTTGATCCCTGGGTTGGGAAGATCCCCTGAAGGAAATGGCAATCCACTCCAGTATTCTTGCCTGGGAGAATCCCATGGACAGTGGAACCCGGCAGGCTACAGTCCATGGGGTCGCAAGAGTCAGATACAACTTAGCGACTAAACAGAAAGAAGTGGGACCTCCCATGGGGCTGGCCTGTGCTGTCGGCTGCCTGCTCACCTCGGAGTCTGTGGGTCCTGGAGCACTTTCTTCCCTTGATTAAAAAAATCAGTGTGGGAGACATTTACGCCTGGGTATAAGCTCTCCCACATTTCTCAATGCCCTGCTGTTAACGGGGCCAGGAGGCCAGTCCTGCCACTGGACCCGACTTGACGGGCACAATGGGCAACACTGGTAACTGACTAGTCAGGGGCTTCACAGTGTAACTGAGCCTGGAACATGCTTCAAGAACACAAGCAGCACAAACTTCCAAATACTTCCTAACTAGACAAGCATCAGCTCGAGGCTTTAAAAAAACACCTTTGAAGTTACCCTGGCCCACCTGGCCTGCTGACCATCAGTGAAAGCACCGCGTCTGACCCAGGCCTGGGGCTGCCTTGTCAGCTATGGGTATCCTGGGCTGTTGGCTTGGGTGGTCCACTGCCCTTCCTCTGTGTGTCTTGCTTCAGTGAACCCTTGGTTGCGTTTCCCGAGCAGCCCATTGACAGGCGAGAAGCCCAGAAGCCCTGCTGGAGAACAGAGAGGAGATGGCTGGATGGCATCACCAACACAATGGATGTGAGTTTGAGTAAACTCGGAGTTGGTGATGGACAAGGAGGCCTGGTGGGCTGCAGTCCAGGGGGTCACAAAGAGTCAGACCCGACTGAGCGACTGAACTGCAATCAAATTATGTCCTTTCCTAATCAGTCGCCTACAAATAGCTATTTCCTCTGAAATGAAGGACATTTAACGGGATTTTATATTTCAGAGAGTATGCCGATGTTCTTTTATTTTGTTTTGGATTTTTCTCGCCACAGCCTCAGCCTTTAACAGTTTTTCTCTTGGCCTACTCCCTTTGCCTCCCCTGAATCTGTGTGGTACTCTGCTCTGTGCACCGTGCTAGGAAGCCTCCTTTCAGACAGGATGTTTCTGCATGGCCCCTGCGATACCTGAGATGAAGCGAGGTTTTAGGAAAAGTAAAGGCAGCTATTTTTACTCTCCTGCTAGCCAGCCACTCTGACGGCCTCATCCCAAATGCTCATCATTCGACCTGACTCACGCGGGCTGGCCTCGGGATCCTACTTTCAGTTTTTATTCTCTTTCATCTCCTAACAGCTTCCTCCCACTCCCTGTGTTACTCTGCAGGCTTTTCTGTTTCTTTCTCGTCTCCTCCAGATGCTGTAAATTTGAGGCAGGACCCACACAGACTGTTCTTTCAAGCAATTCTCTCATGTCTTGCATAACCATCCTTCAGAAAGAGATGGGAGCGCCACGTGTTGTAAGAACCGAGGAGGAATTCTGAGAGGAAAAAGCCGAAGTGCTCACAGGAGTCCAGGGATCCACAGAACACCTCCTTCTAGGAAACCAGTTAAGAGGCTGGGTTGAGATTTGCTCTCTTCCCATTAGCTGTCAATGAGATTTTGGTAGAAGGTGGTGTTAATTATTCCAAGCAAAGGACAGCCCTTCAGGGGTGGAATGCCATCATGTGAATTCCACTGCTGGGCTTCTGGGCATGGAAGCTACCTTGCTCTGTGCAGCAATTGAAAAACACTGGAGACATCATTTTTTTTGGTACTTCACCATAATCTCAGCATGTCGAGTGGACCGAATGTCTCCTCTTCTCTTCTAATGAAGGAAACTGATAAAGCTGCTTCCTGCCGCCTCTTTCTCTCCAGCCACTCTCCTTGTGCCGTGTCACTCAGGCAGACCTCTTCTCATCTCTAACACCCCTCCCGGTGGGGATGAAAGTGACACCCAGGGCGTGGGTCCAGAATAGAGTCCTGACAAAGCACCACCACATCTGCACAGTCTATGACTATTTACCATTAAAACAACGGTAAATCAACCAATAGGCTCCTTATAAAACATGCAGAAACATCCTGTCTGAAACGAGGTTTCCTAGCACGGTGCACAGAGCAGAGTACCACACAGATTCAGGGGAGGCAAAGGGAGTGGGCCAAGAGAAAAACTGTTAAAGGCTGAGGCTGTGGCGAGAAAAATCCAAAACAAAACAAAAGAACATCGGCATACTCTCTGAAATATAAAATCCCGTTAAATGTCCTTCATTTCAGAGGAAATAGCTATTTGTAGGCGACTGATTAGGAAAGGACATAATTTGATTGCAGTTCAGTCGCTCAGTCGGGTCTGACTCTTTGTGACCCCCTGGACTGCAGCCCACCAGGCCTCCTTGTCCATCACCAACTCCGAGTTTACTCAAACTCACATCCATTGTGTTGGTGATGCCATCCAGCCATCTCATCCTCTGTCATCCCCTTCTCCTCCCGCCTTCGATCTTTCCCAGCATCAGGGTCTTTTCAAACGAGTCTGTTCCTTGCCCAGTTATTCTCCTTTGGGGCTAATATTTCTTCATTTGAGAGCAGTCTTTTATATGGGAATGAGTGAATCCATGTGAGCTCCAACCAGGTAATCAAAATCAAAGCAGTCTGGCAAAACGCTTCTCCCAGTCACATATAATAAGTTTAAAATCTGACAGAATGCTTTAAAATCAACTAAGCACTAGGAACCTGCTTTGTGGGCACCCCAGGGTTTTCTTTAAAATTTAACAGATTACAGGTGGTCTCTGACTTAGGGTTTTCTGGCTCTACAATGGTGTGAAAGAGACGGGCCTTCTGTAGAGACCCTACCTGGAATTTTGATCTCTACCCTGGCTGAGTGATGTGCGGTACAATCCTATGTCCTGA
This sequence comes from Giraffa tippelskirchi, assembly GCF_054371585.1. Taxonomy (NCBI): domain Eukaryota; kingdom Metazoa; phylum Chordata; class Mammalia; order Artiodactyla; family Giraffidae; genus Giraffa; species Giraffa tippelskirchi. The sequence continues at coordinate 148,236,778 of NC_137281.1, read as the reverse complement.
TGGTGGGCAGCTCCCGGTCAGCCATGCAATCGCAAGGGTCAACAACCGATACACTCACCACCATTCTCTACTCAAGATAGTTGCTCTGTTTTCCCTTTCAGTGCAACCGACAAACTATGTGAGCTATCCGCAGTCAAAAATGCACGTGATACACCTAACCTTTGTTAGCCCCTATGGTGGCTTAGATGGTATAGAATCCACTTGCAATGTTTGTATGAGATGAGTTCGCCCAGCCGCAGGCTGATGTGTGTGTTCTGAGCACATTTAAGGGAGGCTAGGCTAAGCTATGATGTTCGGTAGGTTAGGTGTATCACATGCATTTTTGACTTAGGGTATTTTCAACTTATGATGGGTTTATCAGGATGTAACCCCACAGTAAACTGAGGAAGAGCTGTTATTATCGGGTAACATACCATCAGGCTCACTGTAATACAGCCAGAGATCTTACATGTGGTTACAGCTGGGAAGCACCCCAGAGAAGACAACTTCCGATTCTCCATTATTCCACTGAGAGGAGGGATGCCTATCCAAGGTCAGCCGGCCAATGAGGGACAGATGCAAGAGGAGCATGCAGCGCTCTGGACCCCACCGTACCAGGCCACATTCTGCAGTGATGCCGCAAGGGGCGTGGATGAAGCAGACACGCTTGCAACAGGCTAGTGTCTCCACATGTGGGAATCACACCGAAGGGCCAGGCACGACAGTGAGAGTGACCCAGCTCTCCCGAGCCTTGTGGGCTTTGGGCTCCTGTGTCTCTGGATTCCATCTCTTATGGGAGGCTGGTTCTGTTTCAGGAGGGGCCTCTTGCAGCCATATATTTTAAAATTACTTACAAAATTGTGTAGGATAGGAATAATGCTGTACGAATTAAGACCATGACAATCCTTCAGGACTTTAAATGAGGGTAAGTTTTTTATTTTTCCAGTGACTTAAAAAAATCCCAGGAAGGGTGTCCTGACTGGCATCAGGACAGGGAAGACTCTACAGATTTCCCCACTGAGACTCCACAGGTGAATTTTGAGGAGGAGCAGAGCCTCGGGAATCAACTCGGAGAAGCGTGAACGAAAAGGCATAGAGAGGTACTCGTTAAGGACCTCCCTGTAGTAGAAAGATCTTTACTTAATGTGACTTTAGTTTATTCCAGTAGACAACCGCAGTGGTTTTGTCATTTAAAAATTCCGTCTGTGAAAGTGTCATATCAGATGGAAGAAATCATTGGACTGTATTCTCTTCTCTCCTCCAACCTACCCAATATAAATCCTCTATGACTCTAGAGAATGTCAAACTATCCATTTGTCTTAAGACTGCCTGCATCTCCTTTAAGTTCACACTGGTGGGAGTATGAACAGTGAATTTCCACAAGTTCAGAAAGTATCTAATCCCAACATCCCCAAATATCATGAGTATATACGTATGAAACCTTTATCAATTGAACATTTACTCTTGATTTCAATGTTTTAAGCAGTTATAAAGCCCAAAGGCCAAATAGTTTTCAAGTAAGTGACTTTTATTTTTCTCTGATGTTTCACAGTCAATTTCTACAAAACTTCATACTTCCTCAAAAGAATTCACATTTGGTAAAGGAACCTCTACTGTAAAGAATTCATAGCTGGAAAGACACTTCAATATATGCACAAGAGTTACTGTTCTGCCAAAGGAATCAGACAATACCATAATCAACAAAAGCAAGGAGAGTGTAATAAATTACAAATATCACCAAACTCCATTCCCATAACCAATTCAATCAGCAGCTTTTTCTAGATGTGTTTCAACACTGCCAACACCATTTGCCAAAACTTCTCTTAAGGGTTGGTGTGAATTAAGAACGGCTTTCAGAAAACAACAGCTTTGCCCCAGAACCTCAGACGAGATCAGGTCATGCATCAGGAAGACTGTAGCTACTTACAGCCGTGTGAAACCAACGGAGGTCCTGCCGGTCAACCCCGAGGTTCCTCCGCTTGTCCATCTGGCTTCTGGCCCCACACGTCTGTTAGCCTCAGTGGATGTCTCTTTGCGGGACCAGCCTCTCTACCTGGCTTCATCTGCTTAATGCTCCACTAGGGAAAGAACACCAATGCCAACAGCCTAGAGGGACTCGTGGCACCAAGTTACAAGATCAGAGAGGAGCCGGGGCGGGTGCTGCTTCTCCCTGCCGCTCAGCCGCAAGCACTGGTGATGGCTTTCGGCGTCTTTTGCCTGACAGGAGGGAAGCGCAAACCTTCATCTAGGAAGAAGGGTCCAAGATGCGTACGGCTCCACAGGGGAGTTTTCCGATGGCATAAATTTAGTTCTCAGCAAGTGTGTTCAGATTTTTGACTCAGTAAGACTCATGCCTGGTGCCCAGGCTGTTCTGAATGCACCTGTTTCTATGGCTTTGCTGCCAAACACATTCTGCCAAAAAGGAAGCTTCCTAGCATGGTGTGCAGAGCGGAGCCGCGGTAGCACCACACAGGTTGAGGGGGCACAAAGGGAGTGGGCCAAGAGGAAAAATGTTAAAAGCAGCTGAGGCTGCTTAAAGACCTATTTGCTCCGATTGCTGAAACTCTTTCAGAAAGCACATGGCAGGTAATAATTCTGCATGGATTAGGAGAGTCTAAGAGAGTTTACTGGGTTGTTTATTTCTAAACTGTGTTTGAGAACAAAATGCAGGCCATTCAAAGCCTTGTAATTTTAAAACTATGTTACGAGTTACAACTACATAGTAATATGAGTGTTAGCTTCTAGCCTTGGAAGAACTTCAAGACCATTTTCCTTGCAGAAAAAATGAAGTTGGTCATACAGAATTTCTTAAGATTTTCAAGACAATGAAATTTTTTAAATGGGAGAATAAGAAGTTGGCAACTTTACAACCTAGAAATCTGGTTTACAATGAAGCCGAAAAACTGTGTATCACCTGCAAGTTCTCATAATACTCTCTATTTCTAGAAGGACTTCACAGAACCCACTATACCTTTGGCTTTGCTGCCAAAATCCAATGCATAAAAGAAACATGGAAGACTGCTCCACATTACTGTGACCTCAGATGGATGAAAACTCTGGATGTGGAAAGAAAGTGGATAACAAGAATGTTTTCCAAATTTTTGTAGACTTGTATGTCATAACCTTGCAATGATTTTAATTCAAAGTTTATCAAGCTTAATAATATTTTCTTTCTTCTTTTGTAAAAACAAGAGGGGAAGAAAAAGTGGTAGCAGAGGGCTGACTTGGATTACACAATTGGGAACCACGAAGCTGTCTTTTAAGATTTTCACATATAAAACAGGTTGCATTGTTTCAAAAGGAGAGAGAGAAAAAAAAAGGCATAAATTACCAGAATCTTCCAGCTCCTAACCAAGAGATGCTAGCCATTTCTCCTTTCTTTAGACTCTATGAGTCAAAAAAGCAATTCATCAACTGTAGCTCCAGATGGTCCTGAATCCATTCTATACTTTACAAATCTGAAGTATTTCGCCTACCAGTTTAAGAGAAATCTGGCTTGTGATTAAAGTGTAAGAGTTAACAGTCCTACCCTTTCCCTTTGACTTTTAAGTTTAAAAAAAAACAAAGCTTTAAGTGATTAAGTGCTTGCATCCGAAGAGCAACCTGTGCTGAGAGTATCTCAGGTTTCTCCCAAAGGGCACAGGGCCTTGTGGAAGGCAAGCACCCTCCTCTCATATTTTCGTCTGTGACTAAGACCTTCAAGGGAAGATCCATGACGGGCTCCTTATGTCACCTATCCTTCTGTGCACTCGTCTGCGTCACTGCACCCTCGATCACGGCTGGTGAGTGGGGTGGCGGGAGGTGACGGCTAGAAGGGCCCTGCACAATCACCTCTCACACTTTGTCCCATGAGCCATCAAACTGCCTGCAGGCCGAGGAAGAGGGACTCAAGGACACCCAAACCTGAGGTCCTCGCTGGAACAGAGACAAAGGTAAACTGTGCATAGACCACAGGTTCAGACAGCAGCCAGGTCCTGGCATGTGGTTTCATAAGTGAACCAATGAACAGTCTGAGTTTCAAAGGAAAAGATCTTACGTAAGCTTTGGGAAACAGGAGTAGGTAACAGTAAAAGAGTTAAAAAGAAGCACTCAAGTAACAGGAAAATATGCCTTTGATGTTATATGTCTGGCTGCTCAGAGAATGCTTCCAGGTCACTGCCAGTATGCCCTGACCCTGACGTTAAAGATGCCTGCAGCCTGGCCCAAGCCTGAGGAGCCCTGCTCTTAGTGGCCTCTATGAACAGCCGGGTCTGCTCCTTGAGCTGGTCGAGTTCCACCTGAGTTGCCTGGTTCTGACGAATCAACTCCTTGGTTTTCAAAGTGATCTCCAGCAAACCAGATCTGTGCAGGACTACCAGGGTATTCTGAAAGCGCCTGTGCTTGCTCTGCCGCGGCTCTGGAAAGCTATCTGGGCTGCGGCAGAAGTGCTCGGCGGCCCACAGAGCGGAGCTGTAACTGGCCGCCGGCGGGGACAGCGGGGAGCTGCTCTCCACCCCGTGCAGGGTACTGTCGGATGCGCAGACCGGGCTGGCGGGGGAGGCAAAGGTCAGGCTGGGAGCTTTAGCCACGTGGCTGCTGGACACCGGCTGAAGCGTCTGTGGACTGCCACCCGCCACCAGGGAGGGCACGCCCTGCAGGGCCGAGTCCTCGGCAAGCTTGGCACTGGGGGGCGTGGGGGTCGGGGGCCTGGGTGGGCCAGTGCCGGTCTTGGTTGGCTCGCGAGCAGACAGGCTGGGCCCCAGTCTCTCAGTACAGACCTTCTTCTGCATGCCGCCTTCTCCTCGTTCTTCTGCGCTGCGGGAAGGGCCCCTTTTGCCGGGGTGAGGGGCTATTTTGGTGTAAGAATTGAGAATGGGCAAGTAGTTCCTGGAGTCCGACTTTTTCTCACCGGTGTGACACGGGCTGACAGGAGACGGGATGGGTGGATGAAGAAATAAGAGCTGTGGCTGTGCCGAGATCACTTCAAAGGAGGGCTGGACAGTCCACGACTGGAGCTGGGAGGAGCTGCTGCCCTGGAGACAAAGGGAAAGAGCGGAAAACTGCTCGTTACCCATGCTGTCCACGGGGCAAAGCAGATACTCAGATGGAAGGACAGAGCTTCCCACACATGGGGTAGCCCTTCTTGACAGGACTGGAGATGAAAGTGGCTTCAATATTCATTTGGGTCTGATATTGTAGATTTTCTCTCTCAAGGGAAAACTGGAGGAAATGGCTATCTTTATTCAAGTGCTGTTACTCAAGAAAAAGAAAACCGTAGGTAGGTGGAGAAATGACATAGTCAAGGTCACAACTGAGGCAATAAAAATACGGATGGTATGATTTGCCGGCATACATTAAAACGTGCTTATCTCAATACCACAAATGTGACTTTACACTAAAGTCCTCATTTAGTTATTTGTGGAATCTCTTTTACATGAAAACAACTTTAGATTTAAAAGTTATGTATTTTTTAAAAAATTTACCTATTGTCAGGAGTCCACAGGTCTGCTTTTATGGCAATGACCCCCAACAACCACAAAGCTCTGCAAGGCGCTAACAGCCACCACACGCGGCTGCTTCTACACTGCGTGTGATCTTACACGGTTGTCTCAGTGTTCTCCTGGCTTGGGCCTGGCTGGAAGCACAGCTCTCCTCACTGAAATGAGGAGATCTGAGAATAAAGTCATAAACACCTGAGGCCAGGCAGAGAGAGCCCTGACAGAGGCTCTCCCCCTTAGTGGAGTCACGTGATTTATCTGCGGAAAGTGAAGGACCCTGCTCCCACACGGGTACCTGATCTGCACAAATTTCAGCTCCTTAGCTACCTGGTTAGGAACTCTTAGCCAAGTTCAACTACAGTTCATCTCCTGTGCAAAGGGCGGGATGAGCTGGAAAGTCCATTCTGGAGCCCTCTTGGTGTTCAAATATACTCTGAGAGGTGCTGTAATACACAAGCAGCCAATGCTGGGCCTAGCAACCACACTCGCCCAGCAGAGGAGACACAAAATCAGGAGTCTTTCAAAGAAGAGATCAGCCCAGTGCAGCTCAGCCAAAAGCAAAACTTCAGGCTGTCCCCTTGGTCAATCACACCACAAGGGTTGACCTCCAAGGCAAAGAGACCCAGAAAATACCTAATTCATTGCTTTCCCAAGATTACTCTTCCTAATGCTGCTGTTATGCCCACTGACTTAGTCTGTTTGTCCCAATTATTGGATTTGTACAAGGTTACCATTCTTGTTGAAATCACCTAAGGGAATACCAGACAAGATTTTAGACTTGCACAGGATCTCAGAATCATTTCACAAAAAGCCTCATGTTAAAGATGAGGAAACTGAAGTCCACCACGGTGATGAAATAATTGTGTGTAAGAAGACATAGTCTGGTGACAGAACTAGAATAGACTCCCAAGAGAAAAAAACCTAAAACCAAGCAGTAATAATTAACACATTATATAATAAGCAAAGATTTTTAAAATTTGCAATGTGCTGGAATTCTAGCATATGTGAAAACACAAAACTCCTAGACTGCTCCATCAGGTCAGTCTGCCCCCAAGCCTCCTGTCTCCTGATCAAGCCTTCCCAGTGGGTCTTTATCCTGAAGACGGCGGCTCTGCTGGACCCGCCTCCTCACCAGCAACTGTGGGCTGTTCTCCGCCCTCCAGAGCTGCCACAACACCCACAACAAAAAACACAGATGCTTGAGAAAGAGTGACAAAGGGGCCAGAGAAGAAGGCAGAGAGGAAAGAGCAGGAGACAGGAGTCCTGAGGAGCACTGGTGGGGCCTAAACAGCCTCATTTGGGCTCCATTTCATGTCTTTATTCTCAAATCTCCTTGTTTCAGTGAGGAGAGCTGTGCTTCCAGCTGAGACGTGATTTGTCAAGCAAATATCTTCAAATTCTTTTTCCAAACTCACCAGGTTGCCTTGTTGAAAATCAGTTTGAGTTGCTCAGCAATAACTAGGTAAGAGTTAAGACATCAGGGTTTCCTGTCAGGCTACAGCCATGCTCTCCCACCTGAGGTGAGACGGTCACCTGCACAGCCAGACTGCAAACCTCACTAGCTGCGAGCAGCCTGGTCAACAGAACCACGCGAGAACTGGTCTGTTTCAGAGCAAAGCAGGCTACGGTTACATGTTCTTTAACTGAGTTCACACGATTGAGTTCTCTGACTCAAACACTGGGGCTAAGCTTAGATTTTTTAATCTAAATCTTTTCTTTCGTATCTAGATGATAACCACATAATTTGCATAGTTATGTAACAAAACCTAAAACAAGGTACTATTCAATCTTATGGCAATGCTGTGTGGAGTCTGCTGGTAAAGTCATACCTATGCCAAAGAGTTGCTTTTACACTAATGACATAGCTCTGGCTGATTACTAAGAAAATGCTCAGAATATAACTTAACAAATAGGGAAATTGCCTCTACTTCTCAAAGTCCCCAGGGAAATTCAAATTTTAAAAAAGAGCCTCTTGTTTCAACCCTAAACTCTGTCATATCTTAGATGTACTATGGAAGTTAGGACATTTCTGCTTGGTTCCTTTAAACATGACTAAGGTATTCCAGACACCTTTGGACAAACGAGGGATGCCGTCTTAATGCCTGGAAAACGAGAACACATGTCCTGACTCTGGCGTTCCTTTTTTCAATCCGGGTCAGTAGCTAAAAAGGCCACAACCTCTTCCCAGGACAGGAGCACGTGTTGGTGTGGTTTCTGGTGGTCTGCTTCTCACATCCCTCCTTGGCAGAGAGAAACTCTGTGCACAGGAAGCTCAGAAACTCAAGTGTGCAAAGAAGTGACGAGCGCGCAGTCCTCCTCACCTGTTTGACCAGCACGTTCTTCATGACCACCATGGGGGACAGTGTTGGGAAGGCACCGCTCGCGGGCTTGGAGCTTGGCCTTGGCCTGTCCTCTCGGCTCCAGCCTAAGGCGCTCAGCATGTCCTCGGACTCCATCTGCTCGGCCGAGCTCAGGCATTCTGAGCTCCCATCTGCTGGGCAGAGAAATGGTCAGTTCCCTCAGGCTCCTAACCAGTCCTTCTGGGGAGCCACAGACCCCCTGAAATTGAATGCAACATTTGTGGTATGTGCTTTTGTGAGTTCTTCTGAGGAGCATGTCTATCTTTCATGGGATTCTCAATGGGATCCATAATTATCCCTCCCACCCCAAGAGATTAAGAATCGCTGCACTAGGACAGCAGATTTCCGTTCTAACTCTCTTACAGACAAACTCAGCATCAAATTAGGGTTCATGTGAAAGTAATCATCACCAGTCTACAGAAGTGGGTAAAGACTTCAAAGTTAGCTCATTACTTTTAAGAATCCGTGGTTGAAAAGGGAAAGGCGTGTGCGTGTGACCTTAGACAAGATGAAGATCTTTAGAGGCTCTGGGTACCACATGATGTAATAATAACAACAAAAACAAGTAACAATAAAACCCCAAGACTTACCACCTTGCTGAAATTAAAACAGATGCCTTCTAAGTTTCCTAACTGTAAAAGTCTGGATAACTTCACCAAGCTGAGGCTTATGTCTTTCTTTGTCTTCCTCCTCCACCCAGTTAAGCACCTCCTTTGTTAAGTGTTCCAAATGCATGCTGAGTGTGCCTACTGGGGATCCTGTACAACAGGTGATGGAAAGATTCTCTCCACGGCCAAGAAAAGAAGGTTGCTCTACGTGACATCCATAAAGAAAGGACTTAATTAGTTCCTTGCTGGAGTAAACCAAGAGACTGCCAGTAAGGAGGCTGGGAATACCCTAAATGCTCGTCAAAAATCTCAGTGTCGTCTGGATGAGGCAAGACTGGAATGTGGCTACAATTTAGAAGAGTGCAACTGTCAACACTTGCCTTTAATCAGAGTCTCCAGAGATGCTTTTCAGAAATTATGGGTCTTGGGGTCTTCCCCTCAATCTATGGAACTGATTTATCTGGTATCCTGGCACATGTTATTTTCACAAAGCACCACAAGTAATCCAGATGTGCACCTTTAGTTAAGAACTATTGGGCCAGAAACAAAGGACTTCAGAAGAAAAGTACGTACCTAGTACATGTATCTTGTTTTCTATGCAAATGCCATTCTGCATGAAAAGGAAACCAGGGCTCCTTGGAGAAATGGCTGATGTCTTTGGTAGGGAAGGTGCAAGACAAGCCTAGACATCTTACTGTCCCAGAAAGCAAGGAAGCGCTCAAACACAAATGTGAGACGCATCAAAGACACAGGTGCCATCTAGAAGGGACCCCCACTGACCCAGTGTGGGACAACTTGATATCAGAAAGAATAATGATAATGGGTTGACAAACCAAATCAGAAAAGAATTCCGTGAATCCACAGTGATGCTCAAAAAAGGGGGCAGAGGAGTGTTTCTTTACAGAAGATCATCAGCTAATAAAATCTAAAGGAATGATACAGAATTAGATCACCATTTTTCAAACCACAAATGTAATAACTGGTTCAGGCAAGCATCATCAGTGGATGCAAAAACCAGTGATCAAGAGGTTGTTGGCAAACAGGAGAGTCACACAATCTCAAAGTATCATCCCATAAACTGCTTATTAATTACAAAGAGAAAGGAGTACTTTCATAATAAAGAAATTGGGTCTACAATTGCTCCCTTAATTAGAGCATCACCAAGAATAAGACAAACCCAGGAGTCACCTCATGTGTTGCAGTGAGAAGGCTATAACATCAAAAATTTAGTTTTCTATTTTAAAAATGTTTATTCTGTTTCTAATACTGGGGAAGCTACCAGAGAAGTCCAGTGTGAAACATTCTATAAAACGACAGACCTAACTCATTTAAAGATGTCGATTTCATCAAAAAAACAGAAAGAAAAGGAAAGACAAGGGAACCGTTCTAGATTAAGATCAAAAAGACAGGACAATGAAATGAAATGCACAACCTTCAACTGAGTTCTGCACCCAAAACAAGCAAATATACAAAAAAGACTAACACTTATAAAGGACACTATTGGGACAATGGGAAAAATCTAAATATGGACTGTAGCTAATTAATAACTGCCAATCCCATCACATCCCAAGGTAACTGAAAGGATAACTCCAGCAGTGATGACACCACTGGCGCATGGCCCAGAAGTGGCTGGAGGCCTCACCGGGACTACCTTCTGGGGCATATGAGTCTGAGCATTTTTAATCCTGCCTCACGTCTGAACAGCACAAAACTTCTTAAGGCACTTCTGCATAGAGAATAGGCAACTTTCAGAAAAACTACCCAGACTGTGCGACATGCTACAAAACAGCTGGCCTGATGGAGCTGAAGTTGTTAAGAGGAAGCAACAAAATGGCCACAGTATTGAGAATAACAGGGGGTGAGATTATGGTTAATGTTTATTTTCTTCTTTGCATGTACCTAAACTTCCAAGCTTCTACAATGAGCATATATTACCTTCATGATATTAAAATATATATATATGATATTAAGAAAGAGAGAGAGAAAAAAAAGACACTAGGCCTGCAAAGTTTCCCAAACCTGTCTGATCACAGGCATCACCAGGGACACTTGTAAAAATATGAAACCCACATTCCAGGCCCTCCCCACAGACCCTCGATGTCACAATCTCCAGGAGAGGGGTCTGGTGTTTTTTAACAAATGCCTCAGACTGAGCCTTATGATGAGCTGAGCTTGGGAAACAACGCGAAAAGATTAAGAAAAACCCAAAGAGCTATATGCTGGACCTAATTTTACTGAGCTGTCCTTATTCTAATCCCTGACCCGGTGCTCTGTTCCTCTCAGAGCAACAATCTACTGATAATTTGGCTTCCCCTGCAGCTTTACCTACAGAGAGAAAATTTACCAATCTAGGATGACAGAGTTCAGGCTTCCTAAGAGCTGCATTTCTCACTATAAATTCATAAATGGACAAGATGGACTGATTAGTCTCTGTGGGCTGGAAAACAGAAATCTTCCTCCAGGAGAGGGCTCCACTCTCGGGATGCTGGCCCAGGCCGAATCCCCGGCATCACCCCTCTGCATCCCCGGGGCCAAAAGTGTTGCCTCTCAAGCCGTATTTAAGCTGCTATTCTCAGACCTGGAGATAAAAAAAGCCTCAGCACAAAATTAAAAGATTTACTGGGTATGCAGCTAGTTCTTTCAGAAAAACTAGTAAGGAAAACTGTCCTGCTTTCTCGTCTCTAATAGGTACTCAGGTTTGGAATGGGGCCAGGAGACTCACAGACCAAACACAAAAAGCAAACACTGGCAGGGATGGGCCGTCAGGAGGAAACGTTTTTAAACACAGCGAAATACTTTCTTAGAAAAAAGATATCTTAACAGATTATACACTACCTTTGTTTAATTTGTTATATGTGGTGACAACATGCAGGTTTTTTTTCCAATGTGATTATTGGAATGCAATGTAACTGCAATATAACTATTCCTGTGAGAAAGGAGGAAAGACAACAGGATTATGTGTATTTTATATCTTTTCTCCCATAACCACTTGCCACAGTGGGAAACGTGTAAGATTTGAAGTTGAGAGTCTGAGCTGAAAAAAGACGTCCAACCGTTCCTTCAGAACTCACTCCACTGTGACTCTGATGAATACCCTGCCATGTGGCAACAGAACTACCATTTTAAGTGACCAGAGAGCCATTCATTTCTCCTGTGGGTGAAATTTTCCCATCCTTTTCACACAAATGAGTTTTACGGAGGACGTTTTTCAGGCAAATCATTCACTACAGTGTAGAAAGGATAAGGTAATTTTAACCTGAAAATCCAGAGTCCTTATCTGACTCAGTAGCTGCCAGGCCGAGCTGACGAGACGCCTTTTTCATCTCTGAGCCCTTGCTTGGTTTGGCTGACAGCCTTCGAGAGCCCTCTCTGGACGGGTTCTTCCTCTCCATGTTTTACTGGGCTGCAAGGGGACTCATCAGTACTTTTTTTATCTGGACTGCCCTGTGAAAAAAACAACAGTTACGTAAGAAGTCACTGCCTGGAGAGCTGGGACAGGTGAGCCAGTGGTGAGTAAAATCGGGGCAAAGGACACGGGCCTCGCCCACGTCCTCTGCGGGCACTTTCTCAGAGGTCTCAGTTGACAAAGGCTACACGTTTACTCAGCAGGAGAATGGTTTCCACCCAAAGGCAGGCTCACTGTCCTCTCCCTGCCCTCTAATTCCATTACAAATGCAAAGCACACAGACCATTCAGTGGAAGCTTTGTAAACTGCTAACAAAGGCACATTTGATTAGCTCTCTGGAATGCTCCCTGAGGGAGAAGGAGAGAGGAGAGGGGATGCCCACCTAGGACCAGGCCTGCTTCCCAGGATACATCTGCAGGCCCGAGACTTTCTGCCACCTCCCTGAGTGTAGTTTCTCAAATTAACCTTTCAGTTCTTTAGAGGAGGTAGTGAACAGGGGAAAAAAACAACTCCTTATATATGCATGCCACATTTTGGCTTAGAAAGTGTGTCTGTGCACACAGAAGACCAGATACAACAGTGCTTTGATTCCATAAACACCCATAACATTATTGATGTTAAGATTCTCTCATTTGAGCCTCATGACATCCTTCTCAGTTGTTGTTCCATTTTACAGAGGAGGAAGTTGAGGCTCAGATAAGTTATATTTAGTCATTTAAAAACATTTCCTGAGTGCCTGTTGTGAACTAGGCATGGTACTAGGAATGAAGGGTACAGAGTGAATTGAATAGACCTGGTTCCCCTCTTCCTGAAGAGACGCCTAGATGACACATAGCTAGTTCAAAACAGATCCAGAACTAGGTTAACAGTGCAAAGTGTGAGACCAATGAGCCCTTCAAGATATTTTAACAGGGCCCTCTGAACAGCCAGGGCTTCCCTGGTGGCTCAGATGCTAAAGAATCTGCCTCCAATGCAGGAGACCTGGGTTTGATCCCCAGGTCGGGAAGATCCCCTGGAGAAGGGAATGGCAACCCACTCCAGTATTCTGGCCTGGAGAATTCCATGCACAGAGGAGCCTGGCGGGCTACAGACCATGGGGTCGCAAAGAGTCGGACACGACTGAGCTACTAACACTTTCAGTTTCTTTTCTGAACAGCCAAGGGATAGCAGCTGGAAAGGCAGCACAGTAAGAACATAAGGATACTGCAGGGATAAAGAGAACAGGGACCAACAGGGAAAACAACAATAACGCAACTAGTTAAGTGCTCCAGTCTGAACGTCTGTGTCCCCCCAAAATTCATATATGGAGTCTTAATCCCCCAAGATGATGGTATTAGGAAGTGGGGCTTAGGTCACAAGGGCTTCACCTCATGGGATGAGGGCCTTAGGCTCCAGAGAGGTCCCCTGCCCCTTGCACCACAGTCAGTGAGAAGTCTGTGACCCAAAAGAGGGCTGTCCCTGGACCATGCCAGCTCCCTAAGCTTGGACTTTCAGCTTCCAGAACAGGAGAAATAAATTTCTGTGGTTTATAAGCTACCCGGTCTGCGGTATTTTGTCATGACAGCCCAAATGGACCAAGGCAGTAGGTTTAAGCAACACCTGGTGGTGTTCTTATTCACGATTCATTTTCGACTCCATCCGTTTGTCCTTCTGAGTAAAGAGAAACACGGGCCCCCTGTCAGGCAGCTGTGTATCTGAAAACACCCTGAAAATGCCGAGTCTGAACATTTCTGCTAATACAGGATCTAGTGAAGAACATCAACCACTCCAGAAGGAGAAGACGGATTCAAAATAAAATTAAATAGAAGCCAAGGATGCTTACAGGTATCAACACCTCTCTTGCTCTTTTGCATATAGTAGAAGTGGACTAAAGGGAACGCATGCTGATCAGAATGAGGCTGAATTAAACACAATTCCCAGTAAAAATTAGTTTGTACCATATTTAACTCATTCAAGGCGAATGGCTTCCCCCTTCAGTCCACGTCAGGCTGAGCACTCTTTGATGGAGCACATTTAGTACTATGTGCATGAAAGGAAACGGCCCTCTCATTAAAAAAAAAGTGCTAAGTCGTGTCCGACTCTTGTGATCCCGTGGACTGTATAGCCCATCAGGCTCCTCTGTCCGTGGGATTCTCCAGGCAAGAATACTGGCATGGGTTGCCATTTCCTGCTCCAGGGAACTTCCTGACCCAGGAATTGAACCCAGGTCTCCCGCACTGCAGGCCCTGTCACACCTCTCATGTCACACCTCTCACTATGCAAAAGTACGTCTCTCCACCGGACAGCGAAATCCTTTGACAGCACGGACAAGTCAGTTTAAAAAGCAAAATAAAATGCAAAACTGTTCTCTAATTAAATCTGGATCCTTTTGTACGAAACCCAACAAATGTACACAGTTTCATTCTCCTGAAATACTGCTGTCTGAAACCGAACAGAGGGCTTCTTCAAAAATGGCAGCAGCTCTCCCTGGTGGATGGCCCATCAGACTAAATTCAAGTCTGAACCCACTACTGATTTAGATTGGGAAGGTAGCTCATGGCAGTTGCAACTAATTCAGAACTTGACGAAGTTTCACATTATCTTATGAAATGGATTATTTTACAGGCACTTGAGATAAAGCATCCCAACTTCTTCCACAATCCTTGCAACAAGACAAGGAACAAGGTCTTGCTACTGTTATTAAGCTGCAGTCAATGGAGCTACAGAAAACACACAGGAATTTATCCTGCTTGTCTGAGAATTTTCTGGACAATTTATCCTGCTTGTCTGTGGGATCAAAACGCTAAAGTGTTGACATTAAAAGGAGAACAGATGTAAAAATTTTAGATTCTGGGGAACTGGTGGCAAATGGAAATAGAGACTGCATAATCTATTTAGGGAGAAGGCAATGGCACCCCACTCCAGTACTCTTGCCTGGAAAATCCCATGGACGGAGGAGCCTGGGAGGCTACAGTCCACGGGGTCGCTAAGAGTCGACACAACTAAGCGACTTCACTTTCACTTTTCCCTTTCATGCACTGGAGAAGGAAATGGCAACCCACTCCAGTATTCTTGCCTGGAGAATCCCAGGGACGGCGGAGCCTGGTGGGCTGCCGTCTATGGGGTCGCACAGAGTCGGACACGACTGAAGCGACTTAGCAGCAGCAGCAGCACCAATCTATTTAGAATAATAAAGTGACTGCTTTGGATGTGGAAGTGCTAAAAATATGAAAGCCTCTGTCCTAAGTAAAATTCTCTTTCAGCAGTCTTAGTGTCCCAGAGAAGTTCAAGTGGGAATGAGAACAAAGGGCTACATACCATCCGACCTTTCCTCTCTGAGAGAGGCACTTCCCTCCCAGGAGTGGTGCTAAAGATGTCAGCTAGCCAGTGAACAACAGACCCGTTCATACACAGCACAGACGAGGCCTTCGACCAGAGGCAGACAGAGCGATGGCATTTACCACTGGTGCACTCAAACCCAGGGCCACGCCAATGGCAAAGTCTGAAAATTTCAAGATCATGTTCCTGGTCAGTATCATTTTACAATAAAGTCAGATGCTCATAAGCTGACCAGGGGTTGAAGATGGGTTTCCAAGCTCATACCCACTGTGCCATCTCTGATTCCTGGCACAGACTGGAAACTGCAACGATTGTCTTACATCTCAGATCCTCATGAGCCTAACTCTGCATTAGAAGGACTCCAAGTTAAGCTTGAATTGACCCGAAAAAGGCCTCTTTTAAGTGCACGTTACACATGGTCCAAAAGGTTCCCAGAGAGAACAGTATACACTAAAACTCACGACGGAAAGTGAATCAGTACATCTAGAGGTTTACATCAATAGATGTAAGATAAAAAATTCTAACAAGTGTGGCACAGCACTTGGTTCTTCTGTTTATGCACTTCTTACATTAGAGTCTAATTATCTGTTCGTCTCTTCAACCTCAAGGGTTGACTTTTCATCTCTGCAACCTCAGCCCGTAACAATTAATGTGTGAGGTATACTCACAGAATAATAAATTCCAACAAACCTTCTGTCCTGCCGAGTCTCAGGACAGCCCTAACAGTTTAGCTGTCACCAAAACACCTGAATGGCTTGAAGGTCAGGAGTCTGCATTTCCTGGTCACCTCAAACACCATGGTCACCTCAAGATTTAATGTCTAGGTTTGGTCTCCTGCAGGAAACAGGTATTTCATTCACACCTCATTTTAAGCCACCCCTCATCACGGCTTTAAACCCAGCAGCCAAACTAAAGGTTGGTCTAATCCACAATCTCTACTGAGATTCAGGCTTCTGATAAAAAGGAAGCCCAAGGTGTACAAGGGAAGGACCTGAAAAGCTGCTTGCAGATCCCTCTGTAATGGACAACTTGGCAACTTTCCTGAGAGCTCAAGTTCCCTTTAAAATGTGTCACGTGTATAACAGGCGTGCACAGACAGAGGTGTGAGGTGAAAGCCGAAGCAGAAGCTTAAATACAATAAAGATACACGGCCATAGAAAATTAAGACCTTACCACCCAGAAAGCCATGAGTAATCCCAGTTGGAATTATAAATGCATTACTAGATTTTCTCTGAAGTCATTTTCTCTTGGTCTGCATTTTCAGAGATACCAATCTGGGGGAATGTCTGTGGATTTTAACAAAGGAGAAAAAAAAAAACCAAACAACCATCTACCTACATCTCTAATACTCCTCTTCCCTTTCACAACCATTTGCACGCTTCGATTTGGTTGTAAATTCCGGTCAAAGATCCAGAACCCGGATTCCATACAAATGTCCTCTGTCTGGAACAGGTATGGCTTACTCATTTTCCTCTTTCAAATGTTAGATGAGACTAGAGAACTTCCTCAAATCCCCCTGCCTGGAGAAGAGTCAGCAGTTAACAGTGCCCACCCCCTCTCCCCATTCGCACCAGCCCACGATACATCTGTGCCAGACAGCAGGAGCGCCCTCCAGGCACCCACCAGCCTGCCGGCTCAGCAGGGCAGAACTGGGCAGACCCTCGGACTGTGCTGTGACTGGCATACCACCAGCCTGCCAGGGCAAACGCCCAGGCCATTCAGTACTGCCAGGACTTGGGCAATCACAAGGAGCCTGGCTGCGGCCGGGTGCCCTGGGGCCTGGATGCATCGGAGGTCCCCTGAACCCACCCACTGTCAACCACTCATTCCTTACTTGACCCTGGCCACCTTCACGGCCACCTCCCCGCCCCCTGGCTCCACGCCTGGCACAAACTGGTCACCCGGGGGGAAAAAGTACCAGCAAAGCGGGTGACAGCGAGTCTCTGGAAAAAGCACACCTGTGCCCGGGGTCCAGAACTGGGCGCTACCCACCCCACGCCCCCACCCCACAACCCCAAACGGGGCGGGGGGGGCGGCCGGGACCCTCACAGGGTTACCAGCTCTACTTGCTCCCCACACACAAACCCCTCCTCACCCGTGACCTCCTCTCCCACGCGGTCCTGACCCTCGCAGCAAAACCAACCGACTAAACGGGGCAGGGAGCATCACCCCCTGTTCCCATCATCTGGCCCTCGGCACCCCGAAAGTGCCCGCTCTGCGTCTTGCCTGTTCCCGCCTCCTCTCCCCTGTGCCCGCTTCCTCTCCGCAGGCTCCTCGCCCAAACCCCTTTCCCTGCCCCCGCACCCCTCCGTCGCTCACCTAGGACCGGGGTCGCAGCTCCACAAGCGGACGACCCGTGGGTACGGCGGCGCATGCGCGAGGCCGGCCCCGCGGCTCCATGACAACCTCTTCGTCGTCGTTGTCGCGTCTCAAACGATAGCCCCTCTCGGCCGCCCGCCCATTACTCCTCCCCCCTCCCCCCAGCCTCCGCGACGGCCTTCGCCAGTCACGTGATGCGGCTCGGATGACCCGGCACCACCGAGATTTCTCGCTGTTCTCCTAGAAGGGCCCTTGGAGGCCCCCGCTCTTCCCGTCTCAGCCGGAAGACGACGCCGGCACGTCGTCCTCGGGGCGGGAGTCCCTGCAGAGGTCGGCGCTCTCTACGCGGAAGGTGGGCATCTCTATGGTTAGTAGTTCCTCAGGCCAAACCGCCATTTTGTACGGGGACCTTGTGCTGTAGGAGCTGCTGTGGAGCGGGCGGGGGGCCCGGTTCTGAGACCCGGTCTGGAGAAGCCGGGGCGGGTCGGCTTCTAGCAGACGAGGCCAGAGGGTTGATTCTTCTGAGGGCGTGGGTGGAAGTCAGCCCCGGGAGACGGCTCTCTCGGTTTGTACCCCGAGACGCCGTGGGCGTTGGGGACCGGGACGGGCCATAGGCTGACTTGCGCGCGAGCCCGAGCGGAAGCAGCCGGGCAGCCTCGTCGGGTCTCGGCCCGAAGGAGGCTTGCCCGGACCGCCCCGCCACCGCCCCCACCGCTGCTCATCTTGTTGCCGAGCCTTTCGCGGCGGTCGGTTTGCCTTCCTTACCTCCAGACAGTGCTTCACGTGGCAGGGACGCAATCAGTATTTTTTTGATGGGTGATTTCATGTCATTTGATGTATGACTCATTGTGCGACTGACCGAGATGTTGAGTTTCAAATGTATCCTGTTTCTCAGGCCAGTTCTTGAAGTATCACCACCAACAACGTGTGATCAGCTAAACAAAAAAAAAGGAGGGGTTGCAATCAGTTGAAGTTCCGATGCATTGAATCAGTGAAGGTTACCTCCTAAATTAGAGAAAGTTATTTTACAGTTGGAGACACGGGTGAATTTAAAGATTGCTACCGGTAGAGGCAAGTTCTGGAGCTGCCCTGTCCAGTAGGGTAGCCACTAATCACTAGGGGGTACTGAAACTGATGAAATGGGGTTTGTTTTTTTTTTTCACTCAGGCTGTGCACGTTTCAAGTCCTCAGTAACCACGCGTAAGCTAATGGTTACTTGGTTGGACAGCGCAGATTGTGCAGCGCGTTGATTGCGAGCATCATGGAAAGTTATCGTTGGATCTAGATGATGGGCAGGGGAAATTCGCCCTCTGTCAGTAATCCAAGCCTTGCAGAGTCATAGGTAATCCCATTAGTCCTCCAGACACAGATAATGCTAATGCATTACCAGATGTGAATGTATTTATTAGCATAAACTCTACTAACAAATAATTGAGTGCCTGCAGCATATATGGCTTTTGTTCAGGGGATGGAAGGACTATTAACAATTATCAAGTAATGAAGAGCCAGGCAGCTTTGCATGTATTCTCTTACGTGTGTGTGTGTGTGTGTGTGTGTGAGAGAGAGAAAGTTCTGTCACTGAGTTGTGTCTGACTTCTTTGTGACCCCATGGACTGTAGCTGTCAGACTCCTTTGTTCATGGGATTGTCCAGGCAAGAAGACTGGAGTGGATTGCCATTTCCTTCTCCAGGGGATCTTCACCCCCCCCAGGGGATTGAACCCTGGTCTCGTGCATCACAGGCAGATTCTTCGCCATCTAAGCTACCAGGGAAGCCCATTCTCTTACTGATGCCTGTACAAGTTAATGAAGTCGCTGTTGATTAATGTTTCCATTTTTTTAGGTGAAGGCGCTGAAGTTTATGTCCCTGATGACAGAGCTACTAAGCCCTGGATCTAAACCATTAGGCCATACTGCCTCTTTTGGAGGCAGAAAAAAACAGTGTCTGCCCTCAAATACCTTAGAATCTGATATGGGAAATATAGACATGTTTTAATAAGTTGTATGAGAGAATATAATAAATGCCAGTGGATTCTGAACAAAATCTAATAAAATCAAAGGAAAAATAATCTTCTGCTTGTTTTCTGTTGTGGACAGAGGAAGCGACCAGGAGGTAAAGCTTTAAGAAGGTCAGGTAAAAGTAGGATATCCAGTAATGGAAGTCGGTGAGAGCAGAGTGCATACCAGCCAAAAGAGAAAAAGTGAAATAAGCAAAGGCATGAAGATTATTTTAATCCTCCACAAGTGCAAATAAGTCATACTTCCCTGGTTTCACCTATCTAATGACCAGGCGGCCATGCTGTATCAGTCATTTGAACTTCAAAAACAGATTTGGTAATGGAACCAAATGAATCAGACTAATTTACTGATAGGCATAATTTTAATTGAGCTACTGTATGGTTCTATTGTATATAATTAGATACATAGAATAACCAATTCATGAAAATGGATAATCTTATAGAGCCTAGCCAACGTAAATTTTTTCTTTCTTTGCTGATATCACCAGGGTTTGCAAATCGGCATGCTCTGATAATAGTGTCCTATCAAAGTGCCATGAGTTCTTTTAATCTTTGTTATCACACTCACAGTTCTGTGACGGAGAGTGGTTTTCCAAGCACTATTTCTTCTTGCTGTGGAATCCTTTCCAATTTGAGTCCTCAATACCAGTCATGGTTTAGGACTAATTTTGCCACCACCACTGCCAGCAGGGGGAGACTTGGTTCTTTAAATGCTACACTTAGGGGTTTGCAAAAAGGCTGCTTTTCCCTTCTGCCCTCACAGAACGCCTGCCACACATTGGCGGTCAGAAACTGCACCTCTGCTCAGCCTTCTTCGCTAAGTTCCTACCTGCCCTGACTATGTAAGGATTTGAGTTTTCAGTCCTACATAGGATGCCGCAAAGAGTTAACTTTGTGCTGAGTTTTATTTGAAGATATTTTCAAGTATCCAATCTAGTATATAATTTGCAATATAAGTAATTCTTTAACAAAGTTGAATTTAAAATTAAAGTTATTTTAAAATTAATTAAAATAGTATAATAGCAGTGGAAGTATTCAAAAGATCTAATTTCAAATCCCAGCTCCTATTGATACCATTTTATAAAGGATGGAGCATTTCAACATCTTCCCTCACATAAGACACAGGAAAGAAGATAGGCCATAATCTCACAAGTCAAAAACTGAATAATTTCTGCCTTATGAAAACTCATTGCTATTCTTATTTTTCCAGTTTTACTGAGGAGGAGTGAAAACATCACCACAATGACTGGCATTAGTTCTTGAAGCAACACTCAAGAACCATCTATTTTTTTTTCCCTTAAACCTCATTTTGGCCATCTGTAACACAGTTATCCTCTATCCACAGTTATCCTGAATCTGGCATTCGGCATTACTGCTGACCACTTCACAGTTTTTTTAAGAGGATTTGATGGAATGGTGGTTACGTGTGTGCCCCCAGAGTCCCAGCACCATGGGTCAGTGAGAGGAGGGGGTGGGAGGGGTTCCAGCCTGTGTGTGGGGATAGGAACAGGCAGGTCCCAGGCTAGCAGAGGCAGAGATGAGTGATAGCAGGATGTGTATTCCATTTTTCCTCAGGAATCAAGTGCCTAAGCCCCCACCAGCCAGGTTAGTTCTCAGCTCATATTTTTAGGGCCATCTGGGAGAACAGAGACAATAAAAGGACATTTGGGTTACAGTCAGGGTGTCACTATACTAGGCACGGGTTTAATTTCAGGGACAATGGAAACCCCTCCCATATAGCTCCCCAGCTTCTTGCCCAAACCTGAAATTCCTCAAGTATAATTGCTCAACATGGCAGCTGCTCTAGAACCCAAGACAAATTCTCTCATCATAACTGACACAGAGTACTATTTCCAGACACTGTCCTAAGTGCCTTGCCCAGATTTACTTATTTAATCCTCCCACAGTCCTGTAACATGGTTGTGGTATCATTCTTCTCATTTTACAGGGGAGGAGACTAAGGTCAAGAGGCCATGTCACTTGCCAAGGTCACGGGTGGTGAGTGGTGGAGCCAGGAATTGAATTCTAGAGTCCTTGCTTTTGGCCTCTCTGCTAGGCTGTGTGTTTGGTGGAAATGGTGCTACCACGCCCTTTCCTGCTGTGCTGAGCAGGAGACCGGTGGGGAGCAGAGCTGAAGGCACTAGGTCCAAGCACTTGTATGGGAAAGGATGCCAGGAGTGGAAACTGGGCACCGTAAAGGCAAAGTCTGCAGAAAACACCTCCAGCTGATCCTCTCTCTCTTTCACTCAGCACATGGCAGAGATATTTCTTGTGCGTGACAGGGTATATGCTGATTTCAACCCACACATCTTTCCAAACCACTTAGCAGCTGCCTTTTGCTTGTTCTGTCCCTTATCTAGAATCTTTCTGGTGGAAAGGTTTTTAAAGTGTCATCTCCCCTCACTGAAGATGAAGTCTGTGATTTAAACTCACAACTTTTTCTCTAGATGACTCCAAAAGCTGTTCAGTTGTCCCTTTGTATAGTCCTATTTGACTTAGAAGTTCTCCTTGGCCTTGTATCTTCCTTCCCTTCTGTAAACAGCTTTCCAATCACAACTGAGTTCTCCTCCGTGGACTCACCAAAGACAAGAAATACAGGCCAGCACAGCAGAAAGCCAGACAGAGCTGTGGAACCTGACACTCCAGTAATAGGAAGCTGGCTAGAGAGCCCAAGATAAGAGGCAGCCTCCACAAAGACATTAATTACTCTTGAAATTTAACACTTTCTGTGTCTTGTGGCTTGATCTAAACTGGTTTGCATTGTAATTTCTTGGGTACCCATCACCCCCATTGGAGTCTAAGCTCTTTCAGGGCAGGGATTATACTGAATGTTTTTCTCCTACAAAACAAGTTCTTCGTAGTAAGCGTTCAACCAGCTTGACATCAGGGGGACCCCAGGTTCCTGAAAAGTTGACAATGGGCTTACATATCACTGACTGGACTTCAGAGAAGGAAGACACCGCCAACCAGGATGGTGAGGGGTTTCCAGGGCCCCTGGTGCAAGGGTTGAATGGACATGCCCTTTTATTTTGTTGGTTCCCCGGCACGCTCCACTCTCTCCCACCTCCAGGCCTTTTGCACACAACTGTATGTGTCATGTTGAGAAGATGGAGTGAAGGTAACTGCCCACAGGTTTTGCTCCACACTTGTGATTCTGGCAAAGAAATTCCAGAGCCTTTGTTGCTCCTGCTGCCTCAACCCACCCCATCCCTAGTCTTTGAGGGTCTGTTGTGCATTTGCTCAAGAATGCCCTTGAATCCTCCTCCCTCACTTTCGATTTGGCTTGTGGCTGACTCTTATTTGGAATCCCACGAAGAACCGTGTAAAGCCTGGTAGTCAGAGATGACGAATGCCATGGCTTCCCTTTGCAGATGCAGAAATGCCCCAAGCTTCCTCACCACTGCTCCCCTTTTCAGTGCCAGATAGGCAGGGCCAGTGAAGGCCGAGGCCTTCACTTCACATGGGTGGGCCAGCTTGGCGTCAGTCAGCATCACAACAGGCTGGATAAATCAGGATGGCACCAGATGTTGGGTTAAAGCCTTGCCAGTTGTTCATCAGAACTACCTGGTTGATTTTATCTCCAACTGATTACCTGATCCCAGGGTCCAAGATCTTAAATCTCAAACAAGAGACTGAAAAGCAAGTAATTTCCTAAAAAGACTTAAACATTAATATATTCGTGGGAACAGGAAGTGGACAGATATCCTTTTTTTTTTTAATTTGGGGGAGTGGTCCTTTTGAAATTCATGTGAAAAAGATGAGTACTCTTATACTCCCAAATCTGAAGTGGCATTTAAATTTAAGTCCTTTTCTTAATGTCAGAGATGCTTTCTGACATTCCTTATGCATTCTGCAAAGCTTTATTGGATTTTTCAGTCTATTTTAAAGACTAGGATGTCTGTACCTACAGTGGAGTAAGGCAGCTCATTTGCCTAAAATGTCTGGGAAATCATCCCAAAGAAATTACTGAGAGCATTCTCTTCTGATATAAAAGAGTATGGTTTATTCACCCAGAACTTGGGTTTCTTTGAGATATTGAGTGTCTCTTTTAAGACTTAATAATGCTTCTTTTATCCAGTAAAATTTCATTCCAGCTGGAGTCATGGGACCCACTGATCTAGAGCCATTATTGAATTGACAGCCATCCACATGCAGAACTTCAGGGCTTTTGGTCCGCTGCTTTGTGGACAGGGATAACAGGATCACCCACAGGACTTACCCACAGGGTAAATCCAAGAAAATTCACTGGATGTCTTGTGCTAATAGTTTAACGAAATTCCCCCTCCAGCACTTTCTGACAGGGCCTGGGTATTTTCTCCAATGTCATCACATTTCGGGAGAGATGGTGTCATCCAGGTGTAGGTGTTCTTGGCCGTCCTTTACCTATTGTCTCCTCATGTCACATATAGCCGAGAGAGCAGACGAAGGTTCATCTGTCTTACATGGGGAATTACCAAGTGGTTGCCTGGCAACTCACGTAGCACAATCAACATGGTCTCTGTGGTAGAACATAGAGTGGTTGACTTGCCTTTTGAGAATGTCTGTGTTTGCATATTTCTTTTGGGCTTCTGGAAAAAATAGGTATGTTTTCCTGGATTTGAGGCTATTAAAATGGACTTCTGTACTGCTTTACAGTACAGAAATTTAGTATTCATTTTATAGCAGCCCCTTATTGTCAGAAATGACAACGATCTGATTAAATCATTAACGCAGCAATTGCTTCAATTAAATTCAATTCAGTAAGCATCTTCCATGTGCCAGCTACTATGCTAAATACTGTCAGGAGTTATAAGGATGAATAGGTATGGTCCCTGTCTTGGGGAATGTGTGTGTTTAATCGATGTATATAAATCATTTGTTTACACATGTGAGACAGCTGAGATGGATATGTAAAAGGAAGGCATTGTTATTTGGGGAAGTTCCTTAGTGTTTGATCAAAGGATTTTTCCCTTTTATTTAGATTCCTTCCTTTATAGCTTACAGCTGCAATCAGTTCAAAAAGCTGCAATCAGTTTGAAATCACTTTTAAGACAGAGCTCTTATTGGAATCTCAGTAATTAGCAGCTTTTAAACAGCCCTTTTGGAGTCTGACCCCACCAGTGTTGTCGGGAGGACGGTGCTGCCCTCTGTCTGCACTGCCGTCTTCCCGTGTGATTGCTGCTGAGGCGTTCACAGCGCGCCTCCACCTCTAGTTTACACATTTCCGTTATAAGAAGCCACTTGCTTTTCTTTGTCTACAGTGCCATCAGCCTCCTTCCACTTAAGGAGGGACTTTGGCATGTTCCAGATCTTGCATTAAGGATTCTTTGAGCTTGACCCCTTAAGCGAAATCTTTCGCATCGGGTAGACCATGGCTAGACAGCACCCGGGGTTTGACTAGCCCCTTTCCCTGGAGTTGATTCTCCTGGGCGATTGGTTTGGCATCTTTTCTTCCCAGGAAGCTGCCAGGCCGTGGAGTGGAAGATCTGTCGGTTGCAGCACTGGTGCCCAGCCCTGCACACACTCACTGGCCGCCCCTTCTGAGTGGACTTGGATCCGCAGATGAAGGCGGTAGCTCCCTTGGGTAGCTGTACTCTGGCACCAGAAATGTCCCCCCGCCCCCATGTTTTGTGAACCCACTTGCATCCCACATCCCAGGTGGGACCTGCAGCTTGCTCATCTCTGCTGCCCAGTTCCCTCAGATGCTTTGCCATTCGTGAGAAATCACTCAGACCTAGACCTCCCGTCTTCACATAGAGCACCTGACCTTTGCTTCCAGACTCAATGTCAGGCAGAAGGAAGGGGACAGAAGGGAGAAGGGGAATGTTTGAGACCCGACACTATAGAGATGTTTTCCTGATGCTTCCTCATTGAGTCCTCATGGCAGCTTCTATAGCTCCTGGCAGCCCATTCCCCAACATGTGAACGCCTACTGCTCTAAGGAGTCCTGATGTATCCTGTCTCCAAGCACCTTTTCACTTAGGATCAGACCAACCAATATTCACATGCACTTTGTACCTCCTGAGGGTCCAAGGACACATTAAAGACTAGGACACAGTCTCCACCCCTGAGAAGTTCACAGCTCAGTGTTGATGAGTGCAGTAATGAGGATGCCGAACGTAGACAGAAGACCAGTAAACTTAGGAAGAGGGTGGGAGTCGGGAAAAAATACATAGAGAGTCAGTTGAAGATCTGGAAGGTTGGCAGACAAGGGAGGCCTCTTCGTTTACCTTTCAAAATGGGCCTGGAGCAGGGTCCCTTTTAACACCCTTTGATGTTGGGAAATCCTTGACTTCTCGAATCTGTATCATCCACACTGCAGCCTACCACACAGGTCCTCTCATTCCAACTTCAGTTGAAACAGCAAAACCTTTGCCTCATCTCCTGATCACTTAGAAACCTTTAGCAATCACATCTGCTGCTCTGCCCTAACACAGAAAAGAGTTACTTCTTTTCCTTCCGGCCCTGAACCCTAGGATTCCCCCTTCTTAGGGCCCTCCGGAGAAGGGGCCAGGGGGGAGGCAGGGCCATCAGCCAGTGGGAGAATTGCTCTTGGAAGAGGTCTGCTCTGTAAGCACATTTCACAGCATCTTTACTAAAGATGGGATGTTAGAAGTTAAGTGGCACATAGAGGAGAAGAAGAAAGTGCAGTGTTTCACAGCAGCACATCACTAGACTTTACCAGCCTAGGGGTGCCAGGGAGCTCACACTGACATCCAGACTCAATCTTACCAGCTCTGAGCCCCTCTGGAAGGTCTGTAGAAGTTCCTACTTATCTTCTGTCCTGTCAACTCTTCCTCAGTTACTTCTGGAGGCCCCTGAGGTGTCTCCCAGAGGAGACAGGGTTAGATCAACTATGCTGTTCCATTGTGACCTCCCGCTGATGGTCCTGCTCTTCACAGCCCCTTGGAAAGGGTACCTAGGGACTTCCCTAGTGGTCCAGTGGTTAAGAATCTGCCTGCCAATGCAAGGGACGTGGGTTTAATTCCTGGTCTGGGAGGATTCCCCATGCCGTGGGCAGCTGAGCCTGTGTACCCTAGAGCCCGTGCTTCGAAACAGTAGAAGCCACTGCAAAGAGAAGCCCATGCATCACAACTAGAGAGTAGCTTGCCACAACTAGAGCAAGCCTGCATGAAGCAACAAAGAACCACTGCAGCCGAAAATAAGATAAACAAGATAAATGAATAATTAACTTTTTAGAGAAGTGCACCTCATCAGCATGTATGTCTTCGGTAAGAACACTGTTCTTAGAGCAGTTACTCCTGTTGCCTGGGGATGCTGTTCTCTCCTGGGGCCACTACACCACCAAAGTGGAGGGGGGGATGGATCTAGAGGGAACCACTGACCTTCTCACTGATCGGTTGCCCTTTACAGCCCGTGTCCCCTAGCAGAACTGCTGGTATCTTTTAGTTGCTCAAAGTCTCACGTGATTACTTCTCTCGCCATCTATCACCCTAACTCTTTCCTTACTGGGGCCAGAGATGAGTCTCTCAGGCAGGATGGGGGATGACAGCTCCATCAGTTCCTTCCCTTACTCTGAACTTTCTCCCCAAGGAGCTGTGCACCCAGACAAAACAATGCCCACAAAGCAAAAGGAGTAAAACTCAAAACACTTCTGCTGCTGCTGCTAAGTCGCTTCAGTCTTGTCCGACTCTGTGCGACCCCAGAGACGGCAGCCCACCAGGCTCCCCCGTCCCTGGGATTCTCCAGGCAAGAACACTGGAGTGGGTTGCCATTTCCTTCTCCAACGCGTGAAAAGTGAAAAGTGAACGTGAAGTCGCTCAGTCGTGTCCGACTCTTAGCGACCCCATGGACTGTAGCCTACCAGGCTCCTCCGTCCATGGGATTTTCCAGGCAAGAGTACTGGAGTGGGGTGCCATTGCCTTCTCTGCAAAACACTTCTAGTTCAATAAAAATAACAAAACTGTGCCAACTGATGCAAACAGATACTAATACTTGGGGTGGAGGTGGAGTGGGGGAGTTGGTGGTGGTCTGTAAGCTCCCTCCCGGAGTTAACAAAAGCCAGAAGTACTGAGGGTTTCTTGTACAACTTGAAAATGAGATAGAGACTACCTACCCCATTCTTAAAGGTCCCTCTTGTTCCCATGGGATGTAATGCATGAAAGCGGCTATCTCATGGGCAATCGGTGAGAGTGTCATTTAAGAGAAATTATCGGGACTTCCCTGGTGTTCCAGTGGCTAAGACTCCGAGCTCCCCTTGCAGGGGGCCCAGGTTCAATCCTTGGTTGAGGAATTAGATCCCACATGTTGCAACGAAGAGTTTGAATGCCACAACTAAAGATCCTGCATGCTGCGATGAAGAGAGAAGGTTCCTGCGTGCTGCAACTAAGACTCAGTGCAGCCAAATAATTTTTTTAAAGAGAAATTAGCAATGGTGGCTGTCAAATGGGGTTCTTGTTCTACAAGAATTTTGACTGTAGACTGGAATCATGTATCTCTAAAACAACAACAACAACAAAAACCAACCAACACAGAGCAAAACTATTTAGATCCAGGTAATGCAAAAGACAAAGACAGAAGTGAAATTTCCCTGAAAGTAGACTTCATGGTATGGTAGACAGAGCTCAGGGAATGGCATTAAAGATATCAGTCAAATTCAGGCTTTGTCACAACCCATGGTTGGTTTCCTGATTAAATCTCTTTACCTCTCTGAGCTGCTATTTTTCAGTTTTGAAAGGGAGCAATGATAACGTCTGCCCTCCTTTCCAGGGTTGTGAGAAGGAGATAAGACAATGTAAGTGAACGTGCTTTACAAGCTGTAAAGCATTTGTTGTTCTCTAAAGGCAAGCTGGAGGAAGGAAATACAGCAGCTGTCACATCCATGTGGTCTAAATATATTGTAAGTTCGAAACCCAAGTGTTGGGACTTCCCTGGCAGTCCAGTGGTTAAAATTCTGCCTTCCAATGCAGGGGGGACGGGTTTGATCCCTGGCCAAAAAGCCAAAATCCCACACGCTTCATGGCCAAAAAACCAAAATGTAAGGGGAAAAAAAAAAAAAAACAGAAGGAATGTGCTTAGTCTATCAGTCTTGTCTGATTCTTTGCGACCCCATGGACTGTAGCCTGCCAGGCTCCTCTGTCCATGGGGATTCTCCAGGCAAGAATACTGGAGTGGGTTGCCATGCCCTCTTCCAGGGGATCTTCCCAACCCAGGGATCAAACCCAGGTCTCCCGAATTGCAGGTGGATTTTTTACTCTCTGAGCCACCAGGGAAGCCCTCAGAAGCAATAGCATAACAAATTCAATAAAGACTTTAAAATGGTCCACGTTAAAAAAAAAATCTTAACAAAAATATGTGTTCTGTTACTAAGGTTGCTTGTTTGAAAAATCCATCTTTCATCATTAGCTTTGGCCAACAAGGGTATCTGGGACCAGAAACACATAGGGTCTCTATCAAATGGACACAAAATATCACTTCCACACAATATGCTCTTTCCAGAACTGAGAAGAAGCCTCAGTAAACATGAAATGGCCAATGGTATGCAACAAAGGGCCTCCCTGGTGGCTCAGATGGTCAAGAATCTGCCTGCAATGCAGGAGACCCAGGTTCGATCCCTGGGTTGAGAAGATCCCCTGGAGAAGGAAATAGCAACCCACTCCAGTATTCTTGCCTGAGAAATCTATGGACAGAGGAGCCTGCTGAGCTATAGTCCATGGGGTTGCAGAGTCGGACACGACCGAGCGACTAACACACACACACACATGCAAAAGAGGCAAGTAAAGGCTGACACGGAAGTTTGTCACTCTGTTCTTGAAAGAATAGTATTATGTGTCCAGTATTTAGTCAACACAATGATGTGTTGCCACTGATTGCTCCTGGTTTGAGACATGAAATTATGAAGAGGTAGATTTCTGGATCTAAACAGGAAGAGATGCTGTCTGCCCTAGAGGAAAATTCCTCATGTGCATTAATGAGACAATAAAAAATACATAAGCAGCTCTTCTCTATTATTCTAAATCTTTGTTGATAAATCACTATACCTCACATGAACTTACAGATTTTTATAAGGTGTTCATTTTAATTTGTTTATACAGACAAGAGCCTCACAAGAATATTTTCCTGAGGCCTGACTTAAAAGGTGGCCACTGCCTGGCCAATGGTGTCATGGGTTTCAAAGATACTAGAATATGAAAACAAAAACTTACATCTTTTTTCTTCCTGCAGTCCTTGCAAAGTGTCATTGCATCTTGAAACAGCAGAAATGCAACAGTTTAATGGCTTAGAAAAGATAGGCATTTCTTTTTCACTTGAGATAGTCATTCCAGGCTAGCAGGAGGCTCTGCCTGGTCATTCAAGGATCCAGATTCCTGTGCATTTTCCTCTATCATCCCTTAAGGCATCATTCTCACTTGCATGGACAAAGCCTGGGTCTCAGGCAACTTCTTGTTCTGGTTCAAGGGAAGGAAAAAGAGTGTGGATGGCACACCCACTATCTTAAGGTCTGGTCAGCTCTTCTGTTCATTTAGTGTTAGCTTAGTCTCACGGTCACACGAAACTGCAAGGGAGGCTGGGAAATTCTGTTCCCAGTTGGGCAGCTATGAGCCCAGCGGCAAATATGTTACTATGGAAGAGGGGGGAAGGATCTTGATGAAACCCTGGTGGTCTCCATTTTAGGAAGCCATTTGAAGGAATCATGCCAGTTGCTAGTTTGTCCCAGAGACACCTAAGAAAGTGTTTGTCACCTGGAGGCTGACTTGGATGACCACAGCACAGCCTTTGTACTGCCATTCAGTCAAGTCCTCCTTGTACTCTCACCGGTCACCTTGATGGATGAGCTTCTGAGCTCCCTTTTGGTCTAGACTGTGGTAGGGACTTGTGGCTTTTTGTCATCTGGAATCCTCTCACCCATCCCCTGGTCTTTGTGGTTTTCCTCTTGGGAAGCCTTTCTTTTCCATCTTTGGTGTCCTGCATGCAGAGTTGACTGTGCTCTCAGATCCAGAGGTGGGTATGTGACCACGGCGTGGCCAACTAGGCCTGCATGTTCTCTGGCTATGGTGTTTTGCTTGGTGACAGACTCTTGACCAAATCAGAGCCAAGAAAATACAATGACACTTTTGCAAGGACTGCAGGAAGGAAAACGCTTCCCCCTTTTCCCCTCCACAAGTATCCAGCATGGGAAGATGTAGCACTGGAGCACCGGTGGCCGTCTGGGCCCTCTGAGAATTCCAAAACTGGAGAAGAGCAGAATCCAGAACCAAGTCCTGGTGACATTGTTTGAGTCTCTGGTTCAAGCTGGGCCTGAGCCAGCAATGTGCCTAAATCCCTGGTCTTTTCAGTTACAAGAGACAGCATCCATGCCTCACCCTTGTTAAGTCATCTAGAGTTGCATCCCACAGAGCACTAACCGAGACACCCATGTAGATTTGGCCTCTTTTGTCCTGGAGTGAAAATACCCTTGAGGTATGTGTGGCCAGCTCTCCCCTGGATCTCCTTAGCTCTGTAGTCATTGAAAGAGTGCTACTCCTAGCCAGGGATGATTTTACCCCCGAGGACATTTGGTGGTGTCCAGAGGCAGTCTTGATCAGCACGATGGGGAAGGGTGGGAGGTGATGCTATTGATGTCTTGTGGATGGAAGCTAGGCATGGTCCAAAATATCTTACAAAGCACAGGATTTCCCCCACAATAGAGAATTATCCAGCCCAAATACCATTAGTGCTGAAGTTGAAAAGCCCTGCTAACCCCACGCTGTCCCTTGGACTGCAAGGAGATCCAGCCAGTCTAATCCTAAAGGAAATCAACCCTGAATACTCATTGGAAGGACTGACGCTAAAGCTGAAGCTCCAATACTTCGGCCACCTGATGCTAAGAGGTGGTTCATTGGAAAAGACCCTGATGCTGGGGAAGATTGAAGGCAGGAGAAGAAGGGGGCAACAGAGGATGAGATGGTTGGATGGCATCACCGACTCGATGGACATGAGTTTGAGCAAACTCCGGGAGACAGTGAAGGACAGGGAAGCCTGGCATGCGGCAGTCCGTGGGGTCGCAAAGAGTCAGACACGACTGAGTGACTGAACAACAATAACAAAAAAACCCATGCAGCACTCAGCACTCTGGAGTTACTTCCCAGTTCGAACACTCTCTGAGGAACCGAGGCTCCCAGAAGGGCTGTGTTCTTACCAGGGAAGGCCTCATCCGGAGATTCTCCGGGGCTTGTCAGCTCCAGGCAAAGTGACAACAATTTGTTCATGATGAAGTTCTTCGGGAAACTGATCCAAGAGTGTTGCCACTGGCTGCTGGAGGGTTGTGACTGCTTCTTGGCACCAGGGCTTGGGAAAGAGAGAGAAATAGGTGGCCTGGTGACAAAGGCATTTTATTTAGGGCCCAGCATCTTTTAAAGAGAGTTAGGAGCCCTCGGTCCTACAGCCTGTGAAAAACTAGGCTTGTTTAGGTCCTGAAATATCACTGACATCATCAGCATGAAAAGTACTTTTCTCTGAAATAGAGAGAACCAGAGTTGCTACTCCCTGCAGCCTCTGTGCTGGGGACAGCAGGCTTTTCTGGAAGCACTGACTGTGGAATGGCCCTGCTTTCCAGGCCCTCAGGCCCACTTGCATCCCAGCCTAATGCCTCTGCTCAGCTGGGTCCTTGCTGGGAGCTGGAACCTTCTTGGTGTGTATCTGATCCCAGCAGGGACCTTCTGCAGGCTTTTGAGCTGAAGACCCTGGACTCTCTGACTGCAGAGCCCCAGCTTCTGCCTGGTTCTGCTGTTGAATCTCCAGGGCCCTTCTTTTCAGAGCCCGACTCCTAAAGAAGGAACGAAGCTTTAGTCCCAAGCTTGGTGCAAGAACAGTGAGAGAGAGGAGACACACAGGCAGCTTCCCCCCACCGCCACCAATAATGCCAAGACGCTGAAAGGACTGTTCAGACCACGGCTCCAACATCCTTAGGGAATTTTTTTTTTTTTTTAGCAGAACTTTCTCCACTGGTGCTGTCTCCTGTCCTTGTTCAGGCCCCTCCCCTACTCAGCTGAAGTGTGCACCGAGCTTTCGGAAAAACAGCTCTCGTTCCCAGACCAGGGTTGTCCTCCCAGGAACCTTCCCGCCAACCTCATCCCTCGCCTCGCCATCCCAGGGTGAGGTCAGACCACGGCGGGGTGAAGAGTTCACAGGGTGTGCAGGGTGTGGGTGTTTTGCACCAGGACAAGGAGTCCTTTTTTTTTCCCCCCTGTTCTTGGTGTCATTTCCAGACAGATAGGAAGGAAAAGTGAGTAAACAGCCCTCCATTCTGGACAAAAGCTGAGACAGCCTTTTCTTCAGGAACTTCCCTGTGGGTCATTCAAGGCTGTGCCCCCGGCCGGGTGACGCACGCAGGTGGAAATATAAGACCCAACTTGCCTTCAAGCCCTTGAGCTCAGCAAAACCAGTCCCTGAACGTGGGATGTGATCAAAGGGCAACTCAGTTTGTGCCTCTCACTGTCTGCTTGAACTTTTTGCTTTCAGCCAAGCTCCACCGCTTTGTGGGATCTTAGCTCTGGGCTGAGTGAGAGTGTGGCATCCTAACCACTGGGCCACCAGGAATCCCCGCCACTTGAACTTTTCAGCGAAGGAGGCATCCCCCCCCTCACCCCCGGATGAAAGCCCAGCTGACCCCACACCTCTTCTGGCCAGGCTCAGGTGTGGCCCTCCTGTGTCACAAAGCCCAGGATCGATCTAGAGGTCTAAAGCAGCTGGTTATAGATATGACATGATGCGTTCATCTTCCTTCAGAGACCTACCTGCCTCCTTCTGCTCCAAGGTCTGGAGTTGGGGTGCCGGCCTTCAGGGACTCGGCTGTGGGAGTTTTCCATCTGTTTTCTCACCTGATAGCCTCCGCTCCCCACGTGCTGGCGGCTTGCAGGGTCTAAGGGAGAGAGGCGAATGGTGGGGGGCAGAAGGGAGGGGATGGAAGAATAGGGTGATTCTTTTTTTTTTTAACACTTTTTCAAAACTTTTATTCATTTTTTGGTTGTGCTGGGTCTTCTCTTGTTGCAGAGCACAGGCTCTAGAGCACGCGGGCCTCCATAGTTGTGGGGCACGTCTTAGCTGCTCCGCGGCATGTGGGGTCCTCCCGGACCAGGGGTCAAACCTGCGTCTCCTGCACTGGCAGGTGGATGCTTCACCACTGAGCCACCAGGGAATCCCCAGCAATTCTTACGTGATCACAGAATTGCCCGCTCTCTGAGCCTGGCAGATAGCAAATGCTGTTTCCCAGGGAGTCCCTTGGGTGCTCCAGGGGTTTCCATCTCTGAGGTTCCCAACCTGCATCTCTGGTTCAGGTAATGGCTGGTGACGTCCATCTTCAGCCTCAAGAATCCGGCAGCCCCCTCTGCCTTCTTCCTGCCCATTAGGAGGCGCTATAGGACCTCAAATAATGCCTCGCTGGACCTCTCTCCCCAGAGGCCCATGGGGAAGCCCTCACAGGGCCCCTGCCCAATCCAGGGCAGCCCCGCCTCTTGTGGGCTCTGTGATCACATAAGAATTGCTGGGGATTCCCTGGTGGCCAGTGGTGAAGCATTCACCTGCCAGTGCAGGAGATGCAGGTTCGATCCCTGGTCTGGGAGGATCCCACCTGCCACACAGGCCTGTGAGGGCCCCCGGGTCTGAATGGCCTGTGGAACCCACACCAGGAGACTTAAGATCGAGGTAGTAGGGTCCCCAACTGCATTGGGGTGGAGCTTTCAACATAGCTTTACTCTCTTAGTTTCTATGTCCAGATCCTTCTGTTCCCTCACTCTACCCTTTGTATTTTTTATTTTTTGGCTGTACTATGTGGCTTGCAGGATCTTTGTTCCCCGACAAGGGATTGAACCCGTGCCCTAGGCAGTGAAAACTTTGAGTCCTAACCGCTGGACCACCAGGGAATTCACCCCTTTTAACACTCTTGACTGTAGGGGAGGCCCAGGTGCAGTGCAACTGGTTTCCCATTGTTTCCTAGTGAATACTACACATGGGGGTGTGTCTCAGGCTGAGTTTGCCATCTGATGTCCTGAAAGCCAACCTCCAGGATGGCCCCCAGTTGTCCTCACCTCCTGATATTCACCCCCTACGTGGGCTCCTCCCACCCGGAACAGGGCTGACCCTAGTACCCTCTGGCTACTACAGAAATGAAAGTATGTGACTTGCAAGGTTAGGTCATTGCTGTGGGCCAACTGTGTACCCCAGAAGGATCTACTGAAGCCCTAATCCTGCCCTGTACTTGTGAATATGACCTTATTTGGGAGTAGGGTCTTTACAGATGCAATTAAAGATTGTAATGGATTCGCTCAGGCCCTAAATCCAATGACTAGTATTAAAAAAATGCAACTCTTTCCATTTCAGATTATACTGGGGCTCCAATACAATAAATATCAGTGAAAGTGAAAAGTGAAAAAAGTGAAGGTGCTCAGTCGTGTCCAACTCTTTGCAACCCCAAGGACTGTAGCCTACCAGGCTTTTCCGTCCATGGGATTTTCCAGGCAAGAGTACCAGAGTGGGTTGCCATTTCCTTCTCCAGGGGAACTTCCCGACCCAGGGATCAAACCCAGGTCTTCCACATTGCAGGCAGACGCTTTACCCTCTGAGCCACCAGGGAAGCCCAGTATTAGCTATTGCTGTGTAACAGATTACTCCAATACTTGGTGGCTTCAAGCTATAACAAACATCTATCATCTCACAGTTTCTGTAGGCCAGGGACCGCGGAAAGATTTAACTGGATGTTCTGGCTCCAGGCTTCTTAGGAGGTAGCAGTCAGATGTCACTGAGGGCTGCAGTCATCTGAAAGCTTGACTGGGGCTATCGGATCTGCTTCTTAGGAGGCTCGTTCACATGTTGCCAAGTCGGTGCTGGATGTTGACGGGAGGCCTCAGATCCTTGCCATGCGGACCTCCCATAGGTCTGCTTGAGTAGCCTCATGACACGGCAGTGGCTTCCCCCAGGACGAGTGGTCCAAGGGAGAGCAAGGGGAAGGTCATGATGTCTCTTGTGACCGTGCTAGTTTCTTCGAGCTGCCATAACAAAGTACCACAAATAGGGCACAGACTGGTTCATAGCACCAGAGTTTCTGCAGATACTTGGAGGCACGGACTTGAATCCTGCCGGGACACTGTTTTTGACATAATGTTGTCTCTGTGGAAAGATGGGGCCCAAAGTTACAGGATCTCGTGTGTGCTCTGCCAGCTTGGGTAAGTCACTCCCTTTGGGGATCTTTTGAACCATGACACATGAGCTGCTCCGTCTGAACCAGCACAAACCTAAGGATGAGAAGGCTGGCCCTCACCTTCATCCTCGCCCTTCTTTTTTGTTTAATTTTATTTATTAATTTTTGGCTGTGCTGGGTCTTCACTGCTGCTCTGGCTTTCTCTAGTTGCGGAGAGCGAGGGCTACTCTCTAGTGGCAGTGCTCGGGCTTCTTTTGTTGAGGAACATGGGCTCCCAGGCTCTAAAGCTCAAGCTCACTAGTTGTGATACACGGGCTTAGTTGCTCCGAGGCATGTGGGAGCTTCCCCAATCAGGATCGAACCCGTCTCTTCTGCATTGGCAGGTGGATTCTCTACCCCTGAGCCATGAGGGAGGCCCCATCCTACCCCTTCTTAGTAGTGGTGTTTTCTAAAGAGGTCGAATTAGAATTTGCCACCTACAGAAACCTTCCAGGCTGGCTCCTCCCAAGGTCAAATTGCACATCACACAGTTGAGAATAGCCACTATTTCTGGAGCATCTACTCAGCACCAGATGATCTAACCTTCACAGCACCCTCCAAAGCAAGAGATTATGATGCACCGTTGGCAATTCAGGAGAGTGAAATTCAGGAACAAGCCCAAGGTCACATAGCTAATGAGGGACAGAGACTTGACTCCAAACCAGGCCTACTGAACCCAAAAGACCTTCATGTCCATTTGCCCCATAGGGTAACTCAAGGGCATTCCATCTAAGAAGTCAAGCCAATGCCCCAGAAATTGGGATTTTCTCCAGCCTCAAGGGATTACCATGGTCAGTAGACATTGGGGGAAGTGAGGTGGCACAGACTGCTGGTTAAAGAGAATGGGGGTCTGATGTCAAATTGCCCAGGTCTGAAACCTAGCCTCCCCTTATGCTCCAAGTCTCCAGTTCTTTCTCTGACTATTGGGAGAAAGAGCGCATACCTGCATGGTTGGCTGGGAAGATTAAATGAGATAATGCATGAAACTCATGGCAAGAGTGAAGAGCCCTTTACATTTTTCTTCTATTAATATTATAGACATTATTGTTGACATTACCCTCCCTCCATGGCCTCTAGACTCTTAACATGAAGTCAGTATTGGAAAAGGGGCAAATTGAAACGGTGTCTAACTGGCGGCAGATGGAAATGTGCGGCTGGGTGGCTGTTTTCTGTTTTTTGGATGGATTCTTTTTCAGCTCTAAGACAGCTCCCTGTGAAAGGTGATGAGCCTGATTAATTGCAATCAGTTCTTTTCCACATAATGAAGAAAGTTGGATGTGGTCCTGCGGCTTTCATCCAGGTGGGTGCAGTTACCGATTGTGTCCACAGGGTGTCGCTACGAATCATGCTTCGATCGTGAAAGTTGCTCAGTCGTGTCCCCACTGTTTGCGACCCCGAGGATGCTAGCCCACCAGGCTCCTCTGTCCATGGGATTCTCCAGGCAAGAATACCGGAGTGGGTTGTCATTCCCTTCTCCAGGGGATCCTCCTGACCCAGGGATCGAACCTGGGTCTCCTGCCTTGCAGGCAGATTCTTTACCATCTGAACCACCACCTGCCCACAAACGTAGGTGCTCAGGGCATGGAACTCATTCCAAGACCCCCATGCAGGGAGTAGACGCTGCCAGGGGCTGAGCATTCTTCAGCAACACTCTTTGAAACCCTTCTTGACCCTACAACACCGTAGAAGTGGAAGGGGAGCTATGGTGGCAGGCGTGACTTGACCCAGGTGGCTAGGTACAGAGCTGGAAGAGTATCAGGGAGGGTCTCCTCCTCTCGATCAAATACACCAACTGCCACATTTGTCCTGTGTGCGTATGAGCTGATTGGAGGGTGTGGGAACCTGGTTTCTGGGTCCCTCGTGATGGTCACCTCTGGGAATGTGATTTGAAGACGGGGTTCAGGGTGACACTAAATGTCCTCTGTTCCTTTGCCTTGAACCCTGGATTCTTCTGGGTGGCCTGCCAGCTCCTGGGGCTCTCTAGGCTGCCTTGCTGATGGCTGCTATTCTAATGGCCAGAATGAGGACGTTAGCCATCTTCATTGCTAGAGGAGCTGGCCCTCTGGGGAGAATGCTCAGTCCTAGCCACTGCCCTCTCCTGCACCCAGTAGAGGGGTGTCTGTGGCTCTTGGGGACCCTGGGCAGTGACTAACATGGTCAGGGAGAGGTGGGAGAAGCTGCCCACAAACACTAATTTCTCCAACCAGAGGCCTTTTTCGGAGCCTACCCTGATGTGAGACGCGGGTTGAAGCCCCAGAGATGTAGGAAGCTGAGGCTCGGGTGCCTTGTCACCCTCACAGGCACAAAGGGAGGGGGTGACAACGTGTCTCTGGAGGACCCACTGTGTGGGTGTGGTTGGTGCTCAGGAAGCTCCGTTCCCGTCTCCTTCCTCGTTTCCCTCAGATCCTTCTGGAAGGGGCCCACACAGCCCCGGCCCGAAGCATGGCTCTTTCTTTTCTGGTGATGAGGAGCTTCTGTGATTTCTTTTCCCTCATTCTTCATTTTGCCAGGATCACCTCTCGGTGGTGGAGCCATTTGCCTTGGGGCTCCAGTCCACGTGATTGTGTGTGTGGGGGGGTACGCGGCTGCCTCTGAGGATCTCGGCCTTGGGGAAGTGGGCTCAGCCTGCAGAAGCCAACAATGTGGTAGAAAACAGAGCATTTCCTACCCCGTGAAAGGGCACCAGGGAAGGGAAGAGGGCCTCGGGGCGCTTTGCATCTGGACAGAGCTGAGTCAGAGAGAAAAGGCCCCCTGAGCGAAGCCTCACCCCTTCCAATAGTCAGGGGAAATGTTCCTGGAGCAGGTAGGAATCTTCCCCCCACCCCCAACCCAGCACATATCTGCTGAGATATGGAAACGACAGGAGAGAGAAGGGAAGTCCAGAATTATGGATCTGTGATTATTTTTTTTGAGAGCTGTTGCGGGTAGGGATGAGGACAGGAAGATGTACAATCAGTCTGGGATTGGTTTATTTTTTATTGCTTTTAAAAATTATGTGGGTAATTGATGTTCATTGAGAAAAAGAGAAAACACAGATAAGCCAAGATAACAAAAATCATCTGCTAGCATCTTGGCAAATATCCTTTTTCTATGATTAGATACATAGAGAATATTTTCTTTCATTAATAAAAGGTTTTCTTACTGTTTTTTTGTTGTTGTTCAGTTGCTAAGTCGTGTCTGACTCTTTGTGACCCAAAGGACTGCAGGCACCAGGCTTCCCCGTCCTTCACCGTCTCCCGGAGTTTGCTCAAACTCATGTCCCGTCAGTGGTCCCGTCAGTGATGCCGTCCAACCATCTCGTCCTCTGTCGCCCCCTTTTCCTCCCACCCTCAATCTTACCCAGCATCAGGGTTTTTTCCAATAGTTTTAAGACCTGCTTTCTTCCTTTTTTTTTTTTTTAAACAGAACAATAGACTAGGACATCTTTTCAGGTCAACAGATAAGTAGACTTCATCTCCATTGATGTTATTGGCTCTGGGGTATTATCTGGTGATCGGGAACTTCCCTGGTCTTTCTGCCGCCCTCTCCTGGGTATCTGTACTGGGCTTGGCCCTGGATGTGGGTCCTTGGCACCAGGGAAGACTGGAGACCAGCAAGGAGGATGGAAGGAGGAGGGAGATGCAGCGGCCCAGGCCACACGAGGGCAGCAAGCCCCTCTGGAATGGGGGCCACCTCTCTCTCACCCACCTCCCAGCCTGCTTGTGGATGGACAGCCCTGAAACCAGCCTCCACCTGGACCCAGATGGGGAAGTGGTGCTGAGAGGGATTTCCAGGGTCCTCAGGCTGAGATGGCCTCCCTGCAGCCAAAGTGCTCCCTGGCAGGCAGGGTGACCAGTCAGGTCTTAATGGCCCGGAGGGGACTGAGTATGCTCATGAGAGAGTCAGAGAATCCGGACATGGAGCAGATGGGAGAGTCTTTTCACTCAGCTTCAGCAATCAGAAATAGCAGCCCCACCCAGGGCAGGGGTCAGCCCTGGGAAACTGACCAGCTCAACCTGGTCTTTGGGACGACCAGGAGAAGAAATGAAAGTGAAGTGAGTAGAGTAGCGCAGGGGTTAAGCCCACAGACTTGGAGTTTGATGGGGACCTGGCTTCCAGTCCTGGCTCTAGCATTCACAAGCTGTGTAACCTGGATCAAGTGACTTAACCTCGCTGAGCTTCCATTTCCCCACCAATAAATTCAGAGTGGCTTCTACTTAATGGTTTTGTGAAGAAAATTGTCAGATAATATACATAAAGCACTTGGCACATTGCCCAATGAACGTAGCTAGAGTTATCTTTTCATCATTAGCTGGTAAGTCTGTCTGCAGAGTCGGGAGACAGCTGCTTACAGAAAAGAATATGGTTGCCTGTTTCCCCGTGTTCATCGCTATGGCTGGGTTTTGTGTGCAGGGCCATGTGCGGGTGTGGGTGGCTGGGATCTAGAGGAGGAAGAAAGAGGGGGGTGGGGGGTGCAGGGTGGAGGGCTTATAAACCTAGCTGCTTTGAAACCAGGGGAAGGCTTGGGTCACCCTCCCGGGGAAGGAAAAGGCTGGATCTGTCCATGCTGTACCTCCCCCACTCCACACTGCTCTCCGGAGCCCCCTCCGCCCAGAGGGGCAGGGCAAGGGAGTGCAGCTGGATAACAGGACCTGAGGCGTGATGCCACCACCTGGATCCAAGCAGGGCGGGGGGCAAGGGAGGGTGGGCAGAGGGCCTGTGCTCAGCTGCAGCATCCGTGGGCCCGGGGGCGGAGTGGAGGGCAATCTCTGAGGATCACTGCCTGGCTGCCAGATGGTGCCTCTAGGGGCCGGCGGAAGGGGGCGGGTCCCTTGACCTTGAGCGGCTGAGGGCCCTGTGGGTCCACTGGGTCCACCCTCCAGGGAAGCCGGCGCCCCCGCTGGTCTCCTGGCCTGCACAGCGGCAGCCTGAGCCCCAGACCAGCCTCCCCGTCCCACCAGGCCTGCTAATGAGGAACGGTTTCTCCAAGGACAGAGGGCTGGGTGCCCACAGGTGGACTGCTGGTATATGATGGAGGGTGAGGAGGGTGTCTGCCTGCGTTCCTTTAACTCCTCCAGAAAGGTCACCACGGGGTCTCCATCACCAACGGTCTTGAGCCTGGTGTGATTTTCTCCTACAATTTCATCTACTCCCTGGATGGCCCCCAGTGTGCAAGCCGCTGACAGTCCTCGGTCTTTGCAATTGATTTCCTGGAAGTGGCGGCCGGGCCAGCAGCTAGTGATGGATACGCACTAGGGCTGGGGGTGGAGGAAGCTGGCTGCACCCTCCCACACCTTGGCAGGGTCTCTCACACACAAGATGCATGCACTCCTGCCTCCTTGCTCCACCTCGAGGTATCAGCGCCTACAGAAAGACTGGTGTATGTGCACTGAGAGGCCTGGGCGAGGATGCTGGTTGCAGAATTGTTTGCGTGAGAAAAACTGGAGACCCCTTATCTGTTCAGGGGAGCAGGGAGGGGCTGCTGCATTCTGCACGTGGACAGGGTCTCCGGGACTGTGCAGTGGCACCGTTTACCTTAAACACCAGGCTCCCCAGAGTCAGGCCGGCAACAGGAACCCTGAGTGAGGGGGTGAGAGGAAAGGCAGTGGTTGAATCAACTGTGTCACATCCACACAGGCAATATCTGCAGAAATTAGAGAAAAATAAAGCAACAGCAGATACGCATGCTTCATATATGTGGTCATGAAAAAAATGTTCAAGATATACTCTTATGAGGGGAAAGTTGTAGGGCGGTATGGTCAGCTTGATCCAACTGACGTAAAAGCAAAAAACCCCAAACATCCTGGCATCATATACACATGGAGGTGTGTGTGTATGTATAAATGCCCAGAAAAAGTCTGGGATGACATACAGCCAACTGCTGATATAGGTCGCTGCTGGGGAAGCAGGGATATTGGGGGAAAAAGGAACTTGTCACTGTTTCTCTCTTTACTTCTGTGTTCACATTTTTTTTTTCCAGTGAGTACAAAATTTTTTAATGGGTTAATGAATGATGCTTTCTGTTTTTTATCAACCTCACCCTCTAAGGTATTTCTTTTTTTTTTTTGTAATTTATTTTTTCATTGAGAGATAATTGCTTTGCAGAATTTTGTTGTTTTCTGTCAAACCTCAACATGAGTCAGCCATAGGTATACATATACCCCCTCCCTTTTGAACCTCCCTGCCACTGTGTTCCCATTTTTTTATGGCGAGAACAAAGCTAGCGTCAAGAACAGTGCCCTCCCCTC
This sequence comes from Giraffa tippelskirchi, assembly GCF_054371585.1. NCBI lineage: Eukaryota > Metazoa > Chordata > Mammalia > Artiodactyla > Giraffidae > Giraffa > Giraffa tippelskirchi. The sequence continues at coordinate 148,194,915 of NC_137281.1, read as the reverse complement.
TGAGGTGCCCCTTGCCTGAGTCCCTCAAGCTCCCATTCCCCATTGTTCTTCCAGGGACAGTGAACTCCCCCACCAGCTCCCTTCATTTCTTTTTTTCTCTTGAAGGCGGAACCCTGGCTGGGAAAGCTAGACCTGATCCTGGACCCACATCAAAGTCCCCTGTGACATCAGAGAGGACCGGTCACGGCCCAACCTCCATCCTGGCCTTCCTTGGTGGCCGGCTTCTCCAGCTGACAGTGCAGAGACAGCCTGTCGGGTAAAGCCCCTCTGAGGTGGGCCTGCAGGGGGGAAATGTGTGGGAAGGAGCCCAAGGGGTTGCAGCTGAAGCTCCTTTCTTTAGGGACCCCCTGCCAGGGGGTGAGGGGGGAAGGAGGGGAAGAAGGGGTTGTCTCCCACCTTGGGCCCCATGGGGAGGCTGCTGGAGCCTTCAGCCAGTGAGGCCAGGCCTCTGGATCAAAGGAGTCAGGGCAGGACCGTCCCCAGGGCCAAGCCAGGGCCCCCTGATTCCTGCCCTAGCCTGGCACTGCCCTGCTCAGCCTGCCAGGCTTGGGGCAGGGACTGCAGCCATCCAGGGTGCTGCTCTGATGGAGGGGCCCTTCCGTCCTAGAGGCCTGCGTGTCTGCTGGACCCGCGACAGGCCCAGCCCCAGTGGCCAGAGGTGGCGGGGGGGACTTTGCCTTCCTTCTTCCTTGTTCTAGAAGGAAGAACAGGGGCAGGGCACACGGGTCACACAGCTCTGGTGTGCCAGGAGCCTCTCTGGGTTCTTGACACTTAGCTCATTCGCACCTCTCGGCCATGCCATCCTGCAGGTGAGGCTCACAGCTTCAGGGGTGCGGGGACTTAACTATGGGCCAGCTCGGACCAGAGATGTGAGCCCGGGTCCCTCTGCCCCAAAGGGCTGCTCCCTCCCTCTACGCCCAGTGCAGCTCACTCCTCCGCAGGCTTCAGGGAGGGTGCGCTTGTCACTCACCCCTGGGGAGCAGACGAAATAAATAGCAGTGGTGGGGCCTGTGGTAAGGACCTACGCTGGGCAAGGGACCCAAACAGGCCTCCAGGGTCTCTTGAGGGCTCCCACTGCTCTCTAACCAGCTCTCCAAAGGGGGCTGCCTCCAGGGAGTCCTCCTTGCTTTCCAGCCCTACCGGGGCTCCCTGGCTTGTGCTGGCTTCACTCACTGGGCTCGACCCTGCTCAGCTGGAGACGGATTGGCCTGGCCTTGCCTCTTCTCATGGATTCATTAATCCTTCCTCTGGTGTCCCCACTCCTGACCGGATGGGTGGGACCCCCTTCCTCTAAACCCTCACCTCTTCCTGCCAACATCTTTTAGCCAAGATGGGGTTTTCCGTCATACCAAATTGGCCAAGTCGGATGATCAGTGTGGCTCAGATCTCCGCTCTGCCTCCAGTGGCCAGGTGACCTTGGGACTGTCCCTGAACACCTATGCACCTCAGTTTCTCCATCTGTAAAACGGGGATGATGGCAGCAGGACTCTTAGGGCTGTACATCAGCAACACACACGTAATCAGAATGACTCCCAGCCAGTGGCGGGTGCTCAGTACGTGTCCACGGCTGCTGCTGTCTCTCTCTTCCTCCACGTGCCCCAGGCGGGATGGGTCATTCCGTAGAACTGCAGCTGGGAGGAAGTCAGAGTGGGCTGGATGGAAACCAGCCTGTGGGCCTGACGAAACTGACATATGGTGCTTTCCTCAGAGCTCGTGGAAGGGAAGTCCAAGTTCAGATGCCTGTTGGGGAGATGCAGAAGACCAAGAAGGGAAATGAGAATGTGTTTCAAATGTTCTGTTTTGTGGCTCCCTACCTCCCACTGAGCCTGTGGCCTCCAATTCTCAGTCCTGTTTTCAGGTCTTCACATCAGGAGGGAAGATGGAGGTGTCTCTTCTGCAGGAATTCCTTGAGCATCTTGTGAAAAAGCCTCATGGAGAGGTGGGCCAGCCCGGGAGGGCCCAGCGGGGAACATTGGCCAGGCTGTCTTAGAGAGACACAGAGCACTTGGCCCTCTGACGAGCTCAAACCGCACCTCCATCCGTCCCCTCAGGTCCTACAGTGATGGCTAATAGTAACCCCGGGGACAAAGCCAATGCTGGCATCTCTAACAGGCTGTGTTTTCTCCTGGTTTCTTTCTCCCTGCAACAGATACTTGAAGAAATGAAATGTTTCCTAATAAAAATAACACTCAGAACCCTCACAGTTCAGTTCAGTTGCTCAGTCGTGTCCAACTCTTTGTGACCCCACGGACTACAGCACACCAGGCCTCCCTGTCCATTGCCAAGTCCCGGAGTTTACTCAAACTCATGTCCATTGAGTTGGTGATGCCATCCAGCCATCTCATCCTCTGTCGTCCCCTTCTCCTCCCGCCTTCAATCTTTCCCAGCATCAGGGTCTTTTTCAATGAGTCAGTGCTTCGCATCAGGTGGCCAAAATGTTGGAGTTTCAGCTTCAGCATCAATATTCCAATGAACATTCAGGACTGATTTCCTCTAGGATGGACTGGTTGGATCTCCTTGCAGTCCAGGGGAAGAGAGTTCCAAAACCCTCACAATAGGCCCTAAAAAATACCTAGGAGCTCCTTTGCTGGAGCATTCACATTCCTCTGTCTTCCCCACGAGGCTGTCCCTGAGGATAAGACAGTCTGTCCTGCTCACCACCGTGTCCTGACACACCAGGTCCAAACAAACAGTTGTCGATATGCCTCTGTGGTTGGAATGACAGGAGGAGGGATCTGAAAGCCTGGAAGTTCTGACAGCATGTGTGAAAGGGCCTCGGACAGTGTCCAGCACACAGCAGGGACTCCACAAATGCCACCTGACTCGGTAGTCCAGGGGCTGTTTGGTCGTCACCAACTCTCATCTGTTTCTGTGCTGACCCCTTGAAAACGTCCAGGCTCAGCTAGGGGACTTCGCCCAGCCTCCATCCCCGACCCCACCACCCTGAACCTGGCTTCAGCTGCTGGCAACGTCAACACCCAGCCAGCTCTCCACCCAGCGGGTCATAGCCAGCTGCTGCTGCTGCTGCAGCTGGGGTTTCACTGAGGTCCAGACGCTTCTGGAGAATAAGGAGAAGTTTCCATTCTAACTTCCTTTCCCAGCGTTGAGGACAGAGGCACTTCCCCAGCAGTGGGGTCGCCCATCTCATCAGTACTTCCTGGGAGTCAAAACACTGGCGAGGTCAGGTGACTGGTCAGAAGCCATATGACGCAGTCACTTCTGTCCTCTCGCCTAAGCCACACTGGACACCTGGGTGACCTGCCACTATACCTGAGGGTCCCCGGGGCTGATGAGCCCTCTGGCTGGGCTTCTTCGTGATGGGAGCTGGTGTAGGGCTGCACCCTTTAGGATGCCTACAAGGCCCAGGTGGCCAAACCCTGTTCGGCTCATCTCAGACCACTTCCCCCTTGCCAGCTGCAGGCCCCCCTTCCAGCTGCACCAACGTGCCCGCTTCTGCCCACTTCCGGGCCTTTGCGTTAAGCCAGTAGGTCTCACATTTGAGTGTGCCTCAGAGTCTCCCCCCAAGAGATTCCAGATTTCTCTGCCTCACCCCCAGAGTCCCTGATTCAGTCAGTCTGGGGTGAGGCCCAAGAATCTGCATTTCTAAGAGGTTCCCAGGTGACCTTATGCTGCCGGTCCAGGGACCAAGCTTTGAGAAGCACTGGTGCCAGCCACCCCCCTCATCTCTCACTTCCTTGGGAAACCTTCCTGGACTTTTCCAAGTGACATGAGTGTCCCCATCGATATGCCTTTGCGGGACCTCGAACTTCTCCTCATGGCACTTGATCACATTTTGCATTTATTATGAATTTGTGAAAATGTTCAGTTGATGCCAGTCTCCCTCTTTAAGTGTATATCTGTTTTGTTTCCCATTGTCTCCCTGGTGCCCAGCAAAGTGTTTTGCACATAATAGGTGCTCAACAAATAGTTGCTGTGTGAGTGAATGAGTGAATGAATGAATACAGGCAAAAGACTTTCAGAGGCTTGTCCCAGTGACCACCGGCTCAGGCGACTCTGGGCTCTAGGGAAACAGAGGGGGATGGTTTGGAGCACAGCTTCGGGGGTTCAAACCCAATTGGTGTTCTCACAGCGGAACCAGCAAGGGTACCCAGTTCACAGGGTTGCATGAGGGTAAACTGAGTAATCCACCTAGAGTACTTACAATGTATGCCTGCCACATACTCGTCAGTTCAGTTCAGTCGCTCAGTTGTGTCCAATTCTTTGCGACCCCACAGACTGCAGCACGCCAGGCCTCCCTGTCCATCACCAACTCTCGGAGTTTACTCAAACTCATGTCCATTGAGTCGGTGATGCCATCCAATGCTATCTAAAGCTATGTCTTATTGTTCTCAAAGTGCCTGCCACCGAGGCCCTGCTTGCTTTTATCAGACCCTGTCCAGGGATCAGCTGCTAGAGAGTTCCCTCTGGTGGACTTGGGTAAGACCTAGACCACGGAATTAACCTAGGGGTCTGCCTTTGGCTGGACTTTCCCAGAATTTGCAACCCACACCTGCCGGGGCTCAATGCTGGCTGCGTGTGGGGTGTGTCTGGGGGAGGGCGTTGCGACGTGGCTGTTGCCCCTCTGCCCATCCCCACGGGCCTGGAGCGGGCATTTCTGGTCTTCCCTCACTGCCTGCCTGGCATGGAGCTGACTCACCGCCAGGAGGGGGTGGTGATTAGTATGCAGGGCAGGTACTGGGAGGAAAGCTGTCTCCACGCAACAGCTCTTGATGCGTTTCTCTGATTAATGTGGCAGAAAGAACATTGCAGCTTTTTCCTGAATGGTCGCCACGTGGAGCCGGAGTCATTAGCATCGCGTCTCCCGCTTGCCATGACCTGCTGACCACCCTAAGTAGATAAAAATGAAAATGGCCAAGACAGCTGGCAAGGCCCAGAAACAAACTGCCTGGTGGCTCTGCAGCCATGGGAGAGTCCTTTATGTGGAAGGTTTCCGGAATGGCCCCACCTCCTTCTCCATCCTCCCGCAACACCCTCCTTCCCCGTAAAGCCAACCTTAAAATTTCTGTTTCTGTCACTGCTGGTCCCCAGTGAGGGCAGAACCCCCTTTCTGGGCCTTGGAGCCCAAGTCCGAGCATAAGCATCCCTGCCTCTCCTACAGGTGTGTGTGTCCAAGTGAAAGATGACGGGTGGAGGGGGAAGGGATGCCAGGGGGAGGGATCAGACTGGGTGAAGGACCCCGGCAGCGGGAGGTACCTAGAGCATGGAGTGGGTCTCTGCTGGGCAGAGAGGACAGGTGGGGTGCAGCAAGAGAGAAGGCTGGGGATCCAGACTTTATCCTGAGGGCCACGGGGAGTCACGCCATGCAGAGGGATGGTATCTCGTCTGGAATAAGACAGGGCGCTATAAAGATCCCTCCCCCTCCAGCGTGATGGATACTGGGGACTCATGGAGATGTGGGGGGAACCGATCAGAGGCCATTGCCACCACCCAGGCGGGTGACGCTGCTGCCTTGAATTAACACCACACCTTCCTCAGGGCACTTCCTCTGCAGCCCCTGGGAGTTGGGGCATCTGTCTGCAAACCTGGGAGGACAAACGCTCGCCATTGCTCAGGGAAACTGAGGCAAGCAGGGGTGACTCGGGAGGTGACAGCCTCCCCTGGATGTGCACGAAGGTGGGGAGAAGCTCCTTCTGTATCTTTGGTCTTTCCTCGGCTCCGTGGGGTTGGATTCATGTGACCATGCTGTTCTGAATAATTGGTTTGGGACATTTTCCTCCCCCTAATTTGCTGCTTTCATTCTCTGGGTCTCAGTGCCCCTGTCCATGCAGGAGGAGAGGGGCAGTGAGCTTAGAGAATGATCCCTGGGCTTCCTGGGAAGGATGATGGTAAGGCAGCCCCAGGTTGCAAGCTCAGGCCAGCTCCATTCTCCTCCGCCCAGCGACGCGTCTGCCACTGTTACCCCCGCCCCGACACACACCGCTATCACCGCCTCATTTGGGTGGTGGTCTTCAAAGCCAGCGCCACCAGATCCACTTGCTAGAAAACAGGCCTCTGGACCCAGCCCGGGGCCTGAAAGGAATGAGCGATGGCGCTAATCGCAGTGTCGGCAGGAGAAGCTGGGAGGAGGCCGCCTGGAGACAGAAATCATCTTGTGATGCGCCAATTACTGATCAGCTGGGACATAATTGCGGGGCTGCCATCCCGGCTGCTGGAGGTACTAGGCCTCCCTCTCGTTAATCAACGATAATCCAGAATTACGACCCTTAATGATTTGCAAAGACACTTAGGCACACACACACACATGCTCTTGCACGGACACAAGTAATTGATAATCAACCATGTAATTTGAGGCAATAATTCTGTCCGGGCCAGATGACAGGCTCCACCCTGCCAGCGGAGGGGAGCTGGCCTCACAGCCGGCCCAGTGTCGGGTGGCGGCTTCTCTGGGGGATGGAGGCTCTTTTCCTTCTCTAGGGTGGGTGCCGAGGGGGCCCCCAGTTATCTCTGGGCAGAAGGAGGACAGAGATTTTTGTCTGTTTCCTACTTTTATTCATCTGTATTTTCTAATTATTGCACATTAGACTTTTGTAGCATTTAGAAACATCCTTGCTATTATTGTTTATTATTGTTCTTTATTCAGGGCCCTAAACCAATGGTCTGTTACTTAGTGCGTATTCAAATCACCCAGGGAGATGGCTAGAGAGGTGGATTTCTAGAGACTTCCCTGGTGGTCCAGTGGTTAAGATTCCTGACTTCCGATACAGGCGATGTGGGTTTGATCCCTGGTTGGGGAAGTGAGATCCCACAAGCTGCACGGTGTGGCCAAAAAGTAAAAGTTTTGGAAAATATGTGGATTCCTGCACCCTGAGCCTATAGATTTAGACTTAAAAATCCAGTGTGGGACCTAGGAATCTGCATATTTAATCAGCATCCCAAATGATCTGGGCATAGACTGTCCACAGACTGCACTTTAAGAAAAGTGCCAGTCTCTTGGTAGTGTCCACCTCTTTGTGAGCCCATGGACTATATAGCCCACCAGGCTCCTCTGTCCATGGGATTCTTTAGGAAAGAATACTGGATGGGTTGACTATTCCCTTCTCCAGGAGATCTTCCCAACCCAAGGACCAAACCCAGGTCTCCTGCATTTCAGGCAGATTCTTCACCATCTGAACCACCAGGGAAGCCCTTTAAGAAAGAGGACCCTAAAACAATGGCTCCCAACCCTGATTGCACATTGCAATCACTCGAGGAGATTTTCGAAAATTCTGATGCCTGGGCTCCAGCCCCAGGATCTAATAAGACTTAACTGATCAAAGTGCACACTGGGCATCAGGAATTTTTTTTAAAGGACCACAGGTGATTCTAACCAGTAGCCAAGGTTGAGTCCTATGCCTCATCACTCCAGGTGGGCTCCACTGGCCTCTGTCTTCCCAACCTGTTTCAGTTCTTTACCTTGGAAACCTCTACCTCAGTTGTCTCAAACTTTCACATGCATATGCATTACTTGTGATTTTGTTAACGTGCAAGTTCTGTTTCAGGAGGTTGGGGTGGGAAAGCTGTGACCCTAGACATATTTCCAGGGGATGCTGCTGCTGCTGGTCCTGGAGAAGGAAGATTCTCTTTTCCTTTGTTCAAGGCCCAAGCACATGGATTTTGGTGCCAGAAAGTCCTGTTTATGGAGCTCTTCTTCCGGGGAAAGCTGGGTGCTACCTCTGCAAAGTGAATCCGACCTACTCTTGCGCAGGTGGCTGACTGCCTGCAAATCACATGTTTGGTTCTTTTAGGGTCCTGAGAACAATACATGCTCAGGCTAACTCAGGTGATGGGGCCCCAAGAAATAGGGGGAAATGGTGCCTTTCCCGGAGAAAAGAAGATAAATTATTCTGAAGTTGGGCACAGAGCATGAAGCAGTCACTGGCCTGGGGGCCAGGTAAGACAAAATATAGGCATGTCCCATGTGGTGGGGGCCTGGTGGACTTCAGCGAATTCCTGGAAATGAGAGCTTCCTGGAGTTAGGCCTGGGAGGAGGGCTGGCAGTGGGGAGGCTGGGGATGGTTGTTAGTCTCCCGCCATGGCCACAAGCATCTCCCATTCCAGGATGAGCATGTTGCCATGTCCACCTACAGGAAAAATCTATTTACCCTCCTCCTGAACTTGGTATAGCCTCGTGACTTGCTTTGACCAGCAGAATTCAATGCAAGGGAGCTATGCCATCTCCATGGCAAGCCCCTAAGGAGCCTGGAAGCTTCTGCTTACATTCCTTTGGAAGCCAGCTGCCATGTAAGAAACAACCACCCTGAAGCTACCATACCAGCCATATGGGGGAGACCATGTAGAGAAGTGCTGAAGTGCATGGCATGTGAATAAGCTTTCTTGGTCCTTCCCTCCCAGTCCAGCACTCAGCTGAGTGCAGAATGATCCCAGCTAATGCCACATGGAGCAGAAGAACCAAGCAGCTGAGCCCTTCCCAGATTCCTGACTCACAAAATCAGGAGAACCGGTGCACTGTTGCTTAAAGCCACATCTTGAGTCCACTGTTAAATCGCAATAGAGAATGAAAACGCTTGGGTTCCTGTCTGAGTTCTGACACTCATAGGCAAGACTAGTATGCCTGTCAGACCTCAGTTGCCTCACCTGCAAAATGAGAGTTAAATGAAATCATGCATCTAAAACCTGGTGCCAAGGGCCTGGCGCACTGCTCTGCTCACCAGATAATCGTAATTTATTACTATTGGTGAGGCCATGCCAAGGTCCCCATAGCTGTGCTCCACCCGGATTTGAGCAAGAGCCATTCAAACCCTCTTGTTCCAGGTCCTCACATGAATGGCCATCATTCTCCTCTGATGGAAACGGGCTATCACCGTGGCAGCACCCTGGCTAAGAGCAGTGGCTTCTGAGCCAGGAAAGCATGGATGTCTTCTGCCAATTTCTAGCTCTGTGACCTCAGGCAAGTTGTTTAATGTCACTGAGCCTTAGTTTCTTCACTGGAAGAGGAGTCAGACGTCAGAGGAAGTCAGCCTAGGTCCTTCTCCAGGAAGCCTACCCTGATTAACTTCTCCCCACCACATGTCTCTAAAGAGCATTTTGTGGTGTCCTATTTACAAGGCAGGTACTAACTTCTGAACTTTCAGAAGAGAGCTGAAATGACCTATATGGGTTGGAAAAAGGGTACGGAGGACCCTTGACCGTACTTCATTAATAAAAATAGCTTTTCTTCGTTGAGTCTATAGAGTTTGTAAGTGCTTTGCATGCATTGTCCTCACAACACGCCTGCGAGGGAAGGACTGTTGTCACCAGGCCCCTTGTGGGGTGAGGGTCCTGATCTTAGGAGCCAGGTGGGGCCCTGTACAAAACACTCGCTTGTTGCTGTGTCAAGCATGTTTGTGTATATGAATACTACTCCTTTTCTCTACATATCTTAGGAACTAATAACAAAATATGCAGAAGAAGTACTTACTGAAATCAAAACAGATGATTTCTTGTCTAACTCAGGCCATCTCCCCTGACTTCAGGGTACATCCAGAAGTGGCTGACTTCTCACTAACCTGGCTACCACCCCCCTGATCCTGGCCACCATCCTTTGCCTCCATCCCTTCACCAGTCCCCCTACTCTCCCGCCATTCTCCTTGCTAGAATGATCCTTTTCCCATGCAGGATGGATGATGTCACTGTCTGCTGAAAGCCCTGTAATTGTTCCATCTCACTCAGAGTAAACACTAGTGTCCTCCCAATGGCCCTCAAAGCCCAACACCGCCTGCTCCTGACCGTGTGTCCTATTCCCCTCCCCTGTTCTCTCCAGGACAGCCTCTCTGTCATCAGGCATGCTCCTGCCTCAGGGCCTTTGCATCGCCATTTCCTCTGCCTGGAGCCCTCTCTTACCAAACGATTACTGGGTCCACTCTCACCTCTGTTAGATCTTTACTTAGATGTTACCTTTTTAGTAAGATCTTCCCTGACCGCTCCATTTAACATTGCCCCCCCCAACCCCATCCTGGGGCACCAACCCCTCTTCTGCTTTGGTTTTCTCCACAGCACACATTACTCTCAAATGTCAAGTTTGTTCCACTTGCTTATTTATTTTTCTCTCACTGCCCCCCCCCACACACATAGAGACACACAGTAGAATGTAAGCTCTTTGTGGGATTTGTGTTCATTTTATTTGCTGCTATTGCTTCAATATCTGGCAATAGCTCAATAAAACCTTGTTACATGAAAGAATGCAAAAGTACACATACACACAGAGTGTGAGATGATACCACAGACATCCTCAAAAAATAAACCTGGGTAGTTTTGATACAGATGTTAAAACATTCCTCTAGCATTGATTAGTTTCAACCCTGACTTTTGCTGTGTGTGTGTATGTGTGTGTCCATGCACATTTACACTAAGGGCCACTGGGAGTAGAAATTTTTTGATTGTGGAGGTGATGGTGGATCTTAATAAAAAGTCATCGAGAACATCTCTCCCTATCTTCCACAAGCCCTCAAAGCCATACTAAGAGAGACCAGATTCCCCCAGCAGTCTGGGAGAGAACAGGGATCTTGGAAGACAAAGGCCCCCAGCAAGTGATACTGAGGCGAAGCAGTCCAGTTAACTCCAGCAGAAAGATCCACTGTGGCCTGGAACATGCAGTGTGGGGACTTGCCATCCCAGCCCCGTCCCCAAGACCCTCCCACATCCACTCCAATGCCCTCTCATTAGATGTTAGAGCTCAAGGGTCCAGTGTCAGGGGTCTGCCAGGGTACCTGGTGGGCGGGTGGGAGAACCTGGGGAGACTGGCATGCCCCAGGAGCACAACAGGGTCCCTTCTGAATGAACCAGAGATCCACAGGACGGGTTCAAAGGATGAGGCTCCCTTGAGAAGGCATAGTTGTTGGTAGTGGCTTTTAACTCCCCCCACACACACACACCACCACCACCAAATACAGCATCCTTGAGATCCACCCTAGGGTCCCTCCTTCTGGTAGAGGTGGGGAGGGGTAGAGAAGACTTATGAGTTACAGACAAGGAGACTGAAGCTCACAGGGCTTATGTGCCCTGTCTAAGGTCATTCCACACGCTGCAAGTCCAAGATGCAGGAAACTTAGCTCACTGCTGTATCTGAAACAGCTTCTGACATGGTCTCGGAGACTGGGTTGGCTAATTGGCTAATTGGCTCCCCAAAACCTAACTTACCTGTCACTCATTTTGTCTGTCACTCGCTGTCAGTCATCCCTCCAAAAACACCTGGCAAATGGCCAGGAGGGTGAAGCCTTACAGGTACTCCGTGGTGCTGTGTTCAACCTACCAGGCAGCAGCAACCACGTTGTGCTAAGGAGGAATCCCCCTTCCCCGCCCCAGGGCCCCAGAGCCAGTAGGCCTGCACCTTTTGCCCCCAGCCAGCAGGGGGCGCACACACATTGTTTCCAGTGGGCTTCACACCAACCTCCCCAAGTGCCCACCACGGTCCTCCCCGCCTGTGCTTGTGGGCTGCACAAACAGGGCACCACCACCCCCCAACGCCTTGAACCAGCCTGTTTAATGTCAGGAGCCTTCCAATTGTGCAGTTGTCCCCAGCAGGCAGCCCCCCAGCAATGCATAGCATCTAATGTTTACTGAGTGGTTTCTAACCCAGGCACCAGGCTAGGCACTTGACAAGCTTCACCAACTTTACAAATAAGACTACTAAGCTTCTATTTTCACCTCACTTTAAAAACAAGAGTACTGAGGTTTGGGGCTGTTAAGTGGGTACCCTTAAGACCTCCCCTTTCTGCTCCAAGGTGGGGAATATGTTTCGGGGGGGCCACTGGCTGAGGCCTGGGCCTCCAGAGAGAGCGGGATTGGAAAGAACCCTCCCCAGAAGAGGACCAGTTCTGTTCCCCAAAGCTCTGGGCAGGCCCCTTGAGCAGGCCTGCCAGCTCTGTGCTGCTCTGGTGGGGCACCCAGGGACACTTCCTCTTTGGTGTCCGTTCCAGTCACCTGGCACACACTGGGGGGTGTCCTGGGTGGTGATGCTGGCAGTGGCAGTGGGAAGGGGAGGGCCAGCCTCGTGGGAGGAGAGAAGGCATCAGGGCACATCACAGTGGACCAGCTGGCTCACCCCCCTCTGACATTTTACATGTAAGGAAACAAACCCAGACCAGGGAGGCCACTGGCCCAAGGTCACCTAGCTTGTGATGACAGAGCCAGGGCTGGAACCCCAGGTCTTTGAATGACCAGGCTTTAGCTGACCATGCTGTTTGGGGCCTGGAACTGCCTCTTTCCCACCACCCACTGCCCACCACGTCCCTGCCATGCTCCACATCAAACCCTGCCCCTCCTGATATAGGCCCGGCTTCCTGCCCTCCTCTCTTAAGAGCTTCTCTCCCTGTGTTGGAACCGTGGCTCTTTAACTGGCCTGTCGCACCTGCATTCTATACTGGGTTGACTTGCCTCCTCTCTCTCCAGTGGATTTTGAGACAAGCGCCAAGCGGGTAGGGCAGTACAGTGGACACGGCACTGAGCCAGGCACTCAGACACTTGGATTTGAACTTGGCTGAGATACTGACTTGCAGTGTGTCTCGGGGGGAGGTCACTTCCCCGGGCCTCAGTTCCCCCTCTGGTCTTAGGTCAGGGCTTCTCAGACTCTGTCCGTGCAGTCTGCCTCTGGCTAGAGGGGATGGGGCCCTGCCCCAGATTCAACAGCAGCAATCTTGGTTTGTTTGTGTTTTTTTGTTGTTAAGTACTTGGGTTTCTGTAAGGTAGAGTGGAGGAAGGTTCTGAGGCCAAGAGAAGTTTGAACACTAATTTGAGGTCCTTTCTACTCAAATCTTGCTGTCCTTTGTATCTCTCTCACCCTAGTCGGCTAGCTGGAATATGACATCTTGCATAGAATCGTCTAGATAAATATTTGGTGACTGAATTGAATTTCAGCCCTGGGAAGCAGGGCTGTGCTGAAGCTAACTGGGCAGAGGGGCTAAGCAAGAAGTAAACAGCCAGAGAGCAGCTGGAGGGAAAGGGGGCCTGGAACCAGCTTCAAAGAGGAAGAAGGCCTTCCTAAAGGGGGGCTGAGACCACCTCACATCAGTAGCTTCTGCCCCGCTTCCTCCTCCAGGTTCTCTCCTGGCTTGCCCCCACAACCCTCCTGCAGGGGCCACAGTGTCCTTGCACAAAACCTTCCCCATCCCTGTTGCCAGGGCCGCCCACGCAGCTGGGCGGACATGAGTCTGGCAGACACTGGTGTGGCTAAGCTCTCCTGGAACGAGGTTCAGAAGGGCCATGGGGCTGGCACGGAGGGAAACTCTGGCCCGGTCAGCCGGCCAAAAGTCAGGCAGGACGCCTGGCCCCAGGGCCCCCAAAGGCAGGCCTATCGAGGTGCCGAAGTCTGCAGGGCCTCACTGGGTACTCTTGGAGGGGGTGGCTGTTGTGTGCTTTTTGCCAGTGGCAGGCCACGTTCTGCGTGGTGTGGGTATGTTAGTTCTGCTTCCAAATCTTGGCTCCTCCTGGAGCTACAAATTATACTCTAGCCTCCATCCCAGAGCAGGGCTTCCATGCCCCAGGGCAATCGGGGACCACCCCGACTGCACAAGTGTGGCCGCCCACAATTAGAAAATCCTGCAGTGTTTAATTCTGACCAGGTAAGAGGAAGCCTGAGAAGTACAAAGGAACACCATTTTTACAGTCCCAAGAAGCTCCATCAGGAAGCTTCCTAACATAGTGTACGAATTTTACTGTCTTTATCTTTGTTGTCATTCCAGTACCCACCCATCTCTGCACTGCTTTAAACCTTACTGCATAACCATCAGCCATGTCTTTGGGGGTCATTCATGCATTCACCTCAGAACATCTCAGAGGAAGCTCTTTAATAATTGCTAAGAATTAAACATGTGCCAGGTACTTTATCAACTTTATTTTGTTAGTCATCACCACTACTCTGTGAAGCTGATCTGTTAAAATCCCTTTAGCTACAAGTAACAGCAACCTTCACAATACTGGATTGAGCCGGGGGTCCCTCAATGAACAGTGAAGCGACTGCTGATCTCAGGAAAAGTCCAGAGATGAGTGGCTCCAGGTGCTGAATGATGCCACCAGGACCCCAGTTCTCCCCACAATTCCATTCTGTCATCCTTAGTGTGTCAGCTTAGTTCTCTAAGTGGTTGCCTTCATCATAACAAAATGGCTGCTGTGGCCCCAGCCATCAATCCAGACATAATGTCAGCTGCATAAGGACAATTGTTTCTCTCATGTTTTAAGAGGAAAGGAATATTTCCTAAAACAACTCTCCAGACATAGCCCCAAAGATCCCTCGCTACATCTCATTGACTAGAACTGAGCCACAGATCCATCCCCCAAAGAATCACTGGCAAGGAGAACAAGATACCAATATTTATTTAGACTAATCAGGATTTCCCCCTTCCTACCCTGGGTACAAGGAAGAGGGAGTGGATTCCTGAAAAAAAAAATTAGGGGTACTAAGGAAGAAAGCGACTATTGGGTGGTTATCAACAGTATCTGCCACACAGGTAATTATTGTCATCTACATTTTACAGACGGGAAAACTAAGGCTAAGAGAAATAAAGTAATGACTTAAAGTCACAGTAAGAGGGGTACTTCCTTGGTGGGTCAGTGGTTAAGACTTGCATGCCTCATAGTGTGGCCAAAAAAGTAAAAGTCACGGGAAGAGGCCAAGTTAGGATTTGAACCCAGAACTGTTCAACTCTAAAGCTCTGTCTACTATAGGATGCACAAAGCACTATTCTATATCACCTTGTGAGTAAGAAAGATTGTTATATGCACATCTATTTCAAATTCTTGCTGGAACAAGGAATGGTATAAATACGCAGACACACATCTTATTTTACTGTCAATAAAATTATCAGAATTTACATTAAGGTATGTATTTATTAGCATTTATTTAGGGCCTTCTAGGTGGCTTGGGGATAGAAGGGTAAGCCCTAGCCCTGAATTTCATGAATCCCCAGTGGGGGAGTTGCATGAACAGATAACTGCAGTACTTTGTGAACTATGCAGACTGTCACTGAAGTAAGAGCAGGGATATGCTGGAGACCAGTTTCACAGGAAAGGCAGAAAAACTGAGTTGGGTTTTGAAAGATGCATAGAAGTTTGGTCAAAGACGATGAGGGGGAAGCATTCTCTCTAGGTAGAGAAAAGAGCCCTGCAAAGGCATAGGGCTTGAAAGTTCATGTGGCGTTCATGGAACAAAGGGGGATTTAATGTGGTCAGAAAGGAATTGAGGGGCAGGAAGAGGCAGAAAGGGGATTGGAGGCAGTTTCCCAGGGGCCTTGCATTCCAAGCTAAGGAGTTTGCCTTGATTCTGTTAGGCGCCTGGGAGATTTTTTTAAGCAGGAAAGTAATGCGATCAGATTTGAGTGATTCTGAAGACTTGGAACCCGTAATGAACCCAAGTGAATGTGAGTGGGCAACGTGGAAGAAAGGAATCAATGGTTCAGACATAGATGCATGCTTCAGACATGTGGATCCCTGAGCAAGTTAAGTCACAGAGAAGGAACGAGAGCTCTCCCCACATCAGCACCGCATCCAGCTGTCTTTGGGGCCCAACGTGCCCACGCTCGGATGTGTAGGAGCTTCCAAAGGCTCGAGAAAACCACAGAGACTGTGAATAACTGGATCATGTGTGTGTGCTCAGTCATGTCCGACTCTTTGCAACCCCACGGACTGTAGCCCACCAGGCTCCTCTGTCCATAAGATTATCCCTGCAAGAATACTGGAATGGGTTGCCATTTCCTTCTCCAGGAATAACTTGATTAATGTATCCATACTGAAAGAACATACTGACTCTGAGATTACTACTAAAAGGTTGCATTGTTGACTATATTTTAGGCACTTTGCTAAATACTCCATATATGTTATCTTATTTAATTCTTACAACAATCTTATAAAGGAAACAAAGTGAAAGTTGCTCAGTCATGTCTGACTCTATGCAACCCCACGGACTGTAGCTTGCCAGGCGCCTCTGTCCATGGGATTCTCCAGGCAAGAATACTAGAGTGGGTAGCCATTCTCTTCTCCAGGGTATCTTCCGAACCCAGGGATTGAACCCAGGTCTCCTGCATTGCAGGTGGATTCTTTACCATCTGAGCCGAGGAAGCTTGGGCTAAATCACACGAAATTGCCAAAATTTGATGTGTATAATTTATGAAAATAGGAGGAACCTGGAGGTTGGCACAAGTCACATGATCACATAGTGTGGACTCTGGATTCAGACTCAGCTGTGTGTGATAAGGACTCTAGAGTAAGGCAACCCTGAGTTGTAACTGCAGCCACCACTTATTATTACAGCTGTGTGACCTGGGACAGGTTGCTTGACCTCTCTGAGCTTCCTTTTCTTTATCTATCCAGTGGGGGTAATAGCGGAAGTCCCTTCCTTACGTGTGGATTGGAAAAGAGAATGCATTAAAACCCTAGTACAATGCCAGACATAGAAGAGGTGCCCAATGAACATCAGCTGTGCCAGTCATCATTGTTATTAATATGCCAAAGGCTGGGCTGTTAAGCACCTTCCCAACAAGCTGCAGGGCTTCTCATTTGGAGCTGTGGTAAAGAACTCGCCTGCCAATGCAGGAGACATAAGAGATTCAGGTTCAATCCCTGGATTGGGAAGATCCCCTGGAGGAGAGCATGGCAACTTACTCCAGTATTCTTGCCTGGAGAATCCCCATGGACAGAGGAGCCCAGTGGGCTACAGTCCATGGGGTCCCAAAGAGTCGGACACGACTGGAGTGTCTTAGCATGCCATGCACAACCTGCTGTGGGCTGGTGTGTGTGTGTGTTGGGGGTGGGGGAGGTGACTTCTGAAGTCAGTGGGTCTCCTGGGCAGAAAGCAAAGAGATTCTACTGCAGGAACCATGACAGTGTTATTGGTAAATAATCTTCAGATTCACAGGCCGAGGAGAGCCAGGAGCTGTGTCCTTGAGTTTTCAGCACTGCAGACCCCTGCTTGCTTCTTCCTCTCTTGGGCCCTGACAGCCACAGAGGATTGACTGAGAAGGAAGCCGCCTTCCCACTGGAGGTTGGCCGGAGCGGCTAGCTCTGTCCTCATTCGAGGTGGCCCTCCTATGGAACTGTTTCCACACCTTTTCTCGAGAACCAGTCTCAATGGAGTGTGTTTCCAGGAGAGCCTGGCTCCCTTTACTTTCAGGGGCCACATCTACCGGCGAGGGGTCCTGCGAGTCCCCATCATCCTGGGTCTCATGGACGCGCTTGCTGGTTTTGTGTACAGATGTTTCCAATACATGTGTGCATGTAGCTGTATTGGTGTTTCTGGTCCCAAGGAAAGTTGTGCTGGCATGGGCTGGGGGTTGGCACCACCTTGGCAGCAAGAGCCCCAGGACACCTTTTTTGTCCATTACATTCCACGCCTGGCTGGGCTCTCTGCCTGCTGGGTGAGTATTGACCCCCTGCACTTTTCCAGCTTAATTTCCAAGTGTTCTTTAGGCAGAAATTGCAAGTGCTATTAACTGGAGAACGAAGTTCAGAGCCTGGCACCCAGCTCTTCTCTGCCCATCTCCTGGAGACTGGGGTGCTTCATGCACAAACTGACACAGAGGCAGCTGCGGTCACAAGACTGAAAAGCGAGAACAGGCCGACCGGCTAAACCATACCTTCATTTCAGTGCTTTTTGGGTGCACACAGACCTTTCCGGTACCGTCTGCCCTTTTGCTTGGCCGGCATCTTGCATAAGACCTGGCTGCCCCCAGTTCAGTCTTTCTGAAAAACATGTTTAGTCCCCCCTCTGGAGAAACTGAAAACACAGACACCCGCTATGCGTTTTCCTGGAAGCATTCTATAGCTCCAGCCTGGGAAAGCTTCCAAAAGTTTTCCGAACCAAAGATAATAATAATAATAATAAAGAAGTGGGGGAGGAGAGAAGTTTGGGCAAACGTTTCAGTTGATTAATGTTCAAGGGAACAGACTTGGATTATAGGGAAAGAAAAAACGAAGGGTTTTCCAGGTCAATTTAAACATTTGTGCTGTTTGCTTTAAAGGCAATTCCAAAATCGCTGGCCTCCCCAGAGCGATTTTTTTGGAATCTACCCTGAGGGCAAAAACTTACCGTCCCTTCCCCCATCTGGAAAGCTTTCACACCAGGGGCCCTACTCATTCTTGAGCTCTGGCTTCAGAGAGAAGGACTTTCTCAACCTTCCAAGATTCCTTGCCCTCCCTCACCCGGCTGACCCACAGGAGTTTGTGTTTGCTCCACCCTGCAGCAGCTGCATTCCAGCTGTGGCGTCGTGAGGAAACATTTAAGAATCCTCTGGCCGGAAAGGTAGATGAGAAATGTGTCCTCACGACACCTGAACGTGGGCGAGGGTCTGCAAACAGAGACACCCCAAGGAACAGATTCTGGACTTTGGGTTCCCTTGGCAAAGAGCCAGCTGTCAGCTAACAGGAAAGGTTTTTAGTGGTCTTACAGATAAACGTGCTGATCAGCCTGCCCCCTTCCCCTCCCCCCCCACCCCCGCTGTGAAAAGCAAGAAAAAGAAAGTCAAACAGATTTGTGAGGCAGTCAAAAAATATTTTCACTTACTCATGAGTGTTCATCTTTTTAATTAAAGCACAGCCTCTTGCTCAAAACAAGTCTTTGGAACAACAGAGTAAACAGAACCTTAATTTAGGGATTTGCCAGCTGATGTTGACTACTGTGGGAAGGTTACAGCAGCAGCTTCGAGGCAGACGGTGGGGTGAATGTCTCCTAGGAACTTCCCTTGTCTTCCAAACATGGGAGGGTTCAGGTGCAGAGAGGGGCACCTCAGAGACCAACAAGGGTCCTTTCAGTGCATCGAAGTTGGCCAGACAGGGCAAGCCTGAGCAAATGGCTTTTCTGGCAGCTGAAGCTCTCAGCAGCTGTCAGGACAAATGCCACCAAGCCGTCCTGGTTTCTGAGAGTGCTCTGCCTTAACTGGGGTCTCTCCCTTCCATCTCTTTGCCATCATATTATCTTCTGCGACTGCACCACAGCCCCTCAGGTAGAGGATAGCCCATCTCACTATCTGGTTCGAGAACAGCCAGCAGCAGCTGCCGAGCTCCCGGCCTCTTCATTTCCTGCCTCTTGAGATTCTGTCCCTTTTCCCTAGCATCCATGGTAGCCCAGCCAGACAGCAACAAATTAACCGCCATGGAAATGCTCTGAAAACTCAGTATCCAGAGTGAGGACCTCCATGAAGTCCTCCATGAATTCCTGGTGCTGAAAACGGATATGGAAATTTAGTAGGAGAGCTGGGGGCCTGTGTCCCAGGGAGGCCCCCCCAGCTATTGTGAAAGCTTCCTTCTACCCACTTCTTCCTGCTTCTGCTGTCCCACTTCAGACACTGCCTTACCATCCACCACTTAACATCCCAAGGTCACCAGTGCCTCGGCCAGCACCCCACCCCCACCCCACAACCCACTCACTGTCCATTCAGGTCCTTTTAGAGTGCAGTCTGCATGGTTGCCATGGAGAGCACTCCCACCCCCGGTACCTTTGGGGGCTCTGAGACCCTAGAAGGAAAGCACCAGGAAACCCCAAATCTGCTCCCTCCTGAAAACAATGACTTCCAGGGTCCGTGCCAGACACATTCACAGCACCCGAAATAGACTCATTGTCCTCTTGTGCAATATCCAGGAATTTGGTGAAACTCATCATATTTCAGGTTACCGATAAATGCAAGTTTGGAAACTGAAACAGGAAGGAACACAAGCTGAAAAAGCTTTTATCCAGCCCACAGCATTTCTCTTGCCAGATGCAAGACAGTCTGTGTTGGTTTTTTTTTTTTGGTTGTTGTTGTTTTTTGTTTTTTTCCAGCAGTACTTTGGTGGGGTTAAAATTAGCTGGCAGCATTCTGGTCACATGCTAGACAGCAAAACAAAAGGGAGTTGTTCCCTGGCAGCCCCTGAAGCAGACCTTCCTAATCCACGGACTTCTGGGAAGCCCACTCCTTGGGTCCTGCGACAGAAGGGCCACACCACTGACTTCCCTGGGTCATTATCCTACTGTAAGGGGCAGAACTTGGGTATAGTCTAAGCTGTTTGGAATCTCAGGGTGTGCCTCCATTTAGGAAGACACTGAGGGCCCCAAAATGGCTTTTTCGGATCTTCCCATTTGGGAGAGGAAGGTTGAAAAAAGGAAGAATTTTTGAAGGCAACAAAGAAACAGACACTACAAAGACAGAGAGAGATGGGGGGAAGTGGGGGGAGGGGATAGTGTCTGAATGTGAGCATGGGCACCACCTTCTGGGGGCACGGACTGCTCTGGGCATGGCTAAAACGTGAAATCATACATCTGAGCTCCACGTAGCCAGCACTTTGGATAGATTCTTTATCTATGGACCCTGATGATAGGGGCTCATCGTGATCTGCATTGTTCTTTCCAGCTTAACACTGTCACCAGAAGCCCTGGATGAAAAATACAGCCTCTGATTCATACACACAGTCAGGAAACATCCCTCGCATGTTCAGTGCAGAAACATGTCGGTCAACCTGGGAAAGAAATCACCACCGCAAAGTATGCTTTTGGCTTGCCAAAGCTTAGCAGCTCTGAGAGCCAAAAATTCAGCTGCCTGGATTTTCTGGGGAAGGTGGGGGTGAGTATGGGGGGGGTGGTATGGGGTAGGGGTGGGGGAGAAAGAGGGACTTTCTGAATCACCTGATTTCTGCCTCCAATTCCTGTTTAATTCCAAGCCAGAACCCACCTCGAAATGTCTCAAAGGCCAAATGCTCCTAAAAATTGCATTCAACACTACCCCTTCCAGCCTCGCGCCTGCTGGCAAGGTGAAGCAGATGGCTTTTATTGATTAATTTATTTATTTGGAAGGGGCTCCTCGAAGTAAAGAAATTAAAGCGAGACAGAAAGCCTAGGCTGGAATTGCTGTGACAATCACAAGAGTGAGGCAGGTTAAAAGACACTGCAGCAAAGCCCCAGAAACCTGGGGCATTCTCCATCTCTCTCCCGTCCAGTCTCCATGTCAGCCATGCATTTATGAAGAACTACCTCATTTGGTTCAAACTTCTGTGGTATTCAAGGGTTTGTGTGAGCTCTGTAGAGCCTGCTTTGTCAAAGGGGTGTCAGAAACCAAACAGGCCTCTGACTTAGTTCTTATCCTGAAGCCCTCATTATACAGACAGACCCAACAGAAATTCCCACTGCCTTAACGCCCAGCACAGAAAGTCCTCTTTAATAAACATACACCATTTTTCAGTGGAACAGCCTCAAGGTGTCAAAAGTACATAAAGGTCTGAAAGCTGAAACCCTAGATAAACAGTATGCCGAAATATATTTAGCAGAAAATATTGAAAGCCACAGGAAAAATATGTTCTCTTCCTGGGATGTTAACGAAGGTTTAGGTTCAGGAAACCTTCAGGAAATAGCGAGTTGGGTTGAGAAGGAATACTGCTCAATGTAAATAAATCACTAAACCTCCTTGGCCTCCACAGGCCTTGGCTGGAATGGAGTATTTCATTTTTTCCCCCCATTAAACAGGCCACCCGGAGAGTTGGCATTACAGACCTGAACTTGTACCAAATCTGAGTGTGCTATTTTGTTTCTGTACATTGAATCAGACAGTGTTTCAAATAGAAGTTTGTGCAAAATGGGGTGGGGGGGGAAGCGGCCAACCAGACAGGCGCACCCTTACTCTCAGCATAAATGAAAGACCTGTTCCACCTCCGATCACCCAATGTCTTGTCTCTGACAGTGACATACCCTCTGTTTTTGTTGCCTAGGGTGATGTCATGCTCCTTCTAAAGCCCAGGGGTTCTAAGGGATTGGGTTGCCTCTGTTGCAATAGGATGCCTTCAGAAAGACCCAAGATTCCCTGAAGTCTCAGGGTAGGCAGGAGAACAAGGAAAGGAACTGGCACCCAACTCTCCCGAAGATGCAGGCTCCATGATGTAAGTGGCTGGCTAAAATATCTGGCATCTTTGCCGGTTTAAGTTGCCGGCCAAATATTATTAAAAAGATAAAATACATGCAAACTGTGCAGAAGGCAGGACTGGTGTGTTTACATCCGGGTTGTGATGACTCAAAAGACTTGGACTTGCTGAAAAGCTCTATTAAAAACACAGCTTTGTGAGAGCCCCCCCTGCCCCCCCGACCCCAGCCAGGGAGCGGAAGGAAGCAGGAGAGGGGTGGCGATTGTTTGGGTGGGAGGTGGGAGGTTTGGGGGGTACGGTGACCTGCCCAGGGGATAGTTAAGGAGGCCCGTAGGGCCGCCGGTTGGCACTGAAAGCTAGGGAAGTGCTCAGAGGCTCACGAACCTCGGCACCAGAGCCGGGAGGGTTAACCTTTTTTTTCCAGAACATTGATTTCACCATCTCACCGACTCGCGGGAGGCGGGGCGGGAGCGCGGAGCGAGAGCCTGCCGCGCCGCGAGGAGGCTGCGGATCACAAGGCCATTCTGATAGCCTCCCGTCCCCATGGCAACCGCAACGGCATTTATCAGTTCCTTCTGCGCACAGGCACAGCGAAATCTGCATTGCACATGGCAGGCTTCCAGCATCCCGAATGAAAGAGCACTTTGAACGGCTGCCAGGTTTGGGAAGGAGCAGAGCTGTCAGGGCTGCTTAGAGCTGGCAGTTTATACCGGGGAGGCTCTCGCTTCCCAGAATCCTCCGGGCCTGGCGCGCTGCCAAGTGCTTAGCGGAAGCTAAAAAGTAACTCGCTCCCCTCCCCTCCCCCTCCCCTCGCTCCCCACCCCCTTCCACGCCATTCACCACAGCAGCGCTCTCAAAAATTTTCCACATGTCCTGTGTCACCCAGTGCAGCCTGTACAATGAAAACCAGAACGCCGGCTCCCCATGGCCGGCCTTTTATTAATCACTGGGGGAGGGAGGCCAGGCTGGAATCAAGACACTTGACAGTCTGGAGCACCGGGTCTCCGCCGTACCTGCCAGAACCCACTGGCTGTGAACCTGTGTGCGGTGTGCGTGCGTGTATGTGCCTTTTTTCGGCCTGAAAATTACATTAATAAAAATAAAAGCAGCTCCAGGACTGTAGACACCCTGAGTACGGAGTGGTGGGTTGGGGGTGCAGGTTTCGGTTGGGTGCTTCTCAGCTTTCATTTAGGTTGGGGAATTGAGGTCATGTAGGCAGCGTTGTTCAGATCCAGCCTTTCCAAGAGCCCGGGGGAAGAGGGTTGTTATTGAGAGCCGAGTCTGTTCTGGAGCTTTCCTCGAATCTCCCTCAGGTGTCCGCGGTGAGAGCTCTGAGACCACCGATGGGGAGGAAGCTGGGAGATGATTTTCAATGGAAAGTTGACCAGATAAGTTCTGACTGTCAGGCACAGCCCAGAGCACAAGGGCTTCTACTAGCAGAAGCCGCAAATTGGCAAAGCATTCACTGTGCTGAATCTTTTTTTTTTTTAAATCATAATCTTCACTGAGATCAAGGGCTTGGGCTTTATTTTCCAGCACAAATAGAACGAAAATTGTCTGCTGCTTAGGCGGTTGGATGGAGTTCAGGAAAACTATGTCTGGCATTAATTCCAAAGTGGAGGTTTTGGTTCAAGCGAGGCCCATTAATTTCAGTAAACTGTTTTCACTAGTCCAGACCCTGCTGTGCAAGGACTATTTATTACCTTTTGCTAACCTGATGTCTGCAGAGTTGTAAAGCAAAGGAAAAAAAAAAAAATCCAGGAAAAAAATCCAGGGAAGAGATATCTATATCTTGAATCAAATGGGTTCTGCACCTTTCCTTTGGGGGCCATGTTTTAGGGGGCATTTTCTGCCCCTGATTTTTCTTTATCAGACTTTTTCTTTTAAATCCATCTTGCAATGAATTTGAGAAAAAAAAAATCCTGATGGAGAGGATCCTGGCGAGAGCAAATATCTGTCTCCTGCCTCCTTCAGAAGGGTACCTCCCAGCCAGCCATAGGGATGTTTTGTGTATCTGTCCCTGGCTTCCAGGCTGCAGGTCCAGTGCAAAGCCCTGACATGAGTCACCCTGACCATCCGGTCTAAAATACACCAAGACAGTCAATTTTGGCGTTTGTTCTCCCTAGGAATTTTACTAGCTGCCTTAGAAAAGCACATAAATTGCTTCCCCCTCCTCTTTTTTCCATGCCTCCTCTCTTCATTCCCACCCCTCCCCAGTCCATCTTGATGTCATTTCAAAGGGAAGGATGAAAAGGGGGGATTTGTCAGGCAGTCAGGTTTGTGAATGTGTCTTTCCAGCCCCCCAACACACACACACACACACACACACACGCGCGCGCGCGCGCGCACAGAGAGGTTTGTGAATGTCTTTCCAGCCCCCAACACACACAGACACACACACAGAGGTTTGTGAATGTCTTTCCAGCCTCCAACACACACAAACACGCAGGTTTGTGGATGTCCTTCCAGCTTCCAACACACACACACACACCCTGAGAATGTTAATCAGAATTAAAAGCCAGTCAGTACTATGAAAGCATCAAACATGAAGACTTAGAGAAGGAGGGTGCATATGAGGGGTAGAGGCAGTGGAATGGAATATACGGAATATAATTCAGTCCTCTGCGCCGACTTGTTAAAATAAAGGAGGGAAAAGGTAGCACCAATTTGGTTAGCTTGTCAAATGTCAGAATTACTGGTCTTTTCCTTTTAACTACTCTTCCCCATTCTCAACCCCCGCCCCGCCCCGCCCCGCCCCAACACAGTCAAGTTTTGTGCCTTTCCCAAGTGTGATTAATCTCTGGCAGAGGCCAGAAACAGGAGTAGATTTCTTGGCTGCCCGTTCTGATAAACAATCTGTTCTTGGGAAGAGTAGGTGAAGGTGGCCTAAGGGAGGGGGTGGGGGTGGTGATCTGCGGGCCTTGTTGGGGGGTTGGGGGCAGGGGGAGGAGGGGAGGGGAGGGGGTTCTCTAGTCCCGCCCTCCCGGCAAATGCAATTGCCCTTCCTTTGGAGCGCCTGGTTTTGGGGTGGGTCAGGTTTCCTGGCTTTCAGAATGTGCGCAGACAGTGGGCCCATTCTTGCTGCCGGTTCATGGCGTCCAGGAAACGTCGGAGGGACACCGAGGGCTCGAGGAGGGGTTGGAGAGCGCTCGGGAAAGGGAGGGGACGGGAGCCCGCGTGCCCGAGGATTCAGACCCCAGGTCGGATGCTCCCGCTCGGCGCAGCCGACCGCGGGCCCCTACGCTGGGAGCCGCCCAGCGGGGAAACCGAGGCAGCCACCGGGAAGGCTCCGGGGGTGTGGGGGGGGGGGCGGCGGCGGCGGGAAGTATTGTAAAGCGAAACTGGGAGAGCCAGAAGATGTTCACAACAAAAGGAGGGGCTATTTCGCGGCGCTCGAGGCCGCTGGTATGGAAACTCCATAGGCAAGAACGCTGGCTGTGGGTTTTGCAGCGGGTTCATTGTGTAGGCAACCAGGCAGCGAGCGGCGATATGAAAACGTGGGGAGGGGACGAGTCTTGGGCTGAAGGGAAATCAGTGCCGAGAAGGCTGCGCGCGGCTGGGAAATGGCATCAAGGAGAATGCAGTGGCACCGAATAAAAGATGAATAATCGGCTACCTTTTGGAAAAGGAGAGTGGTGTAAAATTATTAACAAACGAGAGAAACCCGCGTCTTCTCAGCCTGAAAAGCAAACCCTCACCTCCTGCCTCTCCTCTCCAACACACACACACACACACACACACACACACACACCACCACCACCACCACCCCCACACCACCCCTTGTCTACCCTGCATCCAAGCCGCCTCGGCTAGGCTCGTTTTCCTTTGGATTTAATTACATGAAAATGCTGAACAAAAAACCTGTAATTACACCCTCAGTCCCTGCCACTCAGGCCCAGCACACTTCCTGCTTAGTTTTGTTTTTTAAAGAAGAGGTCATTGCCTCTTTTCATTTCAAATTGACCAAAACAAAAAAGTAAAAGCCCCCAATAAATCTCAACTGCTGCCAGCTTCGGCACCACCAGGAACTGGGGATGGGAAATTCTTGCTGGTCTAGGGGAGATGAGGAGACAGCCTACCCTGGCTATTGTCTCCTTCTAGCTCTTAGGTCCAGAGGCAGTCACTGTCCATCAGCCCAGAAAAACAGAGATGCTGAGCTGGCCAGGAGGACGACTGAAGAATATGGTCAGGCCTCAATTCTTCTAGCTATTTTACCTAGAAAGATTTAGTGCTGGAAAGGAGATACCTGACAATGGCTTGCCTTTCTATACCCCTAGGTATTAAAATAGAGATGCTCACTGTAAGCCCCCAAAGTTTGGAAAACAGGTATTAACATCAACACTTGGCAGATGAGGAAACTGGGCCCAGAGAGAATAAACAGATGGCTCTATGCCAGTCAACTTTGGGGCTTTTTCTTCAGGAAACTAGGACACCTAGGAATAAATGGAAGCTTCTAGATTCTGGGCTAGAGCCAGTCTGGCTTCATTCATTCATCATTAGATCCCTAGGGCTGAGAAAGTGTTCTCTAAATAGTTGAGTAACCTAATGAATGGCAATGGAAGGGGACAGACACGTTTAGGAGCTAGGATATGGAAACCCACTAGGCCCCCTGGCACCCAAGTTTCCGCTTTGAAACAAAATGTAAGAGATGAGAATAGCTTCACACTCATCCGGACACGCCAGGCTTGAATCCTCTATGTCTGGCCAGAGAGGGAAGTTGAGGTTATCCAGATGGTCTTCTAGATGGGTCAGGGTTGAGGGCTATCTTATTCCCTTGATTTCCAGCTCCTGTGGTACCTACGCCAGCCTGGATTGTCAAGGTATAGGCCTCTCCTAGGCTAGAAGTGCTTTGAGGGGTAGCCTGCCATAGTCATCAAGTGGCCCCCTAGACCAAGTACAGGACAGTAGCTATTGGGTAGCTGCACACAGAATCCCTATTACCTGAATCTGGTGAACACAAAGGTTTGTTACTTGTGTGATATGACTTAACGGGTTTGGAAAGAGGCTACTTCCACCATTAAGTGGATCTTCTCCGCTTCCTTCTCTTTCATCATGCAGCCTGGGGGGTCATTCTCAGGTGTGGACATTTAAAATCTATCAATAGCTATCCTCAGTAAGGGGAACTCAGTAAGTTCCTAAATACTTCAGCATGTGCTACAGCTTCCGATTTTCCTCTATCACCTCTACCTAGAGGCAGGGTATAGAAAACCGAGGAAGGTCTCAGGGGATGCCTGGGAATCATGGCTACACAATTTTGCTCAAAGCTGAATAGTGACTGATTTTAACTCCCCCCAAACTAGTGCTAATTTATGCATAATCTCCCATCTACTGGCACAGTAGTGGCATTCTTCACCTGGAAATTTCTGCATGAGAGACATTTTAACTTTCTTACAGTTTCTTACAGACAGGTAGGGTACCCCCACCCCCATCCTCCAGCAAAGGCTGGCACCCCTGGAACAGAAGAAAGAACACTGGATTTAGAGCCAGAGAACCTGGTTTTCAATAATTTTGTACTAGCTCTGGATGTGCTTTCCTGACCTACACAGGAGGGTGTTGAAAGTAACACCTAAGTCACAAGGCTGGTGTGGTGATTGGTGAGATAATGTCTGGGAAGGCATTTCAGATCTCTCCACAAATGCTGGTCATTCTATTGTTCATAATCACTTTCATTTTATTAAGTACAGTATAATATTTACCTTCCACACAGGCCAATGAGACCAATTATACCCCTTTTACAGACTAAGAAATACAAGGTCAGGTGATCTGGTCAAGGTCACAGAGCTATTTAGGGTCAGCCAAGTGCAATGGAACATCATAATGTTAAAGTATGTACTAAACGCTAAGCACCTCCTCTTTCTCACTCTCTCCCGAGTTGCGGGTTGAACCGCCTAGCTAAGCAAGATGAATCCAAATACTTGGCGATGTTCCTGGCCCATGCACCCCAACCATGCACCCCAACCGGGGACAGCACTGATGGCTGCCCTTCTGTACCAGACTTGACCGAGGACAGTGAGGCCGCAGCGAGGGCTTCCCGTTTTGACGCCCCGCCTTCTGGCAGCCCCGGGGCAGGAAAGCGCCGGCGACGACGGGTCTCTGAAGCCGGGTGGTGGAAATCCCCGGGCTCTGGTGCGGGCCGGTGGGAACCCGCGGGAACGCTGGCTCCCTGCTCAGGCCCCGGGCGCACGCGGGGTGGGGCGGGAGGGTCTGAGCACCTGCGGTCCTGACCGCTCGCCGCCCGTCTCTCCGCCCACTTTTGCCCTCCAAGCCCCCCTTCCCGATTTACCCTCCTCCTTGGGGTGTGGATGTTTGTTTTAACCCAAACAGATCGGTGAATAGCACCCTTGTCTGGCGCTTCCCTCGTCCCCCCTCTAGGGCTGGTCCCTGGGAGGCTCATTCCAGGGTTCCTCGATTTTGGGGACCTGAAAAAACACCTGAGATTTGCTGAGGACAGCGCTGGGCTACCCCCACCCCGCACCCACCTCCCTGTGCCCTGGCACGCTGGCCAAGAGGAAGCGGGGAGGAGGCAGGAACCAGACGCGACTCTCCCCGCCCCGCGCCTTTCTTCTCTTCCCAGCTCCCCGCCCCTTCGGGAAGAAAGCAGTCAAGAGATCTGGTCGCTCGCTGCGGCCGCCGCGCCGGCACCAACCACTACGTTCTCCTCTCCCTTCCACCCGGTTTTGCACGGAGCGCCCGGCTGCCCGCGCGCCCCGGGCTGGGCAGGTCCCGGCGGGCGGTGCAGCCTCCCCTCCCCCGGGGGCTCTTAGCTAATCACGTTGTTCCTGGGATTTCACGATCTAGTGGCTCTTGCGTAACCCTATGCCCTGGCCTAAATTAACTTTTTTTTTAATACCAGGATTAATCCTTTAGGAAAAGGCAAATACTTCCGTCACGGAACCGGCCTGGGAGTAAATGTGTAAATCACCGTGCTGACTCGATTCCCTCTCACCCCTCCAGCCCCCGGGGTTGAGGGTGGGGGTTCCTGGCCTGGGGATGGAGGGCGCCCTGGGAAAGGCCAGAGGAGCGCCCAGCCCACACGTTTGTTTTCATCTATTTCGAGGCGGCTCTAGCAGGCTGAAGAAATGGGTCCTGCTGACTGCTGGCTTGAGTGTTACCAAAAAAGGCCTTTCTCTTGCCTGAGAGCTTGGCCGCACGTTGCAGTGGGGTGACGCGAGGTTCAGCCCGGGCCTCCTCGAAGGGCCGAGCCAGCTGGCTGCAGGATGCCAGGCCAGAGTCCCCCGCCCCCAGTCTCTGCCACAAACCAGCGGGGGGCCGGGACAGGAGGGAGACTGCAGGGAGCTTGGAGGTGCATGGATCCAGCTACAACCTTCTCACCTCTAAAGCGGGGGTGTCGCCTCCGCAAAGGCAAAGTGGAGAGCTGACCTTTTGCTCCAGTTTAAAGCTGGGTCCCCCGAGGATGCCAGCTCAGATGCCAAGCTGGGGGTGGCATGGGGGGACCAGCCACTGTTGGAACTTTGGGAAATTGCAGGCGTTTCCCCTTGACCCAGACTGACCCCTGACTTGGCCAGTCTCCAAGACACCCCCCTCCCCAAGCATTCTGTCCCATCTGTAGGTCTCGACACCTAGTGTCTTAGGTAGAAGCCTCCCTTCCCCCACCTTGCTCAGTTACTTCCCATTGTGGAGGCAATATTGTCACATGCAATTCTCCAAGGGAAATTTCTCTCCAAAATATTGATATTCTTGCCTCTCACAATCCCTGACACATCCCCAAACAGGGCCATCTCAGACAAGCGGTTAAGATGAAATTTATCACCTTAAGTGATGATGATTCTTTGAGAGGAAACGTATCAAGAGAGCTGTGCCTTTTAAATTAAAGGATTACGAGACTGTAACGGAAGTTTGTTTAAATGCATGTTTATTTCTAACTTGGTGTGTCTGAGGATACCCAGCATGTATGTGTGTGTGTGTATCTTCTTTAGTAACAGCAAAGACAGACAAGGAGATGGAGACATATGTGTGTGCATACCAAACATAGCACTATGACACAGAATCCGACTTGCTTTCTCTAGCAGCCTGGCTAGAGGGTTGGGGCTAAGTTGCTTTCTTCAGTATTTTTGGTTTAATAATGGGATAGGCTGAATAAGTATAAAGGCATAGATTAACTAGCCAAGCTAAAGCTAAGTAGCCTGGAGCCCCAGGCTGGCGGGAATGTCACTCTATTTCCTAGCCTTGTGTTTTGACTCACTCCAGGGTAGCTGTGGTGTGGGGAGGGTTGAAGTCTGGGAGGGTGAGGCAATGCTCCCAGCAGCTCTTTACAGAGGAATCACTGCCGGGAGCCAGCGGCCAGGGAAAGTTTATTATTGTTGGGGAGTGCACAGTGAGCTCACTGTTTTGCAGAAACAGAAATCTGACTGCTTTTGAGATGAAAGAGGGGCTCCCTAGGGCTCTTCCTTCCCCCTTTCTCCCTATTCTTAAAAACTCACCTTTTGCACCCTAGGACCCCAGAATGAGTGGGAAATCAGGGTGCTGGGGAGGGCTGAATGGGGGAAAACAGGTTCTGAAGGTCAAGTGTCAAAATCAAAATACTTCTTGTTGCTTCAACTGAACTTTTTTTTTTACAATTAGTAGTAATAGTAGTGATAAGAGTAGGGATCCTTATGTTCTATGTAATTTACAAAGTATTTCTATATGTTAATCAGCAATAGTACCATTAATATCAATACTAATAATAACCAACACTTACAGCTTCCTGTAAACCTGACACTGTTTTACACACTGTGTGGCTTATTTATGCTACAGTCTCTGGCAGTGGCATGTCCACAGCTTCTACGGAAGAAGTCAATGGCACAATCTATTTGGAAGGGGAGGGTGGGGGGCAGTTATACAGATGTATTTGCATACCACTTTACATGAGAAATGTATGTAACAAACTAGGGGGGTGGAGGCAGGCTGATTGAAATTCTGAGCACTCCAAAATACCACTGAGAACCTAAACTTGTCAAAGGCAGCATTCGAAACAGATTTACAGGATTCAGATCCCAGTTCTGTCTCTCATGGCTGTGTGACCTTGGACAGGTTATTTAACCTCCTTGTTTTCTGAGCTTGTATAACACAGTTAGTAATAGAATCTACCTTGTAGATAATATTGAAGGTTTAATGATAACGTAAGTAAACCACCTAACAGTGTCTGACCCACATCAAGTCAAAATGAGTTATTACAAGAAATAAAATGACAGCTCAAACATTCCTAATAAGTTGGGAGCTCGGATCCCATTTTACAGATAGAAAACAGAGGCTATGTTAGGCTAAGTAATAGCTCAAGGTCACAAAACCAGTAAGAAAAATTCTAAGTGTATCAGACTCCAGAACCTGAAATTCCATTACACGGCCACCCTTCTCCAGCCTTGCCCAGGACTACCTTAGTCTTCACGGAGAAAAAAAAAAATTTTTTTAAGTAGACCCAATACTTAAAAGAATCAGTGGAAATGCCCCTCTGACCAACATATCTGTTCCGCAATAAACACTAATGATGAGACGTGATCTTGTAACCGAAAAGAAATCATGACCTTGCTCAGCCTTCTGGGGCCCTATGGAATGAAATCACAGCACAGAGAAAAGAATTTTGAAAACGGCGGCGGTGCTTTACAAAGCTCTATCGATATTATTAAATGGCTGTCCCCACCTTCTTTTTATCAAACCGGGTAAAACCACTCACCTGTTTGGTCTCTCCAGCACCTCCCCCTCCCTGCCCCCACCTGCAGCTGTGCGCAGCCAGTAGACTGTTTTCCTTAAAGGCCTTCGAGGGTGCTCGTAGCTTAAGACATTCAGCCAAAATTTTTAAAGAGTGCGGCTTGGGGGGAGGGGTATCTCACCCTGAATTCATTTTCGCTCTGTCGTTGAAGCTCAGGTTCCTAGACCAGGGCACAAAAACAAAAGCGAAAAGGCAGTTTCTTTAAGATTGGAGAACAGCTAGTTTTGCAGGTGCTTCGGCATCGGGGGCAGTAAATGAGTGTAACATTCATACGGGGGGGTCGTGGATGGGGGAGAAGAGGTTTGATTGCAGGTGAAATATGCAAATTTTATATTATATTATGAAATTCACAGCGAAAAAAATCTTCAGACAGGACACATTTAAATTCACTGCCCCGAGGGGCGGCGGCGATGGGGTGGGGAGCGGGATCGGAAGCGACGCTCGTGGTTTTGAAAAGCGTTTTAAACTTGGGAAAGCCGGGCGGGGAAAGGAAAGGTCATCGTCTGTTTTAATTTCCAACCCCCCCACCCCCGCCAGCCCTGGACTTCCAGCATCAGCTCGCCGGGCCTCAGCTGTTGTACACGCGCACACACACACACGCACGCACGGCCAGGGGGGAAGGGAAGGGCGGAGGCGAGGAGGAGGGGCCGATTGGGAGGAATCTGGGCGGCCTGCCGCGCATGCGCTTTTCCGAGCAACAAGTGGGCTCCACGGAGGAAGTGTAAAGGGGAGGGGCGGCGGGGGGGGAGAACTGGTGCAGAGCGTGGTGGTGACGTCAGCGCTCCGCCCGGTCGGCATCCCGCGCGGCCAAGCCCGGGACAGCGCGAGCCGCAGCGCGAGCGGGAGCGCCGCGCCGCGCCTCCGGAACGTAGAGTTTTAACAATCACAACCCCACATTCCGGGCGAGCGCTAACGGGGAAAGGGATGTGACCCGGGCCGAGGCGCCGCGCGAGCGCCCTGCAGCCAACGTGAGCGCCGCCAGCCGCGGGGGGCCCCCCGGCGCCGCCGGCCAGGCCCGGGGCGGGCGGGCGGGTGGGTGGGTGGAGGGGCTGGGGTCGGCGCCGGGAGCCTGCTGGCGTGCACGCCTTCCTTCTCTCCTCGGCTCTCGTGCGTCCTGGAAGCAGTGACCGCGGCGGCTGCACTCGCGGCCGTGCACGCCCAGCCGCCGCCAGCGGAACGGCCGGCCGACCTCTGCGGAGGGGGAGAAGCGCCTCGCGGCTGCCAGCTCCTCCCCCGGCCCTCCGGGGAAGCCGCGACTTCAGCAAGATTGGACCCGGGCGCCGAGTGGCACTGCACCCTCTAGCCTTCGTCCTGGGGAGCCTGGAGGGGAGAGGACGCAGGTCGTAGGGGGTTCCCCCCCACCCCTCCAACCAGGGGAGAGGAAGAGACACTCTTGCGAGCTTCCACGTTCCAGCTTATACTCTGGGGAGGGGGTCAAGAGCCAACAGCCGCCAGCACCCGGCCATCCTCGCCCCCTCCCCCGCCCCGTGCCCGGAGCTTCCAGCCTGGGTCTGCGACACCAGGAAGAAGGCGCCAGAGCTCACCTCGCGACGAGACAGCCGCAGTAGGAGGAGGTGGGGGCGAGGAGCCGGGCTGCACTCGTCCGCCGCCCGGGCGGTGGAGCCCCCGGCGGCCAGGCACTGCGCCGGCGGTGGACATTCGCGCTCGCTCCAGCCCCTGGGGCAGAACTTTCTCGCCCCCCCACCTCCCACTTCCTCCCCCCGCAGCCGGACTCCTGCTCCAGCCGGCCGGCCCTCCGGGAGGAGCAGGCGCCGCGGAGACAGCTCGGCCGGGGGAGGGTGCCTCCCTTCCCCAGGGCCGGCATCATGTCGGCGGCGCAGGTGTCCTCGTCTCGGAGACAGTCTTGCTACCTGTGCGACCTGCCCCGCATGCCCTGGGCCATGATCTGGGACTTCTCGGAACCCGTATGCCGCGGTTGCGTCAACTACGAGGGCGCCGATCGCATCGAGTTTGTGATTGAGACAGCGCGCCAGCTAAAACGGGCGCACGGCTGCTTCCAGGACGGCCGCTCCCCCGGGCCGCCGCCGCCCGTCGGGGTCAAGACGGTGGCCCTGTCGGCTAAGGAGGCGGCGGCGGCAGCGGCAGCGGCTGCGGCCGCCGCGCAGCAACAACAGCAACAGCAGCAGCTCAACCACGTCGATGGTTCCAGCAAACCTGCGGTGCTGGCGGCCCCGTCCGGCCTGGAGCGCTATGGCCTGAGCGCGGCCGCGGCGGCCGCGGTGGAACAGCGCAGCCGCTTCGAGTACCCGCCACCGCCCGTGAGCCTGGGGAGCAGCAGCCACGCCGCGCGGCTGCCCAACGGCCTGGGGGGCCCCAACGGCTTCCCCAAGCCCACCCCGGAGGAGGGGCCCCCGGAGCTGAACCGCCAGAGCCCCAACTCTTCTTCGGCAGCGGCATCGGTGGCGTCTCGGCGCGGGACGCACGGCGGGCTAGTGACAGGGCTGCCCAACCCAGGGGGTGGCGGAGGCCCCCAGCTCACCGTGCCCCCCAACCTGCTGCCGCAGACGCTGCTTAACGGCCCCGCCAGCGCTCCGGTGCTGCCTCCGCCGCCGCCTCACGCCCTGGGCAGCCGTGGACCCCCGACGCCTGCGCCCCCGGGGGCCCCCGGGGGTCCCGCTTGCCTCGGGGGTGCCCCCGGCGTTTCGGCCGCCTCGTCCTCCGCGGCGTCCTCGACCTCGTCGTCGGTCGCCGAGGTGGGCGTGGGTGCTGGCGGCAAGAGGCCCGGCTCGGTGTCGAGCACCGACCAGGAGCGCGAGCTGAAGGAGAAGCAACGGAACGCCGAGGCCCTGGCGGAGCTGAGCGAGAGCCTGCGCAACCGCGCGGAGGAGTGGGCCAACAAGCCCAAAATGGTCCGCGACACGCTGCTCACACTGGCCGGCTGCACGCCCTACGAGGTGCGCTTCAAGAAGGACCACTCGCTGCTGGGCCGCGTCTTCGCCTTCGACGCCGTCTCCAAGCCTGGCATGGACTACGAGTTGAAGCTGTTCATCGAGTACCCCACGGGCTCGGGAAACGTGTACTCCAGCGCCTCCGGGGTGGCCAAGCAGATGTACCAGGACTGTATGAAGGACTTCGGCCGGGGTCTCTCCTCCGGCTTCAAGTATTTGGAGTATGAGAAGAAGCACGGCTCCGGGGACTGGCGCCTCCTTGGAGACCTGCTACCCGAGGCCGTGCGCTTTTTTAAGGAGGGCGTGCCCGGCGCCGACATGCTGCCCCAGCCTTACCTGGACGCCAGCTGCCCCATGCTGCCCACGGCCCTGGTGAGTCTAAGCCGCGCCCCCAGCGCACCCCCGGGGACCGGGACCCTGCCGCCCGCCACCCCTTCGGGCCGGGGCGCAGCCGCCAGTCTGCGCAAGAGGAAGGCGTCTCCAGAGCCCCCGGACTCCGCCGAGGGCGCGCTGAAGCTGGGCGAGGAGCAGCAGAGGCAGCAGTGGATGGCGAACCAGAGCGAGGCTCTCAAGCTCACCATGTCGGCCGGGGGCTTCGCGGCTCCGGGGCACGCGTCAGGGGGGCCGCCCCCGCCGCCCCCACCCCTGGGACCCCATTCCAACCGGACCACCCCGCCCGAGTCAGCCCCTCAGAACGGTCCGTCGCCCATGGCCGCCCTCATGTCGGTGGCAGACACTCTGGGCACGGCCCACTCGCCCAAGGACGGCAGTTCGGTGCACTCCACCACGGCCTCCGCGCGGCGCAACAGCAGCAGCCCGGTGTCACCGGCCTCCGTACCCGGGCAGCGCCGCCTGACGTCGCGGAACGGGGACCTGAATTTACAGGTGGCGCCCCCGCCGCCTAGCACCCACCCGGGCATGGACCAAGTGCATCCCCAAAACATTCCGGATTCCCCTATGGCCAACAGCGGGCCCCTGTGCTGTACCATCTGCCACGAACGTTTGGAGGACACGCATTTCGTCCAGTGCCCCTCCGTCCCCAGCCACAAATTCTGCTTCCCTTGCTCTAGAGAGAGTATCAAGGCCCAGGGGGCTACCGGCGAGGTGTACTGCCCCAGCGGAGAGAAATGCCCCCTAGTTGGGTCGAATGTACCTTGGGCCTTCATGCAGGGCGAAATCGCGACGATCTTAGCTGGGGATGTTAAAGTGAAAAAGGAGAGAGACCCTTGAACCAGGAGATAACCACCCCTTCTGCCCCAGACCAGCTCCTGTCCTATCCAGAGGGCCCCTTCCCCAACCCCATTGACTGCTCCCCCATCCCTTCACGCCCAAGATGTAGAATTGTGAATATAACAAACTGCAAAAAGTTAGTCTTATGTATAGACATTATTTTCGTCGTATGTTTCTATATTTTGAAACAAAGGTATGTTAACTTCTTCATTTGAAGGATAAGCTGGTTTTTGTTAAGTATAATAATTGGTTGGGTCATTTGCATCATATTCGTTAGCATTTATTGGTGGCAGAGTGTTTGCCTAGGTACAGAAGTAATAGCCCTTAGCAACGACTGCTGCTGGTGTGTATTTTTGTAAATGTTATGCACTCACTGAAAGGAAAAAAAAAACACAAAAGAAAATGACTTTTTTTTTTGCCAAGGCCAGTGTTGCTGCCTAAAAAAAAATGATGCTATAAAATGGTGAGAGCTTCTTTCTGAACAGCCCCAAGTGTTGAAGTCTTCACTTTATTTTGTTCAGTTTTGTTCTGTTGGGTTTTTTTTTTTTTTCTGTTTCCTTTGCAAAATGGTAAGGGGGGTGTTGGGGGGGGTGTTTTTTGTTGCAAGTTGGTGAGGGAAAATGTTTTTTGGTTTGTTTCTACTGACCTGAATGTGTTGGATCTTCACGTGTTGTTTTGTTTTGCTTTATTGATGCACGGATGCTTTTGAACAGTAGAGCGAAATGCTAGACATGGAGAATCTGCTCTGTTTGTCCTTTATACATTTCTGTAGTTAACAGAACACTGTAATGTGCCTTGGAGCTTAGTAACTTGTAATAAATTCAATTGATATTAATTCTGCCCGGAGTCAGCAAGTGTGTTTTTCCAGGGCTAAGACCGCATAGCTGCACCAGCAGGGACAGCACCTCACTACTTCCGACAGAGAGCACAGACGCGCGCCGGTGCCTTTGAAAGCCCTCAGTGGTGGCCTCTGTAGAAGGCCCAGTGCTGGCTGACCCCTCCTCCCCTTCTGTGCCAGGCTATTTACATTCACCTCTGGGGCGGGACAGTTGCTGACTAAGCGATTTCTGTTTGCTCTTCAGCATCTCTGCTTCCCCACCCCCGCCATGCGCACCCCAGCTGCAAATGACTTTGTCAGGAGTGCTTTTTTGGTCCCTTGCCCTGTGGCCCCGAGTATATGCTGATATCCAATGCAGCTGTGACTTAGGCAAATGGGATGAGGGGAAGCAGAAAAAAAACTGGGGTGCTTTGCCTCCTAGATGTGGCAGAAATCACTGTTGTCGTACATTTAAAGCAAAAAGTGCCACGGAGCTGGGAGCCGGCAGGAGGGGTGTGGAAGTGGGGAACATTCATTGTATTCAGAGTTCTAGCAGCTTCCAGTTCCTGCATTGGAAGCAGTTTCACTTCTTTGGTGACACGTTTTCTTCTTACCGCCCCACCCCCCTTTGATGATAATTTTTAAAGCAGAACACCTAGTTGGTTGCAGAGTCGGGGAGACGGGGAAAAAACCCAGACCCTGTTCCTGGGGCAGTGATGGCTTATGACAGCAAATAGAACCCATTCCCGCTGGTTGAAATACGGTTATTCATCTAATCAACTTTCTGGTGCCATCTGTGAGGTACAGAAGGGAGGGGATAGGACTGAAACATCCTTTAGGGACTCAGAGCCCCTTGAATGAGCCTAGATGGGAACTTAGGGAAGGCAAACAAACTGGTTTGAACCTTGTACTTTCCTGGAGAGGCAAATGGAAGGAAAGTAGAAAATGAGATGGAAGAAGCAAAAACCCCCAGATCCTATCAGAAATCCACTCCTGGCCACACCCCATTCCTGGTAGGGGTAAGCTGGGCCCAGATCTTTATCACCAGAGGAATAGTAAAGGCCAGAGGAATAGCAAATAAGGAAAGAGACTGGGCAATCCCCACCCCACTCAAATCAAAGGGTAGAGTGGTGGGTATAGGTACAGGTGAGTTTGGGGAAAAACAAATCACTGGTTCGCCCAGAACACCCATGTGAATGTTGGGTTGGTGTTCTGACTTGCTGTTAATAACAGCATTTTAGTTTCTGTTCCTGCTTTGCCACCACCATCCTTGAAGTAGTGGAAACCATGACTCTGTGTGTGTGTGTGTGTGTGTGTGAGGGTGTGGATAAATGGCAATTGATGGATCTGCAGCAGCCTCTTAATCCTGGTACCCGGGAGGTGCCTGTCTCACCTCTTTAAGAATCTCCCCACATATAAATAGATGTGCGTGTCAGCTTCCTGCAAATGTGTCCTTGCATTTTCATCTGCTGCCAAGTGTTGTATTGGTGCTTATGAGTCATGAAACCTATTTTCATCCTCAGGGGTAATTAACTTGGGGGTGATAATGCATAGCAGACCGTAGGAAGAGTTAATTCTAAAACCTATCCTCGCCTGGCTACCAATCACACGTTTCACTTAAAGGTCTGGGTTGGCTTTTTCTCATAAGCTCATTAATAAAAACCAAGCATGTTTCGCCTGGAAGATCCTCTGAGGTGCTCCCCACCCCCACTCCCACTATACACACACATAAAATGGGTAAACCTCAGCAGCCTGAGAATACAGAGATAGAGTGTCACTGGTGTGATTTAACCACCGGTGAATGAAGGCGTGGTGGGTGCAGCCACCGCCCTTGAGCTGCATATGGCAACCTGGGCGTGTGGATGACGGGGTCCAGGTGTGAACCTGGTGAGTACTGTCCAGTGGTTCCAGCAGGACGTTGGCCCTGTTACCTGCCTCTGCGTGCACATCTGCTCCTGCTCACCTGCCACTGAACGCTTCATTGCTACGGTATTCCTTTCAGGAACTTGTAG
The DNA here is from genome assembly GCF_054371585.1 of Giraffa tippelskirchi. Classification (NCBI taxonomy): domain Eukaryota; kingdom Metazoa; phylum Chordata; class Mammalia; order Artiodactyla; family Giraffidae; genus Giraffa; species Giraffa tippelskirchi. The sequence goes on along the minus strand of NC_137281.1, from coordinate 148,156,431 downwards.
GATTACAGGATCCTTGATTTAGTGCCCATAGGTAGACAAGGGGCCTGTCATTAAGAGCTGAGAACTGTAGTTTGCTCTTTCTTCTTGTGTCTGGGTGCATTATTAGCAGAAGAGGCAGAGCTGTAATAACGAAGCCTCCAGCACAGGCGGCCAGTTGGGTTTCACTAAGGAAACCTGCCTTGATGAGACCTGGGGGAAGGGAAGGAGGGAAGGGGTTTGGAGTGGAAGTGAATTATAATGGTGCAGTTAATTAAAGTTTACCATTGCCCGGGGCCATTTGTTAAATGGCGGCTGCCTCTTCACTCTTCTTTTTTTTGAAACTGTGTGACCTTTCTCATTGCTCTGACCCGTTCAGCTGCTAGTCGGGTTGCCTTAACCAGTCTGGTTTTCATCCCTCAGCTAGATTCCCCCTACCCTGACCCCGTCCACAGTTGCACACCTAGGAAGTAATTTCCTCTCTAGCACAAGAGGATTCTTGTGGGTTTCAGAGGTTCAGACGTAGGTCTCTGATGAGCTAGGCTTCCTTCATCTCCAGTTCACCCTGGATCTGCCCACCTCCTCCATTTCCTGCTTCTCATTCCCTTCCTGCCGCTCCAAGCCAAAGTGGCTAACACTTTAAAAAATCCATATTGCTTTTATTTATAGGCATTGTTTGTGCATCGAATCTGAGCTGGATGTTTCTTTGAGTGGGTGCAGGGGCGGGGCAAGGAGGACTTAGTTCAACAGCTTTGAGAATAGGCTGATGGGGGTCAGTTTTTGACCTTGATCTCCATCAATGAGGACAACTCATCCTGTCAAGTCTGGCATTCACATCTAAACCCCTCAGCTCATGTAGGTGTGCACACCTATGCTGTTAAATGCGATTTCAGGGTGCATTTTCACATGCATTCAGCCCAGGCTATTGATGTAACGAGTACTGAAATTCATTTTTGTTTTCTTTTAATACTTTGTCAAATCAAGGAAATCAGAACAGGGAATGACCCTTACGGGCATCTAGTGCAACACTTTTTAAACCTTTCTGGGGTCAGAGAACCTTAGAAAAACTTGATGAAAATGATGGATCCTTCCTTCAAAAGTATGTGCCCCCACACATGGGCTAGCATACATTTTCTCTCCTTTTTAATACAAATTTTATGTATTTAAATTGGTAATATGTTCCTTTGGCTCAAAATTCAAAAGATGCAAAGGGGAATACAGTACAACTGAAAGGTCTTCATTCTACAAGTGGCCCCTTGGCCACCTAGTTCTCTTCTGGGACGCAACCAGCGTTACCTGATTTTTAAAGGGGTTCATGCACATCTAAAATCCATCCACGGATCTTGAGGTTAGAACCTAGGTCTAGTCCGTCCACCTAGTAAAAATGAGGACCCTAAGGCACAGAGAGATGACAGAACCTGCCTAAAGTCACACAGTGGCAGAGCCTGGGCTAGATTTCTAGTAGGGAACAACTCCAATGGACTTTTTTTAAAAATTAAGGACATTGGGCTTAAGCAGAGCTTTATATGAGAACAGATGGTGATCAAATGGACAAACAGTGGAGAGTACCTAGTGGGGTGGGGCTCAGTGTTTTTAGGAGCTCTTAGAGGACAGGGAACAAGCATTTGTCCCTTGGTCTCTTTTGCAGCCACAGCTTTTGGGGAAGGGTATGTTGAGAGGAGTGTCTAGGCCTTTGTAAATATCAGGTGAGCCTTGATTAGTGGAGTCTTCTCTGAACCTCTGAGCCACGGGCCCACACACCACGTCCCCCTTTGCTGACTGGAAACTTTTGAAGGTTTAAAGATGGTTAGATAAGTAACCATTTGGGTATAGAGATAAGAGGTAGGGAGACCTGAACTTCTGCCACCTTTCCTTCAACTTGTAGCTTCTCTGTTCCCTCCCTGTCGCCCCCTCTGCCTGGCCACCTAGGAGACAAGTGGCCTGCCGGATGCTGTGTATGTGCACACTTCAGGCCAGCCTACGAGGAAGGTGGGATGACCCTCTCTTTATAGACATGCCAACTGAGCTCAGAGACGTTAAATACCCAAGGCTATCCTTGGTATTCCATTCAAGCCCAGGGCAGCCTAGAGCCAGAACTCTTCTGTTGCTCCACGCAGGAGGCCTTTGACTTCTGACACCACAGGGCCCAGGAAACCCAGCCTCAGAGCTTGAGCCAGTCCCCCAGCCCTCTCCCCATCTCCCAGTCTCCACGGTCTCCAAGGCTAGTGAGTGACGCTGTCCCCAGGAGAGGCTGTTGGGAAGCCCCTGGGAGAGGGCACTTTCTAGGCTCGCAGTGTGGGGGACACACTGCAGTGCTGTCCAAGTCATATTTCCAACGGAATTCTGGAGCAGGGCTGTTCTTCCGGAGTCTCCCTCCAGCTGCTTCCTACTCCTAAATTTCAGTAAAGAATGATCCACGACAGCTTACCTCCCCTCCCCAGGGGCACCATACTGTGAACCCATAGTTGGTGGGTCCCCACTGCAGACTCTAGAGAAGTGTCACAACCTCCCAACTGGCCTCCCATGGGTTCCAGTCTCCGCCCACTCCAGGCCAAGGACTCTGCAGCGGTCATTTCTTTTACACGCCTTTTATATGTCATCTCCTTGCTTAGAAACCTCCCTTGGCTCTCCGTTGCCTGCAGAATAAAGTCCAGTTTCTTTGGCACAGCAAGCAAAGCCCTCCACCATTCCTCCATCCCAAGGGTAGAGCATCTTAATTTTTAAAAAGGTATTCCATATACATGGCAAAAAGAAAAAAAATCCAACAGCATGAACAGGTACTCAGTGAAAAGTCCATCAGCCTCTTTCCTTTCCAGGCCTTCAGTTCCCCTCCGCCGAGGGAAGCACTGTTGACAGTTATTTTGTGTGTATTTTCAACAGTATTAGACGCACAAAGAAGCTCAGATTTATAATATATATCTCTTGGGAGTAGATCTTAGGCTAAGCCAAAGACAGAAAGGAAGGTTCAGGGCAAGGAAGTGGACTTGGGTCCCTGCCCCGGTCTGAGTCTGGGGGCAGGGGAGTATCCTCTCCTCCACAGTCAGGGATTAGCTATTAGGTTTTTTTGGCTCCTGGGCAAGTGTCTGTGCCTGTGTGTGTCTGTGTGTGTGTGTGTGTGCGCATGCCCTTGGTCCAACCAGTGCATTTAAACCTACATCACTATTGTGTCAGCCTTGGAGTCCCTATGCCAGCCTCACTGTGGCTTGGGGGGGGGGTCTCTGGAAGGAATGCGGGTGTTGAGGAGGGGCAGTGGCCATGAAGACCAAGTGTCCCCTGCGGTGTCCAGCACTCTCCTCTACAGTCACTTTCCTCTCCCTCTGCCATGCCCCAGGGCAGCTTGGTGTAGCTGGCAGAGCGGCCTCCCTAGTGACAGACTGGCAAACTGTGGCTAAAATAAAACAGCGAGGGAGAAACGGTATTGAGTGTAACCTCTGGACCCGACAGAGGGCTGGGCTTCGTTGTCTGCTATTTCCTTTACTACAGAGGCTTTGAGACGGCTTGTTATTCTCCTTCAACAGGAAAATACCCACGGTAGGTACTATTATTACTCCCATTTTACAGACACAGCAACCAGCTCACAGAGCAGTGAGTAACCTCCCCCTGCCTGCCCTCACTGCCCCTCTCACTTCTGAAGGTCGTTCACACGCTCCCCAGGCCCTGGCCCCCACACCTCCCTCTCTACCAGGGCACACCCTTCCAGGGAGGCCTGGGTTTTCCCTGCAAGGAGGAGCCAGCTTGTGAAATCCGGAACCATGGGCAGTGGTTCAGAAACCGCAGCTCCAGGCAGGAGGTCCGGGCTGCCTTGAGAACAGGTCTGGGTCGCTGAGGGTGCTGGGGGCCCATGCTGGCGGCCAGCACCCAGGGAGAGGCAGCTCTGGAATGCCAGGCCATGTGAACACAGAGGAATTAGCTCTGCGCCCCTGGGTCTCAGCCCAGACAGTCACATGACCTCCTCCTACAAATCCGCAACCCGCGCCACCCCCGCCCCCAACCACCACCACGGTTTGCCTTGAGTGTAGGCAACTGATTGTTGACTTGGGAAGTTGCCAACATGTCCCTTCCAGTGGGGCAAGGGGACCCAGGGACTGGCGGGGGTGGGGGTGGGGAGCCTGCTGGAATTAGGATCATTTTAGGGGAGGAGGAGGAGAGAACGCCCGGCTGGGAGCTTCCCAGGGAGCAGGGGCCCCAGAGCTGGAGCTGCCTTAAGTCCTCCCCCTTAGCCAGTGGAGGGGGGGGGGCTAAAATACCTGGCCAAGCCATCTGCCGGGAGGTGGCTTCTCAGGCTGCAGGCTGCTTCCAGCCCCAATGGGCCTCTATATTTCCTTGGTGACTGAGTAACACAGCTGGAGCTGGCGAAAGGCAGGGTGCCTTAATCCACTCCTACCTGTGCTTGGGGGCAGGAGGGGTCAGCAGGTGGCTAGGGCGGAGAGGGCCTCTGAGAGCCTGTGTCTCTTTTTCCTAATCCTGCATGGTCCAGGTCAAGCCCTTCTCCCTGGGAACCAGCTGAGTCAGAGCCTGTGGACACTCCTTATCCCTTCATCTCCTGTCCCACCTGCCAGTGGCTTCTTCCCAGGGCCCTCTCTCCTCCCGACACAGGCAAAGCGCCTGGAGCAGGGCTCCTGTTCCCTCCCCCCTCCGCTGCCCTGGCAGGCGGCAGAGGCCGAGTGAGGACACACAGCCAGGCCATTGCTTCCACTCGCCTCACCTTCGTCCTTCTCGCGAATCCTCTGCTTCTCCTTCAACACTTATCAAAAGTCCCTGCATCCCTGAAAACTTATGTTCACCCAACACAGCTCGATCCATCGACATTTGGGTTAAAATCCTGGCTCTGCTGTTAACTTTGGGTACATTGTTTGATCTCTGAGTCTCAGTGTCCTCCTTGTGGATGGGAACACCTCTCACCAGGTTGCTGGAGGATTTAACACAGTGTGTGTCAGTTTGTTGGCGCGCCGTGCAGGTTGGCAGTTGTCATTACCTTTAGTTGTGCTCCGCTTGGCACCGCCCATCAATGACAACACTTACCCCCTCCCCTCCCCAATACACACTCTCAGTGCAGGGAGGGGATGGCTAAGTGTAATGACCACAGGGTCCCAGGAGCACAGATCTGGATCACTGGGAAAGATCCCTTCCAGAAAGTGGGGCCTGTGAAGGAAGGAGAGATGGGGAAGAAAGGGGTTAGGGGGCAGGAGAGTAAGTTTCTGCCCGAGAAGGATGAAGCATTAGCTTGGTTTGGCTGGAATGTGGGGAGAAGTGAGGGAGGACCAGCAGGCAAGACCTCCTGAGCAAAGCTGAGGGGCTTGGGATTAATCCTGCAGGGCACTAAAGGAGGTGTGAGCAGAGGGACACTGTCTGATGTGCCATTTGGAAAGATCTTTCTGGCAGTAGCATGAGGACTAGACAATCTCAAAGGAGAAGCAAGCTTGAGAAGCCAGCTAGGAGGCGTCTGCAGTGATCCAGGCAAGAGGTGATGAAGCCAATTCGGGAGGGGCTCTGTGGGGGAGGGACTTGGGGGAGGGGCTGGGGGGGTCTGAGAGCTGTTAGGAGGAGAGATGACAGGTGCGTGAGGGCGAAGAGGAGGAAGGAAGGAGGTAGGCTCATCCTCAACTCAGGTGCCCAGGAAATGCAGCAAGTGTAGGGGAAGTGGTCTGGTCAATTCGGGACACTGGCCTGAGGTGCCATGGGCCAACAGGTAGCAGGTAAACAGGTGGACCTGTGGACATAGGCTCTGCAGACAGGTCTGGGCAGGAACTGAAAGATGCTGTCTGCCTTGTGGGTGGTAGTCAGAGATGTCAGTTTAGGTGAGGTCCCTGAGCAGAAAAATGAGAAGACAATGGAATGCCGGGAGCACTCACGTTGCAGGGTTGGAGGAGGGGGACCTGGAAGGAGAAGGGCAGCAGGAGAAAAGGGAGGACAATCACAGGAAGTCGAGTCCTGCCTGCCAAAGCAGATGCCATGGGATAGGGTCTCAGGCGCTGGGCTGAGATGGAGGAAGGTAAGGCCCAAATGGTGTCTGTTGAACTTGACAGCACGGAGGTCCCTGAACACCCTGGCCAGAGAGGTTTGTGATGAGCTAGGACACAGTGTACTTGGTGGGGGGGATGGCAGAAGGCCCAGCTGCTCCCAGGGTCCTCGCTCTGAAGGTGAGGAGAGAACCTGGCAGCCAAGGGGCAGGGGGCAGGGGTCTCTCTGATGCAAGTTGAGAGAGACTAAGCATGTTTACAGGGAAAGAGCTAGAAGGAGAGGTTGAATATACAAGAAGGGGGATGGATATGAATGAATGACAGACTGGAAGAGGGGAGGAGGAGACAGCAGGAAAGGCTACTGGAAAGTCGGATTAATAGTAACTGCCATGTAAGTGGTTACTGTGTGCCGGGCACCGTAATGGGCCCTTTCCCAGGTCAGACAGGGCACCTTGTAGGCAGGTAAAACAGTAGCTTGTACTGGAGTCAGAGCCCCCCTTGGAACCAGACCCCAGTCTCTTTGCTCTACTCAGTCACCGTGGAACCTCCTGCACGTTCCTCCTGAGACAGGCTGGGACCCGGGACCCTTTGCTGCAGAGCTGCAATACCTGGACCTGGACACAGCTCTCCTTGAGCAACAAAATACAAAGAAACTAATATGAGATTAAAAATAACTGCATGCATGTGCAGTTGGGGCAGATTCTGGACTCAAAAGATACAGAGACCATAAAGCCCAGCTGCCACTTTTGAAGAGCTTGGAGCAAAAGCAGGAAGTCAGGAGCAAAAGTAGGATACTGACCATGCCCCCTGCACACAGCAACCTAAGAGGTGGGCAACCCACCTAAGCCACCTGTCTGGCTGAGCCCCTGGACAACCCCTACCCTCATCCCATATAAGGAACCAACTTGCCCCCCTTGGGGAATGAGCAAGCAAGGGAATGTATTGTTTGTTCTTGCTCCCACTGCTGTAGCAGGAGCAACCAATAAAGCCTTGCCTGAACTTCTTGTCTGGCTTCTAGTCAATTTCTATTGATTGGGGAAAGCCAGGGAACCCTGGCTGGTAACACTCTCAGAACTTTTCTCTCTTCCCAGGCTAAAGGGGCGTGTGATGCCCACCTGCCAAGCTGTGTGGAAGATGAGGTCCCATGTGTGAGTGGACATGCCCAGAGCAATGCCAGGCACCCAGGTGATGCTTGTTATACAGAAGCTACCTCCATCACTTCTACGAATGTTGGAGCAGGGGCCAGGCACCGTTCTAGAATGAAACTGTTAACCCCTGGAGCCTCAGGGAAGGGCCTAGATGGTTATTAACTGTTCAGCAGATGAGGAAAGAGGGTGTCTCCAGCAAGGATTAAGAACTAAATGAAGGAGGAGGTGCTAGGATGCATTAGTCAGAAGAAGAAAGTAGAGCCTTTGCTCTGTAACCTGGGCTCTCAGATAGCTGCACCCCAGCTAAGACGGCACGCCATGGGCTGAGTTCGCCAGAGCCCTAGTTACACATGAATGTGACTTGGAAGATGAGGGCGTAGGGTCCTGAACACCCGAGGACTGCCCGTTGGGGCAACCAGGCCAGTGGACAGTTTACTTCCCAAGGTCTGTCCTCTTGGGGCTCTTGAAATCCCACTTGGGATTTCCCGGTAAAGGGAGAGTTTGTTTTGGGGATAGTGTGGGTTCTGGGCAGGACAGGTTTCATAAGCGTGGACCTGGGCAGTCACACTGGGCACCATGTTTGAAAGGGATAGTTTAATGCTTTGGCCGTCTTGAAATTCTTCATAATTTTGAACGAGGAACCCTGCATTTTCTTTTCGGCTTGAGCCCTGCAAATTACATAGCCTGTCACATTTCTAAGGCCGAGGGTGATTGAATGTCCCCTAGCCCATAACGGACTTGGCGGGGCCCACTCTGGCCCCTGGCCCTGGACGTGATGAGCTCAGAGAAGGATGAGGGAGACAGTGTGGGGCTCTGCCCTTCCAGAGACCTGGAGCAGGCGTTGAGTCCTGTGGTATTGAGTGGAGCAGGCTGGACAAGAGTCAGACAACTGGGCTTGTGTCCTCACTAGGCAGCTGTGTGCTCTTTGGCGGGCTCTGGACATCTCTGAGCCTGTTTCCCCATCCGCAGACTGGGGACAGAGTGACCACATGACAGGCGCTCTGAGGGTTTAATGAGGGAACGGGCAGAGAGTGCCTGGTTCGTAGTAAGTGCTCAGCGGATGTTTGCTGGCGGGTGCTTGCTTGGGCCCAGAAGGCTGTTGCTTTGTGAATACTATGCTCCTATTCCAGGAGACAATGGGAGAAAAGGCACCAAGTCCCTTCTCTACCCTGGAGGCGACACGGGGGGCTGAATGCCATCCTGGGAACTGTCTTCCAAGAAATGAGCTGCCAACTCCCCCTCCAGAGGGGCCACCGTCCTTGGCCACTTGACTGCCAAAATGAGCAGTTGTTCAGTCACTGAGTTGAGCCCTTCTCTTTGCGACCCATGGACTGTAGCCCACCAGGCTCCTCTGTCTGTGGAATTCTCCAGGCAAGAATAATACTAGAATGGGTTGCTGTTTCCTTCTCCAGGGGATCTTCCCGGACCAGGGATCAAACCTGCATCTCCTGCACTGGCAGGCAGATTCTTTAACACTGAGCCATCAGGGAATCCAGGAGAACAAGTGCAAGCCCTGGCCCAGGAGTGTCGATTCCAGACTCTTCCTGGGGCCCTGAGCATTCCTACCCCTCACTCCCACAACCGTCTCACATCTTAGTTTCCCCAGATCCTCTCCCGCTAGAGCAGCTCTCCCTGTGACAGTGCAGGGCCCTTCTCTCTGGAAGGCCTTCTCCTCCAGGGGATAGAGCTGTGGGCTGAGAGCTCCTGCTCCTCCTCCTCAACACCCGCTTGTTCCCTCCCCCACCCCCTTTCTGATCCTTGATTTATCCTGAGCTGGATTAAGACTTCCAGCCTCCCTCAGAGCTGAGAGGTTAGGGTGCACCTCCCCGCACCCACTCACAAACAAATTCAAAATAAAAACCACCCTAAACCTGAAAATCAGTGTGACAAAGTCTAACCAAGCTCTGATGTTTTTTTTTTCCAGGACGACTACTGCCTTGCTGTTTTTGAAATACTAAGAATTAGCTTTAAAAAAAAAAAAAAGGCCAAACAAACCCAAACACTTTGTTGATGCCCTTTTGCTGCCAGTGCCCTAAGAACATGCTTAATCTGCCTGTTAGGTAACCTGGCCTCGCCTGCCCTTGCCCCTGTGCCAGAGCGGCACAGAGGCCTGGCCTGCAATACAGGGCATTGGGCCACTCTGCCCGGAGCCTTCCCCCAGGGAGAGGGAAGCCCTGGGCCAATCAGCCCTTCCTGGAGAGGTGATGTCAGGAAAGCCCAGAAGGTTCCACTCCACCCCTGCCATGGGCACACCCTGTCCTCCCAACCGGAGCAGCCAGGGCCAGCCCCGGGCCCCCATCCAGTCCTCCAGCTGGCCAGGGACGGCCAGGCTGCATTAGTGGCCAGGCCTCCTCCCCCACGCTCCACACCTGTGGGCAGGTCTCCCTCCCCAGCGCCTCCCCTTCCTGCTGTGGGAGAGGGAACTCCTGCAGACAGGCTTTTCCAGATCCTGCTTATAAACCCCGGTTAAAAATAAACCCTGCGTGTCCGAGCAGGAGAGGGTAGGAAGGTGAGGTGGTGGGAGAAGGCAGGCAGAAGGCCGCAGATCAGCAGGAAGACCAAGCCTCCTTAGCTGATATCCAGCCTCCTAGAAAATATCAAGTAGGAGGACCTTTCGGAGCACTTCATTTTGCAGAGATAATACAGGCCCAGAAAGGGGGCAGGTCATTTCCCTAACTGTCAGGGGAACAGAGCCTTCTGGGCCTGGCCCTAGCTCCTCCCTTTGCTCTGAGTGAGGCGTGAGGCACCTCCCGATGGCTCAGCAAGTCAAGAATACGCCTGTAATGCAGGAGAAGCCGGCTCTATCCCTGAGTTGGGAAGATCTCCTTGAGGAGGAAATGGCAGCCCACTCCAGTATTCTTGCCTAGAAAATCCCATGGACAGAGGAGTCCCTGAGTTTGCAAAAAATCGGACCCACTTAGCACGCACGCACGAGTCATGAGGACTGCCCCCCGCCTCCTGGGCACGCCTCCCCCGAACACCCCCTGATAAAGCCAGAAAGCGTCCCCACCCACATACCCGGCATGCCCACTGCTGCCCACTGTCCGGCTCAGCTCTTTTCCTCCCCCTCCACCCCACACAGCACCTATCCAGCTTGTCCCCCGTTTACCTCCTCAAGGGAAAGGACATTTATTACTGTGTCTGGCCCTTCTACTGTGTCTGGTGCATATGAAGCCATGTATCCCCTCTTGATGATAAACCAAAGCTGGAGGTCAGATGTTTTCTGGAGGACATTTTACATTCCAGGGAAGAGAAGGAAAGGGTTGGTGAATTCTGAGCAGTTTACGCGTGCAAGGCATTTCCCTTACGTGTGACTTCCAAGCAAGGCTTAGGGCAGTGCTGCAAAGGATAATCCATCTGAGAGGTGAGCCCTGGAGCCAGAGAGCTTTAAGGCACTGGCTAAGCTTAAGCTCACCGAGGAGCAGTGCTCAGTTGAAACCTCTCTCCCACCCACTCCCTTGCCTCCGCATCACCTCAGCCTCCTAGCCCGGCTCTAAGGATGTGGTCCGCCTGCAGCAAGCACACTCTGGGCATGATCTGGCTACACTCACAGCACCCACCAGAGAGCTACTGCTGCCCCCTCTTTTTACAGTGGAGGAAACGGAGACACCGTGAAGTTAAGGGACTGCGATCCCCGAGTAGACAGAGGAGCTAGAACTTGAGGTTAGGGACACTTGGCTTCTTGCAGGCCAGTGCTCTTAATCAAACACAATCTGAGCCCTTCCCAATACTTTTAGCCCCTCATCACCTTGGCCTGGGGGGTGTGGGTTTCAGGCTAGCCTCCTGGAATCTCCTCCTGGCTGTGGGTTCTCATTCTGTAGCCATTCTGGTTAAAGGCTCAGGGAAGGAAGAGGCTGAGAGTGGAGTTTGAGATTTGTGCCTTGCCCTTTTTTTTTTAGAGCTTTAGCTTTGTCCCTGCTGCTCTGGGGTATGAAGTTTGTTTGTCTCCTTCCTCAGGAGGGGCTCCCCCCCAGAAATGCCCCTGAAATACACAAATGTGGATTCTTGGAAAGAGTTCCTTCAGGCTCTGGGATTAGACCGAGGGGCAAGTGTTTCTTCTGTACCAGTGTTCTCACTCTGAGCCTTGAATTTCTTTTCTGTTAAGTAGAGAGAATAGTGCTTGCTTCAAAGAATGATAATGGGGGTCAAATGAGACGATAGATTATTGTAAATGGTGAAGTCATCTGTGGTCAGTTTTGATGCATTGATGCTCTTACCTTCCTAAAGGAAGAAGTCAGTTTGAGGGGTAGTGAAAGTGGTTGGGGGAGTGACAAGCTGGGCAGACAGGCTGTTGATAAAGTGAATTTTGTCCCAGAGCCCTGAGACCTCTGAGCTACAGGGGAGAGGCTGCAGATGGTTCAAGATTTGCTTTGCCTGTGCCCTATCCCCCAGGGCCCTGGGGGATCAAGAAACTGGCTTTGCCTGGGCTGCCTTAGGAAGCTGCATTTGCTTACACGGCCCAGCCTGGAATGCACCCTTCACCCTTCCAGAGCACAGGGCCCCCATGCTCACTGTCAGACAAGAGCAGTGACATTCTCCCAGCTGATTCCACCCCAGGCTCCCCCAAATGGGAGGGGCTTCTGGCCTGTCTGGAAGGTTGGTGGGCTGCAATTGACAGGAGTTCTTGTTCCCAATCTGCCCAGGTGGCTGCGCAGAGTTTGGAGGCTGGGGGAAGACATGAGGAAGCCTCACCTAAATGGAGCCAGGTGTCCATGGCACCAGGAGGAGAGAGCTGCTGCAGGTGAATGTGGTCTCACTGGCTTATGTAACCATTCCCCTCGGACCTCACGGAACATACACAAACAATAACTTGGAATAGATATCGATCTGGTTGAGGCAGGTCATCAAAACCTGGAACTGTCCCTGCCAAACAGGAACATCCTGCCCTCTCAGCTGAGCAGACGCCTGGCTTATGGGGAGAGGAATGAGTGATGTAATCAGGCTCTTGGAGCCAGGAAGCATGGATTGTCCTTGCTGTGTTGGGTCATCTGCTCAATTATCACTTATTCAGCATTTAAAATGTGGTCATAGTCTATGGCCATACCACCCTGAATGCGTCTAATCTTGTCTGATCTTAGAAGCTAGGCAGGGTCAGGCCTGGTTAATACTTGGATGGGAGAATGTGGTCATAAATAAGCAAAGTCCATGTTGATAGGCTTACAATGTCTTAGGGAAGAGTTCCAGAAACATACAATTTGGTAACAGAGGGGCAATCGCTTTAGCTTGGGCAATTTGGCTTGGGTTTTGATGAGCAGATAGGAGTTCACTGAGCAGGGAAGGGAAAAATCCCAGGTCTTACTGGCTGAAGATGAAAAAAACAGCCCTGTGCAGAATACATGAGTGCTGGGAGGTACACCAAGGTGGCAGGAAAGTGTGATTCAGGAATGAGGCTGTTCTGGGTCTGATGGTAGATCTTCCTGATACTGCAATTTTGGCCTCTGCCCCACTGGTCAGGCCTCCAGCCCTTCTCTGGGCTCTGCTGGAAGAAAACTTGGCCCAAAGCAAATTTCTCTCTCTGAGTGGGCCAACCAGTGCCTTAATACAGTAGCACAGAGGTCAAGGGAGGATTTTTATGGGTGTCCTGGAGAGTAAAAATACACTGATGGGAGGCCTTCCCCATCTCCCTACCCCCTGCCCTCTTCCCCACCTGCCCTGGCCGCAGCCAGCAGGCAACTTCATCTTTTAACCTGTTCTTGCTTGGTCTTGAAATAGCTTGGCTGAGTCCTTGACATGCCATTTTCTAGACCTCTCACTTGACTCAGTGATTCAAGACGAAGACTACTACATGGCCATTTCCAGTTATTCTTTAGGTCCTGACATTGCACACACAGCCTCATTAGCCTGCAGCCCCATAAGGACTCACAGGTAAGTCCTCTTGAATGGCAAAAGCCCACAATCCCAAACCAGCTATGTGCCCACAGGTGGTCACTCCCTTGAACATGGCAGTATCCATGCTCACCATTTTCAGTACCAGGTGGATCAACTGCAGGGCAGAACTCGGGGAGCAGGCATACCTGAACTGTTTGTGAACATGGCCCCCTCATCACTTAAACATCAGGGAATGCAAACCATGCACGGACTTAGTCTCAGCTAAATTAATTTGCGTCTGCCTTTGGATGAGTCACAAGCGTGTCTGATTATCACATAGCATCTCTTTTCAAGTTAGAGTTTCCCCATGTGGCAAGTGAGAATGGTGCTTCGTCACCTATTGTATCGAAGCAAAAATCAAGACATTAAAGACGGATTTGCTCACAGTTCCTTTGTTTAGCAGACACCTATGGAGCACCTACTCTCAGCCATTGTCTCTGCAAACACAGAGCATTCAGGAGGAAGCAATACAAAGGGCCTGTCTTCAGGAAACTTGCATTCTGGTGAGGCAGACCAACAACAAATAAATACTTCAAAATATGTCAGTATATATCATATACTATTTAGGTGGATAAGGTAGGGAGGGGGAGAGTGGTTGACAGGATGGGGAGAGTGTTGTTGTTTTATACAGATGGTTCTGGAAGGTGACATCAGAGAAGAGATCTGATGTATAAATGAGGCTCGGGTGTTCCATGCCGTGTGTCAGCGTCATAACCACACCTGCACTGCCCTCATTCTTTTGTCTCTCTGCTGCTGGCTCCCTTCAGCCAGGCAGGGACTCTTTGAAAAAAGGGATGACAGCTACTGATCTTTGGATCTTCAGTTCCGAATATGGCCCAAGGGCTGTTTGTATGTTTCCACCTTCCACTCCCAGAAGGGCTCGTGTAATACTCCAGGCTCAGTCCAGGAACAGTGCCTGGAATAGAGAATGTTTCTGGCTGACTGCGCTGCAGACAGAATGCATGATTAGAAGCCTGCAGTGGGTGGGGCGAGGTATGGGCCTAGGGGACAGAAGCACAGGCTAGGAGGGAGGCAGGAGTGATCTCTAATTTCACTTCCTGGCAGTTGATCCAGTGGTTTCATGTTGGTCTTCTACAGAAAACCAATTGCAAGCATCTGGGGACGACAGAGGATGAGACGGTTGGATGGCATCACCAATTCAATGGACATGAGTTTGAGTAAACTCTGGGAGTTGGTGATGGACAGGGAGGCCTGACGTGCTGCAGTCTATGGGGTCGCTAAGAGTTGGACACGACTGAGCGACTGAACTGAACTGAACTGAATATTGTGCTAGTTACTGATCTAAGCACTTTATATACATTAATGCATTTAATCCTCATAAAAGCTCTGTGGGGCAGATGCTGTTTTATAGGTCAAGGTTCTAAAGCACAGAGAGGTTAAGTGATTTAGCTCAGATCACACAGCTAATAATTGGCAGAGCCAGAATGTAAACCCGATGTTCTTGTCCTTACCCCATTGTTTCACACCCCATATCCTTACCTCAGAGACTGGTTTCCTAGATCTTTAACTGAGATGTTTGTGCCCTCAGTCTCTGGGATGAGGTTTTTGAGACTCAGCTTCCACGAAAGTAATAGTTAAGCAAAGGTTTCAGAAAAAAAAAAAAATTAAGTGTTTAATTACAAGTAATTTAAGACATTTTCATACTGTAATGATGACAGATATAAAACCCAAAGCCAAGTGAATTTTTAAGATAAAAAAGGAGAGAGCTTTCCAGGAAATGCCTGGAAGGGGAGTTGATGGGGAGTTGCAGGGTTTCTGTCCCCAGACCCTTCTCTTGGCTCCTAGCCAGGGTGAACTGCTCTTGTCTGTGACACCCCCCCCATCCTAGCACAAGATGTACACGACTGCACACACACACACACACACACACACACACACACAGGGTATCCCCAACTACTGTGACTGTCTGGATAGAAGGGATCGCGGGCCATGGCAGGTGGAGTTGCCGTGTCCCTTTCTGATTCTTCTTCTGTGGGCCAAGGCAGCTGAGCCAAGGCGACCCGGCAGGGAGGCGGTGGGGCCTTGGCTCTCCGTGGGAGCTTGCACAAGGCTCAGACTTTCCGACCTGTGCCCATGGGGTGGTGTGAAGCTGATCTTCCGAAAAACCACCCAGACCGTCACCCAGGAGGGAGCAGGTGGGAATCTCCCGGCCCTCTGCACCTGGGCCGGAGTCCAGTTCACAGGGCCCAGGCCTTGATGTTCCCTCTCGCAGGCTGAGAGGCATGTTCCGTGGCCCACATTCTCGGCGTGTCTGTGTGTGTCAAAGCCCAGGGGTGCGGGTGCTCACCACCATGGGCCTCTGGGGAGAGACAGGGCCCACAGGAGTTTTAAAGGCCGAGCAACATGGATGAAAGCTGCCACTTCCACCCACGATTGATGACAAGGAGCTGAGGCGCCTCACAGAGGAGGACAGGCCCGGGAATTAATGTGCTAGTCTTCATTGACAAAGCAAAAAAAAAGCAAACACGCTCGCTCTCCAAGGGGGTGAGTCATGCAGGGAGACAGCAGCGGTGGAAGGAAAAGGCCAAGGATGTGTGAGTGTCTGGGGTGGGGGGAAGGAAGGGCTTGGGCAGGGAGAGCTGAGAGAGAGAGAGAGAAGGAACAGGATCGTCCGTGAGGAAATGCGTGAGTGAGAGAGAAAGAAATGGGAGGGAGCGGGTGTGTGCGAGAGGGGTGAGGAGAGATGTGCTGTGACTGACAGGAGGCAGGCAGGCAGGGGTGGGGGGCGACGGGCCTCCCTCCCGCCGCCTTCGGCCACAGGGGCTTCTGGAAAGCCCTGCCGTTTGGAATGAGTGAGGGACATGCGGGTAGAGGTGAGATTTCATTACCTTTCCCTTTGTGTGATATTTTCATGTTAGAAATCTAAGACTGGAGCTATAAATAATCCAGTCACAGCTGCAGCATCCTGGAGATTTATGGTGCATGCCAATGCCAGCCAGCTTTGGGCTGAGGCGGGGGTGAGGGAGGTGTTGGCTTTACTGAAGCCAAGATGAAAGGCTGCTTCTCCAGCGCTCAGTGGCCCTCCTCACCCGGTCCTGCCCCCTCACACCTAGCCAAGCCCTCCCTCCTGACCCACCGGAGCCCTCCGGGCAGAGAGAAGAGAGAAGCTCATGAAGGCTTAGCCCCTCTCATCTGTCCTGGGCAGCCTGGAGCCAGGCAGGAGCCCCGAATGTGCAGCTTGGGAAGCTTGGGGAGACAGTAGGGGGTGAGGGGACAGGGTGGGCAGAGGTGCATGCCTTGCCCTGGGCTTCCACTGTGTCGGCTGCCTCAGACAAGGGGCAGGCTGGTGGTCCCCGGTGGGGTCGACAGGTGGCCCAGACACAGACGGGCTCGGGACTGGTGGGGTCCAACGGTCCCCAATCCTTGTTCTCCTCTACAAACCGGGGCCTTGTTCCCTGCGTCTCAGCAAAGCCTGCCCAGCTGTGCTCCATGCAGGATTCCGTGGGGACTGGGGAGTCTCTATATCCTGGGAGTGGGGGGCTTTCCTGTTGCTGGGTGGGACGGTGACACCCAGGCAGAGGCTGCCAGTGTGTCTCGGGCCGTGAGAGGGCAGGGCAGGTCTCCCCAGAGCAGCTCCGAGGCTCTGCCTCCAGCCCGGTCGTGAGGGCGGATGGAGGAGGTGAGGGGAGACATTTGGGAGGCCAGCCATAGACTCGTCCTCAGGGCCCGTGGGGCTGGAGGAAGAGCAGGAAGTTAGGGGTCTCGGGGAAGGAGGAGCTGACTCAAGGCACCCCTGCGACGGGCCAGTGCCCCCCTGCAGTTTCCCACCAGAGCACTTAACCCACTGTATCTGCCACAAGCCTGAGGGGAGGCTTTCTGAGGGCAGGGAACACACATGTCTGCTCTGACGGCAGCCTGGTGACAGTATGGGCCCTGGCGCGGGGCATCAATCCTGCTGACCGGTGAGAACCAGTGATGGTGTATGCACAGGCCCCATGGACCAGAGCCCCGGGAGGGGGTGTGCAGAGGGAGAGGCCAGAGCCCTCTGGGTCTCCAGACCCCACCTCATCCCTCTGGCCAGTCCTCAGGCGGCCGTGTCCAGCCCTCTTGCCGGCTCTGTGGCTCAGTTACCTCAGGCACCAACCTGTCACTTCAGAGTTTTCCCCTTTGCTTTTCTTCTAATTCCCTGAACAAATATTGAACATCCAGAGAGACACCCAAATCTTGGGTGGGGCTGGGGGTGATCACACAGCTGGCTACTTCTTAAGGGCAGTTCAGTCAAGATAAACTCACCTCAGCTGCAGGCTTCTGGAAGAGGGAGGCTCCTGAGAGGTGAGCGGGCAGGGAAGGGGCTTTCCTTTCAAGGATGAAGCTTCCTCCCAGGAGGAGGTGTTTGTTGCAGGACTGTTGACTTCAGGGCAGCCACACGAGGTTGTGACAGGGTCTTGGCTTTGGGGCCAGGGCAGTCTGTCCTACTTCAGCCTCCAAAAGCGAACCATGTCTGGGAATGGGATACACACAGGAGGATTCACTTTCCTGGGGTGTCCCGGAGGCAACTCAGCTGAAAACATGGACGACCTCAGAGCAAGCTTGCCTAACATTACAAATGGCAGAGCCATGATGTTCAGAAGGGGGACTGGGAGCCTCTGAGGGCCTCCCTGATGTGTGGCTTAGATGCCTCCTCCTCTGATCATTCCTGGTGCTCCTGTCAAAGGACCGCTCACCACTACATGCATCATCACTCTGTCCTCTCAGGGTTCTTACTGAGAGCCCCTGAAATGGACTCTGACACTTTTAAGCACAGGAAAGATTTGTTGGAAGGATCTAGGGATGCTCGCAACATCAGCAGGAAGGCTGGAGGTCCAGCTCAGAAAGAGGGGGGAGGAGCAGGATCTAAGTGATGCTAGGTGAGCAGAGACATTACTTTACCAACAAAGGTCCGTCAAGTCAAAGCTATGTTTTTTTCCGGTAGTCATGTATGGATGTGAGAGTTGGATTATAAAGAAAACTGAGCACCAAAGAATAGATGCTTTTGAACCGTGGTGTTGGAGAAGACTCTTGAGAGTCCCTTGGACTGCAAGGAAATCCAACCAGTCCATCCTAAAGGAAATCAGTCCTGAATATTCATTGGAAGGACTGATGTTGAAGCTGAAGCTCCAATACTTTGGCCACCTGAAGTGAAGAACTGACTCATTGGAAAAGACCCTGATGCTGGGAAAGATTGAAGGTGGGAGGAGAAGGGGATAACAGAGGATGAGATGGTTGGATGGCATCACTGATGCGATGGACATGAGTTTGAGTAGGCTCCTGGAGTTGATGATGGACAGGGAGGCCTGGCGTGCTGCAGTCCATGGGGTCACAAAGAGTTGGACATGACTGAGTGACTGAACTGAACTGAGGTAGTGAGCATTGTTGCCAAGGTCACACTGCAGGGCGCTCTGCTTAGCATATCTTTGCTGGCACCACCCCTCTGCCAGTCATGGTGTGATGATGGCTAATTTTATGTGCCAACCTCCCTGGGTCACAGGATACCCTGATATTTGGTCAGACATCATTCTGGGTGTTTCTGGATAAGATTAGCACTTGAATCTCTAGACTGAATAAAGCAGGTTGTCCTTCCTAATGTGGGTGGTCTTCACTCAATCAGGTGAGGGCCCAAATAGAACAAAAAGGTGGAGGAAGGAAGAATGGGCTCTCTCTGCCTGACTACTTGAGCAGAGACCTCAGTCTTCTCCTGACCTTGGAATGGGACTTACACTATCAGTTCATAAGCACATCTCAGGAAGGAAAATTCCCGTCCTCGGCACCTAAATAGGAAAGGAACATTCTGGAAGGCTTTGTCAATTTGCTCATCTACAGCTCCATTCTTCTATCCTTCCCTCCTGACTTTGAAACCCAGGAGGCTGACCCCTGTGGGCCACATCAGCTGAACTCTCATGCCTTCTGGCTTCTGGTTGGGTCTGTCCAATGGGAGTCTCCACTGGAGAAGTCTGGAGGGTGCGAGGAGAGAGCTTGGGGCATTTGTTCCCCTTGCTACTTTCCTTTGGAGGTATGGCTCTCTCCAGCTTCCAATTATCTCCCTCCTGTCCATCAGGGTCTTTACCATTCTTTTTGGTTTCCTGTGGCACTGCCCACCCTTGGCAAACAGTCCCTTATTGAAAGACTCCCCTGTTGCCCTGTTTGCTAGTAACACCTCTTTTCCAGCTGGAACCTCAAATGATACAGGAAGTTGGGAGACTGGGAGGCAATAGAGCCCCAACAAATGCTCACAACATGGTGGTACCGATGCCCAAGGGGGCAGGCAGCCTGGTAAGGTGGCAAGAGCATGGACTTGGGAGACAGACCTCCTGGAGTCTGAATTTTCACCCCAACTCTCACTACCTGTGTGAACTTGGTCAAGTTCCTCAGCCAGGCTGACCCTTTGTTCTTTACCTGGGAAATAAAAGTTAAAGTTGATCTGTATCCCCTGGATTTGTCATGAGAACTGAATGAGAGATGTATTAAGCACTTGGCATGCAGGGGACCGGTGATGGCCCAAGGGGTCCATCTTGTGTGCCCGCTCCAACTGACCAGTCATGGCTCCTTGGAACCCTGTGTGGAGAAGAATTCTGACTCCCCATCCTGGCCTGGAGGCGATGGGTGCACTCATGACTGACTGGTGATGGCGGTCACGGTGTGGACCAGAAAGTGGCAGGAGAATGGGCTTACTTCTCTGTAGTAGAAGCTCACTGAAGGATGGCTATCAGTTTTCCTATTTCTCTGCTCCTTGGGAGAAGAAGTAGGATTCTGCTAGGCTCAGAAAGACCAGGATCCTGCTGGATCAGTGGCTGTTTCCGCCAGCATTGCTCAGGTCCCAAAGTCACTGAGCCTGCTGTCCTGGCTCAGCACAGACTTTTTGGCAGCAAGGATGCTCCAGCCAGCCCTATCTTTTAATCAGCAGACTGCGTCAGCCCTGTCGAGATTGTTTAAGGTCTTCTTCCTCCTGGGACTTTCTTGCTCTTTTCATCCTCAAATGCCAAACTTACCCTCCCTGACAGTGGATCACACACACACACACACACTGCCATGTTCACCACCACCTCCTCATAGTAAGTTACAGGGAATTATTGATATTAACTCGAATTTCTCCACTCCATATCACCCCACTTTCCACATCTCCCCATTGTCTTCTGCCCCAACTCAGGGGGCCTGACATTATTCCATAACGCATACCAGAGTTGGATGAAGGTAGAAGAAGTAGAAGAGAAATCACAGCCACAGGCATCCTACGGGGCGAGCTGGAGGAGCCTCAGTGATTACCACCTAGCCCCTGGAGTAACTAAGAAAGAAGGGAATAAGAAATCCTTTTCACATAGAATGTTCTTTCGAATTTCACTGGCACGTGGAAGGAACCTTCGCTTATTCACTTATTCAAGACATATTTATGGAGCACCTCTATGGACTGGGCACAGATAGCTGTCTGCCCTAAAAGGGAGACAGCTAAGCAAAGCCGGGGGGTGCCGAGCAGCTCAGCAGGAGCACTGAGATGGAGGTGAACACGGTGGGGGTGGGGGTGGGGGCTCTGACTGGAGCGACACCGTGGGACAGAGACGGCTTTCCTGAGAAGGTGGCTCTCCTGAACCCAGTCTGGAGGGATAGAGAAGCTGCTCCAGGTGGCAGTGGGGGTGGCATGTACTAGGATCTGAATGGGTGTGAGTCTGAGGAGCAGCTGGCTGCTGGCAGGTCACTGGGGCTGTGGCTTAGAGCCAGAAGGGAAGGTGTTCTGGGAGGAGCTGGTGGCAGGGTGAGGTGGGTGGGTGGGGGGTCCTCCAGGGTCTCCCTGAGGAGTCCAGATTATCCCAGAGTAGCCCCTAGTCCTGCTACGTCCCCACCTGCCGGCCTGTCCTCTGCCCTCCACCTGGCTTAGCAAGAAAGGCTCCAAAGAAAACTTCCCATTCTCCTCCTCCTGTGAACTGTAGGCCTTCTCAGGATTTGGGGGCTGGCTGCCCCCATGCCCTGCGAGTCCTTAGGTGTGTCGTGAGGACTGATGGATGCGGGGGTGGATGGGCAGGAGGGTAGCAGTGGCTGAGAGAGAAGGAGCTACACAGCTGGAGACCAAGGTAACCTGATAAATAAAGGCTTTAGTGCAGTCTCCCTAGTAACTGGCTGACCCAACATCAGGAGCAATTTAGGGGAAAGCAGGCATGTGTTTGGGCATTTTCCTTCTCCAATGACTAAGTGGGTTCACAGGTCCTTCCTCCTCTCATAAAAACCCTAACACCTTTCCCCAGGCACCTCCCCTGCCCAGACCTGCTTCTCTTTGGAAAATGGGGCTGGTGTGTCTGTGTAGCTGTGTAGAAAATTGTGTAGCTCTGTGTGGGTGTGTGCATGAAAGTATCTCATATATGCATGAGGAAGTGTAAATGGGAGTGTGTGAGCTTGCATGTGCATGCAAATATCTCTGCTGGTGCCATGTATGGGGGAGCACGTGTGCATGAGACTTGGCAGCCTCTGTGCACGCAGGGGAACATGAATGCACACATATGCACATGTGTCCAGAAGAGTCTGGGGGGTCTTTATGAGTGCTGGGGTCCTTGAGGTGTGTGAGCGCTTGCAGTGAGTGTGCATGGGATTCTATGCAACTGGCCAGCATGATTGTCTTTGAAGGGCAGAAGTTGCTGAGCTGGGATACGTCCATTAACCAAAGCAATAAAATGCCCAACTGGTCTCCTTGTTTCCCTTCTTGTAATCTGTTCTCCACCCTGCAGCCAGTGTGAGCTTTTAAAATTGCAAATCAGATCACGTCACTGCTAGGCTGAAAGCCCTCTGAGGGCTACTGGAATAAATCCAAACTTCTGATTATGGCGTGGCGGATATGTCCCCCATCCCAATCTCTGATCTTTGTGGCCTCATCGTCTGCCACTCCGCAGGCAGGCACCCGCTGCCTCAGTCACACAGGCAAGAGCCTTTGTTCTTGTTCTTCCCTCCTCTGGCTCCCTTGGCTGCTGGGCACTCTCCTGGCTCCAGATTTCAGCCTGACATTATCCATGGGGCCTTCTCTGACCACCTCCCTCCAGGCCCCCTCTGTGCCATCACTCCGACTTCCTTTCTCCCCAGCGCTAAGTCAGTTGGGTCTGAAATAGGTGCTGAGGCAGAGCTAGGTGTGCACAGGGTTTTGTGGGGAGCAGCTCCTAGAAAGGAACAGAGAGGGCTTCAGAATGGGCAGGGCAGGGAAGGGCCAGCTGACCACAATACAGATCTGATAAGGTCTCTGCCAGCCTCCTAGATGCCTGGAGCAAAGACTGTCCACGAGAGGAATCCTGAATTGGGTGGAAATGGCTAAACATGACACCATACCTGGCCTCAGTCAAGGGCTGGAACCATCAACACAGAAGCTAAGGTTCAAGAGAATAAGAAGACAAACCACAGATGAGAAAAATATTAATACTTGCAAAAGACAGATCTCAGGAAGAACTGGTACCCAAAATACACAAAGAACTCTTAAAACTCAGTAAGTTGATTTTTTTAAAAAAAATGGGCCAAAGACCTAGACATCTCACTAAAGAAAATATACAGTTGGGAAATAAGCATATGAAGAGATACTTCACATCATGTGTCATCAGTTCAGTTCAGGTCAGTCGCTCAGTCGTGTCCGACTCTTTGCAACCCCATGAACTGCAGCATGCCAGGCCTCTCTGTCCATCACCAACTCCCGGAGTCTACCCAAACCCATGTCCATCAAGTCAGTGATGCCATCCAACCATCTCATCCTCTGTCGTCCCCTTCTCCTCCTGCCCCCAATCCTACCCAGCATTAGGGTCTTTTCCAATGAGTCAACTCTTCACATGAGGTGGCCAAAGTATTGGAGTTTCAGCTTCAACATCAATCCTTCCAGTGAACACTCAGGATTGATCTCCTTTAGGATGGATTGATTGGATCTCCTTGAAGTCCAAGGGACTCTCAAGAGTCTTCTCCAACACCACAGTTCAAAAGCATCAATTCCGTGGCTCATCATGTGTCATCAGGGTATTGCAAATTAAAACAACAATGAGATTTTACTATATACCTATTAGAATGGCCAAAATCCAGAACACTGACAACACTAAATGCTGGTGAGGATGTAGAGCTACAGGAACTCTCATTCATTGCTGGTGAGAAAATGGTTCAGCCACTTTGGAAGACGGTTTAGTGTTTTGTTTTGTTTTTTTAGCAAAACTAAACATACAAAAAACAAAAACAAAATCTGAACATACTCTTCCCTCATGATTCAGCGACTACACTCCTTAGCATTTACCTAAAGGAACTGAAACTTGTGTCTACACAAAAATCTGCACACAGATGCTTGTAGCAGCTTTACTCATACCTGCCAAACCTTGGGAGCAACCAAGATGTTTTTCAATAGGTGAATGGATAAATAAACTGTGGTACATCCAGACAATGGGCTATCATTCAGTGATAAAAAGAAATGAGCTTTCAAGCCATGAAAAGACACGGAGCAATCTTAAATGCATATTACTAAGTGAAAGAAGCCAATCTTCAAAGGTTACATACTGTGTGATTTTAACTATATGACATTCTGGAAAAGGCAAAACTATGGAGATGGTAAAAAAAAGATTGGTGATTTCCAGGAGTTAGGTGGGAGGGAGAGAGGATTTTCAGGGCAGTGAGACTCCTCTGTGTGACACTATAGTGGTGCATATTGTCCAAATCCATAGAAGGTACAACACTAAGAGTGAACCCAAGTGTGAACTATGTACTTTGGGTGATAATAGTGTGTCAGTGTAGGTTCATCGATTATAGCAAATGTACCATTCTGGTGGAGATGTTGAGGATGGAAAGGAGGCTGTGTGTGAGGGAGCAGAGGAGTATGTAAGAACTCTGTGCAATTTTGCTGTTAACTTAAAAATGCTCTTTTAAAAAGTCTATTAAAAAAGAAAGAAAGGGGACTTCCCTGGTAGTCCAGTGGGTGAGGCTCCATGCTCCCAATGCAGGGGGATTCGCCCAGCATTCGATTCTTGGTCAGGGAACTAGATCCCACATGCTGCAACTAAGACCCGGTGCAGTCAAATAAATAAAAATAAATTTAAAAAAAGAAAGAAAGAAAGTCCTCAGACTTTTCCCCTGGACTCCTTTATCCTCTCTTCCCACCCTTACCCTTTCCTTCTGCTGTGCAAGCATTTTCTGACTTCTTCATAGGAGGACACATTTGCTAGGCATATCTGTCTGTCTGTCCTTCTCTTTTATGTTTCCCCTAAGTCTTTGTTAAAGATTTTCTAGGGGCTCCCCTTGTGGCTCAGTGATAAAGAATCCACCTCCCAATGCAGGAGACACGGCTTCGATCCCTGGTCCGGGAAGATCCCACATGCCACGCAGCAACCAAGCCCATGCATCACAACTATTGAGCCTGCATGCTAGAGCCCAGGAGTTGCAACTACTGAGCCCACGTGCTGCAACTACTGAAGCCCGTGTGCCCTATAGCCTGTGCTCTGCAACAGAGAAGCCACTGCAATGAGAAGCCCACATACCACAATTAGAGAGCAGCCCCTGCTTGCCGCAACTAGAGAAAAGCCCGCACAGCAATGAAGACCCAGCACAGCCAATAAACTAATACATAAATAAATAAAATCAAGATTTTCCAGATCAGGGGCCAGCCTGGCCTGGAGCTGTTTCATCTTTGCCGTTCCTCTGCCAATCTTGCAAGCTGTCATCTCATATTCCTTCCTGTCCATGAAACTTCTAGAAAGAATCTCACCAACAAATGACAGCTGTGATCTGCTCAGGAAGCCCTGTCCTGGTATAAATATGTCCTCCGATGCCCAGCTAAGGAAAAGAAAATTCAAGAGTGGAGAGAGAAGAAAATCTTGGATGCCTCATTAGCAGGACCTCCTGAAAAGCTTCATCTCGCCTCCTCTGGTGTCAGAGTGAAGCAAGAGGAAACACCTTCCCTCACTGTCTCCAGGTACAGAACTTGAGAGGCGTCCATAGACGGCGCCGTTTCCATTTCCCAGGCCATATTAAAACTTCTGGAGACATCAAGCTGCAAGGAGTTTAGGCCTTCTCTGTCTCCCTGAGCAGCACAATAAATCAATACCGAGCACAAACAAGTGAGAGGAAGTCCTTCAACGTTTTGAATTTTCCCATCACGACTATGGTGAAGTTCCGTATGTCTTGAAATATGTAAAATTCTTAAATGCTTTTCTTCTTTATGCTTTTCTTCTTTGCCGGGTCCCTAAGGGTGGGTTTGGTCTTGCCTGTATCTGTAATCAGCCCAGCTGAACTTTCTGTCCCCCACCAGGCCTGCCCTGTGCTGAAGCTGCAGAGGGTGGCTCCAGGTTGACCTTGAGGATGTCAGGGGTCGGTACAGAACAGGCCTGGTGTGGGGTGGGGGTGGGAGGTGGTCACATAGTCAAGCTCAGGGCTGATGGGGAACGAAATAATTAGGGATCAGGAAGGGCAGGGTCTTGGATGAGCCTTGGGACGGGTCTTTCTCCTTGGCTAGGGTAGCTCGGCTTAGAAAATCAAATGAATCAAATTAACAGACAGATGCTAAGGTCCATTGCAGGCAAAAATCTAGGCTAGAGTGTGAGGCTGGAGGTGGGATCTAACTATGTCTGGAGGTAGCAGCCTCGGGCTCCTCTGACCTGGGGGCGGCTCAGATGGTGGGATGGAATGGTCAGGTGCCCACTGAGGCTGTCCATCAGCTCAGGTCCATTCCCTCAGATAAGTGTTGGAGGATCCTTTCTTCCGTACAGATGGGCAGACAGATACCAAGGTCACACACGTCCAGTGAGGGAAGAGCCTGGACTTCTGGCTGAGTCAGTGCAGAGATTTTGCCTCACAGTGATCCTCAGGGTCCAGAGTTGGGGCCCCTCCTGGGTGAATCTTAGCATCACCTGGCTTCTTCTGAGGCTGGAGGGAAAGGGGAACAGCCTACAGGCCTTTCTGTCATAACTGCATAGTTAGTCCTACTATGGGCTAGTGAAGTGAAGTGAAAGTCACTCAGTCGTGTCTGACTCTTTGCAACCCCATGGACTATCCAGTCCATGGACTCCTCCAGGCCAGAACGCTGGAGTGGGTAGACTCTCCCTTCTCCAGGGAACTATGGGCTAGGCACCCAGGTAAATGCTTCTAATATATGGTCTCATCCACACAGTCCCATTTTGCAAAATGGGCCTCATTTTGCAGACACACTCAGAAGGGGAAAGGGACTTGCCCAGGGTGACACAGAAAGCAAGTGGTGGAGCCTTCTGGCCCGTGAGTGCTTGTGCAGAGCCCATCTGGCTTCCAGCTAAAACCCGGATCACAGCATCTAGCGCAGTGACTGGTGTGTTGTGGGCAAGAAATAAATATCTGGTAAAAGAATGAATATATGAATGGTCGTGCAACTCCTTCTGGTCCCAAGTGTGTGTTCTTTCCTGGGTTTCCATGTAGTCTGGATCTGGAAGCTGAAGGCAAAAGCCCTGGGTCTTCCTGGTAGGAGAGGTGCCCAGGGTGGGCTGGTGAGAGTACCTAGGAGGGGGCTGCAGCAGCCCTGGTGTCACCCCTGGCCCTGCACAGCAGCTCCTGCTGGCCACGTGCAGTCCCAGAGGACCCCGGAAGGAAGGGGATCACTGCAAAATAAACATAAGGGCTGTACATCCAGTGATTCAGAAGATCCTGCTGTGCCCGCCTCCCTCTCCCCCAAAAACCTTGCTGTTGCCATGACAACCAACCTCACCAAACTGGAGCTCCTAAGGCATCCCAATTAACCCTTTTCTGACACAGCAGGGCCCTCCGTCACACCAGGTCGCCTGTCTACGTGGCCTGAATGCCACTAAAAGATGTGGGGTGGCACTGTGGGCAGAAGTGGAGGTTTTAGGGGCCCGAGGGCCTGGGTTGATTTTGGGGGGCCAACTGTGTGAACCTGAACAGTCTGGGACCCTCACGGCGTTGCTGTAAGGGTTCGATGAGGAACACACGGTAATACCTAGCGGGATCCTTGGCTCAGTTAAGGCGACTCACAGGAGGAGCCGCTCTGTGCACAGATCCAGCCTGCTCCTGTTACTGCAGGGCCCCAGGGCACGTCAGCGGGAGGGCATACGCCGTCACAGACACACAGAGCAGTGATTCATCTGGAAAAAAAGGAAGCCCACAGCCACTCAAACTGTATGAAGCCTGGAGGTTGCCCTGGGAGATCCCCATCAAATAGCCCATTCATTCCACCTTGAACTCAAACCTCTCAAGGTCCCCCTGGGCTCTGGGACTCCCAGAAAGGGATGGGTCTGTGTGCCCAGAGAGCAGGGCTGAGTGGGGCGAGGGGAGAAGGTGGGGCAGGGCCTGGAATTCTGGAAGTCCACTTGGCAGAAGTGAGTATGGGGCCACCTGCTGTCAACTCCAGTAGAGCCAACGGGACCCTAAGGGAAGTGACAGCGGAGAGCCCAACAAACAAGGCCGTATTAATGGTCACCGTTTACTGAGGGTCAGCCAGGGGCTAGAGTGATCAACACAAATGAGGTCATGTTTTCCCTGCCCTCCCTGCTTAAAGCCTTTTGATGGTTCCTCCCTGCTGTTGTCACCAGGACCCAAACCCTCCATACAGCCTACCAGGCCCTCGTGTCCTGGCCCCTGCCCACCTCTCAGCTCACTTTGCCCTCAGCCACTCTGCCCTCAGCACTCAGGCTTTCTTTGGCTTTTGTTTTGTTGGCCTCACCATGCAGCTTGCGGGATCTTGGTCCCCCTGCTAGGGACTGAACCCAGACCCTCAACAGTCCTAACCACTGGACCATCAGGGAAATTCCTGTTTGTTTGTTTTTCTTTTTCAGACAAACTGTGCTTCTCCAGCCTCAGAGCTTTTGCATATGTAGATGCCTTTACCTGGATGCGCATTTACTAGCTTTCCCCACTTTATCAGTTGTAAGAGACACGCTTAAAAGTCCAACTTGTACTCTGAGATAATTGCGGACTACATAAAAATTGCAAAAAGTAGTACAAATAATTGCCATATTTCCTTCACTGAGTTTCCCCCATTGTTGGTTTTTAGCATGCTTACATGTGTCCTGGTGTGTTGGATGCTAGAGCCATTTTTGTGTATTTCTGCCCAACTCCTTGTGTAGTGACTTCATGTTGGTGGGTTGAAATTAACTGGTGTGGAGGCAGAGAATTTACAGAACAGAAACTAGTAATCAGGGACTTTCCCCGTAGGAAATGCTGTTAAACATTTAGCACCATGCTACCCTTGCATCAATCTCTTTTCTTTCTCTCTCTCTTTGTGTGTGTGGTGTGTGTGTGTGTGGGGGGGGGTTCCTAACACTCACTTGACTTTGTATTCCAGAATGTCTGGCTCTAGGTGAGTGATCACACCATCATGGTTATCTGGGTCATTAAGATCTTTTTTGTATGGTTCTTCTGTGTATCTTGCCACCTCTTCTTAATATCTTCTGCTTCTGTTGGGTCCATACCGTTTCTGTCCTTTATTGTTCCCACTTTTGCATGAAATGTTCCCTTGGTATCTCTAATTTTCTTGAAGAGATCTCTAGTCTTTCCCATTCTATTGTTTTCCTCTATTTCTTCACATTGATCATTGAGGAAGGCTTTCTCATCTCTCCTTGCTATTCTTTGGAACTCTGCATTCAGATGGTATATTTTTCCTTTTCTCCTTTGCCTTTAGCTTCTCCTCTTTTCTCAGCTATTTGTAAGGCCTCCTCAGACAATCATTTTGCCTTTTGCATTTCTTTTTCTTGGGAATGGTCTTGGTCACCGCCTCCTGTACAATGTCATTAACCTCCGTCCATAGTTCTTCAGGCACTCTGTCTATCAAATCTAATCCCTTGAATCTATGTGTCACTTTCACTGTATAATCATCAGGGATTTGATTTAGGTCATACTTGAATGGTTTAGTGGTTTTCCCTACTTTCAAACATCTTCAAATGTCCTAACAATGTCCTTTATAGCAAAAAGGAAAAAATTACTGCTGTATTATGTAAATATCTTGTTTTGTATCCCCTGCTAGTTATAGCATCCATTTATAATTCTTTCCTAAAGAACATTCTTTCCTTCCCCATTCATTTGTTTATTCATTAATTTATTTATATCAGGATGAACTCATGGATTCTTCTTTTGTTTTTTGGGTTATAACCTAGAAGTCTCATGATTTATTTCAGTGCTCAAATTATGCCAGATTTGTCCAGAAGAAACCATTTCAGGCTGGCTCCATTCTTATTGACATATCCTTGTTATTATTTTTTCCTTTAAGCACATCATCACCTTCTGGCACAACAAAATGTTCCAGGGTCATCTTATACTTTGCCCGAGTAAGCCCTGGAATTGGCTATTTTCCCAAAGTGCCACGGTTCCTTTTAGTGTAGAACGGCATTTAGAAACCAATATCTGGGAACTGGGGTGCTCTGTGCTTCTGAGGAAGATACATCTTTTAAATTTCTAACAGGATGCATTTTACAGACTACGGTATGTACCGATCTGCTGGTCTGGCATTTGACTCTTTTTCCTTCCGGCTACTTTTCTATTCAACCTGAAACAAGCTCAGCAGTGAGTCCTCTGCCAGGGCTCCTTTCCCACCCTTCCTGCCTTTTTCTCTGCCCAGTTCACACACCCTTCTGTCCTGTCTCCCTTTTCCACTGAACCGCAGCCAGGGAGCCCATCTTCTACCAACTCTGCCTGGAAATTTTACACCAAACAAGCTTGCTGCAGGGCAAGGTGGATTTCTCTTGGATTTTACTGTATTCTGATCTCTGCCTTTACAGATCTTTTTTGTTTGAAATTGGGTGGAAAATAGGAAACTCCTCTGGGCCTGAAGGAAAGTCTAAAAGAGTTTTTTCAGTAAGCACAAAATAACATTTCTAAAGGTGAGAATGCTCTGTGTCATGGTTAATTATTAAAGTTTTCCTTTCTTGGTGTTATCTAAAATAATAGTGTTTTAGGGGACTTCCCAGGTGGTCCAGTGGTTAAGAATCCGCCTGCCGGTGCAGGGGACATGGGTTCGATCTCTGGTCCAGGAAGATTCCACATGCCACAGAGCAACTAAGCCCTTGTGTCACAATTACTGAAGCCTGTGAGCCCTAGAGCCCATGCTCTGCAACAAGAGAAGCCACCACAATGAGAAGCCCGTGCATCCCAACTAGAGTAGTCCCCACTCCCTGAAACTAGAGAAACGAAGACCCAGCACAGCCAAAACTAAATACAGGAAAAACTTAAAGTTATTTTAAAAATAAATAAATAAAATAATAGTGTTTTAGATTCAGTGAAAAAGACCACACCTGTTATCCTTCAGAACAGATCTCCTAGTTCTTCCTCAGGAGTGCCTTTCCTCCACAGTATTCAACACAATTGGTAACAGATTGGGGGTCACTAGTGGTTCATATGGGCTTCCCTGGTGGCTCAGACAGTAAAGAATCTGCCTGCAATGTGAGAGACCTGGGTTCAATCCCTGGGTCAGGAAGATTCCCCTGGAGAAGGGAATGGCAATCCACTTCAGTATTCTTGCCTGGAGAATCCCATGGACAGAGAAACCTGGTGGGCTACAGTCCATGGGGTTGCAAAGAGCTGGACCTGACTGAGTGACTAACACTTTCACCTTCACTGGTAAATATTTGTCAGAGCTGTATCATCAATGCCTGGCACACTGATGTTAGTAAAACTTTGTTGAATGAATGCCTGAATTAATTTTATCTTCTCAATAATCTGCCAGACAGAGACGACTTTTTCTACTTTACTGATGGGGAAACTGAGGCTTCAAGAGCCAAGGTTTGTTCAACGTTGTTGCCCCAGTAACTGGTGGAATGGGACTTCAAATCTGGATTTGTTAGAATCTAACATGCGTGCAAAGTGTTTCAATGGAGAAGACGCTTTTAGTGGAGAATTGAATTGAGTTTTTATTCCCATGATAAGTTTTGCCGCTGAAGGAGTTTCTAAATTCTTAGAAATTAGGGCAGCACAAAAATGATCCAAAGGAGGACACAGAACAGGGACTGGTGCTTCAAAAGTGGCCACGAGGGGCCCTCTGGGGGACCATAACCACTCATCTCATTGTTTGCCATATTCCCACTGGAGTATGGAAGGGCCAGGCAGAGGTAGGCAGCAGGGATTTGACCTCAACCATGAACCCCATCCCCCAGCTCCAGCTGACTAGCTCTGGGCCCCGCCAGGGTGCCTTCTATGGCAGAAGACACTTCTCCCAAGGGCTCTACCATCCCACCTTCCCTGCCTCCTACATGTGCCCAGCAGTTGGGCGGAATGGAGGTTATTACACCTCTGCTTTGAAGATGGGGAAACTGAGTCTCCAAGGATAGAAATACTCACCAGAGAGGAATTTTCGCCATCTGTACAATGGGAGGATCGGACTTGGTGATGTCCAAGGTGGTTTCTCCAGTTCTCCAGATACGGTTTAACGGCCAGTGGTCTCCTCCCCCACCTCCCCTCCTCCCAACCTCGGGCTTTCCTGCCCTCCTCCCAGGGGAAACAGTGTTTCCATCCAATTGCTTCCCTTTGAACTGACAGAGTCAAAACACAATCCTCATTTACATTTCAAAGTCCTCAGTGCCTGATCTGGATCAGACACGCCATCCACCTGGTCTCTGAAAGTCCCTGTCCTGGCCTGGCAGCTGGGTTGGCCTCTCAAGAGACGAGTAAAGCACCTTTGGAGACGATCTGAGAGGCGCTGAAAGACATTTCCACTTCTAAACATACGTCTCCTAGAAATACCACAAAGCACAATAGCTACTCACACTTCCACGTGTATACATGTTAGATGCCAGGTACTCATTAAATCTTTTACCACAACCCTGCGAGGTGGGTGTTATTATTTCCCCATTTTACAGATGAGGACACAGAGGCACCAGAAGGTGAAACAACTAGTCCAAAGTCAAGATGGAGAATTTGAACTTCCTGCATGCGGGTTCACGACCACTGCACGTCACTACCCCTGAAATTCCATTCTTGGCTATCCAGGCTCTCATTTGGAATGCAAACACCAGGGAAGATAGCCTTGAAACATCAGCAACTCAATGAAAAGCTAGACGGGGCCAGCTGGGCTGCAGACCCCCCGGATGCTTTAGGGATTTCAGGCCCCAGGCAGCCTCTGGTCGGCTCCACCTCCTGCTTGCCTCTCCTCTCCTCACTGCCCCAGGGCCAGCCTTACACACGCCCGGGCCTGCAACACAGGTGAGAGGGGCTGCAGATGGGCTAGAGATCACCTCAGTTTTCAGACAGGCCTGGGGTTCCCAGTGACATGAAATGTCAAGGGCAGGGCCCAGCCTGTTCTTCCTGAGGGGCCTGGGATTGCTGGATCATATGGGAACTCTAATTTTAGTTTTTTAAGAGACCTCCATACTGTTTTCCTTAGCGGCTGCACCAATTTACATTCCCACCACCAGTGCAGGAGGGTTCCTTTCTCTCCACATCTTCTCCAGCATTTATTATTTTTGAAGACAGCCATTCTGATTGGTGTGAGGTGATACCTCGTTGTGGTCTAAGATTTGCATTTCTCTAATAGTTAGCGATGTTGAGCATCTTTTCACATGCCTGTTGGCCACCTCTATGTGTTCTTTAGAAAGATACCTGTTTAGCTCTTCTGCACCAGCACCACTATTTGAACCCCTGTTTCATGCAAGAAATTCACAGACTGAGAAAACCTGACAGTCCTGGTAGAGGAAACGGGTTGGCATTTAAAGTTCATTCAGTCATTATGTTTAGCAGCATCTACCATGTGCCAGGTGCTGGGGAGACAGCAGTGAACAGATGAAATAAAGTCTTTGCTCTCAGGGAAGCACCAACCATAGACAACAAGAGGCCCTCTTTGGGGGCTTTTGTGTCTTTCTGCCCCCGTTGGTGGTGAACAGTTGTCCCTGGCTCCTTCTCCCTGACCCCGAGAGCCCCGGGGAACAGAGGCTGGATTCAAGGCTGCTCACCGAACACTTGTTTTCAGCAGAGTCCCCTTAGCTGGGCCTGGTCCTCCACCTGTCCCAGCGCCTCTGGCTTTTTCCCCTGGGCAGCTGTCCCTCCTGACCCCCCTCCTTCCATCTTGCCTGCCTCCCTCTCTCCCCTTCCTTGGGGGCACTGGCTGTGGTTCTCAATCCTGGCTGGCCATCCATGTCCCTGGAAGCAACTTCAGAAAAACTCTGCAGGTGCGAGAGTGGGGTCCTGGCTTCTGATATCTTTCTGAGGCCATTCCAGGTTAAGATCTCGGCTCCAAGGGCCCACAGGGAAGCCCCTGGAGTGACTTCCCCAGCTTTGACTTGGAGCAGCGACGTGCTGTAAGCCAGGGGCTACGGGAGGAGACTGACTGGGCATCTCAAGGCCAGGTCAGAGGAGTCAGGACTGAGCCCAGCAGGTCCAGAGAGGGATGCTCAGTTGTGAGGCTGATCTCCAGGAGGGGAGTGGGGGGTAGGCACCCTCTGGCTCCTCCTCAGGCCTCTCCCAGAGCTCTCTGTCTTCAAGGCTACAGAGGGCTCCTGCAGCACAGGTCAGGGAAGAGGAGGGGGAGACGTGAAGGAGCAGGTAGGGGCAGCTTTGTCTTCTCTCTCTCCTTCCCCTGTTAAGTCCTGCTCATCTTTCAAGGCACAGTTCTAATTTCACCTCCTCCAGGAAGGCTTCCCTTATTACCCAGATGAAAACCAACCCATCAGTTCCTCACAGGAGTTCCCCAAGGATTTCCCTGGGATTCACTCTGTATACTTGACTCGTCAAACTTAGATTGGGAAATGACTCTGAACCTAGTCCACTCTCTTCTACTTCGGGCAGGCCTCCGTGTATACATCTCACGCACATATACCCCTCAGCCTGAGGTCAGAGCCCCCAACATTTGGGGCCACCTGCAGGTATAGGAGCTCAGTTCCTCTTGCCACATCGTTCCTCTGGGGCAGGGGCAGGGCCTGGAAGACTGGGAGCATGGCTCCTGGGCCCTCTGGCCCCATGCCAGGACTCTGTCTCAGAGGACTTTTCCTGGGAGAACCAGGGGAAGGTTTGGCCCATCCAGAGGGACTGAACACTTCAACCAGGAAACCTGCTGTGTTTCTGGGCAACCAGCCCTCTTTGTGGATATGTAGGGCAGATACCAACCAGGGTTCTTGGCCTTCCCCGTGAACAGAAATTGACAAGAGGCCAGAGAAGAAATTTAGGTGAGGCTTACTAGGGATCTTGTACCAGGTACAGGACAGAAGAATAACAAGTAACAGGTTCCCTTGCTGGCTCCCTGAGGCGGGGGTGAGCCCTGGCATGAAGGTAGAGGGGGTGTCTGGGTGGTGGGCGTGAGGGGTGGCTTAGGCAGTTTGCCCATCCCTTTGTGGTATTGAGTGTGGGGGGCTTGCCCAGGACCTGCTTTTGTTCCCAATGCCCAGTTTTTTTTTTTGCTCCCTGCTCTTCAGAAATGGCAGTTGTTTTTGTGTGTGTGTGTGTCTTTTTTGTTCTTTTTGGTCCAGCATTTGCCCCAACTGTGCATGCACACGGTTATTATTAGTCCCATATAGTTTTTTTGTATTTTTGTAGCTGGAGGAGAGGTGTGTCCAGGTGCAAGCTTTGCAGCTATGCAGTGAAGGGTCCCAGGTCCCAGCCTGGGAAGGTTTCCCTGGGTCTCATTGCCAGACCAGGGAAGGATCAAGGGGCTTCTTCCCCCCACATGGAGTATAAGAAAAGCCCCATCCAAAAACAAGCCAAGAAGCCCAATGAAGATTCTGAATTTCCCCACCTTTTCATTTTTTTAAATATCCATTTAAAAAGTTTTTTCTTGCTTTTTTGGGTGTCCTGCCTTGCTGGTGACCTCAGCAGTACATGTTATTTTGTGTGCTGGGAAATCCAGCTTTGGTGTTGTGTGTGAGTACAGGTTTCTATGTATGGGTTACATTAATATATGCACGCAGCCTATATGCACACACACAAATCACATCACACCGTGTTGAATCAATGGTTCTCAGCCCTGCCTAGGGAGTAACAAAAACCCCAGTGCTGCAGTTAAAATAAATCAGAACCACAAGGAGTAGGGCCCAGGTGTCAGTAGTTTGCAAATCTCCCCAGGTGATCCCCCCTGTGCCATCACAGCTAAGAAGCTCTGATACAGACGGCAGCTTTCTGACGGAGTGCCTTTATTGAACAGTTAACAAGAGTGAGGGTTCAGACTCTGAAATTAAGGGACGACACTTGGAAAGAAGCAGATGGCAAAAAGCCTTGGCCTGGATGCAGTGTTCTCACCTTGGAACAAGACCATCTCTGCAGTCCCACCCAAATCTTAAAAAATGCTTTGGCTGCAATGGATATGCTCAAGGAGGAGGGGAAGGCCTCCTGGGAGAGCCCAGGCCCCCTCTCTAGAAGCTCACAGGTCCTGGAGTCCTGAGTATCCATAGCTGCTTCCTTTTTTAAACCAAGGGGTATAAACCAAGGGGACTCCTGCCCACCTCCCACAGGAGCAGACAGCAGCCGCAGCCGGTCTGAGCTGCTGGGGAGCCAGGATTAGGGACAGATTAGTGAGTGTGGTTTAGAGGGGCTCTGGAGCCTTGCAGCCAGCTCAGAAGCCTCAGGTCCAAAGATAGCAAACAGGAGAAGATGAGACAGCATGTGGAAGGGAGGGGGCAACGCGGGAGAGGGGACAGTTGGCAAGCTGATGCTTGGGCCATGAAAAAAATCATTTATTAGCTCCTAATTTTTTTAAAAAAGTTTTTGTTACAAAGCTAAGATATGCTTATAAAAACGTGGACAGTATTGAAGCATACAGATGAAAAATGAAAAGTTCTTTTTCACCTTCCATTTCCTCCCGAATTCTACTTTCCACTATCATCATTTTGGCATATATGCTTTCAGACCATTTTATATATATATATACACGTGTTTTCTATACACATTATTTTTATTCCTTAAAAAAAAAACTCGGATTATTCTCTACATATTATTTTGCAACTTGTTTTTTAAATACTATACCACAGACATGTTCTGTGCCTGTTCCTAAGTCAGAGTTACTTTATTCCTTTTGACAGCTGCCTAGAATTCCAGAGCCTGTTATGATTTATGGGACTGCTACGGTCAGCATACTTGTTCAACTGTTCTGTCAGAGACCTTCCTAAAAGTGGAATGGCTAGTTCTGAAGGCCTGTGGCTTCCTAAATGGGATGGATTTTGTCCAGTCGTCTCCCCCAGATCCTTTGCAGACCCACCGATATTATCCATAGACCCACTATGTTATCTTCCTCATAACCTCATCCGCATTGGGTATTACCAAGTTCCCCAGTGTAAATGCAGGAGTGTTGTTAACAAAGCTTAAACAAAACGCAGTCCTGTGAGGCTTAACCTCCAGTTTCTCGTCTTCCAGGTGGGGAGGGCGAGGGAAGTGGTGTCTGCCAGCTGCCTGCTGGGAGGAGCAGGAGACTCTGGTGGGGTGGCTGCCCTCCCCGGAGCCCTCAAGGTGGTTGTGTGAGTGGCTCCGTGACAAAGGGCTTCCTGTGGGACCCAACAGCCCCATCCAGGGGGTCACAAAGGTGGGAAAATGTCATGTGTCAGGACGGGTCACCTGAAGCCAAACAGTCTCAGCTCAAGTGCCAGCCCTTTCTGCCGTCCCTAGTGGCTCCTTTCAGCCTCTCTCCCCATCTATTAAGCGGAGGTGATGGAGGTGCTCCTGGGATGAGGATTAAGCAAACGGATACTTGTACAGAACAGTGCCTGGGAAGAAATGTTAGAGTGGGGTGAGTTCCCAGTTAATAAGCCATTCCCTACGGCATACACACGCCTACCCTACCCTACCCTACCCCGCCGGACACACACACAGGGTCCAACTTCTCTCCTCTGGGGTAACCACTGTTAACAGTCTGGTACATATCATTCCAGACTTCTAGGAACATCTAGGCACACGACTTTCACGTGCATGCAGGTACATGTGACAATTATAAAACGGTCCCGTGTGCACACTCTTTCCCTTACGAGTCTTCTTTTTAAATTTTTTAAAACTAACTTTATTTTCTGAACAGGTATTACATACACATGGTATAAAATTCAAAAAGTAAGAGGGTAGACAGTGAAAAATTAGCATTCTTCTCTCCTCAGTTTCGTCACTATTTAAGTTCTTATTGGTATCAATTTCTTGAGTATACTTCGATACTTCAAGCATTTTAAGAAACATATTCGGCTCAGACTTTTATTTTTTCCTCACACAAATGGTAGCATACTTGACAGAATCTCTTCCACCTTTTTTTTTCACCTAATGAAATATCTTGAAATATCTATATCTTTTTATATCACCACATGTAGAGTTTAAAAAAAAAAATTTGGCTGCATAGAATTTCACTGTTAGAAGTATCATCACTTCTTTAATCTGTTTTTAAGGAAACTGAGATTTTAAAATAATTGGCTTATTAATAAACTGTAATAAATATCCTTAGAAGGAATCATCTTTATAAAGCCGAAGAACACCTAGCTAAAATTGACTTAAACTGATAAACAGTTTGAAGACTCAGTAACTGCACACTGACTTCTGTTCAGCCCCTTAGTTTCCCTGCAGACCTGGCTCTCTGACTCTTTTCTGTCCTTTCATACGTGGACTTTCTCTTTAGGCTCCTTCACCTCCACTAACTTCACCTTCACCAACTCTAGGGTCTTCCTGGGTGGAAGAAAAAGGCTGCCACAGTACTAGACCTCCATCCTCAGATGACACCATCCAAGGCAAGGCAGAATGTGTCCCCCGTATCTTCTACAGGAGAGGAAGGAAGTAACTTGTCCCCAGAAACCCTGCAAACCACAAGCATCTGCTACATTCTCCTATCACTTGCACTTTTCATTTTAATAGTCTATCAGGAACATTGTTCCTATAGATACATCTATTTCTCTCTTTTTAAAGTGATTTCATGTACTTAATTGTGTGGAGTTACCATGGCTCCTTTGCTCGCTTTCTCTCTGATAGACATTTAGGCACTTCTGTTTAAAAAAAAAAAACCAACTTACAATGTTGAAATGAATGTCTGTACTAGCTAGGATGCAGTTCTTTAACAAAGACCCACAGTAACAGGTGCTTAAACACAGGAGTTCTCTCTTCAGTTTCAGTAGTTGTTTAAGCATTCACGGTGGACAGGGTGGCTCTGCTTTAGTTGGGGATGCAATTTACCTTTATCTTGATGCCCTCATCTATGAGGTTGAAGAAAACTCAACACCATGCCTTCTGGGTCCATACTCCAGCCACTGGAAGTGGAAGAGAGGAAAAATGGAAGATCACTTCCCTCCAAGCACACAACCCAAAAGGTGCGCATCACTTTTGCTCACACCCACTTTTGCCAGAAGTTGGTCATGTGGCCACACCTCACTGGAAATGGAATCTTTATACCTAATAGGATGTGCCCCACAAAAAGTTGGGGGTTCTATTGCTAAAAGAAGAAGAGGAGAAAATGAATTATGGAATAATTAGCTACCTCTGATACAACATCCTCACACTTTTTTCTATCAACAGCCCTATATTTTGGGGGGATTGAATTCTTTTTATTTATTTATTTGGCTGTGTTGGGTCTTAGCACGTGGGATCCTTGTTGCATCATGCGGGATCTTTCATGCAGTACACGGACTCTCTAGTTGTGGCTGGCAGGCTTCAGGAGTGGGTGTAGTTGCTGTGTGGCATGGGAGATCTTAGTTCCCCGACCAGGGATTGAACCCACGTCCCTGAAATGCAAGGTGGATTCTTAACCACTGGACCACCAGGGATGTCCTGGATTGAATTCTTTTTGATACCCACCCCAAAATATTTCTACCAGTGTATGCTACCACTGACAGTTCTTTGACTGATGCTTTGCCACCACCCAAAACTGTTGCAGCAGCCCCCACAACCACAGCTGCAAGCTTAACCCAGTCCATTGCGGGCTGTGCCCATGGCATGGGCTGGTGACTCTGAATGTCCATCTGCCAATCTCTAGTTCTGTGACTGTCCTCAGTCTCTTGACTGTCCTCAATCTCCAGAGTCCTCAGTTTCTTATCTATCAAATTAAGACATTTAACTCTAGTCTGGGTCTGAGAGAATCTCAGCTTCTCTTTCAGTCTTGGAGTTAGATCTATGATGGAGGGAGTACACCCCGGGAGGCGCAGCTTTGCATAAAATGACATTTAAACAGAGGGAGGTGATGGCCCTACCCTGTGTGCTAACAGAATACAGCCAGTGGGCCGTGTTCGGATGGTGCTAAGAGCCAACAAAACTGTACTGTGGTCAGAAGAGAGCTACCCATGGCAGAAACAGGCCTGAGAACAGAGAAAGAAAAGAATGCAGCGCAACGGGAGTGTTTAATCCAGGGAACAGGAGACTGAGTGTGGCTGGTGAATATTTCCTGGACCGACTCTGCAATGGGAGGGGACAACGGCCTGTTAGGTTCCACATCGCCCCCAGGGGTGGCAGGTTTGGGCACAAAATGAGAAAGAATCTCTTAAGAAATGTAAAGCTATTTCAATGACACTTTACCGAAAGGTGAAGAGGGTATTTGGGGCCCACCAGGCCCCCCGCTGAGCTGACCTAGCCTCAGGCGGCTCGCCTCCCTCCCTGCCGCTCTCCAACCTCAAAACCAAAGCTGCTCTCCGCCACCACCACCACCGAAACTGCTCTCACTATCAACATGTCCCTCCGACTCATGGAAGTTTTGCTGGCCTCATCTTCCTGCCCCCGCAGCAGCAGGCCACACCTGGACCACATCCCTCCCCTGGAAGCTTCGGGTTTCCTCCAGCCCACCCTGAGCTGTCCACCCCACCTCCTGCTGCTCCCTCTCTGGTCCTTTGCTGGTGTCCTGTCATCCTCCTGCAGTGACTTCTCTACTGTAGATCTTCACTGCTGCTCACACTGCACCTCACCCTGCCTTTCATTACCATCGCATGTGGGTGGCAGTGCCAGTCTAGAACTCTGCCCCTGTTCAGGGGCAGAGAGCAAGTAGCCAAAGGCTCAGTGTCCCACAGGCATGTAAAATTCAACTTGTCCAGAAGGACTTTGTCATCCGCCCCCTCAGTTCAGTTCAGTTGTTCATTCGTGTCCGACTCTTTGTGACCCCATGGACTGCAGAACACCAGACTTCCCTGTCCATCACCAATTCCTGGAGTTTACTCAAACTCAAGTCCATTGAGTCAGTGATGCCATCCAACCATCTCATCCTCTGTCATCCCCTTCTCCTCCCGCCTTCAATCTTTCCCAGCATCAGGGTCTTTTCCAATGAGTTGGTTCTTCGCATCAGGTGGCCAAAGTATTGGAGCTTCAGCTTCAACATCAGTCCTTCCAATGAATATTCAGGACTGATTTTCTTTTGGATGGACCGGTTAGATCTCCTTGCAGTCCAGGGGACTCTCAAGAGTCTTCTCCAACACCACAGTTCAAAAGCTTCAATTCTTCTGCACTCAGCTTTCTTTATAGTCCAGCTCTCACATCCACACATGACTACTGGAAAAACCATAGCTTTGACTAGACAGACCTTTGTATCCACCCGCTACCCTGCCACCCACCTCTTCCTCCGGTGGGGAACAGAGAGGACCACCATTTAAGCAAGAACTGTGGGTCACCCCTGCCTGCTTCCTTTCCCTAACCTCTGTATCTAATCAGTTCTGCCTTCTCAGTATCTCTCAGGTCCCTCCACTTCCTCCCATTGCAACTACCGCCTCCTGACTCATCTCTCGGTGTGCAGTCTTGTCCTCTAATCCATCGATGCGGTTATGTCCCTCTGACTTAAGACCTTTCCAGGGCTCCCCTTCACCCTCAGGACAGAACCCAAATGGTTTGGCAGGCTTTCAAGGTTCTTTTAGATCTCCCTTCTTCCCGCCTTTGGGAACCCCAGTTCCTCACACTGCTCCCCTCTCGATGGGCTCCAGCCAGCCTCACCAAAGACAGTACTACTCATAGGCAGCTCCTTTGGCTTGGAATTACGTCTCTCTTTCTTCCTTTGGCTAACAGCCAAGTCCAAGTCCTTCAGGCCCCAGTGCAGACTTCTCCCCCTTCCAGGGAGCCCTTCCTGGCTGCTCCAGGACGGCTTAGCTGTCCCCTCTCCGTGGCCTCCCTAGCACCGTGGATCAAGCCACAGAGGCTTTGTGCACTGTTTCTAATCGCTTGATTGTGTCTCTGTGTCATCAGGCTTCTAGAAGCTGGGTGTGCAGAACCTTGCCCGGGTCTCTAGCATTGATCACTTGAAGCCTGGGACCGAATGCGTTGGATAAATATTTGTGGACCGGCATTGAATCAAACACCTGACTAATTAGGTGCAGCTCAGGGCTTCAGCAGCGGCCCCCACGTTGAGAAAACGGCCTGGGCGCCAGGGTTAAGAAGCGGATGGAGAGTGAGAGCGACTAGAAAGTGAAAGTAAAGCTGAGCGGGGAGGAAAGCGCCCCAGAGGGTGCAGACTGGGGAGGAGGGGCCAGCCAAGAGTTCATTCAACCCAGTCTAGCAAGGGAGTCGGCGGATTGTGTGGGGGTGGCGCCGTGGGCGGGGAAGCAAGCGAAATGAAACAGAAAAATGTGTTTTGTAATTAGTCATTGCCCCCTGGGGTGATGCTGGGAGTTTTCACCGGAGGTGGGTAGACCAGATTTGCAAAATGACAAACAGGGGCTAACCACCAGCTGGGGCCACAGTGGGGCTTCCGGCCCTGGTGGCAGAAGTCGAGCTTTCTAGTTTTTTCTCTGTCCCGCCCCACTATCTTCAAGATTCTGCCAAATTATGGAAATGGGAGGGGAAGGCATCTGAGCAAAGGCTTTCCCAGGGGCCAAATCTGTGTTTCCTGACTTCCACGGAGGCTGGCCTCGGCCTCTCTGCAGGTTCTTAGGACCAGGAATGGGACAGGTTGGTGCTCCCCACCGGGAAGGCTCTGAAACGACCTTGTTTCTAAAGACCTTGATTACCTTGCCCAGTGGAGGTTCTTCAGTTCAGCTCAGTTCAGTGGCTCAGTCATGTCTGAATCTTTGCGACCCCATGGACTGCAGCACCCCAGGCCTCACTGTCCATCATCAACTCCTGGAGCTTATTCAAACTCATGTCCATTGAGTCAGTGATGCCATCCAACCATCTCATCCTCTGAAAGGCAAAGTGGAGGTTCTTGGGAAACAGGAAAACATTCCAGAGATGGGGATTCCAGGTAAAGGCCCCAGCCCTCCCCTCCTGCTAAGGAAAGCAGCGAGAATGAGCATGACGAGGTATAAAGGGGAAGCCTCCTTCTGTGCTTAGGAAGGTGGGGGTCAACTGCTCCCCCACAGACCCTCCTGGGGAGGCTAGAACCAAATGTCAGCACAAAGAGACCCCTGCCCCTCATATACAGAAAGGGTGCCCTGTGGGAGTCACACCTTTATATCTAGAGCCAAGGCTTCCAACCTTTTAAAACCAACATCCTCAGTGAGAAATGCATTTCGCATGAGTGTTTACATACCCCAAAACAAGCTGCAGGAATGTATAGGCAAGTGTTAGTCGCTCAGTTGTATCCAACTCTTTGTAACCCCACAGACTACAGCCCACCCGGCTCCACTGTCCATGGGATTCTCCAGGCAAGAATACTGGAGTGGGTTGCCGTTTCCTCCTCAGGGGATCTTCTAGACCCAGGGATCGAACCCACGTCTCCTGTATTGCAGGTAGATTCTTTACCATCTGACCCACTTTTCTTTTTATCATATGTAACCTGTGCTCATGTTTTTCCTTTCTATTTCTTTAAAAAAAAAAAAAATTCTGCGTGCAATCCACTGAACTGATTTCTTGATCCACTAGTGGGTCTCAACCCGGTTGCTCTGGGGATGTCGGTTCTTCACTCTGCAGTGTCTTCAACCCTTGACAACTGGAATTTGGGCCCAAGTTTCTGCAGAGTTCCTTTCTCCATGTTCTACTTACTAGCACACCTTCCACCAGATCTGCAGTCCCCGAAGTCACCACCTTCATCAAGGTACACATCTGTTCCTCTGATTCCAGGACCTTCAGGATAGGCAGGGAGCCGTGTTACTGGCAGATTATCTGAGATAAGGATAACACAGGAAGCCCACCAGGTCCACATTGGGCGATCGGGTGGGGTGGGGTGTGGCCTGCTCTGGATTGCAAGATTATTGCCAAAATAAAATACTTAAGCAACGGTAAGGGGTTGGCTAGTGAAATCACACACCAAGAAACCTAGAGGTAGGTGGTTCCAGAGTTGGTTAAGCGATCATGTGGCTTTTTTGGTTTTTTGCCCTTGGTTGTCACCTGCCAACCTTTGGAAATATCTCTCCTTACC
Source organism: Giraffa tippelskirchi (assembly GCF_054371585.1). Taxonomy (NCBI): domain Eukaryota; kingdom Metazoa; phylum Chordata; class Mammalia; order Artiodactyla; family Giraffidae; genus Giraffa; species Giraffa tippelskirchi. The sequence goes on along the minus strand of NC_137281.1, from coordinate 148,113,385 downwards.
TTAGTCTCTGAGACTGCTATGTGAAGGGGCTTTGTGGGTGGCAGGAGAAGGGAAGGGTGGGGCCTAGGTTTCAGCTGGCTGGGTAAGTGAGTGAGTCACTGGGTGGCTGGGCCCCTTCAGCCCCATGTAAGGACAGGCTGCAGCCGCCCACTGCCCGCCCTAACTGTGTCTGGACAGAAATGGGCATGTCTGCTTTGCAAAAGGCCCCACCTCATGCTCGGATAACCCTGTGAATCAGGACGGCCAGAGATGCTTATCATCCCTTTTCTCCCCACGAGTCACAGGCTCCCAAAGTGAAAATGACTGCTGGCCTCACCTAGAAATCCAGGCCTGAGCTGAGAAGAGAACTGATGTCCTGTCTCCAGTGTGGTACTAGAGTTCCTGGAGCAGAAGGGCCAATCAGAATAGAGAGAAGCTCTCAGGTGCCCCTTTCTCTTTAGGCTTGTTTCTAAGTCCATCTCCAGGCAACCAAATGCCTGGTGCTGTCTCCTTCTGCCCACATGGCCCATTGTCTCCTGGTTTCCCCGGGAGAGGAAGAGGTAGGGCTGGGGCAGAGTGTGGTGGCCATGGAATGTCTGGTGGTATCTAGGTCTTTGGTAGCATCTGATGGTATTGACTTAGCTATGATGAAGGTCTAGTAGCCTTTGGGACTGTGTGTGAGCTGGGAGCTTGGAATCTTAGCCACTGGACCACCCGGGAAGTCCCAAGGAAGTCTACTTTTAACAAAGGAGGGCAGGAATTGGCTGGCCCTGGGAGGAATTTGCTATAGGAGCTGGTGCTAGGGAGAGTGTGGTGCCAGCACATGTGGGTGCCTGTGGGTGGGGAGGGAGGGCCGTCTGAGGTGTAAGCTGGTGTATATGAGTGTGTGTGTGTGTGCAGGAAGAGGGCAGATGGTGTAGACATCCAGGACTGGGAATCGGAACGCCAGGGTTCTTTCCGCCATGTGTCAGCCCTGTGATCTTGGAACTTAACCTCCTCGAGTCTCAGTTTTCCTAGCTGCAAAATGGGGATGCTAGGAATCTCCTTCACAGGGTTGTTAAGAAGATCTAGATAAATGGATATGAGGGTGCTCCCAGGAACACAGTGGGAGGGCTCCTCTGGGGGCAGGATGGGGGAGGAGTTCTGCTCCTCCCCTTGGTCCTTCTCTGGAGCTGGGGTGTCAGGTAGCACTCAGTTTGGGGAAGATTAGGGCAGGGCAGCTCCAAACTCCTGGCCTTCAGTTTCTTGCCTTGCTTCCTTGAATGCCCCAGGCAGCACTAAATCAGGTCACCACTTGTCTTTCCTTGCTTTAGCTGTCATGCACACGGCTCCTGCCCAGCTTCCAATCCAGGTCACCATCTCCCACGCCCCTCCCTTCCCCAGGGGCCAAGGAGATGGCCTCACAGTGCTTTTGTTCTTGAGTGCTTGCTGTTCATTAGACCCTGGCTGTGTGCCTGACACTGGGCCAATTGCTTTAGGAAGAAATAGCAGCTACCCTTTGCAGCATGCGATCTGCCAGGCTCCATCATGAGATGGGCTTCCCTGGTGGCTCAGACGGCAAGGAATTGCAGAAAAGGCCTACAATTCAGGAGACCCAGGTTTCATCCCTGGGTTGGGAAGATCCCCTGGAAAAGGGCATGGCAACCCACTCCAGTATTCTCGCCTGGAGAATTCCATGGACAGAGGAGCCTGGTGAGCTACACAGTTCATGGGGTTGCAAAGAGTCAGTAACTGAGCGACTAACACTTTCACTTTTATCATGAGATTATCTCTTTTAGGGAGATATGATCACTTCTGCTGTATGAGTGAGGAGACGGAGGCTCAGAAAAGGTAAGGATCTCAGTCAAGGTCAAGCGACAGAGCCAAGGCTGAAACCAAGATCTGTCTGATTCCAGAGCTCATGTTTTTAATCTCCGAGGTCCTGTGTTTAGAGGAGAGAGGACAGAGGGTAAAGGTGGGAGATGGGGCTGCGGGCACCAAGGGAGTTCAGGTAAGGGTCATTCTGGGAGTCAGGGTGTGGTCTGGTGAGAGGATGCTGGCCCTGAAGGCAAGAGGAGGGGAAAGGCCTGCAGTGTGATGGGGAAGTCCACACACACTCACCTAGACGCCCACACGGTATACGACACCCAGACACACACACACAGGGCAGAGTCCCACACACCCCCACAGACACGTACAAGGACCTCAGCACAGGTGGCGCTAGTGGTAAAGAGCCTGCCTGCAATGCAGGAGATGTAAGAGACATTGGTTAGATCCCTGGGTCGGGAAGATGCCCTGGAGGAGGAAATGGCAGCCCACTCCAGTATTCTTGCCTGGAGAATCTCATGGACAGAGGAGACTGCGGCTACACTCCATGGAGTTGAAAAGAGTCGGACACAACTGAGCACACACACACACACCTAGAAGACGCACACAGACCCAGAGGTGCACGCGCACATTAACACACCTCAGTGACATCCACAGATCCAGTAACACGCAGACTCACACACACAGGCACAGAGACACAGACTCCCATGTGCACGCATGTCCTGGAGGGAAGGGAAGGAGCAGCCAGGGCCGCCTCATTTCCCAGCCTCCTCCTCTAAGGTGAAAGGAAAGCCTTCCCCAGAAACGCTGAGTCAGCAGCGGGTGACAAATGAGCCCGGGGCAGCGGGTTCGGGCGGGAGCGCTTAGCATGCGGACTGCGTCGTTGTGCCAGCGCCAGCCCCAGCGGGCAAGGGGGCAGGGAGCACTGGCTGCCCGCGGAGGGGGAGGCCCCAGGGAGGAAGTGACTCACTTTGACTTTGCAAACACCAGACCTGCTGCTCAAGGTCAAGCAGCAGGACTGCCAGCCAGCTTCCTGCAGGGAGGAGGGGTGGGCCCGGCTAGTGGGGGGGGGTGGGGAGGGCCCTGGATGCAGGTGGGGAGGCAGACAGGGGCCTGGCCCTCCCCGCTGTGGCGGGGCTCTACCACAACGGAGGACGGGAAGGTGCACGGGGGAGACCCCTGAGTGCTGAGGTTCGGCTCAGGAATGGCCAGGGCTGGCTGGGGGAAGGGGGATTGATCCTCGGGTCCTTCTCCAGTCTCTAACCCTCCCCCCGCCCAGTGGAATCCAGGGCACATCACAGCAGCCTCAGTGGCCGCAGCCGCTCCCGGCCAGGCCATTCTGGCCTCTTGCCCCTTGAGATCTGGCCCCACTATGCCCCAGTGAGGTCTTTTCAAGACGTCAATCACATGAGTTCCTCCAACAGCTTCCCAGTGCGCTGAGAATAAATGCAACCCCTGGTGAGGAGCGTCTTCCAATTGGGCTGCTCTTGACGGTGAAATTAAATTTCACTATTGAAAAAACAACACCAGGACAATGTGTGTGAATAGTGGGTTGTTCCAGGGCAGGCAGCCCTGCTTTGGGCTTGTTCGAACCTCAGAGACTTTGTCCCTGCTCCTATCTTTGCCCGGCTGCCCCAGCCTCAGGGTAAATGTCTGTCGCCTCCTCAGACAGACTGTCCCTTACCATCCTGCTGCCAGTCATGCTCCACGCACTTCCTCTGCTTTATTTCCTTCGTGGCATTTGCTGCTACCTGGATTTATCTTTTTGTTCATCCATTTACTTCTTTCTTGTCTGTCTACTCCTCCCTCCATAAAAGCTCCTTATAGATACATATGGCTTCCCAGAGTGCTCAGTGGTCAAGAATCCGCCTGCCAATGTAGGAGACACGAGAGACACAGAGCACAAGACACAAGACACAAGGGTTTGATCCCTGGGTCGAGAAGATCCCCTGGAGGAGGACATGGCAACCCACTCCAGTATTCTGGCCTGGAGAATTCCAGGGACTGTATAGTCCAAGGGGTCGCAAAGAGTCGGACACTACTGATCGACTTTCACTTTCAGAAAATAGGAATGAATACACTTTCTCTTCTGTGTTATTGATGACTCTGGGTCCGCCACACTCCAGATGTCACTTCCTCTCTTGAGACACACTTGGCCTACCTGGGAATCCAGAAGTGGAGAATTCTTTTCTGTAAGGAGCCTCTGGGAGGTGCCAACCTCGTTTCCACTCCAGGTCCTGCCAGGCCCCAAGCCTCAGTTTCCTCCGAGGCCGACAGGGACTGAGCAGGGCTCCCTGTTCAGAGGCCAACTGCTGGTTACAGTGAGGTCAGTCCGTCAGTTCAGTCGCTCAGTCGTATCCGACTCTTTGCGACCCCATGGACTGCAGCACGCCAGGCCTCCCTGTCCATCACCAACTCCCGGTGTTTACTCAAACTCATGCCCATTGAGTCGGTGATGCCATCCAACCATCTCATCCTCTGTCCCCTTCTCCTCCTACCCCCAATCCTTCCCAGCATCAGAGTCTTTTCCAATGAGTCAGTTCTTCGCATCAGGTGGCCAAAATATTGGAGTTTCACTTTCAGCATCAGTCCTTCTAATGTATATTCGGGACTGATTTTCTTTAGGATGGACTGGTTGGATCTCCCTGCAGTCCAGAAAGGAGACAAAGTGTTCATGTCCTGGCTGTGTGGCTGCGGTGTCACCTCTGAGCCCGGAGGACGTTTCCTGCTTCCGACTTGTCACTCCTGTCTTCTCCATCCCCCCTGCCCTAGAGTGTGGGCCCAGTAAGATAAGGATCACAACGGGGCTTTGGAAAGGATTCTTGTCAGAGGAGGCGTGTAAGGGAGTATCCTTAGTGGAGATTTACTCCCAGGAGTACACCCGGGACACAGGAAGCTGCTGAGTCCTCTTTCTCCCACAGGGCCAGTCTTTCTGATCCCCCAGCCCTTACTCCATCTCTGTGAGCTGGTCCTGCAGCCCTGGCCTGGCCCTTCCTGCTTCGGTGGGTGGAGAAAAGAAAAAGTGAAAGCGGCCCTGGGGAGGAGGTGGCCCTGGGAAGTACACAGCCTGCCAGCTGCCTGCAGAGGGACCCCAGTAAGGGAGGGCAGCTCCTGGCCCCCAGGCCCCCTGCCCTGGGGAACCTGCACAGCTCTCAGCCTGGCCCGGGCCTGGGGCGCCTTCCTGCGGCAGCTCCGGGCAGAGCAAGACGACTGAGCCGTGAGAGGGTGGCCTGAGGCCACTGCTCCAGAGTCTTTTGTCCTGACTCAACCTCCTGCGTGGGTGACAGGAGGGGAGGGAGGCCCTGGCAGCAGGGGGTTGTCCCGTGGGGTGGGTCAGGAGCCAGAGTGGCCAGCTTGGCTCCCCGGTCGGGTCAGGATGCTGTCTGTCTCAGCCCAGGCGTCTCTCTGTGGGCCCCCCAGCAGGGCTTCAAAAGGGAGGCCCGAGGTGTGGGTGGGGGCAGAGGAAAGTGAAAGCAACGAGACAATAGTCTCAGTCAACTTCCAGCCAACCACAAGCCGGCCCCTCGCCAGCCAGGTGCCTCATGATCGCAGTCTGGAAATAACACCTGGGCCTGGAAATAACACCTGGGCCTGGAAATAACACCTGGGCCACTGGCCCATCCTCATCTGTTTGTTCCAGAAAAAACTGTGAGCATTCTCTGTGCACAAGACACTGTTCTAGACACAGGGGCAAGCCGTGGAAACAGAGTTATAAAAAAAATCCCTGCCTTCATTGAGCTTACATTCTAGTGGAGGGGAAAACAATCAACAACCAAAGAAAAATACTACAGTAAGTAAAATATTAACATAGTAAAGTAAAAGAACTGAAACAGTGCAAAAGCTGGTGATAGATGCTGGAAAAAAATAAAGAAGGGAAAGAGGAAAGGGGTGCTGAGGCGGGGACAGGTTTGTAATTTTAAGTAGAGAGGGTACCTTGCTGAGAAGGGCACACTGATTCTGATTCAGTGTCTCTTTAATTCGTGTGCAAAATCAAGGATGCAGATATGATTATTATCATTCCCCTGAAGGCCAAGAAAATCAAACCCAAGGACAAGTCCAAGGTCAAGTGTCTGGGAGGTGGAAGGGCTACAATTTGAGCCGAGGCTGTGTCTGTGTCTGTAACCACCACGTGCTCTCAGGCAGACAGTCAAAGAGAGGACAGAATGGAAGGGAAGAGGGAAATAAAGGCCGTATGGGGGCCTCGCAATGGTGGCCATCTGTTTTCCAAACTGAAAATCAGGACACGATCTGAAAAGATTTTCCTGTTGCTCGTAATGAGAGTGGCTGCCTGGGAGAGGTGGTTTGGATGCTGGCCTGAATGGTGGGATTTCTGAGACATTCCAGTGGCTTGTGGGGCCCACGAGGCAGTCCAGGGATAGGGCATTGCCATAGCAACCCCAGCCTAGCCTCGGGGCCAAGAGCCTGGTGCGGGGCCCCATGGCAGAGAAGCCACACTGGGCATGGACCCGAGACTCTGCAGGCCCAGGGGCAGCCAACACCGAGGAGACAGCGGAAAATGGGGAGGAGTATGGCCCACAGCCCATGTTCTGGGCCAACTGGGAGGATGGGCTGGCAGGTTCCAGAAAGCCCCCTGGCAGGCATCTGAGAGGCATGTGGGGCAAGAACCTAGGCTTTCCTGTTAGACAAGTCTGGCTTTGAATCCTCCAGCTCTCTGGCCCTGGGCAAGTCACACAACTTTGATGAGCTTTTTTCTCCACCTGTGAAATGGGGCTGTTAACTCACCTCCCAGATAGTTGTAAAGATTATCACATTTTGAGATACTGCATGAGTTGTACACCATGCTGCAGACCTCAGACGTGGTTCCTGCTGTTTGCCTCCACCCAGTGGGGCACCAGGGACCTGCCAAGGTGGTGAACAGGTGGAAGGGGAAGAACTGTGGGGCTTGGGAAACGGATGGCCCGGTCAACCAGGGCATGGCAGGTTTCCAGCCAAGCCCTGCACGTGGGCTGGGGCTTAGTCAGCAACCAAAGAACAATGTCTGCCCCAAACAGCCAGGCCCGCAGTGCGAGCCCTTCCCCCAGCTCTCACCACTGTGCAACCCCAGTGCCCTGGTCCACAGGCCTCTCTATGCACTCACCCCTGCTCTGGCATCCTGGGGGCTCCAGGGCCCCCTGTGCCCTCTGCTCAGGTGAGCAGCAAGGTGCCCCCTAGGTGGAAGAAGGCCACGCCCACTGCTCCTGCTGGTGTTGCTTTCCTTTCTGCTGGGCTGCCTGAACCTCCCAGTAAACTCCTGGCTGCCTCTACTATTGCTTCTGGAAGATTGTCCTCAAAGAAGGGAAAGAACAAGAATGGACTTCAGAGGATTTTGCATCCCCCCTGTTTCCATGGGCTGAGCCACACCCCTCTGGCCACAGCCATGGCAGAGTTGAGGGCAGCTGGAATCTAGCCCAGTTTTTACCAACAATTCATTGTGTGACCTCGGGCATCCTTTCTAGGTCTCCTTTCCTTCATCTGTAAAGTGAGGGGTTTACACTAGATCGTCTCTCAAGTCTAGCTGTAACATCTAAATGATGGTGAAACCGTTTACCTCAGATTGGGACTCGAACCCACGTGGCTGGGACTTGAACCCAGCCCAAACCCACAGTACCTGGTTTCAGGACCTAATGAAGCTCAGGTTCTTGATGTCTCATCACAGAAAGAATTCAGTGAGAGACAAAGTGATAGGTAAGTGGATTAATTCACACACAGAGAGAAGCAGACTCCACAGACAGAGTGTGGGCCATTGCAGAGGGCAAATGCAGCCACGAAATTTGGTGTGGTTAGTTTTTATAGGCTGGGTAATTTCATATGCTAATGAGTGGGAGGATTATTCCAACTATTTTTGGGAGGGGGTGGAGATTTCCAGGATTTGGGCCACCACCCACTCCTTGGCCTTTTAACGTGCTGTGGAACTGTCATGGCTTGTTGATTGAGGATTAAGGTCTAGTCTTGTCTGCCATCTTGGTCTCATTTGATTCTAATCGGTTTATGTTGTGTCCTTGGGCCATGTCACTCTTTCAAAAGTTGTGCCCTGCCGCTTTCCCTCCTGTTACGATGGCATGCACTGAATTTCCATCCATTTGTTCATTCCTGGCACTTATTATTGTATTTTGTTTGTTTGCTAGTTGTCTGCCTTACTCCACGCCATTTCCACGAGGGAAGGGGTTCTGTTTGCTTTGTTCACTGCCATATTTCTGCCACCTCCAAGAGGGCAGGATGGAGGGTGGGAGCTTGCATTTGGCCGAGTCATGGCAGGAAACCGAAGGTTGCAGGCTTGAAAGGGGACCCCTCAGAGAAGCAACCCCTCAGAGAGCCCTGTGTCTGAAGCTGGAGACAAGGCAGGGAGGACTGAAGAGTCCCCAGGGCTCACCACTGGGGAGTGGTGGGCCTGAGGGAGTGTGGCTGAGCTGCGCAGGAGGGGACGATGGGGGGAAACCGCGGCGTCATCCCACTTCCCAACAGGGAAGTGAGCGGGGAGTAGGGACCCCCACTCTTTCTCCTCCTGCTTCTACCCTCGGGCTGCAGCATCCTATTGGCTGAATCCAAGCAGAAACCAGAGAGTAAGAGAGCTTTCTGACACAGTCCTTAGAGGTCAGGATCCCGGGCACAGAGAGGGTGGGAAAGGGCAGACTTGGATCTGGAGGGGGATATATGGCGGCCATTCACCGCGTGTGCTATAAACATTCACTGAGCACTTGCTCCATGTCACAGTTTGCACACTGGAGACAAAAATGTGATGCAAACGTTGGCAGAGCAAGGGCTCTGTCCGCCCTGCAGGCAGCTCGAAACACACCTTGCCTGGGTCTGGAAAGAGCCTCCCCCCCTACACACACTTCCCTCTGCCTGAGGGTCTCCCCTCACTATCTGATTTGGGGGCAGCAAGTAGATAAATCAGTCTGATTAACAAATTACATTGACAAATGGAAATGAGGGCGAACTGTTAAAGGAGGGGGAGGGGCTCCGGAAGGGGCTTAGGAAGGGTGGGGTGGGTGAGGGCTTTGGGGGAGGGCAGGGGAGCTGGGTGATGGGAACTGAGTCATGAATCAGCCCACAGGAAGGTGACCTTGGAGTTGTGGTTCAGGCTCCAGAGTTTGAAGGGTTCTAATCTCACTCCATCAGTCATTTGATCTTGGGCCGTGATTCGGTTTCATCATCGCCGAAAACGGGTGAGGGGGTGGATATATAGGGCATAGGAATTTGAGGAGGATTAAACAAGAATCTGTGCAAAAGGTCTAGCCTGGTGTCTCTGGGCACACCAAGAACACTATTATTATAATTAGAAACGAGGGCCACCATCGCTCCTCTCCTCACTCCCCGCCCCCCCCACCCCCAGCACTATTCCATTTCTCACTGGCGAGCGAGCGCCACCCCCTCTCCAGCTCCATTTAGTTCTGAATGTTTTAGGTCATTCTATGCCTGGCGTTCTGCCAAGGCTCTGACAAAGACAGGAGTTTCTGCTCATTCATCCTAATGCAAGTTTCTGCGTTTAGGACAATGGGGGGGGGAATGCATGAAAGGGCTCGCTGCCTGTGGAGGGGAAATCTGCTTAGAATCGAAAATCTGAGTTCTTCCTTGGCCCAGCTTTCTCCTCCCAGAGCTTTGGCAAAGGCTGGCTGGGAGAGGAAGAGGAGGGGGAGGAAGGGGTAGGGGAGGAAGACCCGGCCTAGGACCACCGAAGGGCGGGTTGTTGGTGGGGGGGTGCGCAGGGGCGAGGCCCCGGCTCGCTTGGGTGAATGGGTTTCAGGGTGGCTGAGGAAGCCTGCCAAAAAGGCAGAGGGAAAAGGCCAGGCCCCGGGTGGCGCTGCTGCTGCACGGTTTCCATGGCGACACCAGCTGCGGCCGGGGCCGGGCTTGCTGGCCGCCTCCACTCGGTTACCCAGCTCGCGGAGGAGGACTCATCTGACAGGTCGCCTTGGCCCCGTGCGTCACCAGCCGCTGCCACCCTGTTCTAGGCACCAGTGCTGCCGCTCCCTGGGGAAGATGGGGTCCAGGGAGCTGCCCTGCAAGCCTCTGGATAAAGCGCAGGCCGGGATGGAGACAGGGGCGGCCACGGAGCCAAATAGGTAGAGTCAGGGATGGGGCCATGGACAAGGACAAACAAGGCCCCCCACCCCCTACCCCACCTGGAGGCCGGTGGGCCTTCTTGAGACATGGCGAGGCCAGATGTGTTTTTTAAACATGCCTCTGGAGGGCCCTGGAGGATGGATGAGGTGGGTGGAGGTGAGAGGCATGGCTAGGGCTGGATGGACGAGAGGTTAAGCGGAGGTTAAGGGGAAATCCAGCAGAGGGACAATGGCCTGACCTAGGGCACCAGCGGGAGCCGGGGGAGATGAGTGCTCTTTAAGAAGGAGTGATTGTATCTGGTGCTTGGATGGAAAGGGTGATGAACTGGGGGAGCCCAGCACATCTTCCAGAGTGGCAGGTAGGTTGGGCTGTACTCCCCAACATGGAGAATAGGGACAGGAACCCTTCCAGAAGAGAACTCTTTCATACCATTCTTGTCTAGCTTCTCCTCTGGCCTCCGAGCCCACCAAGGGCTAGATCACAGCACAGTTGTTTACATTTGAGAAAAGGGGAAGAGATAAGAAAGTGGGGGAAACAAGATATACAAGGGCACCCACTCCAATTGTTTCTGACCAGGGTTCCTGGCTTCCTTAACCAATAGAAATTGACCAGAGGCCAGACATGAAATTCACGTCTGAATTGGGGCTCCTGCCTCAGCAGAGGGAGCAAGAACAAACAGGTTCCCTTGCTTTCTTGTTCCTGGAGAGGGGACAAGCTGGTTCCCTTTTTGGGGTGAAGGTAGGGATGTGTCCAGGGGTCAGGCTTGAGGGGTGGCTTAGGTTGTTTGCCCACCGCTTAGGTGGTATCATAAGCAGGGGGCATGTGCAGTATAAACTGCTTTTGCTCCTGACTCCCTTGTTTTTGCTCCAGGTTCCTCAAAAGTGGCAGTTGGTTTTTTTGGTCTCTTTGTATCTTTTGTCCAGAATTTGTCCTGGACTGCCCAAGCACATAGTTATTTTTAGTCCCATATGGTTTCTTTGCATTTTGTTGCTGGAGGAGAGGTGCGTCCAGGTGCAAGCATTGCAGCTCTGCAGCAAAGTGTCCCACGTCCCAGCCTATCTCAAAAGACACACTGTCCCTTGGATGCATGCAACCTGAAGGAGCCGGTGCTCAGACCAAGCAGTGCTGGCCCCTCAAATGCAGACGTGCATCTGGTGGAACTTTGTCACCAAACAAAATGTGCAGTCTTTTTGTTTTGTCTTGCTCTGGTCATCTTGGTATCCAAATCTTTTGTTATGATTCTATTTTATTTTTACTCCCTGTGGAATTCCTTTCACAAGCCCTGTGTCAGGGTAGAACCCTGTTTCCTGTGCTGTGAGACAGGTCTACCTGTGAGAGTTGTCTGTTTGCAGCCCCCTCCCTTGTTCTAAGTAAGTGGATGGGGAAGGTGGGCATTGAACACAGAGGACCTGGCCGAGCTGACCTTGGGCTCTACAGGAGGAATCTCTGCCACTTGCCTTTATGCAACAGACCTCTGTGTCTAAAGGGCTTAGTGGATACAGAACTTTCCAGGGACACAGCTACTTGTGTCATTTTTATGGGGACCCAACTAGCATCAAAAAAGCAAGAGAGTTCCAGAAAAACATCTATTTCTGCTTTATTGACTATGCCAAAGCCTTTGACTGTGTGGATCACAATAAACTGTGGGCAATTCTGAAAGAGATGGGAATAACAGACCACCTGACCTGCCTCTTGAGAAACCTGTATGCAGGTCAGGAAGCAACAGTTAGAACTGGACATGGAACAACAGACTGGTTCCCAATAGGAAAAGGAGTATGTCAAGGCTGTATATTGTCACCCTGCTTATTCAACTTATATGCAGAGTACATCATGAGAAACGCTGGTCTGGAAGAAGCGCAAACTGGAATCAAGATTGCCAGGAGAAATATCAATAACCTCAGATATGCAGATGACACCACCCTTATGGCAGAAAGTGGAGAACTAAAGAGCCTCTTGATGAAAGTGAAAGAGGAGAGTGAAAAAGTTGGCTTAAAGCTCAACATTCAGAAAACTAAGATCATGGCAACCGGTCCAATCACTTCATGGGAAATAGATGGGCAAACAGTGGAAACAATGGCTGACTTTATGTTTCTGGGCTCCAAAATCACTGCAGATGGTGATTGCAGCCATGAAATTAAAAGACGCTTACTCCTTGGAAGGAAAGTTATGATCAACCTAGACAGCATATTGAAAAGCAGAGACATTACTTTGTCAACAAAGGTCCGTCTAGTCAAGGCTATGGTTTTTCCAGTGGTCATGTATGGATGTGAGAGATGGACTATAAAGAAAGCTGAGTGCAGAAGAATTGATGCTTTTGAACTGTGATGTTAGAGAAGACGCTTGAGAGTCCCTTGGACTGCAAAGGAGATCAGTCCTGGGTGTTCATTGGAAGGACTGATGTTGAAGCTGAAACTCCAATACTTTGGCCACCTGACGCGAAGAGCTGACTCATTTGAAAAGACCCTGATGCTGGGAAGATTGAGGGCAGGTGGAGAAGGGGTCGACAGAGGATGAGATGGTTGGGATGGCATCAACGACTCGATGGACATGGGTTTGGGTGGACTCCGGGAGTTGGTGATGGACAGGGAGGCCTGGCATGCTGCAGTTCATGGGGTTGCAAAGAGTTGGACACTACTGAGCGACTGAACTGAACTGAGCTAGCCAAGGGTACACTTCATTGGCTCCCTCCCACCTACTCTTGTTTTTTTACTTATAATTCCTTGATTCTTAGTGAGAAAATGGTGGTGGGTAAGGGGGAGTTTAGGTTATCCAGGGCAGCCCTGTGCTCCCAGCTCTCAGACCTCCCCAATCACCTTCTCTAACATCCAACCTTCCTCTAACTCTACTCCCAAGACCTAGTTTCCACTTTTTCTGTGTTCTCACCACCTTCTGTAATTATTCTGTTGTTTATGTGATTATTCAGTTCAATTCAGTCACTCAGTCATGTCCGATTCATGGGGTCGCAAAGAGTCGGACACGACTGAGCGACTGAACTGAACCACAGCACGCCAGGCCTCCCTGTCTATCACCAACTCCCGGAGTTTACCCAAACTCATGTCCATCGAGTCGGTGATGCCATCCAGCCATCTCATCCTCTGTCGTCCCCTTCTCCTCCTGCCCCCAATCCTTCCTAGCATCAGGGTCTTTTCCAATGAGTCAACTCTTCGCATGAGGTGGCCAAAGTATTGGAGTTTCAGCTTCAGCATCAGTCCTTCCAATGAACAACCAGGACTGATCTCCTTTACAATGGACTGGTTGGATCTCCTTGCAGTCCAAGGGACTCTCAAGAGTCTTCTCCAACACCACAGTTCAAAAGCATCAATTCTTCGGCACTCAGCCTTCTTCACAGTCCAACTCTCACATCCGTACATGACTACTGGAAAAACCATAGCCTTGACTAGACGGACCTTTGTTGACAAAGTAATGTCTCTGCTTTTTAATATGCTGTCTAGGTTGGTCATAACTTTCCTTCCAAGGAGTAAGTGTCTTTTAATTTCATTGCTGCAATCACCATCTGCAGTGATTTTGGAGCCCAGAAACATAAAGTCAGCCATTGTTTCCACTGTTTGCCCATCTATTTCCCATGAAGTGATTGGACCGGTTGCCATGATCTTAGTTTTCTGAATGTTGAGCTTTAAGCCAACTTTTTCACTCTCCTCTTTCACTTTCATCAAGAGGCTCTTTAGTTCTTCTTCACTTTCTGCCATAAGGGTGGTGTCATCTGCATATCTGAAGTTATTGATATTTCTCCTGGCAATCTTGATTCCAGCTTATGCTTCTTCCAGACCAGCGTTTCTCATGATGTACTCTGCATAGAAGTTAAATAAACAGGGTGACAATGTACAGCCTTGACATACTCCTTTTCCTATTGAGAACCAGTCTGTTGTTCCATATCCAGTTCTTACTGTTGCTTCCTGGCCTGCATATTACCAAAGGTTTATTGTGTGAGTGTACAGTCCTTGAAGCAGGGACTTTATCTGTATGGTTCACCACTAATGTTTCAATCCCTTAGAATGGTTTCTGGCCACCAGGAAGTGCTCAGTTTTTGCTGAAGGAAAAATTACTAAGTGAATGAGTGGACAGATAAACCCAAGAGAACTGGCCAGTTTTTCTTCAATGCATTCCTCCTCTGATGGGGTTCAGGAGGCCCTTGAGTGATTTTTTTTTCCATGTCCATCTCTCTGTTTTCAAGGAGGGCTGGAGTCCAGATATTCCTGTAGATTGGGCAAGGGTGTTATTTATCATCCAACACATATTTCTTGTGTGCCCATGGTGCCAGGCCCACAGTGAGATGCAGCAGGTCCAGCAGGGAGCATGACAAACAGGGTTCCCACTCTCATGGAGCTGATGCATTAGTGTGGCAGACAGACAATAACGTGAATGAGTGACTAAATACATTGTAAGTGAGGCAGATGAAATGAAAAAAGCCCTGTAATGGAGGATCTAATAAAAGTAGGGTAGTCACAGAAGGTCTTTCTGAGAAGGTAAGGCTCTAGCTGAGACCTGAAGGTTTGGAAGGAGCCAGGCCTGTGAAAAGATAATGGAGTGATGATGTTCCAGGGAGTGAGACCAGCAAATACAAAGGCCCCGAGGCAGGAAAAGACTTGGTGTGCCCCAGAAGGCCAGTGGTCAGGGAGATGGGGCAGAACCTGGTGTTGAAGGGCCTTATAGCCTATGGTGAGAAGTTTTTTTTTTTTTTTATTGAGGTATACTGGCAACCAGATTTCCATAGTGGCTCAGTGGTAAAGATTGTTGTTTAGTCGCTAAGTTGTGTCCAGCTCTTTTGCAACCCCATGGACTGTAGCCCGCCAGGCTCCTCTCTCCATGGGATTTCCCAGGCCAGAATACTGGAGTGGAGTGGGTCGCTGTTTCCTTCTCCAGGGGATCTTCCCAACCCAGGGATCAAACCCACTTCTCTTGCACTGGCAGGTGGGTTCTTATGCAGAAGAAACGGGTTTTATTCCCTGGAGTAGGAAATAGCAACCCACTCCAGTATTCTTGCCTGGGAAATCTCATGGACAGAGGAGCCTGGCAGGCTGTGGTCCATGGGGTTGCGAAAGAGTTGGACACCACTTAGTGACAACACAATAACACATTGACAACCATTGTCAGGTTTTCCCAGGTGAATGGTGGGTTCTGACTCATGCTTTGGCTTCTAGATAGAGAATGAATTGGGGGTGGGGTGGAAAGCAGGATCTGGAGGTGGAGAGTGAGGAAGTGAGTGGCAACTTTGGTTAGGGTGCTGGCCACAAGAAAAGTGGGTAGAAAAGAGACCTGGCAGGGTTGGGGGTGGGGTGGGAACTGAGAGGACCTGTTCAGGGTGGGGACGTGGAGGGAATGAGATGCGTCTCCACAATGCCCAGCTCTCTGGCCTGAGGAATCCAATCAATCTGGTGAGCAACACAGTGTCCAGCTGCTGTGAGAGAAAGACCTGGTGTTAAATGGACACGTGAGAACCTTCCCTCCCTCCAGAGTCTACTCGGGCTGGGCAGGAAAAGATTCCACTCCCGCTACATAAAGAGCCCCCCCACCGTGTGCATGGCACGATGAGGGGGTCACGAGCAGAGTTGTTAAGTGTTGATGTTATCCACAGTGCTGCATGGCTTTGAATCATCTAATTCTTTCCCCAGTTCTGGCGTTTGAAAGCATGCCTGGACCCAGTGGTTTGGAGAGAGAGTGCGCTACCTCTCAAGGGCCTTCCTGCTGAAGGGGAGCAGCTCTGGGCTCCAGAGGGCAGAACCAGATGGTGGAAGGCACAGGGATGCGGATTCTAGCTCAACACAGCAAGGAAGAGATGGCTGAAAACTGGAGTGTTTTCACAGGGATGAACCTCCCACTGTTGGGTGTATTCAAGCAGAGCCAGTCAACCCAGGAGCCCAGTCATCAAGGAGACTGGGTTCCTGTGGTTGTGAACACCCCTTTCCTCTAGCCTCCCCCCACCCCCACTGCGTCTCAGGAGTTCAGCAGCTGCCACCTCCCATGGTGGGCACAGAAACCCCTCTGCTGGTTGGCTAAGACTAAGCGGCTAAATCACAGCTAAGCCTGCCCTGCTTGCTCTGGGTTTAACAATCTCTGCTTCCTCCCTGCCCGTCATGGCCAGGGAAAGAGCAATCCCCAGCGTGGGTGGAGAGGTGGGGCCTGGCTCATGCCGGGTGGGCCTGTCCAAAGCCTCCCCACTTTTCAAGAAAGGGTGTCCTCACGTCTGCTGGGCTACTGCAGGGACACTCCAGGGGCCTCGTGGATGTGAGGAGGGGGCTCTCCTGCCCTAAGTGACTGGGGACAACCCCAGCTCCCCGACCTCTCCCAGCAGTGCCCATAAATGGACAGAACTCTACCTGGCGAGTCCTGGGGGACTGGGATCCGCACAGGCCGAGAGACTGCATGCAGGCTGCCTGGTCCCAGCTGCGGCAGAGGGTGGGTTAACACCTCCAGCAGGCTCCGAACTCTGCCAGGCGTGACTGCTTGGCTCCAGAGCTGGTCTCAGCTGCTGCAGTGAATCCCTCTGAGCTTCCAGAGGGGAGAGAGTTGGCACCTAGTGCCCCCCTCCGGGGAGGGCCGGGGTGTCGTGCTTGTAGGGGGAACAGGATCCTTGGTGTGAAGGAACTGTCCTTCACGGACAGGACTGCAAACTCTTCTTCTGTCAAAATGCTGACGATGGTAATGAAAAGAATAATGCCAGGCAGGAGGGAGGGTATGAGTGACCCTGCTGGAGGAGCTGCCCAGACTTTCCAGTGGGTATCATGGGGGGGGGGCGGGGGCGGCGGGGTTAGCCTAGTTGGGGTGGGCTTCCTCTTCCCTTGGCTGTGGCCCCACGCTTGGGGGCCAGTGTGGAGACAGCAGATTAGCATTCCTGACTTCTCAGATTGGAGGCCCAGTTGAGAGCTGACGGTGCGTGGGTGGGTGGGAGAGGGGGCTGGCTGGGCCGTCCTGCAGGGTAGGGTGGGGTGGCGGGGCCTCCAAGTTGTCCCAGCCAGCTGATCCTGTTATTTTTAGCTCTGGAATGCTCCTCCCAAGCCCCCTTCTGTTCTGTTTATCTTGCTTTTGTGTCTGTTCCTTTCCAGGAAACCAGTGCAGCAGGAGTGGGATAAATGGAGGGAAGCGGGGAGGAGGTTGGGGAGGGGGTGCTGATGGAATCGGAGAGGTTGGTGAGGGCCTGGGCTGGAGGAAGAGGTGGGCGCAGCTCCAGCCCGCCCCTGCCCCAGGCCCAGGGGCTGCCTCTTTCTCTTTTTCTGCATTTCTTGGGATTGGGGTCCCCAGGAAGCATTCCCCCTCCTCCACCATCCCATACGCACACTTGTCGTCGCCTAGGCCTTGGGCAGTCCCGTCCTCTCACCTGCCCTCTTGGGATCTCAGGTGAGGTCAGACCTAGATGAGGGGGGGAAGGGTCGGCCCCTGACCCCCGGCCCTGGGTCAGGACACCCTGGGATCCCTTGAAGGAACTCCTCTCTGAAAATGAAACAGGTGTGGGTGGGCACGGGGTGAACTCGGCTCTCAGTCCTTGTAAAATGGGAACGACAGCCTTTCCTCTTGTCTGAGGGGACTGTCAGGGCTGCAGGAGATGGATACGAAGCCGTCCCCACACCACGGGGAAGCTGCGAGTCTGTGGTTAGGGGGTCAGCCGCATCCCATAGGGGGGCCTCTCCTGGAGGCGCTTCAGCAGCGCTTGGAGGAAGCCACCTGCCTCCCCACAGCCTCTCTTAGTCGCCGCCTGGCTGCTGAAGCTCTGGTTACAGGGGTGTGTCACTCACCCACCTGCTCCCCTCCTTCCTCCCCCCAGGGCTCGGGTGCTGGGGTGCACCCTGCTGGGGACAGGGAACACCTGCGGGCTGCCAGAGGCGGGGCTTCCAGAAGACACGCCCACCTCCTACCAGCAGAGGAGAGGGGGCGGCGTGGGAAGGGGACGGGGGTTTTTCTTGAGTCAGGTGGGCGTGCTGTCTCTTCCTGTCTTTTCCTTTAAGCCGCCTTCTAGGGACAGGCCATCAGCCCTCAGGGAGGGCCTGGCGACACCTGGAGCCGACACTCCGGGGAAGAGCAGTGAGCCTTGGTCCTCCCAGGGTGGGGGCTGAAGGAGCGGCAGGGGCATTCTGGCCACTAGCTGCGGTCAGAGGGTCAGTCGATAAATGGCTGTGCTCCAGGCTGAGCGGCAGCCTTGGAAAACCGTCCACAAAGCGAGGTGGGCCTGCCCAGACCAGTCCTGGGTGCAGGTGAGGAAGGGGGAACCATCTGCGGTGCCCACTGTCCCCGGGGCGGGCAGGGGGGCCTGACACCACCTAGAGACGGAGGAGAGGCAGCAGCTGCCGTCCCCGGAAAGGCACTGACCTTTAGAACAGGAGACAGAAATAGCTGGGGAGAAGAGAAGAGAACCATGTGGGGAGGTGTCCAGGCTGGGCAGGGGCAGGCCCAGACACGAGGAAGGGAAGAAAGCCCTGCTCCAGACACTCACTGTGCTGGCATTTGCACTTTCACTTATTCCCCCCACACCTCCCTGCCAGCCCACGGGTATTGGCATCTCCATTTCACAGATGAGAAGACTGAGGCTCAGAGGGTGTGTGGCTAGGCTGGTAATCAGCAGAACTGAGACTGAACCAATCCCAGCTGGTCTGACAGTCTACTCCTCTACAATGCCTCCGGGCCCCTTCCTGTTCCTAATTACCGTTGCCACGCTGGGGTGTGGTGTGGTGGGGGTAATTAGCTGAATTGGCACTCGCTGCTGGTCTGATGTGGGGGAAGAGGAAATCCTCCAATGAGGCCCGCTGCTAAGTCATTTCAGTCGTGTAAGACTCTTTGCAACCCCGTGGACTGTAGCCCACCAGGCTCCTCTGTCCGTGGGATTCTCCAGGCAAGAATACTGGAGTAGGTTGCCATGCCCTCCTCCAGGGGATCTTCCCAACCCAGGGATCGAACCTGCATCTCTTACGCCTTCTGCATTAGCAGACAGGTTCTTTACCACTGTTGCCACCTGGGAAGCCCCAGTAAAGCCTGGGGTCCTCGAAAAGTGAACCGCAACTACTGTTGTTTATTAGGTGACCCCGGAGCCCCTGCATTTTGGCAGCCTGTGAGCAATTTTCCTTGCCTTCCTTCCTCACAGAGAGAGGGACGGTCACTAGCTCCCCACCCACTTCCCCCCAATTGTGCAGGGCTCACAGCTGGGCCGAGCCCCGGGAGACCCCTCTCCTTCGACAGTGGCGAGCATGAGCCTGTGGGAAGACCCTTGCTCAAGACACGGGGGCCAGGAAGGAAAGTGAGAAGAGCAGATGCAAAAATAATGCTGTCTGGCTGGCTGGTGCCCCCTTCTCCCTCCCCACGGACAGCTCCCCAGCCTGGGCAGCTCCCAGCTGTTTCTGCTTATCTGAAGCCAGGGAGGCTGGTTGCCTGGATACCAGGGCTCCTGATTAGCAGTTAGGTCCTTCTGGGGCAGGCGGAGCTGTGCATCCGCAGCCAGCTGGGCGTGGCATCCCCAGGCTTGGCTGAACCAGCTCTTGGAAAGGTGGTGAAGGAGAATTCAGGCGGGTGGCGGGGATTGGGCTGGGGGTGGGTGGTCACTGAGGAGAAGACCCCCTTTGCCGGGAGTTGGCTCAAAGTGATGCTTTATAATCAGAGAATCTGGGCTTTGCCACTTGCTGGCTGTGTGACGTTGGTCCCATGAACCTCTCTGAGCCTGTTTCTCTGCTTCAAAGAGTGGTTTAAAGAGTAAATATGATGATTAGCTGAGTGCTCAGAGCACGGTGACCTTAACACCTGGTCCCCACCTGCTATAGTCAGGCCCCCGTGGACCCTGTTGTCTGTCTATGTCCTCCAGGGAAGCCGTGTGGGGTCCGCGGGCTGTGGAGCCTGGCAGGCAGTGGTCCAGCCCTGCCTCCTCATTTCGGTGGCCCCCCTCCCGTGTGTAGCTGGGGCCTGGGAGGCAGGCCCAGGGGTGGAATACAGAAGACTGGACCAGAGGGCTCTCCTGAAGCCACGCAGAGCAGGCCGTGGGTCTGGATGAAAATCAGCAAATGGCTAAAAGGCCCCCGTGATCCTTGAGGTGTGTGTGGTCATCACAGATGCTCTTTTGGACCCTCCTGTCTTAAGAAAAGGGCAGAGAAGGGACAGGGTGGTGGGGGCGAGGAAGGGCACCATTTCCCTGGGGCCCGGCTCTCTCACTCTCTGAATGGAGCAGGAGACGAGGCTGTCAGTGGCACAGGGAGTGGAGTCCATGAATAATGCAGAGAGGAGCTTGGGGCCGCTAGGAAATGGTCACCAGCCCATCAAAGCAGAGAGTGGGTCTCGAATACAAAGTGGAGGGGAGCCTGGGGGCTGGAGTGGAAAGGGAGGGCTTGGCGCTGCCCTTGGGGCTCTGGGCTGAGACTCACTGTCCCTGCGTTGGTCCTGGGGTTGCATGGACCTCTCCGTGGTGCCTAGAGCAGCCTGGGGAGTGCAGACCCAGCCTGACTGCCGGCCCAGCCTTCCAGCTGGTTGGGGCAGAAGGCAGTGCCTCGCCATCAGTACCCTTCCAAGCAGGGTAGTTCAGTTCAGTCGCTCAGCTGTGTCCGACTCTTTGTGACCCCATGGACTGCAGCTCGCCAGGCTTCCCTGTCCATCACCAACACCCGGAGTTTACTCAAACTCATGTCCATTGAGTCAGTGATGCCATCCAACCATCTCATCCTCTGTTGTCCCCTTCTCCTCCTGCCTTCAATCTTTTCCAGCATCAGGTCTTTTCCAACGAGTCGGTTCTTCGCATCAGGTGGCCAAAGTATTGGAGTTTCAGCTTCAGCATTAGTCCTTCCAATGAACACCCAGGACTGATCTCCTTTAGGATGGACTGGTTGGATCTCCTTGCAGTCCAAGGGACTCTCAAGAGTCTTCTCCAACACCACAGTTCAAAAGCATCCATTCTTCAGCACTCAGGTTTCTTTATAGTCCAACTCTCACATCCATACATGACTCCTGGAAAAACCATGGATTTGATTAGACAGACCTTTGTTGTAGGCTTAGAGATAAACTTGCTCAGGCAAATTTCCAGAAGCTTGGGAACTGGGGAAACTCTAAGGGATGTTGCTTAAGAGTCAAGAGAAGACAGTGAATCCCATCACGGGGGGTTTGGGTGGAGGAGACCCCCAGCTCTCCTCTATCTTGCCCTAGGCAGCCTCAGAGTTAAACCTTTGGACTTTTTTTTTCTGAGTTCAGAGGAAATCTATGGAGGATTTGAACAGAACAGAGACAAGATCAGGTGTGAGTGAGCAAATCCACTTGGGCTACTAGTGGAGACTGCAGGGTGGCCAGAAAACCTGGAGATGTGGATAATGGGATGGTGTCCTGCGAGATCAACAAACCGTTTATTCTGTACTCACCTTTGCCTCCAGCCTTGGTGGTCACACTGTGATCTGGGAGAGAAGGAATGTATGCAGGGGGCAGTGAAGGGACTGTAAGAGGCGTCCAGGACCAGAGGCTGGTGTGGCCGAGGGCTGGGCAGGGTTCGGGGATCAAAATGACCTCTCCTGGTGACTGGCTCAGTTTGCCTGGTGGGAAGAGAGGCCTCAAAGGAGCCTGCCAGCTTCTGGCCTGGGCAACTGGGTGCTAGGGGTTGGAGATGGGGCCTCATACGCAGAAAAGAAGCCCCGAGAGGCTCGGGGAGCTGGGAGGTGGTGGCTGGAAATCAGGTCAGGAGTTGGAGATGGGGTCTTTGCTGCTGCGATGGGCCCTTTGAGTGCTAGACCCCCAGCCCTGCTCCTGCACATCCCCACCCCACCCCCCAGCCCACAGGAAGAAAGGGGTCAGGTGAGGCTCCGTTAAAGTCCTTCTGGTTGGGGCCTGGGGCTTTGGGTAATTCTGCCTGAAGCCCAGGGCACCCCGAGGCCCGCCTTTCCTCTGCTAGCTGTCGGGCCCTGAAGCAGCCCCATGAGGTTCTTCCCTGTGGGTGACACCTCAGGAGAAAGGCTTCCTCCCTCACCGCCTCCTTCTCTGCCAGCAAAGTGCCCCAAGGGGCTCAGGTGCCCTGGCAAGCACCTGGCAAGGGGTGCCCTGGGGTGTTGCCCTGCAGTGGTGGAGGTTGAGTGCAAGCCTCCCCCTCCAGGGGGTGAGTGTTTACGCTGGCAGTTTGCCTTCCAGCACTCCCTCCCCAAGGACTCCTGGGCCTTCTCTTGCTGGGCCTTCTCTCCCCGTCTTCCCGCACACAACTGCGCTAGGAAGGGGTTTCCCGTGAGTCCCCAGATGGCATGTGTGTGCAAGCAATCCAATCACAGGGCCAGCAGCAGCCTCCAGGGAGGGACAGCCCATGAGTCGCCCAAGCAAGGGAAGAATGGAACATGATCGGCTAGAATTGGAGGGGTGGGGTCTTAAGCAGGCTGTCTGGGGAGGCCCAGAAGGCCAGGAAAGGCCGCGGAAGAGCAGGGCGCTGGAGGGGAAGAAGCTCTGGGGCTGGCAAGAGACGGAGGGTCCCAGCAAGCTGGTGAAGACAGGTGGGTGTTAAGTCAAGTGGGAAACAGGGAAGACAGATCAAGGTGTCCTGGCAGGGTCTGGGAAATACAGTATCGTTTCTTCATGTGTGCTTCATTCACCTCCACATCCCTGCTGTGTCCCAGGGAACGTTCCAAAGATGCAGAGACAGGACACAGTCCCGGTCCTGGAGCAGCTCCCCAGCTGTGAGGGGCAGAGACGGGGCAGGGCCCTGGGAGTCAGGGCCCAGACGAGGCTAGAAGGCTGGGAAGGTGGGGGCAGTGTGTCCTGGAGATGGTGTGTGTTTCTGTGTGTGTGTGTGCGCTCAGTCGCTCCATTGTGTCTGACTTTTTGCGACCCCATGGACTGTAGTCTGCCAGGCTGCTCTGCCCATGGAATTTTCCAGGCAAGAAGACTGGAGTGGGGTGCCATTTCCTACTCCAGGGCATCTTCCCAACCCAGGGATTGAACACGAATCTCTTGTGTGTCCTGCATTGCAGGCAGATTCTTTACCACAAGCCCCACCTGGGAAGCCCCCTGGAGAAGGTGGACCTGACTTAATCTACTTGGAGGGAGACGTAGCAGATGTCTGGGGAGAGGCAGGTAAGAGCTTGGTGCTTTTCAAGAGCCACAGTTAGGTCGCAGCACGGCTTAAGAACAATTTATGTTCGTGTGTGCGTGTGCACCTACATGCACAGGACTGCGAGAGTTGAGTTGGGGGCACAGTAGGTTAGAGCCACCTCCCCAAAGGTCCTGTGTTCTCCCCTGGAAATTTCTGTACCTCGACTTGAAGGTAGAACACATTTAGATGACATGGAATGACGTGGTAAGATCTGTGTCTCCGGAGCTGGAAGCAGCTGGCTCGGGAGCGGCCGCAGTGACCCCTGCTCGAGAGGACTGAGGCCTGACACAATACCTCACACTTCTATGGCCTTGTGTGTGCCAGGCATTGCTCTTCTCCTTGCAAAGAGGAATTCAATTGATCATCGTGACAATCCTATGAAGTAGGATTCCGTTATCCCCACTTCGCAGGCCAGGTAAGTGAGGCCCAGAGGGGTGAAGTAACATTCTCAAGTTACCATATGGAAACAGGGAAGCTGGGACTCAGTCTGGCCCCAGAGTCGATGCTGAATGCAAAGGGCCCGTCTCTCAGGATGGTGAATTGGGACCGACTGAAAGAATGTCAAGGAAGGAGAACCAGGCTGACTGGAAAGCTTTTGAGGGTTGTGGGAGTAAGGGAGAGAGAAATCAAAGATGAGGGTGAGGGAGTCACATAGTGTCCCCCGCCCAAAAGTCATATGTACCAGGAACCTGCAAATGTGACTTTATTTAAAAATAGGGTCTTTGCAGATATAATGAGGTTAAAATGAAGTCATACTGGAATAGTGTGGGCCCTAGGTCCAAAGACTAGTATCCTTATAAGAAGGAAATATGGGCCCAGGTACAGAGAGATCTACAAGGAAGGCCATGTGATGATGGAAGCAGAAACTGGTGTAATCAGTCTACAAGGAATGCCAAGGATTGCCGGCCACCGTCAGAAGCTGGAAGAAACAAGCTGCTCCCTCAAAAAACCTTCAGAGCACGGCCCTGCTGACACCTTGATTTCAGACATCTAGCCTCCAAAACCATGAGAGAATGAACGTCTGTTGCTCTAAGTCACCTAGTTTGTGGTAATTTTCACGGCAGCCTTAGGAAACAAATAATCTTTCCCACTTGAAAGGAACCAAGAGGAGGATGCTAACGTATCGAACGTGGTCCGGTAACACTTGGCCCGCAAGGAGAAGGCAGGCATGACCCTCTAGGTGAGCCTTAAAAGAAGAATGTTGCAGCGGTCTGGAAATGAGATTCTGACCTTGTAACCATGACAGGTTCTGATGAGAAGGAGAAGGGGAGGAGCCTAAGAGACTGAAGTGCATCATCGCAGAGCTGGCGGATGAGCTCAGACTGAGAAGGACACGTTCAAAGCTGGAGGAAGGGCACAGAACCAAGGGCAAGAATAAAGGAGCGTCTGAGATGGCAAGAATAGAACCCGTCCCGCCGCACCCCGCCTGGGGCTGAGGCTCGCAGAAAGGGCCAAGGGCAAGACAGTGTTTCAGAAGATTGGAGAGGGGAGAGGGAAAGAAGGGAGCTTTAAAAGTTTGGTTAGAATCAGGAAAACCTGCTTGGGGTGAGGGCTAGTTTAGCTTTCATGGATGACAGATATACCCAGATGCTATTTGCGGTTGATCTTCTCTGTAAGGAGAAAGGAATAAGAAGCACGGCTTTTTTTTTTTTTTTTTAATGAAAAGAATAGCACAAATATTAGCGAGAGAAAATTGGAACCCGGGATTGGGGAGAGAACATAGCTGTAAGAAGATAAGATCCCCATCACAGGAGGCATTCAAGCAGAGGGTGGAGGAACTTCTCATCAGGGGTGTGGTAGAGGTGGTTTCTCTGAGACTTTATAGAGTGGACACAATTCATTGCCGGGTCTTCTGACCCTCGGTCCCCCTCCCATGCACACACCACAGTGAAGGGAAGCTTGACGGTACCCTAGAGGCGCTCTTGCTGGCTTGGCTTTGGTGAGGAGGCGGTAGAGAATGACAGCATTGCTTTCAGAGCCTTGGCTCAAACAGGGTACTTCTGGGCAAATCGGAACCTTGCGATATGGCGGTTTTCTTGCTGTGAAGGCTTCGTGACCTTAACAGTACAACTCAGACGTTCAGCTTTTTTTAAAATCGTCAAGCACTGAATGCAACCCCCATCATGAAAACTCCTGAGCCTCCTGCACATTCCGTGCCCCTGCCCAGTCCCTGACGTCCGCGCCTCCTAGTCTCTTCTCGGTGGCCTTAGACCTCACCGAGCGGCACAGAAGAGCAAGGTGAGGGTCTCTCTGCTGGGCGGTGGGGACAGCCAGACCCCGCTTTCCCTCCGCCTCTGCCTTTCCTCTTTGTTCTCCTCCGGTCCCCCTCTCTGCCGTTAAGGCTGGCAGGATTAGCTGACAGGGATGGGCCCGGGCCCCTGTCATCTGTCTGTCCACCCAGTGGGAGGATGACGGGGACACTCACATGATCCGTCAGGCTCCCACCCCCCCACCCCCCACAGCAAGGATTTCTGAGATGCCTCGAGGTCCGCTCCCCTTGTGATGGCTGCAGGTGGGGGGGAAGTAGACAGAGATGGGTTCGCCTTTGGCTGAAGGACAAGATTCTGCAGGACATTGTCTTTGACCTTGAGAAGTCCTTCTGCCAGCCCTGCCTTTCCGGAGACTCAGATGGAGGGAGGTGGGGGGGGGGCTCTGGAACTTACCCTGTCGGTGGGCCGCTTGCACACACTCTCTAGCCCAGCTGAGCCCAAGTCCCGGTCTGAGAGACAGGGTGGGTGGGGGACAGGGGCCGCTGTGGGTATCAAGGCTGCTGTCACCTTGATACCCGCAGATGTCAGAGTCTCGCTCAGCCCGCCCTGCCCTGAGCTGACCACCTTTCTCCCCTGCTCTGACTTTAGATCACGGGCACCTCTTTTTGAGCCGCAGTGGAGCACCGTCTCTCCTCTCTGGGCTCCAGCGTGTGATGCAAGAGGCTGGGTAGTCATGCAGCCGCCTGCTCCAGCCTTTCGGGAAAAGAGCCTCTAGTCTCTGGCCTCTTTCAAGTGCCTTTCCCTTTTTTTCTTCAAGATCAAACAAATAAACCTGTTGTTTATTCTTTTTATACACTTAACACCTGATGGCTGCAGAAAAGAAGCGAAAAGCGTGTCTAATAAGAGTCACCACCTAAAAAAGTTACTAGGAGCATTTTGGTGGGTATGATGTTTTCTGTCTTCCCCAGACACTGGGAATTCATCACAGACAAGTCAGGCAGGGCCCCCACGCTTTAACAACGCACATGTCAGTGGGAAAAATGACACGTAACCTATGTAGCATCTACTGACGAGCAAGACAGCTCCCTCTTTCCTCTGCTTCCATCTCTCCTGCCATTGATTTCCTCCCCAGAAGCCTTCCTTTGGTTTCACACATCTACTCTGTGGCAGGAAGAGGCTATTGTGTGTAACGCGAGGTGCTGGACACATGTCTGGGGTGGGCTGTATTCTGGGCGGGGAAAAAGCAGCTTGCCACCTTGTCGGAGGCAGGATGCTCAGCGCTCCCTGTCTAGAGTGCTCAAGGCTGCTTGCACCCCACGCTGCCTGGGATCAAATTGGCTGCACCGCAGGGCGTGGAAGGAAGGGCCCCTTGCAGATGGACCCTTGGGCTCAGTCACAGCAACAGCCCAGCCAGGGACCAGGACCCAGTTGACTCCCAAGGTGCCAGCTGCCAGGGCGGGGAGGGCTCCCGTTGCTCTTTCTTGCCTCCCAAGTGGTGTGAAGGGGAGGGAGGAGTGGTGAGGTGATGAGGAAGGCAGGGAAACTGAGAGGGGAGGGGAGGAGAACCAGCCTCGTTTCTATAGCAACCACACATGTGAGCCAGCTGCTGTCACCATGGAAACAAAGGGGAGCCTGCTCAGAGGCTGTGCTCTCTCAGGGGAGACACAATTTTTGACAAAAAAAATACCCTTTGATAAAAATAAAGAAAAAATAATGAAAGCCACCCTCTCTGGGATTCAGGGGCCCTGCCGAATGAGGTGACAAAGGAAAAGAAGGGGGCTGGGCTGTGGGAGAGGAGGCTGGAGCCTGGTGCTTCTGTCAGCTGCAGAGAGTTGCCGAGTCAGTGTTTTCAAGCCAAGGGGGGCTTGGAGAGCACCCCACTTGATGGCTGAGGGTCCAGGGAGGGAGGCAGGAGGCTCCCTTAGGGTCCCAGGGCAGGAGGGAGCCGCTCAGGGAAACCCAGGGGCTCTGGGGAGAAGGGGAGGGACACGCTGGTTCTAGCTGGTGGCTGACTGTAGCCTGGGGGGGTTCCTCTTGAGCCAGTGTGTGGAGACGGGGGCAGGGGAAGAGAGACACAACTCGCCAAATTTAAGCCCCTTTCCTAGAGTATGGGGTGTGGCAGGCGTTTTGACCTCTTTCTTCTCCCTCTACTCCATCCCCTCCCTGGTGGCTCAGTGGTAAAGAATCCACCTGCCAATGCAGGAGATTTGTTTGAGTTCTATCCCTCAGTTGGGAAGATCTACTGGAGAGGGAATGGCAACCCACTCCAGTGTTCTTGCTTGGAGAGTCCCATGGACAGAGGAGCCTGCTAGGGCTACGGTCCATGGGGTCGCAAAGAGTCGGACACAACTGAGCGACTAACACACACACACACACACACATACATTGCTGCTAAGCTCGGCTTTCCAGGGTTTTGGCTGTTTCTCAGGGGACCAAGCCCAGATGAGTCCCCACCAGCAGGGCTGGAGAGAACTTGCCAGCCAGAGCCCACAAGGGAGCCTCCTAGTCTAAAGACAGGAGGGGAGGAAGGGTGGAAACGCCCAGAGAAGGATGAGCTGGCTTCTCCAGGGAAAGCCTCACTCAACCTAAAGCATCAGCACGATGGAGGCAGAGCAGCCAAGCGACATCACGGGGCACTCGGTTCTAGACTAGACATTTGGCCACACTCTTGGTAAGGGGTCACATCCAGGGGCGATCAATCAAGGCAGAGTTATTACAGGAAGGTGAGGGCTTAAAACAACAACAACAACAAACAATCAAGGCTTTAATACAAGGGTTTCTGAACTGCAGGTTCCTTGCAGTACAGCCTGGCCCCCGGCCACAAAGAAGCAAATGGTGTGTGTGGGGGGTGTTTGCTGAGTGCCCTCCCAGTTCACTGGGAGCTTCTCTGCTCCTCTGTTTTACATGTTTTTTTTTTCTTTCTCTTACATAGCGCTTTCCCAAATGTCATCTCATGTGCTCCCCTCTGAGAACACAAGAGAAGTGGATGTGCCCAAACCCACTGTAAAGTGGAGGACACAGCCTCAGAGAGGGCAAGCCCCTTGCCACAGGTCATGCAACCGAGCTAGAATTCAGGCCCCCAGCTCCAGAACCAGGCGCCAAAGACCCCATTTCACAGGAAAGGGACGATGAGACGTGACTGAAGGTGCCCTCCTACGCAGGCTCTCCCTGATCTTTCCCTGAAGAGGACAGAAGTGAGCGAGGACCTGATCCACGGTGGCAGCCGGGATGGCCCAGGTCAAGGACACAACAGCCGGAAGCGATCTTGCCCTGGAGGTCCTGGCCACCTCTTGCCCTGGAGATCCCTCCCCTGTCTCCTTGGGGGCTTTGTGGGGTCTCAGCCCCGGGGGTGGGGACCCCTGGGAGGGAGAGGTGAAAGCCTAAGAGGTGGCAGGGCCTGGGAGGGTGGGACTCTGCCCTCACCTTCCAGGAGAGCCTCTTGCCTGCTTGTCAGCTGCCCTTCACGGCTCTCCCCACCCCACCCCCCCACTCCTCAGCCTCCAAGGCAGAGACCATGTGGGTGAGTTGCCATGGAAACTGCGGAGTTCTCTTTGAAAGCCAGGCAGTGGAATCAGAGCTGGCTGGGGGAAGGGTCCCTGGCTGGGGATTGAGGTGGGGCAACCACACCTGTTTGGCCTGTGCCTTCTGGGGCTCAGCCCTTCTCACCAGAATCCGTCTGTTTTCAGGTTTCATCAAGAGCTCTTTCCCATAGATGACCCGCCTCCCATGGTCCCACAGCCGCTGCCCTCTTTCCCCACACCCACCAGAAGAGAGGGAGCCGATTATCCTGGTTATACAACATGGGGTGGCAAAAACCCAAGAGAGACCATTTTTGCCATACAAGGGGCGGGAACGGAACCTCAGGGATTATCAGGATTAAAGGATGTGTGTGTGTGTGTGTGTGTGTGTGTGTGTGTGAAGGAGGGGGCCTGTTGGGACATGATGCTCCAGAGAAGGGAACCCGGACCACCCCCTCCTGTCCCCGCCTCCCCCAACCTGGTCCAACAGCAAGAAATCTGGCTTGGGCCAGGAAACCAGAAGGCTCGGAGTCTGACCCGAGAGGGAGCCAGGGGCTTGCACAGGCCTCAGTTAGAATGTTCCCCCAGCCACACCCAGGCCCTGCTGTCCCCCACGCACGCCTGGTTTACAGACTGTGCTGGGACTGTGCTCAGTCTTGTCAGCTGTCACTCTGCCCTGCCCCCCACTGCCACCCCCAGTGATAGCAGAGGAGTTAAGAATTTTCTTTCTGCACTTTGCTGTGTGACTTGGGGCAAATTGCCTCCTCTTGCTGAGCCTCAGCTTCCACCCACAGAGGTAAAAAATAAATAAATAAAATAACTGCCTCATAAGGTTGCTGGGGATTAAAGCAGACAATACATTCAAAATGCTTAGCATCGCACCTGGTGTCAACAAAAATAGAAGTATGACTACTATTATTACCCATCCCTCAACACCCCAAACAAGCCCCATCTCCTCCAGGAAGCCTTTTTTTCTTCCAAGAGAAAACTGGCGTTCAGACAGGAGCAGCCACCGGTGCCAAGCACTTCCTATGCATGTGCTCTCTCCCTGCGTTCTCGCAGCGGCCCCAGGATGGAGGTGTCTTTGTTATCCCCATTGCACAGAGGTGGACACTGGGGTGCAGAGAGTGTCTTACTCAAGGTCATCAGCTGCTAAGAAGCAGAATCAATATTTCAAGCTCAGCCTGTCTGGTTTTAAAGCCTCATGCTTTTTCTATTACAACGTGCGCCTCATATATGGAACAACCCACCCCTCCCCAGCCGTTTGCTTCCAGTTCAAAGCAGGTTATGATTGCTTCTGAGTTCTTCCTTGCCTTCTCACCTGGACTCACCAGGGCAGAGAGTAAGGAGGTAAGCAGAACCAGGGAAGGTGAGGACTCAGACACTCCCTGCTCCACGGGCAGCACACACAGCCGGGCAGCACACACAGCCGGGAGCTAGGAGCCAGGTGGGGCGTTTGTGAGAAGCAGGTGGCCTGGCATAGGAATCCTCAGCAGGGAGAGGATTCCAGGTGCCCTAGGGGTCGTCTGGATCTCGAGACAGATTCTCCCCAACCCACTCTGATTTTCTGCTCCGTTCTGACCTTGGTTTCTGGACCCTAGTCTCTCAGACCAGGGCTGGGGAGGGCTTGAGGGATGACCTTGACCTGGCTTTGTCTGTCTGGGGATTCAAAGTGTCTCTTTTAGGTGAAGAAGAGAGAGAGAGAGAGAGGAGGTGGAGGGTAAGCGGGGAGAGAAAGGAGACACAGGAGGGAAGGAGGAGGAGGGAGGAAACGGGGAGGGGAGGGAAGAGAAGCTGCTGGAGGAGAGGGTGGAGGGAAGGACACAGGCGAGGGAGGCAGGCGAGGACGACTGGCTGCCAAGTGGGATTCTGAGCTCTGAGGGAGAAGGAAGGATGAGAAAGCAAGAAATCCGCTTCAAGGGAAGGATGGAGGGGAGGGCGATGAGGAAGGGCGAGAAAGTGAATGAGGGGGAGAGAAAGCTGGGGCGGGGGGAGGAAATGCAAGGATGCGCCCGGGGTGGGGGGGAGAGAAAGATGAACAAAGACGAGATTGAGCAGCTGCCCCGTCTCCCTTCTGCCAAGGGAAGGCCTCAGACGGCTGTGAGCGGCTAAATGCACCGGGAGCCAGCCATGCTTGGTCTCAGTGGCTCTTGCCTGGCACCACATCCTTTCTGGCTCAGCAATTTCCTTGGGGGGGCGGGGAGCAGAGGGCATGGGGACACCATCCTCCGCCATCCATTCCTTTTCTGGAGCAGCATTTTGTCTGAGGTCCCAATGAACCTCTCAAGTCTTTATGTCTAACACCTGGTCCGCAGAGTTCTCCCCAGGGGCACTGTCCCGGACCACCTTTCCAGAAGCTTCCAAAGAGGCAGAAACCAGTTGCTGAGCAGGTGTGCATGCAGCCAAGGAATCCTCCCTTTCTCTCCCTGTTGAAACGTGACACGGTTCTTCTTCAGAGGCAGTGCCAAGCCAACGGCTCCACTTTAACAAAAGAACTGAAATGAACTGAGACCTTAGCCGGAACGCAGCAGGTTATGGGTTTCATCTCATCCAATCTTCACAGCAACCCTAAAGAGGTCCATACTACTATTGTCTCCATTTTCCAGAAGGGGAAGGACAGCTAAGGGGGTCTGTTGATTTGCCCAGCTTGCACTGGGGAGGGACCTGGGGGTCTAACTGGTGGAGACAGGTCAAGGCCTTCCTGGGGTTTAAATCCAGGAAAGGGGCTGACGCTGCAGGATGTGGGTGCAGGGTTAGCAGCTCTGAGGGGCCATGGGGGGGCTCATGGTCTACGATGGTTCTGGCAGGTCTTGGAAGTCTCCGTGCCTCAGTTTCCCCACCTGACATCAGCACTGCGGGAGGAATGTGTTGGGGTGGGGCAGGGGAGGAGCTGGCCTCAGGAGCCAGGGCACAAAGTGAGGCCCTTTGTGAGGGTGGTGTCCACTTGGCAGGGAGGAAGACCTGGCCGTGTGGAAGGAAAGCTGTGTAAATAGCATGCCCTTCCCATCAGGATCTCCAGGGAAGTCTGGCTGGGTTGGTAATACAGCCCTGCTTTCATGAGGCTTCCACGAACCTTTCAATAAAACACTTTGATCTGTGGGCACACAAACACACACCATACTTATCTTCACAGCCACCGTCCAGGGCACATAAAGTATGCTGGGCTTTATTTTATGAGGCTAGAGGAAGCCAAGGTCACTCAGCTGGCAGCAGGGAAAGCAGACGGAGCCTGGATGCAAGGGCAATGCGATAAAGTTGCTGCCCTCAAGGGTACCCTTTGGACGTGCAGGGCAACAGCAGGTACTCAGCACCCACTCTGCACCCAGGCCCCATCCTCTCTCCCACCTCCACAATGCCCAGGGGAGTCATTTCTCAGACCCTGCTGGTGCTATTATTCCCTTGGCACTGTCCGGCAGCTTCTCTGAGCCCCTCTCCAGCCTGAGTGAGGAGCTTTGCCCGCCCCCGTTGCCCTGAAGGGCCCTGCTAGATTCCTCTGTCACCTTTGGTCAGGGTCCATGTTAGAGTGCAGGCTTGGTAAAGGGCTTCCCCTCTGACCCCCAGGCCCCCCTGCCCTGCAAGATGGCAGCTGCCCTCCCCGAGGGACAAGGGATGCAGCCGCTCTTGTAGCCTGCGGTTACCATGGTAATGGCCCTCCTGTCAGTTCCGTGGGGGGCGGTGGTGAGGGACGACGTCAGGGAGGGTGTGTGCGCTTGAACCCTGTGTCCATCTTCAGCTCCAGGTGCGGGGCAGGGGGTCTCAGGAAGTGGGACCCCTGCCTCCTAGGGTCGGGGGCTGTCTCAATTAGCTCAGCTGCGTCCTGGGGGCAGGGAAGACGCGTGAGGGACGGAGGAGGAAGTGAAGAAGGATGCCCCAGAAGGAAAACGGGAGGTGAGGTGGATGGAGATGGGCATCCACACAGTTGTCCAAGGCGGAAGGCCTGGGTGGAGGCGGAGCGGGGTAGGCAGGAAGGAGGGAGCCAGGGCGGCAGGGGGACCGTGAAGGATCCAGAGCCTCAGGGGGGCAGACCCGGGGAGGGCTGGGCCCCTTATTTCTGCCATCCACAACGCCCTCCTCCCAGAGTGGGTGGGGTGGGTGGGTGTCTCCCGCTGCGCTTCCCCGGCCAGAGAAGGTCCCTCTGCTCCTCCGACATGATCTGTAATTTCCGGCAGACATTTGAGGTCCCTGACATCTGCATAATGTGGGCCAGTCTCTTAGCAACGGGGAACAGCTGTCTGGCATTTCCAAGATTAAACTGTAACTATACACGGTCCTTGCCAGGGGGAGGGGGAGGGAGAAAGGGGATAAACACTGCCTCCTGGCATTTTCAAACTCATTTAGCTTTTATTCATTTCCTGCCTCCAGTAAAGAGGCCAGGGATTCAGGCTGGGCCAGGCTGTTCCACCCCTGTCTCTACCATGGTTGCTGAGGTTGCAGATGGCTCTTCACCCAGATCTGTTGGCTTGCAGGAGGTGGGAGAGGGGTCGGGGGTACGGCACTCGCCTCTTTGGGTTTTGTTGTATTTGTTTTATGTAGGTACGGTGATCCTGGCACGCGCGGGTTAGGTGCCGCCCAGGAAGAAAGGCTGTGTGGTCCATCAGTGGAAGCCCCCAAGGTGGCTCCAGCCTGGTTTCATTTCGTCCAACTCTACTGCTAATAGCTCCGTGATCTTGGGCCAAATCCCTTTTACCTGTCTGCACCTCCGTCTCCCCATCTGTAAAAGGAGATGATTCTACCATCCCGAGGGTTGCTGTGAAGATAAAACGAACACATGCTCAGGCAGCGGAGCCCCGATTGATGGAGGTGGTGGTGCTTCTCACCTCTGGCTCCCCCTCCCGCCTGTCATCCATGTCAGCAACCTCAGGCTCTGCTGGGGGTGGTGGGGGGCAGAGGCAGACACAGTCCGTTTCCCCAGGAGCCGCCACCTTGAACTCCTGTTCCCTGGAGCAATGACACTTTAACCCCGAAGGACTGAAGCCGAACTCAGCGGTCCCCAGCAGGGCCAGCTCGGGCCTGGGCAGCTCCCGTTCCCAGCCCCGCCGGCTCCTGCCATTTGGCCACAGCTCCTGAACTCGTGAGAGTGCGGTGTTTTGGTTTTGCAGCGAGAAGGAAAAAAGGGCGGGTGTGGGGACCGGAGAGGAAGAGGGAGGAGGAGGGAAAAACCCTTGAGTGGCCTGGGCCGGCCAGTTCCAGGAATGCGTTCTCGGACATCAGTGCCAAAGCAGTGACCCAGGCGGGGCGGCCAGGCTGGGAGAAGGGAGAGGCCAGCTCCAGGGCGAGAGCTTGCCTCTTCCCCACCCCCCCCAACCCCCCCACCCTGGCTGCCTCTACTGACTCATCGCCGCTCCAGCTGGCAGGAGCCTTTTCTGGGGATGGCTGTTGCTAAGATTCCTCGGACATGACTGATTACCTCTCCTTGAGCCTGGTGAAAACATGTTTGTAGATTGCACGCAAACACACGCACCCGCTCCTGTGGATACCTGCCCACGTGGGTTTTGTGCCCAAGTGTGTGTCTTCTTCACCCATGTCACCAGACATGCCTACTGTTGTTCCCCATGATTCCCTGATACTTAGCTGCTAAGTGTGTGGACCAGCCCTAGGGTCCCCGAGAAGGGTGCAGACACGCCAGGTTTCCCCCACCCCGGCCAGTAATTCAGGCAGCGGGGAGGCCGCCAGTGTCTGGGCCTGCTTTAATCTGAAGGAGTTTTCAGGTTGCCTTGAACACATTCTTGGCCTCTGTTCCTCCTCCCCTCCCTGGGTTGCTCGGTTGCCTTCATTCTGCTGTAATGATCTAATCTTCCCTTCTCCCTCTGCCTGCCAGTTTTTTGATGTCTGCTGTTCCAGGCACTCAGCTGGGAGCTGGAATGCTCTAGAGCTGGATTCCTGGCCTGGATCTGATGCCCCGGGGGGCTCCTGGAGGTGGGGGGGGGCGCTGCCCAGTGGCTCTGTTGCCCTGGAGAGAGGGGACCGCAGTGAGGACTCATGGATGACAAGTGCTGGGTCTTTCTCGGGCTCTGCCGCTGTGGGGAATGGGGAAATATTTCTTCCTGCTCTCTGCTGGGCCCCAGAGTCTTGGCTGGGGTGGCCCAAGGGCTCGGGGGGTCAGCATGCAGCCCTGGACGCCCACCCTCTGGTTGCCAGCTCCGCGCGTGAACTTGGTCACCTTGGGCTCTCGCTGCCTTGGTTTCCCCACCCGCTGGGCTGAAATTGGACTCCTTGTGGAGCCTGCCAGGGTTTTACCATGACAGGGCTTGGCAGGGTGCTTGGGCACCAGGCAAGGTTGTTTGTCACGGGTTCTCGTAGGGGCGGAGGGGCAGGCAGGCCCATGCCAGCACAGAGCCCACGTGCTTCCTCTCGCCAGCTCTGCTGGGCTCAGGCTCAAGTGTGGCTTCTTTACAGGGACCCACCCCGGGGGCCCAGATCCCACGAGCAGGCGCTCTCAGCCGTGATTCAGCGGCGGTTGCTAAGGAAGGCCTGGTACCCAGCCTGGAGGGTTGAGCCGTGGCCAACCTGGATTTGGCAGGCAAGGCGAGGCTCCCACCAGCCGCAGGAAAAATCCTCTCTTCTGAGCTCCGGGTCCTCTGGCCTAAGATGAAGACAAGGCTGGTTTCACAGCTCCTGCTGATTTTGACATGAGACGATGCGGGGCAGAGGTGGAAATGACAAAATGCAAAACGGGCATTAGGCATCAGTCTGTTGCCTAAGGACCCACCTCCACCGAGGACCGCTGCTGGGACCCCAGAGTTCACCCTCTGGGCTTCCAAGCACATGAGCTTCCTTCTTGACTGTTTCCTCTGTAATTCCCAAACCTGACAACCCAGATAGAAGCTCTAGCCCCCTCCTGGTGAGAATAAGGCTAGCAAGCTGGGCGCTGGCTTTGTCCAGTGCGGCCGGAGTTGGTGTGTGGGCCGGCTATTTTCCAGATAAGGAAACAAAGGTGCAAGATGTAAAGAGGGTGAGAGTGTTGGTCGCTCAGTCGTGTCCGACTCTTCGCGTCCCCAGGGTATGTAGACCACCAGACTCCTCTGTCCATGGAGGAAGAGGAGCATTTTCTCCAAGGAGTATATAGCTCCAAGCAAGGATACTGGAGTGGGTTGCCATTCCCTTCTCCAGAGCATCTTCCCTACCCAGGGATCGAACCCAGGCCTCCTGCATTGCAGGCAGATTCTTCACCATCTGAGTCACCAGGGAAGCCCTGAGTTGTAAAGAAGCATCTACTAAGTAACAGGGCCAGGATTCCAGCCACAGAAGTTTGTCTCCAGAGCCCAGCCCTTAACCACGTCCCTTCATCGTCTCCCCATAACCGTCGTGTCCCAGGATGGCACAGCGACACCAGGTGCCTTAACCTTCCCCACTGTTGCCATGGGCAGAAAAGAAAACCAGTCCCATAGTCCGTTTCCAGCACGGCTTCAGCCTCTGCCCTCCAGGGAGCCCATAGATTGGTGTCCCGTGAGATGAGCGTCTCGGCCAGTTTTATTACCTCGTTCACTGCTGAACGACCTGAGGCAGAGTGACCTTCAGCCGCTTGGACTGTCTCCTCCCCTTCTGTATAGTAAGAGGCTT
Organism: Giraffa tippelskirchi; assembly: GCF_054371585.1. NCBI lineage: Eukaryota > Metazoa > Chordata > Mammalia > Artiodactyla > Giraffidae > Giraffa > Giraffa tippelskirchi. The sequence goes on along the minus strand of NC_137281.1, from coordinate 148,077,209 downwards.
TATGGGACCCCTGGCTTCCTTTGTTGCTCTGACATGCAACAGTTCTTAGAAATGCCTTCTTCTAGCACAGAGTTACAGATGCTACCGATGTGCCTACTTCTCAGACACGCAAACACAGGTACACACACGTGCACAGACACAAAGGTGCAAAATCTTAAACAACCCTGTGGAATCAGTCAGGCTTCTGGGAGTCTTGTATGTTTGTTGTATTTTCTGTGCTAGGAATGATCAGGGAGCAGCCGTGAGCAAACATTGAATAGCTGGGCTCTCACACACTTGTACATTTATCACAGGCTTTTTCAGCCAGTGTTGCATACACACACACGTGTTCTTGTACCTGAATCTTGTCTTCCTGTCTAGACCCAGACCATAACGCATTTGGGAGCAGGATGCATCCCCAATATTGCTTGCCATAGTGCAGGCTCCAGTGGGTGATCAGTTTGTCTTTGTGCTTTGATGGGTAAAGGAAGGACAGTGTGTGATTTATGCTAACGGAATTTTTTAGTTCGATGCATCCACCACCCCTCTGATACCTTCAGTAGCCATTACCCAGACCAAACCCCTCATCCCTCTACCTAAACAGGCTCCTCACTCAGCTACCCCACCCCTACCTCCCAGCACCTGCGAAGGGTGCATCCTGCATCCCTGCTTCCCTTTGACCTCTGCCGATTCCCTGCCTTCCTTTTCCATTTCACACACAGGGCTTTGAGTCACTCACACACATACTGCCTTCTTCTCCCCTTCGACCCCTTCGATTTTCCTTTCCAGGGAAGAGCTAGGTGGAGGCCTCTGCATGGCTGTCAGAAACAAAAAGGCTTGGAGCTGAAGGGGCTGAGCCCCAGGCCTGTGGGAGACACCCAGTGAGTGCCTGTGCTCAGTCACTCAGTTGTGTCTGACTCTTTACGACCCCATGGACCTTAGCCCGCCAGGCTCCTCTGTCCACGGGGATATTCCAGGCCACTCCATGAGCACAGTGAAATAAATACTGGGGTGGGCTGCCATGTCCTACCCCAGGGGATCTTCCCAACCCAGAGATCGAACCTGCACGCAACCCTCTTCATTTAGACATTCCTTCCCTTGAGGCCCGCCTGGGGAACCAGAAGTGCCAGAACTGTAAGCGGACCCCTGGGCAAGCCTGCGGCAGTCTTCAGGAGGGTGGGGCCTGAGGAAATTAAAATGCTCCAAGTCCTGCTGCAATACCCAGGGCCTCCAGTGCATGGAGCCTCAGGGCTTAGAGGCTGGAATAGGTAGGACAAAACACACGTGCGTCCATCGGTCTCCCTCCATGGCCGGAGGAGGATGGGAAGGAAGCCAGTGATGGGGCCTGCTGGCTTCTGGACTCTGGTCAGGCTGGAAGTGACCAGTCTGAGCCTTCCCCGCCCACCTGACTGTAAACCAGCTTTGCTTGGGGGTGAGGCGGAGGGGGCGGGGGTTCTGTTCCCTGGAGCTGAAGAGATGTACACAGTGTACGTGGCCCCGTCTGTGGCCAGGGGTAACCCCAGGAAGCTAAGCAGAGCTCCTGGAGCGGGCTTGCTGGGATTGGGAGGTGTGCCCTGGCACACATCTCCCCCTTATCTCAATTCAGGCCTGGGATGAGACCTCTGCTGTCCCCAGTCTCATGAATCACGACGCGTGTCTTTGCGGGAGTGCTTCCTCTGGCCTTGTGGCCTGGGGACAGGGCCGCACCTTTGCTCTACCCGGGCCTCCTGCCTTTGCTTCCCCAGCCCCCTAGGGTCGGTGGGTGGAGAAAATCCTCTCGCCATCACCGTTCAGCCCGCTGGTTACACAGCGACCCCTGGTGGTTCTTGGGCGCCATTACAGGGAGACCCCAAAGGCCTTTTATAGGTTCCTGGTGCTGCAGTCCATGGAGTCTCATGGAGTCAGACTCGACTGAGCGACTGAACTGAACTGAACTGGTTCCAGCAACCACTGGGCATCCGAGCAAGCGGTTGGGTTGTGTGTGTGTGTTTTTGGGGTGTCTCAGTCTATTCCCACAAAGCCCACCATTTCCCCCAGCCCAGAGTCCTGGGCACTGGGGACCCCTGGGGACAAGGAGATAAATCTTGGAAGGACTCAATGCCCCATTTTGACGGCCTGGCCAGGTTGTGATGAGGTAGCTGTTGGACAGTAGGATTGGATGAGGTTTCCAGAAAGGTCTTAGAGGAACTGAGCCTGGGGTAAGCCCTCTGCTTCAGCTTGGGAATGTTGGGGGTCAAATTTGCCCTCGGGGATGAGTTGAAATCTATGCCAGGCCCTGAGCCAGAATTAACAGACCCTGGTGGGGACCCACTGGGTGATCTGTTTCCACACAGTTCCTCTGGCAGCAAGCATTCCCCTCCCTCCCACCCCAAGACACACCCACCAAGGAGCTGCACCTGTGTGCTTTCAGGACCACAGAATGAGTTGGTAGGGCTTTGAGCAGCCCGTTGTCCACCTCTTATTTTTCACACGACTTAGGCAAGATATGGGGCTACTGAATGGGAGAACTGCCCTTAGGGCACCTCCCTGGAGGCCAGCAGGTCACTTCCTGTAGACTGTGCCAAGCTGGGAACCAAGTTGGTCCTCCTGCAGAGCACTGTCCGGTGTCTGAATGCAGGGCCTTCCATGCCGATTCTCTCCGGAGGTCATGGGCACTCTTGTCTCTCTCTCCTTCCTCAGTTACTCTGGGTCGAGGAGTGCTGGATTTAGACTGGTGGGCTGGAATCCAGTTTTACAGTATCACTGTGTGACCTTGGTTCCTGAACCACTTTGTGCCTCAGTCTCCTCATCTGTATAATGGCCATACAGCTTCCTCCCACTATTTGAAAGGTTGCTTTATGCCACTCTGCTTTTGCAAAAGACCTGTTTTTGCTAACTGAAATCCAAAGAGGATTTTTGCTTTTATGATAAAAAAAAGTATAAAGTGAAGACAGCATTCAGCGTTCGTTTTGCTGCAAGCATTATATAGAGGCAGTGTGCACCTCAAACAGTGAGGGTGGCCCCACCAGGCTCCTTCCTAGGAAACTACACTCAACATGGCAGCCTCAAGTCACCTCAAGCTTTGAAATGTGTCTGAGCATCTGTGCTTCCTCTCCTCAGTTCAGTTCAGTTTAGTTGCTCAGTCGTGTCCAACTCTTTGCGACCCCACGGACTGCAGCACGCCAGGCCTTCCTGTCCATCACCAACTCCCGGAGCTTACTCAAATTCATGTCCGTTGAGCTGGTAATGCCATCCAACCATCTCATCCTCTGTCGTCTCCTTCTCCTCTGGCCTTCAACCTTTCCCAGCATCAGGGTCTTTTCAAATGAGTCAGTTCTTCGCATCAGGTGGCCAAAGTACTGGAGTTTCAGCTTCAGCATCAGTCCTTCCAATGAATATTCGAGATTGATTTCCTTTAGGATGGACTGGTTGGATCTCCTTGCAGTCCAAGGGACTCTCAAGAGTCTTCTCCAACACCACAGTTCAAAAGCATTAATTCTTTGGCTCACTAATTCCTCTCCTAGGATAACTACTTTATTTTATGCCATTTCAGCAAACAAAATGTTTCATAGAAATACTCTACTTTTAGGTAGCGGGAGAAGCTTGTAATGCTGCCTGCTTGGCAGGGCTGTTATGAGGACTCAGTGAGTTAAGGTATGGAAAATGCTTAGAACAGCCTGGAAGAGACTTCCCTGATGGTCCAGTGACTAAGACTCCGTGCTGCTGATGCAGGGGGCTTGGATTTCGTCCCTGGTCAGGGAACTAGCTCCTGGAGAAGGAAATGGCAACCCACTCCAGTATTCTTGCCTGGAAAATTCCATGGGCAGAGGAGCTTGGCGGGCTGCAGTCCATGGAGTTGCAAGAGTTGGACACGACTTAGCACCTACACCACCACCATCACCACCAGGAATAGATCTGCATGCAACTAAGAGTTCGAATGCTACAACTAAAGATCCTGCGAGACCTGAGGCAACAGCTAAGACCTACTGTGGCCACATAAACAAGTAAATTAAAAAAAAAAAAAAGAAAAGAACAGCCTAGCATGTGATTACTGCTGAGAACTCTTGGCTAAGAATTATTTCCCCACCCCCACGTGGGGCCTTCTGGCGGAGGTGGAGGGGAGTGTGTCTTGGTCAGCTTCAGCTGTCATAGCAACATGCCATAGACTGGATGGTTTAAAGAGCAGACACTTATTTTCTCACAGTTCTGAAGGCTGCAAGTCTGAGATAAGGGTTACAGCGTGGTCAGGTTCTGGTGAGAGCCCTCTTCCTGGTGAGCAGGCGGCTGCCTGCTAGCTTTCTGCTCACGGGGACTTCCCTTGGAGTCTTTGTGGGAGAGAGATTTCTGTCCTCCTCTTCTTAAAAGGATACCAAGTCTATTGGTCAGGACTCTACCCTTATGATCTCATTTCATCTTAATTTTTTAAAATTTTATTTTTATAAATATTTTTAACACCAAAAACATTTTATATTGGGGTATAGCCAATTAACAGTGTTGGGATAGTTTCATGTTGACCCCATTTGATCTTAATTGCTTCCTAAAAGCCTCGTCTCCAAACACAGCCATATTGGGGGTTAGGGCTTTGGCATATGAATTTTGAGAGGAAACAATTCAGTCCATAGCCGAGTGGAACACTGCTCCAAGAACCCAGGTGCCGTGGGCACACTCACCAGGGACACAGAGACCCAGACCTTTGCTGGCCCTGTGGTTGGGGCTGGTTTTCCCAGTGGGAAGAACAGTATCAATCTGCTAGGAATCAACCAGGCCTGATGGGCTCCTCTGTCCATGGGAATTTTCCAGGCAAGAATACTTGCCTGGGTTGTCATTTTCTCCTCCAGGGGATCTTCCCAACCCAGGGATTGAACCTGCATCTCTTATGTCTCCTGCATTAGCAGGCGGATTCTTTACCACTAACGCCAACTGGGAAGCTGTGTTCTAAGCCCCAGGTCCCTGCAATCCCAGTGCAAGGTGGGTAGACTTCCCCTGATGGGTGCCAAATATTGAGTGCAGAGCTCATGTTTATGTGTACTATACCCCAAGAACCCCTGCTCCCCATCTCTCCAACCTAGGGAGAATTCACTGCTGTAAGCTGTACATTAAAGATCCCACTTGCCTATTTTCCTGGGTGCTGTGTGGCCTGGGGCAAGGACATCCTTTTTCAAAGTGAAGTGAAAGTTGCTCAGTCGTGTCTGACTCTTTGCGACCCCATGGACTATTACCAATTACCATGGAATTCTCCAGGCCAGAATACTGGAGTGGGTAGCCTTTCCCTTCTCCAGGGGATCTTCCCAACCCAGGGATGCAACCCAGGTCTCCCACATTGCAGGTGGCTTCTTTACCAGCTGAGCCACAAGGGAAGCCTTTTTCAAGGCTCCTATCAAATTTGAACTTGAAAAATGTGCATGGTGGCATTGGGTCATGGTTAGGTTAGATCTCCCCTTCACAGGGCTAAGGTTGAGCCATGTCAAAGCACATGGCGGGAGAGATGTGTGGGACAGTTCTGAGGTTTGTTGCCTCAGGCTGGAGGTATAAGCTGGTAGAATCTGCCCCTCCATATGCTCAATATCCCTTCTCACAGCCCTACTGCTAAAGGGCTGTACACGTTAGCACTGTTTCCGTTGTAGGTTATTGAAACCCAAATTAAACTAGCTTAAGCAAAAAAAAAGTATCACTTTCAGGCACAGTTTGATCCAGGGTTCAAACAATGTTATCAAGGCTTTATCTGTCTCTTGGGCTCTCCGCTAGACTGTGTTCTGTCTACTGGCTCTGTTCTAAGCTGGTAGCCTTAGACTCATCTTTCCAACCTAACAAGTCCCTAGAAACATCACTTCTGTCTTCCCTATCCCAGGGAAGAGTCTTAAGTGGCTCACACGGGAACATGTCCATTAATGAACCAAATCAACACGGGGAGGGACCTCTGCCTGGGTGGTGGAACACTCGCTCATCCCTACACTCTTGAAAGGGGGTTGTTGTTGTTTAGCTGCTAAGTCGGGTCTGACTGTTTGCGACCCCATGAACTGTAGCACGCCAGGCTTCCTCGTCCTTCACTATCTCCCGGAGTTGGGGGTAGGGTAGCATGATTGACAGCTGCATCGCTAGCACCTGGAGAAGGAGAGAAGCTGGCAGGGCGAGTAGAGGAAGCGGGAGGGGAAGTGAGTCGCGTATGCAAACGCCATGGCTGCCACATTCTTCCAAGAAGGACCTGCCCAGGCTTGTATCTATAAATCAGAATGTCAGCACAGGAGTGTTCAAGCTCATCAAGTCTGCCCCAGTTCACTAGGCGAAGAAGAGAGCTGAGGCCACGGTAAGTGCCTTGTTCAAAGTCATCTTCTAGTCTCCTGCAGAGGCATGACATCATTCCTGGCTCCAGCTCTAATTATTCCAGTCAACAGCCAAGGGCAGTGGCCAAAGGGCTGTTTGAGAATCCCCTCTTCTGCCAGAGAGCCAAGAGGTGAGGGTGTTTGGCAGGGGGCTCTTCGCTGATCAGCCCAAGGCATTTGTCTCCCCTGCTTCTTGCCCTTCTCAGGATTACAGGCCAGGAACCCCCCACCACCCCCACCCCTTCTCCATCTGCCACCTGCTGAGGACAGGGAGACTGTACATGGCTCTCAGGGCCCAAGAAAGTGTGGCTGGGAGACTGGCTAAGAAGGAAGGGGAGGTTACAAAGCAGGAAGCCAGATCTCCACGTGTGGGAGTGATTCATCTGAGGGTCGCAAAGCTGTGCAGACTTTTAGAGGGGGGCTGCAGTGGGCTCGAAAAGCCTAGTAAATTCTGATCAATGTGGGACTGAGTCTCAACTCAAATCATTTACAGTGCTGTCTTCATCAGGGGTCCGCACTTGGGGCAGGACATGAAGCTGGGAGAGGAACCAGGAGGGAAGGCAGCCGCCCCACCCTCCTTCCGGCCTCATGATCTCCACGTTTCTCTCCATCTCTGTGCACGTGGCCGCCCCGACCCGCCTTCACATGTCCTCCAGGTGACCACCCACTTCCCGCCCTACCTGCATCATGCCTGCCCTTCCACTAAAGCATTGCTCTGCTTTTATCTAGCTCCAGAAATTCTCCCGTATCTGCAGACCGGGTAGAGTTGTGCCTTCTCTAGAGGCTGCCTTGGTGGCTCTAACCCTGCTTTGCCTCCCAGGGGACATTTAACTATGTCTGGAGACATTTGGGTTGTTGCCTATAGAGGGGTACTCCTGGCCTCTGGTGGGGAGAAGCCAGGGATGCTGCTAAAACATCTTATTCTGCACGGGATGGCCCCCACAGCAGAGAATTATCCAGCCATATCCATATCCAGCGAATGAATGGTGCTGAGGTTGAGAAACTCTGTAGGTTAGAGGGCCTGGAGCCATGTTCCTCAGCTTTGACTCACTTCCCTCAGGCTGAACCCTCCTCCTCCAGGAAAGCTGGTTTGCCTGGGTTCAGAACCCAGCACCCCCCCATCCACTAGCTGTGTAAACTTGAGCAAATAACTCAACCTCTCTGGGCCTCTGTTTCTCATCTAAAATGGGGTATACGAGAGCATCTACCTCATACCGTTGGAAGGTTAGGTGACTTTCAGTTCAGTTCAGTCGCTCCGTCGTGTCCAACTCTTTGCGACCCCATGGACTGCAGCACGCTACGCCTCCCTGTCCATCACCAACTCCTGGAGTTTATTCAAACTCATATCTGTTGAGTCGGTGATGCCATCCAGCCATCTCATCCTCTGTCGTCCCCTTCTCCTGCCTTCGATCTTTCCCAGCATCAGGGTCTTTTCAAATGACTCAGTTCTTTGCATCAGGTGGCCAAAGTATTGGAGTTTCAGCTTCAACATCAGTCCTTCCAATGGAAGATGACTTTAGATCATCTATATATTAGAGGACTCTGAGATATATATATACATATATATAAATATATATACACATATACAGAGAGGGAGAGAGAGAGCTTGGATGTGAGAAAGCACTCACTATATGCCAGTGATATTTACTCAGTGGTCCTCTGGGTTGACTCTCCCCAGGGAGCGTTTGGAAAATCTCCTGTACCTTTGAGGGTGGTGGAGGTGAGGGGATGTCATCTTGTACTGTAGCCTTGTCTGAGCATTTATTTGTTGAAATACTTGTTGTTTTATTAAAAATGTTTTTTTTTTCCTTTCTAGGGCATCAGTTAGAACATCAGATTGACAAACAAATATTATGTTTCTAGATAGGTTATATTATCATCAAATTTACTTGCAGGTTATTAAAGTATTACACAGTATTTTTAAACATTTGCAGGTGCATTGTTGCGGCTCATAAGTTCGAGGTGACTGAGCTCACAGGACCACTCTTGTGATTTTTGAGTGAGACCCCCACCGCCACCCCACCCAGTTACCATCTGGGGTTCTTGGCCTCCTTGCTGCTGCTGCTGCTAAGTTGCTTCAGTCGTGTCCGACTCTGTGCAACCCATAGACGGCCGCCGACCAGGCTTCACCCTCCCTGGGGTTCTCCAGGAAAGAATACTGGAGTGGGTTGCCATTTCCTTCTCCAGTGCAGGAAAGTGAACAGTGAAAGTGGAGTCGCACAGTCGTGTCCGACTCTTCTCCACTCTATGGACCGCAGCCTACCAGGCTCCTCCATCCATGGGAATTTCCAGGTGAGAGTACTGGAGTGGGTTGCCATTGCCTTCTCCGTTGGCCTCCTTAATCAACCAGAAAATGATCAGAGGCCAGACGATCCAGGCAAGGCTTTACAGGGGCCCCTGCTATAGTTTTTCTGGTAGTCATGTATGAATGTGAGAGTTGGACTATAAAGAAAGCTGAGCGCAGAAGAATTGAAGCTTTTCACCTGTGGTGTTGGAGAAGACTCTTGAGAGTCCCTTGGACTGCAAGGAGATCCAACCAGTCCATCGTAAAGGAGATCAGTCCTGGGTGTTCATTGGAAGGACTGATGCTGAAGCTGAAACTCCAATACTTTGGCCACCTGATGCGAAGAGCTGACTCATTTGAAAAGACCCTGATGCTGGGAAAGATTGAGGGCAGGAGGAGAAGGGGACAACGGAGGATGAGCTGGTCGGATGGCATCACCGACTCAATGGACATGAGTTTGAGCAAACTCCGGGAGTTGGTGATGGACAGGGAGGCCTGGCGTGCTGTGGTTCACGGGGTCGCAGAGAGTTGGACGCTACTGAGCGACTGAACCGAACTGCTCAAGCGGGGGGAGTGAGAAGAAACAACGGGTTCCCTTGTTTGCTCTGCTCCCCACTCCCCGCTGAGCTTGTCCCTTATGTGGGTGAGGCTAGGGACGTGTCCGGGGGTCAGGCCTGGGGGGTGACCTAGGTGGACTGTCCACCTCTTAAGTGGTGGTCTGTGCCGGGGACGTTCGCAGTACCCTGCTTTTTGCTCTCAACACCCTGTTTTTGCTCCAGGCTCCTCAAAAGTGGCAGTTGGGTATTTTGGTCTCTTTGTATCTCTTGGGTCAGAATTTGCCCCTGTCAAAGGCATTCATGGGGTTATTTTTAGTCCCATACGGTTTCTTTGTATTTTGTTGCTCAGGGAGAGGTGTGTCCAGGTGCAAGCATTGCAGCTTTGTTGCAAAGGGTCCCAGGTCCCAGCCCGTCTCACCCCTACCCTCTAAACTGAAGACTTGGCACACAGGCACACGTTGAAGCAACTCTCCGCAGCTCTCTTCTTGCCCTCCAGGCACACCCAGGATAAACCCGGTCCAACACTGCCCTCTTCCCTCCCCTACCTGCTCTGCAAGCACAGGCCCACAAGAGTGGACCTCGATCACTTGGGCACACAGAGCCAGGCTGGGGCACCCCCGGCAGAGGCAGGCAACCAGCCCCGCCTGCTGCCTGATCTAGAAAAAGTCCAAGTGTTGTGAGGAAGGGTTTTGCTTCCTACCACGCCCTCCCGTCCTCTCAGTCCTGGGCTCCTGCATCTCAGTGTTGGTCTGACTCCATACCTTCCCCTCCCCGCAGAGAAACACTGCGTGGGCTCCGTCAGGTTTGTCCTTGTTATAAAATGATCGTTGTAATAAAAAATGGACAATCACAGAAATAGAAATCACACCTTCTCCTGTTATCCAGAAACGATCTCTGCTAATATTTTGATTTTTTTTTCTTGGAAATCACACCCTTGTGTTCCATTTTATTTTTTAACAACCCATCTGCACACGCTGTTTTGTAACTTGTCTTCCCACCCTGCCCCACCCCCCAACTCAGCTATATATCTTGAACATCTTTCCAGGTCATTAAATATTCTCCTACCAAGAAATGTCAATGGCCACCCAGCGTTCTATAAATAAACCATTATTTATTTAACCAGTCTATTGATTGCTGGACATTCTGTACCTCATTCTTGACCTTGTCTGAATGCTGGCTCTGCTACTTAATGGCTGTGTGATATTAGGAAAATCACCTCCTCTTTCTGAGACTCCGCTTGTTGATCTATCTGTCCACTGAATCGTCTAGTGCCCCAGTGCCCTGGGGCTTTGCTTTGAAGGTTGACATATGACGCAGCGCTTGGCATGATGCCTGAGACATTCGCTCCCCTAAGTGTGTCCTCAGTGTGGATCCTCATCCTTTTCTCTGCTGTTCCTTCTGCCTCTGGTTCTGGAGCTTCTGGTTCATCGTGGCCAGCCTGAAAGATTGTCCCAGGGTATTCCTGTGACTGTCAGTCTCAGTGTCTCGGGCTCCTGGCTGCAGGAACAAGAGTTTGTCATGCACTCTGCACTGGAGGCTAGCACCCAGTGGGGCCCAGACTCATGAGCAGGCCAGCTTCTTCCAGCTGACCCCAGATTTCAGAGCAGAGCCTTTGGGAACTCCCATGATGCGAATCTTCCCACCCTTCACCTCTTGCAGATGCTTGTGCTCAGTCGTGTCTGACTCGTTGCGACCCCCTGGACTTGTAGCCCCTCAGGCTCCTCTGTCCATGGTATTCTCCAGGCAAGAATACTGGAGTGGGTTGCCATTCCCTTCTCCAGCGGATCTTCCTGATCCAGGGATCAAACCCCGGTCTCCCGCATTGGCAGGCAGAATCTTTACCCCTGCACCACCTGGGAAGCCCCTGGACTGCAGTACTTCTTCACAAATCAGAGCTCCATGGGCCAGCTCTCAATCTTCCCACCCTTTGAGGGGAAGGAGAAGGGGCACGAGCTGCCCACCTCGAACACCCCATGTATATGATAGTCTGCAGCACCGGAAGGGCTCTGACTGGGCTAAGAGGCTCTTACCTCCTCTGGACCTACCTGGTAAGCACAGGGCGAGGTGCGGTGGGGGCAGGGGGAGAGGTGAGTGTCAAGGTACTGGGAAGGTAGGAAGGGTCATGAGAGAGAGCACCCGGGCAGGGAGGCAGAATCGCAGATTGGCCTCCAAGTATTGAGAGGATCTTGTCCTTTCCAGAGTCCCACAACAATATGGAGTCAGTGTAGAAACCTTTAAAACCAAATCCAATTCTTTCAGTTTAGTGAGGGCCTGCTATGTGCCAAGCACTGGCAAAGGATGCTAAAGGGAGGAGAAAAATCCCACATTCTGTCCTCCGCAGGGAGTGGTGTCATCCTTTGAGGGCACATACCCCCTCCTTCCTTTCTGAGAACCGGCCTTCTTAAATGGGATGGTCAGCTCTCCAGGGCAGCTCTGGGTCAGTGGCAAGCATGGTGTGACTATCGGCCATAAAGGACTCACCCTTAAGGGCCTGGATGGATGCTGGGCTCTGCCCCTTTAACTAACTGGTCTGAGCTACTGGGGATTGTTGTCGTTCTTGTGAATGTTTTAAAACGGTTTCTTGCTCTCTTCTTGTAGCACGATGGTTCTCCGCCTGGCGTGAGTTTGTCCCTCAGAGACATGTGGCAATGTTGGGGACGTTTTTGGTTGACACGAATAGAGGGAGTGCTACTGGCATCTAGTGGGCAGAGGATGCTGGTAAATGTCGTGCGATGTACAGGACAGCTCATCATTTGTGATGAGGTGGAGAAGCCCTGCTGTGGCTTATTGGTTCCAGCGGCCACTATCTCTGTGATTTCTCTAATAGCATCTCTCCCCATTTCCAACTCGGGATTTCCAATCCACCGTGGGCTGGGAAACTGGTTAATCAAGCTTGCTAGTGAGACAGGCTGGGGCCAGGGACCCTTCGCTGCTGTGCTGCAGAGCTTGTTCCTGGACACACCTCTCCTGGATCAACTAATACAAAGGAACTGTATGGGACTAAAAATAACTCCATGCGGGCTCAGTTGGGGCAAATTCTGGATCCAAAAGATACAAAGAGACCAAAAAACCCAACGGCCACTTTTGAGGAGCCTGGAGCAAAAAACAGGGTATCGGGAACAAAAGCAGGCTACTGAGCATGCCCCCTGAGCACAGCAGGACCAGAGGGGTGGGCAGAATATCTAAGCCAGCCCTCTGGCCTGATCCCTGGACCCAATCCTACACCTAACCCATATAAGGAACAAGCCTGCCTCCCCTCACCTTGGGGAGCAGGGCGTGAGCGAGCAAGGGAACCTATTGTTTGTTCTTGCTCTTCCTGCTGCAGTCAGGGCCCCAGTAAAGCCTTGCCTGAATTTCTTGTCTGGCCTCTAGTCAATTTCTATTGATTGAGGAAAGTCAAGAACCCTAGTTGGTAAGACTAAGTGCTTCCTAAATAAAAAGGAAGTGTGGAATCCAGCCCCTTGGACAACTCATGGGGCCAGTGCATGAGCTTTGGGAGCCTGACTTAAGCCTGGCTGGGCCTCGGGAACTCCCCCCAGGACTCAGTGGCTCTAGCAAAGAAGGGAGGTGCCAGGGACAATGGTCCTGGGTCTTCAAGAGGAGTGTCCATTCACAGAGCACATTCGCCAGGGCTCTCTGGTGCTGGAAGGGTGGCTTCCTCCCACCTGCTTGGACCCTGGCCCGCTCCTCCTTGACTTTTGCCTATTCTATTTGGCCGCTGGATCCTGGCATCTTTGGTTTCTGCTCCCAATGTTCCAATCCATGGCCATTTCCTGAGCTCCACCCTGCTCCATGATTTGCCTCCTCCTGGCCTCACTTCACAGCCAGGAAGATAGAACAACAGGCCCTCTTTCTTCCGTCTGGGTTTTCCACAGTGTTCTGTGTGGGCAAGGGGACACGCTCATGACCTCTGGGTAAGTGAGGCTTTACCGTATTTGTTTGGGGAACGTACCATATGGATGATGTGCCAAGACTCTATTCCACATTTTTCAGGACTTCTTTGGTTACGACGGATGGAAATGAACTCTGACTGAGCTAAGCAAAACAGGAAATCTATTGGAAAGGCCCCAGAGGTGTCTCAAAAATTCCAGGGCAGGCCTGCTGCTAGGCCTCAAGGATGCACTGAAACCAGGAATGGGGCACTGTGGAAGCACAGAGAGTCTTTCCTCCCATCTCTGCTTCCTGCCTCTCACTCTCCACCTATAGCCTGTTTTTCTAGGATGTACAGAACATGGCGGGGAGAAAAGGTAAAATGAAAACAACATGGCCTCTCTTCAAAGGAGCAACTAATCTGGGCAGGAACCTCTTGGTTCTGATTCAAAACTCCGAGGGAAGGACTTGGATTGTAGGTATGCAAATAAAACCCTAGTTATCCATGGTAAAGTTTATATTGATGGCCAAGACAGGACACTGAACCAGAGCTTGTCAAAGATGCAGTGGGAGAGCTCCCATTTGGAGTGAGCTGTGAATAGCTGGGCTGAAATGAAAACAGAGACACGCAGTAGCGCAAGTCTGGGATGGGGAGGGCCTGGCTTAATTCTACTCAGACTTCTGGGAGAAATTATGATAGCTTCAATCTCCAAGGAGCTGTCCATCTGATGACAGACAGACACGCAGATAGAAAACTGCACACCGAGTTGCAATGTCAAGAAAGGTGATACAGACAGGGTGCCCTGTGTGTGCCAGAGTCAGCAGCATTCCTTGGCTCGTGGCCCCTTCCCCCATCTTCAAAGCACATTACTCCAACCTCTGCTGCCATCATCCCATGGAATGATGGGATTACCTTCTTTTAGCCTTTGACCTTCTTTCTTTCTTCAGGCTTTGACCTTCTTGTCTCCCTCTTAGAAGGGCCCTTGTGATTATTAACACATAGGGACCCCTGCATTATCCAGTATAATCTTCTCATTCCAAGATCTTTTATCACATCAGCAGAGTCCCTTTTGCTACACAGAGGAACATATTCACAGGTTCCAAGGATTAGGATGTGGGCATTTTTGAAAGTGAAATGTTCATCACTCAGTCATATCTGACTCTTTGAGACTCCATGGACTATGGCCCTCCAGGCTCCTCTGTCCGTGGAATTCTCCAAGCAAGAATCCTGGAGTGGGTAGCCAGACATTTTTGGGGGAACATAATCTGGCTTCCCGCAGCCTCCTTCACCACCCTTCTTACCTTCCTCCGAAGTGATTGGATAGTCTGGGGAGGGCATGACACTCCTGGGATGGGCAATGGTCAGCTGTGGTGGGGGAGCAGCTCCAGCTTTGGGTGCTCTGGATTAAGTCTGCTTAAGCAGGTCCTCTTCCGTGGCTGGGTCCAGCCAGGCCCTCGCTCCCTGGGTTCCAGATTCTCTGCCTGTGACTGGAGGTTTCATCAGGGTCCTGCAGGGTTGAGGAAGGGAGTTGGAGGTTCTGCCAGTTCTGCATCCGGCTCTGCTTTAATAAAGCTGACTCTGAACGCAGGTCCCTACTTAGCTCCTCCTGGTCTACTGCTGATGGGCCAAGAGCCCAAGGGGAGGAGATGTGAATGCAAAGTTCCCCACGTCTGCTGTTATCATGTGCTCACAAGACCACCAAAGACATGAGGGAGTGTAAGTAAGAAGTACGATGCCCAAAGCAAAGAGGGTAAACATCCCCACCGTCCTCCACATGGAGGCATAGTAGAGTTTTATGTTCCACACTGGGGTTACATTTTGGAAAAGACGTTAAAGCAGATCCTGGGAGCATGTCCAGGAGGGAAGGACTAGAAACATGTCACGTGATGAGCAATGACAGGAAGTAGGAGAAGAATTACCATTTGTTGAGTGTCTCAGTATTAAGATACTTTGCATGGAGATGCTCTAATCACTCCAGAAACCCTTGAGAAAAGCACATTTATCCTCTTTAAGAAACAAGCAAACAGGAGCTCAGATTGCTTAAGAATATCTTCTAGAGTCACCCAGGGAAAGGAAGGGGTCAGGCAGGACTTGGAGTTGGGGGGTCTATCTAACCCCTACCCCCTCAAGTCAAGGCATCAGCCTTGTTCCAATGTTGCTCCTCTATAGAAGAATTTTGTCCAGAAAAAGCTTTTGAAGCAACTTCTAGTTGCCTACCCAATGCCCATTCTCATATTTTCCTGTACCAACAGCACCGTCATTTTAGCTGAGGCAGCAGTGAGTCCAGATTTCAACAAATAAGACATAACCTATACTTCTTGGCAACTAGTGTAGCCCATGAAACACAATTTCAACCTATGTGAAGAAAGGAGAAGTCTGCTGGATGTTTCTGGGAAAGCTTTGTTTTCTCATTGCTTTCTGTTTCCTTCTTCCTGCCTGGAGTGTGGATTGGGGTCTGGAGAGTGGATTGGGGTCTGGAGATGCAGCAGCCATCTTGCAACTGCAAGGCAACCACAAGGATGAAAACTACTAGTTAAGGGTGGTGGAGTAGAGGGATAGAAGGAGGACATCTAGAACCTCACAGAGTTGTTACACCAGCTCTGGGCGGTCCAGCCCTAGTGTAATGTGAAGAAGTAGCTATCTCTGCATTCGGTTAAGCTGCTGCAGTCTGTTTTCCGTTTCACATAGCTGAACCCAATCCCTGTTAGTAAAATGGGAGAGAGCACTCGCCTTACATGCCTTTGGAAGTAGGTTTAGACTTTTCCTGTGTTGCCAGGGAAACAGAAACTGGCTCAGCAAGATGGAGAAAGAAACTTGGAGCTGTGCTCTCGGTTCTTGGCCTCAGTGGAAAAGTTGATGAGGAGTTGGGGCAAATCTTACCATGGGAGAGTTTGAGCAGGAACTGGATGATACTAAGTGAGGCCAACTGAAGAGACAATGTTTGGATTTGATCGGGGCTGAACCAGATGAGGTTTGCATAGCTGAGCATGCGCGAAACTCAGTTACACCATCACATGACCCTCCTAATTATGAGTCTTTGCAGGATTGTGCAGTGGGCCCTTTCCCACATGCACAGGTAAGGGAATAAGCCTCCCTTGATTAAACAACTCCCAGGACTGGGATAGCCCCAGAAGGAGAATCACCTGGGTCACGTGCTCCTCTTTGGGGTCTGGCAGACTGCTCAGTCTTTCCAGGACTGAGAGAAGGGGTGGAGTCCCATCAGGAAGAAGAATTAGATGCTGGATGGGCTAGAGCAACAGACAGTCTCTATGTTAGGGGTGCTTCTCCCCCTTTCACTCTCTGACTGAAGGCTCCACTCTGATGCTGGAGCCCAGTCACCTGGTCAAAACCCTCTAAGTCTTTCCAAGACCATTCTACCTCTCCTGGAGAAAAGGGGGAACACTTTTGGGCTCTTTGGGAAGTATAAACTCAGTTTAGCTTACCAAGTAAAAGCTTATGACTTCAGTATTCATTTCAACTGGGATTGGCTACTGCTTTGTAAGATCCCTGCCCGGCTTACCTTCTTTTGCTCTTATTCTTCACCTGCTGCTACCTAGAGGGCACAAATCCGAAGTAAAGGGGCTAGACCTTTTGACATCTGAATTTGTTGTGACTCTGCCAAGAAGGCTTCTAACTCTGCCATCCTCTTCAGGCCCACTCACCATTCTCTTCATGGAGAAGGACAGAGGTGTCTAAATCTGTTGGAATGAATTAGACAGCATTTGGCATAAGTGACGTGATTAAGTCTCTGCACCTTCCTTCTCATCCCATCTTGGGTCTCTGGCTCTGATGTTGGCTGCTACCTTATAAGCAGCCCTAAGGAAAGGTTTGGCGCTTCCCAGGTGGCTCAGTGGTAAAGAATCCCCCTGCCAATGCAGGAGACCTGGGTTCAATCCCTGGGTCGGGAAGATCCCCCAGAGAAGAGAATGTCAGCCCACTCCAATACTCTTGCCTGGGAAATCCCAAGGACAGAGGACCTGGCAGGCTACAGTTCATAGGGTCGCAAAGAGTCAGACATGACTGAGTGAGCACACATACACTCAAGAAGAGGCCCGTGTGGGGAGGAAGTGAGGCCTTCAGCCATCATGTGAGTGAGCCATCTTGGAGCAGATCTTGCAGCCCTACAGACAGCTTGACTGTGACCTCAGGAGAGACCCTGATGCAAGAAGCACCACTAAGTCTGCTCCCAGATTCCTGGCCCTCAGAAACCATGTCAGGTGATAAGTGTTTGTTTTTTTTTAAGCCACTAAGTTTTAGAGTAATATATTACGTGGCGGCTGGAGAAGGAAATGGCAACCCACTCCGGTATTCTTGCCTGGGAAATCCTATGGACAGAGGAGCCTGGAGGGCTACAGTCCATGGGGTCGCGAGAGTCAGACCCGACTGAGTGACTGAATCACCACCACTGCCACCACCACCATTATACAGCAGCAGATAATGTATACGCCATATCCCAAATTACTGTCCAAACCAATGTCGAAGATATCTTTTGAAAATGAAAATCTGCTCAAGTAATTTTCCTTTTACGATCCCGTAGCTATCTACAACTTTCAAGGTAAAGCCCTAACTACTGTGCTTAGCGCACAAGTGCCCCCCCCCCGCAACCGCCCACCGTGGTCTCTCTGCCCAGCTCCCAGTATTCATTTCCAGCCGTCCTTTTCACCCACCTTTGTGTAGAACTGTTGGCACTTCCTTAGCCAGGCCATGCTCTCTTTAGGCCTAGTCAATATTGTTCTTTCTGTCTGGTTTGCCCCATTTTTTCTCTTTCTTTAGCTAACTAACCAACCAACCAATTAATGAACAAGTGCCTAAGCCAGCCCTTGAGGTTTGTAGCAGATGGACTCTAGTTGGCCCTGTTGACCTTTACCTCCTGGTATTTTAGCCAAGAGAATATGGCCAAGATGGGGGCGGTGAGTACCTCGAAATGAATTCCTGCTTGGAAACCCTTTACGAGTTGTCCCCGAGATGACCAAGAGCTGCTGGCAGGTTTTGGCAATGCTGACATATCCTCTGTAATTACTCTCAAGTTGGCTCATGCCTGTGTGTCTTATTTCCATAATACAAGCTCCATGGCGATACCTGTTTACTTCATCCCTTCCTCCTCTGCCACTCCCTTTCCACCTCTCCCCCCACCCCCGGGGATGCCCAGTGCCCACGGCGTGCTCTCCCAGTGAATGCCAGGGAGGGCTGAGTGAGGGGGACGGCTGGGTGGTTTGCTGGCTCAGGAAGGCAGCAGAGCCTTCCGGTCTGTTCCCCTAGCCTCTCTCCCCCATTCTTTTAGGTCAGGTTGCCTAGAAGCAGAGCCTGAGGCAGTCAGGTGAAAATGTAAGCAGGGAAGGGAAGTAGGGGGGCAGGGAGGCTGCTTGGCAAACAGGTGGGCTCAGCAGAGGTCTCGCGTCAGCTGGTCCCACGAGGAGCTCGGGAGTATGAATGGCACCAGGAATTTGTCCCTTCCTGAAGCACGGAGACTGGCCTGATGTATTCCGGTATCATTCGATCATTGCTCCTGTCTGGAAACAATCAGCATTTCTGGCCAGACAGCTCCAGTAGGCTGGGGCAATTCTCAGGAGTCAGTGGAGAGCAGCTCACACTCACAGCAGCTGGGGTTGGGGTGGGGTGGTGGGGTGGAGGAGGTGGATGGCAGCCTGGCACAGGGAAGCAACTTGGATATGCAGCTCCTGGCCTGAAGCTGCCCCTCTGGGTCCACTGACCCCCAGGTTTAAGGCTACCTGGAGCGTCTGAAGCTAGGGGCCCAAAGCAGCCCTTCAGTCTGCCTGTGGTGCTGTTTATGAAGGAAGGCCTCGTAGAGGTGGTTATCCCTCCCACCCCATTCTTGTCTATTTGGAACCTGAGAAGGTGACCTTATTTGGATATAGGGGCTTTGCAGATGCATTAAGTTAGGGATCTCAAGGTATAACTATCCTAGATTTGGCTTCCCAGGTGGCTCTAGTGGTAAAGAACATGCCTGCTAAGCAGGAGATGTAAGAGATGCAGGTTCAGTCCCTGGGTGGGGAAGAGCCCCTGGATGAGGGCATGGCAACCCACTCCAGTATTCTTGCCTGGAGAATCTCATGGACAAAGGAGCCTGGTGGGCTACAGCCCACAGAGTTGCAAAGAGTCAGACATAACTGAAGTGACTTAGCATGCAGATTTGGGAGGGTGGGGCTAAATCCACCCTCATGTCCTCATGGGGCTTCCCCAGTGGCTCAGAAAGTAAAGAATCCTCCAGCAATGCAGGAGACCTGGGTTCGATCCCTGGGTCGGGAAGATCCCCTGGAGGAGGGCATGGCGACCCACTCTAGTATTCTTGCCTGGAGAATCCCCATGGACAGAGGAGCCTGGCGGGCAACAGTCCGTGGGGTCGCAGAGAGTCGGACACGACTGGGTGACTAAGCACAGCACACAGTGTCCTTCTAAGAAGAGGAGAGGATGCACAGAGACCCAGGGCAGAGACCGTGTGGTGACGGAGGCACAGACTGGACGGACGTGTCTTCAAACCAAGAACACTGGGAGCCTCCGGAGGAGGTGTCTTCAAACCAAGGAACACTGGGAGCCTCCGGAGGCTGGAAGAGGCAGGGAAGGATTCTCCCCTGGAGCCTTCAGAGGAGTGAGGCCTTGCAGGCACCTTGATTACAGGCTTCCAGCTTCCTGCTCTGGGAGAGAAGACATTTCTGTTGTCCTAGGCCACCCACTTTGTGGTAATTAGGGTAGCCCTTGGAAACCAATACAAGCCCTAAGGCCCGTTGCCGTGGGAAACATAGCCCCATCCCCGCGCCCACCCCATCCCTGCCACTCACTTCAAATAGTTCCCCTCCCTGAGCCTCAGTTTCCTCCCTTCTAACTAGAGAGGAGTCAACAAACTGCTGCAACACTAGGCTCACGGCGAGTCCCAAGCTGAGTTTATTCAGTTTATTTAGAGACAGGCCAGTTCCCAGGTGTCCTCCCATAAACCCTGCCAGGGCCTGGCCCCAGCTCCGTGTCAGGTGAGTCTGACCCAGCAGGTCGGCATCTGCACCTGAGGCTCCATACAGCCATCCCTGGAATTATGGGAGAGATGGACACAAAAGTGCCTGCAGATACACGCACGTCTTTGATGGGAGGGGAGGAGTGGTCGGCTCTGAAGAGGGGGTCCTGAGGCTGGTGGGTGTCCGCTCTCTGAGGTTTCCCATTTTTTACCGTGTGCACGTATGGCTTTAAAAAAAAAAATCAGTATGTTTTAAAACAAAAAGAAAACAGTCCTGGTGCTTGGAAATAAATGCTGAACAAAGAGAAGGGAGTTCCTTTGCTCCTCCCTTGCCCCACCCGCTGCCAACTCCCCTCCAGCAATTTTGGCCGCTGGGTCCACTGGTGTGTTTGTCTGTTTGTCTGTCTGCTGCCGTCTGCGGTGCCCTGTGCCTGGTAAAATGGGAGAGGAGGAGGTAAAAGGGTGGAGGGCGCTAGGAGGGTGGATGGTAGGCTTGGTGCCCAGGAGCCTCACAGCTGGGAGTGGAGGAGTCCACACACAGCAATCAAGTGTCTGCAACAGAGGCTGCAAAGTAGCCTCAAGAGGCAAGACACAAAGGATGTGCGTGTTTAATGTGACAGTACAAAGCCTTGCACTCAATTATTATTATTATTTTTTATTAGCTAAATTGTCAAATGAGTGGTGGAGATAGAAAGTCCTATGGGTTCCAGGGGAGGAGAGAGGGCTAGGAACTAGATGGCAGGAAGGGCCTGAAGTAGGAGGGACGCTTCCAGCTGGACAACTAAGGTAGGAGACCTGACCTAGGAAGGGGCGTTTGGCGCCTCCTACGCACGGTCTTTCTAAGCAGCACATTTTAATGTAATTTGTTGATGGGAAGGTTGCTAAGACCAAGATGAAAAGGCATCTGGAGCAGTGCTTCCCCAGCTCTCTGTGGTCAGTTTTCTTTGTCATTTCTAATCAATGACTGGCCTTAGTCAGAATGACCACTATTAAGAAGTCTATAAATAACAAGTGCTTGGAGAGGGTGTAGAAAAAAGAGAACCCTCCTACACCGCGGGTAGGAATGTAACTTGTTGCAGCCATTATGGAGAACAGTATGGAGGTGCCTCAAAACACTAAAAATAGAGTTTCCCTATGATCCAACAATTCTACTCCTATGCATATACCCAGATCAAATCTATATACGTCCCCCTATGATCATAACAGCACTATTCACAGTAGTCAAGACATGGAAACAATCTAAATGTCTGTTGACAGATGAATGATTAAAGAAGAAGTGGTACATATATACAATGGAATATTACTCACCCATAAAAAAGAGTGGAATAACGCCATTTGCAGCAACATGGGTGGACCTAGAGATTATCATACTAAGAGAAGTAAGTCAGAAAGAGACAAATATATGGTATCACTTATATGTGGAATCTGAAATTTGAGACAAACAGACCTACGAAACAAAAACAGGCTACAGACATAGAGAACAGACTTTTGGTTGCCATGGGGGAGGAGAGATGAGGGAGAGAAGGACTGGGAGTTTGGGGTTAGCAGACGCACTCTGTTATATATTAGATGGATAAAAACAAGGCCCTACTGTATAGTACAGAGAACTAGATTCAATGTTGTTTAGTTTCTAAGTCGTGTCCAACTCTTTCACAACCCCATGGATGGTAGCCTGGCAGGCTCCTCTGTCCATGGAATTTCCCAGGCAAGAATACTGGAGTGGGTTGCCATTTCCTTCTCCAGGGGACCTTCCCAACCCCTCATCTCCTGCATTTCAGGCTAATTCTTTACCAATGAGCCACTGGGGATTCTGTGATAAACCATAATAGAATAGACTATGAAAAAGAACATGTACATATATGTATAACTGAGTCACTTTGCTATACAGCAGAATTTAAATTGTAAATTAACTAGATTTCAATAAACTTTTTAAAAATGGCCGACTTCTTTTGTAAAACATAACACAAAAGAATTACCTGGAAAAAAATGAAATGGACAAGAGAAATACAAAATACAAGTAAAATGTTTTTTTATTATTATTAGATTCAGCTGTCGTAAATTAACTTTGCCGAACTGATGGGAAAGCATCTAAATGTTTGCAGACACCTTCTGTGCTTGTCCCACCCTGGACCTGAGCAAGCGGTTTGCAGAAGGGCCCCTGACGGCACTTTGAGTAGCCCCCGTTCCAGAGAGAGCCTCAGAAGGCAAGAGGGGGAACCTCAGAGAAGATGGCCACGGGGGGAGGGGAGTGCCTCGGAGACAGGGCTTCGCAGCCCCACCCCGCCCCTACCACTTCCGGGCTTCTCCCCCAACTTTTTCTCTGACTACGCTCTGCTCAGAGCAGCCCCTGGAGAGGCAAGAGGCCCAGGCAGGGATGTGAGGCGTCCCGGCCTGTTAATAATTCAGGATGCCTTCACACTGCGTTATTTAAGTTATTTGTTTGACATCAGTTTGAAGGCGAGACGGAGCCCTGACGGGGGGTGGGGGGCAGGGTAGAGGAACAAGCCTGTTCCCCTTTGCTCTTCCGGGGAACCTGGCCTGTCCTGAGCTGCTGACCGCTCTAACAACGAACACCCTGCAGCGTTCACCCTGCAGGACCAGCCAGTCCTCCTTGGAAGGCGCTTCAGTAAACAGCTCTTGTACTGAGCTTGTTCCTTGGTGAAGGTCTCTCTCTCTTTCTCTCCAACCCCTAAAAGTGGCAAAGTGGGTCCTCTTCCTGGGAAGTGCCGGAAAGCACAGCCACCCAGGCCGGTCATTGAACCCAGTGTTGGCACCTTCTCCCGGGTCAGTGCCTGCCCAGTAGGCTCTGTTAGGCGGCGGTGTATCAACTCGTTTCCCTGCTATGATGGGCACGATGATGAATAAAACGGAAATAAAAGTAACTGCCCTCTCTTGACTCGAGCTCAGACACTGAACTCAGCACTTGACACTCAAACTCTCATCTCATCCTCACTTCCCGAAGAAGGAAATGTGACTATTATTCCCATTTTACAGACAAGCAAGCTGAAGCCGAAAGTTGTAAGTGGCCCGATGAAGTCACACTGGTGGTGGGTGCTAGAGGCAGCTCAGCCTAGTCTATCTGACTGGAAGCTCATATTCTGGACCAGGGTGTGGAGGCAGGAGTGAGTAGGGAGCAGGAAGAGCCAGAGCAGGCTGAAGCTGAGTTTCTCTGAAAGGAGCTAGACCAGGGACAGTGCAGAAAGCCAGCCTGCAGGGGAGCCCTTTATGGTCTATGGGGAGAGGCTGGGGGGTGAGATCGACCATCACCTCTGTTTCCTTGGAAGAGGAAGGAGGTGGCTCTGGGCCCTCCTGTCCACAGCTCTGGGCCCTCCTGTCCACAGCTCTGGGCACGCCTGTCGGCGGCTCTGGGCCCCAGCTCCCAGTAGAGGACATTGTAGGTTATGACCTCAGCAGTGGGAGGGCTTTACACTCATCCCTCTCCCTGAAGCAGTGAGACAACAGGCAAGTCCTACCTGACCACCAAGCCTAGGACCCCCCTCAGGCTTGGAACTGCGAGATGATGAATCTGGACGCAGACTTGAAGCTTCTACATTGTTTAATGGTTACAGATGGGACATAGAATCAGGCAAGACTAATTACCACCTTCCTTTATTCCCCTTCCCCATCACCTAGGATAGAGGAGGTCTCCAGGTCAGGGAGGAAGACGGCTGGGCATGGGGTGGGGAACTCAGTGTGTGTCTTCTCACCTCCTCCTTGGCTGGGTGAATCCTCAGGGGCCAGACTCTAGAAGCCCTGGTTATATCTGAGTAACTAAGGGTAAAGGGACCAGTGGCTGGTTTCTAGCTGTAGCTCTGGGAAGACAGTCAGTCCATGGAACAACTGACCGGTTCAAAATTGGGAAAGGAGTACGACAAGGCTGTATATTGTCTCCCTGTTTATTGAACTGCTATGCAGAATACATCACACGAAATGCTGAGATGAATGAATTACAAGCAGAAACCAAGATGGCTGGGAGGAGAAATACAAGGAGATCAAACCAGTCCATCCTAAAGGAAATCAACCCTGAATATTCCTTGGAAGGACTGATGCTAAAGCTGAAGCTCCAATACTTTGGGCACCTGATGCGAAGAGCCAACTTATCGGAAAGACCATGATGCTGGGAAAGATTGAAGGCATCAGGAGAAGGAGGCAGCAGAGGATGAGATGGTTAGCTAGCATCACTGACTCAGTGGACATGAATTTGAGCAAACTCTGGTAGATAGTGGAGGACAGAGGAGCCTGGAGTGCTGTAGTCCATGGGGTTGCAAAGAGTAGGACACAACTTAGTGACTGAACAACATGGAGTCCTGGGCAACCCCACTGGGAGTCCCTAGACCCCTCCATGGGATGCACCTCTATGTCTTTCTGCAGGGGCAAGGATGATGCAGAGGCCAGGCTAGGGGCTGGAGGGACCTGGTGTGGGCAGCAGGCCAAACGACAGCATATGAGCTACACAGAGTAGATCAAGATTGAGCCACAAACTCCAACACACTAATCCTGGGAAACTGCCTGGACCCCCAAAGTTAGAATCAGCCCCAGAGAGGAGGAGGTTAATGAGGGAAATCCTGATTGTAATGGAGTTTAATCATGAAACAATTTAGAAACCACTGCAGTGACTAAGTTCATCTGAAAGTTATCAAGTTAAATTCTGTGTTCTTTGAGATGATAGAAGGGTGAACGTGGTTTATGACAAAAATCAAGCTTAGTAACGGGAAAAAGAAAATTTACATGTTTGCGTGTCAGGGGGTAAGGAATGTGGAATCATGTTTCTGGGAAATTGAGTCCAGCCTTGCACAGGAATTTCTGCCCTGGGGATCTCAGGAGGCTTAGCCTTCCAGTCCATCCCAGGGTGACCACACTGGGATCTCCACGGATCTCCTGGAGCAAAGGGACTGTGTGGGGGTGACAAGCGAAGATTCATCCTCGTGGTGCTTGCCTGCAAAGTGCAGGGGGGCTCTTTCTGGGCAAAGGAGAGAGAGATAAGTCCATGGGCGAATGTATGTCTTCATGGTACCCAGCTCAGGGAAACCGAACACATATTGAACAAATACTGCTTCCGAACCTTGTCAGACACGAACACGTCAACTCAATTCCACAGGAAGAACAGACGTCACGTGCACATAAAAGTGATGACGGGTAATTGACAACTGACCACTCACAAACCCACCACGGCTCAAAGACTACACACAGCACTCACTCTTTACCTCTGCCTGTGAGGCAGGATTGTTCTCAGTTTATAGAGGAAGAAACTCATACCAGTGAGGTCAAGGTCACCAACACCAGTGAGGTCAAGGTCATGGAGCTGTTGAGTTAGGTGCTTTCATCCTTTGTAGGGCTGTAGACTCATGCTGCTCCCAGGTGCTGGCCCTCCTTGAATCACAGAGCTTGGTGAGACCTCAGAAACTCGGAGGCTGAGCTGGTTTCCCTCCCACCCAGCCCTTGGGGAGGCCCTGCAGAGTTGGGGAGCGAGGAGCCAGTACCCCGTCCTTCTGTACCTTCCAGTAGCCAAATGTGAATGCTGTGACCTCCGAGGGGATGACAATGCCCATTCTATTGGCTGTTTCCAAGCTTCACATGCAAAGCAGTTGGCGCTGTCTGATGTCAGGGAGACCGGGGGACAGGTGGAAGGGGTCAGAGGTATAGAGGCCTAGAGCTCACGGCTGAAAGTCGGGAGCCAAGAGTCAGGCCTCAGGCAGGAACAGAGAGGTCAAGGCAGAAGGGGAATACAGTTGGGGGGAAGCTCTGCTCAGGGGTTTCTGAGAAGCAGTCAGTGGAGGGCGGAGGGGCGTCTGGTTATGCGGGACTGTTTGGCGGAGTCCGCTTCCAGGGTTGGCCATGAGGACCGTGCTTGACTTTCAGAACTTAAAGGCCCTGCAGGTGTAGAGGGGGGACCCTCTTACTCTCCAAGGAGATGAGGAGTGAAGACGTGTGTTCTGCAGCTTTGTAGACTTGGGAAACCTGGAGGTGAGTCAGGGTATTTCTGGATTCTTTCAACGTTGTTATTGTTCAGTCGCTCAGTCGTGTCTGGCTGTTTGCGACCCCATGGACTGTGTAGCCCACCAGGCTCCTCTGTCCGTGGGATTCTCCAGGCAAAAAATACTGGCGTGGGCTGCCATTCCCCTCTCTAGGGGATCTTCCTGGCCCAGGGATCGAACCGGGGTCTCCTGCATTGCAGGCAGACACTTTACCGTGGGGTCCTTTGGGAAAGTTTCACCCAGCATCTGGGAATTGGTGCTGGCCGTGGCACCGGGGACGTGAGGACGGGAGACAGGCTCCACCACTCTGGGGGCCAAGTGTTCCCGCGGGGGCCTCAGGAGCCCTTCCCCAGGACGGCCGTGTCCACTTCCAGCTTGCTGACACCCCTCGAGTCAGGACCAGGCCCAGAAGTGCTCCTGGGCCATGGGGATGTGGGGGATGCAGCTCGGGCCAGGGCTGGGCAGTTACCACTGTGGAAAGGGCGATGTCGGCTGCGGGGGCACCCTCTGAGACAGACATGGCACCCAGCCCCCCGGGATCCCTAGTGACACCCACAGCGCCCCCAGGAAGGGGGTGACCAGTTCCCCCTTACAGGTGTGAGGAAGCAGCAGATGAGAGATGTTGCCTTCTGCCCAGGCTCCTGAGGCCGGCCAGTGGCAAAGCTGGGCTCTTACTTTGGAGCTCTAACCTGCTTTCTGCCCTTGGTGTCTAGCCCAGGAGGGGCCTTTGCGAAGCTGGTGGCCCTGGTAGCAAAACCCGCCAGGGACGTGGTTTCGCCCCCTTCATTAAGGACTTCCCTAGTAGCTCAGCTGGTAAAGAATCCCCCTGCAATTCGGGAGACCTGGGTTTGATCCCTGGGCCGAGAAGATCCCCTGGAGGAGGCAATGGCTACCCACTCTAGTATTCTGGCCTGGAGCACTCCATGGACTGTAGTCTAATGGGACACGACTGAGAGACTTTCCCTTCACTTCTTCCCCTGCAGAAACAAGTCTCGCTGCCAGTTTGACCAAATTCCCTCCCTCGCCCTTTCCTCTGGGTCTTACTTGAGGTTAGCTGGCCACAGCTTCCTGCAGACATGAAGAAGGGAAAGGCCGCCAGGGGTTCCAGCCTCTCCCAGCCTCCCCGAGAAAATCTGCATCTTAATGGAGAGGGAGTGAGCATCCTGGGATCCTGGGAGATGCTGGGGAAGGAGCCTGGGGTGGGGTGGGGGGGTTAGCCCAGTTCTTACCCTCCAGGCACAGAAGGTTGGGGTGCTGGGTTAGGGCCCGCCCGGGGTTCCTGGCTCCTGCCTGGAGGCCTCTGCCAGGAAGGGCATGACTCCGCAGGGCTGGCTTCTGAGAACTGGGCCAGGCTCCAGGCTGAGCCCCGGGCAGCTCCCCAAGGCTCAGTCTCGCCTCTTTCCCTACCCCACGTAGCAGGCCGGGCCTCCTCGCTGCCCTCTTTTGTGAAGCTGAGGAACCCAGGGCCAGCTTCCTGCCTGCCAGCTGGTTTCCCGGCACCGTCTAACCCTGGACCAGCTGTGAGTGAGGGGGCGGGAGAAGCCGCTGGCCTCTGGGAAGTGGAAACCAGGAGACGGGCGGCCCAGGCGGGCGGGTTTAGGCTGGGGCGGTGAGGCCAGTAGGCCTGGGCAGCATCCTGGAGGAATTTCTGAATTACCTCCTGGCTGGAGACCAGAGGCCAGAGCGGGGCCTGGGCTGGTCCTGCTGGCTGCAGCCTTCCCACCTCCAGCCCATGTCTCTGCCCATCTGCCTGGGCATCGCAGCATCCTCTGATGGACGGGCGAGAACTCAGCTCAAAGGGGATGGTCAGGGCTCTCCCTCCCTTATTGTGGGGAGGTGGGGAGGCGGAGAGGCGGGGGGGTGGTGGTGAGGGCTAAGGGGGAGGGGCGAGTCCTCCCCGACCTTGGCCTCGCCTGCCCTCTGGTGAGCTCAGGGCTGCTCTCCATCTCCCCCGCCCTCCAGAATCACAGGTTCCGCCTGGCCAAAGTCGAGAGGAGGCCTCTGGTCTCTGCATCTTTACTGGAGTGTTTGGGGGGTGGGAGGTGGTGGGTCGGGTGCTCCAGCACCCCCCAATTCTGTCCCCCAGACGGGACGGCTCTCGCTGTGCCAATGTCAGGCAGGACCGGCCGCAGGGCCTGTGGGGCTGTATCGGTTAGAAAGTTATTAAGAGTTTGAAGACAGTGCCAGCAGAGCAGGAAACCAAGCCCCAGAGCTTCCTCATTATGGACCCTCCCCACCCTGTGTGACTGCACAGGCTGCACCCATAAAACCAGCCCTGCTCCCAGAAAGTCCTGGACCCTCGCGGCCCCACCCCATCTGTCTCCTGGACCTTGGCTGGAGGGCAGATCTGAGCAGGCCCCCCCAGAACGCCCCTCAGCCCCCGCCTCTGCTCCTTCATGTCTCACGCTGTAATCAGTGTCATCAGTGATGCCCTACCCTGACATCCACCCCGGGGAAACTGAGGCAGCAGGAAGGCCCTGTGGACTCCCCCACCCCTGATGATGGGAGGAGGGATGGTGGGGGTGGCTGAGCCCAGGACTCCCCTCATCGGCCCGGGGCTCCCTCAGCGGCCCAGGGCTCTGGGTGGGACTCGGTGGTGGGGAAGTTGCTGCTTTAGCCTTCGGATCTCCATCAAGACTGTCCCCTCTGCATGGGGAGGAACTGGAGGTGGGGTTCAGGGCGGCTTTGCCAGCTTCAGACCTGGCATCCGGACAGCCAAGCCTGGTCGCTTTGCTCTTGGTCTCCCCCGCACAGCGGTTGGCTCGGCTGCCCCTTGGCAGGATGACTGCCCCGGGGGATGGGGTCTGATCCAGGAGTGTACTGACCTGGAAATTGTGCTGGGCTCTGGCAGCAGTGGCTGGCCAAGGTCAGGGAGCAGGCCAGAAGCCAGCCCTCCAGTTGCAGGGAAAGGCCGAGTCCAAGTCCGGAGGGAAGGTGGGCCTGACCGCCACTGCTCTGCTCTGGCTGCCACTGCCTGGGGGGGACCCTCCTGCCTGCTCCGCCGGCCTCAGGGATGAGAAAGCCTGCCACCCTCCGCTTCGGGTGCACGGAGGACCTGACCAGGGGCCCCAGGAGGTCTGTGTGCGGGGTCCCATCGACTCTCACAAAAGCCGTAGGTGGCAGGTCCTGTTATTGTCACAGTGAGAGTCAGATTAGCTGGGAAGCTGGTTCTAGGCCACAGGGCTGTCTCGTTGTCCCCACGCTGCCCTTCCTCCGCGGCAGTCATCAGAGTGGCCGTGTTGGCGTGCCTGTCTGATCAACGTCCATCTCTCTGATCGAGCTTGAGCCCCGTGTCCCTGAGTGGAGCTGCCCCTTGAATTCACATCTGACCCATGGCGACATTCTAGGCTCCGACCCTGGTGCCACACACAGGGCCTGGCACGTGGTAAGACTCCCCATAAAGAACAAGGGAAGGTGGGAGGGGATTGAGTCAGGAGTGCCACACGGGTCAGCCGGACGCCCAGCCTGCACCCCTACCCCATGGCTGCACGACCTGCCCCTCACCTGGGTTCCCTGATGTGCTCCTGCTGGACCAGAGTAGGGCCAGGTGGGGCTCTGCATTGGCGGGTGGCTGGGAGGGGGGCAGGACTGAATGTGGGGTCACCCCCTCCACCCCTCTGTCAGGGTCCCCACCACTGGGGCTCCTTCACGGGAGACCCCTCCCATCCCCGAGCTGGCTGATTCCTGGCTGATTTATTGCCTTCCCTGCCCTGTGAGGCTGGGGTCGCGGCAGTTGGGAGAGTCCGTCCCTGTGAGGTTGGGGGGCCAGGGCGTGTGTCACCAGGGGTGCCTCTTCTGGAAGAAACACCCATGTGGATTCTTCCCTGTGGATCCGCCCTGGGGATCTCCCAATGAGTGTCCAGTCCCCCGCTTTCCTGGTGCTCTTGGAGCGTCTGCTCCTACTGTTTGGCCGGAGCCACAGCTCGGGGCCAGTCGTCCTGCTGTCGGGAGCCTCTGTGGGCATTCACCCCAAATGCGTCTGCAGCGGGCACTGCCAGGGTGCCGGGGAGCGTGTCTGCGGGAACAGTTCTCAGGAACCCCCACAGCGGGGCTGCTGAGAGCAGGGACCCCTTCGCTCGTTCTCCCATCTTGGACTGTATCCAATGAATATCTCTGCGTTCACCCTCCCGGTGCCCCAGGAATGGTGTTCAGCGAGGGGATCTATGCCTGGACAGTTCAGCCCAGACTCCAGGGGCTCATGGTCCAGTCTGGGATGAGTGTACTATCCCTGACATTATATTTGTAAATTTTTTTTAAAGAGGGCCCCCGGTTTGTAAGCTCAGACTCCAAGAACCTGCATCAGACCATGAGGGGGCAGACTGAAGGCCGCCCCTGTGTTGCTGCAGCCAGCTGCATTGCTGCCTTTTTTCAGGCATCCAGTAAGAATTCGCAGGTGGCTCAGTGGTAAAGAATTCACCTGCAACGCAGGAGAAGTGGGTTTGATCCCTGGGTCAAAAAGATGCCCTGGAGAAGGAAATGGCAACCCACTCCAGTATTCTTGCCTGGGAAAATCCAAGGACAGGGGAGCCTGGCAGGCTACAGTCGATGGGATCTCAAAAGAGCTGGATCCGACTTAGAGACTAAACAACAGTAAGAGTTTGATTTCCCCGAGCCAGTCTGGAATCCTATTTTCTTTTCCTGTGTTTTTCCCCAGCCCTGCCTTAGAGCTGAGACCGCCGGCCCGAGTCAGAGGACTTGTGGGATTGGCGCGCCCTCTGCTGGCAAGATCGAGGTACAGCCGGGAGCGTGGTACACCCCCGGTAGCGGCTGCATTGAAACCCTGCTGTTAGGACGCTGGCAGGCGGGTCTAGGGGTTAGTACACAGGCAAGCCTCTCCAGTTGGGCGTGGACACATTCAAGTACACATACCATGTCCTGTAATTCAGATGCGAGCGTGTAATTCAGATGTGTCTTTGCGTACACATGTTCCATTTCCACTGCACCTGGGGTGACATCACCTGGGGTCTGCCGCAATGCAGTTAATGGAGTTAGCGTCAACTCCACAGGTTAAGCACTGGGTCCCCCACAGACTACCCCCACTGTGCTTCCAGCCACAAGCGGGGTTCTCCAGGGCACCTGCACGTCTGAGCAGCCAGAAACAAAGTAGTGAGTTCCCATGACCCTTCAGGTTTGGTAATTCACTCCCCCAAACTCTCAGACTCACTGCAAGTGCTGTCCTGTTGATGGCAGTTTCATTTATTTTATAAAGTTTACAACTCAGGAGCAGCTAGATGAAGAGGCCTGCAGGGCAAGACGTGGGGGAGAGGGTGTGGAGTCGGGGCACATCACCTCCCAGGACGCTCCCCAGAACCCCCTGTCCAACGTTTTCATTGGGGTTTCATTACTTCTCACAGCATCGGCAGGACTGATTGAACACTGATTGAACACTGATTGACTCAGTCTCCAGCTCCCTGTCCTTCTATTGGCTGAAGGACCCATCAGCTTACACCTGTGACCTTTCTCAGTTCAGTTCAGTTCAGTTGCTCAGTTGTGTCCGACTCTTTGTGACCCCATGAATCGCAGCACGCCAGGCCTCCCTGTCCATCACCAACTCCCGGAGTTTACCCAAACGCATGTCCATCGAGTCGGTGATGCCATCCAACCATCTCATCCTCTGTCGTCCCCTTCTCCTCCTGCCCCCAATCCTTCCCAGCATTAGGGTCTTTTCCAATGAGTCAGCTCTTCACATGAGGTGGCCAAAGTATTGGAGTTTCAGCTTCAGCATCAGTCCTTCCAATGAACAACCAGGACTGATCTCCTTTACGATGGACTGGTTGGATCTCCTTGCAGTCCAAAGGACTCTCAAGAGTCTTCTCCAACACCACAGCTCAAAAGCATCAATTCTTCGGCGCTCAGCTTTCTTTATAGTCCAACTTTCACATCCATACATGACCACTGGAAAAACCATAGCCTTGACTAGACGGACCTTTGTGGACAAAGTAATGTCTCTGCTTTTTAATATGCTGTATAGGTTGGTCATAACTTTCCTTCCAAGGAGTAAGCATCTTTTAATTTCATAGCTGCAATCACCATCTGCAGTGATTTTGGAGCCCAGAAACATAAAATCAGCCACTGTTTCCATTGTTTGCCCATCTATTTGCCATGAAGTGATGGGACCAGATGCCATGATCTTAGTTTTCTGAATATTAATCTTTAAGCCAACTTTTTCACTCTCTTCTTTCACTTTCATCAAGAGGCTCTTTAGTTCTTCTTCACTTTCTGCCATAACGGTGGTGTCATCTGCTTATCTGAGGTTATTGATATTTCTCCCGGCAATCTTGATTCCAGCTTGTGCTTCTTCCAGCCCAACGTTTCTCACGATGTACTCTACATAGAAGTTAAATAAGCAGGGTGACAATATACAGCCTTGACGTACTCCTTTTCCTATTTGGAACCAGTCTGTTGTTCCATGTCCAGTTCTAACTGTTGCTTCCTGACCTGCATACAGGTTTCTCAAGAGGCAGGTCAGGTGGTCTGGTAGTCCCATCTCTTTCAGAATTTTCCACAGTTTATTGTGATCCACACAGTCAAAGGCTTTGGCATAGCCAATAAAGCAGAGGTAGATGTTTTTCTGGAACTCTCTTGCTTTTTCGATGATCCAGCGGATGTTGGCAATTTGATCTCTGGTTCCTCTGCCTTTTCTAAAACCAGCTTGAACATCTGGAAGTTCACGGT
Source organism: Giraffa tippelskirchi (assembly GCF_054371585.1). NCBI lineage: Eukaryota > Metazoa > Chordata > Mammalia > Artiodactyla > Giraffidae > Giraffa > Giraffa tippelskirchi. The sequence continues at coordinate 148,044,605 of NC_137281.1, read as the reverse complement.
TCATGTATTGCTGAAGCCTGGCTTGGAGAATCTTAAGCATTACTTTACTAGCATGTGAGATGAGTGCAATTGTGTGGTAGTTTGAGCATTCTTTGGCATTGCCTTTCTTTGGGATTGGAATGAAAACAGACATTTTCCAGTCCTGTGGCCACTGCTGAGTTTTCCATATTTGCTGGCATATTGAGTGCAGCACTTTCACAGCATCATCTTTGAGGATTTGAAATAGCTCAACTGGAATTCCATCACCTCCACTAGCTTTGTTCGTAGTGATGCTTCCTAAGGCCCACTTGACTTCACATTCCAGGATGTCTGGCTCTAGGGGAGTGATCACACCATCGTGATTATCTGGGTCATGAAGATCTTTTTTGTACAGTTCTTCTGTGTGTTCTTGCCACCTCTTCTTAACATCTTCTGCTTCTGTTAGGTCCATACCATTTCTAGGAAGCTATCTAGGCGGGGCCCAGCCTGAGACCCATCATTAGCATAATGAAGGCACTCCCGCGGGCTTTTTGAAGCATGTGCTAGGAACTGGGGAAAAGACCTTTTCTTTTCAGATTATACCATAGCACATGGGTGCATGCTAGTTTCATTCATCCCAGGCACATCCAGCCTGTCAGTCCCACCCCAGCTCATCACAGACTCCCTGAGTTCAGTTCAGTCACTCAGTTGTGTCCGACTCTTTGCAGCTCCCTAGACTGCAGCACTCCAGGCTTCCCTGTCCATCACCAACTCCCAGAGCTTGCTCAAATTCATTCCCATCGCATCGGTGATGCCATCCAACCATCTCATCCTCTGTCATCCCCTTCTCCTCCCACCTTCAATCTTTCCAAGCATCAGGGTCTTTTCCAATCAGTCGGTTCTTCCATCAGGGGGCCGAAGTATTGGAGCTTCAGTTTCAGCATCTGTCCTTCCAAAGAATATTCAGGACTGATTTCCTTTAGGATTGATTGGTTTGATCTCCTTGCAGTCCAAGGGACTCACTAAGACAGACTCCCTTAGTCTCTAAGACAGACTCCCTAAGAGGTGGCAAAACAACAGAGTGGTCTCCCAGGATCACAATACTGTCCCTCCTTAAAAGGCCCCGCTGAGCCCCGGAGAGCCGTTCCCCCACCCCACCACACTGCCCTCAGTTTCTCCTCTTCTCCAGAATGTCTGCTTCCCCAAGGAGCGCTGTTCCTTTCCTCTAGTTCAAGGTCACTGTTTCCCTCTAGTTCAAGGTCAGTGTTTAGGACACAGGCTTGCCTTGCCAATCATTGCTTTCTTTTGTTTAAAAACGAAACCAAACAAAACCAATCCCAAGCCAGGCCCCCGCTTGACAGGGCAGCCTGGTCCCCTGAGGACACCGCAGCTTGCCACCACGGTCACACAGAGGCTGCAGCAGGCACCACTGACCCGTGGGAGGCACTCAGAACCCCTGCCCCCCACACTGTCCCCCGCCACTGCTCAGGGGCTCCATTCAGCTGCAAAGACACAGCTGCTGGAGGGAGTTCTCTGTGGCCTTTGCTTCTTTGGCTGCAGGCTCCTGAATCGAACCCAGAGTGCGCGTGTCTGGTGTAGGTCCAAGCTACAAGTCCCAGCTGCCCCTCCCAGAGCCTGTAAGGTGAGACCCTCCGAGCCCAGGAGGGGGCTTCAGATCTTAGGAACCAAGAAACAGGCCAGATGTCCCCATATCCCCTGTGTTGCCCACAGCACGCTCCTGGTCCCTTCCACCTCCTCCTAGTTCTTAAGATTCTGGACATATTCGTTTGATTTCACTCAAGGGTTAAACCAAAGCCCGAGACTGGAATGCCTCCCGCCGTGTTTCAAAGACCCAGTACTTGGATGTTTCAAAGATGGCTGCTCAGTTTGGCCCCTAAGGTGCCCTTCGGGACCTTCGGCTCCCTGCAGCCCTCCCTCGGAGGAGAGGAACTCCTCTGTGATGAGGGCATGCTTATAATAAGGACTTCCTCTGCCAGGCCTGGGGTTCAGTGCTTCACACGCAACTCTGTGGGGGAGCGGGTACCATTATCACCCTATTCACAGATAAGGAGATGGAGACTGAGGGAGGTTGAGTGACCACCTCAAGGTTACAGAGCTGACCTGGCTCTGAATCTCAGCCTTGCTTCTTCCTAGCAGAAGACTTTGGGTGAGATGCTCAACTTCTCCATGCCTGTGTTCCCTAAGCTGTAAAACGGGGATGATCACAGACCTCACTGCACAGGGTTCCTGAGAGGATGCAAACAGTTAGTGCACATATGTCTGGAGAAAACCATAATTCAGAAGGGTGCGTGCACCCCAATGTTCATTGCAGGACTACTTACAATAACCAAGACATGGAAGCAACCTAAATGTCCATCGACAGAGGAGTGGATGAAGAAGATGTGGTATATATACAGTGTAATGTTACTCAGCCATAAAAATGGACAAAATAATGGCATTTGCGGCAACATGGATGGATCTAGAGATTGTTATTCTGAGTGAAGTAAGTCAGACAAAGACAAATATCATGTGATATTGCTTATATGTGGAATCTTAAAAAATTGGAACAAATGAACTCATTTAAAAAACAGAAATAGAGTCACAGATGTAGAAAACAAACTTATGGTTACCATGGGGGGAAAAAAGGGGAAAGAAAAATTGGGAGTTTGGGATTGACATACATACACAACTGTATATAGAATAGATAACTAATGAAGACCTGCAGTTTAGCACAGGGAACTTTACTCAATACCCTGTAAAGATCCATATAGGAAAAGAATCTTAAAAAGAGTAGATATATGTATATGTATAACTCATTCACTTTGCTGTACACTTGAAACTATCTCAGCAGTAAAAATCAACTAAACTCCAATACAAATTAAAACAAAACAAAGAGTTAATGCACAACGCCAAACTGAGTTGGAGAAACTGGAAAACACAAACTTAATGAAATGGGAGCACTGAATATGAAATAGAAAAAGTGAAATAAACTGGATAAAAGTAAAAGATTCTCCATCTCTTTTTTGGTTGTTGTTCTTTCTCAAGCTTTTATAAAGCATGGTAGAAAAGCTTTTGTGTATATATATATATATATATATATATATATATATATAGTGTATGTAATGTAAACATTGGAGAAGGAAATGGCAACCCACTCCAGTATTCTTGCCTGGAGAATCCTCGGGACGGTGGAGCCTGGTGAGCTGCCGTCCATGGGGTCGCACAGAGTCGGACACGACTGAAGCGACTTAGCAGCAGCAGCAGCAGCAATGTAAACATATTTTAGAAAATATATTAATTTTTGCCTAGCTAAAAAATTTATGACATTTTGATTCTACTTGTTTGACTTAGTATGTATAGAATGCTAAATTGCTAATTTATATTCACTCAAAACTTTGATATAGTTCCAGTATTTTGGCATTTAGCATTACTGCTGAAAGTCTGGAAAGCTTATTATCTTAGTGATTTAAAAAAAACTGAATGAGGCTTGAAACTTCTAATCCAATTCTGAGAATATAAACAAATACTATGTTGTAAAAAATCAAACCAAAACAAACAAAAAACCCCAGGACATTAACATGTGATGGGCTTCCCTTGTGGCTCAGATGGTAAAGAATCTGTCAGCAATGCGGGAGACCAGGGTTCGATCCCTGGGTCAGTAAGCTCCCTTGCAGAAGGAAATGGCAGTCCACTCCGGTATTCTTGCCTGGAGAATTCCATGGACAGAGGAGCCTGGTGGGCCACAGCCCATGGGGTCCCAAAGAGTCAGACACGACTGAGTGACCAATACACACACACACACACACACACACACAGTATTATTAACTAAAGCACATATTTTGTTCAAACTTCACAAAATTTTATGCTGGTGTCCATTATTTGTTTTATGAATCTTATTCAAGATTCCACATTGTATTTAGTTGCACTGAGCAGCTTCAGCTGCATGCAAAAAATTCTGGTAAATTCTCTTTTCATTTTTATTGTTACAAATATTTTCTAATTTTCCTTGTTATGGTTTCTAAGATACCTTCATCATTTAAAAGTTGACATATAATTTTCAAATACATGGTTTTTTAAATAGTATTTTTGATATTAATTTCTCATTTACATGTTTTTCTTCTCTGCAATCACCCTTGGTGGTTTTTCAGTCTTCTGACTTTCTTGAGGCTTTCAATGGCTAAGTCAAAGACCTCTCTTGGTAAATGTCACATTGTACTTAAAAATATGTGTGTTATTTTCAAATATCTTTTGATATTGATTTCTAACATAATTCCACAGTGATAACAGAATAGGCTGTATGATTGTAATACCTTTAGACCATGAAATTTTTGCATCTCGTTTCATGTCCCTGGATGTGTTCCAGTGTCTCCTAGTTTACAGTCTATGGAAACTTGAATAGAATTTGTAACCTACTGTTGTGTGAAAATTGTATAAACCATAATTACGTTGAATTGGTTCATGGTGCTTTTCAGGTCTACTATATCCTACTTTTCTATATATTCATTCTATTAATTTTTGAGAGTTTGGTATTGAAATTCCAATTAAAAATTTTTATCTACTTAAAAAAAATTGTAATATATAGTGTAACTGTATGTAACTTTGTCCTGTATTTTCCATCTCCAATAAATGTATTATCATACTTTCATAATAAAAAAAAAATAGCAAAGCTAAGCTGGGCATGGAAGGAGGGCATGCCCCGGGTACCTGCACTTCAGCTAGCCCCCTTTGGTGCCTGGCCATCTTTGACCAGACAGCCTCTCTTACTCCTGCCTCGCCCGTCTCCTTCTACCTTGGTCTTCAGCTTCTGCTGGGGTCCTCCTGCCGCCAGTCTCCTGACATGGCAGGCTGCTAAAGCGCGAGTCAGCCCATCGCTCCTCTCTGGTCTTGCCCAGCTCCAAGGTGGGCTGGCTGGGGGTGGGGGCCTGAATATTTCTGGAGCTTGTACTGAGCACCTGATTTTCTTCCTCACTACAAGGGTGCAAGACTTCCTGTAGCTCAAACGGTAAAGAGTCTCCCTGCGATGCAGGAGACCAGGGTTCAATCCCTGGGTTGGGAAGTTCCTCTGGGGAAGGGGATGGTAATCCGCTCCAGTATTCTTGCCTGGAGAATCCCATGGACAGAGGAGTCTGGTAAGCTACAGTCCGTAGGGTTGCAAAGAGTCGGCACAACTGAGCGACTAACACACAAAGGGTGCTAGGTAGATGTGAGTGACTTTGATTCATAACGAGGACAGGTGTGTCCAAGCATCAGGCTGTGGGACTCTTTGGGGCTCTGACATCATGCCAGGCTCCTGGGGGCAGAAGTCTGGGAAGTCAGAGAAAAGGCACAGCAAGAACCACAAAGCAAGCTGAGCCAACAGCCCTCAGGTGGACTTTTGGAGCTGACCTGACACCTAGTGGCCACAAGTAGGAACTACGCCACACCTGGGCAGGTTCCAGGGCTGCTGCAGGCAGGGTTTTGGCTGGGCCTCCGTGATGGGGGTGAGTGTCAAGGGGTGGGCCGGAGGGTCCGGGATGGTGGCTTCTCCATATCTCCATCATTCCCCCAAAGCTATATACACAAAAATAACTTTGATAAGAAAATGTGCTGCCTTCTCTCTTTTAGGCAAAAGGTGAATAAAAGCATTTTGAGAAAACTTTGCTGTTTTTATTGATCCCTTGAGAGTCCCTTAGACAGAAAGGAGATCCAACCAGTCCATCCTAAAGGAAATCAAGCCTGAATATTCACTGGAATGACTGATGCTGAAGCTGAAACTCCAATACTTTGGCCACCTGGTGTGAAAAACTGACTCATTTGAAAAGACCCTGATGCTGGGAAAGATTGAAGGCGGGAGGAGAAGGGGACGACAGGGGATGAGGTGGTTGGATGGCATCACCAATTCAATGGACATGAGTTTGAGCAAACTCAGGCAGATAGTGAAGGGCAGGGAAGCCTGGCGTGCTGCTGTCCATGGGATCGCAAAGAGTCAGACACGACTGAGTGACCAAACAATGAATGAACAACAACAATCTATGAATGAACAACAAGAATCTATAGTCCCTAACAAGTTTTGATGTAATAGCCTCATACCAGTAATTATTGGATGCTCAGTTATGAGCATAGACTTGATGGAGAATTTTAAGGGTTATAATAGTCTTAAAAGGCAAGCTCCCTAACTTCAAGGGGATCCGATTTATTTAGGGAGTCAAATATATCTACATACCCTGATAGGTGGGGTAGATGTGAGTTTCAGCTCACAAACTCCTTGTATTGCTTTCTTTTCATCATCCTAATTTTGACTCTGAGCCCATACAACAGTCTAATTAACGGAAGTTCCACTTTAGGCTAAGACTCTGAATGAGGAAAGGGAGGGGAGAATAAGCTGCGGGGAGTGGGACAGAGATTATTTCAGATCATGATTCCACCACACGTGCAGAGAGGGCTTAACATCGCCTCCACCCTTGATGAAGAAGAAGTAAAGTGAACCCCGACGGCTGGGGCCTTGATTCCCAGGTGCCATTCCAGCACTTCCCTGGTGCTCCAAAGTGTTGGTCCCTGGGCACCCCCAAACTCTCCCAGCTTTCCCTAGCTTGCCCAAAACATTTGCCAAGTGCACGAGTTTTTTCATCTCACACATATTTTTTTATTGAGCACCTACTATAAGCAGGCACTGTGCAGGTACAAAGGAGGTGCACAAGAGAGTTCCTGCCCTTGTTCGTCCCAAAGGTGGCCTGGCGAGGTTAATCAAAACCCCTGAAGGTACCCATTCCCCCTATCGGCTCAACATATGCTGTTCTTGGCTATACCTGCTCTTCTTTCGCTAAGCTCCTCGCGCCTCCCCAGCTTCCCAAGGAATTTTACAAAGAAATGCAGGACAGCAGATCCCTAGAACCAACGGGGGATCTTTGGTTTCAGCTGTCCCACTTTTCAGGTGGAACCATGAGGCTTCAAGGTCAGGTGGCCAGGCCGTGCCAGGCTACACTGCATGCCAGCTCGCTCTGTCTCCCGCTGGACTCTCTCCACGTGACACCCTGGCATGCGCGTCCAGAGGCCCCGTCCTCACTTCCTGAGCACCTGCTCCCTCTGCCGCTGCCTCCCGAGTCTCAGCCATCCCCCCCAGACACAGTTTACAAGCACGGTGGTGACTGCTTGCGTGTGCTGACCTTTCCCCTACTGCTTTCATCCTGTCGCCCAGCAACCCCACGCTCCCAATTTGTCTCATAGCTCTTGATGAGGCCACCAAGGACGAGCCCCCTAAAACTGGAGGGTGCTCCCAGGGGAAGGGCACGCCACCAGCAGCCCGGAGACCCAAGCCAGACTTTATTGGCTGGCTCACTGCCCTGGCCTTCGGGTCTGTCCACCGAGGTTTCAGCCAGCTCTCCGCCTCCTCCCCTGCCACCAGCCCAGCCAATGCACCAGGAGTTCTCTGTCGCCGAGACGGCTTTCCAGACCGGACGTGTTGCTATGACTTCGTCATTTTCAAGAAACTGGATTGAAAGGTAAGGGGATAACGCTGAGCACCGATGCAGCCTCGTGGCTGATCGCCGAGAGTGTTTAGACAGGCTCGAACCCCAGTGAGACCATGTGTAAACCCATCTCTCGTCTTGGCAAAGCAATGACCGAGGTGAGGTTCAGCGTCCGGACAGGGATGAGGGTAGGTTTACGTTGTCGGCTTTGGCAGCAGATTTAATCCGGGGTCCGAGCCACCCAACCCATGTTAGACAAATACATGTGCAAACACAACATACGAAAGAAAGTTGGTGACTGTTACTTGTGGCAGCAAAACATTGGGAATAACCTAGCAGTCGGCAAGAGAGTCTCTTTCCGCACTGTGAAATACCATGCGGTGGTTGAAAAGGCTGAGACAGATCTAAACATACTAACGTGGACAGTTCGCCAAACGATACTGTAAGGCAAAGCAAGGTCAGAGGACTGTGACAGTACCGTTCTTTGCGTGTGTGTTAGTCGTTCAGTTGTGTCTGACTCTGCGACCCCATGGACTGTAGCCCACCAGGCTCCTCTGTCCGTAGGATTTCCCAGGCAAGAATACTGAAATGGGTTGCCATTCCCTTCTCTAGGGGATCTTCCCGACCCAGGGATCGAACCCAGGTCTCCTGCATTGCTGGCGGATTCTTTACCATCTGAGCCAGCAGGGAAGCTGTGCTACGCTTCTACTTATGATAAATAAGAAACATGTGTGTGTGTGTGTGTGAGGGTGAAATAATGTATAGTATAATACTCTGAGCCTACCGCATGCCAGATAGCGTTCTGTGTGCTTCAAGGCATTAACTCATTTAATCCTTGAAAGCTTCCAGCCCTATATACAGATGGGGAAACTGAGGCACTGGGAGGCTGGGTAAATTGCCCAGCTCCACAGGAGTGGAGCTGGGGTTGGAACTAAGGTGGCCTGGTCCCAGAGTCCATGTTTTTAACACTTGGAGAACACGCACACACACACACACACACTTGATTGCAAGTATGTGGGAAAAGTTCCAGAAATGTGCACCTGGGATTGTTCACAAGCAAACTCTGGGAGACAGTGGGAGCTGTGGGGGCAGGTGAAAGAGTACCTTCATTTTCTCCCTACGGCACTTCTGTGGACTTAGACCTTTTACAAGTAGATATGACTTGTAACAAAAAATGATAATTTCAAGCAACAATAAAAATGATGACTCTGCTCTTCAGTCGGAACTAACGGAGCGGCAGTGTGTGTGACTGAGGGGAATTCGAGGTGCCCACTAGAGCTCCCCACTTGGGTCCCCAGGCCCCTAGTTCCACCTCTCGATGGCCACGCAACCTCAGCTGAACAGTGGAGGGTTGCTGGACCCCGACCTGGTCTCCAGCCCTCTGCCTTGGGTTCCTCCCACCAGCGTCCCAAGGATCAGGAGGCGGCACTTTAGAGAGGGCGGGTCAGGGTTGGGGGGAGGTCTAGGACTCAGGCTCAGAGTGGGGGGGCCCTCTGGTGTGCACGCCTGAACCACTCTGCGGGGGGTGATGCTTGCTGGATGATGGTGTCGCTCCTGACTAAGAGCATCACGTGCCAGCCCCTCACGTGCATTGTCTCCACTTGATTCTTATGAAACTCCTTCAGGTGCTGTGGTTATCACCCCATTCTAAAGACTTGGAGACTGAGGGCCCTGTGCACAGCCTCACTCTTACTACTAGAGCCGAATTACAGCAGTGGCAGCGGCTCCTCCACGCATGAGAGACGCTGATGGAGGCACAGACAGAGGTCCTAGGGGAGGACCGTGGGGCAGGATCAGACAGGGGCCTCCTCCGACAGTCTCCTTAGGGCTTTCTCAAGACACACAGCTGCAGGGCCATGTGCAGACCAACCTGCAGACCAGCGGGTCCTGCAGCCTCAGCCCGGAGGTCTGGCACAGGGAAGCAGGTGCCCGGACCACGCAGACCTGGGTCCTAAGGCTGCAGCTGCCCCTTTCTGGCCGCAAGCACTTGGCTCCATGACTTCCTTCGCTGAAGCTCCGTTTCATCCCTCACAGTAGGGTGGGGGGGCACACTAGTGACCATTGGGTGCTATGAGAATTCAGGCGCTTATCTGCTGACTGGTGGAGTACTTGGCACGTGTTAAGGGCTGACGGATGTTGGTGACTGTTATGATCATTGTTAAGGTCCCTGTCGATCTCTTCAAGGAGTTCCTCACCTGCCTGGCTGCCTACGCTCCAGCATAGTTGAATGACCCGCTGTTCCCCAGGGCACCTCTGTCCTCTTGTCTGACACTCCGTCCCCACTCCCGCAGGGACGCCCCCTCTTCAGGCCCCTGGGGTACCTGTCCACGCCCTTGCTGCCCCTCTCACCACCCCAGGGCCTAGCCCTCTGCTCTGTGTTCCCCTTTGCTCCAGCGTGGCCCCTGGAGCCAGGGTGCCTTAGAGAGACCTGGGGGCCTTCCAGGGGGGCAGAGGGGCAACCCAGAGAGGTCTGGGCAGCAGGGCCGGGCTGACCTGAAGTCCACCATGCCTGTCTTCTCGCCCAGCTTCTTTATCAGCTCCCTGACTTGGTACCGGTTTATGGGGACCTTGTTCTGCTGAGGAGGTGGACAGAACATGCAAGGTCAGTGGAGCGCTCTGCTCCCTGCCCCTGACCTCCCCATCACATACACACACACACACACACACACACACATGCGCGCGCGCGCACACACACACACACGCCACAGTGCCTCACTCACTCCCCCTGGGCCCACAGCTGGCAACTGAGAGCTCCGAGGGAGCTGAACCCACACACCCTGCAGGGCAGGAAGAAGTGCCCCCCGACACCTGGGGGTCACTGCCCAGACCCTCGAGCCTCTCCTTTCAGTCTGGGGGACACTGTGGGGGAAGGAGGTGGGGGTCCAGGTGGAGTGGGTGGCGGTAACTTCGCAGCATGGGAAGGAAGTTCATCTTTACCTCCCTGGTAGCGAGTCTAGCCAGCCCTCTGCACCACAGGCCCGGCTCAGAGGGTCCTATCCCCCCACCTGGACCCCCACAGAGTCCTATTCTTGCAGGGCCCATCCTTCCTAGGGGTGCTCTGGAGACAGACCTGTTCACGCTTGCATTTCAGGGGGTCCTCAGCACCTCCACCGTATCACGCACGTGAAGTTGTGGGATTTCGGGCAAGAAAATACGGCCTAAGGTAAAATACTGGGGCACTGGGAGGTGGTCTCTTATCCTACTTCCTTGTGAAATCTGCCCAGTAGCCAAATGCAATGGGGAGAAAGATCTAGAAGATGAAGAATGTGTGTCTTCAGGCAGCATCTTGGGTCACCGGTGGCACCAGCCATGCAGTACAGAGAATGATGTCAGGGGTGATGGACGGAGGCTTAGCTGTCCCTCTGGGTCTTGATAAAGGAGGTGGATCAGCTGGCTTCTCACAGCCAAAGGGGAAGCTCTGTGAAGTGCTCATGCCGTGTCTCTGCCTGTCACACACATGTGCACACACGTACACCCAGTGCCTGCGGCCACGAGGCATCCACCTACCTGTATCATGGCTTTCCGGAACTCGCCCACAGGCATCATCGTCTCTCCACTAGGGTTCAGGCTCCTGAAGAAGTCCAGGACGGACATTTTGTTTTGGTCTGCGTAGCTCTGGGAGAAGCAGGAGACACCAGGAGCCTTGTAACATCTGTACGAGCCCCGCCCCACCTCCAACCCCCACCTGCCCAGACCGAGGTCCGGCAGAACCACACGTGATGGTTCCCGTGTGTCTGTCCCACCCGCGCTGAGCAGGCTGTCCTTCCGGTCCACATCCCAAGGGCGGAAGGATTGGCGCCCAGGCTGTTAAGCTCCCACAGCGTGGAGGGAATAGGGCGGTGATCATATGTACGTGCATTATTTAGTTTTTAAGTCGCCCCCGCTAAGACTACTGGAGACGGTGCTGTGTGGATGTGAGAGGGCTGTTGTTAGCTCAGAGATCCAAAGACCAAACCAGAACCACGTAGTGGAACGGGCAGAACAGGCTCCTGGAATTCATAGGATTGTCATCGTTTTATCCAAATATCCTCATATGGAGACGTACTGTGTTAGAGCATTTTAAAAATAATATGTCATTGTTTTCCATTCAAAGATAGTAGCTACTCACATTTTAAGGTAATTTTAGATAAATAGAAAGAAGAAAATGAAAAATCACCCATAGTCCAATCCCATCGCCCAGAGGTAACATCTTGATGTACATTTTTTTCATCTGCCTGCCTATCTATCTAACATCTTTCTACTGTACATACTGTTTAATAAAATGCACTGTATTAATATGTTGTGAACTCATCTGCCTATCTATCTAACATCTTTATACTATACATACTGTTTAATAAAATGCACTGTATTAATATTTTGTGAGCTCCTTTCCAGTATCATTAAAGTGTTCTTTTGGTTCCTCTTTAGTGTCTTCTGGTTTCTCTTTCCCTCTGACTCTCAAAAGCCTGAAGGCAAGGCCCAGCTGTGCCGACAGGTATTTCTGCAGACCCCCTTGCTCACAGAGGAATTCCTCGGGGATCACTCCCTGGTCCCTGCTCACCTCTCCCTGCACCTTCTCCTCTGCTGTACTCCGCTGACCCCACCTTACCCTGGGGTGAATCCCTGACCCCCATCTCCAATTCCACATCCCCAGCAGCTGCTTACCAGTCCATGCTGAACCCCACTGACACCTCAATCCAACACGTCCGAAGCGAGCCTGAGTCAGCTGGATTCTGTGATCCCTGTTACTGGGGGCTGCAGTAGATACACCCACTCCAGTTCCTTCTTAGCCCACCTCCGTAATGTGTTACGGTTGGAAAACCAAAGACCAGCCTTCCCCAAGCCCCCTTGAAGCTACGGGTCGTAACGAGATGGTTTCACCAAGCATGTATGACCCAAATGCTTTGGCAGCTGAGGGGGTGGCTTCCCGATTCCGCAGGTGATTCCTGGTTGGATGGCTTCCTGCCTGAGGCAGGAGGGATAGCCCTCCTGGTAACCCAGCTGGGGCATCTGGCAACCTTTTCTGGAATCTAAACGTAGAGTCTTTTCTTCAGTTCTCTCATGTCTCTGGGGTCTATTTCTGGTAATCGATTCCTCTTTGCTTAACCTAGTGGAGCGGATTCTGTGGTCTGCAACTAAGAGCCTTGACTGGCGGATGGGCCTGTCACTTTGGGAGGTGCTTTTGACAAGACCCAACGTAGCTCCTGCCCTAGAGAAGTTCAGTCTTGCAGTGAAAGGGTGAAGCAGAGGGCTGTGGGAGTGTGTGTCAAGGGCACTGACTCTTGCCCAGGGAACCTGAGAAGGGTTGCCCGAGGAAGGGACACTCAAGTGCAGACCTAGAGAGTGCGGAGGAGGGGGTGAGACACAGAGGGCAGGAGGAGTGGTGTTCCAGGCACAGGGACCCAGAGCTGACTTTAAGGGATGCAAAAAGCAATGGGGGGAAATCCAGTGGGGCTGAAATGATGGGTGGGGAGATGGGAGGGATGAAGTCAGAGTGGGAGGAGGGGGCAGGGGGCAGCTTCTTTTCCCCACAGGACTTCCCTATTGCTGGCAACGTTACCATCATTCTTTTAGTCCTTTGGGCTTGAAATTTGGAGTTATCTTCACCTCTCTCCTCTTCCCACAGGTCTTTCTTCTCCCAACACTCACACCCACCCGCACACACACACACACACACACACGCAGACACAACCACTCACCAAGTCCTGGAGATGCTCCGTAAAGATATCTCCTACATTGGTCCCTCCACTCCCATTGTCATTTTCAGCCAAGTTACCATTCTGTATCTAGAATACTACAAGCGTGTCCTCATTGGTTTTCCCATTCTCATATTTACCCCCTTCAGTTCTTTTCTCTCCCTGTTGCCAAAAATACTCTCCCTCAGTCCTGCTGGATTCATATCACACCCCTCTGCTCAACAACTCTCCCTGGCTCCCTGCTCCCTGACTTCAAACCCAACTCTGAGCCTACAGTCTGAGGACTGCCGCGTCCAGCCCCAGCCTCCCTTTGCAGCCTTGGTTCCTAGGCTTCCCTGTGAGACTGGAGCCAAGTGGTTCTGTTCCCACCCCTCCAGACACTCTGCAAGTGACTCCCTCTCTGCTCCTTTGCTGGTGGGAATCCTCCTCCCTCCGTCCCTCCCTCTGGGGCTCACCTGCATCCTTTCTGCTTGTCAGGGCCCTTGCCCTAACCCACCTCTGCCAAGAAGCATCCTTTTCTGTTTGCCCAGTCCTGCAGTGACCTTTAGGTTGGATTGTATTGATACTTGCTACCTTGGTCACTTATTTATTATTTATCATCTGACATTTTCTATTGGAAACAACTGTGTCTATCCCATCTTCCCAGCCAGATTGTTGGGCCCCTGAGGGGAAGGCCTACAGCTTACATTGTATGTGTGGTTGGGTCTCTCCCCTGGGATTCCTTTTCTATACTGTTTTAAAACAAGGAGCAAGGCCCCCTACTTTGCACTAGATAACTCCATTCCCACTCTTCTTGCAAAACAAATTTCTCCTCTGTTCCACCTGACATCACCTCACTCATAAAGATATAAAGATACTTGGTACTGCTTTGCTTTATAGAACTTTTCCTACAATGATAATTTTCATGCAAGAGCTCTCCTATTTGTTTCTGAAACTAAGGCACAGAGCTCCAGTGGCACATGCCATGTGGAACTGCCTATGCAGGGCACCCTCCCAGCTCCTGCTGCCCCAGCAGCATGAGCCTCACCTGCAGGTCCAAGGCAGAGCCGGCAGTGAAAACCCCAAGCCTGGGCCGTCACTGCTCTGCGAGGTCATTGGACCAGAGGAGCTATAACATTCCTTCCAGCTCTAACATTCTCTGAGTTTTATTTCCACTGTTACATCTTTTTCCTCTGACTGCAAGACACAATTTAAGACTGGAGCCAGGAGCAGGTGACCTCTAGATATAAAAGACTTACAGATTCCTCATTAGTTGAAGCCACCAAATAGCCATGCTGACCACAGGGTCAGGATGTCTTTGCATCCTTACCAGCTATTGGAAAGAGCCTCTGTGAACTGTGTGCCGATCACATGCCAGGCATTGTTCTAAGTCCGTCATGTGGAGTATAGAATTTAACCTTCACAGCAGCCCTGCTGGGGTGGGTACTATTATTATGCCCATTTTACAGGTGAAGAGACTGAGGCACAGAGCACTTCAGTGACTTGTCTTTGGTTGCAATGGAGGAGCCTAGCTGGTAGAAACCATCCTGTTCCATGCCCCTCCCACTTTAGCCAATTCCAAGCACTTCCTTTCCTCTGGCAGTCAGGAAGCATTGCTGACGGATCTGAGAGTCAGAGGAGATATCCTGCAGCTGAGAAGTCCCTTGTCAGAGAGGACCGTGAAGACGCTCTGGGGGAGGAGAAATTCTGGGAGCTGAGCCAAAGGTTAGCTCTCTCTAGTGGCCCCTGGGGGCTCTTAGAGGGAAGCAGGGCTCACCTGGATCAGTTTCACAGGGCTCGTCCATGTGGAGAGACTTTTCCTGGCAGAGAGGGCTGGCATTGACTTGTATATCACGTCCAGCTGGGGATGGATGGCGCATACCCCATCCAGTATTTTCACGAACTGCTCGGACACCAGCACATTCTGCAGCAGGGAGAGAGGGGACCCGTCGGGCGGGGGGCGCTGCTGTCATGCCATCTCCCAGACCAGCGGGCTCCCCCTAAGCAAAGCTGCGTGTTGTCTTTTGTAGTTCATTCTGCAGTGCTTCCCCTAGACCCAGACAGCTCTCCTTTGCTGGAACTGGTGGTTTGGCTTGTGAGTTTCCCACGTGATTTGGATCAGGTGTCCTAGCTGGGTGCTGGTGGCCTGTCACCCACTGTCACCTCACTCTATTTTCAGAAGGTGAGCCTAGTGTCTGTGTGTGACAGACAGGCACAGCTGTGGGGTTACACGACTGGTCCCCAAAGGCCCTGAAAAGCCCATTTCTACCCCAGTGTTGGTCTTCAGAGCTGAAGCCCTAGCAGAGAGCCCCTCATTCCAGCCATCCTGTCACACACGGGCAACCCCTGCCTTGTGGAAGGGCCTCCAAGCCCAGTTAGAGGCTGCAGGAGAACACCTGTTCTGTGAGATGGTGTTTGATCCAACCTGGCCTCCGTGAGTGTGATCCACCTGCTTCATTCCTCAGCTGTGGCTCTCAGTATCTTTTGCTTTTCAAAGAACTAAATTCATGCTAAGGGCTGAAGACGTACTCCCTCTCCTTTGTAGGTATTCTAGAGAAAGTTCTAGAAGCATCTACAATGAACGGATCCCAACACCACTTCGAGTTATGGTGGCATCATGTGGAGCGGCAAGAGAGACCCCAGCTCAGGGGTTTATATGCTGCCTTAGGGTCTAAATAGCACCACTTCTGACGTTCCCTCAGACACCCCAAGGCAGTGCTGGGGTTCACACCTTCCAACCTGCACTGCAGCGGGGTGAAAGGAGCAGAACTCGAACGAACTCTGGACCTGGGGGCTGAGATCAGAGGCAGCAACACACAGGGTGCAGGTCAGAGCTATAGGCCGAGTGGGGAGCAGGCCTCTGAGGAGGAAAACCAGGAGCACAAGAAGGAGCCGGGGCTGGGGAGGAGGAGACGAGGGAACAAAGTGAAAAGGACAGCAGGTATGTTTCTATAACACTTTATAATCTGTGGCAAATATAAACCCAATTTTTACTTATTATTCAGTTCTAAGAAGCTTGGGTTTCAGACGCAAAATATCATCAGTGATAGACTTGCAAGGTATTAAAGTGTTAACCAAACCCCATGTTAGTGTGGCATTAAGCCAATGCGAAAGGACTTCTAACACGGTCCCTTTACAGAACTCTAGAGGAGGAGGCAGAAGCCCTGGGTTTACGCCTTGCTGTGTTTCACACCTGCTGTGTGGTCCTGGGCAAGTGGCCTAACCTCTCTGTTTCCGTTTCTTTACGTGTAAAATGGGAAAATGAGGACAAGTGCTTGTTACGGGTTGAATTGTATCCCCCACCAAAACAGATGTTGAACTCCTAACCCCCAGTACCTGTGAATATGACCTTATTGAGAAATAAGATCTTTGCAGATGATCAAGTTAAAATGAGGTTGCTAGGGTGGGACCTAAGCCGATATGACTGGTGTCCTTATAAAAAGGGAACACTGGGATACAGAGACAGACGGTGCACAAGGAGACTGACATCTGAGGCTGAAGGCAGAGATGCAGGGTGAGGTTTCTACAAGCCAAGGAACAGCAAAGATTGCCTGAAAACTACCAGAAGCTAGAAGAGAAGCAGGGAGCAGATTCTTCCTCACAGTCCTCTGGAGGAACCGACCTTACCAACACCTTGACCTTGGACTTCTAGCCTCCAGGACTGTGAGACAATACATTTCTATCACTTGAGTCACTTGCTTTGTGTACTTTGCCTTGGCAGCCCTAGGTCATGGACACACTCTACCTACCTCCCAGAGTAGAACTAAATGAGCTGGCTCCTATGAAATGGCTTTGGGGGCGAAAAAAAAACCAAAAAGTATAAACTGGTAGACAAGTATAGGATATTGTTGGCAACAGCTCCCACCTCTAGGATGATTCAGGCCAGAGTACCTCCAGAGTGGAGTCACCTCCTCAAGCTTCCCGCCTCCATCAAGGTTTTTTTTACACTCAAATACTACTCTGATTAGAGTAGGCTGAGTCATGAAATGAAAACACAGATTTGGATGTGTTTTCATACTCAGATTCTAAAAATCCTCTGATTGTGGAAGCATTCTAAGGCCCAGAGCCATCCATCGACAAAGCTGACTGCAGATAGGTCTGTTCTGGGGTCTCCCACCTTTGATTCTGGTGCTCCTCCTCTCTGCCCTCAGGCCCGCTCTTGGGGGTGCAGGCCCCGGGTTCCCAGGATCTGGCAAATAATTTTATACCATGATGTTACTGACTGACTGGCTACTCCGATGGAAAGGACCCCTGGAGGAGGGCAGAGTTGTGCCCCAAAAGGAGTGTGTTTTTTTTTTTCCAGGAGCACTTAGGCCCTGAGGGCTAGAGCTGTTGACACCTGGCACGGTGGCCAAGGTTACTGTCACGCTCCCTTAGTGTGAGCGAACCATTAGATCACTTACAGAAATGTCAATATCCTCCATCCTGGATTTGGGGTTCCTCTTGATGGACAGGATAAGTAACACAGCCCCATCCATACTTATGGGGTTCAGGAAAAGCTGTGGAAGGAAGGGCAAGGCAGAAGGAGGCAGAGATGGGGACAGAAAAGCCTGGTTCAGAGCATGGTTTCCATATCTTCCCATCAAACCACAATCTATGTCTTCCTTCCAGATTTCTCTGTAAGCACCCATCTCCCTGTCTGCCTGTCTGTCATCCATCCACTTGTCCATCTCACTGCTCATCCATCCGTCCATCCAACAAACATCGACTGGGGCCCTGCAACACGCCAGTCACTGGGTTAAGCACAGGCAAGCAAGATCTAAAATGAAAATATTTGGTCATTGTATAAAAAATTTAAAAGCAGTAGAAAAAAATGTTAAAAATCACCTATATTTCACTAACCAGAAAAAAATCTTTGCGGCCATTTTGCTGAGGCAGCTTTTTAGTCTTTTAGAAGTCAGATTTTCTAAACTTTCCTTGGTTTCATTGGCCCCCAAGGCTGAGTCCTTGGCAGGCTGAGTCTGTCCTTCTTGTCTGAATCATACTCGGTGCCCATCTAGGCAGGCCAGCCTCTCAGCTTCCCCAGTCACTAGGCAGCCACCTGGTCTGGTCTGCCATCACCAAGCTACTTCCACTGATCAGAACCTGACTCCCTCTTGTCACCTCAGCAGCTCTAGGGTGACTGTCCTCTGGATGGCGGCTCATCTTCGCTGATTCCTAACTCCTGTTCTTCTTCCACCAGCACTCCCACATCTGTGGTCCCCCCGAGTCACCCACATATTTTGCAGGAGTTGGAACTGCAGTAGAAAGCCAGGTAGAGCTGACTTCCCTCTGCCTCTTGCTAGCTGCATGGCCTGACAAGTCACAGAGCCTCAGTTTTCTCATCTGACAAGTGGGGCTACTGGAGCCTACTTGGTGGGGCTGGGCCAGGAATGAGGAAGCAAATCACTTGAAACAGAACCTGGCTCAAGAGAGCCCCAGAAAGGGGACCTGTTAATACAAGGCCTCATTTTTCATCAGTTGCCAACTTCCCAGGAGCTTCTCTGTTATAAATTAGCATCTATAAGCAAATTAATTTAAAATGAAATATGTATTCATTCATTTACTTAATAAATATTCATTGGGCATCCCAGGGACAGAGGACCCTGGTGGGCTACAGTCCATGGGATCACAAGAGTTGGACACAACTTAGTGAGTAAACCACCCAGGACTCTGCTAGGTACAGGGGATATAATAATGGGCAAAACCAAATACGTCTTTGTCCTCAGCAAGCTCTCATGCTAGTGGGTGACAGACAAGTCACTCAGAATGAGAATATAAAAGGAACTCTGGTGAGTTCTGGGTGAATGGGGTAAACAGGATCTGAGGGTTCCCTGGGGTTCCCTAGGGAACTGGGGCTCCCACTGTGTTCCAAGGCAGACCAGCAACTGAGGCCAGTCGGGGGAGCGCTGTGGGCTGAGGAAGCGGTGTGGGCAAGGTCCTGCAGGGAGGGAGATGAAAAAAGCACCTGAGGTCTCCCCTGGTGGTCCAGTGGTTAAGAAGTGAAAGTGAAAGTCGCTCAGGACTCTTAGCAACGCCATGACCCATACAGTCCATGGAATTCTCCAGGCCAGAATCCTGGAGTGGGTAGCCTTTCCCTTCTCCAGGGGATCTTTCTGACCCAGGGATCGAACTGGGGTCTCCTGCATTGTGGGCGGATTCTTTACCAGCTGAGCTACCAGGGAAGCCCGTGGTTAAGAAGCTGCCTGCCAAGGTAGGGGGTGCGGGTTTGATCCCTGCTCCGGGGTGATCCCACATGTCAGGGGGCTCCTAGACCCTTTCACCACAACTACTGAAGCCCATGTGCCTAGAGTCTGTGCTCTGCAGCAAAAGAAGCCACCACAGTGGGAAGACTGCGCACTGTAATGAAGACCCAGGGCAGCCAAAAAAAAAAAAAGACCCTGAGGCATTGGCCGGAGCATAGGAGTCGGGGGAGGGTAAACTCGAAGCACGCTGAGGGAGAGAACTGGATTTGAGGGACGGAGGCCCTGGGGGGTGGGGCGGCTTAAGCTGGAGAAGAGTAGGTAGGGTTGGGGTTAGAAGCCAGATTTACACTCCAAATGCACACTCTGGCTGCAGCGCAGAGAAAAACTGGAGGAGGGGATTTCCTGGCAGTCTAGCGGTTAGGATCTGGCTCTTTCACTGCCTGGGGCCCGGGGTTCAATCCCTGGTTGGGGAAGGAAGATCCTGCAAGCCACGTGTTGAAGAAAAAAAATCTGGAGGAGACCCAGATGGGAGAAAGGAAAACCAGTTAAGAGACAAACTACTACCCTGTGCCAGGTGAGAGCGGAGGGTGTGCCACTGAGTTTATAGAATAAATACAGCCAAGAATGTAGATTTTCTATCCAGCAACATCCCAACCCACTCCCGCTACCCCCACCCCAACACACACAGATACACGTGCGTGCACACACAGGGACGCAGGGACACATATACAGATGCACACCCACTGATGCACACATGCATGGGTGCAGACACACACAGATGTGCACAGTTACCCACACATGGAGGCGCACACACACACACACACACACACACACACACACACACACACAGCGTACACACAAGCTGTCCTGCCCCCAGCCCGGGTGAAGACTACCTTCAGAACTTTGAGGCTTTCATTCAACTCCAGGGCTCTGCTGATTTTAGAGAGCCCGTCGTTGGTGATGTTGTTGCTGCTGAGGTCTAGGTCGGTCAGGTAGCTGTTGAGTCTGAGGACCTCCCCTAGGGCTGCAGCCCCTTCGTTCCCAAAGCTGTTCATGGAGAGATCGAGTTTCTTCAGCGACACGTTAAACTGCAGGGAGAAGGGAAAACAGCACCAGCATCAAGGCTGTAGGCAACTCACCCAGCCAATGGGCCCCCATTTTTTGTCCCCGGCCGGCTTCCAGACAGAGTGCTGACTGGTCCCAGGGAGAGAGACAGCCAGAGCTTTCCAGATCCCTCCCAGCTGGGCTCAGAGTCTCAGAGCTCATTCTCTTTGGGTGAAGGTCATTCCCTTCACCGTGAGTTAAACTGCCCCTTTGAAGTTACCCCCAAAGGTGTGTACGAGGCCCCAGTAGGGTGAGTTTACTGAGCAGGGATTTGTACTAAAGAAGGACACGCGTTCAGGAGTTGTGGGAGGCAGACTGACTGTGAAGAGCCCCTGAGGGGGTCTCAGGATATCATCCTCCACGGTGACCACGGAGAAGGGGTTCAAGATGGCGGACGGGGGGCCTGGTCATCCTCACCCGGGCTCAACCCTGGCTTCACTCCCGCAGGCTTACCCGGAGACCACTGCACAAGGCCACCACTCCCTGGATGTAGAGGTGGTTCCAGCTCAGATCCAACGACTGGAGCCCTACATTGATGGCTGAGGGAGGGGAGGGCGTCATCTCAGTGTCCCCCACCTCCCAGAGAACCCAGGCTCAGGGTTGGCCTGGGATCCATGAAACTGGGGGTAACAATGGCTCAGTCCTCATGCAAAGCAAAACACTGAGGCAATAACTTGTCAGTTATTCATTTAAACACAAAATTTACAAGGTGATTCCCAATGCCACAGCAAAGTAGTAAGACACTCCCTACATTGCAGGTGGCAAACACAGGATACACTCTGTACTGTCTGGTCCCAGACATTTTCCTACTAAAATCTGTTTATTCCATCTCACGGCAATATCACCCCTGAGACTCTTCCTAAGGAGGCAGCATAGTATGTAAGCAGAGTGACCCACTTGCAGATGTTTACCTCAGCGTCACTTACAAAAGTAAGGTTCGTGACCCACAAGGGAGGAGTAAAGCATAACACAAATATCCACCTGGTGGAAAATCACACAGTCGTTAACACAGATGGAGACAGCACGGGAAACAAGGCTTGAGTTTACATAGGGAGACTGTGGTGGGCGTGGCATGTTCTATCACGTGACACTTTCATGGCGACCTATGGGAGCCTGGGGGCCCCAGAATGTCCATCCAGAACTTAGGGGATACAGCCACGTGTAAGTGGGGCGACATTAGGCTTGTCTAGAAGTTGGGTTTGCACCAAAATCGCAGTTTTCTTAAACTTAAAGATGCTTTTGATCACATGTTACACAGGGCTGGGAAAGCATTCTATTTAAACACATCGCCATTGTTATTTTTATCTGGGGAGGGCGAATGTGCTGAGGACACTATGGGGAAGAGAGACTCAAGTGCTCTTGAAGGACACTGAGTGGGAGGAACCGCCTTCAGGCACAGGAAAATGTGTTTTTCTGTTTTATTTTTTACGGACAGAGCGCTCTGTACTGGTCATGTCTTTCCCTTGTGTCAACCACCAGGACGGACTTGCAGGAAAGTGCACACCACCTTCTGTTATATTGAGAACAAACTTTCTCCTGCTTTCATTCTCTCCCTGCCTGTCTCCCTCAATCTCTTCCTGCCCTTCTTCCCTCTTTTGTGCCATGTCCCCCACTTAAGTTATACCTTGCACTCCTGCCCCTCTTAAATGACCACAAAATTAAAATTTTAATTCTGTTCTCACCACTTCCTAGCTATGTGATCTTAGACAGAAGGCAGAGAGTCATGTCCGACTCTTTACGACCCCACAGACTGTAGCCTGCCAGGCTCCTCTGTCCATGGAATTCTCCAGGCAAGAATACTGGAGTGGGTTGCCATTCCCTTCTCCAGGGGATCTTCCTGACCTAGGGCTCAAACCTGGTTCTCCCACATTGAGGCAGATTCTTTGGCTTACTTATCCTTCCCTTAATTCTGTTTTCTTATCTATAACATAGGAATGTTAACCTTTACAAAGGTTTTTTTTTTTTTTTTTTTGTAAAGATTGATGTAAAGAGCCTTGCATGATGCCTGTCACATAGTAATCATCTTATATTTGGTAGCTTTAATACACAAAAAATTTTAAAAGCTGCATGTATAGTATGGTGACAACCATATTGAAACAGAAGTTAGTCTGTCTCATTTTAAATTTATGTTTGAAAATTTAATTTTAAAATACTTGACAATTAGTTTTCAAAGGGAGACTCAAACTGCCCAACAGTTCATTCACACTTTGCTCTTCTGTTCCTTCTGCTGTAGCTGAAGATCTTGCCTTACACTTCGCAGAGGAAACGGCAGCAGTGGGGTGAGAGAGCTTCACCCTCCTAAAGGGCTATCTCCCAGCCCCACTGCCCCCCACACCCACTCTGGGGGCTCCCCCTCTTTTCAGTGAATGATGGTCCCTACTGCTCTTATGCCACCCCTCCATCTTTGTTATAGATACTATCACCTCCCGTCTTTTCAAGGACTTTGCTCCTATGATTATCTCCTCCCTCCATCATCAATTTCTGTTTCTCTTCTTCCTATCAGCATTTCCCATCCTTGCAAACCTCCCTGGACCCTATGCCACCCATCTTTCTGTTCCAGCCACGTCTCAGTGAAGTGCCTGGAGTTGTTTACATGGCCATTTCCACTTCTTTGCATCTCATTTTCAACTCAACCCACTCCAGTTGGGTTTGCATACTCACTCACTAATTATTTCCATGCTGGCAAGTCCTGTAGTCACTTTTCTGTCTTCTTATTTGACCTCTAAACAGTACTTCACCCAGCTGACCACCTCCTGCTTCTTGAAAATACTCCCCGCCACGTGGCTCCTTGGTACCTCACTTTCTCTGCTATTTGACTCATCACTCCCTCTCCAGCTCCTCCTCCTCTTCCTCCTCTATGACCCCTTAAAATGTTGGAGTGACCCCGGGGGCAGCAGAATGGCCCCCTACTCAACTCTGTCTGCACTATTCGCCTGGACGACCTCATCTAGACACGTGGCTTTAAATACATTGCAAATGTGTTTTCAGTCCTGACCTGTTCACCACGCTCTAAACTGACCCAGCAAACCACCTTCCTGACATCTCCGTGTCAGCGTCAAATGGGCATCGAAAGCCCTTCCTGGCCAAAAGCAGACACCTTGACTCCTAACTCCTGCCCCTCCATAATGTGACTCCCTGAGTTTTCCCCCACTAAGTAAACACCACCTCCGTCTCACCAGGAACTGAAACAAAAGAATCACGAATCTATCTTTCTCTCTCCCTTTCCCTCCCTCTTCACATCAGCAAGTCCTTTTGGCTTTACTTCCAGAGCATACTCTGAATCCATCCCCTCCGCGAGCCTCCTGGCTGAGCTCACGCTGTGGTCCCGGCTGGGCCTGGAACACCACGCCTCCCTCCTCCCCTCCTGTCCTCCTCTGATGCCGGTGGCACGGAGCTTCCCTGGCGGTCTCCCTCCCCTCCCCATCTAGATTAGCACTCTGTCCCCACTGCTAGGAGTCCTCTCTGGTTACTCATTTCCCCAGGAGTGAGCGTTTAGGTCCCCCCCCCGCCCCCATAATACTTTTGTTATAACGAAACTCCTCAGACATTCTCTGTATGTATGAGACCTTCTCTGAGACACCTATAGAGGTGAACCGTGTCATAGAATATATACATTTCCAATATATTACTAAATGTAGTCAAATTGTTCTCCAAAGTGCCTTTATCTAGCAGACTTGTGAGTGTCCCTATTTCTTGTTCGTTTTCACCGCCATTGATATTCTCTGACGGGAAATTTTTACAGCTCTGCTAGATGACAAAGGAGATCTGTTTGTGGTTTTCTTTTGCATGTTTTTAATTATTGAAGAGTGTGGACCCTTGGTTTTCTTTGGTCACTGTCCATATGCTTTGGCCAGCTTTCTTTTTACTGGGAGTATTTATCACTGCCTAATTGAGCTAGAGGACCTTTCATCAGTATTCTGAACAGTAATCTTTTATATTTTACAAATGTTCTACATTTCTACTCCCTAACTAGTGCTTGTCTTCTATCTGCCCCGCAATCTCTTTTATCATCTGAAAGTTTTGAACTTTACTGTTGTCAAGTGTATGAATCGTTTTTGCTGCACTGTCTCCCCACTGTTTTGTTACAGTGTGTGCCCGTTTCTGTTTAATAATCTTTAGCTTCCCTGAAGTCATCTCTCTGTATCACTTCTCATAGAAACAAGTTACTTCTATGTTATTCTAATCTAATCACTTTAAAGTTTTTTTACTTCCCACATTTAGATGTTTGCTCCGTTCAAAATGAATTTGGGGTATCGTTTACATTACTTTTTATAATCAGAACTTCCAATAACAATAAAGAAGCAGGAGATGAGCTCTGACAAGCCATCCTACCCCACGTCCCTCCCTTTCCCGGGCCCCTCCCTTTGCAGCAGGACTCACCTAGCATCTGCCCCAGGTACTCGCCTGCCTTATCACAGAATTGGTTGTGACTGAGATCCAGTGATTTAATTCTGTAATTGTTCTAGAGAAAGAAACAGTGCAGAGAGAGGTGATTTTTGTCTTCTCTGCAAATGCCTCGCTTAGAACACTATGATGGGGGCCCGCGTATGCTGAAAATTAAGTAGCCTAGTGTTCTTAGATGGAGGACAATTTCTTGTTCATTTCCTGTAGAACTGTTGATGATTGCTGGGAGAATTTAGCACCATCCAAACAGTCCTACCACTTGCTGAGGCTTTTGATAGGACTGGAGTCTGAACACTCAGCAGCTCCCTACACCAGGCAAGTGGCCTCACTCCTTCCTGACACTCAGAGCCACCCATGTCCCAGCGGCATCTCTCATGGGGCTGGCTGTACCCTCACCCCTGGCTTCTTACCGACAAGGCTTGGCAGAACAGCTCTGCAGATTCTTCCTTGAAGTTATTTCCTGTAGTGAAGGGGGGCATTAGCAACGTTCTTCAGACTAAGGCTCCCTAACCCTCCATATCCTAGTCCTGCCATTTTCTTGCCTTTGGAACAATCGGACATAGAAAAGGCGGCAAGTCCAGCAAGGACGTACTGTGTAGCATGGGGAACTCTGCTCAGTGTTACGTGGCAGCCTGGATGGGAGGGGGGTTTGGGCAAATGCTTAAAGCAGTGTTTGGGCACAGAGGAACACATGGGAAGAAAGGCCGCTCACTACCATCTCCTTAATGCCCCTTCCCTTCTCTCTCTGCCATGACTGTGCACGGAGTTTCAGGAGTTGATACACCATGCCCTGCGCATCCTCTGATAGCATCAATCCCTGGCCTTGTGCCTAAAACTTGTGATGTTCTAAAAATGCTAATTCAAGTCTAAGCAGCAGAGTTGGGACTGGAGAGATGAATGAGGCACTTACTGTGCGTGCAAAATCGAAGAGGTGCCAAAAATCTCGGTAATCGCAATGGATAACATCTTAATAGTTTAAAATCCAAATCAATGAAAAACATCTATGATGAACCAAAGTTTAAATAAAAGCAGGATCTGACCCTGTACTTCACCCCAATCTGTCCCTGTTGGATCCTGTGGTTTATTTAAAGTGTTGATATATTTCTTCACCATGGATTTATCTTTGTATTAATTTTGGCTTTTAAAAATGTTGCTTTAAGATATTTACTTGGTTACTGAGTTTTTTGTTGCCCCTCAAGTTCTGTGGCTGAAGCGAGTGCCTTCCTTGTCTTACCCTAGCCCCGGCCCTACTACGGAATCTATTGATAAAACATTGGTGATTTGGGGGGAATAGATGACACAAATTCTTATCCCCAAATTTCTCCTTTGAAAGCTTCATAAACCATATGTCTCTAGCACTCAAAAAGTGCTTGGCACATAGCAGGTACTCAGTTAATCCTGAATGAATGAATGAATCCACTGAAACACAAATACTTCCTTGGTTGTTTCTGGCACCAGTGCAATGAAATGAGATGACAATCTAGTCAATGTATAAACTTATGTAATCTGTTACTCAAATTGTTGTATTTATACTATTTGTTACCTGTCCTGCATTGGCTGTAAGAAATTATTTGGAAGATAGATGAAAAATACAGGTTCTTAGCCTTTCCCCCTACAGATTCTGATTTAGCAGCCTGGAATAGGGCTAGGAAGTTGGTATTTTTGCAAAGAACTTTCTGGATTAATGTTATATTAGAGGTCTTAGCCAATGCAACCAAAAAACTCTCCAGGAGCCATAAATACTGGAAAGAAGAGAAAAAAATTTTCATTGTTTGCAGCCATGATCACCTACATAAATAATCCAAGAATATTAACAAAATGTCAGAACTAGTAAGATAATTCAATAAAATGATTGCAATAGGCTCAATGTATAAAAATTGATAGCTCTCATACATACCAGAAATAAGTAATTAGAAAAAGTGGTAGGAAAAACATTCTATTCTCATAAGAATGAAATGATAAAGACCTAGACATAAAGCTAATATGAAATATGCATGACTAATAATGAAATAAAACTATAACAATTTATTGAAGAACATAAAAAAAACTGATGAAACCAAGTTCTTAATGAAGCTGTTCAATATTTTGAATATGTCAGTTCTTTCCTGAATTAACCTAGAATATTAAATATAACTCCAACCAAAATCCCAATAAGTTTTTTTAATAGAAGTTGACAAAATGATTTTAAAATTCACCTGGAGGAGAAACTGTCCAAGAATAACCAAGATTACTTTGAAAAAGGTCAAACTTTGTCCACTCAAATATTAAACACATTATTGTTGTTTAGTCGCTAAGTCATGTATGACTCTTTTGCAGTCCCTTAGACTGCAGTCTGCCAGGTTCTGTCAATGGGATTTCCCAGGTCGGAATACTGCAGTGGGTTGCCATTTCCTTCTCCAGGGTATTTTCTCAACCCAGGGATCAGAACCTGTGTCTCCTGCATTGCAGGTGGATTCTTGCACTGCAGAGACACTGGGGAAGCTCAAAACATATTAAAATATCTAATATAAGCATATAAGTATAAAACTAATATATTGAATACTACATACTTGATATATTTTATAAATTTCAACTAATTATAACATATTATAATTTTAAACAAATATTAAAACAGTACAATGTTGACATAGAAATAGATAAGTGGGACAGAGACTCTAGAAAGGAACCTATATTTATATGGCAGTTTAATATATGATGGACTTCTCTGGTGGTTCAGACGGTAAAGAATCGGCCTGCAACGCAGGAGACCCAGGATCGATCCCTGGGTCGGGAAGATCCCCTGGAGAAGGGAATGGCAGCCCACGCCAGGATTCTTGCCTGGAGAATCCCATGGACAGAGGAGCCTGGTGGGCTACAGTCCATGGGGTCACAAAGACTCGGACACGACTGACTAACACACACTTTAATATATGTTAAAATGGCATTCAAGTTAGTCAGTAAAGGATAAGTTATTCAATTAATGAAGCTGGGCACCTGGCTATGAATTTTAGCCAGGTGAAAATAAAATGTATGATTTCTACCTAATGCCATGAACAAAAATAAATTCCAAATATATTGAAGATCTATGCGGGAAAAAAATTACAAAAATATTTGAAGAAATTAAAAGAAAATACTTTAAAATCTGAAGTAGGAAACAGTTTTTAAGCAAGACTACAAAATCAAAGCCATAAAAGAAAAGGCTGATGAACCCGACAATAGTAAATATATAAACTTTCATATAAGAAAGCACCATATGTGAGTGCTAAGTCGCTTCAGTGGTGTCTGACTCTTTGCTACCCGCTACCCCAGGGACTGCAGCCCACCAGGCTCCTCTGTCCATGGAATTCTCCAGGCAAGAATACCAGAGGGGGTTGCCGTTTCCTTCTCCAGGGGATCTTCCCCACTCTGGGACTGAACTTGTGTCTCTTGCGTCTCCTGTATTGGCAGGCAGATTCTTCACCACTAGTACCACCTGGGAAGCCCTTCATAGGCTCACCTGAAAGCTGAAGACTGAAAAGCGAAGAGGTGTTATTCTGGAGGAACTCAGAGAGGATTCTGGCCCCCTCCAAGCCGAGGTCATTGTCGGAAACATTCTAAAAGGCAAGAGAACACTTCTGTATGTAAAAATCCCACCAAAGGGCCCTCCTTAACAAATGATGGGGGGTGGGGGCTTACTTGAGGCCTGTCCTAAGGGCATAAGGTTGGGATAGAGAGAGCAGGTGTTAGGTGAAAGGATTGGAAGGGTTAGGGAGGTTAAAAGGAGGAGGAGGAGGAGAAGAAAGAGGTAGAGGAGGAGGAGAGGACCCCCTGGTTTTTCTGATATCTCATGGCGAGGCCCTAGGCTGGTCTCAATGCTCTGAAGCTGACCTCAAAGACTCCCCCCACCTCCCCAGTTTTGCCCTGGTATTTCAGATAAGCACACTGAATTTTTTTTTTTTAAACCTAAGATAACTATTTGAAGGGTTTAGTATGAAACAACTGAAAAACAAAGTAAGAGTAAGCAATTATTGTAATTCCCTTCATTGGTTCCTGAAGCATGAATTACTGTCCTCAGAAGAAGTTGGGGTATAAATGGACATAGTCCATTCAGGCTAGTGGAAGGGACTTTATATAACTTTGTCTTTATTATCTTGGTCGTTTTTTCCCCTTCTTTTTTTCAAGTTTTAAAATTGTAGTAAAATAGACGTAACACAACATTTGCCATCCTAACCATTTTGAAGGGTACAGCTCAGTGGGCTGAAGTACATTCATGATGGTGTCCAACCGTCACCATCATCTATCTCTGGACACATTGTATTTTATGAAATTATCTCATGACTTTATTTTCTTTAAGAAAGTTCACGTGAAGGCAACTCTAAAGAAGTTTGCCCATTTAGGGACTTGTGAGGTCAGATGGAAATAGTTTCTCAGGGTTTCCTATGCCTACAGGGAACGCAGAGTCCCTGGTCAGCCTCTTAGGTGTAGAACTTCCTCTGAGAAGTCACTTTTAGTGGGGAGGAGCCCCCAGATTGATAGCAGAAAGCCTGGTGGCTGGGCTCGGGTAGGGGTCTCTGGCTTGTCTCGAGTGGATTCTGAGACCATAAGTGTGGAGGTAGGAACAGGCAGAACAGGGCACAGTACCATCTCCTGCAGGTAGTAGTTTTCCCGCAGCATCTCCACCAGGCTCAAGATACCCTCCTGCATGATGCAGTTGTCTGCCAGCTCCAGCGTGAGGACGGTCGTGTTGGACTTCAGCCACCACAAGGGGAGGGGGAGAGAGAGAAAGATGGATGGTGATGGAGTCAGTTCCCTGCCTTTGCCCAGAACCCATCACCCCTCTTGAACATCCTGGCTATGTCAGAGGGTATGGAGGTGCAGGCTAGCAGTTCTGGAAGAGCGGCTAGCAACAGGAGAGTAAGGCAGGGGAAGAGCCATCCCCATGAGTTTTGTTTGTGGTTGTTGCTTCGTTACTAAGTCATGTCTGACTGTTTGAGACCCCTGGCGGACTGTAGCCCAACAGGCTCCTCTGTCCACAGGATTTCCCAGGCAAGAGTACTGGAGTGGGTTGCCATTTCCCTACTCCAGGGGATCTTCTCGACCCAGGGATCGAACCCGTGTCTCCTGTATTGGCAGGTGGATTCTTCACCACTGAACCCCCAGGGAAGTTTTGCTAGGACACGCTTCTTCTGGGCACCTCCCTCCCCAGAAAGGGATTCCCAGGCGGGATTTAGAAGAGGGACATGACAACAGAGTCCTGAAAAGGGGGAGGCACAAGGGTGAGGGGAACAGATTTTAACCATTTAGCCTCGAGGAGAGAGGCCTGTGACCTACTCCAGGATTAAGGAGAACGTGATACATTTCAGTTCAGTTCAGTCGCTCAATCATGTCCGACTCTTTGTGACCCCATGGACCGTAGCACGCCAGGCCTCCCTGATACATTTAAGAAGGGTATTATTTAAGCCTAACGCATCTCCTGTGCCATCTTGCTCAGAGGCGTCTCTTCTGGTTTAGGCTTGAGGTTTATCTGGACTCTCTGACAGTCAGGACGTTGCCTCAAGGCTGTTTGGAGGCAACTGGAGCTTAAATCCTTTTCTAATTATTTTTTATTGGAGTATAATTGCTTTACAATGTTGTGTTAGTTCGTGCTGTACAGCAAAGTGAATCAGCTATACCCCCTCTTTTTTGGAGTTCCTTCCCGTGTAGGTCACTACAGAGCATTCAGTAGAGTTCCCTGTGCAATACAGGATGGTCTCATTAATTATCTATTTTATACATGGTATCAGTAGTGTATATATTGCAATGCCAATCTCCCAATTCTTCCCCACGCCCTTCCCCTGTGGTACTGAGACGTGTTAGAACCTAAATCTTAAGTAAATATCTACATCCAAGCTAGTCTGCATTCCCACAGGGAACAAAGCAAGTGGAAATGACTAGCATTGCAGCAAGAGAGACTGGGGTTAGCTCTAACCAGAACTTCTGTCCTTCCCTTCCCCACCTCATCCCCTGTGCAGAAAGGCAGAGAGAACAGACTCATCTTTGGATTTGAGCATTTTTGAAGTGCACAAAGCTGTGAGAGAAGTAGAATGTGGTAGGAGCTCTCGTCCCAAGCAAAGGGAGAGTGTCACAGAGTGAATTACAGCCATGCAGGAAGGTCCTCTGGGGCCTTCAGAAGTGTCTTCTGGACTCAGCTCTCTGCGGGGAGGGGGTGGTGGTGGCAAAATTCAGTTGGGCTCAAAGGCAAGTGAGATGGCTCAGGGGGCCTCCCAGTCTAGGGATCATTTAGCAGAAACTGGGACTGAAGGACCACTTTCAGAGTCATCCTGGGGGCCAGCACAGTGTGTGGTGCGGCGAGTGCGGCGGATTGCCAAGTCCATCCATATTCATTTCACAGGGGAGAGGATCTATTTGTCACCCTCTGTGCCAGCTGCTGAGGAAAGAGGGATAAACAGAAACCGTCCCTCCTCTGCAGGGGGTCCACAGCCCACTAAGTCCAGGGGCATGGAGACTGGCAGAGGAGGGATAGATCCCAAGCTGTATGAAAATGACCCCTCCTATCGGGGCACTCATCATCTAAGCCAGGGGAGAGCAGGACATGTGAGAAGCTCAACTCTACTGGAGATGTCAGTAATAATTAAAAGTTCAGTCCATGGGAATGTCACAATGATTAATTGTCAAATGGGTGATACAGAGAATCAGAGAAGAAAAACTCCCTCTAAACAGAAACTGCTGTTCCTGAGAGCCAAGTGGCCCAAGTCCTGAGTGGATTTCATTATATTCCATTTCTTTTTTTCTCATGAAGCTCATGAGGTAATGGTGCATTCCTAACACTTCATTAATCAGTCTTTCAACGCTCCATAAATTTAAAGATGGCTTTGTTCTTTCTCTGCTCTTCCCTCCCTTCCCTCCTCCTCCCCAGGGTCACGTTCAGTGACTTTTTAACGAGCACGCACTAAGTGCAAATGCCATTATAGATCCAAAAATGAGTGCTTTTTTAAAAAAAAAAATCAAACTTTTTCTTTACTGTCCTAAGTGAACAAACAGCGTTATGCTGACATACACCTGTTACATTGTCTGTTTTCCCAAGATGGAGTCAGTTTTGCATATCATCAATTATAAATACAGAACGCTATATAGTAAGTTCAAGGTCAAGTCCTTGTTCACTCATGCCAAGCTGAGCGAGAACATTATTCTTGTGGGAAAATAGGATTCACTCTGCAGTGTGATCGTGAAGAATTACACCTAATATTGCAAAAGGCAGACATGGAATGGAATGGCTCAGTAGTGAACTCATTTAGCGCAAAGGTGAGCTTCGGAATGGAGACCTGGCTGACATTTTGTCTTGTGTTTTTGCACTAGCATTTGGGCCCTAGCCCAGACCAGTTGCTTTTCCAGTGTCCACAGCCTTGTGTCTTTGTTTTCTGGATATGAAAGAGCACAGACTTTCAAGGTTCGGGTCTCTAGTAACATTCTTCCTAGGAGCTAATGGGCATCCGTGCCTATTGGGGAAATAGCTGATAGTCATGCAGAGTCTGGGATTCCAGGTGGCTCAGTGGTAAACAATTGGCCTGCCATGCAGGAAATGAAGGTTTGATCCCTGGATCGGGAAGATCCCCTGGAGAAGGAAATGGCAACCCACTCCTGTATTCTTGCTGGGAAATCCCATGGACGGAGGAGCCTGGCAGGCTGCAGTCCATGGGGTCACAAATGAGTTGGACATAACTAAGCAACTAAACAATAACATGCAGAACCTAGGGCAAGGTGGGCATAGAGGTTGCAACTCAGGTCCCACAGTAGGGCTCTCTGACTCTTGGGCCCACCACCCTGTCAAGCCCCCACCTCTGCCAGGCTTCACGTGCCCCCACTGGCATGCTCACCACCAGGGCTATAGCAATAGCCTTGGTACCGTTGGGGCCCAGCCCATGGTGGTTGAGGTTCATGTAGGACTCCTCCATGTTCCGGATGAAGTAGGAGACGGGCACTACGCCCACCAGTTTGCAGGCCTCCAGGTACAGCTCCTTTTGTCCAGTGGTGAAAAATTTCTCGGTATCTGCAAAAAAAGGATGCAAGAGGAAGAAATGGAGTTTCTCTTCTTCCTTTGCCTTATCTTCCTGCTAACCCAGACCACATTCGATTTTGACTGGTGTCCTCTCTGCCTGAGGGTCTGATCCTATGCGTGTATGTTCCAGCTCCAACTAGAAGGTCAGCCCATGGTGGGAGAGTCTGACTCCATAAAACCCCATGGGGATGTCTCCCTTTGGGTAAGAGAGAAAGTCCCTGGTTTTAGACTCCAAGCTACCTGGAAGAAACAATGTGCTTCACCCCCACCTTCCCAGGTTGACTGCATAAGCATGTGTAAGGATGACCTTAAGGACGTGTGAGCCCATCTGTGCCCACCTGGGGACACCTTTGAAAGGCCAGCCATACAAAAAGCTGGTGGTTTGTTGACAGTTGAGGGAGTTTCCACCGCAGTTTTAGTTTCACTGTGTTCAATCATGTCCGACTCTCCTGTGATCCCATGGACTGTAGCCAACCAAGGTCCTCTGTCCATGGCATTTTCCAGGCAAGAATACTGGAGTGGGTTGCCATTTCCTCTTCTAGGGGATCTTCCCGACCCAGGGATCAAACCTGCATCTCTGTGTCTCCTGCATTGGCAGGTGGATTCTTTACCACTAGTGCCACCTGGGAAGCCTTTAGTTTCATTACCACTGTTAAAATGTGAGCCACAATGTTTTATGAAAGATTTAGAGAACTCGCAACTAGAAAAAGCCCAAGTAGGACGCAGTGGGCCTCTGTATGTGGCAGATCAGTGCAAGATGGAGAGACCCCGAAATCTATCAGAAACAAATAAACTTGGGGGCTGGGGTCTGAGTTCTTTGGACTTGAGACCAGCCTGGCTGGTGGGCAGCGGGCGGTGGGCCTCCCTGAATTCTGGATGTCCCACGGCCCTGTGCTTATTGAGCAAGTTCCACTGACGCAGGGCTTCCCAGGGCCAGCTGGGGTCTAAGCCATCATCTGTTTTCTCTTCACATCCCTGGGCCTTTGGCCAACCCACCCTAAACTTTTCTAAGACGAACAATGAAAGCTTTGTTGGTGGAAGGACAACGTCTTTGCAAGCAAGTTGATTTTATAGGCACAGCTACAAATTGGCCTTCTTTTCTGGGTGATTGTAGACCAGGGGGTTTTTCGAGCTTCAGCACTATGGACATTTTGAATTGGATAATTCTCTTCTGTGAGGGACTGTTACATGCAGTGTAAAATATTTAGCAGGATGCTTTTCTTCATACATTTTTTTTTGGCTATGCCATGCAACACGCGGGATCTTTCCTAACCAGGGATTGAACTCTGGTGCTCCCTGCAGTGGGAGCGTGGAGTCTTAACCACTGGACCACCAGGGAAGTCCCTTAGCAAGATTCTTGGTCTCTACCCATGAGATTCGAGTAGCATCTCCCCCCTCACCCCACCCCCAGTTTGCCAAGTGGCTCTTGGGGTGCAAAATAGCCTGTTGTACAGGAAGAGCAGAAGTCACATCCCTCTTCTCTCTCTTCTGTAGCCTCTCCACCACCTTGCTATTTATTCCTGCCCGGGCTCCTGTCTCAGGCCATTGCAGGAGACTCGTCCTGCTCCATCCTCAGCATCTCGACGCCAGCTGCGGGGGCACCAGAAACTGGAGGAGCTGAGCCCTGAGTTTCTTCCAACGTAGAACTGTGGGGCCCAGATTCAGTCATTAGAGGTTCCTGTTTGCCCAAGCAGGATAGGTAACCCCCAGCTTTGTCCTTGGAACTAACTCTCCTCTGTTGGAGTCCGCTGACCACTTCTAGCTGTATTCACTACAGGTATATTTTAGAGGCCGTTTGCAACAGTGTTATCACTTGCCGGCCATGGGTGTGGGGAGGGGGAAAGAGATAGAAGCCGGAAACTGGGACACACCATCCATTATTTCTATCTGACATCTCTCTGACCTTGTAAAATTGGGTGTTGCAATCAGTGTCAGCAGCAACCTTGAAGTGGAAAAGAAGTTAGAAAAGGAACAACAGGATTCCCTGGGGACGGGGGGTGGGGTGGGGGTGGCGCAGGAGGAAGTCTGTGTTGAGGGTG
Organism: Giraffa tippelskirchi; assembly: GCF_054371585.1. Classification (NCBI taxonomy): domain Eukaryota; kingdom Metazoa; phylum Chordata; class Mammalia; order Artiodactyla; family Giraffidae; genus Giraffa; species Giraffa tippelskirchi. The sequence continues at coordinate 148,009,802 of NC_137281.1, read as the reverse complement.
AGGTTGTAGGTTGACTATGGGGGGAGGTCATGGTGGGGTGGTGACCATGGTGGGGTGGTGACCATTGGTGGGGAGGTGACTATGGGGGGAGGTGACCATGGTGGGGAGGTGACCACGGTGGGAGGTGACCATGTAGAGGAGCCACACAGCTGAATTCGGCAGAACAGCCTTGCCTGTGTGTCTGCAGCCACTGGTCACAGTGCACCCCCCAGCTCCGAACACAGGAGAGGAAGGGGTTCAGTCTGGGAAGTCTGAGGCCAGCCCGTCAGGCGGGGCCAGCATTGTTCTGCCTCTGCTTCCTGTGTCCTTTTTCCGCACCTCCTTCCTTGGAGGAACTGGGAGGGAGGAGAGGGTAGAGGTGACGTCTGCAATAACCCTCAGCCAGAGCCTCCTCCCCTTACCCAGACACGCTTGGATTTGTTGAAGGAAAATGTGGGGCCCTCGACCGGGGATAACAAGAACTCTCCTGTGAGAAGAGGAAAGTCGCCAGCATGCCAGACGGGCCCCAGATTCTCCAGGGGCCCCTGGAATATGGCACACGGAGGGCGGATGGACCAGTGGGATGAACGTGGGGTCAGCAGATGCTGGCAGACTCCTCGGCCACTCGCGCAGCCTTTCTAAACCTTGGTTTCCTCCCCTGTAAAAGGCAGCTAATAACGCCCACCTCCTGGAACTGGTGCAAAGGTGACATAGATGCCACCTGTGGAAACGTTCAGAAAACCAGAAGCCCCTGCCTTTTTGTTGGTCCAGCTTTCGACAAGCTGATGCCATGGGCATGGGGTAGCAGTGACCACCACTCCCAGGCCAGTCTCGAGGAGGATGAGGCACAGCCGAGCACAGCCACGTTCCCACCACAGCACATCCCTCCGGGCAGAGCCTGGGTCGACGGAGGCGGGGGGCGGGGAACCAATTTCTGCAGCTTCTGAGCAGGCAGGCGAGCCACCCCTCGCCCTTCAAAGGCCCACGCTCACCTTCGATCTCAAGATCTGTTTCTGAGCTCTCCCGGGCTGGTTTCTCTTTTTCAATGGCCACGGGGGCTTCAGCCTCACAGTAGAGTGTTTCGTCACTGCTCTGCGGTGCGGACACACTGTCGCTCTCATCTGGAAGAAAAACTCAGCTCCTTGATTCTGGAAACGAAAGCCATCAATTGGCCTTTCCCGTGGAGGCCAGCACTGGCCTTCCTGCCCCTCTGTTTTGCTCGACGACCCAACCTGGGTCTTGGCTGCAGCCACTGACTCCAGCCTTATATGACTCAAGCGTGCCCTCAGCCCTGTTGGCGGGCCCTCACCCTTCACCAAGCAGCCTCCTGTGCTAACATCCCTTCGTGTTTTCAGGAGGCTTGCCCCTGTCTCAGCCCCTGGGTTGGGCCAGCCTTGGACATTGACTACTTGCTCCCTCTTTTCCTTCTTCGTGGCTTGGGTGGGGTTCAGGGTCTGCTTTACTCTTTCAGAGAAAGGACGTGTGAGGATACGGAGGCTTCCTCATTGGCAAGCACAGAGGGCAAGGGGCAGGGCAGGTGACTTGGGTCAAATGTAAAATAAAATGGAACACAAGCAGTCTCAGGGAACCAGAGGGCTAACTTGATTCCTAAGGATTTGACCTAGCTTCTCTTCCTTCCAATCCAAATTTATGACTACACAGAAGGAAGAGCTTGCAAATCTCCCTGGGGTTGAGGGGTTGAGACTAATTGCTATGATTAAATACATGAGTCCTGGGATTTCCTCACACCAGTCCCCTGCACTTGCTAGATGGGACTTTTCTGTCACTGGTCCTCTGATCTGGAACCAGTCCTGGGCTCCTTCCTACAAGCCACACACAAAGGTAGGGCTAGTCGTACCATGTCAGCAGGATGCAAAGGTCTGGGGAAGCCAGGTTGCACCACCAGTTGGCCTGTCAGAACTCAACCAATCTATTCTTTAGGTGGGCTGAGCATTCATGGCAGGGGTCACAAGTTTTGACCACCCAGGTTCTAAGAGAGTGGGGTTCCAAATGAGCTCACAGAGATCTGTGTCTTTCTCGGCCCTTGTCCACAGACCCAAGCTCCAACATTTATTTCCCAGCCTGTAAGTCAAGGTCTGTGTGATAAGGGGTGGAAATATTAATAGCAGTGGTCTGACACTTAGAAGACATACAGCAGCTTAGCCATCAAACATGGCCATCAAAAAGTGATGGTGTCTTAATTTCTTCATTACACAATGTTGGAATTTCATCCAACCAGTGGATTGTTGTTAACTGTTGAACTGGCTCTCCAGAAAAAGAAAAAAAGTCCTGATTTGTTAGCCAATGTAGCGATGTAAATATTCCCAACATGGCGGATTCCCAACTACCATCATGATATTAACAAGCTCACAGAAAGAAAATTAAAGTCATCCAGAACTGGTATGAGCTGGTTCTAGCCCAGCATTGCATGCAACTCTCTCGCTCCCTGTTTGGCCAGCCCTGCAGTCATGACACATTATCCCAAATCTATAGAGTTCCAGGAGAGGAAGGAAGAGGGCTTCCGGGCCTGCACGGTCATTAGGCATTACACTTGAGGCAGCCAGAAGGGCCTGAGTGGTGAGACATGGGACGCGTTTTCACCTTTTGTCTCAGGCTCAAGAGGTTCGTCATTGTCCATGGTGCCAGGGCCCTCTCGGGGGTTGCTGCCAGCTTCTTGCCACCCTTCTTCTGCTTCCCTAAGAAGCTACCGGTCCATTCACCTCTGTCTCAAAATTTATGTACCCTGCCCTCACCCAGACAGATCTTAGGTGAGGAGCCTGTAGTTATCTTTCCATGCCAGCAAGCCCTGGGGAGAGTGGGGTTTGGTGGGATGTGCCTGTATTTGACCCCAACTCTGTCTGGGAGAGGGAGCTACTTCCTAGGATCATCGGGGAGAGACGTATAGCTCTATTCCTGGGAGCCCTTTTGAAAGGATGCCCACCCACCTGCAACTTTATGACTTAGGACCCACTTTCATTTCATCTTCAGCATTCCATGACCTCATGCAGTCATTGTGATCCATGAGGGTAGACCTGGCAACAGCGAGCCTCCCGCCCTGGCAGTCATCTTTTCTCTTATGTCCACTGGGGCCAAGCCCAGGCTTGGTTGTGAGTGTGCAGGTGTTGTGGGGAGGTGCCTCTCAGTGGAGTTGTGTTTCCCTCTGAGTCAGGACCAAACCCAAGCCCCTTAGAAAGGTGACCGTGGAGAGCCACCACCATGTTCTTCTCTCAAGGCGGTTGTGCTTCAGGCACAAAATATTTCAGTGATGGGTGAGGTCAGTTTTCTTCTTCCCAGTTCTTCTTGCTTTTTTCTTTCCCCTTTGGGAGAGCATCCTCAAACTTGGAGCAGAAGATCAAAAGCAAAGCACGACAAACATATGTTCTATCACTACAATTGGTTGCAGCCAAAGCATTGTTCAAACTGCTGGGCTGCCTAACTTGAAACCATTCAACCATCATTCCCACGCTTGGCTGTTTTCACATGCTTTGGAGTTGAAGCTCACTTGCATTTTACTGTCAAGAGAATCTGGAGGCGTGTTTGTTCCTTCTTGATAAACTATCAGCACATCAACGGGCAGGTCAGTGACTGGAGGGCTTGGGGACATGAGAATCCCTCTTTGCCACTCAGAAGAATGATGAAGATCTGGGGATGCATGTAGGGAAACATGTTAGAACCTTGAATCAAAAGAAATATGTAAATCTGAGACATGACTCATTCCTCCAGGCATTCATTCTGAAAATTTATGGAGCATCTGTTACATTCAAGGCACTAAGATAAGCACCACAATGGGGAGGGGAATGCAGACATGATTAAGACTTGGATCTTACAGTGTGTATATAATACAAGATAGAAATTGACAGAGCCACTCCTGGGTTGTGAGGGTCCTGGGCAAGTACTTTTGGCAGAGCTCCTGTTAAAGTAAACAATTTGAGTCATCCTAAATCAGCATGACAACATTTCTAGTGGTCCAATCTCCTGTGGTTCTGTGAAAGAAACACTGAACAGGCCAGAGGAAATAATCACCTCCTAGGATAACTTGGTAGGTATGAGCCCTGAAGACTCTAGGGATATCTGGTCAACCCCACACTGGTGCAGAGGATAAGAAAGTGTGGCATTTCTCTCTTAAAGGAGAAAAATGATGACCAGAAAGTATTTAGATCCTGGTCTAAGTTCTGGGTGCTCTGCCTGAACAGTACCATGTGGTCTAAGGTACCACGGGTGAATTAGAAAATTTGGAGGAAGGCATCTCAAATAGCCACTGAACAGAGACACCGCTTACCTGGGTCTAAAGGTAGTACTGGCAATTGATAAAGGTTGTGCTGGGGGGCATTCACGGCCTCACAAAGAGTGATGCTGGAATGGAGTCAGAGGTTTACAAGTGGATTCAGGGGTTTTGCCTAATACAGGTACATGGATAGATGGGTATAAATATAGACATGTGTTATACAGAGATTATTTCTAACTTTACCCACTGAAAGGGGCCAGAAGCAGAGACAACTTAGCAGTGATGAGCATACCAGTGCCCAGATCTAGGTTTCTATTTTCCTTGGAAAGGTGGTTAATTCCTGTGGTGCCAGCAAAGAAGGAAGGGATCAAAAACAAAAATAAAAAAGAAGGGCATGTAGAAAGTGCACAAGAGCCAACCTGAATGAGTTCCCATAGTCAGAATTGGAATTTGAAGAGCAAAATAAATGATAGTATTGTACTGTGACCCAAAGAATAAAATAAACATCTACAATGTTTATTGTAGGGAAAAGGCATTGGGTGAATTAAGTTGTCATTCAAAGCAGCTGTATCATTTTTGAATTCCCACAAGGAATATATGAGCATCAGTTGCTTCAAATTCTCACCAATACTTGATATTGCCAGTTTTGCTTTTGATTGTCATTCTAGTAAGTGTGTAGTGGTACTTCATGGTGGTTTTAATTTGCATTTCTTTAATGACTAATGATGTTGAGCATCCTTTCATATGTTTATTGGCTATTCCTGTATCTTGCTATTTGTTCAGATCTTTCGCCCATTTTGGATTGGACTGTTTATTTTCTCATTGAGTCTCGATGTGTTCTAGATATAAGCGCTTTGTCAGAAATGTGATTTGTAAGTATTTTTTCTCTCAGTCTGTGGTTTAGTGTCTTACTCTTAACAGTGTCTTTCACAGAGTACAAATTTTAATTTTGATGAAGTCAAATCATATAAAAATTATCAATTTTTTTCTTTTATGGATCATGCTTTCAGTGTCATATCTAAACTCTCTACCTAGCTCAAGGTCAAGTAGATTTTTTCCTCTTTCGTGTAAAAAGTTTTATAGTTTTAGCTTTTATATTTAGGCCTATGATTGATTAATTTTTTATCATGATAAAATATACTAACATACAATTTGTCATTTTAACCCTTTTAGGTGTATAATCCAGTGGCATTAAATTTTACTTACAATGTTTCATAACCATCACCACTATCCATTTCCAGAACTTTTTCTATGATCCATTTTGAGTTAATCTTTAGATAAGGATTTATTGTCTTTTCACCACTGCCAAAAATCAATTGACAAACCAAAACCACATAATCAGCATCTAACCAAAATGTACTTTCAGCTACTAGTTTGTGAGATGAGCCACTATGGTGCTGGGAGGTGGGCCTAAGGCACTTAGTGGCTAAGAGGTAAACTGGCTCTACAGTCAATCCACAGAGTGGGGCGAGAGAGAGAGTCTCCGGGGGGAGGGAGCTGTGGTTTTGATCGAAAATGAGTCAACGAGAAAGCCACCCAGAGCAAGGTATGGCCAAATACTAAGAGAATGACTCTTTTCTTCTTCATTGCCAATATTCATGTTACAATCTATCCGTTAGTGGGGGTCATGGCAGAGGGACCCTTTACTATCCTGTAACCATTTATACTGCCCTTATAAATGCTGGTATTGTTCTATGGTCCTTATATTTATTTCAATTTTTCACTCAGTTGTGTCCGACTCTTTGCAACCTCATGCACTATACAGTACTCTTGCCTGGAAAATCCCATGGATGCAGGAGCCTGGTAGGTTGCAGTCCATGGGGTCGTGAAGAGTTGGACACGACTGAGCGACTTCACTTTCACTTTTCACTTTTCACTTTCGTGCATTGGAGAAGGAAACGGCAACCCACTCCAGTGTTCTTGCCTGGAGAATCCCAGGGACGACGGAGCCTGGTGGGCTGCCTTCTATGGGGTCGCACAGAGTCAGACACGACTGAAGCGACTTAGCAGTAGCAGCAGCAGCACTACACAGTCCATGGAATTCTCCAAGCCAGAATACTGGAGTGGGTAGCCTTTCCCTTCTCCAGGGGATCTTCCCAACCCAGGGATCAAACCCAGGTCTCCCGCATTGCAGGTGGATTATTTACCAGCTGAGCCACAAGGAAATCCCAAGAATACTGGAGTGGGTAGCCTATCCCTTCTCTAGCGGATCTTCCTAACCCAGGAATTGCATTGCAGGTGGATTCTTTACCAACTGAGCTATGAGGGAAGCCACATTCAAATTATCTAACAGCTATTAAGAGATACTATTTTTATTCCCATTTTATAGATGAGGAAACTGAGCACAGAGAGGTTAAGTTACTGGCTGAAGGTCACACAGCTAGAGCTGGGATATAAGTGAATTCAGTCTGGCTGCTGCCTCTCTACACTGACCCCCTTGCCATTCCTTGAACATGACAAGGTTGTCCCCCACTCAAGGCAGCTGCTGTTCATGGTTCAGAGGGGAGGGTCTGTGCTCAGGTTATGTATTTCAGGAGTTGGCGAATTAAAGTCTGAGGACTAAGTCTGATCCATTGCTTGTTTCTGTAATAAAGTTCTGTTGAAGCACAGTCGTGATCACTCGTTTAGGTATTTCTGTGCCTGTTTTCATGCTACAATGGTCAAGTCAAGCAGCTGCTACAGAGATCCATGGCCGGCAAAACCAAAAACATTTTCTATCTGGTCCTTTAGGAAAAAGTTTGCTGTTGTGTTTGATGACTGTTAGCACGGGATAACTACTGAAGGTCCTAAATGGAGAGCAAAGGGTCAAGGACAGCAGGCAGAAATCATGCGAGGAGGCGGGAGGAGGAAGCAGAAGCACAGAAAGAAACAGAGCCTTCATTATTAGGTGTAATCATATCCAATTTTATGTAAGGGCTGGTTTTCTTTAAATGGCAACTGTAAATCAAATTGGATTTCAAGTATGTGGGAGACTCTGAAAAAAGGCACTTTCAGAATTATTTTGTAAAGCAAGTAAACCTTCACAAAATACAGAGAAGTTCCCCATTACGTGTCCACTTCTGCAAGTTTGGGTTTTATTATGCTTGGTTTTCTTAGGAACCGGATCTCTTCAGAAAGAAGGATTTCTCATTAATCAATTATTAATGAATGAATGTGTTGAATATCCTGGCACTGAATATCTGTCTGTCTTCATTGGAGAAATGTCTGTTTAGGTCTTTTTCCCATTTTTTGATTGAGCTGTCTGTGTTTTTGGTATTGAGTTGTATAAGCTGCTCGTATATTTTGGAAATTAATCCTTTGTCAGCTGTTTCACTTGCTATTATTTTCTCCCATTCTGAGGGTTGTCTTTTTACCTTGTTTATGGTTTCCTTTGCTGTGCAGTCTTTTTGTTTGTTTGTTTACCATTTTAGACTTTAAAAAAAAATTACTTATTTTTAATTGAAGGATAATTGCTGGGCCCCGGGGACAGAGTGGGAACCTTGTAAAGTATAAAACAGACAGTGACAGTGTTGAACCCAGAGTAAGTGAGGATGTTTCAGAAACAAATAAGGAGGGCTGTGGTCTAGATGTGGGCAGTGGTGTGTCTATAGGCGGGTGGGTGTTAGAGACCTGGAAATGCTTTCTTGGGGAAGGAAGGTCTAGGCTGAAACTTGAAGGTCTGTTAGGCACAATTAGGTGAAGGCAGAGGGAAGGTAGGCCTGGTAGGGAAGGAGAGGTATATGTGGCCGAGAAAAAAGTGTGTAAAAGTCTCGACAGCAAGTTACAGTCTCCAGCAAGGCTGGAGTGTGATTCTCCCTGCAGATGAATTGTGGTGGGAAGGAAAAGCTGAGAGATGAGATGGGAGGTGAGTGGAGGGCAGTAATGAAAGGCCTTTAGTGGTATGCTATGGCGTTTGACTGTATTTTGAGGACAGTGAGTGTTTGCAAAAGAATTTTTGTTTTTGGACATGCTGGGTGGCATGTGACATCTTAGTTCCCAGACCAAGGATTGTTTGAACTTGCACCCCCTGCATTGGAAGCACAGAGCCTTAACCACTGGACCAGCAGAGAGATCCTTCAAAGAGGATGTTTTTTTGTTTTAATTCATTTGGCTGCGTCGGGTCTTAGTTGCAGCCATGAGATCTTTGTTGCAGCACTCAGGATCTTTCACTGCAGTCACAGACTCTCTAGTTGTGGCCTGAGTGTTCCAGAGGGTGCGGGCTCAGTAACTGAAGCACATGGGCTTAGAAGCTCCATGGCAGGTGGGATCCTAGCTCTCCAACCAGGGATTGAACCCAAGTCCCCGGCATTGGAATCGCGGAGTCTTTTTGTTTGTTTGTTTGTTTTTATCATGTTAGACTTTAAAAAAAAATTATTATTATTTTAATTGAAGGATCATTGCTTTACAGAATTTTGTTGTTTTCTGTCAAACATCAAGATGAATCAGCCATAGGTATACATATGTCCCCTCCCTCTTGAACCTCCCTCCCATCTCCCTCCCCATCCCACCCCTCTAGGTTGATACAGAGCCCCTGTTTGAGTTTCCTGAGACATACAGCAAATTCCCATTGGCCATCTATTTTACATACGGTAATGTAAGTTTCCATGTTACTCTTTCCATATATCACACCCTCTCCTCTCCTCTCCCCGCGTCAATAAGTTTGTTCTCTATGTCTGTTTCTCCATTCAGTTCAGTTACTCAGTTGTGTCCAACTCTTTGCGACCGCATGGACTGCAGCACGCCAGGCTTCCCTGTCCATCAACAACTTCCAGAGCCTGTTCAAACTCAAGTCCATTGAGTCAGTGATGCCATCCAACCATCTCATCCTCTGTCGTCCCCTTCTCCTCCTGCCTTCAATCTTTCCCAGCATCAGGGTCATTTCCAGTGAATCAGTTCTTCACATCAGGCAGCCAAAGTATTGGAGCTTCAGCTTCAGCATCAGTCCTTCCAATGAATATTCAGGACTGATTTCCTTTAGGATTGACTGGTTGGATCTCCTTGCAGTCCAAGGGACTCTCAAGAGTCTTCTCCAACACCACAGTTCATCTGCCGAAGGACATTCATCTGTCAATGGACATTAGGTTGCTTCCATGTTCTAGCTATTGTAAATAGAGCTGCAATGAACATTGGGGTACATGTGTCTTTTTTGATTTTGGTTTCCTCAGGGTATATGCCTAGGAATGGGATTGCTGGGTCATATGGTGGTTTTATTCCTAGTTTTTTAAGGAATCTCCATGTCATCTTACACAGTGGCTATGTCAATTTACATTGCCACCAACAGGGGAAGAGAGTTCCCTTTTCTCCACACCCTCTCTAGCATTTATCATTTGTAGACTTTTTGATGATGGCCATTCTGACCAGTGTGAGGTGATATCTCATTGTAGTTTTGATTTTGCATTTCTCTAATAATGAGTGATGTTGAGCACCTTTTCATGTGTTTGTTACCCATCTGTATGTCTTCTTCGGAGAAACGTCTGTTTAGGTCTTTTCCCCACTTTTTAATTGGGTTGTTTGTTTTTCTGGTATTGGGTTGTATGAGCTGCTTGTATATTTTGGAAATTAATCTTTTGTCAGCTGTTTCATTTGCTATTATTTTCCCCCATTCTGAAGGTTGTCTTTTCACCTTGTTTATAGTTTCCTTTGCTGTGCAGAAGCTTTTATGTTTAATCAGGTCCTACTTGTTTACTTTTGTTTTTATTTCCATTACTCTAGGAGGTGGGTATAGGGGATCTTGCTGTGATTTAAGTCATCGAGTTTCTGCCTATGTTTTCCTCTAAGAGTTTTATAGTTTCTGGTCTTACATTTAGGTCTTTAATCCACTTTGAGTTTACCTTTGTGTATGGTGTTAGGAAGTGTCCTAATTTCATTCTTTTACATGTGGTTGTACAGTTTTCCCAACACCACTGATTGAAGAGGCTATCTTTGCCTCACTGTATATTCTTGCCTCCTTTTGTCAAAAATAAGGTACCCATAGGTGTGTGGGTTTATTTCTGGGTTTTCTATCTTGTTCCATTGGTCTATATTTCTGTTCTTGTGCCAGTACCATACTGTCTTGATGACTGTAGCTTTGTAGTATAATTTGAAGTCAGTAAGGTTGATTCCTCCAGCTCCATTCTTCTTTCTCGAGACTCCTTTGGGGAAGCTTGGAGTCTTACTCACTGGACTGCCAGGGAAGTCCTGCAAAGAGGTTGTTTTTTTAAAAAAATCAATTTATTATTTAATTGAAGGATAATTGCTTTACAGAATTTTGCTGTTTCCTGTCAAACCTAGCAGGGTGACCTGACAAGATTCACATGGGAGAAAGGTTGTTCCAGTCACAGTGTGGAAAGTGGATGGAGGGTAGGAGAACGGCCCACAGCAGTTAGGAGTGACTGCAGGGACAGAGAAGACTGACTAAATAAATATAAAGAAGGCTAAACCACCTGGGCTTGGGGACAGAACAGATACAAGAGTGAAAGAAGGGAAGAAAAAGCAGGAGGCCAAGATAAGTGGATAAATGACAGTACCAATCACAAGGCAGAGGACGGAAGAGCTGGGGCAGTGGAGCTGGAGGATGGTGGGGAGGCCATGGCGCAACTTTGTGTGCAATGAATCTTTGAGGTGCATCTGGGACTTCTGTTGGAGAGGTCTACAGGAGAAGGATTTAAGAGTCTATGGCCCAGGAAAAGGGTTAAAATTGTAGATATGTGGGTTATCTGTATATGGATGCTATTTGAAGCTGCTGGAGTGATGAAAATTTCACAGAAGCATTTTAAAGAAGAAGAGAGAGGTCAAGGATAATATCCTAGAAACGACATCATTGAAAGATGGGTGTTCAGAGGAACAGAAATAAGAGGTGCTAGGACAAAATGTCCACAGAGTTGGAAGGAAAATAAGAATATCACAGAAACCTGAGGGAAGAGACTCTTATAAGAAGGGGGAGTTATGCAAATGTATAGAATTTTCATGAAATAATAAAGCACGAAGAGTGTCCATTGAATTTCTCCATGAGGAACGTATTGGGGATTTTGGTGGGGAGTCAGCAGAGGGCTGAGGGTGGAAGCTACAGCTCAGTGAAACGAAGATGAATGAGGGGTGAGGAAGGAGACAGGAGGAGCAAGCAAGTTCTTTCAAGAAGCTTGGCTGTGAGGGAGATATGGGGAGATGGGGGAATGGCTGGAGGGGGACATGGGCTGAGGGAATGTCTCATAATATAGGAGTTATCTGAGTATGGTTACGTGTTGATGGGGCTTCTCTGGTGGCTCAGATGGTAACGAGTCTGCCTGCTGTGCGGGAGACCTGGGTTCGATCCCTGGGTCAGGAAGATCCCCGGAGAAGGAAATGGCAACCCACTCCAGTATTCTTGCCTGGAAAATCCCATGGATGGAGGAGCCTGGCAGGCTAGAGTCCATGGGGTCGCAAAGAGTCAGACATGACTGAGTGACTTGACGTGACGTCATGTGTTGATGGGCAAGAGTTGGGGAAGGAAAGGAGAGGGATGAGCAGAAGGAGCACAGTCTCTGAGGAAGCAAGAGTTGGGGCGGTGGGGAGCCCAAGACGGTGGAGTGGTCAGCACTGTGCTAGGAGGGAAAGAGGAAAAGGTGGTGATGGATGCTGGCCGGCGTGTTGGTGCAGCAACCGGGAACAGAGAGTGTTCACTGAGTGGTTCTAATTTTTTCCTCTCGAGTTGGTAGGGAGATGATCGTCAAAGCAGGAAGGGAAGCAACAAAACAGCAGGTCTGAAAAGAATGGTCATTGTGGAAACAGGAGAGAGAGCGCTAAGGAGAACCACAGGATGGCTGGGGGAAGGTTAAGGGCTAAAGTGAGGCTGCGGACCAGCACACCAACAGCTCTGCTCTGTGCGGCTGGTCATTTTATTCACTGGCACTCGGCATCCCAGGTGTGAGAGCCAAGGAGGAGAATATGGTCTAACTGACCTAGGGAGGTGTCGTCAAAGAACAGTGGGTAAAACAGTTGATATCAGGAAGAGAGTGACTTTTAAAATGGCTCACAGGTTTGATGGAGTTAAAGAACAGATGATGCAGGGGTGAAAGTGAGAGAGGCAGAAAGCGGTGAGGTGATCCACCAAAGTGGGAGGTGTGAATTTATGAGGTGGAGGTGGAGCAGTAGCCAATGATGGCACATCAAGGGTGTCTGGAGTACAGTGGGAATGAGGTCACAAGGAGGTGGTGACAGTGAGCTTTTTGGATTTGGGATGGTTTATCCACATTGATGATAGGAGGACTTTGAGGTAGGGCAGACTGTGAGTCCAGGGCTAGAGTTTTCGGTGAAAGAGGAGAAGTGGGCCTGAGGTCAAGAAAAGACCGGGGTGAAGCTGGCATAAACGTTAATGAGTGCTTGGTACATCGCTTATGCATATATTGAGTGCATGAATCAGGAAAAGCATGAATGAATGAATGCATCAACTCAGACTAATCTGGCACATTTTTCCCAGAAGAATGTTACTAGGAGTATAAGGTTACCAGGGGCTTCTGCATCCTTGAACCAGTCAGTGAGTGAGACAGATGTCTATCATTGCTTGCACTGTAATCACAGTTGGGAATGAATTGTGGTCCCTTGTTCAGAATATTTCTGACATGACGAGGCTGCAAATGGTGTAGATGATACTTGTAATTTCCCTTTGACTGGGGAGGCCTGAGGCTGCACTTTTCCCGATCAAGTCTCCTTGGATCTGCAGTTATGGCTTGCTTAGCAAAGCTACATTATAGTCTGGAAGACCCTCATTTCTGCCCAGAATTGTGGAATATGACACTAATGTTAGCAGTAGCCATAGCTGTTTTTGGCCTAAACTCAAAAATATATATATAATAATAAACACTGAGAACTTACCCTGTGTTGGGCAATGTGAGGAAACTGAGGCTCCAAGAAGTTAGGTAATTCCTCAAGCAGAGAGAGTCAGAGCCACGATCTGAATCGAGGTGGTCACACTCCAAAGCTTGTGATGCTTTCCAACACAGCTGACTATGGATCAGGAAACAAAAGAAGCCAGCCTCACTTAATTGGCCTCAGGAAAAGTCTCTGAAAGAACATGGCATCAGTTGGCCTGACACATTTTGCCCACATGTACATTGAATAGCCCAGCTGAGGGTAGGTCCTTTAGCAGAGAACGTGTGTTAGGATAACTTGGTGAGTGTTTAAGGGCCCCATATCTGACCTGTTAAATCAGAGCCCTGGGATAAGGGCTTTAGGAAGTTGTATTTTAAAAACATTTGCAAGGGCTAAGGGAACCATAACTTTACAAAACTTAGTCTCCAGATAGGGCTTCCCAGGTGGCTCAGTGGTAAAGAAACTGCCTGCAATGCAGGAGACCCAGGTTCCATCTGTGGGTCAGGAAGATCCCCTGGAGAAGGGAATGGCAACCCACTTCAGTATTCTTGTCTCCATGGAGAGAGGAACCTGGTCGGCTCTAGTACATGGGGTTGCAAAAAGTCGGACACAAATGAGCCACTAAATACATGCACACACAGGGTCTCCAAGATAAGTGCCTTGATTTAGGATCTGATTCGGAACTTCAACTTTAGGTAATTATTGGGACAAAATGGAAGGACATGCAAGGAAGGTTTATTTAAGCACATATTAAGGAAGTCAGTCTGATTTGGGGAGCTCCTTAGGTAGTTATATGCTAGTTCCTAAGAGGCTTCCCAATCTTCAGATTACCCCAGCGGCCTCTGCTTCATCTCTGGAAAAGGTAAGAGTACAGGTTGCACGAAGGCACATGCGCCTCTAGAGCTAAGGGGCCAGGGTGGGAAGGCCACTGTACTGACTCCTCCTTCCTCCTTCCAGCCCTGCAGTGTTATGATGTATCCAGCTGGTCCTGGATCTGGTGACTCTCCAGAAGGCTTTCCGGAACAACCAAGGCGTCAGTCCCAAATCGGAAATCACACGGCTCAGACACTGGGTACTGAAACCGGGGGTACTGAATGGTCCATCCTTCTTTACAGTGTAGTCGGGCAGGAGATGGAGAGTGGGAAAGGGGAAGACAGGATTAAAGAGGTCTGGGTAGCACAGAACTGGGGGAAGAACTGGCCTGCTTTTAGTGACATATATTTTGTTCTGTCAACAAGGTTTATCTGGTCCCTACTATGTACCTGGCACTGTTATAGACACCCGGAGGAAAATGAACCAACCAACCAGACTCAGTCTGGTTGCCTTTGTGGAGCGTTCACCGCCTCCCTTTTTGGCTTCCTTACCAATGGGACAGCCCCTTTCTTCCAAATTACGGGGGAAAGGGCCCCTTTGGAACAGGATGAGGCAGGAGACAAAATCGTATGTGCTGAAGCAAGGAATGGACTCGTTGTGTGACCTAAATCTGAGCTGGAAAAGAGAGTTAAGAAAAGGAGAAAAATGAGGAAGAGTTTTCTGTCTCCAATGTAAGCTGAGAAGGGCAAGATCACAGAAGTCATGCTGGGTGAGGCCTTAAAGAGACAAAGTTTAGCCCCTCATTTTACAGACATGGTAACCGATGGAAGGAATGGTTAGGTGGTGCACCCAAGGTGGACACCCAATCAGGAGGCAGAAGTGGGAATAAAACCGTGGACTAGTAATAATACTACGGGGCCTGCAAGGAGGGGTTTAATGTGAAATCCCGGAGCACTTGCTGCCGCTGCCTGGAGCCAGGCCCTGCCGGCTCCTCTCGGTTGCTTTGGGAACTGGCTCCCAATCTTGGCCCTGCGAGCCCAATAAAGTTGTTGTTGAAGCGCAGCGGGGTCACGTGATCAAGGCCGGGTAGGCGGGCGGAGCCGGAGAGGCGGGGCGCGGAGCCGGAGAGGCGGGGCGGAGCCGGAGAGGCGGGGGGGAGCCGGGGCGGGGCGGAGCCAAAGAGGCGGGGCGCGGCGGAGCCGGGGCGGGGCGGGGCGGAGCCGGGGCGGGGCGGAGCCGGGGGCGGGGCGGAGCCGGGGGCGGGGCGGAGCCGGGGGCGGGGCCGAGCGGAGGGAGACCGGCTCGCCGCGGCGGTGAGGAGGGGCGGCGGGCGCGGACACGGGCGCAAGCGGCCGGCCATGATCGCTTCGTGTCTGTGTTACCTGCTGCTGCCGGCCGCGCGCCTTTTCCGCGCCCTCTCAGGTACCGGTCCCGCGTCCTGAAGGGCGGGTGCCAAGCACCCGGGTCTGCCTTGGCGGGGCCCCCGCGGGGTCTGGGGCGGCGTGCGTTGCGCGGCCGGCCTCACGACCGGCTTATCCGGGACTCCGTGAGGCCCAGGCCTGGCCGGCGACCCTCGTGGGCGGCACCCCTCCACCCACCCACTTTGTCCTCACGCCGGAGGCCTAGAGGCGTCGGGCCACAGTTACAGCGTGGAGGCGGCCGGGGGAGGGGCAGGAGCCCCCCCCCTCCACTTACTGGTCTCGCGGGCGCGGAGAGGTTCCGGGGCCCGCTGAGTCATTTCTTGGGGGGCCAGGGAGGGTTGGCCCCATTGGAGGCCGAGGCGAGTGCCCGAATTCTCCGTGGACAGGGGCCCTTCGGCTCTTGAAGTGTCTGTGGACTGAAGACCTGGACTTGCCTTGTCTTCCCCCTGGGTCGACTCCACAGTCGCCTTTTCCAGCCGCCTCTCTGCGGAGTCTTTGGTTGAAAAAAAACAGATGCTCAGAATCCAGAGACACGTTGAAACCTCATCTTTGAAGCAATTGTTCTGTGCGCGTAGAGATGTCGTGGGTGGAGGCAGTGCTCAGCGGCTGCTTAGAGAAGAGTTACTGTTTAACTTTGCCAGGGTTTGCCCGCGCACCCCATTCCTGGCCTTTGACTTTCCCGAGGTTCTTAAGAGACCATCCGTTCCTCTCGGAGATCCCCCAGAACTGGACTTCTCTCTGGCGTTTTAGGGGACAGGACAGACTAAGAAGGAGTTTTAGAGTAGAATAGAATAATTTCTATTTCTTAGAAATAGGTCCAGCTGTGTGCATTCTGTGCTTTTCCTTTTTGGAATTTTACGTAGAGTGTGTGTGCACGCGCGTGCATGTGTGTAATTTCTGTTACTTTGTATTTCATATAAAACACTTAAAGTGTGTACATGTATGTTTGTATCTGCCCACTAAAATGCAAGGTGCAGAAAGGCAGGGCTGTCACTTCTGCTCACTGTATCTACTGCTAACATACTACCCAGACTATAGTAGGCACTCAATTCAGGAATCCGAGGAGGAACTCCACAGAAGCCATTGCTTTCAGAGGACCATCGCATATTCCTCTAACCATGTTGCTGCCATTTCTTGAGCTTTGCCAGTGTTCGTAATGGCAGCCTTAGTGACCTATACTTGGTGATCTCTAGTCCAGAGGTTTCTTGACCAGTAGCCAGAGTTTTGGCCGCCTTCCCACCCATCGGTGTGGGCCTCCCCCCACCCATAGGTACACACATATTAAAGTAGTCCCATTTGTATTTGATTTGTGCATTTGGTTTCTACAGATTTTCTATTTTTAGTAAAAGAATTCTTCTGCTGAAAAACACAAACCACCACCAATCAAAACCTAAATTTGAAAACTAGTAACCTCTCACATATAAATCAAAGAACTTCTGCCATTTGGTGTAAATAGAGGATGTTTCAAAGGCCAGTGAATTAACGATTCCCTGAGACTAAAACCAGCACCCCAGCACATGGGTTTAAAGCAGGGTTTCCCACTCTCAGTACTATTGACATTTGGGGCTGATAGTTCCTTGTGGAGCTATCTCTCTCACTGTAGGATGCTCACAATCTCTATCCTACAACCACTAGATGCCAGTAGCATCCCCACAGTTGGAATGACCACTGTTTCTCCAGACAATGTGGAAATGTTCTTTGAAGGCAGAATCACCCCTGGTTGAAAACCACTTTGAGGTTTGAGGGACCTAAATCCACATAGGCCATAAATAAGAATGTCTTTCAACATTTGAACCATTTTGAAGTTTTTCTTGCCTTAAAAAAGGAACTGATGAAATGTGTCTCCAGTGATGGAGGGACATCATCCATGTCACTTGGATGATATAAACAAGTGACTTAGTGTGTGTTGGTTGGGGGACGTTTTGTTTGCACCACAATACTGTGCTTGGATTTTTGGGGCCTCTAATTTTAGAGTTTTTCCCACCTACTTTCTTTTGCCTGTTGGCTGTCATTGTGGCTGCTGTAGCAGAGAAATGGCAGCTGTCTCTTGCTGTGAATTGTTGGCACCTTCTGATTTGTAGCTTCTAAAGTGCTATGGGGAGAAGGCAATGGCACCCTACTCCAGTACTCTTGCCTGGAAAGTCCCATGGACAGAAGAGCTTGGTAGGCTGCAGTCCGTGGGGTCGCAAAGAGTCGGACACGACTGAGCCACTTCACTTTCACTTTTCACTTTCGTGCATTGGAGAAGGAAATGGAAACCCACTCCAGTGTTCTTGCCTGGAGAATCCCAGGGACGGCGGAGCCTGGTGGGCTTCCATCTATGGGGTCGCACAGAGTCAGACACGACTGAAGTGACTTAGCAGCAGCAGCAGAGTGCTATGGAATGGGAAAGCTGATAATGATATTTGTGAAGATTTATGAGTAGAATAAATAGCTTTGAGAGGAAGACCCAAGGCCTTTGCTAAAAGGTAGATTGTCCAGATTTTGAGACACTCTTTTTGTCTACTTTCTGTTGGAATGCATTCATAGACTGGGAAACTTACAGAACTAGGAAAGCTCTTGAGGATTATCCAATTCACAGTTCCCTTGTCCTCATTTTACAGTGAAGAGTAAGTCTATCTCACAAGGGGCATTGTCCAAGGTCACACAGTTTTGTTCATTTCAGTGCTGGGCCATAATCCACAGTTATGATTATGGTCAAGTGCTGGCTCCAGTGTCATGTGGGTCTTAGGACCACAGAATTGAAGTTATTAGGATTCTTAACCTCTAGACAAAAGGAGTGTGGTTATATGTGACCATGTCTGCTCTCAGTTGTATGGGATAGCCATTCTTTCATTCATGCATAGAGTATTTATCAGATCCCTACCATGTGAATTAGTTAATACTTGTAAAGTACTTAGAACAGTGACTGGCACATAGTAAGCACTTGGCTCTGATGATGATGATGTTCCAGACCCTAAAATGGGCAGGTTCAGTGATGATAACAACGATGAGCACAGTGAATGATTCTTGCTTGTATGGGACTTATTGGATTTCCTGTGGCTCAGTGGTAAAGAATCTGCCTGCAGTGCAGGAGACCTAGGTTCTATCCCTGGGTCAGGAAGATCCCTGGAGGAGGGCATGGCAACCCACTCCAGTATCCTTGCCTGGAGAATCCCATGGACAGAGGAGCCTGGTGGGCTGCAGTCCATAGGGTCGCAAAGAGTCAGACACGACTGAAGTGGCTGAGCATGCACGCACATGGGACTTATATCAGAAGTTGAGAGAGGAGCGTGAGTTGAATGATGCCATCATCTTATAACATAGTATTTTGGCTTTCTTTTTAGATGCTTTCTTCACATGTCGAAAAAATGCCTTCCTGGCAAAGAGCTCGTCCCCCCAGGTAGAAGGCGACTTTGCCATGGCCCCTCGGGGCCGTGACCAGGAGGAGTGTGAGGGCCTGCTGCAGCAGTGGCGAGAAGAAGGGTCGAGCCAGGTGCTCTCAACTGTGAGCGACGATCCCCTTGTAGATAAGGGACTCTCTGAGAGCAGCCTGGCCCTCCTGATGGATAATCCCGGAGAACAGGATGCTGCTCTGGAGGACAAGTGGTCCAGCAGGCAGCTGAGTGACCTGCGGGCAGCTGAGAACCTGGAGGAGCCTTTCCCCACGGTGCTAGGAGAGGAGGAGCCACTATTGGAGGTCGAAGGCCCAATGTGGGCAGCAGTGCCCGTGCAGAGCGGCCCCCAGTACACAGACTGTGCCATCCTCCCCATGGGTGCGCTGGCCACAGAACAGTGGGACGAGGACCCCGCGGTGGTGGCCTGGAGCATCGCACGGGAGCCTGTGTCCCAGGAAGAGGCTCCCATCTGGCCCTTTGAGGGTCTGGGGCAGCTGCAGCCTCCCCCAGTGGAAATCCCGTATCACGGTGAGTCTTGACAGCCGGCTGAGCGAGCCGGGGCAGCGGTCGTCTCAGAGGTGGGCAGAGCCATTGCTAAAGAGAAGGCCCTTTTGTATGGAGCTCTGCTGCCGCATTCTGGTTTTCTGAGACTTGCAGCGGCAAATCCAGAGGGGCCTTAGAGGTCATTTCATCCAGCCCTGTGGCCTTTTGAGATGAAGTCATCAAGGCTCGGAGAGGTGGCAGGGACATGCCGAAAGTCACATAGCTAGGTAGTGGTAGAACTGAAAGCAGGCCCTAGTTCTCATTCTCTGCGTTATTGATTCTCTGGAGGTGACCTGGGATAAGGGTGGAGAGCTCTCAGGGCCTCCGCTCTCTCTACCCCGACCAGGATAACTCCATTTTTATCTGTGTTACGTATTGGACTTCCATTAAAATTTGGAGAATGAGTGCTATGCCTCACATAGGTTTGCAGTCTACTCTACAGCTAGCTCCCTGCTTGAGGGGACATAGGGGACACATTACAGTTTCTGGTTCTGTAGGCCCTTCTAGGTGTAGAGGTCAGAAAACAACCAAGGCTGAGATTGCTCTAGAAATGTCTTTAATCTCAGATGACTGTTAAGCGCATTCATCTGAGTGATTCCCCAGAGATCCATGGCTTTATCAAAAGTGAGGAATTGCTGGCCATGTTTAGTGAACTTCAGTGTACTAAATACCAGGTACTATGCTAGGTACTAGGGATACAGGGGTGAACAGACCGAGATTGTCCCTGCCTTCGTGGAGCTTACTCTCTGGTCTGAGGCTGTCCTTAGAGTGTTGTTCAGATCACCCCAGAAAGGGATGGATGACGGAAAATGAGAAAGGGAACTTTGTCACAGTATCACTGGGTCAGGAGTAGAGATGGTAGGCCCTGTGGTTGGCATGGCCTCAACCATGGACCTCTTCTTCCCAACCCCTTTGCAGAAATCTTGTGGCGAGAATGGGAGGATTTCTCCACTCAGCCAGATGTTCAGGGCCTGGAGGCAGGGGATGGCCCTCAGTTCCAGTTCACTCTGATGTCCTATAATATCCTGGCCCAGGACCTGATGCAGCAGAGCTCCGAGCTCTATCTGCATTGCCACCCAGACATCCTCAACTGGAGCTATCGCTTTGCGAATCTCATGCAGGAATTCCAGCACTGGGACCCGGACGTAAGCGAAGGCGGGTGGGGAGGGTGGGACGGATGGGGATGTGCCATCTTGCATTTGCTCTGGACCCTGGCTGTTTCCCCGTGCCCTTAGAAAAATGAGTTCACCCACAGTTGTTCATGTGATTGGAGTCCGGCTTAGGACGGGAGCTTGCTGCCCGGTGTAAATGAGTTTTGGGCAGATACTAAGACGCCTCCCCGTCGGTGCACCCTCGCTAGCACCTTTAGGCAGGGAGGGAGACTTGAGGGATTCAAGGAGCAGGAAAATCCGGTTTCACTTGGGGCCTGTTCTTTGCTGGAGTGGCAATCGGGGAAGAGTCAGCCCCCAGGGGAAGTGTCAGTGTGGCCCAGCTCGAGAGACCCACGGCAGCTTCCCACGTGGCTTCAGCGCCCGCTCCTAGGGTGGGCGTCGCACTGCGGTGCCCTCCGTGGGGCACTGCAGGTGCTGGAGTGACTGGTCTCTGTGTTGTTTCCCCAGATCTTGTGTCTCCAGGAAGTCCAGGAAGATCACTACTGGGAGCAGCTGGAGCCCTCTCTGAGAATGATGGGTAATGCTGCTCCCTGGCACGTGTGCCAGTCTTTTTGCCTTCCACCCTGCCTGTCCTCTCCTGGATGCACCATCTCTTTCATCTCAGTAAACCCTCAGTCTCACCTGTGAGCTAGCTCCCTCGTGTGGAGTAGGAAGAAAAACAAGAGTCCTGAAGTTTTAAAGTGGTTCTGACATACATTGCCATTTATTTACATCTGTTTACCAACCCTCTGAGGCTGAAATTATTATACCCATTTTATAGGGAGGAGACTGAGGTTCAGAAAATTTGAGTGACTAGCTCAGAGGTCACAAAGCTATAAATAAAAAGCTCATAGCTTGTGGAGCCTGGACTCCAACTTGTCTAACCCTGGAGTCCATGCTTTTCCTATCACACCCTTCTGTCCCTCCTTCCCCTTCTAGCCACGCAGCCGTCTGGTTACCACTGTAAGGGAACCTCTGCAGAGCCCAGGGATGGGTCAGGGCAAGAGCTTCCCCATATTGAGCAGCAGGAGGGGTACACTGGGCTCACACACCTGGGCTACTGCCATTGGTTGGAGGGATACAGGGTTTGAGGACTCTGACCCATCTCCTTGGCGGTTTGTTCTTTGCAGGCTTTACCTGTTTCTATAAGAGGAGGACTGGGTGTAAGACAGATGGCTGTGCTGTCTGCTACAAGCCCACGAGATTCCGTCTGCTCTGCGCCAGCCCTGTGGAGTACTTCCGGCCTGGCTTGGAGCTCCTCAATCGGGACAACGTGGCCTTAGTGTTGCTGCTGCAGCCGCTGGTCCCAGAAGGCCTGGGGCAGGTCTCGGTGACCCCCTTGTGTGTGGCAAATACCCATGTCCTGTACAACCCACGGCGGGGCGATGTCAAGCTGGCCCAGATGGCCATTCTCCTGGCTGAGGTGGACAAGGTGGCCAGGCTGTCAGATGGCAGCCACTGCCCCATCGTCCTGTGTGGGGACCTGAACTCCGTGCCTGACTCGCCTCTCTACAACTTTGTCAGGGACGGAGAGCTCCGGTACCACGGGATGCCAGCCTGGAAGGTGAGACTGGAGCGGCCACCGCAGGGTTGGCTTAGAGGGGGTTGGGGTGTCAGCATGCAGGGCTGCTTCTGTGGCAGGGACCTCAGAGACACCTGTGCTGCCTCCCTCCTGCTTTATCTTGTCCTGTTGATAGCTCTGGAACCCACGCCTGGAAGTTAGGAGCTCGTGAGTGCCTGTGGTATATTGGAATCCTTTCCATTTTTATCATTAATTTATGTTTAGTTTACAAGTACATGAGTAAATGCATAGATGTACACATCTCTGTGAGGATTCAAGCATTATTACGCTACTCTTAAGGGGAGATGTGGGAAATGCAGGCTCTTTGCTGCTGCTGCTAAGTTGCTTCAGTCATGTCCGACTCTGTGCGACCCCATAGACGGAAGCCCACCAGGCTCTCCCGTCCCTTGGATTCTCCAGGCAAGAACACTGGAGTGGGTTGCCATTTCCTTCTCCAATGCATGAAAGTGAAAAGTGAAAGTGAAGTCGCTCAGTCGTGTCCGACTCTTCGCGACCCCATGGACTGCAGCCTACCAGGCTCCTCCATCCATGGGATTTTCCAGGCAAGAGTACTGGAGTGGGGTGCCATCACCTTCTCCGAATGCAGGCTTAAGCCTGCTTTATTACCTGCATTTCCCACGTCTCCCCTTAGAGTCATGTAATAACTGTTCAGAGTTTGGTGGTGTTCTTCCAGGTCATTTTCTATGCATTTGCAGTGCTCCCTAAACTACTGTGGTGATGTAACTGTCATAGTCTCCATTTATTAAGCACTTACTCTGTGCCAGATGCTGTTTTAAGCATGTTATGTATATTAACTCATTAATTTCCACAAGTTCTATCATTGCTTCTATTTTATAAATGAGAAACCTAAGGCATAGAGAAAGTTAGGTCATTTACTTTCTCTGGTTTGTGCAGGTCGTTAGTGGTGGAGCCTAGATTTGTAATCAGGTGGTCTGACCCCAGGGCTCCTGCCCTCCAATACTATGCTGAGATTGCTTCTAATGGCTGATATCTAATCTATTGTATGTGTTTATAAACATATATTACTGTATATTTCATTTTCTAGCTTTTTTTTTTTTACTCAACAGTGTACATACATATGTATCTCATTCCTATTGACTGCTGAATCTTTGTAACATAGCTGTATTACAGTTTTATTGTGGTTCATTTAGCCCTGCTGAGGAGCATTCAGCTTGCTCTGATTCCTTTATATGTCACTTAGTCTTCTTGCTTCTCTCTTTTGCCCCTGCTGATCGAATTTGTTCCTTAACTTTTGGCAAGGCACAGTGGAGAAAGGACATAAGATGACTGAATTATTGTCGAGTCCTTTGGGCTTTTATTTTAATGAGGTTACTCAAGTGCCAGTGATGTCCTGGTTGCCACATGCGCAGAGGAAGGCATTATCCTGCCAGGAGGCTGCTGTTGTTACCAAGGGGCTCAGGGAATGAGAAGTAGACTTGAGAAGGGCCTGCCACGTGACAGCTGCCATTAAGCAGCGTGATTCAGAGCACTCACCTGGAAGCCAGACAGTCCTGCATTCAGATCCCTGCTCTGCGACCTTGGGCAAGTTACTTCCCTTCCGTGAGCCCCACTGGCCTCATCATACCCTGGGGAATATAATGAGACTTACTTCTGAGGGTCTTCTTTGGTGGATTCATTAAAATAATTCACACAAAGTGTTCTCCGGTTCCTGCTTCAAAGGGAGCAGTCAATAATTGGTAGTGGTGATTGTTGTCAAGATTCTTAGTCGTCTGTGTATTATTATCCCATTCAATAGGAGAGGATGTTGAACCCAAGAGATGTTAACCAACTTGCCCAAAGTGACACAGCTAGTAAATGGCCATTCAGTTGAAGGTGTGCTTTCCTTCTGATGGCATACTGAAAATGTTTGTCCTTCGCGGGCAGAGAGATTATCTCCCCAGCACATAGCTAGTGTCTTGCACATAGTTGGCATTCAAATATTTGTTGTTTATAAATGAAATAAAGGGGATTTTGCTACACGCACTGGAGATGTGCAGATGACTGATGCTGCCGAATGTTTCCCCTACTACGTTCTGTCCACTCTCAGGCTCTCATGGGCTTTAACCGGGGATGGTGACGTAGATACGGTAAAGTGCTTTGGTGCATTTCCCATTTGGTTTGACCCTGTGATTTCCCAGTAATGGGCTTTAGATGCTAGACTTCGATCCAGATGATCCAGAGATCCAAATAAACCTTTTTCCATGGCAAATTAAAGCCCCTGAAAGCAGATACTCCCTGGCAGAGTAGTGTAGATTTTTCCGAGGTGAAATTTAGGGGACCCTATGTTTACATGGTTCTATTCTCTTTGTTTCACATACCTTATTCTCTTTCCCCTTATTCCTGTCTTGTGGACACTTCGGTGTTTCTAATTAACAAAAAATAATTTTAATTAGTTCCTTATTTTTAACTTTCCCCTGAGACTGACGTGTTTTGTACGTAGTGTGTGACTGTGTGTGTGTGTGTATGTTAGTCCGCATGTCCCTGAACATGGGCTTTTCTCTTTTTCCGTCTCAGATTCCTCATTCCTGTCTGCTCTTTCCTTGTAGGTATCTGGACAGGAAGACTTCTCCCATCAGCTTTATCAGAGGAAGCTGCAGGCCCCACTGTGGCCCAGCTCCCTGGGCATCACTGACTGCTGTCAGTATGTCACCTCCTGTCGTCCCAAGAGCTCAGGTGAGCACATGCCATAGTCTTGGTTGGTTGTCCCTCCCTGCCCATTTTGGGAGAAAGCTGGCACCTCCTTGACAAGAGGAAGCGTAGTTCCCTCAGTTCTCTTAGCACATTCCTTTATATTTTTCATCGTCCTCTCGTGGTCCCCCAGTGAAATGGACAGCTTTCAATCCTAGCCTTTGGAAAATCTCCTTGTCTTCAGGGCCAGACTTCCCCTGTGTCCCTGCACTGGATGCTGCTTGGTGTTGAGGAAGTCTCAGCACGTGGCTCCTCTTCCTTTCTTTCACTGTATGGCTTTTCCTGGTTTACAGAGAGATGTAAGTACAGCCGAGACTTCCTGCTACGTTTCCGCTTCTGCAGCATCGCCTGCCAGAGACCTGCAGGACTGGTTCTTATGGAAGGAGTGACAGATACTAAGCCAGGTAATGGGAACTAAGCTTCTTCCCTAACTTGTCCAGCTAAGCTTGGTCTTCTTTCCTCTTCATTTCTGATGTTTGTCAGTTATGTGGTTTTTTAGTCTTTCATAGGTATAATTCTTAGGTATCAGCTTCTGGTAAAAAATACACTTAACGGGAAGGTCAGTGAAGTTCACTAGCCATGTGCAGTGTGTTGAGAACATGGACTAGGAATCAAGAGACCTGGGTTCTAACCAGCTTTGAGACCTCGAGTAAGCCATTTCTTAAGCTTTTTAAGCTAAAGTTCCTAGTACCTAGCATGTGTACGGC
The DNA here is from genome assembly GCF_054371585.1 of Giraffa tippelskirchi. NCBI lineage: Eukaryota > Metazoa > Chordata > Mammalia > Artiodactyla > Giraffidae > Giraffa > Giraffa tippelskirchi. Next base: position 147,984,511 of record NC_137281.1, on the reverse strand, counting down.
ATATATAAGGGAGAAAACAGACATGAAAATCGTAAGGTGACAGTACTCCTGGTTGTAATAAAAAGTTACTCCTACTGAGAACTTCCAGATGGTACATAGCAGGGTATACTTGACATTCTCTATTCTTATCTTTGAAATTACTCCAAAGCAACAAGGAGAATGAAAAAAAAAAAATCAAACTCCATCTTTGAGAATGCTAGAAGACCTGAAGATATCTGAAATCAGGAAGCACAACACAGGTGGAATGGCTGCAAGAAGCACTGGCGATCCAGCAGGGGTGCTGGAGGAGGTATGGAGAGACTGGTCTGTGGGGCCTTGTATGAATCTCAAAAAGAACCGGGCCTTGTATGAATCTCAGAAAGAACCAGCAGGGTGCATTTCTTCATAGTGTCGCGCGAACCTTGAGGCACAAAATCAGAATCCCTTGTTGCATCAACAGGAATAGGATGGCACAGTTTGTGAAATGAAATTGCCTGAACCCTGTTGGTCCAGAGAGGCACTGGAGGAATGACTGATCAAGGAATCAAGCTGTCTTTGCATGAAGCAGTCTGTCTAAGTGGCAGGGGGAGATGAAATGCTTACAGAGCTGTACATTTCTTTTGGCTGGGAGACGTAAAGGTGAAAAGGACGCATACACAGCCCTGTGTTGTAAGGAAAATGCCCATTACTTGGAATACAGACCCAGGAGATGAAATGTAAGCTGCCAAGCTCAGGAAAGAAGTGGAATAAAAGGTGAAAAAAATCACTTCACATGAAGCCAAAATTAGATGCAGCACTAGAGAGAAGAGGCATTGCTGAAAATAAGACAAGAGGCAGAGGCCAGGAAAGATAGAAAGTGCCAGGGAGAATATGACAGAAGTGGAAGTTAAGGAGATTCAACATATACATAATTGACGTTTACAAAGAAGAAAGCCAGTATCATGGCAAAAAAGGAATATTTAAAGGTAGGATATAAGGAAGATTTTCCCAAAATGAAGAGATCTGAATCTTTGGATTGAGAAGGATATACCTCAGGGAAAACTGACATAGGAGAATCAACAGTAAGACCTCCTAATGAAGTTAACAGAAGTCAAAGATAAAAGAATCTTTTGTACAATTGAACCAAAAAGAGTGGGATACCTTTTTTTTTTTTTTAAATCAGGCTACTTTTAAAGGTAAAAATAATTAGGTAGGCTTCAGATTTCTTAAAGTTAACATTCAACTCTAGAACACTGGAGAGCAAAGTTTCCAGGAAGGAAGGTATGGCTCAAGAATTTTATACTCAACCCAAAGCTTTTCTTGAAGAAAATGCTGAAGAATAACTTAAGACAACCAAGCAATGACTGAAAAAGCTGTAGTAGTAATAAAAGAACTGGTGGTAAGCAATGAATTAATTGTTTTCTTGAAGGAATTTAACTTGCATTGGCATTTTACCCAGAGAAGTGAGCATTTCAGTGGCTTGGGTTTTTTTTTTTAAATTGCAGAGCTAATGTATTATTACAGCTGTGGTGATAGCAATAGTAATTGTGCTCAGAACGACTGGCATGTGCCAGGAACTGGGGTAAGTGCTTGTGTCGGTTTGACTCAGGCAGGGAAGCTGTGGATGAGTGTTTTAAGAATTTGGAATCCTCAAGTTAAACAGTAGTAGGTTCCCACATAGGTAATTCCATGTTAAGAATAGATTGTTTTTAAAAAAATCAGTACTGTACTTGAAACACAGAATAAGCATTTTGATTTAATAACAAAATAAGAACTTTAAAATACATACTGACAATCACTTTTTAAGTAGAATCATTATGTAGGGGGAAAATATCCAGTTCGCTAACAGTGCCCAATAATAGCGGTATTTTCAAACTTGAGATTAAATTTGAGTAAACACACCCATCCTCCATAAACCGTGAACGTGCCTTTCTGTCTGTTCAGTACCCCCATCCAGGGCTGAACAGGCTCCTGATGAATTTTTTTTAAAGACTCCAAGTCTAAAAAGTCACCATCACTTTTAGACCATGAGTAGAAAGACGAGTTCAGTACAAGGAGATCATAGTGTGTCATCTTTTTTTCTGGAGGATTTGTTTAGATGTGCTATCAAATACTATTTCCAGTCTGGTGCTAGAGTCATTCCAGCCCAACTGTGCACAGTAAAACTTGCCAACTTGACTGTGATACTGACTTTAATGGGAAGCATCTGAGAGGAGCTCAGTGCTAGGTAGAGATGGTCTGACTTTCCCACAAGTTAACATTGTATTGTGCTAGTGTGTTCTACATCACACGTGTGGTATTAAAAAAAAAAGAAAGAAACATTGTGATTCTCACTCTCATTCTCTTTTTGAGGAAATAGTTCAAAAGATGGGAATCTAAATTTTAAGTCCCCCTCTTGTAAATATTTTTAATTATTAGTGGTTTCTTCTTTCCAGTATGATTCTTAAAGACACTGAAAGGGGTTACTGTGTTTTCTTTTTCATGAGCACTTGCATATTTCCATTTATTTCCAGAGCTTTGGATCTTTTAACATGTATGAATAAACCATGAGCCTAGTTAAGTGCATTCTAGGGAAAAAACAGTTGCTAATAGATGACTTTTGTAAGACAGTGGACTAACTACTATTTACAAACTGGCCAGATGGCCACAGAGCAAAGGCTGTCTGATCAGGTTTTGAACCAGGAAAATTCTGAATCCAGCTGCTGCACTGGCCTATTGCCACACAACTTACTGTCCTTTTCCCAGGTACTGGCAGAAGACCGTACTTTCTCGGCTGCTACCGGTGCTGAATGGTCCAGGAAGCTCATAGCTTAGATGGGAGCAATTGGAGCCTGTGTGCTCATGTGGCCTGGTGGGGCAGGCAGAGGCCTGGGTCCCGTGTAACTGCCAGAGCCGTGCTGTTCGTACACAGAGCTGCAGGGGGAGAACTTGCTGCCTAGGGAAGCAGTTTTCCTTTCTCTTTGTTTTTTCTTTTCATGTGCTAACAAAAACAAAAACACTTTTTTTTTTAATCCTCACACTTGTATGAGATTTTGGTAAGGGTAAAGGTCTAGTTTGTAAATTAATTTAGTCCATTGTCTTGCAGGTTCCAGTACTGCTAATGAGAAGTCTGCTGCTTTTTTGATTCTTGATCCTTTCTTTGTATGTCACGTAATTTGCCTCCCTGAGACTCTGGTTATTCTCTCTAATCCTTTGATTTCTGAAATTTTATGATAGTTTGCTGGTAATATTTCTTCAATAATTTCCTACTTTCTGCTTCCTCTTTTTGGAATTCCTTTTAATTGGATATGGGCTTCCCTTGTGGCTCAGCTGGTAAAGAATCCACCTGCAATGTGAGAGACCTGGGTTCAATCCCTGGATTGAGAAGATCCCCTGAAGAAGCGAAAGGCTATCCACTCCAGTATTCTGGCCTGGAGAATTCCATGGACTGTATAGTCCATGGGGTCTCAAAGAGTCAGACACAACTGAGCAACTCTCACTTAATTGGATATGGTTGTTGTTTAGTTGCTAAGTTGTATCCAACTCTTTGTAACACCATGGATTGCAGGATGCCAGGCTTTCCTGTCCTTTGTTATCTCCCAGAGTTTGCTCAAACTCATGTCCATTGAGTGAGTGATGTTATCCAACCATCTCATCCCCTGTTGGCCTCTTCTCCTCCCGCCCTCAGTCTTTTCCAGCATCAGGCGGCCAAAGGGTTGGAGCTTCAGCTTCAGCATCAGTCCTTCCAATGAATATTCCGGGTTGATTTCCTTTAGGATTGATGGTTTGATTTCCTTGCAGTCCAAAGGACTCTCAAGAGTCGTTTCCAGCACTGCAGTTCAAAAGCATCAGTTCTTCAGTGCTCAGCTTGCTTTATGGTCCAACTTCACATCCATACATGACTACTGGAAAAACCATAGCCTTGACTATACGGACCTTTGTCGATAAAGTGATGTCTCTGCTTTTTAATACAGTGTCGAGGTTAGTCATAGCTTTCCTTCCAAAGAGCAAGTGTCTTTTAAATCTCATGACTGCACTTAATGTCCACAGTGATTTTGGAGCCTAAGAAAATAAAATGTCACTGCTTCCATTTTCTCCTTTTTTATTTGTCATGAACCAGATGCCATGATTTTAGTTTTTTGAGTGTTGAGTTTTAAATCAGTTTTTTCACTCTCCTCTTTCACCCTCATCAAGAGGCTCTTTAATTCCTCTTTACTTTCTGCCATTAGAAGTGGTATCTGCATATCTAAGGCTGTTGATAATTTCTCCCTGCAGTCTTGATTCCAGCTTGTGATTCATCCAGCCTTGCATTTCACATGATGTACTCAGCATAGAAGTTAAATAAACAGGGTGGCAGTATACAGCCTTATTGTACTCCTTTCCCAATTTTGAACCAATCCATTGTTCCATGTCTGGTTCTTACTGTTGCTTTTTGACCCACATACAGGTTTCTTAGGAGACAAGTAAGGTGGTCTGATATTCCCATTTCTTTAAGAATTTTCCACAGTTTGTTGTGATCCAGACAAAGGTTTTCATGTAGTCAATGAAACAGAAGTAGATGTTTTTCTGGAATTCTCTAGCTTTTTCTGTGATCCAACGAATGTTGGCATTTTGATCTCTGATTTCTTTGCCTTTTCTAAATCAAGCTTGTACATCTGGAAGTTCTCAGTTCACATACTGTTGAAGCCTAACTTGAGCATTACCTTGCTAGCATGTGAAATGAGTGCAGAAGCAGAAGATATTAAGAAGAGGTGGCAAGAATACACAGAAGAACTATACAAAAAAAATCTTCAATACCCAGATAACCACGATGGTGTGATCACTCACCTAGAAACAGACATCCTGGAATTTGAAGTCAAGTGGGCCTTAAGAAGCATCACTACGAACAAAGCTAGTGGAGGTGATAGAATTCCAGTGGAGCGATTTCAAATCCTAAAAGATGATGCTGTAAAAGTGCTGCACTCAATATGCCAGCAAATATGGAAAACTCAGCAGTGGCCACAGGACTGGAAAAGGTCAGTTTTCATTCCAATCCCAAAGAAAGGCAGTGCCAAAGAATGCTCAAACTACCACACAATTGCACTCATTTCACACGCTAACAAAGTAATGCTCAAAATTCTCCAAGCCAGGCTTCAACAGTATGTGAACCATGAACTTCCAGATGCTCAAGCTGGATTTAGAAAAGGCAGAGGAACCAGAGATCAAATTGCCAACATCCATTGGATCATCGAAAAAGCAAGAGAGTTCTAGAAAAATATCTACTTCTGCTTTATTGACTACGCCAAAGCCTTTGACTGTGTGGATCACAACAAACTGTGGAAAATTCTTTAAGAGATAGGAATACCAGACCACCTGACCTGGCTCCTGAGAAATCTGTATGCAGGTCAAGAAGCAACAGTTAGAACTGGACATGGAACAACAGACTGGTTCCAAATTGGGAAAGGAGTATGTCAAGGCTGTATATTATTACCCTGCTTATTTAACTTCTGTGCAGAGTACATCATGTGAAATGCTGGGCTGGATGAAGCTCAAGCTGGAATCAAGATTGCCGGGAGAGATATCAATAAACTCAGATATGCAGATGACACCAGCCTTATGGCAGAAAGTAAAGAGGAACTAAAGAGCTTCTTGATGAAAGTGAAAGAGGAGAGAGAAAATGTTGGCTTAAAACTCAACATTCAGAAAACTAAGATCATGGCATCTGGTCCCATCGCTTCATGGCAAATAGATGGGGAAACAATGGAAACAGTGAGAGACTTTATTTTCTTGGGCTCCAAAATCACTGCAGAAGATGACTGCAGCCATGAAATTACAAGACGCTTTCTCCTTGGAAGAAAAGCTATGACCAACCTAGACAGTATATTAAAAAGCAGAGATATTACTTTGCCAAACCTTTACAAAAGTCCATCTAGTCAAAGCCATGGTTTTTCCAGTAGTCATGTGTGGATGTGAGAGTTGGACTATAAAGAAAGCTGAGCACTGAAGAATTGATGCTTTTGAACTGTGGTGTTGGCGAAGACTCTTGAGAGTCCTTTGGACTGCAAGGAGATCCAACCAGTCCATCCTAAAGAAAATCAGTCCTGAATATTTATTGGAAGAACTGATGTTGAAGCTGAAGCTCCAATACTTTGGCCCTCTGATGCGAAGAACTGACTCATTGGAAAAGACCCTGATGCTGGGAAAGATTGAAGGTGGGAGGAGAAGGGGACGACAGAGGATGAGATGGTTGGATGGCATCACCGACTGGATGGACATGAGTCTGAGTAAACTCCGGGAGTTGGAGATGAACAGGGAAGCCTGGTGTGCTGCAGTCCATTGGGTCACAAAGAGTCGGACACAACTGAGCAACTGAACTGAACTGAAGTAACATGTTGTATGGTAAATCTTGTTGATACATATTAAACTCTGAACTTTAAAGGCAGAGCAAAGACAATTTTTAAACTATCCACAGGAAATTCCCGAGACTTGGCCGTATATTAGACTACCAATAGTTGTGACACATGGGCTTAGTTTTCTGAGGCACGTGGGACCCTCCCAGACCATGGATTGAACCCATGTCTCCTGCACTGGCAGGCAGACTCTTTACCACTGAGCCACCAGGGAAGCCCTGTTCCTAGTTTTTTTTAGAGTTGTGAGTTTTGTTTTGCTTTTAGTTTGGGTTTGTTTTTTCTTTTTTGGTCATAAAGGAGTGTTGAATTTTGTCGAAGGTTTTTTCTGTCTATTCAGATGATCATGGTTTTGTTCTTCAATATTGTATTAATATATTTGATTTTCAGATGTTAAACCAACCTTACATTTCTATGATAAAAATACTTGGTCATAGTATATAACAATTGCTAATTCAGATTTTCTTCTATTTCTTGAATGAGTTTATGTAGTTTTTGTCTTTTTAGGAATTTTTCCATTTTACCTCAGTCATCTAGATTGTTGGTATACAGTTTTTTACTGTATCCTTATAATTTTTTAATTTCTGTAAGGTTGGTAGTGGTTGCCCCCTTTTAATCCTGGTTTTAGTAATTTGAGTCTTCTCTTTTTTTCTTGGTCAGTCTGTCTTAAGTGTTTGTCAATTTTGTTGATCCTTGTTATTCTATTTTCTTAGTTTGGGTTGTTACAACAAAATACTATAGATGAGTGAGTTATGAACAACAGAACTTTATTTTTCACTGTTCGGGAGGCTGGAAGTTCAAGGTCCAGGTGCCAGCGTGGTCTGGTTCTGGTGAGGACTCTCCTCTGCTTGCTACCTGCCAGCTTGTTGCATCCACACATGGCAGAAGGGGGATGAGACAGCTCTCTGGGATCCCTTTTAAAAGGGCATCAATCCTATTCACAAAGGCTTCACCCTCAGTGCCAGATTACCTCCTGAAGGCCCCACTTCCTAAATGCTATTCCATTGAGGGTTAGGATTTCAACATATTTTGAAGAGACACATATATTCAGTCCATAACACTTACTGATGTCAGTTGTTGTTTAGTTGCTAAGTCATGTCTGATTCTTTATGACCCCAGGAACTGTAGCACGTCCAGTAGGGCCTGTAATAATATTCCCTCTTTCTCTCCTGATAATGGTAATGTGTGTCTTTTTTTCTTTGAGTATGTGTGTGTATATATATAGGTGTGTGTAAGTATGGATGCATATATGTAAGAGTGTGCATACATATGTATATGCATACATATGTAGATATGTGTAAATACACAACGGATTGTGTGGGATAAAAGATTTTAGAGACATACACCAGGGATTTGGTAATAATGTTGGTTGCCCCTGGGGAGAGGAATTGGGTGGCAAGGGCCCCAGAGTAGGAAGGAGACTTTTCACTGAGGTTTTTCTCTACATTTTGGTTTTTGTAACCATGTGACTGTACTACCTATTCTAAAACTTAAAGTTTAAATTTTTAAAAAAGTTACTGAACCAGGGAAGAGATGTCTGTGTTAGAGGCCTCTGTCTGTCTGCTCCCTGAGGTTCTTGACTCCGGTCCATTGCTTTCTTCCTCCCTTCACGTTTTCTCTTGTCGTTTTCCCTTCTGGAACGATCCAGTCAGGGATCTGACTGCCGTTTCAGGGTGCAAGGTCCTGACCCTCTTTCCCTGTCTGTGAGTGATAAAACTCCTCTCTCTGGTCTTCTACAGAGCGACCTGCTGGCTGGGCCGAGTCTGTCATTGAGGAAGACACATCTGAATCTGAGCCGGACATCCCCAGGTAATTTTCTTCCAGTTCCCTCTGCTTGCATCCCAGCTCCATTGAGGTGTATTAGAGAGGCTCCTTTTGGCTTTCCTGGGCCTGATTTGGGGGAACACTTTGCTGAGATTTCTCTTCCCCCTAATATATGATAAAGCTATGGAGGAACATATTGGTGTGCAGAGGCCAGAGGCGACCCACCCAGGTTCTTAAAGATGAAAACCCCGTGCACACTTCCTTAGGGAGTAAGGCCTCACAGAAGAGCCTGCTGACCCACAGACAAGGGGACATGAGGCATATACTTCACCAGGTAGCAAGAGGAGGGTGGCGGGTAAGGAATGTCAAGAGGGCTGATAATAAATGTGTCTGTTTCTAGGCTGATTTTAGCTAAGACTCTCTGTCTCTGGTTAGCATGGGAAGGAACTTGCTGAGGCTGAGTTATTTGGGCTCATCCATTAAAAAGCTTTATGAAATCCACAGAGAAGTGACCTTGGGAGAAGTTCAGTAGTGTTTGTTGACTGGTATCTCCCCCCTCCACCCTGTAGGACTGTGGGCACCATCCAGCACTGCCTACACCTGACCTCGGTGTATACTCATTTCCTGCCCCAGCATGGCCGCCCAGAGGTCACCACAATGCCCCTGGGTCTGGGAACAACAGTGGATTACATCTTCTTCTCAGCCGAGTCCTGCGAGAATGGGAACAGAACTGGTAAGCCTGGTGGATCCTGGAGCCCCTGGGAGCTGATGGTAGGTCAGGCATCTGATCACATGACTTGGGCTGCTGCGACCTGCCTGGCAAAGGAGCAGATCTCATACCTGCCTGATGCTGGTCACCCTCATCGTACTTCCTTTAGGCCCGTTGCCCGGCTTCTGTTTTTATCTTTGTAGCAGAACAAGCCATCCCTCCTTTCTCAAGATGAAAATAGAGCACCAGGAGGCGATTGGATTTGCTCAGTGGCAGCTGGCTAGTGAGGGACTTGGTGAGGTTAGAAACCCAGTTTCTTGTCTTCTCGCCCCTCACTCTAGTCACAGTGTGGCAGTCTGTCAGTCCCTCGCCTATTTTGTTTAAAGCATGTCTTTTATAATGTTTGGATTTTATGTTTAAAAATCAGATTTTACATAGAAACTCTGGGTTTCCAACTTCTCTTGGAAAATTGGAAGATCTTGTAATGCTGAGCTTGGAGGTGCATTCTCTAGTTTGCCACAGCCCCCTGAACCTACTCGCTCCATTCACTGACATATCATGGAGTGTCCCAGAGGCTGCAGGAGGTGAGAGGGAGGGTGGGCGGCCGAGAAGATGCAGCGTTTTGAAGATGAAGCTGCCGCAGGTCCCCTCCCGCCCGGGATGCGTGGTGGTGGCCGCGCCCCCCACCGGCCTCCACTCTCTGCTCCAGATCGCAGGCTGTATCGGGACGGAACCCTCAAGCTCCTGGGCCGGCTCTCGCTCCTCTCTGAAGAGATCCTCTGGGCTGCCAACGGCTTACCCAACCCCTTCTGCTCTTCAGACCACCTCTGCCTACTAGCCAGCTTTGGAATGGAAGTCACCGCCCCATGATGGGCTCCCAGGGGAAGAGCGCTTCTCTTCCAGAAGAGCTCACTGGATCAGAGACTGTGGAAATATCCCACGCTTCTGGAAACTTAGATCCAAGAACCTTAACATCCCCCCCCCGCCCCCTCCTCGTTTCCTTCTCCCCCACGGTTAGATTTTCTCCAGGCCTGTCCACATTCTCTGCCTGTGGTCCCTGCCCCGCCCCAGTCTCTTCCTAACCCTGTGCCACATGAGGGGGTGGCCCCAGGAGAGGCACAAGCGGGGGGTCCCCCTTCCTTCCATGTATCCAGCGCTCCCCACTGATTTTTAATTACCAGGGTTTCGGGAGCTACTGATCTCCTTGGTTTTTTGTTTTCAGGCCATTTCTTGGTGGTGCCTTCTGACCCGACCTTCTCCCTGCCTGAGACCCGTGGGCCCAGCCCTCCTGCAGACACACACATGTTGAGACACGTGTTGTGTGTGCATCCTCCCTGGGGTGGAACTGCTCTGCGCTGTCACGCCTGTCTCTGACCAGCCTGCTTTCCACGCTGGGGCCGGGTGCCTTGGGCCCTGCTCTCCCTTTATCCTCTGTGTTTCATTAGGCATTCATCCGGCCAACCAGGGGGTCCTCTCCATCAGGGCTCTGGAACAAGTGGGCCCCGCAGCCTGGGGCCGCAGACTTGGGTGCGCTTCCGGTCTTTGCAGCCTCTGAGCCTCCTGCCCAGAGCGCCCCACTGGCCTGCGTGCTTCCCCCAGGGCTCATCCCTTTCCCCAGGCTGCCCTGTGGCGGGTGGGGGGTTGGTGCGCAGAGATAGTGGTTCGAGGTTCAGAGCTCTTCAAGGCTGAGGAGGAAGAACTGTCAGGAAATTCTGGTCTCCCTGGAGGACTGGGGCGAGGGTGGGAGTCCCAGGGCGGGAGAGCAGGCAGTGGACTCGAGACCTCAGGGACTTGCCCCCTTTCCTCACACACCTCAGCCGCAGCTCTCTGTTCCTCTCCTCCCACTGCTTTTTACTTTTTGCTGCCTACCGCATTCCCTTCCCTTTTTTTGCCCCTAGAAAAGCCTGAGATTGAGCTCAGGCCAAACCTTCTCAGTGGAAAGGCAGCCTTGGGCACAAGTGGCCCGAGACCCGGATGTGGCGGTGCTTGAGGGTTTGCTCCAGCCGGCCCGGCCTCTGGTGCTCGTTGTCTCTGCTTTCCCTCTCCTGGCGCGGCGGGTACTCTGGCCCGTTGAGGGGGCTCCCTCGCCCACGTGAGTCACCTGCGGGCCTTAATCTTTCATTGCTGGGCATGGCGTGGGGTGTTCCTGGCTGGCTCCTCCTCACACCTTCCATCACTCAGAGTAGCTGCCGCTGGGCCTGCAGATGTGGCCCCCAGAGTGGGACTGGAGGGTATAGCTGAGAGAGGCTAAAGTTGGGGACAGTTGGAGGTTCACGTTTTTGGTTTTTTTTTTTGAGAGCCAAAGACCCAGCTTGGATTCTGCTGCTGCATTCATGGTTATAAGCTTTCCATGCCTTGGTTCTGGGGAATTTATTTCTGCATGTGTATTTTTAAACGTTTCCTGGGTACTGGGCATGTGCCTGTCTGAGCCCCAGGCCCATCTGTCCACACCCCACCATCCATTCTGTTTGTCTCTTCCCGGACATCTCCTGAGGTGGTCTCCTTGGTCCCTAGAACTAGGGCCCATCAGCTCTTCTCTTCTGCCAGGCAATGTAGTTTAAAAATGGCTAAAGATGGCAGAGGGCAGGAGCTTGATAGATAATCTTTTGTTTTCTTACTTGTTTCTGTTTTGGAAATGAAAGGGGGGTTTAAATGGTCATTTGAATTGTCTTTTCCAAATAAAGGTTTACCTTTTCCCCCCAACTGTTGGTTATTTTATTAGGATCCCCAAGGGCATGAGCGAGGAAAGGCCTGGAGAGTGAAGTGGGCAGAGAGCAAGAGACTGACCTGGGGTGGGGCCTCTAACCCTAGATCTAGACAAGAGAAAAGGGTTGTCATCTCCCTTAGGTACCTGAGCAGATGCCCACTGCTTTGAGGCCTGTGGGAGGAACAGGGCCTGCCTGCAGCCTCCTGCCCTGACCTTCAAAGGGTGCAGCTCTCCATCCTCACCCAGCTCGAGGAGAATGGTCCATTCAGCTGCTTTCATTCTTACTCCATCTGCTGCCCCTGTCCCTCCCCCTCGTCCGAGCAGAGGAGGGTCTGTGGCAAAAAGCAGGACCAGAGAAGCGTTTTTTCTTGGTTAAAGCTGTGGCAGCTGCATGAGGCGTGATGCGCGTGGCCGATGCCTCTCGCGGCGTTTCTATTTCTGATCACCATCTCTTCCGTATTCTGGAGCCAGGCCTGAGCTGTGGGCCATCTGTTGCCGGAAAGCTCTCCCTCCTTTCCCGGGCCTCACTCCACTGGGACTTCTGTCTTCCCCCGGCCTCCTCACGCAGCCCTTGTGCCTGTGGGGAGAAGCCCTGAGGCCAGGTGGGGTTTAACACCCCACCTGAACAGAAGCCCAGGCTCCACACCTTTGAATCAGTACCTGAGAATCTGTGTTACTTAAAGCTCCCCAGACACCAGTGGAACCACCTGGGTTACAATTCAGCAGAAAGAGCACTTAGCCAGGGATTAGGAGCACCACCTGTCGTCTTGGCCTGGTCGCTCGGCCTGGTCTGTGGGTAAGTTAACCCCTCCCTGTGTTTCACATATCTTGGTGAAATGGAAATTAAAGTAATATTCTTTTCCACTCATCAGGAATTTTCAGATCTGAAATTACATGTTTGAAGGGATGCTAGGAATCCCAGAGTATTATTGGTAATGACAGTAACTGGTAATTATCGGTAACAGTTCGGAATTAAGGATGGCCAGTTTCCCCTAGGCCGTCTAGACAGTTCATGGGCTCAGAATTATTTTATAGCTCCTAAGCTCTGAGGTGTGTCCCCAGAGACTCCTTTCCTGGCCTGAAGGGCTCCCCCGCGGTGACCTGAATTTACGCAGCATCTGCACGGCACGTTGATTCACGGCTTTCAGGCTGCTTCCCTTTCCACGACTAGTAGACAGCACTGCAAGGTGGCAGTTCAGGTGCGCATGTCTGCCCTTTACATCTGAGGAAGCAGAGATCGCAAAGAGCGAAACTGAGACTCTCCTTGGCTTGATTTCTTAACCACCCAGCTTCTCAGAACACAGCCTTTTCTGGGAGTCGGAAAGCCAGGCTGTCTGGTAAGGCCGACACGGGGCTGGGCCTCGGAGAAGGGAAATGACCAACCAGTCCACTGCTGGCCTGTCTTTAACCCTGTTTTTTCTCTCTTGTTCTTCCCCAGGTGTAGCTACTCACCAGAGGGTTGTTTCTTGATTGGTTACATAAGGCAAAGTGTGGCTTCCCTTCTCCTGGGGGGAGCAGGCGGGGGCCTACCTCCTCTAGTCGCCTCCCCACCCCTCCCTATGTTTAGGGAGAGAGCTGCCCTAAGGCCCTACACTTCCACACTCTTCCCCCTGCACTGCTCCCATCATTTCTTTACCCAACAAATGGGCCTGGTAGGGTGATCTCTCCTGGGTTAGGACGCCTCGACCTTAACTACATCAAAGGGAAAACTGCCTTCTGCCCCACCCCTCGTCAGTTTCAATCCCAAAAGGCCGGAGTCCTCACACAGCTAGCACGGAGTCTCCACACTTAACATTCTTCCAGGTCTTGTCTTTCCCACGATCAAGTCCTTTCTGGCTGGGGACTGGAAGGACCGCACATTCCCACGTGTGCTGCTCAGGGTGTGGTCCCTCAGGCCAGCTGAGGTGGGCCAGTCTCCATCACCTGCCAGGCCTCAGCAGGCCCCTCACCCCCTTGGCAAACACTGTAAGGGTTACCAGGCAGCCTGCACATGGGCCGGTTGACTTGGCCTTTGGTATGACCAGCACCTTGTCACCACTGCCCTCTGCAGTTGTGGTCAGGATCCTTGTCAGATCTTGGCAGATGGGGGTGCAGAGTTTCCACCTCTTCACGTCCAGGGCTCTGAGAAGTGCCACCTGCATTCAGAGGTCCAACCCACGATAGTCACGTGCCTAAATTAGGCAGGCACATGCTGTGAGCTTGAAGCAAAGGGAGCAGCAGGAAATGTGGTCATCCTCTCAGTAAGCTGACTTCTCTCAAGAGTCTGCGACGGCACACGGCTCGGCATCAGTTCTAAGTAAGTGGCTGCACTGTATCCACGGTGAGCCTGGCTGACTCACGACCGACTCAGCCAAGCACTTAACCCAGCCCCTGTTCGTACGAGAGCAGTCCAGGGGCCCACGTCACTGAAACCCACCCACAAGGCCCTTTACCAGGTGGACTCGAATATGTATAAGCCAAGTTACAAACTCTGGCTACCTTTAATTGAAAGGCTCTTTTTTTGGTATCATTTAAGCTGGATTTAAATGATCCTGTAAATAACTGTCTCTTTTTAATGGTGTACAGTCCAAGATCTTCATGGATTCCAGCAGACCACCTCTCCTCTTCCCAGTGGCCACGCCTCACCACAACGCTCCTGAAAGTGAGGGACTCTTGCTGTGCTAGACCACACACTCTTTAGGGCTTTATGGGGATTGGCTGGGATAAGAAGTAGGAAATACACTCCCTCCTCCTAAGCCTAGGGTTTCCTCTCAAGCTGAACAAAAGGAGAGCAGAGAAGTAGGGAGCAAGGGTTACAGGTGAAAAGATGCCTCTGTGCAGGTCAGGTTGCAATTATTTGGATTTGCCTTAAAGCATGGGAAGAGGTCCAGGGCTGGATGGACAATGCAGAGGAAGAAGGGGGTAACAGGTTGAACCAGGGGTGTTTTCCAAAGCTGTGTCTTTAACCACCATAGTTATGCACTGGCGACCGTGATTGATGAGAAGGGACTTGGGATCCCTGTTGCTATGGTTTTCTGAAATAGCCTCCTCTCCCAGGAGAACACCCAGCCTTCCTCCTCTTTCCTTCCTGGTGGACGGCTGAGGACTAGGAGAGGAAGACCCGGGCTCTGGAATGTGCCTGGGCCTCTGGGGGGCTGAACTGGCTGTGTGAAGGAGAAAGGGCTTTTACAGCCAGCAGTTAAGATCTCCCAGATGAGGAGTAAAAAGAGCCGAGTGGCTTCAGCAGACTGAGGGTGTGACAGTCTGGGATCCCAGAAGTTTCATCATGACTGCCAGGGCTGCGAGGTGTCTTGATGACTGGTTTGGGGCTCCCCTCAACTTCCGGTCAGGTTCCCCCCACCCCCCGACCCTGGGAGCTGCCGTGGCTGACACGTGGGTGGGGCAGCTGCAGCCCCAGCTCCCAGAGGGAAGAAGACAAGGCTTTACAGGCTGCGGTCTCTGCCCAGCCCACACAGCCGAGCTGGGGGGAGACTTTATTCTTTTCAAGGAAAAAGAACAGGAATGAGACGAAGTGTAAAAGGGAAAGGCGGGGGGCAATACTGATACGAGAAGAACAACAAAGTCCAGTACAACACGGCAGCCGACACCATCACCAAGCCCCAGGCCAAGCACACTCGATCTCTCCTCTCATCAGACTTGGAAGAAGGGAAACTTGGGACTCTGGTGCACCAAGATGGGGTGGGGGTGGGGGTCAATACTGACAGACTTGCAGCTAGCACCTCGCCAGCGCTGCCTGGTCGGGGTCAGACCTCCTGTCCCGCCCCACGCACCCCTCTTTCAGAGCACCTCCCTGCCCTTCCCTGGTTTCTCAGTGGGGCGAGGGAGGTGGGGAGTTCAGCACAGCGGGGCTCTGGCACTCAGAGCACAGTCTATAGGCTAGGCCCCCAGCTCACACCTTCCTTGTGCTTCGAGGCCAGAGGGTGGGCCTGGGGGAACCCAACAAAGTTAAGCTGAAAACCACCAAGGCACTGACTCAGGCACACAGGCCTCTGGGCCCGCTCCTGGTCAGAATGAGACCGGGTCCCTGGGCCAGGAAGTCAAGTCCAAGTTGGAAGCGGCAGTGGGTGGGGGGATGGTGTGAGCTGACCCAGGGCCAGAAACCAGACATGGCCACACTCGGGCAGCTCAGAACCCTGGCCCTAGGCTTCGTCGTGGCATCTAGGGGTGGGAGGTGTGGCTCTCCGTACCTGGCCATGCTCAGGAAGGATGGGGTGGCTGCTGAGAGTGGCCAGGGGATGGCAACTCTGCTGAGGCCACGGGAGGGAGAGGAGCAGCAGGTGTGAGTGGGTGGGACACGGCTAGAGACCCAGGTTCCCAGGGTTCTGACCCGGCAGCCAGCACAGAGCACGGGCAGCCCGGCCTTGGGGGGCAGTCAACTATCCCGCCATGCTGTCCCACCTTCCATCACACAGCTTTCTCTGACCTCTCCTGACCCCTCCCCAGCCAGGAGCCCTGACCCCTAGGGACAGAGGAGCCCACACTGAGTGCTGGGAGGCAGCCCTGAGTCCGGAGGAGCCGGGCCTTGTCCCTCATGGGAAGTGAGATGAGGTGATGCTGACGATGGTGATTAAGGCCCCAAGTCCCTGCCCCCTGCCTCCCCAGAAACTCTGCAGCCAGGCCGGCCCCCACAGAGCAGAGCCTGTGTAAACACGCCCAGGAGGGGAGGAGGGCTTGCTACATATGTGTGAAATGTGTTAAAAAATAAATTAAAAAGCACCGCTGTATCCCGTGGGTGTCCACAGGCCCGAGGTCTCAGCGAGGAAGGGGGAGGGAGTGCTAGGGGCTTCTTGGTGGGGGTGTCAGCTCCCTCCCCGGCAGACAGCAGCTGGGGCTGGGGCAGCATTCTACTTCCTTCTCCCCAAGGGGCTCGGGAAGGAGCCGGGGGACCAGAGCACCCCGCTGGGTTCCCATGCCAGGAGCAGCTCTCCCCCTGACGTCTCCCTGACCCCAGCGACCCCTCATGTCTCACCCTCAAGCCCTGTGGTCCACCTGCTGGGTGGACATCACAAGGCACCTACCTCCACACCCACAAAAGGCCCCGTTTTTAGCCTCATGCCTCCCAAATGGATCCATCTCTGCCCCAGGTGAAGGTGTGAACGTGGGGGCCCACCACCCCCACCTCCTGAAAACTAGGATGGGACAGGAGGCTGAGTTGGGGCTCACAGTGGCCCCCAGACTGCTCTGGCCGTGATGTAGCCCAGCAGGCAGCTTAGGCACCTTGCCAAGGGCCCACTGAGCCAGGAGGAACCCAAGGGAGTGAGCAGCCGGCTTCTCTGCCTGGCCTGACTCTGGGCCAAGAGCTGCTGGTCTGAAGAGCTGCCAGCCTGGTGCCTTCCCTGGCAGGCACCCGTGTCAGTAGACACATCCTGTCTCCGTCTCTCCCTTTCTTGGCTCCTCAGGCCTCATCCATCTCCCCAGCAGACTGAGAATGGCACTGTTTCTATTTTCACTCCACCCCCTCTCCCCTGGTGGCTCAGACAGTAAAGCGTCTGCCTACAAGGCAGGAGACCAGGGTTCAATCCCTGGGTTGGGAAGATCTCCTGGAGAAGGATAACAGCAACCCACTCCAGTACTCTTGTCTGGAAAATCCCATGGACGGAGGAGCCTAGTAGGCTACAGTCCATGGGGTCGCAAAGAGTCGGACACAACTGAGCAACTTCACTTTTCACTTTCCATCCCCTCTGGTGCCACAGCCACCACGGGGAGTTCCCGGCGTGTGTCTCACTTTTCACTTTCCACCCCCTCTGGTGCCACAGCCACCACGGGGAGTTCCCGGCGTGTGTCTGGTCTGTGGGGAGAGTTGAGTAGGAAGGAGGCAGCTGCCCATCTGGGAGCAGCCGCTGTGGCGAGGACGCTGCCCTGGTCCAGCCTGCTCTGGGACGCCTACAACTTCCATCCTTTCCATCTCCACGCCATCTCAGTGCATCCATCTCCCCAGCCCAAGCCCTTGCTACTTCAGAGATTCCAGACTGTCATTCTTTTTCATGTTGGGCTTTTAGATTTTCTAAGTTGCTTGCCAACATTTAAAAATCTGCATATTTCATGTAAAAATTCAGAGTTCTGCAATGAAAAATCATCTGGCCATCTGGTATGCAGGGCCTGCCTTTCGACTCACCGAGCAGCAGCGGCTGAGGCTCACCTTCCTTAGTCGGCCACAGTCCCCACGCAGCCCTGCAGCCCTCCTTTCAATCAGCTGCTCAGCCCTGGGGGCATCTGAGTTCACAACTCTGGGCTCTGTGGTCTTTCCTCTTTCAGGCTCTCAGTCCCTAGGCAACCTTACTGACAGTTGCCTCTAAGTATTAAGAAACCTTAATAGTCATCTCCTCCAATTATCCTTCCGTAACCTAAATCCTGTCTACAGCTTTCTAGATGACAAGCAACCATCTAATCTTTGCTTGAATACCTCCAGCAATGGGGAACTCACTACTCTCCAAGGCCGCCTGGTTCTAAACTCTCCCTCACCTTCTTCTCTCACTTACACTCCCCAGTTCTTGGGCTCTGCCTCTCCCCAGTGGCCACCCTGCACCCTTTGCCTTCCACCTCTGCTGTTGCTTGAGCCTCCAGAACCTTCCTCCAGTTCCGCCAATCTCTCTCCACAACCTCTGCCTTGCCCGCCAGGCAGACAGTGCAGACTCCAGCAGCTCAGGCTCTTCCCTAACGGGCCGCCTCATGCCCCAGGCCCGATCATCACTGGGCCCTCCACACCTAACCCAGGCTGCTGAACAGGGGAGCTTGGCCTGGTCTTCATTTTCCCAGCGGGGGCTGAGGTAACAGGAAGGGGGAGCAGTCCCTGGGGGCCTCCCGACCCAGGCCTGAGGGTCCCACCCTGTCCTCAGCCTTGGTTCCTGGACCCACCAAGTCTGTTCGGTTCCCCACAGTCATGCCGAGCCCAGTGCCTCTCTGGGCCCTCGGCCAAGCCCAGCCCCTTTGCAGGGAGGCCCCAGCTGCAGCAACAGGCAGAGCTGGGCTGAGCGAGGAGGCCAGGGAGGGGTCTGGGAACTCTTTCCCCCAGCGGCTCTCTCCTGGGCTCTTGTCCAGCGCATCCCAGCACTGGGCCCTGCCACTGGGCAGTGTCCGCCCACACAGCATTGTCCGTGGGGCTCCAAGGGCACCAGGGCCCTCCTGGGCCACACACTCTGGCTCTTGGGGTACACGGGGCCTATGCTAAGCTCCTGATGTCGGCCACGCAGACCTTTCTCGGGTGCTTCCTACCCTGCTTTCCTTTCCCTGGGTCAAGACGCTGCCAGGGCAGACAGGACTGGAGAAATATCGCTCCCTTGTCCCGCCACGGCCCGAGCAGGGCTGGGAGGTTTCCCACGGGGAGGATGGACCCAAACCCCAGACACACGGGCAGGGGTACCAGCCAGAGCTGGCAACCCCTCCTTACCCGGCCCCGTGACACTTAGAATATTCTAAGCACTGGCCTTCCGGCCACTGGCCAGATCCACTAGTTTTGAAGTTTTTTTGCCCAATAGTTTAAATTTCAGGTTATCAAGTTAAAACCTCAGAATTCAACTCTTCACTGCCTCTTGGTCCACAGTTAAGAGGGCCTGGCCCAGCGGAGGGACAGCAGCTTGGGAGGCTGAGCTGGGACATGCTCGCCCCGTCATCAGCCCCATGTTCCTCAGGAGCGAGGATGGTCTGGCTGGAGGATGCTGGTCCTCCCCCTACCGAAGTGGGTGAGGCAGGGGGTGCTGCCACCTGCCTCATACCCGGATCTGGTACCCATTGAGGTCTGGCATGGCTTTGGGCTCTGAAGGCTTCTTCTCACCGGAAGGCCTGCAGGGAGGAGAGAACAGAGGAGGGGGAAGGGGTGAGCGGCCCCTCCAGGAGGTGGGAAAGCAGGGAGCCAGGGGTGGCTGCCCCCCACTGGCTCCCGCCTCCCCATTCTCCAAGGTGTCCCAACTGTAGCAGGAAGGGTCCCCGTGGAAGTGCGTTTCTGGAAACCCCCGACCCGCCATGCAGGCCTGAGTGTGGGCCCCGCAGTCTCTCACGGGCTACTGCTCTTCACTGAGGTCAGTGACTCTGGCAAGAGTACTGGAGTGGGCAGCCATCTCCTCCTCCAGAGGATCTTCCCCACCCAGGGATCAAACCCGGGTCTCCTGCACTGCAGGCAGACGCTTTACCATCTGAGCCACCAGGGAAGCCCATATAATCTGGAGGTGTCTCCAGAATGACCTTTAAAGCAAGAGCCAGACTGACACGCAGGAAACAAATCTGATGAGGCCGCCAGGTGTTTTATCAGAATGTTTCTGCCGTCTGGTCACAGGCAAAACCCACGGACTCTTGTGGGGGCAAAGATTACACTCGAAGCCATCCGCTGGCTGCCACCTGAGGTTAAACCTTTTCCAGGAATCTTCCTGGAAGAGCTCACTGTTGGCTGGGCACCCCCCCCCACCCGGCCTTCTACCCTCCCTCCCCCAGAGCCCATCCTGCAGCTCTGCAGTTGTGGCCTCGGACCTCCCCGCGTGGGCCTCATGCTGGGCACCAGGGTGCCCACACAGGGTAACCAGGGGGCCAGGGATGTCCTTCTCCCTGGAGAAACGGGACTTCATTGTGGCTGCATCAACATACAAACCCACCCTCCCAGGTTCCCTCCAGTGGGGGCGACGAAGAGAAGGGTGGGAATGTGAAGAGCTTGGGGGGAGATCAGAGGGAGGGGAAGATGAGCAGAAAGGATGAAGCCTTGTTCTGCACCTCCCCACCCCTCTCCGCCAGGCAAGGGGAAACCCAGGGCTCACCGCCTTTCGCTGCGGCTGTTCCTGCGGTGGGGGCTGGACTGGCCCCGCTGTGGGGAAGACACATCCTTCTTCCGGTCCTTGGTGGGAGACGGAGGGCCGGTCCCTTTGCCGATCTGGGTGAGGAGGAAGACACACAGACTCGCTCCAGGACTGCCCCAGAGTCCGTCCTGTCCTGGCAGAGCCGCAAGCCCCAAAGCTGCTCTGGGTAGAGTCCAGGAAGCCTCAAGCCCAGCTCTGCCCTGTCTCGAGGTCTTCCTGAACCTGTTTCCCAGGCACTAAAGCGGCCAGGGACTCGGGGGTTCCACAGCAGGGCAGCCCAAACCCCATGAGCCCCTGAAACAGCATGGACATGGGCGCAGTGACTGGGGAGGGTTCATGGTGGCCCCTGAGAAAAGGTGTGTTTACCCATGCCGGGCAGAGGTGCCAACTGGAGAAGCAGCCTGTGTCTGAGCTTGAGGCTGGGAGCCTACAAGACCCACAGGTGACAATGGTTATCTTGAGTTAATCAGAAGCTCAGACTAGTGGCTACATCTCTGATGAAGGGGGAAAAAGGAGGTGGGGAGAGCAAGTGAACTTAGGTGACACAGTCCCTTTGAGCTGAAGTTTCAAAACGTGAAAGGAGGGGTGCTGGCAGGGGGCGGTGGAAATAACACGGGGAGTCTTAAGCACCAAACAGATTGGGAAACACAGCACTTGAAGTTAGGTAATACTGGCTCCAGCTCTAGATCCAACCTGCTCCCCTAAAGGTGCAGTGACACTCAGGCAGCTGAGCACCCAGACTTGAACGGGGGAGGACCAGCTCAGGAGGGGAGGAGGACCCCGAAAGCAGCGGGGTCACCTGCAGCCTGCTGCTGCCCTGGGGAAGGAAGGCATCGTCACTGTCACCCCATGGTCTTGGCCTAGGGGCTGGCGGGGCAGGGCGGCTGGGACTCCTGAAAGCACCTATGACGTGCCTGGGTTCCCCATCCAGAGACTGAGCCCCAGGCCCATCTGCCGCCCACACGCTGCACGCAAGTCTCTGGGCTCCCCATACCTCAGTGTCCTCCCCTGCCCACTGCGGCCCTCCTGGGGTCCCGGGGAGCAGCAGTGGACGTGAAACTGCCACGGTCATGGCTGTGGCCCCAGGCTGCCAGGAGAGGCAGAGCACGGAGCTGCAGAGACTGGGCAAAGGGGAGGGGCCAGCAGGCCCCACGGAAGGCTCCCCCGCCACCAAGTCCAGGGGGCCCAGGGAAAGGACAAGCTTTTGCTCACTTTGAAAGGGCTCCGGGGGCAAACATCTCAGCAGCTCAGCCCACTTCTCTGGGTCCAGCAGCTCTGCCCCCCCATGACCCCTGCTCACTGAGGCTGGGCAAGAGGAAGAAGGAGCCGTCCCTCCTTGTCTCCCCACAGTCTGACCCGCTTCCCTTTTCTGACTTCCCTTCTGGGGCTGGGGGTCAAGAGTCGGGATCTCAGGGGTGATGGAAACTGCTGCCCGGCCCACACGATACCACTCCCTCCAGACAGGCCATGACTCCCCACTCTCAGCCCTGACTCACAGCCCCCTCCACCCGGATGGCAGCACCCCTGCCCGGGCCCAAACCCAGCTCCCCTGCAGCCCTCTCCGGAGCCTCCCCAGGGTTGCCCACCTGAGGTGGCTGTCTCATCAGCAATGACCTTTGAGCGAAGCCCAGAAACTTCCTACCCTCACCTCCCCGACTCCTGGCTCCACCTCCTCTTGAGAGGGTGGGGTGTGGATGGTAGGGATGGTGGGTTGGGAAGATGGGGAGGAAGGGGGGGCTTCCCTGGAACAGTGAGCCTCTAGGAAGCAGCATCTCCATCTCTGCCCTTCCACCCTCACCCCTACATTTCCATTGCCCCCCACCCCTTCCCCCCTCACCCCTGCCCTTCCCCCCTCACCCCTACATTTCCACTGCCCCCCCACCCCTTCCATCCCCACCCCTGCCCTTCCACCCTCACCCCCGCCCTTCCACCCTCACCCCTACATTTCCATTGCCCCCCTACCCCTTCTATCTCCATCCCCGCCCTTCTGCCCTCACCCCTGCCCTTCCACCCTCACTCCTACATTTCCATTGCCCCCACAACCCCTTCCATCCCCACCCCTGTCCTTCCACCCCCGCCCTTCTGCCCTCACCTCTGCCCTTCCATCTCCACCCCTGCCCTTCCAGCCCCACCCTTCCACCTCCACCCCTGCCCAGTCCCTGGATGCCCCGGGCGGGGCGGGGCGGCGCGCAGGCACCTTGAGCCGCATGTCGCGGGCGTGCCGCTCCAGCTCCTTGCGGAAGTCCTCGCGGCCCAGCTTCTCCACGTCCAGGACGGAGTGCTTCCACTCAATCTGCTCCACGCTGTGCGGGTCGTGGGACACGCACTGGCCCAGCTTCACCTTCTTCAGCACGTGCCAGCAGCGGCCGTAGGCGGCCTCGTAGTCCAGCACGAGCTCGCTGAGCGTGCGGAAGGCCGGCGGCTTGTACATCAGGTCCTCACGCCGGCTCATGCCCAGCGCCCCGTAGCGACCCCCGAAGTTCACCCCCAGCACGATGTGGCGGAAGTAGTTCCCTGAGAAGTAGGTCTTGAAGCTGATGGGGAAGCGTTCCAGGGTGGGCATGCTGTTGGTGAGGTAACTGGCCACGCCGCCAGAGCTAAGGAAACAGCTAGAAGCAGGGGCTGGACAGGGTGGCCGCACCCCACCCGGGAGAGGCTATGTGAGCCGTCCCGGACCCCAGCTCCCCAGCGCAGACCCATCTCCCCAGTGCGGACCCCAGCTCCCCAGTACAGATGATGGGTCTTGCTCATCCACATCCTGTCGTCAGGCTTGGTCCTAGCATACAGTAGGCGCTCAGTGAACTCAATCTCTATGGGTCAGGGTGCTCAGTAGTGATTGATTACCAGCTGCTGCCATGACCTCAAGCAGCGCTCACCAAGGAACAGTGAGCAGGGTACCCCGAACTGCGGGGCCTTCCAGAGTGGTGGGCTGGAGGAAGGGTGAGAGAGGCCCTCCATCCACCAGCCTGTCTGTCTCCCCTTCACCTCCCTCCTCCCCTGTATCGCACACACAGCCCTCCTCACCCCTGCCCTCCCTCTCACACGTGCTGATACACACGTGTGCATCACAGATGCACAAACAATCCTGTTCTTTTTCTCTCACCGCCCCCACCCCTCCATGCATAGATACCGTGCCCGCTGCTCTTCTGATAAAACCAAGGTTGCCAATGGCCTGGGAGGCCATCAGCTGTCCACTCCAACCTCCATGGAGGACCGTCTACACAAGCTTTTCTCTCTGGCTGTTCCTTGGGCCCTGCTGGCTCCTCCTCAGGCCTCAGGCTTGGCTGGGACCACTGACCTCCCTTCCTAAAGCAAGTCTGCTCTACTTATGTTCCCCATGGCACATCACCACAATCTGTGATTATTTTGCTTATTTCTTGGTTTACTTGCTTCCTTTTTGTCTCCCTGGCTAGAATGTAAACTTTTGAGAATGGGGACTACCTTTTCTGTCATGGGTTTTGTTTTTTTTTTGCTGTATCTCTGGGGCCCAGCACAGACATGGCACATGACAGGCACTCAAAACTCTTTTTGAACAAATGGGTAGAATGAGATAACAGGATAAAAGCTTGGCGTACAGGCCAGGTAGACACTGCATCCAGGGTCCAACGTGCACCTGGTCGTTTAACTGAATTAACAAGCTTGTGAGATGGCATTGCCACTGTGCCCTTCTGCAGAGGAGGACTCTGAGGCTCAGAGATGCTAAGGAGCTTGCTTGAGGCCACCGTGAGCAGCAGAGCTAGGATTCAGGTCCAGGTTGGCCTGACCCCACAGTCTGCGCGCCGTCACTGCGATGCTTACCAGGCCTGACTCCTTGCAAGCAAATGACTGGGGACACAGATGAGCAAGGTGCAGGCTCTGAGTGGAGTGAGGATGAGACCAGGAACAGACTTAGTACAGAGTGCACCACGTTTTCAGGAGGGAGCTGTGGCAGTTCTATGGGGACAGCAGGGAGGCATCCCATCCAGATGGGGGGCTACTCCTATTTTCCTTCTGCCTACAAGCCAGCAGGTAACCCCTGGAAGGCCTCTGGGACCATGTGATCCCATCTGGACCAGCTTCTCTGTGTGCTCATGGGGAGGGGAGCAGGGTCTCCCTCCTACAAGGGGGTGGGAACCTCCACTTTGGAGCATGATCCTGAAGGAGAAGCAAACGTGGGGTGGTGAAGGAGGCACTGGCAGTGGCCTGGAGTCCCTGGGCTGGCCTCATGCTCGTCCCAGCAGAGAACCCTTTGGACAGGGCAATAGTGGTGGGTCTCTTTGGGCAGCAAAGGACTGCCACAGTGGGATTAGCCCTCAGGGAGGAGGACTGGGGCCTCCTGCAGTCTCTTTGTACAGTTTAAGGCAGGTATGTCTATGGGGGTGGGGGGTACCCCCTCTGATCCTCCTCAGAGAAGCTGTGCTCCTGGCCTGTGAGTGTTGTCATCTTCTCCCTGGCCTGTCTGAGCAAGCGATTCCTCCCTGTTCCATTAGGCACCTGTCCCCTCACCCTGCTGGACACAGAGCCCAGTGCCTACTCCAGGAGTGGTAGATGGAATATTGAAAAGCCTTGGTAGGTATAGGGAAGAGTGTGGGGTGGGCAGAGATGAGTTAAGACTGGCCTTGAATTGGTAAAACTGAGTGATGGGCACATGGGATCCACTATGTTAATTTATGCTTATATGAGGTTAAACTTTTCTGTAATAAAACAAGGTAAGATTCAGGCAGGAACCACTTATGACAGAGAAAAGGCCGTATACCAGTCTCCTTACTTTAACTGGGGATATTGGGTGTCCCCTCTTGGGGTCTTGTCTGTCCTACCTAACTACTCTGGTGATCCAGCTATAGGTCCAGTTCTACCCTTTGGGTGGGAGAGAGACTGAGAAACCCTGCTTGCTTTTTCTTAATATGCGGTTTTACATTTAAAGATCAGGGGATGTCTATCATCTCCACAGATCCACATGTCCTGGAAATGCCAACAGTTGGGCATCCAACCTGCTTCTCCCAGACTCTTTGGTTCTTGGAAATAGCACATCAGCCTTATGAGACGATGAGCCCCGATTTGTGGTTTGGAGAACAGGGTCACTGTGTCCACTGCTCAAAAAAAAAGCTGCCCAGTAAGCCTTGGAAGTCAGAAACTGAGGTGCAAGAGACTGAGCCCCCCTCAAACTCCTTCCTTTGCAGCCAAGTGTGTGACATCTGGGAAAGGGAGCTGGGAGAGCCCTTCCAAAAGAGGAAGATGGTCCTGGGGGTGTGAGTAGCTGGCTGCCCCCTCCCAGGCCTCTCAGAGGAAGGATACATTCCCAGGATCACCGCTTCCAGGCATTTGATTGGCAGAGCCTCTTTGGTCATTTCCTTGGCCAGGTCCATCAGCCTAGGGGGAGGAAGGCAGAGTCATGAGGACAGAGGCTCCAGTCCCTTCTGGTGAAGGAACATCTGGAGGTGGACTAGATGGACAAAGACTCCCCTGCCTTCCAAGCAGCCTCA
Organism: Giraffa tippelskirchi; assembly: GCF_054371585.1. Classification (NCBI taxonomy): domain Eukaryota; kingdom Metazoa; phylum Chordata; class Mammalia; order Artiodactyla; family Giraffidae; genus Giraffa; species Giraffa tippelskirchi. The sequence goes on along the minus strand of NC_137281.1, from coordinate 147,958,766 downwards.
GCTTAGGCCCAGCACCTCCCCGTCACATCCTTCCTGAACCCAAGGGAGTGGGAGAAGAGACAACCACGGAAGATAAGGAGAGGCCCCATCCCCTTCCCCTTCTGTCCCTCCATTTCCTTCTTCCCTCAGAGTCCTGCTCCAAAGTCCTCTGGAGGGGAGGGTGCTCGGGGGGTGGCGTGCAGTGGTAGGCAGGTCTTTGAAAGCCACTGGGCTGGGGGCCTCCTGTAAAGATGGTGTTTGGGGAGTGCATGGGAAAGCATGCCAAAGATGCCAGAGACCTTGGCACTGATCTTGTTTCTTCTGGAGCACAGTGGACACCCCTGACCCAACTATGACTTCTCTGAAGAGGCTCTAATTGTTGTAACTGCTCCCCCATGGCTGGCCAGCTCCCTGGAGCCTGGACACGGGATCTCAGGCAGTTAGCTGCCTAGTGACTCCCCCGCCTGCTCTTGAACTTGGAATTCAGGCCACTTTAAGACAGACTATCCCTGAAGCCTGGTTCCTCCCTCCTCACCAAATGCTGCCCCCTGGGCCTGGGAATGCAGCCTGGCCACTGGCTTTGCAGGGGAGGGTGTCAGACTCCTCCATCCCATGAGGCTGGAGCTCGGCCTGCACACACAGCAGGCACAGGACAACAAGAGCAAAGCTTTGGGGTGAGGAAGGCTGCACTCCACCTGAGGGCTTAGAGAAGGGGTAATTAATTTAGTTAATAAGCCATTTAAAACATTTTTCATAAGGAAGTGATCATGGATTGATTATATGTGGAGCAAGATGTAAAATTCACATTCATTATAAAAGGACAGGGTTTTAAACCTGTAGACAGCTTTGGCCTGAACCCCCAGACCCATCTGTGGTATTCACACTCCACTCTACTCTGCCCTAAGGGTTTCCATCGGGTGAATCCAGCCAGGGGTCTACACTTGGGGGGCAGAATGGGAAGTGAGGCATGCAGTGTTCTCCCCAGTAGGGTCCCTGCCGCTCAAACACTCGGCCTTGTACCAAATGACCAGAAGCGAGTCCAGTAAGGTAACTGGGGTGATGCCAGGGAACAGAGAGAAGGGGGAGGACTCTCTCCTGTGAGGCCCACCTCTTCTAAAAGGAAGATAAGGCTCACGCCCAGACATCCACCTGGGACCATCCTCTGTCATCACCAAGGCAAACGGGTGGGCTGCCATCACCCTCTTGGCTCAGCATGGATACTGGGGTTCCCCCTCTTGGCTCAGCATGGATATTGGGGTTCCTTTTCCTTAAGGGAGCCCTGGCTGCCCATCTTGGCCAGAGTTCCCTCTTTAGGATGTCCTAAGGAGTGTCCAATGGTGGTACCTGCTTTGCTGGCGGGCTCCCCTGGGAAGAGTCCCTGCCTGCCTGATAAGCTTCCACCCACAGGTGACCGAGGGGCTCCAACCAGACCAGGCCCTGTGACCTGGTGCAGAGGGACCCATGCTCCCCACACTTACCCTGTCAGAGGTCTGCTCTTCTTAATTTCAAAGAACTGTGTCCCTGTGTGATTGTACCTGCGGGTGCTGGTTAAGGGCTCTCTGGCTTGATCTGGAAGAGGCATGTCCCTCTGCCCCCATCCAGACCCCGGGGGTCCAGCACTCCTCGGGGGTGCAGACTGGGTAAGGACCCCCCAGAGTGCTTCTGGAGGGTGCCGGGGAGGATGCTTAGGGCGTGATCGTGTGAAGGGAGAGGAGGGCACAGCATGTTGCTGGCTCCTTCCCCCACAGGGCCCCTCTCTGTCCTCGCTCATCCTCTGTTCCCAGCTTTCCTCTCCCAGGAAGGGAGCCGGGCAGTAGGCAGCCAGGTTGGCCAGGGCTGGGAGAGACGCCTGAGCCCTGGACAGCTCTCAGCAGTACTTCATGTTCCAATTGGTGAGAAACTGACGGAAGGCTGGGGTGGGATTCCTGCACGGCTCTGTTGCTGGGTGCTGCTCCCAAGCCAACCGGTCCCTCTCCAGGCCACAAGTCCCCATCTCCACCCCCACCCCCCACCCCCGACCACCCCAGCAAAGGAGGGCTGGACCCAGTTTTCAGTAACCAGCGTGACTTCTCTTCTGCTCAGGACCCATGCCTGGCCCTTAGGGGTCCTGCCATCTCGACCGAATCAGCAGCTAGGAGGGTCAGAGGGAGCCCAGGTGGGACAGCTCCAGGCAGGGCCCAGGGCTGGAGAGGCCCAGCTCAGGGACACTGGGGAATCCCGGGCTCGGGGGTGGGGGGGCGGGCAGGGCGGTCCCGAGGCTCTTCCCATGCTGGGCAGCAAAGGAAGGCGAAGAACTAGGGGATACGTCCAAGATGTGGAAGCTGTCTCCTGGAGCATGAAATCCTTTTTCTCCTCTATCTACCTGCTACCTCCCCCAAACACACACCGTTTCCCCCCAAGACACACCCCTTTTAGACCAGTTTTTAAACAGCCTCAAGAGAGCTTCCCCCCCCACCTCTGCTGGCGCTGGAGGGTCAGCAGAGGAGGTCTGGGCTGATGGACCAGGACTAGGTTTCCACCAGCAGGTCACTCAGGAGACACTGACCTCCTCACACGGAGGAGGAAGCAGGAAGGAGGGAGGCCAGAGCAAGTGTGGCATTCACCAGACAAACCAGCTCTGATACCCGGGAGGACACGCACTGTGCGCACACGACTCCGGGGGCTCAGAGATGCCCTGTGAGTGGCACCCCCTGGAGTCGTGGGGTACGGCTGCTCGGCCCAGTGCCCTCCGGCCCTGTCTGGAAACAAGCCCCAGCCGGCTCCGGACCAGCCGGACGGCGGCTGTGACTCCGAACACAGAGGATACTGCAGCTCCCTGATGTAGCGCTGCACCGCTTCCAGGCGCTCAGGGACGGGCGTGGAGGGCTGGAACGTAGGCACACTCGGTATGGGGATCTGGGCACGGAGAGAGAAAGCTCTGGTCATGGAGGGAGGCTCACCCTGGAGCTTCCAGCCCGCTGGACACCCAGATTAGCCCTCAGAGAAACCACGTTCCATGGAGGGGCTCTGTGCTCCCTCCTTCGCTGAGCTTCTCTCCACCCCCCCACCCTCCACCCTTCACTGGCCACTCCTCACCCTCCTTGCCCTTGACAGTATTTCTGATCTGGAGCTTATATTGATATTCCAATTTTATGCTTCTTTCATAATTTTAGGAAAAAACACAGGCTGACTGTTTGGAATTTTACATTTCATGAACTTCAAAGCGTCCCCAGGAATGTCAGTCTTGAAGTTAAGTTCATTTGGGTTTGGGGTTCAACTCTGGTTCAAGTGCTGGGTCAGAATCAAGTTGACCAGGTGTCCCTGTCCCCGGTGAACACACTTTGGCAAGGGGTATCACCCCACTGCACCCCCATATCACAGCACAGTGACTAGGCCTTCCTGCTTCCCTGGGAGCAAGGAGGAAGTGCGAGGGGGGCGGGGGGGATGTGGTTTGGGACAGGGCTTGCTATGGACTAGCCACTTTGGAAGCATTCCATGGAGGCAGCAGGAGCCCTGGTTCTCCTTCAACACCTGCCTGTCCTGCCAGCCCCACACCTACAACAGCACGGCTAACCAGGCATCTGGACAGTCATCCTCAGCAGAAAAGACTCTCTAGAGTTTGGCCAGATATGGGGAGGGGTGGGTGTCGTGGGGAGAGGCGAGTTGTTGGGCCCGACACCCTGAGGACTGGGAACTCCCGGCCTGGGCTGCCCAGGTGCTGGGAGTCAGGCTAGGATCTGCAGCCCCCTGGAGTTGTCCCTCGGCAACCCAGCGGTTGTCAGAAAAGCAGTCACACCCAGGTGTGCACCCCCAGACCACCCGCTGCGGCCTGGGGAGCCTGAAGGCTGGCAGTTTGGCTGCAACAAGTCAAGTGAGGCTCAGAAGCCAAGGGAAGCACCCACCAGGTCCTTGGGGTTACAGGTCGGGCTTTCCTGGGTAGAGAGGAACCAGCTTTCCAGGTCCAAGGCCCACCCCCCTGGGGTCCCCCTTGCCTCCCAATGCTGGCAGCTCTGAGGTGGCCTCGGGGCTCCTCACACGAGGCGGTGAGGCCCCACCCTGCTGCCCCTAGGCCTCGGCCTATCCCCCAGCAGGTGGGGGCTGCTGAGCACGTCGATCTGTACAGGCAGGGAAGGGCCGGTACAGCGGGAGCCCACAGGGGGCACTGGGCTGAGGGAGGTGCTCCCTCTCCCTGTGGGACGGTGCGGGCACAGCCTCTCAAATAAGGTGGCCGGGGCTCTGACATGAAGGGAAGTGAAACACCCGTGATTTCTGACGGCACCACAGCCTCTGACAGGCACCTACTTGCCCCAAAGGGCCGAGGCGCAAGGAAGAAAATCCTGCCCAGGAGACGACTCTGCGTGAACTTCCTCCCTGTCCCTCTGGCCCTCTCCTTCCGGTCTGGGCAGTCCCCAGCCGCTGACACCTCGGTCTGGAAGCAGCTACTTCCCCTTTCACAGCCCCCTAGTTCAGTTCAGTTCAGTCACTCAGTCGTGTCCGGCTCTTTCCAACCCCATGGACTGCAGCACGCCAGGCCTCCCTGTCCATCACCAACTCCCAGAGCTTACTCAAACTCATGTCCATTGAGTCGGTGATGCCATCCAGCCATCTCATCCTCTGTCGTCCCCTTCTCCTCCTGCCTTCGATCTTTCCCAGCATCAGGGTCTTTTCAGATGACTCAGTTCTTTGCATCAAGTGGCCAAAGTACTGGAGTTTCAGCTTCAGAATCAGTCCTTTCAGTGAATATTCAGGACTGATTTCCTTTAGGAAGGACAGGTTGGATCTCCTTGCAGTCCAAGGGACTCTCAAGGGTTTTCTCCAACACCACAGTTCAAAAGCATCAATTCTTCGGTGCTCAGCTTTCTTTATAGCCCAACTTTCACATCCATATATGACCACTTGAGAAACCATAGTCTTGACTAGATGGACCTTTGTTGGCAAAGTAATGCCACTGCTGCCCGAACTGTGGCCACCACTTAAAATCAACAGGGGGATAACCACCCAGACGGGGAGCACTCCATCTTCCTGCCCGGCCACCCTGTACAAGACAGGCTCCAGAACTCTCTGAGGGCCTGGCTGGCCTCCCTGGCTCAAGGATGTGGGGTGGGAGAGGAATCAGAGGAATGACCACACCATTTACTGTAAACAGCATGGCACCTGGCTTTTTCAGGTGGAAGGTCCTAGGCAAGTCATTTCCACTTCCCGTGAAGGCATCTAGTAACTTCTAGGAGCTTGGGGTAGAGACTGTAAGTACACCCTCTCCCAGGACATTTCAAACAAGGAGGGCTCTGCAGTCCAAGAATCCTTTGAGCAAGCTTGTACAAGACAGCCCTGGGCCAGGGCTGGGTGGTATCCATGAAGGCATCACCTGCCATCTAGACACAGGACCCAGGAACTGGAGGGTCTGTAAGAACTAAAGGGCTCCAGAAAAAGTGTAAAAAGACCCTGGATTCACGAGTAGGGCCTTAAAGGACATCACCACTGTGGCATAGCTGGAGGGAGCTGTCTCACAGCTGACACATTAACTCATGTCAACCAACGGACCAGCATCTTTCTTCTGAATGTTCAAACAAAACAAACAGGCAAAAGCCTGTATATCCAAATAACCAGACCTACTGAAAGGCTGGCAATCCCTCAACCCCCACCCCAAACCAGGAGCCCAGAAATGCTCCCTTGCTGCAGAGCAGTGGGGTTAAGTGGGGTACAGTGGAGGTAAGTGATATTGGCCCAGATCCATCCAGGAAAGACTCCTCCTCTGCTACCAAGGCTAAGGGTTACCTTTGCTCCAGGAAACCCCTGAAATCCTGAGTTCTATTAAGGCGTCCTCCCTGGTGGAGTCCACCTCAGTTTAGAACAGAAAGGAGGCCTGGGGGAGGTCGGGCAGCATGCAGCTGAGCGTGTGGACAAGAAGAAAGAAACCCTAGAGGCTGACAGACCTGGACCTAGAACCAGCCCATCACTGTCTAAATCCCAGCCCCGCCGTTTACTGTCTGGCAGCAAGACCCTTACCATCTCTATGCCTTGGACACCTCACCTGTAAAGTGGGAACCAAAACAGAAGCAACCTCAGAGCACAGATAAGACACTGCATGGCCAGGTCGTAGGACAGGGACTGGCACATAGCAGAGACTTGGGCTCTGCCCACTGTTGCTGTTATTCTTGTGTGTGACAAAGACACTGGTCGGCCCACGAGGATGCCAGCAATGCTGCCTTTTTGAGGGGAGATGTCCAGATTCACCTTCTGCAGGAGCTCAGGGTCTAGAGCCGCAGTCAGAAGAACTTGGGCAGCTGGGTCTGGCTGCCTGGCCACTGAGCTTTTAAAAAGGTGGTGGCAGGGGACTTCCCTGGGGGTCCAGTGGTTAAGAATCCACCTACCGATGCAGGGGATGTGGATTTGATCCCTGCTCCAGGAACTAAGATCCCACATGCCGTGGGGCACCTAAGCCCATGTGCTACAACTACTGAAGCCCCTGAGTGCTTCAGAGCCCATGTTCTGAAACAAGAGAAGCCACTGCAATGAGAAGCCCATGCATGGTAACAGAGAGTAGCCCCCACGGGCCACAACTAGGGAAAAGCCATGTGCCTCAACGAAGACCCAGCACAGCCAAAAATAAATAATAAATAATAATTAAAAAAACAAAAAAAACTAGAGGCAGCTTGAAACATCAAGGAGACAGTCTTACAAAGGAACACAAACGGCTCCTGGATCTGCGATCCTTTTAGGAACTGTCGCCTGTTAACACACTGGTATCACCCTTTGAGAGGACATCTCCCCAAAGTGCCCGTGGGGTGGTCTGCTGGGCCCTCATCTCCAGGCTCTATTTGCTGAGTACATATTATAGCTCACCCACTTCACAGACTTTACTTCATCAATTCCTCCCAGTGACCCCTCGGAAGTGGATATTGCACTTATGCCCATTTTATAGCTGAGGAAACTGAGGCACAAGGAGGTTGCGTCCCTTGCTGGAGACCCAGGATTTGCACACAGTGGATGCGATGTTTTATCACACTACATCGCAGGGACCCCAGACTCAGCCACCTGCAGGGGCCGCACAGGTGACATAAACAGGGAAGGCAGACCGAGAGAGCAGGTGGGGGTCTCCGGCCACCTGGGGGAGGGGAACCAGCCCTCAGCCCCGGCTGCCTGCTGCCATGTGGTGGTCACAGAGTCTCTGCTCTCAGATCTTCTCACTTTCTGAAAAGATGCCAAAAATCTGGATTCTGACGTGAAATCTCCCCATTTTGAATTTTGGCTCGTCTGGTCTTTTTAAACCATTATGCTGTCCCCCAAACTCTTGGCAGACTTCCCAGGTGGCGCTAGTGGTAAAGAACCTGCTTACCGATGCAGGAGACATAAGAGATGCAGGTTTGACCCCTTGGTTGGGAAGATCCCCTGGAGGAGGGTGTGGCAGCCCACTCCAGTATTCTTGCCTGGAGAATGCCATGGACAGAGGAGCCTGGAGGACTACCGTCCAGAGGGTCACAAAGAGTTGGATACGACTGAAGTGGCTTAACACAAACTCCTGGTCCCACTACGCTGTAACCTCTGCTGCCTGTGTGTTAGCTCCAAGGGCATCGCCACTCAGGAGGTGGGGGGTGGGGCAGCCCAGTGCTGGGTCCATGCTGCTGGCACTCTGGGATCGGACCCTGATGCCTCTTAGACGTCTCCACTCTGCCCAGACTCTGGGGCCAAGACTCCTGCTCTGGGCTAAGGTGGAGGAGAAGAAACCCCACACACTTTTCCTGTGGTTTGAGGAGGGGAATTTGGCTTGGGTCATACCTGAATGATCTAGTGGTTTCCCCTACTTTCTTCAATCTAAGTCTGAATTTGGCAATAAGGAGTTCATGATCTGAGTCATAGTCAGCTCCCGGTCTTGCTTTTGCTGACTGTATAGAGCTTCTCCAGATGACACCACCCTTCTGGCAGAAAGCAAAGAAGAACTAAAGAGCCTCTTGATGAAAGTGAAAGAGGAGAGTGAAAAAGTTGGCTTAAAGCTCTACATTCAGAAAACTAAGATCATGGCATCTGGTCCCATCACTTCATGGCAAATAGATGGGGAAACAATGGAAACAGTGAGAGACTTTATTTTCTTGGGCTCCAAAATCACTGCAGATAGTGACTGCAGCCATGAAATTAAGATGTTTGCTCCTTGGAAGAAAAGCTATGACCAACCTACACAGCATATTAAAAAGCAGAGACAGTACTTTGTCAACAAAGGTCTGTCTACTCAAGGCTATGGCTTTTCCAGTAGTCATGTATGGATGTGAGAGTTGGACTATCAAGAAAGCTGAGCACCAAAGAATTGATGCTTTTGAACTGTGGTGTTGGAGAAGACTCTTGAGAGTCCCTTGGACTGCAAGGAGATCCAACCAGTCCATCGTAAAGGAAATCAGTCCTGAATATTCATTGGAAGGACTGATGCTGAAGCTGAAACTCCAATACTTTGGCCACCTAATGTGAAGAACCGACTCACTGGAAAAGACCCTGATGCTGGGAGGAGAAGGGGACGACAGAGCATGAGATGGTTGGATGGCATCACCGACTCAATGGGCATGAGTTTGAGTAGGCTCTGGGAGTTGGTGACGGACAGGGAAGCCTGGTGTGCTGCAGTCCATGGGGTCACAAAGAGCTGGACACGACTGAGAGATTGAACTGAACTGACTGAGAAGTGGGAGTTTCAATTCTCCCAATCCTCTCACAAATCCCTTCAGGACTACCACTCTCATGTCAGTCATGACACTCCCCACAGACAATAGTGTTATTCCCTCATCAGTTTCTTTTCTTTGCGTGGAGGTTGAAGATGACAAAATGACATTACAAGACCAGTTGCTAATGAGCTCATCAATTTTGTTTTTAGTCCCTTGAAGTGGTGACAGAGGACCATTCACACTCTCCCAGAGCCTGATTTAGACATCAGCAGGATGGCTAGAGAGCCATCTGCTAATCCCTGACTTGCTCTTGTGAGAGAAGTGTGTGGCTCTGGCTTCACTGGGACAAATGTTGAGTGAGACCTAGCTGCCCCTCCTGAAGAAGGGCATGAACAGAGGGAATGAACACCCAGTAATCAGTACTAGCCTGAGGCATTACAGTTTCTTAAATGCTTTAACACAGGGATTCCCAGGTGGTTTGGTGGTTAAGACTCTCCACTCGCAGTGCAAGGGGCCTGGGTTTGATGCCTGGTCAGGGAACTAGATCCCACACGCAGCAATTCAGAGTTTGCATAACACACTAAAAAGATCCTGCATGTGCAACTGAGACCTGGAACAAATTAAAAAAAATTTTTAAAAATGCTTTAACACATTTTGTCTCATTTAACTTCACTATAATCAACGCCACTCTCAACCTCAGATGAGAGAACTGTGGCTCAAACAGGGGTCTGCTTGAGTTTATAACTAGGCGGGTGATTGGAACAGATGTCCATATCTTCTGATGCCATACTTCCTTTTCCAGGAATTTATCTCAAGGAAATAATCAGAGCTGCTGCTACTGCTAAGTCACTTCAGTCGAGTCTGACGCTGTGCGACCCCACAGACAGCAGCCCACCAGGCTCCTCTGTCCCTGGGATTCTCCAGGCGAGAATACTGGAGTGGGGTGCCATTTCCTTCTCCAATAATCAGAAGTGGGTCCCCAAATTTATGTTGTAGAATGGGCACCACAGTGTTCATTTTAAGAAAAAAATTATTGGAAACAATGGCCAACCACAGGGAATTAGTTAATTCTGAATTAGCTCAGAAGGTGATTATGTAGCCATTCAAAATCAAATCACATTCAATTTCCCTTGAAAATATAAGGCAGTAGCTCAACTCTCAACCTGGGGGTTGTCTGAATTCAGCTTGTCCCAGAAGATAGTCTCTGATGGTTCTACCAATAACATAGTAAAAAGAGAACAAAACAGGCCACCTGTTTCCATGTCTAATCCACCTTAACTGCCACTCTCTCTGGTCCTTTCCTTCTCACCTGGGCAAGTAAGCATAAGCGTGGGGCTCCGACCTCTGTCCAATTGACTTTTCTTAGGGAATTTCAGGTCTCTGCATTTGAGAGAGTATTTCCTTAGTCTTGAACCATAACTTTGGGGGAAAAAAATCAGGCGTGTTTTTCCACCAAGTACTATAGGGCACAGAAAGTCTCAAATACTCTTTCATTCAGCAAATGCTTACAAGTGCCGGTTCTGTGCCAGGCACACAGGAGGCCTTGGGAAGACAAAGATGAATGAGACAGCCTTGGCCCTCATGGTGACACAACTGAAGGCCCGCCGTCGTGAAAAATGACTGCACTTTGTTTTTGCCATGCACAGAAAAATGCCTGAACTTTGCCCCTCTCCACAGGCCCTCTTCTAACTGCCCTGGAACCTCACGTCCTACTGAGCAGAGGCCCTGGAACTGGAAGATCTGTGGGGGGAGAGACCCAGCCCTGCCACTTACTGGCTGTGGAGCCGTGAGCTCCTACTTGAGTTTTCAGCTTCCTTGTGTGTAAAAATGGGTGCTCAAACTGCACTTCATGCACAAGGCTCTTGGAGAATTCAGCAAAACACATGGAAATATTTACTCAACATCTAAAACCCTGGACCCTCCTCTGTCATTCATTCTCTCTCTGCCCACTCTTCTCTGGCTTAGCAAATAAGATGTCAAGCCACCTTAGTGTTATTAAGTTTATCTGCTGCTTTGCCCACAACACATGGTCATTTTTAAGAGATGGAGGAGGGCATTCCTAGAAACAGGGCATGTGGACCTCACAGAAAAGCCTCCCTGGCGATTGAGTAAAAGTTCTTCTGGACAGGCTCAACCTATCTGTAATTTTAACATTTTACCATGCCAGTAACTCTCTACCCCAACAGGGAAAGTGTCACTTTGCTCTGGAAGCCCCCAAGTCACTAAAACCTTAGATCTCCTCCCCAGTAAGGCCCACACAAACCCCTCACCTTGGGCAGGTCCGTGGCTCCACGGATCCGCTGAGCCACCTTCTCTCCATCGGGGTGGATCTTGGCCACGTGTTTCCACATCCTTTCCCAGGTGGGCTCGTCCACAGGCAGCCCACCCCGGTTAACAAAGAAGGGGACGCCTCCATCTCTTAGGTCCTCTTCCCCTTCTTCTTCTGGCTCATCATCTCTCTGGGCCGAGGCTCCTTCGCTGGTCTCCATACGCCGGACCCCAGAGGGGACAGCCGCGGCGGTGGGGGCAGCGCCGGTACTGCCGCCCCCGACAACCTTCTTCCCCGCTGGCATCCCCAAATCCTTGACGGGTGGGTGGGAGGACGTAGCAGCAGGCAGGGGTAAAGAAGAAAAAAAAAAAGGTGGCTCACAGGAGGCCTCCTACACACCAGCTGCGGAGATAACGCATGGCCAAATAGAGCGCAGGGCACCTTTAAGAAACCAGGGCGTGGCTCCGTATAATAAAACACTACTTGAAGGGGGGAGAAAAAAAATCAGTGCCTCAAAATGAAGTGCTGGGAAGAGGGGATTGGTTGTCCCGGGTGAGCCTTAGAAGCCTGGTTCTTTTTGAAAAAAGGGATGTAAAGAATACATCTCAACTTGGCAGCTTTCACCAAAGCACCCTCCTTTGAGACCGAGAACAATACCGGACAGCAGTCTGGGCTGCCCGAGGAGAAAAGCCGGAGGGAAACTGAGGCCAGGCAGCTCAGATCTGCGGCCACCAAAGGGTCGAGGCACGAGTGCTCACGCCGACCGGGCGCACCAGGTCCCAGTTTTTTGAAGAGCAACAAATTCCTCTACAAAATACCGCACGCTCACATCTGCGCGCGCTCCGAGGTGGGGGGGCCGAGGAGACTCCAGGCCGGGAGTCGGCTCCGAGGTCGCGACCTCCCGGATCGGAGGGCGGTGATGGGGCGCGATTTCTCGGACGCGACGAGTCTGGGAGCCGAGACTCACAGCTGGCAGGGGCGCGGGGAGGGGGCGCGCGCCGACGCGCACATTCCACGCCCGCCGCCAACTCCCCGCACAAAGTGGGCTTTGTCTCAGTCTCCTGTCCCCTCGTACCCTCGCCCCGGGCAGGAGCAGTGGAGCCCACCGGGAAGGGCGCGGCGGGGAGGCGAAGCGGGGAGCGCCCAGGCCCCGCCGGTCCCCAGCCCGGCGCGTCTCAGCGGGCGGATGCCGGGCACCCGGTGCCGCGCTGCGCCAGCCGAGCCATCGCGGGGCGCGGGTTCCGCTCCCGGGCCCGGGGCTCAGCTGGGAACGCTCGGGCTGTGCGTAGGGTCACCGAGCGGCGGGCTGCGGCCACTGAGTCGCCGCCCTGGACCGGCTGCAGCATGGGCGGTGGCGCGGCCGCGACGGGCAAAGGATGCTCCGCGGCTGTTAGCTTGGCCTCCCGCGGCACCCCCCGCCTCCCCCGGCTAAGGGCTGGAGGCAGGACCGCGGGGCGGAGAGAGCAAGCCTGGAGGCTCGCGCAGCCACGGCCGCGGAGGAAGCCGGGGCCGAGGGGCAAAGCCTAGGAGAAGGGGGGCTGCGCTAGTCCCCCGAGAGCAGCCCGCCGCGCGCACGGGCGCGCGGCCCCGCGCAGGTTTCGGCTCCGGCGAAGCTTAGGCCAACCGAGCGGCCGGCCGTGGGATCCCCGGCCGGCCTGCCGCCCACCCGGCTCGACTCTGGCCCGCGCCGCGCATGCGCTCCGTCCCCCCCTTAAAGGGCCAGCGCGTTCCCGCCGGGGCCTCCGCCTCCCGCAGCCATTCTTCAACCCCAAGTCATCACCCGGACGCCTGTGGGCGTGCTTTCCCCTCTTATCCCCCTCTGGGAACCGCAAAGCCGGAGCAGAGCTCCTGGAGGGTGGGGCGTGGGATGTGTTCGCAGCGTGCCAAAGCAAGCGCAAACTCCACGGAGATTCCGGGCTCGGAAGACTACCCAACAGGGTACTTCCTAGGGAGACTGCCTGACTGGGGCGCTCAGGGTCTAGAAACTCGACTATGGCCTGGAAGTCCAGGGTTCTAGACCGGATTCAGTGGTCTGTTTTCCCGTGGGGACGTCCAACAGATCACTGCCCTCTGTGGACCTCGGTTTTCCCCATCTGTCAGCCGAGGTCTTCCCACTGGGTGAGCAGAGACCTCCCAGCGCGCGTGTTCCTTAAAGGAGGCTATCAAAAGGTCAGGATCACGACCTCTGCAAGTGAAGGCTTAAAAACCCATCCGCTTCTACCCCGTGACCTGCACCAGCGAGAGTGAGGTGCGCCGGCTTCGCCCCTTGTGGGTCTCCCTGGACTCGGCTCTGGGAACCCTGGCTCACACGACAGGGTTGGGGGCGGGCGGTGCTGCGCCCGGGTCTTAGGACAGTGACCCATGGGAGGCGATGGCTAGGGAGGGTCAGCCGGCCCAGAAAAAAGGCGAAAGTACGGGTTACTGTTGTGTGCGGGGCTGGGTGGGAAGCGGCAGGACTGTGGAGACCCAAGACACCCTCCCTCCTCCTAACCCTTCCACCAAGTGGTGGCACGAACCAGAAGCAAAATCAAAGAACTTGACTAAAATACTAAAATGAGACAGCTGGGCTGAGGGCACATGCTTTGAGACTCCTCCCCTTGCCCCTCCACCAGCAGTTAGTGTGAAAAAGTAAATGCAGCTTTCTGGAGCCCCCGTCCCCGGCAGGCGGATTCAGCTTCCGTAGGCTGTGATTGCTGCCTGTTGCTTCTTAACAGGCAGGGGCTGGGGCTGGGACAGAAAAGGCCTTGGAGAATCCCGAGGTACTCAGTGGTTTAACATCTGTTGCTCCTGGTGTCTGAATCCCGGGGCCCCTAGATCCAGGAGCAACCTCTTGCTGCCTCCAGTGTCAGAAACCAGGGGTGATCAGAAATGGGAAGGGTCAGTGGACTTCAAGAAACCTAGTTAAAGGACTTGTCTGGTGGTCCAGTGGATAAGACCCTTCCCTTCCGATACAGGGGACATGGTTCAATCCCTGGTCAGGAAATTAAGATCCCACATGCCATATGTTGCTGCCAAAAAAATAAATAATAAAGGCTAGTTAAGAGGGGATGCTTTTAAGATCTTGAGGCAAGAAGTATTGAAGGTGGGAGAAGAAAGGAACAACAGAGGATGAGATGGTTGGATGGCATCACCGACTCAATGGACATGAGTTTGAGTAAACTCCGGGAGTTGGTGATGGACAGGGAGGCCTCGTGTGCTGCAGTCCATGGGGTCGCAAAGAGTTGGACACGACTGAGTGACTGAACTGAACTGAACTGAGACAAGAAGACTCCAAGCTGGTAGATATCACCAGGGACCAATAATTGCAACCTATTCCTTGTTTAGGCAGGGAAACCTAGCTTCAGAGAATCGTTTCCTCAAGTTCACACAGCTAATAATTTGAACTGAATTCTTGCTTCTCCAGACACTTAGCTTTCATCAGGCATTTTGTCTCTTGTGCTAAGTGGTTGTGGTTGTTTTAAAGTAGATGTGCAAGTTCTTTACCACTTCTCTCAGAAGATGGAGTCTAATTCCCTTCTCATTAATGTGGGCTGGACGTAGTGACAGGCTTTTCATGGATAGAAGGTGGTGGAAGTGATGGGATGACCCCTGAAGCTTAGATCATTAAAAGGAGACATTTCCTCTGTCTCTTTCCTTAAAGGAGGCTGTCTCCTACTCTCTGAGGACGCCCACCCTGGGAACTGAGCCACCATGTTGTGAGGAAGCACAGGCCGCACGGTGGAGGCGACATGAGGTGACTTAGCCGATATTTCAGCTCAGCTCAGCTTGGTTCTCAGGCAACAGCCAGCCTCAACCACCAGACAGGTGGTGAACTGAGCCGATTCTGGCCACAGCCTTTGAGTCTTCCAACCACGGTCCCAGATGTGGAGCAGAGACAAGCCAACCTCACTGTGCCCCGACTGAATTTCTCTCCCACAAAAACTGGGAGATAAGAAGTGATCATTGGTGTTTTAAGCCAGTAAGTTTTGAGATACTTTATTATATTGAGATTTTATTATTTATTACATCGAGATTTATTATTGAGATATTTTATTATTATACAGCATTAAGTAACAAATACTGGAGAAGGAAATGGCAACCCACTCCAGTACTCTTGCCTGGAGAATCCCAGGGACGGCGGAGCCTGGTGGTCTGCCGTCTATGGGGTCGCACAGAGTCGGACACGACTGAAGCGACTTAGCAGCAAGTAACAAATACTGTGGGTTTCCTGAAATGATAAATAGTAAAATAGATTGGGGGTATTTATTTAAACAGTAATACCTATTGAGCACCTTCTATGTGCCTGACTCTGTACTAGGGACTGGGGATACAGTGGTGAATAAGAGGGACATGGTCTTTGTCCTGGCAGGCCTGTGGTCTACCTGTGGAGGAGATGTTTAAGCGCGATTCCAGTAGAGTGCTTTGCTAGATGCTTTAATACACGGTACAGGAATGCTTACCCCAGACAACTTTCTGGTCAGATGGGTTGTTGGGGAAAAAAGAAATGAGTTGGCCACAGGCCAGCATGGTCTTGGCCAGAGACTTTACTGTAGTGTATTCTTAGAAGTTGTGAGCAATGGGTGTCAGGTAAGGAGGGTGGGGCATGCAAGTAAGTTAGAAAATGGAAACTGGAAAAGGATGTATCTAACTCTCTCTCATTTTAGCTGAAAGCCCAGAAAGGACTAGTGTCTTGCCTGGTGTCACACAGTTTGTGAACTGGGCCCAGATAATGTGCCTTGCCTCAAATCCTCACATGGTTCCCCTACACCAATGCCCAGAGACCAATACCACTAAACAACACTTGAGTAACTCATTATTTGGCTCAAAGCTCTAGGAACATTGTCTGTCTTCACAAAAATGCTGGAAGAGGTTAGGACGAGTTAATTCCCATTTTACAGATGAAGAAAGGATGCACAGCGAAGCTAGGCAACCTCAGTACTTATTAGTTCAGGAGCTGGCACATCAGTGACTTTGATGATGACAAGGATGATGGTGATAATGATGCCTAGCTCACATCATGTATCACTGTTGTGATCATCACACTCCGGACTAATGTTCTGGAAACTAATACACAGATGCCTAGCTCACATCATATATCACTGTGGTGAAACTCTGGACTAATGTCCTGGAAACCGATACACAGTGTCTTACACCAACATCAACACTGATATTAATCTACTCCAACTCATTTTCTATTCTTGTGATACTGAAGCTAGAGTAAAATTCCTGGAGGGGAGAATCTGGTTGTCGTAGCTTGTGTCTTGGGCTCACTCCTTGGCAGGAGGAGGCCAGGGCAACTTCATTAGCTGAAAGACTGCAGGTGGTGGTGGCAGAGGGGCTGCCTTAAATGAAAATGGGATCCTGTCAGTAAAAGAGGGACATGGAAGTGCATGGTTGTAGATGTGTTTATTAAGGACGGATACTCTACGTTTGCACTATCCAATATGGTAGCCAGAGTCATGTGACTATTTGAATTTAATTAACATTAGATAAAATTTAAAATTCAGTTCCTCAGTCACGTTGACCACATTTCAAGGACTCAGTAGCCACATCCCATTTACAGTTACTGTCCTGAGCAGCACAGATTATAGAACATTTCCACCATTGCTGAAATTTCTATTAGACAGTACTGCTTTGGGATTATTACTTGGAATCCAACTCTTTCGGCTCTTCTTTTATTCCATACATTGTGAATATGGAAATAGCCAAAAAGGCGAGTCAGACTCTTCATTCATTTATTCAGCAAACGCATACTAAGTGTCTACTCTGAATCATACATTATTTTAGGCTCCAGGATGCCTGGGAGGGATCATGGAGATATTTGGTCCAGTGGATCTCACATGAGAATCATCTGGGGAGCTCTTTAGAGTACTGATACCCTGCTCTTCCCTGGTGGCTCAGATGGTAAATAATCTGCATGCAATTCAGGAGAACCGGATTTGACCCCTGGGTCATGAAGATCCCTTGGAGAAGGGAATGGCAACCCACTCCAGTATTCTTGCCTGGAGAATTTCATGGACAGTGGAACCTGGTGGGCTATGGTCCATGGGGTCGCAAAGACACGACTGAGACACACACACACACACACACACATGCACGCACACCCCGCCCTGCCCAGCAGAGATTCTGGTGAAATTGGGATGGGGCATGCACACCCATAGGTTGGAACAGCTCCCTGACTGATGCTAATGTGTATGTGGGCTTTAGAACCACTGCAATCTGGTCTGACTAGTGAAGTGAGCTGCTTTAGAAAACCCAAGTCAGCGTGGGTCTGACCTCCATCCTGGGCTTCTTACAACAGAAGCAGAGTTCTCCCTGCGTTTGGCATCTGTCTGAATCAAATGCACAGTTCTCAGAGAAGAATGAGTCTGCTCTTCTTTAGTCCAAAAGGAATCCAGTTCACTTCCGATAGAGTGCCAATAGAACTCTGGTTTTAAAATGCTTCTGTTTCAAGTTGTTTGAGTGGTTTTTGCCTGGAGCTGTGTTATTCCAGAGAAGGCAATGGCACCCCACTCCAGTACTCTTGCCTGGAAAATCCCATGGATGGAGGAGCCTGGTGGGCTCCAGTCCATGGGGTTGCTAAGAGTCAGACACGACTGAGCGACTTCACTTTCACTTTTCTCTTTCATGCACTGGAGAAGGAAATGGCAACCCACTCCAGTATTCTTGCCTGGAGAATCCCAGGGACGGCGGAGCCTGGTGGGCTGCCGTCTCTGGGGTCGCACAGAGTCGGACACGACTGAAGCGACTTAGCAGCAGCAGCAGCAGCAGCAGCAGTGTTACTCAGCCAAGTTGGTGAAAAACCTATGAAGATAGCACCCTTTCCTGAGCCTCTAGTATAGGTCTGTTCATTAATCCCCAAGACGTTTGGAAGGTAGGTTTTTCTAGTATCAGTTTATAGATGAGCAAACAAAGATGCAAAAAGAGTGAGGATTATAACTCATCTGACTTGGTACACCTGGGATTCAACTCCGGAGTTGGTGCTCTTTCTCCTTTGCCACCCTGAGACTACCGCATAGTTGAGAGTGCAGGATGACTGGCAGACAGTGGTGTACTGCTCTGGATCTGCATGGAAAAGAAAGCTTTGTGCAGGTGAGATGCAGTCCTTTGTGTGTCAGGGGGAGCGCCGAAGCTGATATGACCCAGACAGTGAGCTCAGAGAGGGTCCTGGGAGCCTGGAGGGAAGAAAATTCAAAGATAAGACAGGAGAGGAGAGGGGATTTGGAATGGAGTTCTCCTTTTCACTGATGGTTGTGCCTGGATTCCTGTTATTAAGGGAATAAAAGGGATTTGGAGAAAGCAGCTAAGAGCAGTGTTGTTCCTGGAGCGGTTAGCACTTAGACACCTAGAAATTATGGTGTATGTTTGGTGTGGTGGTGGGTTTAGTTGCTAAGTCATGTCCTACTCTTGCGACCTACTCTTACTCATGGACTGTTGCCTGGCAGCCTCCTCTGTCCATGGAATTCTCCAGGCAAGAATATTGGAGTGGGTTGCCATTTCCTTCTCCAGGAGATCTTCCCAATCCAGGAATCGAACCCAGGTCTCCTGCATTGCAGGCAGATTTTTTTCCCGATGGAGCTAAGAGAGAAGCCCATGTTTGGTGCAACATGGGCTATTCTTGGCCTGGATCCCTGGGGGCTGGCAGAGTGTCTGGGTCACCATGTATCTTTGCAATCTGAGTCCCTGTCTGATACTTCCTGGGCAGCCTGGCCTGGCCTCGGGGGGGCTGCGAAGGGGCAGGACTATTGTGCTTATTCCAAAGAACTTTAACAGTGAGGGAGGGAGACCGTGCGCCCCTGCCATTCTCTGGGGGCCACCTAGTAAGGTAATAGAAGATCCAGACCACAGAGAGCAGCAAAGGCTGGACTCGGAACAGATCGAGGTTTGTGTGCATGGCATTCAGCAGGTCTACGTGGGAGGGAAGCCACGACTGCCCATAGAAAGAGCAAAGGATATCACAAGCCAGAAGGACCTTGCTCGTCCAGGTTTCACTTCAGAGTTGGGAAACTGAGGCTCAGAGAGGTGACAAGACTTGCTGAAAACTGCACAGCCGGTTATTGGCAGGGATCCCACTTGCATTCTGTCTCCCTCCTCATCCGATATGCCTTCCCTGATGTCTTTTTTTTTTTTAATTATTTATTTTTGGCTGTGCTGGGTCTTTGTTGCTGCACGGGCTTTTCTCTGTCTGTGGTGAGGGAGAGCTACTCTCTAGTTGCAGTACACGGGCTTCTCATTGCAGTGGCTTCTCCTGTTGTGGAGTGTGGGTTCTAGGGTGGGCTCAGTAGTTGTGTCATGGGGTCTCAGAAGCTGAGGCTCCCGGGCTCTTGAGCACAAGCTCAGTAGTTGTGGCGCATGACTTAGTTCCCGGACCAGGAATTGAACCTGTGTCTCCTGCATTGGCAGGTGGATTCTTTACTGCTGAGCCACCAGGGAAGCCCCCCTTGATGTCTTTTGTATCAGCGAAGAAGCCTTCAGTAGATGAGCCCTTGGGAGCTTTACAGTGCAAAGGGATACAGTTGGTTTTCTCACACTTGTTCCACGATGTGGCCGAGCTGGGTGTATCTGTGGGTAGACGTGGACGGGTGTGTTTTTAGGAAGGCTCTATTCAATCTGGAGGACAGGGTGATGGCCCCTCCCACTTTCCAAGCAAATCATACT
This sequence comes from Giraffa tippelskirchi, assembly GCF_054371585.1. NCBI lineage: Eukaryota > Metazoa > Chordata > Mammalia > Artiodactyla > Giraffidae > Giraffa > Giraffa tippelskirchi. The sequence continues at coordinate 147,939,257 of NC_137281.1, read as the reverse complement.
CATCCAAACTTGCATCCCTCCTTTGTTAGGAAATTGGTGTTTCCTTTGACATTGTTCTCCGTGTCCTGCGGCATGGAGGTGTTTGGCTACTGACAGGTTATTGAGTTGGTCAGCTGGGTGGGAATGGCTGGATGGTGGTAGTTGCTCTCAAGCAGTAGCCAAGGCTCTGGTTATAACAGAAAGAATCAAAGGCTAAGCTTAACCTCCCTGCTCACTGGAAGGACCCAAGACTTGGTGACAACGAGAAGCAGATCCTGTTCTGAAATAGTGGTACATCCTAAGGACTAAAGCAAAACCATTTACAGGTTGTCAGACTATAGGTCTATGAGGCAGGTTAGGCTTATTTCTTGAGCCTTGGCTTCCAGGCAAGATTTTGCTTTAGTCCAACCATTTCTGAGCACCTTCTATGTACATGGCATAGCCTAAGATTCTGTAGGTGATATAACGATATGTAAGACATTATTGTGGCCCTCTGGGTTGTGTCTAGGAAGATAAGACCCTGTAACTTGCTGAGCTCTTACCATGTGCCAGATGCTCTCTGCAGAGTATTTTATACCATCTTTACCATGACCTTGCAAATTAGGATTCCAAATTCCATTGTCAGATAAGGAAATGTCCTCAGAGAAGCTAAATGACTGTTTCTGGGTCCTCACCGGCGGGTGACTGAGAGCCAGTTTTCAGAGGCTGTGCCCTTTCTGCTATCCCAGAAGGCCACCAGCTAACCACAACACCTGGCAGAGTCAGGCCAGTGCCCCGACACAGGCTCAAATGAGGTGTTTGAAGAGCCTTGAGGAGGGAGAGATTCACTCTAATCCAGGCAGCGGTGCTTGGTTTTAGACACTGCTGGTGGTCAGGGCTGCACGGTTCTTTATTGTGATGAGCTGTCCTGTGCTTTGTGGGATGTTTACAACATCCAAGGCCTCTTCCCACTAGAAGCCAGAAACAAATCCCCACTTGTGACAGTCACTCCCATTGGGAACCGCTGGTTTTAGGTAAGCAGAGCCCTTCTAGCTGGGCCTAGGAGGATCTCGTTGATAAGACAAGGATTTTGGCAATAAATAAAGGAGGGAAAAAAATCATTTGATTAGTGTGTTCCTGCTTGACAAAGAGCATCTACTCATATTTTCCAGTTTGGCCTTCCCACTGGTCCTGTGACTCACTCTTGTCGCTTATAAGGCAAAGGACAGTCACATGAGTTGCCCCAGGACCTCAGTGCCAGCTGGGGGCTTCTCCTGGATGGAGAAGGTCCTCTATAGCCAGCTCCTTCCTGGCCTCAGTTAGTTCAGCCTGCACTTAATGCCCATTTTTTAACCTATGGCCCCTACTCTCTTGCCAGGGGACTTTTAGGAAATTTATTTCATCATCAACCCTCCACCCCATACCCAGCCAACGCCACCACCCAATGCAAATACCCACACTTATTTGGGGAGTGGCTCTGTGTTAAGGGCTTTATAGTCATCACCAGCACCCCTTGAGGAAAGCGTTCTTATCATCGGCATTCTGAGGCTAGAAGAGGGGAAGCAACATGTCCAAGTTCACACTTCTGCTAAGCGGCAGGACTTGGGCCGTGGTCTTGAGGAGTGACTGGAATGCCCTTCCCACCCTATCCACTGTGCAGATGAAGAGGAGGCCGTGTTTCTGGCGGATCCTTCCCTCTGCCCTGTGAAAGGCAGATATCAGGCTTGTGTGGCATTCGGCTGTCAGGGAGGGCTTCCTGCGAACAGGGCAGAGCGCCCAGTTGGGCTGCAAGACAAATGGGTGGCATATGTGCCCCAGATCAGCAGCACACAATGGGCTTGTTATCTCGCATCTGCCAGCAATGAAATAACAGTCTATTATTATTGCAGGAGGCAGAGAATAAATAAGCACATTTGGGGCTGGGTTCTGAGATCATTTTTCCCTTCGTGCTGATCCCTTCTCTTTGGGATCATGGCCCCTTTGGGACCATTAGATCCAAAACTTGAGGGTTTTAGTCCCACAAAGTCAGACCAGCTGGTGCCAGTAGGTCCAAAATTATTCCTCGCAAGGAATCTTGAATTTTATGTTATGTCCAGCTCCATCTCTTGGTGCTGCAGGGAGATGGCGAGTGAATGATGGGACAGCTGAGGCATCCCTGGAGATGAGAGATAAGGGTACCCTGGCCTGTTCTTACCTGTCATAGGCAGAGCTATGTTTGAGACCACATAAACTGTCAAGTTCCAAGGTTTCATGGCCTCTTGCCTCTCTCTGCCTGAGATACCAGGGAGTGAAGATCCTAGCAGTGGGCCTTCCCTGGTGGTCCAAAGGTTAAAACTGTGCTGCCAATGCAGGGGTTCGATCCCTGGACAGGGAACTAAGATCTCATATGCTGCTCGTCCAAAAGATTAAAAGAGTGACCTGTAACTAATCAAGGCTGAGAGTTGGTTAATAAGCCCCTGAGCCTCCTTGCTCCACAGTGGGATAACTTTAGGCACGTTTTATATAATCTCCGTGAGGGGCCCCCAGGACTGAGCCTCAGGTGCTCACAGTTTTACCCCTCTCATTAACAAACCATGACTTTTCTCCTTTCCTGTCACTTCCCCATTTGCTCGCCAATGCCTCAAGGGATCACTTCCTCAATAAGCAACCTGATCGGACTAAAAGAGCATCTTGGTAGCGTTTGGTACCAAGCAGTGTCAGAGTGTGCACCAGAACCTGGGGACTCCTAATGGCCTGAATGGCTGGGCCCCACCCCCAGAATTTCTGCTTTAACAGGTCTGGATGAGATCTGAGAACCTGCATCATTAACAAGTTCCCAGGTGATGCTGTGGCTGGTCCAGAGCTTCACTTTGAGAATCACGTGCTGAAGCATACTTTTCCAAAAGAAAAAAACAGCTGTCATACATGTGTAAAATGAATATATGTTAAAGATTTATTTGTTATATAATGAGAGAACTAGGAAGTTGTTAAAACCAGTTAGGGGGAAAATTTGAACAGACCTACATAATCAGTAATATTGAAATGAATTTGCCAAGGGATAGCAGTGAAATGGAATGGGGTTAGTTTTTCTAAAGACCAGTTTATCTATATAAGAGAAATTAATTTTCACTTTCATGGCTAAGAAACGTTTGTATTACTCTCAGTTTTTCTACAACTAGACTTCTATCCTTACAGGGTTGTAAACTAGCTAAGACCGTAGAAGGACAATCATAAGCTTCCACCTTTGTGAAATCAGACAATCTCCAGAGAGCCCCTCGATCATTTGGAGGGCTTGTAGAAACACAGCTTGCTGATGCCACCCCCAGAGTTTCTGCCAGGGTTGAGTAGATTTGGAGCGCTGACTTGTTAAGCCGACTTCCAGCCAGTCTTCCTGTTCTTTGCCCCAGCTTCACATTCACTTTCAGAGATTTCTGGCACCTGATGTTTGGGGCAAGCTATGTTCCTTCTTTCCCTAGCACTATTTAAGTATTTAACTTTCTCTACTAGCTAAGCCGTTAGCTAATTGGCCGTTTACTTTCTGGCATCCAATGTTTTGTTGCTGTCATTTCCTCTCCTGTTGCTCTGTCATCGTGAGTTTATGATTCCCTCCTTTAAAAATCCACATCCCTTTGTTGCCATTTTTGTAGAGTTTCAGAAGGAAGCGGCACCCACTGAATCCGTCGTCTTGCCTCATGAGCCCCGTCACAGCACTCTGAGACGTGCTGTGGCCTGATTATCATTGTGCCTGTTTTAAAAGTGAGGAAACAGACACAGAATTTACTTGATCATGAATCGACTTTTTCAGATCCCATTCCATTCCAGGCTTTTTCCACAAGAAAGATAGTTCTAGCATATTCTGGTGTTCCCAGGCCCTTTCACAGCATGTCTCGCATTGGCTCCCCGTTACAGTCCACTGAAGCAAGGAAGGCAGATGTGAGAGTCTCCTTTTTATGATTGTGAAGACTGAGATTTGAAAGCAGAAGGGACTTGCCCAAGATCATACAGCTTAATGTGCTTTAAGCCTACTATTTCCAAGTTCAAGGTCAGGGCCCTTTCTCCTGATGACTCTCAGTTCAGTTCAGTCGCTCAGTCGTGTCCATCTCTTTGCGACCCCATGGACTGCAGCACACCAGGCTTCTCTGTCCGTCACCATCTCCCGGAGTTTACTCAAACTCATGTCCATCGTGTCAGTGATGCCATCCACCCATCTCATCCTCTGTCATCCCCTTCTCCTCCTTCCTTCAATCTTTCCCAGCATCAGGGTCTTTTCCAATGAGTCAGTTCTTCTCATCAGGTGGCCAAAGTATTGGAGTTTCAGCTTCAGCATCAGTCCTTCCAATGAATATTCAGGACTGATCTCCTTTAGGATGGACTGGTTGGATCTACTTGCAGTCCAAGGGACTCTCAAAAGTCTTCTCCAACACCATAGTTCAAAAGCATCAATTCTTTGGCGCTCAGCCTGATGACTCTAGGGCAGCTTTAAAGACATCTTTAGATAATAAAACATCTGTGTGTGTGTTTGTTTGTGTACGTTAGTCGCTCAGTTGTGTCAGACTCTTTGCAACCCCATGGACTATAATCCACCAGGCTCCTCTATCCATGGGATTCTCCAGGCAAGAATACTGAAGCGTGTAGCCATTCCCTCCTCCAGGAGATCGTCCAGGAATCGAACCTGGCACTCCGCACTGCAGGCAAACTCTTTACCATCTGAGCCACCCAAGAAGCCCTAAAACATCCATTTACTCTACATATATTTACTGAGTGCCTGTTGTACACCTGAAGCCACACTGGGTGCTGGGCTTCTAAGGAAACGAGATGACCGGGAGTAGCAGATACCGCTGGTGCTACCCACACCCATGTGTCCCATCTCAGAGGTCACCTGCAGACAACTCCTGCACGTGCTCATGGGCTCCTGCCTCTCTGCCTGAGATATCAGGGAGTGTAGATCCTAGGAGTGGCCCTCGACTTATCAGGGGTGGGAGGTGGTGGATAAGCCTCTGAGCTTCCTTGCTCCACATGAGATACTTTTAGGCACATTTTATACAGTCTCTATGAAGGACCCCCAGGACTGAGCCTCAGTTGCCCACAGTTTTATTACATCCCCCCCCACCCCATTAACACACCACGGCTTCCACTTTTCCTGTCACTTCCCCATTTGCTCATGTAGGCCTTCTGGTATCACTTCCTCAATAAGCGACCTGCTCTCAAATTCTTATCTTAGGGTCTGCTTTTGGGGGGGGGACCCACACTAAGACCCCAGGCTTCTAAAATCCTATTCCCTGCCCTTTTCCTCCCACCCTGAGGACACAGTCACCTCTCCCCTCAATGGTATAAGCTGCAGGAAGGAAGGGACAGTGATGTTCACTGGTGTATCTCGGGTGCTTAAAATACTGCTTGGTACATGGCACAGCTCAAAAAAGTATTTGTTGATTCCATAAACAATGAGTATCGTTACACTGATCGTAAGAGAGAGGAGTCTAAGAGACTGCCGTGGAATGATGTGGGGGTAAAAAAGCAACAACGTCTGCCTTGTTTTTGTGTTTTAGAAGTACTGTTACTATCCTGAAGATTTCATTCTTGGCCATTGTCTGCCCCAGACCGGCGAAAAGAGGAAGGAGGTGGGAACCCGAGTTGTGGTCTGTAGCAGGCAGCACTTGCCGGGAGGGGGAGGGTGCCTGTGAGGCTGGGCTCAGAGAAGCGGCTGTGAGTCACTAGCTCAGACTCAGAGGCAGCTGAAAGTGAGACCTTCAGCACCGCCAGGGACTGTTCCCAGGAAGAAGCCAGCTCTGACCTTAGTGTGTTCTGTGCCGGGGAATTCCTGTGACGGTGGGAGGGGGGCAGAGAAGCTGAAGCAGAGCCTCAGTTCGCACTGAGGGCTGGTCTACAGTAATTTTCAGCGCTAGTTTCAGGAGCTCGTAGATTGGATGACATCTTGTGTCAAGCGTCTCAAGTCCCTGAGTTTTGATCGAAGGATGTACTCTTTGAGTTCTTTTTCCTTCTGAGGCCATCTGGTGGCTATTGGGTAAAATTCAATCTCAGACTGAGAAGCCGGTTGTTTTTTTTTTTTTCCTCAGAGTTTATTCCAGGCCAGTAATTCTCATCTTGGCCTCTGATGTCACTTTGGTTTTTTTTTTTTGGCTGTTCTTGGTTCTATAGTCTCAGCATCTTGGTTAATCAATAGCTACTGGGAAAGATGCCGTACGGGTGTGTAGAAACCTGGCTTTCCAAAATGATGTGTTCTGTAGTGTTGGTGAGACAGAATATCTCAGATTTGCATAAAGTTTCATATTTTGCAAACTTTCCCCAGACATTATTTCCTTTAATTAGTATCTCTAATATTTGCCCATTACAATCGCCTAAAACATCACTTGTCACCTCTGTCACTTGACAAAACACACATAAGACCTGTTCACCAGAAGCAGCATATCACTGAAAGAAATCCAAGAAACCCTAAATAAATGGAGGGCTAGACCATGTTCCTAGATTGGAAGATATAATACATAAAGATGTCAGTGCTCTCCAAGTTCATCTTTAGATTCAGTGCAATCCCAATCAAAATACTGCCAGGTTTTAGTTTGTGGAAATGGACAGGCTGATTCTAAAAGTCATATGGAAATTCAAACAGCCGAGAAGAATTAAGATAATTTTGAAGAAGAAAAAGAAAGCTGGAAAACGTATGCCAGCAAGATCAAGATGTATTAATATTATAAATCTGGAGTACTCAGGACAGTGTGGTATTCCCACTTCTACTCCATTTTGTTTTAAGGTTTCCTTGTTTGTATGATTCTGAAGCCTGGGATGGAGAGTGTGGGAAGCATAGAAGTCCCAGGGTACATCTCTTCTTTCTTTCAGTTGTCTAAACCAGGCTAGAGTAAGCCTTACTATAGGGTTTATGCTACACAAGAACCCTTACTGGTGACTCAGGGCCGCTACTGGAGACTCAGGCAATCCATTCTTCCCCCTGGAGTAAAGCACCCCTTTGTTTAAAACTCCGTGATGATTTCCCGTTGGAATAAGGACAGTCTCAGCTCCTTAACTGGACTTAAATAATCCTTCTGGCCGCTGCCTGCCTTTCCAGGCTGACTATCTTCTACACTCACCAACCCTTTTGGGTGCCTTCAGCTCCTTAGCTACTCACAGACTCCAGTCCTGGGTTCTGGCACTAGTCAGTACATCCTTTGCCTGGTGCGTTCTTATTTCTCCTGATCCTCTGCCTGCCCTGATTGGTCCACCCTTACTGGCCTCCCATGCTTAGGTTTAATTTTTCATTCCTTGGGGAGGGTGCATCCTTACCTCCTTAGATTGGGCACAGTCCCCATGTCACATGCACAATGCACTCATTGCTTGTCCCTCTTTAAAGCACTCCACACCCTTGTTCAGTGTCTCTCCTTCCAGCAACGTGAGAACAGGAACGTATCAGTCTTGTTCACCACCTGTTCACATGTCTCCTGTTCTAGAACAGTGCCTGGTACAGAGGAGATGCTTAATCAATATTTGTCAAACACAGGAATAAATACATGGATGTATAAATTTAAAAAACAAGTGAATCTGCCTGCAATGCGGGAGACATGGGTTTGATCCCTGTGTTGAAAAAATTCCCTTGAGAAGGGAATGGCTGCCCAGTCCAGTATTCTTGCCTGGAGAATCCCATGGATGGAGGAGGCTTGCGGACTACAGTCCATGGGGTAACAAAGAGTCAGACATTGACTGAGTGACTTAACACTTTCACTTCTTTCATAAATTAAAAACTCATACCTGAAAGGCTGACTTTGTAAAATCAAACATCTGAAGTCTTGAGACACTTCACAGTTGGGCAAAGATCACCAGCTGATGACGCACTGGTGCCACGAGTGAAACTCTAGAAGTGCTGCTTACTGCCTTTCCACAGTTACCGAAGCCGGCCCTCTTTGTCTACATGCTTGTCAGACCGGGTCACCTGGAACACAGCTAACCATCTCCACCCCTGGAGAAGTAAAGCCAGTGTGGGCTCGCTGTCTCATCTTTGTGTGTGGAGGACAGAGTGTGGACCCATTCACTCTGGTAAGCAGGAGACAGACTTTGAGAATCAGAGGTTTTGTCTCGTGGTGAGTTATAGCAGGAAGCCATGTGATGGGCTAGACCAGGCCGTGTCCATCGCTTAATGTCCCTGGAAGGCATTGCCTCTCGAGGCTGCATTTGCTGTTTTGTGTGTTGGCATTGCATAAAATAAGCCATGTGTTTATGTTTACCAATTTCTTTGTTCACATAGTTTTTCATTATGATGAAAGAATAAGTCTTCAGTATGAAAAATTTAGAAAACGCCGTCAGACAAAAAGAAGGAAATAAAAATCAAGTAGTTCCATATTGAATATCTCTGGGAAGCATAAAGCCTAGGGCCTGCAAATGTTTTAATTTCAATTTCTCTTAAAATAAGAAAAAAAATGAACATATAAAAATGAATCTAGTGAGGATTCTATTCATCTTTATACCAGTGCCATCAAAAATATAATTTTCAGGGCTTCCCTGGTAGTCCAGTGGTTAAGAATCCGCCTGCCAATGCAAGGGACACAGGTTCCATCCCCGGTCGGGGGGGATCCCACATGCTGAGTTTGAGACACGAAAGCTTCAAGTCTGCTCAAGAGTCCTTTGCCCTAAATGTGCCATAGACACAGTGGGGATCTGAAGGAACATGCAACAGAGACACTGGGGTCTCAGAGGGGCAACCAAGTCGGTGCCCACAACTCCTGAAGCCCACACTCTAGAGCCCGTGAGTCGCAACTACTGAAGCCCTCGCTCCCAAGACCTTGTGCTCTGCAACAAGAGAAGCCACCTCAATGAGAAGCCCACGCACTGCAACTAGAGAGTAGCCCTCGCTCGCTGCAACTAGACAAAGCCCACGCGTAGCCAAAAAGACCCAGCACAGCCAAAAATAAATACATAGCTAAATAAAATAACATCCTCATTAAAAAATACATATAATTTTCAACATTGTTTTTGGTGAAGGAAGACATCCATGAAAGCAAAATTTCCTAAGGCCCACAAATGTCATGATGTGATGCTGGTAGAAATAATCACTTTTAATATTTTGTTGTGTTACCTCCTAGTGCACCGGTATCCTATTCTTACAACACATATATTTACACAGATATATATTTATATTGTTTTTACAAAAATTTTTAAAAATATATTTGCTCAGATTTTTATATATATATATATATATATTTAACAACAATTTGTTGTTGTTTAACATGCCTTTCCACATTATCAAATGTTCTTCTGAATTGTTTTTCTTAAGTTCAAATATATTTTTTATTACAGAAATAGCACTTTCAATATCCTTCTTCATGCCTGCATAGTGTTCCAATGAGTGGAACCTATTTTAGTTGTTTCCACGATTTTGCTATCATAAATGACAGTAAGATAATCATTATTACAGTAAAATCATTGTTTTTATCCATGATTATTTCCTTGGAGCAAATTCCTACATGTATCATTTTGAAACTTCAAACACTATATATATATATACAAACAATGGATAAATCTGAGTGCAGCTTGGATCTTTTATGACAACTGTTGTAAGACACCCCAGGACTTTGTCTTCCCTTTGGTGATACTGCAGCAGCCTCTCCTTGCTTTGGGATGGACATGTGTGAGTGTGTGATCACGGGAGCCTGGGGAACCACTGTGTCCTGAGGTCCCATCTCAGTGTGTGATGGTAACTCAGCAACTATTAGTCAAATGAACCAGTGGATGAATGTGTAGCTGGTATGAATGTCAGTTCACAAACTCAGATATTCAAGAACATTAAATTTCTTTGTGTTAAGTCAGCTTGGGTTTATCCCATGTGTTGAACTGGTGGGAAGTTAAATTTCAGTGATTATTGAGTCTCCCCCACAGCACCCATCTTTTCCAGGTTTTATGAAGATCTGGAAACCTTAAGCTCTAAAACCTCATCTGAAATACTCTGCTTGTCTTGAGTCCCACTGGCTACTCTGAGACCCCAGTGTCTCTGTTGCATGTTCCTTTTGATCCTCGCTGTGTCTATGCCACATTTGGGGCAAAGGACTCTTGAGGAGACTTAAAGCTTTGGTGTCTGGGGCTCAGTACCCCTAGGTGTACCAGTTAGCTGTCTGTCCCTTCAGGTCTTGCTGGAAAGAGATGCAAGGTTCCACACTGCAGACTGGAAGATTCTCCCTTGCTACTCTTACTATGAGGACATACCTCTTCACTACATTTTCTTAGTTCTTATCTCTCTCCTCTTCAACCCTTCCACCCCCCAAAAAAGCAAAGGAGGCATTGATTTGAAACTCTCTTGCTTTCTGTGCTGCAAAGTCCAGAAGGTAAGTGATTTCAAAGGGCCTGACTTCTGGCTCGAAATCAGAGGAAGGACGAATACAGTGGAGAGCAAACCCAAGCTAGAATCTGCTGTAGATGGAATCGTGAAATGTTGATGTTAACAGCAATACGTTAAAAAAACAAACTCCTTGTTGTAATTGCCTTTGGGACAGGCTCAGTAGTGCTCATCTCAGCACTGGAGAAATGGGAACTCTGATGTCATTTAAGTAACTTCTGCGTTTTGATAGTAAGTACAAATCCCACAGATGCGTACCTTAGCGAAAAAAGGTGTTTTTTCTTGTTCACATTTTTTGATCCCCCCTTACCCCCATTTTGGGATTGATATTCTCCTTTGCAAAGTAGATCAATGACCTGTATTCTTGCAGAGTTCCCTTGGCATTGAGTTATGTGGGAGTGAGACAGTGGGAAACAGTATGATTTTGAGAGGAAGTTGGCTTTTCTGAAGGCTTTGTTTGGGGTGTGCCATAAGTGCACCTGCATTTCATGCGATTTCTTACAAACTTCCTTTTGAGAGTCAAAATGTTTCAACTGAAGTTGTTTTCAACCAGAGGGAAATGTTTGAGAGCTCAGCCTTTGTTAGCTCGAGAGCATTGTTTCATCCATGGTGATTGAAACAGTAATTTCCTTTGGGAGGACTTTGCCATTGAAACAAACTTTGATTTTAGAAGCAAGTGTTTTGACTTTAAAGATGGCATCCAAGAATTACAGCTTCTTCTAATAGCTCCCCAGCAGTGTATTGTAGTGCTGTTGCAGTAAGATTCTTGGGTTTGAACAAGGAAGCCTGCTCGGCTACTGTTGAGAGGTGGTGTAGTTCAGCAGTGGGGAGCAGACCCCTTACAGCTGACTGCCGGGGTTTGCAGTCCTCACTGTGCTGCTTCCAAGCTGGAATCTTGGACACGTTATGTAATTGTTCTGAATCTCAGTTTTCGCATCTATAAAGGGGGGATGATGATAGTATGCACTTCCCAAGATCGGTGTAATTCCTAAAGAATTAATGTAATAAAAAGCCCTTAGAGAAATCTAATAAGGGCCATAGCTTAGTATTGTATCCATATAATTTCCCGGTTTTGATTGTACTGTGACTACATAGGGTACTATTATTGAAGCAAGCTGCGCAAAGGGTACACAGGAATTCTTTAGTATTTCTATGTGAATCTAAATCTATTTCAGAGTAAGGAGAAAGAGCACCTAGGGCAGGACTTCCCTGGTGGTCCAGGAGTTAAGACTTTGCCTTCTAATGCAGGGGTTACGGGTTCAATCCCTGGTTGGGGAACTAAGATCCCACTTGCCTGGAGGCCAAAAAAGCAAACTATAAAACAAAAGCAATATTGTAACAAATTCAGTAACGACTTTAAAAAATGGTCCACATAAAAATATCTTTTCAAAAAAAGCACTTAGAGGCACTATATTTGATTGTGTGATTCTTTGAATAAAGTTTGTCTTTGACATGAGGCTGTAAGTTCTCTGAAGTTAGGGTCATAACTGCCCAACCCCCAGCACCTAGCCCAGTGCCTGGCCCATAGAAGGCCTTCAGTAAATATTTGAATGAATAAAGAAGTTGAGATGCTGAAGGCCCTGGCCAGTAAGTACCTAAACAACCAAAGAGAGACAAACCACTTCCTGTATCTGGGAGTGGGAAGAAAGAGGCAAGAGAGCCATGCACTGATTTTTAGCAGAGCCTTCAGCATACACTAATGCACAGACACATACACACTGCAAATTGGGAAAGTAGTTTGAGTCCATGGGACAGGGGGATATTTCCCCCCTACCCTTCTTGAGTTCTTTGGGCTGGTTAAATAATTAAATTGACACAAAGCAGATGAGCAGGAGAAAAAAAAAGAAATTTAATTTGTACGTGTGGAGGTTTCGTAGAAATAGAGCCCCTGGAATGACCAAAGCAGACTGTGTTTATATCATTTTTCAACAAGGAAATAATTATTTTGTGAAGATTGAACAAGGGGCCTTATGCTTGGGATAGCAGACCAATGAAGAAGTGACAAAATTTGTTTATAGTGTTTTCTTAGCCTTGAATTCCCTAACTCTGGTGATAAGGAAACTTCCTATGCTCCTGGCATAGGGAGGATACTTTCCCATGGGCGATTTAGTTCCTACTTTCAGGGGGGAAAGAGAGTGTGTTGTAGTGTTTCATTTTATACATTTTTTTTCCCCTACTGGCTGTTTCCTAGGTAACTTTAATTCAAAATAATCACCGTATCATAGCTTGAGGCAGCCTGCTCTGAGTCCCAGCAAGTCCAATGCCAGAATTGATGGTACGCAGGGCCATGGCATACCATCAGGACCGCCAGGTGATTCCTACAGTCAAGTAATGCAGTGGAAGTCGCTCAGAGCTGCAGGTGACCACAGGAACGTGGGATGGACCAATATTATCCAAATCCTAGGTGGCTTGGTTTGGCAAATAAGTGTAGATTATTGTAGGGGAGGCATAACTTTATCTCTACCCTTTTAGGGTCTCTGCTGGCCCCGAGAATTAAACTGACATAAAACAGACGCACAAGCTGGAATCAAGATTGCAGGGAGAAATATCAATAACCTCAGATATGCAAGTGACACCACCCTTATGGCAGAAAGTGAAGAAGAACTAAAGAGCCTCTTGATGAAAGTGAAAGAGGAGAGTGAAAAAGTGGCTTAAAACTCAACATTCAGAAAACTAAGATCATGGCATCCGGTCCCATCACTTCATGGCAGATTGATGGGGAAACAATGGAAACAGTGAGAGACTTTAATTTGGGGGGCTCCAAAATCACTGCAGATGGTGACTGCAGCCATGAAATTAAAAGACGCTTGCTCCTTGGAAGAAAAGCTATGACCAACCTAGATAGCATATTAAAAAGCAGAGACATTACTTTGCTGACAAAGGTCCATCTAGTCAAAGCCATGCTTTTTCCAGTAGTCATGTATGGATGTGAGAGTTGGACTATAAAGAAAGCTGAGCGCCAAAGAATTGATGCTTTTGAACTGTGGTGTTGGAGAAGACTCTTGAGAGTCCCTTGGACAGCAAGGAGATGCAACCAGTCCATTCTAAAGGAAATCAGTCCTGAATATTCATTGGAAGGACTGATGTTGAAGCTGAAACTCCAATACTTTGGCCACCTGATGTGAAGAACTGACTCATTGGAAAAGACCCTGATGCTGGGAAAGATTGAAGGCGGGAGGAGAAGGGGACGACAGAGGATGAGATGGTTGAATGGCATCACTGACTTGATGGACATGAGTTTGAGTAGGCTCTGGGAGTTGGTGATGGACAGGGAAGCCTGGTGTGCGGCAGTCCATGGGGTCACAAAGAGTCGGACACGACTGAGTGAACTGAACTGACTGAAGACAGATGAATAGGAGAAAAGCATACAGATTTTTCAGAGGACAAAGAAGATCCCAAGAAACCAATAGGCCAAAGTGCTCATATACCAGGTTGAACAAAAAGTAGCAATTGTGGAAAAAATTGCTAAAATATATAGTGAGACTAAAGGGAGATGAGAGTAATCTTAACAAGGTCTGTTTGTACAGATTACTCTCTGCCTCGACTCCCCATCTCTGGTGGTTCTTTCCTCCTGTTATTGGGAGCATTACTGTGTCCAGTCATGGCTTGCGGCACAACAGGCCAATAAATCAAGAGACGAGTTGTTGGGGCAAGGAGTAGTGACTTTATTTGGAAAGCCAGCAAGACTGAGAAGATGGAGGACTAGTGTCTCAAAGAACTCGTCTTACCTGAGTTAGAATTCAGGCTTCTTTTATACTGAAGAGTGGAGGGGAGAGGGAGGTGGCTGATTGTTGCAAACTTTTGGTGCCGGAATCCTTTGTTCTTGCAATGTCCATGTAGGTCTGGTCACAAAGTTCCTATAAACCTCAATGAGACAGATGTTATTCTCTGTCCTGCAACTTCTTTTTTATCTCTATGTGAATGGAAAAGTGTTATACCTTTAAAGGTCAGAGTCTTGAGAATGGGCCATCCTGTGTATTTCAGGCCACAGACAACATTCTTTTACAAAAAGTATAGAGCCAGCATGATTCAGCACAGACAACAGCCACACAGGTGAGAGCTAAAGGAATAGATCTAGTGTGGAGGCAACTTCACTCTTCTCTGTTACAGGAGGGGTCTTTCACAGGGGAGTATTAATTCCTGCCTTCAGGGAGGAAAGGAAAGGTCAGAATGACATTCTTGCATCTGCTATTCTGTAGCTAAAAAGAGCCCTTATGTCAACGTGGCATTTAAAAAAAAATTTTTTTTTGGCCATGCCACTCGGTCCATGGGATCTTAGTTCCCCTACCAGGGATCGAACCCATGCCCCCTGCAGTGGAAGTGCAGAGCCTGAACCACTGGACCAAGGAAGTCCCCAAGGTGGCATGTTAAGAGATGACACATTCTGCCAACCTTCATCATCTTTTTCTGTATTCAAATGCTGAACGCAATCACAGTTATTTTAATGCTGTTCTATTCTAAGGAGTGATGGAATGCTATTTTGCTAGAATATCCTGGGAAACAGGGAAGGCGGGTCAAGCTCAAGAATTATGCTGTGCCACTGGCAGCATCAAAGTCACACCAAGTGAGCGGTAAGCCTACCAGGATATCACAGAGTTCAAACTGATAGCACTATTTATGATTCGAAAGTATGTTAGAAATTGAAAGCTCCTTTGATGTATTTGTGCCTCTAAGAAATACAAAGGGTTTTGGTGAGAATTAGGTTTCTATATTATAGAGTGTTAAATCAGACTTTTCAAACAATTCCTAGGCAAAACTTACAGAATCCAAAAGCATTTCCTAGATGTTATTCACAATGCCTGAATTTCGTACTCTGTCTATACAAAGAATTTTATTTAGAGTTATTTTCCATAATTCCAAATACTAACAATCTAGTGTTTTCCTTTGATATACATCCTACCACTGGGGAGGGTGAGATATGTAACTAATACTCTATAGTTCATAGAACTGGATGGAACCACTTCAGAACCTGTCCATGAAACCAAATACAATCCCTTGTCCCTGTCTTGTGAGTAAAAGGGTTCAGTCTCCCAGGCCTCCCATGAGTCTCAAAAGGCTGGTTCAGGAGTTAATGACTAGGAAATGTGAAGATGTAGGAACTAAGACTAACTCTTGGGCTGGGAAACTGGTAACACTTTAGACTATAAATCTGTCGCACAGCAGAATCACCAAATTCCCAGTTCCCTGGAAGATAAAGGCTTGACAAACATTTCTAAGTTGTTTTTACAGTAAGCAGATTCCCCACCACGTGAAAACTGGTGACTACAAGCACATAGACCCTAGACCAGCTGAAACCAAAAGGTTGATGATACTTGAAACCACTTCAGTGCCAACCAAGCCAAGAATTGTTCGTGAGCTGCTTGCGAGCCTGCAACCTCTCCCTCACATTGCCTTTAACATACCTCCCCTGAAAGTCATTGGGAAGTTCAGGTCCTTTGAGCATGAGCTGCCCCTTCTTGTTTGGAGCCCTGCAATAAATACTCTTGAACACTAGTTTACTTAGGGCTTCCCTGGTGGCTCAGATGGTAAAGAATCTGCCTGCAATGAGAGAGACCTGGGTTCAATCCCTCGGTTGGGAAGATCCCCTGGAGAAGGGAAAGACTACCCACTCCAGTATTCTGGCCTAGAGAATTCCATGGACTGTATAGTCCATAGGGTCACAAATAGTTGGACACTACTGAGCGACTTTCACTTCCCTTCACTTCCATTTGCTTCACAATAGTCTTACTATTATATATATATATATACACAATCAGTTGCATTTCTAAAAATCCTTAGTGGCATTATTATAAAATAATTATGTGTTTCTTGAAACAAATGTAAAAGGTACAGAAAGGTGTAAAGAAAATAAAATCAATCATAATTGCACCATATAACAACAAGCACAGTTCACGGCTTCACATTTAACTTAGACTCAGAGATATTTTTCTGCACAAGAGTAGATTTACTAATGCACTGTTAATAACTTGTTTTTTTTTTCACCCAGTTATTATTTAGAGAATTCCTGTCATTAAGTATAGATCAACATCATCATCTTTAATGATATTATGTATGGGCTGTAATTTCAACCCCTATTATTGAACATTTAGGGTATGGCCACATTTTCTCTATTATATGTTAAAGTTTAGTGGATATCTTTGCATACACTTTTAGGGGAAAGATTCCTAGGAGTGGAATTATTGTGACTACAGTTTAAAACCTGATTATATCCTAAACTGTTAAAGGACATTGAACATATGGACATATGTCTAGTTTCCCCACCCTGACCATAACTTCTAGAATAGAAGGGAGGGACTGAGGCTTGGATGCCTCGGTGTCCTGTACAAATCCTAGCACAGCCCTGGGGGCTGGCAGTGCTTTTGGCTGCAAGTTATAGAAACCAGCATAAGAGCAGTTTAAATCAAAAAGCTGCTTAGTTATCTCACATAATTAAGAAGTCTGGGTGTAGATAGCTAGGGGTTGCTGTAGCAGCTCGGAAGTGTCACCAGGGACCCAGGCTTCTTTCCCCCTCCATTTCAGCACCTTCCAAGGACACTATGTCCTTGGGTTTGCATCTGACAATGCAGGATGCCTGCCTCAGCACCAGGCATGCTATCTTCCCACACTCTTATCCAGAGAGGAAAATATTTCCCAAAAGCCACTCACGGAGAATTCCCCTTCTCCCTTTTGGCCCAGAACTAGTCACAGGGTTTCTTCCAGCTGCCAGGGAGACTGGAGGAGTGAGTCTTTGGTGTTTCCAGCTCCTCCCGTAAGAGGAGGAAGTCAGGAAAAGGCTGTTGGGTGGGTCAGCAACAAACAGAGCCCAGTGCCAGGGCTCACATCTTCCCTGAGCTGGTATCTAGATCGTCTCCTTTCTCCCCTCCTCTTAGTCTCTCATGAAGAACTAATATGTGTGGTGTCACAGTAGCTGTGGCACCCTCTGGGACAGAGTGCCTGGGACTGACAAAGACTCTTGAGTCAGGCTCCTCTGAGCCCACTTCATGACTATGCCCTAACATCAGCCTGTCCTCGCTGGGCTTGCATCAGCCCAGTTGCAGTAGCAAGAATCCTGCCAAGTCGGTTTAGGGAGACTCCCCCACTCTTGAGAGCTGATCACCTTGGCTGCCTTGAGCAAGAATCCTGTTGATTTAGCAAGAATGCCCCACTCATGATGTCTCCTCTTAGTGATTCTCCATCCACTGATATCCCATCCCTCTCCTGGCTCCTTGGCTATAAATCCTCACTTGTTCTTGTGTTGGGAGTTGGGCCTGATATCTCTACCCTACTGCAATAGTCCTGACACGTACTATGATGGTCCTCAATAAAACCTTCCTTCTCATTTCAACAAGCGTCAGAATAATCTTTTCTTTAACAGTTACATTACCCTGACTTCTTCCCACTTGAGCATTTGGTGGGGCTTTTTCCTTGTTCTTGTGGGGGTCCTCCAGGTGAAACGCAGGCCCCATAAAGGCCTGGGGCTGCGGAAGGTGGCACCACGGACTGTCAGGGATTGAGAGAGACTTGGATCGCTTCCAGTTTTAAAGGCTCCCTGTGAATTAAAATACAAAGAGCAGAACCCTAACAACATTATAAAATTTGATTTATTTTAAATGTTTGCCTTCAACAGACTAGTCCATTGAACGCAAAGGAAACACTGGAGTGGAGCCGGATGATCACTGCATTGGTGAACAGTACTGACTCATGGCGCACTGCGTCTGGGGTGACCAGGATGAGGACCAGTTGCAGGTTGAAGGTGGAGCATCATCTCCTTAAAAGGCAGGTCTGTGCTTCTCAGTATTTTATTTGGAGGTCTTCGAGAATCTAAATTTGAGTGACTACAATTGTGAGAGACCCGGGAAACAGCCCTCTGGAGCGCCGTGTGATCCCATAAAAGGGCTCGAGGCCTCAGGTGCCACAATTTCACAGTTAGTCCCTCATTTCGTTTCCTCCTGTCTGATTTCTCCTTCCCCTCCAATCCCTGGGTCCCTCCTCTCCCAAACCCTCCATTCTCTTATGATCCTTTCTTCCCCTCCCCTTCCTTCCTTCCTTCCTCCTTTTGAAAGTTTGGTCCTCTTGGGCGTTGGAAAGGATTGGAATCTGGGATCTGACGGCAGGCTGGCAAGGAAGAGGGGCGCACGCACCTGTGGGGTCACACAGGGGTCGCATCCGCTCCTGCCTGGGAAGGCGGAAGTGAGGCGGTGTGTGCTTCCCTCCATGGGAGGAGGGCGTGCAGACCTCCCCCCATCCCCTCTGCTCCCAGTTCCTGGACGTGGTTGTTGTTGTTGAGTTGCTAAATCTTGTCCAACTCTTTGCGACCCCATGGACCGCAGCATGCCAGGCTCCCCTGTCCTTCGCTATCTCCTGGAGATGGCTCAGATTCATGTCTGTTGAGTCAGTGATGCTCTTCTAGCTGAATGTGGTGACACCCTGCAAACACTGACATGATAAAAGCATCAACAGCATCCACCATCCCAGCATCATTTCTCCAGGATTGCTCTTTGTCGAGGAGTTCCTTAACCACCTTCAGGCGGGAAGCATCTTTTTCTTTTTCCTATGACCAGAGCGTATTGGAGGGTGGGTGGCCTCTATTTCTGGAGTGGCCACTACCCCCAGTGCTGATCGGGAGTTTGATTAGTCTAGGCCGAGAGCAGAGACACTGTCCTCTTGACCCTGATTTGGGGCGAAATCCTGGAACTCCTTGGCTCTGAGTGTCTGTCCCTCTGTCTGCAGCACCAACTCCCCGTACCCCCATTTTTAAAAAAAATCTCAGAGTCTTAATGGAGGCAAGACCCTAATAGTGCCAGGGCATCTGGTCCTCGTTATTGGTCCCCCAGGTCACTCCTGAGCTGCCCGTCAGTCTTGTCCACATGGCCCTGGGGAGGAGAGGAAGTCTCTGCTTTGTCTCCCAGAGACTCGCACAGGCACTCCCTCCCGGGGCTCTGCTGTGGGCAACCCGGGGGGCTTTGCCCCAGATTAGGGCACAGACACCCCCTTGCTTTCTCCTCTGACACCAGCACAGGCAAAGCCTTTCCTGGACTTTTCAATCATTGCCTACAGTCTTCTTTGTTCTTCCCAAGTGTTTAGACTTCGGGGGTTGGAAGTGGAAGTGCTCACAGGCAGGTCTTAACTTCTTCCCCTGTCACTCCTTTATTGAAAAGAAAAGAACACAGAGTTCAGGATTTGCCTAAAAGAGGAAGCGGGCGAAGGGAATAAATATCTCAAAAATGTGACCCCGCTTCTGAGCACTCGTCACACACGACAGTGCCCAGCCTGCAGGGGGTGGTTATTGAAAAACAAATGAGTGAGGACAAATGAAAGCCGGGCGCCTGGCCTAGAGCTGCAGCCTTGAATGCACATCCCAGCCCCTGGCTGACCTGTTTCTGTGTGTCCCAGTGACCTCATCCATAAAGGAAGGATGGGATTAGATCATCTCCTGGATTCCTTCCAGCCCCCTAAACTCTAGATTTGGTGTCCACACAGGAAAAAAAAAAAAAATGCTATCATCCCCCTGAGCTTGACCAGGGCAGAAAGTTTCCTGAGTAATTCAGGTTCATGCACACAATTGCCTCCAAATATTTTTCCCTTCTCTCAAATGCCATCTCCTCAAAATCATCAAAACAAGCTGTTGAGAGGACAGCATTGTAAGTTTGTTGCTTACAGTGATGGGGAGAACCACACCCAGAACAGGAGGACCAAGTTGTGGGATTTACTGAGACTTTGAAGACTGGCTTTAGGTGACTCTTTCAATGTGGAGGGCCCATGTTTCATGAGGATTGCTAAGAACTGTGATTTAATATTTGTGCCGACTAAAAACGATGCACAACGTGAGAGTTGCAGGTTAAGTTTTATTTGGAGCGATTTCTCAGAGCTGTCAATATGGTAATTTTCAAACCAAGCTAAAAACCATGATTCTCATGCAAATATAAATGAATATATGTTAATAATAATATAAATGACTATATGAATATATGTCTTTAGCTCATGGTTAATGAGAGCTGTTGATGTGTCACAACCAGTTCAAATGAGACGTCAAACACAAATATGTGTGAAGTAAAGGAATGTTGAAATATGTTTACAAATAGATGGAAATTGGCTTTTTCCTCTGGGGAGCTGAGAGGGATGTCAATTGGACTTCCACAGGGCAGATTTTATTTGTATGTCCATAAACAAGAGTTATTGGCATTGCTATCACTTATCTCCAATTTACAGAGTTGTAAAATAGCTCAGAGGCTGTGAAAGAGTCCCCATAGCATCACAGTCAGGTAACCTGGAAGAGTATGCTCTAAATGATACATAGTTTTCCACTGAAGCATGTTTTTCTTTTCCCTAAACAATATTTATAAAGCACTTAATATTTGCAAGAGGTGATTGAATACATTGGAACGGATAGTCTACTTGGGGATTTAAGGCACAAAAACCTGAGCTATTTCTTTTCATCGTTCTGATCTGTGACATGTTGACTATAGTTCCTCCAAGTGACACACAATATTTACAAATGGGGCTCCATCATAAAGCTTTCCCCTGGGGAAAAACAAAAGGTTCCACTGTTCTAAAAAAAAAGTTTGAAAACAGAGACGCTTGTCCAGTGACTGCACTTTTATTGAAGAGAAATTTAAGGTTCGGAGAGTGGAAGTGATCTGCTCTAGGGCACAGAACTTGTTAACAGACCTTCAGATGGAAGATGGGGTTTGAGGATCAAGAAGTGTTCCTTTTGGCATTAGTCGGTGACACAAAGAACTCTCCTGGAAGGAAGGACTTAGGAAGCAGGCTGTGACAGATGGTTTTCGTTTCCTGTCCTCTGGGAAATCTGCTACCATCCATCTAATTGGATGTTGGGAGCAAGCAAACTTGCAACTTATATTATATCATTGTTTCAAATCCCTAATTATACCTTAGAATTTGGCTTAAGTGCAGCTTAGAGGATGTTCAATAACAGTGTCGACAGGGACACTCAGCATTTGTAAAATTCTTTACAGTAATCTAAGTCCCAACATTGTTCTGGTGCATTAAGGAAGCATGTTTGCTCCCAGCTGAAAGATGACTTAAATTCAGAGGATGGAGACTGGCTGACTCTGAGTTGTTTTTCTAGCATTCCCGGTTTGAATTCAGAGCTTTACAATCCTTGCTTTCATCAGCCCAAGGAAGCTCCTTGCTGAATTACATCCAGGGCTTAATTCGCCAAAGTTGGAGTGATCTGCCCTTGGCATTTCCTAACCAATCTCAGTTTCCTCTCTCTTGGCCATCGTGTTGTCAAAAAACCTCATATTCTTGTTTGCATGACCAGTTTATAGAGGAGCTTTGTCTCCACAGACAGACTGTGGTTCCATCTGGCCCTGCCACCGAGAGCCTTGTGATTCCAGATGTAAAAATCCCCATCCATTGCCCAGTTTCCAAAGTGCCCCCCCGATTGTTTTATCTACAGCCAGCAGCACGGAGCCTCCACAAACAGTCTCTGCAGGGATGGAAAGAGCCACTAATGAGGGAGACAGCTCTCTTCCATCCTCAAATCCTGTGAATGGAAAAATTCGCACAGCTGGCTGCATTGGTTGACACGAAGTGCTTTAGGACAAAGAAGCTGGGGAGGGGTTGCCTTTATCAAAGTTGTTAGGAAAAGGTCTACTGGTAAGAATAGCAGTAATGCCAAGGAAAATTATAACTTTTCATCATGACTGTAGCTATTCAACCATGTGAACTCTTTTTTTTTTTTCTCTTCAAAAGATATCTTTAAGGAACACTAAGCATTAGCTGGAATCTTTTGCTACTGACCAGTTTTCTCCATGTGTGTGTGTCTGGGAGAATAAAAAAGAAATGACCCGGTTTTCTTTTGACATTCTTCTCTCTTATCCACCAACCAAGAAAGAAAGAGGAAGGGAGGAGGGCAGAGGAGAAGCGATCTGAATTTGAGGACCAAAATTCCAGCCACCCAGAGAATGTCTGGGTTGTCCCCTTCTCCTTTCCTTCCTTCTCTGTCTCACCACCTCCCCTGGAGGCATCTGGGACCTCACTCTCACCACTTATTTCCTCCCCTCTCTGCTGCAAGGGAGTCCAGATCTTTGGTAATCTGTTGATCACGTTGCAGTTTATCTGAGCCCTGCGATTCCAGAAACCTGGAGAGCTAGGACAGTAGAGAAATTGCCAAGGATAACCCTGCCTTCACAGATTCAGCTTATTCCCATCCAACCCTTCAGATGAGACCCACATGACTCCAGATGAGATCCATCCCACCCTTCAGATGAGACCTGTTGTCCACTATCCTCCCCATTCTCTTGCCTTTATAAAACCCCAGGCCCTTCTGCCTTTTCTCTGCGATGTCCTTCTGCCATAATGAATGACCTCCCTCTTGTAAGAGCCTGGATAAGATCATTTCCTTCATTCAGTTCAGTTCAGTTCAATCACTCAGTCGTGTCCGACTCTTTGCAACCCCATGAACCGCAGCACGCCAGGCCTCCCTGTCCATCACCAACTCCCTGAGTCCACCCAAACCCACGTCCATTGAGTCGGTGATGCCATCCAGCCATCTCATCCTCTGTCGTCCCCTTCTCCTCCTGCCCCCAATCTTTCCCAGCATCATGGTCTTTTCCAATGAGTCAGCTCTTCGCATGAGGTGGCCAAAGTATTGGAGTTTCAGCTTCAACATCAGTCCTTCCAATGAACACCCGGGACTGATCTCCTTCAGGATGGACTGGTTGGATCTCCTTGCAGTTCTCCTTCATTATCCAGTGCATTTCTTTTAGACTGTGCTGCCTATCCTGGGAGTCGAAAATAGAACCATAAGCACATTTGGAGTTAAGAAGGGGAATGACCCTAGCTGGTCTTGGGAAAGGCATGAACATCACCCAGTTAATGGACTGGAGGTAAGGGTTCCTTGAAGCATGCATCCTCCTTCTGGCCGTGTTTTTCGCTTCAGCATCTCAGAAGCAGTTGCCTTAAGAGGAAGTTTATAAATATGCCTATGAAGCAAAGCAAATTCACACTGTGAGGTGGAGCAGTACAGGAGAGGAAGGGTCCTGGAGATCCTGAAGGTGTGGGGCAGGTGCAGTTTTGTTCCCTTTACAAAGATCGGGGGTTGCTTGATGACCCACTGACCGCTGGACTCTTTCCCATTCAGTACTGGTTCTCTTAAGTGTTGCTACTGCCAGGGGGGTTGGGTGTTTGTACAGGTTTGCCATTTGTCAGAGATTGTTCCCAGAGGCCTGTGAGACAGAGACTTTTATTGGGGTCTGCTGGAGGAAGTTGGCTTTTCAAAATCAGGAACCTTTTTGGCTTGTTAAATAGAAAAAGACAATGACCTCTTTGGCCCTAGTATGAGAAAGACTTGGGAAAGCTAGGTCTTAAAATGCGTACCTACTGCTAATATCTGGTAGTTTAATTAAAGAAAAATAGTGCCCATAGTCTCAGTATCCAAACATAATATAGTAGGTGTTTAGTGTTTTCATTTTATATATTAGATTTCAATCTCACATTTTTACAGTTAATGGCAGAACCAATTTATGTCTTTACACTCTCAACATTGTCATATAATAATTTTATTATTATGTAATACTGTATGATATAATTCCATTGGGTTAATGCAGCATAATTTATCATTATTAAACCTTTCTCCTGATATTAGACATTCAGCTTGTCTTTTTTTTTTCTTTCCTAATGTTGATAATACTGAAATTAACATTGTTGTATATATAACTTTCTGCTTTTGAAGAATGAAAGATAAATAACAGAGCTGATAAAAGGATTAATTAAGCTCCTATAATAGTGGTTCTCAAAACTTTTGGTCTCAGGACCCTTTTATGTTCTTAAAAGCAATTGAGAACCTCCAAAAACTTTTGTTTATATATTTGATATTTGCTATACTATATTATTAAGTATAACAGAGAAAAATCTAAATACTTATTAATATATTTAATAACAATAAAACTCCATTGCATGTTAACATAAATTATGTATTTTTATGAACTATAACTAATACTTTTTCAAAGTAAAGAAATTTATGAAAATGGTATTGTTTTTTCAAATCTCTTTAATATTTAGTTTATACATTCTCATATCCGCTTATGCATTGAATCTCTTGTGATGTATTGTTCTGATGGAAGTATACAAAGAAAACCACCTTCCCACAGATATGGGATTGGAAAAGGAAAGGGGAATCCTTAGGAGTCCCTGGACCATACTTTGAGAAACGTTGTCCTACCATAATTGTAGCACTCTGCGAGGTATTTCTCTGATATATTTGCACTCAGAAGTTAGCTGATAGTGTAATTCAATATTGCATTTTTTTGAAATTGAGGTTCTGAGGAGCAAGTCCCATGGCTAATGTCACCCAGCTAGTTGCAGTCATTTTAATTTACTCCAGTCGACTTGGATGCCTCATCAGTTGTTGCAGAATGCTTGTGGGTGCAGAGAGCTGCATAAAGGATCCCAGACTTCAAGTTGCTCAGCAGCCAAGGGCTTGCCAAGCTCACAAATAAACAAGACCAAATCTAGGCAAACATCCCACTCCATCTGTGGAAGAGTTATTCTCTAGCTCTCCCTCTCTCTCTATCAGTATTACATACACACAAAAAAGTGCACACATCATTACACAGCTCTACAAATTTTTCAGAAACTGAGGACATCCATATCGTTGTCTCTTTTTAAGTCAATTTTTGGATGACTTCTGTCAAGAGGCAGGGTGGAATAATACAAAAGTAAGTTGGCCTGGGAGAATTTGTAAACCTGAGGTCTACTGATCTCTTGGGCTCTCTCTTTCTTCTTATGTAAATAATAAGCTTTGGCCAAAAACATCTCACCAAATTTTTGTCCACCCTTAACCTTCTATTCGTCAGCATGGGGATATTTCGGAGGACCGGTTTGTGGGAGGCCTGCTTGGGATCATTTCTCTATTTCAAATTGGACTATCTGGGGGAATAAAGCAGGAAGCCTTCCATCTAGTGGTGAAAATGTATATTGCGCTTTTGCTCAACTTCTAGGCTGAGCTTTCTTCTCACCCCACCTTCCATAATTACGTGAGTTTTAATTGTGCTACAGTCACAATACTTAATTGTCTTAGCTATAATATAATGAGTGAAAGGAATACACTTGTGATTTGGCTGACCACATGAGAAGGGGTGCCTGTTGCGTTCATAGTTCATCGTTCCGAAACACTGCCTGCAGGCTCTGCCAGGCCTTCAATACGTGCTTTGGGCAGACCAGCAGGAAGGCTGAAATTATGTGTCCAAGGGATTCTATCTCTGCCTTAAGACTTCAGCCTCCAAGAGGGGCATCAGCTGGAGTTCTTTCCTAGAGCATATCTTTAAAAGGGGGATTGTTGGGACTCTCCCGTATTTTAATTGATTCTGGTGTTTAGCCATGAGATGGACTATTATAAAGAACAAAACTCTGGGCAGAGGCAGGGAAGAAGTCTGAGTCGGGTAGCAGCCCTGAAGGCTGGGTTTCGGTGGAAGAAGAAGCCGGGTGCTGGAGGTGATTAAGAATTATACCTCCTTCACTTGGCCCCACTCAGAGCCTTGTTGTGGTGAATCAGGCAGGGATGAAATCTCAACAGATAACCCATTTCTGGCTGGTAAAGAAACTGCATGGCATGACCAAGGTCTGGCAGGGGAAACAACAGTTGTGACGCCCAGCCTTGAGACTACAAAGAAACCAGCCTACAGTACCATCGAGTGCCTGGCCAAACCGAATTTCAAAAATAAGAATAAAAGACGTTTTTATGTCTACCTACCTCTTAGGGGGACAAAAGAGGAGTTGGTGGGTTAGGAAAGACTGATCCCTACTAGTTGACTCATTTTAAATAATTATTGGACATTTCCTGGGAAGCCAGACTCTGTATTGGGTGCTGGAGTTAGGAGTGGCAGAAATGCCCAGTCCCTATCCTGGTAGAATTTACAGCCTAGAGATGAAAAGTGAATGAATAATTATATAGTATACACCTGGGGAGTCGTTGACTGGTGATACGTGTGAGTTAGGGAGGGTGTGTGTGTGTGTGTGTGTGTGTGGCAATAGGGAGGGTGTGTGTGTGTGTGTGTGTGTGTGTGAGAGGCAGTAATGAAAGCAGGTGCAAGATGGTGAGACAGGAAGGGGCGGAGTGCATTCGGGGAACTGAAAGACAGTGGGTTCTCGAGAGAATGGGGAAGTGGAGGAGATGAAGCTGGAGAGTGGGGGTGGGAGGACACCTCATGGGTTTGTACCACCTTTATCCCCAGAAGAGTGGGATAAAGAAGAGGGGCATGGTCAGAGTCGCATTTTTTTTAAAATGCATTTATTTGGCTGAGCTGGATCTTAGTTGTGGCATCTGGGATCTTTCTTGTGGTGTGTGGGATCTTTTTAATTGTGCCATGTGAGATCTAGTTCCCTGACCAGGGATCGAACCTAGGCCCCCTGCATTGGGAGCACAGAGCCTTAGCCAGTGGACCACCAAGGAAGTCCCAGATTTGTATTTTTGAAAGCTCACACTGACTTCCCTGTGCTGGACGGACGGCATGAGCGCACAGGAGGGGTGGGAGAAGAGAAGCCAGTTGGGAGGCCCCTGTAATAGCTCAGGAGCGAGGTGATGGGGGTCTGAGCTAGGGACGTAGAAGAGAAAGGAGTAAAGAGAGGCCTGGGATTGCCAGGCCTCCCCAGGGGCCACAGCTCCAGGCTATTGTAGGCTCCTGGAGTGAAGGGTTGTGATGGTTAGTGTTACTGAGTCCAAGCTCATACTTCTCACTGCACGACAGGCCAATAAATTGAGAGATGAGTTGTGGGGGCAAGGAATGGTGAATTTATTTGGAAAGCTAGCAGCATGAGAAGATGGCAGACTAGGGTCCCAAAGAATAATCTTACCTAAGAATTCAGTCTTCTTTTATGCTAAAAGAGGAGGGAGTATGGTTGGTTGCTGCACACTTCTTGGTGCTGGAAAATTTTGTTCTTACAGCTCTCCACATAGGTCTGGTCACAGTGTTTTATAAACCTCCAAGACAAATATTATTCTCTGTTCTGTAACTTTTTATCTCTATGTGCATGGAAAAGTGTTATCCTTTTGAAGTTCAGAGAATGCGCTGTCCTGTTTTCAGGTTATAGGCAACATTCTTAACTTGAATCAAGAGTAGTAGAATACAAAGGTTAAAGCAAAAGAAACAGATACCATATAGAGTCAGATTTGTACTGTGTCCCCTATTGTATCAGGACCTTGGTAACCTCCGGGGTAGGGATAGGCTACCCACTCCAGGATTCTTGGGCTTCCCTGGTGGCTCAGCTGGTAAAGAATCCGCCTGCATTGCGGGAGACCTGGGTTTGATCCCTGGGTTGGGAAGATCCCCTGGAGAAGGGAAAGGCTACCCACTCCAGTATTCTGGCCTGGAGAATTCCATGGACTGTATAGTCCATGGGGTTGCAAAGAGTCGGACACGGCTGAGCGGCTTTCACTTTCAGTACATTGTATCAGGACATTGGTAACCTCCTGGGTTGGCGGCTACAGGACACAGGCTCCTTTTGATTCTGAGAGAGTGAGTCGTCCATGCAATATCAGTAACAGGACAAGGTTGTCATATCATTGTTAATGAGGAATAATTTTAGAGATTTTCACTAATGAAATAAAAGAAATGAAATAGTCCATATGAATGTTATTAAATTATCTTTCTGTCAGGCTGGATTGCAAACCTAGTCCCATAACACATGATTAAAATTAATAACTATTTCTAAAGACTATTATTTAATTTATTTATTATTAATTTGTCTGCACTGGGTCTTAATTGTAGCACATGGGATCTTCCATCTTTAATGCGGCATGTGGGATCATTAGTGACAGCATGTGAACTCTTAGTTGTGGCATGTAGCATCTAGTTCCCTGACCAGGGATCGAACCCGGGCCCCCTGTACTGGGAGCTTGAAGTTTCAGCCACTGGACCACCAGGAAAGTCCCCTAAAATTAATAACTATTAAAATTACTGATAGAATTTTGAAAGGCAGTGGTGTACAAGATAAAGATACAAAAATCAATAGCTTTTTTCTTTATTAACAAATGGAGAGATTTACTTCATACTCTTAGATGAAGCAACTTATAAAATATAACTTCTTCTAAAATTAACATGTAAGTTCAATGCCCTTCTAATCAGCATCCAAATATATGTGTGTGTGCATAAGTGTGTGTGCTTAAATCAGGCTTAAGTGATTTTAAAGGCTTACCTTGTTGATTCGGTTGCTTAGATTTCTATGTCTTTGCTTAATTTTTTCCCATTTGATCTCATACCAAGAATGGTGTGTTAAATTTTCCCTATAGTATATTTCCATTTTTCATTGCTTTTCTGCTTTACATAGGAGGAACATTCACTATCCCCACCTAAGAATAACCGTTATCTTTGTTCTGACACGATGCATGTGTGTGTATGAAGTCTCTTCAGTCGTGTCCAACTCTTTGCAACCCCATGGACTGTAGCCCGCCAGGCTCCTCTGTCAGTGGGGATTCTCCAGGCAAGAGTACTGGAGTCGGTTGCCATGCCCTCCTCCAGGGAATCTTCCCAAACCAGGGATCGAACCTGCATCTCTTATGTCTCCTGCATTAGCAGGCAGGTTCTTTACCACTATTGCCACCTGGGAAGCCCCAATAAGGACAATCACTTATAAACTACTGTTGTGTCATATATGTACTGACAGTATACGTGTGTGTAACTGTTCATATTTTAAATTAGTATTATTCTTGAGGACAATTTAACAATATTTAGCACATGCTCTAAGACTGTTAACAGACTGTGATCTGTATTTTATTTTTTTGTAAAATTGTGTGACTTTAGAGGAACAAACAAACAAAAGCAAAAATACAATTTAATAGCTGTCTCTCTTACCAACAACTGAGTCTCTCAGTCCTGGGAGTGGGGGTGGGGGTGGGGGCATTCTTCCAGTTTCTGTTGTAGTTGAGTTTGTTCATTTTGGAGCTCCAGGACAGGCATGCTGTCAGAGGATTCTGATGCTTCTTTCCTCTGAATGAAGGACAGCTCTGGAATCTGAGGGTCTGGGCAGAGGAAGCCAGAACCCTCTCTGGGCTATTCCAGTTCATATCATTCTAAGAACTCCTGATTTTGATACACTAAGTTGATCTCAACTGATTTGAGAGTGCTGCACCATGTGAGGAAGGCACTGTACTGTCCCATTCAGAGGCCAAGAGTCTTGTCATAAACTGTTCAGAGTCACATACTCACAAATGGCAGAGCTGGGTCCAGAACCCTAGTCACCAGGATTAAAGGCCAGGGTGCCTTTCTTGCATCATCCCGGGAGGCCCGTGGGTGCATCTTGTGGGGGTGACATAACCTCTTCCTGGGAGGTCACTGGATCAGAGGTCAAGTCTCTGCAGAAGCAAGCGGTGTACAAAGGGCCCCCATTACTGCACTGAAGGCCTCGTAGGGGCACCTGCTCCCTGCCCCCCAGTTCTATGCTCAGGGTCAGGCTCAGGGGCTACAGCACCAACAGCTCTGCTCTGAAGCCTGGAGTTCACAGCAGGGAGGACATCTGGCTTCATTTCAAGCTCGTTCACATGCTTAGTTAGGCTAGCGATATTTTGCACATATTGAACAATTATTTTCTCATCACTTTCCAGCTGTTAGAGAAACGTGCGTCAGACCCATTGTTTAACTAAGGTGCCTGAGTCAGCGGAACCCAATTGCCTGGGGGCTATGGACCTCACGGATTCACGTGCTTAGTCGCTCAGTTGTGTCTGACTCTTTGTGACCCCATGGACTGTAGTCCGCCAGGCTCCTCTGTCCATGGGGTTTCCCAGGCAAGAATACTGGAGTGGGTTGCCATTTCCTGACCCAGGGATCAAACTAGTGTCTCCAATGTCTCCTGCATTGCAGGCAGATTCTTCACCCGCTGAGCCATCAGGGAAGCCCTGATGGATTCATACACTGTCATTTTTGACATCCTTCTCCCCTCTTACATCATTCAAAGTTCAGCTGAAGCCCCACTTTTGCCATAATTTCTTCCCTGTCCATTCTGGCCTCACAAATTCTTCCCTTCTCTGAAGAACTCATCGTCCCCATTTTGTAAAAGTTATGCTTCAGAAACTGTCTTCTTTCATATTACATTTTATTTCATGAAGGTTGAGACTTGGGCTGGTATACTGGATGCACCACTGTTTGTCTTAACAAGTCATTTAATCTCTCCCCATCACAAACTGATAGAAGGAAATGGCAACCCACTCCAGTATTCTTGCCTGGAGAATCCCAGGGATGGCGGAGCCTGGTGGGCTGCCGTCTATGGGGTCGCACAGAGTCGGACACGACTGAAGCGACTTAGCAGCAGCAGCAGCAGCATCACAAACTGCCACATTTTAGGGCTTCTATGAGAACTGCAGGAACTAGTATCTGTAAGGGCCCAACATGTTGTATGATTGTTATTATTTATCTAACAAACATTTGTCAAGTCCTTACTATGTGAAGATATTGTGCTTTCCTAATTAAAAAAACTAAGGTGCTAGGGTTGCATTAAGGACTGTGGGAACACAGTAACAGCAATCCCGGTCTCTGTTCCCCTGGGGTTTATAATCGAGTTGATGTTACTGAGCTTTGTACTGCTTGTCTCATGACAGACAGGCTGATCAATGGAGAGGTGAGTTGTTGGGGGCAAGGAGTAGAGACTTTATTCAGAAAGGCAGCAAACCAAGAAGATGGTGGACTCATGCCCCAAAGGGCCATCTTGGCTGAGTTCGAATCCAGGCTTCTTCTATACTAAAAGGAAAGGGAGTAAAGTCAAATGTTTCCTGGTTCCAGTCAGCCTCCAGAGGACATGTGTTAATTTCTTCCTCTGTGCAGTCATTCACAGGTGGGCCTGGTCAGGATATTTTCTGTGAGCTAAACAAAGGTCTTGCAGCTTAATACTCATTACCTGAAAGTCAGGGTTCTCGGAGATGGATCATTATGTATAATCTAAGCAACATCCCTTTAGTGATTAACTGGTAATAGAATGCAAAAGATTCTCCCCTATTACGTTGGTCAAACTCACATGACAGGCAGTGTGTAATTATGTGCAGAAAGGAGCCCCGTCTGTAACAGATGCTAGAGAAGGTCAGAGCTCTACATGCGTGGGAAGAAGAGGAAATGCCAAGAAAACTGGGATTTTGCTTCATTCAGTGCTGTCCCCAGTGCCTGGAGCCATGCCTGGTGCCTGTGGGTGCTCAATAAGTAAAAGTGAATAAATGAACAGCTTGGAGAGACATTCAGTATGTCTGGGCCATGCTCGTCATATTACAGGTCAGGAAACTCAGTCCTGAGGGGAGGGATGGGGGCTGACCTGCTGCAAGGTCCCGGGGAATCCGGACAACTGGGGTGGGAGCCTCCTGGTCATTTTCTTCAGGACCCTCTCCCCTTTGCTGCAGGCCAGGGTGGTTGGGTCAAGCCAGATATGCCCTGGAATCATAGTATTAATACATGGGTTCTATGAATTTGTGATAACTTAGGTAAGGGTTAGAAGGCAATGGCAACCCACTCCAGTACTCTTGCCTGGAGAATCCCAGGGACGGAGGAGCCTGGTAGGCTGCAGTCCTTGGGGTCGCTAGGAGTTGGACACAACTGAGCGACTTCACTCTCACTTTTCACTTTCACGCATTGGAGAGGGAAATGGCAACCCACTCCAGTGTTCTTGCCTGGAGAATCCCAGGGACGGCGGAGCCTGGTGGGCTGCCGTCTGTGGGGTCGCACGGAGTCGGACATGACTGAAGCGACTTAGCAGCAGCAGCAGCAGCAGCAGCAGGAGGTAAGGGTTAAGCTGCTTTCCCTTTTAAACTATCAAAGGAGTTCCCCAAATGATAAGAAATATGAACAGAATTATATGGAAAATGTTTAGTCCATTTGAAAGTAGTTCGAGAATTTTAGAAGCAGTCTTTTCAAAACAATTAACTTGCTATTTTACCACTATTAATTAATTGATGGCTACAATAGCCCAGAAAGTTCCACACAGCTTTCTCTGTAAACACCCTGAATATTCACCTTCAAGACTTTAAAAATAGTCTATGTTCACACTGGTATTTTCCTGAACTGGGAATTTGAGAAGGACACCTTCTGTTTAATCCTCTCCATCCAGCACACACAGAGAAAATTTAGAAAATGTAAAAAAACAGCCCAAATTCCACATCCCCACATTCTCCACAATCTCATTTTCCTGCAACTACTATTGTTAACTTTTTGGCTTAATTTCTTCCAGTCTTTTGTTTTTCTTATGTTTTCCCCCACTAGTTTAGTTGAGTTCACTCTGGATATTTAATTTTGTTGCCTGTTTCTTTAACTAACATTAAAGCATAAGGTTTTCTCCTTTCATGTTAAGCTCTTTCTAAGTCTCATGCTAAATAGTGGCACAATACACCACATGCAGCCCATCTAGGGATTTCAAAGCCTTGTGAAGACATTCTCCTCTTTGCTAAAGAGATGGCTTCTCTTACGTTGTGGGTGGGGGCCCAGAAGAATTTGGAGGATGCTTTCCTTGGTCTGTGGGGGAAGCTGGTCCTGAGAGGTGGCTCTCCAGAATCGCTTTTGTGGCGCTGGCTGGCTCTTCACCTCCCAAAGCCTGGAAGGAAAATGCAGCAACTAGGATGAAGCCAGCAGGGCTAGCTCGGCAACGGAGAAGAGTCTGTTGCTGCTGCTGCTAAGTCGCTTCAGTCGTGTCCGACTCTGTGCGACCCCATAGACGGCAGCCCACCAGGCTCTGCCGTCCCTGGGATTCTCCAGGCAAGAATACTGGAGTGGGTTTCCATTTCCTTCTCCAGTGCATGAAAGGGAAAAGTGAAAGTGAAGTCGCTCAGTCATGTCTGACTCTTAGCGACCCCATGGACTGTAGCCTACCAGGCTCCTCCATCCATGGGATTTTCCAGGCAAGAGAACTGGAGTGGGGTGCCATTGCCTTCTCCGAGAGCCTGTTGAGCAGAGTATAAAACAAGCCTTCAAAATATACTTGAACGAGGACACAGCTGCCCATTAGAATCAAAACTCAGAAAGCACAAGAAACCAGCACTTCCTGTTTCTATGACATCTTGGATGGATTTGGGAAAATCACTTCATCCTGTCTCTTTGGGCTTTTGTCTGTCTCCTCTGCCAAGTGATTGGCATTTCTCAAGCTGGGGGGTATGCCAAGGGAGCCATAAGATCACAGCACATACATGGCCAATCTCTTGGAGCATTCATTTTATTTGATTATTTCCGAATATCAGTTAAAACATAAAAACAAATATGGTTATCTCAGGGAATAGAATGCAAAATGTGCTTTTGTTGTAAAGCTACAGCACAAGTCTTCAAAAAGGTTTAGTGCCAGACAAACCAAGATGATTGGTCACCCTGCTGTTAAGCCTGACTGAGCAACTATACCACCTGAATGGCTTTATAAAAATGACAAACTCCTGGGCCCTACCCCAAGATACTCCGATTCAGTAGGCTAGGAGTAAGTTATCCTGAGGATAGACATACAGTTAAAATACAATGTGGGGAGTGCTTCGGGAAGACACATGATGTAATGGTGAAGAGACCAGGGCTTAGATGTCAGATCTGCTCATACTCACCAGCTGTATGCCCTTGGGCAAGACAGGTAACCTCTCTGAACATGTTACCTGAACAGTTAACCTTCCATGTCCTCATCCATGAAAGAGCTAACAGTAGGACTGAGCTCGCAGGGTTGCAGGCTCTGTGAGTTAATACAGTAAAGTATTTAGCAGAAGTCCTGGTGTGTCATAGGTACTCAGAAACTTAACGTGTTTTTGCAAGAACCCATGTAAGTTTAGGTGCTTCCCTGGTGGCTCAGATGGTAAAGCGACTGCCTGCAATGCGGGAGACTCGGATTTGATCCCTGGGTCAGGAAGATCCCCTGGAGAAGGAAATGGCAATCCATTCCAGTACTCTTGCCTGGAAAATTCCATGGATGGAGGAGCCTGGTGGGCCACAGTCCATGGGGTCACAAAGAGTCAGACACGACTGAGCGAGTTCACTTTCACTATGTAAGTTTAATGTGCTTTGGGAGCCCAGAGAAAGAACCCCATGAGTCTGTTGGGGAGACCTGGGAGTCGGGATGGCATTCCAAGTGGGGAAGGGCATGTGTCAGAGTGCAGAGATTGGAGCGCGGGTGCCTGGTGAGGCAGTGGCTCTGTGTGCAGGGCAGAAGGGACGAGCATGGGAACTTGGATGGGGCCGTGTCTCCAGCCTTTGTGTGCACAAGAGAGGGCTGACAAGTGGGAGCCATCAAAGGTTATAATCCAGGAGAAATGCACCAGGCTTGTGACTTAGACCACACCGGTTGCTGAGGGTGAGAGGCTGCTGGGGAGTTCCAGGTGAGAAGTGATGAGGGCATGAGTTTACTCTGGTTAGAGTAGCTGAAAGGCACCCAGAGTGCCATCCTGTTAACCCAGCTCAGTGTGGGCCGGTGAGCCAGAGTGCTGCCTTCCCCTCGGTCACATCGCAGGGAGTGACCTTCCCTCTGCCAGCGAGGGCCCCAGGCCTCTGTCCTCTGGGCTTGACTGGCTCTCTCCTTCCAGCGTGCAACTCCAGGCTGTTCTCACCATTTCATTTCTAGTCTGATGGCTCCATTCCATGTACACCTGTGGAGCATGTATATTTCCCTGAAGTTTTCATCAGGAGATGAAAAAGAAAGCTTGCGTCACATTCCTTGTGATCAAACTCATGAAATCCTCCTTTAAACATCTCCACTCCTTCCTTAGTTTCTTTCCAGCTGCCAGGCACCTGGTTCCTCTATTTCTGCTTTGATG
Source organism: Giraffa tippelskirchi (assembly GCF_054371585.1). Taxonomy (NCBI): domain Eukaryota; kingdom Metazoa; phylum Chordata; class Mammalia; order Artiodactyla; family Giraffidae; genus Giraffa; species Giraffa tippelskirchi. The sequence goes on along the minus strand of NC_137281.1, from coordinate 147,904,305 downwards.
GCCTCTAAAATCACACATCCCCAGTGGCTCAGTGGTAAAGAATCTGCCTGCGATACAGGAGACCTAGGCTCAATCTCTGGATCCGGAAGATCCCCTGGAAAAGGGAATGGTAACCCACTCCAGTATTCTTGCCTGGAGAATTCCATGGACAGAGGAGCCTGGTGGGCTACAAGTCCATGGGGTCACAAAGAGTCGGACACGACTGAGTGACTAACAACTTTCACATTCTTCTGACTCTGAGCCGTTGAACTCTGGCCCTCAGCTTGGGTACCCAACTTGTTGAAGCAAAAGCCTGAATGTTAGCTGGCCTGACCACTTCACAGTTCAGTTAGGGACCGTCATTGTATGCTCAGACACGTGTCATATTAAGTGGTTTCCAAAACGCACAGAAAGCAGATGAACAACGATAGTGACAATGAAACCCTGGTGCTCTTGCAGGGGTGGGTTTGGAGGGGAGCAACACCCTGTCCTATATCTATGCATGCTCCCAGCTGGGCCTTGCGTTCGAGCTTGCAAGATCTTTCTCTCCGTGTGGGGTAGATTTGTCAAAAGCGTGTCAGCTTAGTGGAGAACTTACTGCATTAATGGGATTAAACAAACCAACAAACTGGTTTTTAGAACTTGTAAATCCTGAGAGTGAACCATATATGTACCAAAAAAAATGGTAAATCATAAAATGAAGGTGAAGGCCAGTCTAAAGAACAATTTGCGTTTCTCCCCCAAAGAGCATTGTCACATTTCAGTTTTGTGAGGCTGAATCAGGACCTCTAGAGTGCTGACCCTCTCCTCACAATAAGCCCACTGTCAGGTGCCAAAGTAATCCCAGAGGCAGAGCCAGAACTCTTTCAGCTAAAAAGTTCACATTTAGGGTGTCACATTTGGGCAGTATTCATTGCCAATGGCCATTGTAACAAATTACCACAAACTCGGTGGCCTCCCATAATTCTGGGTGCCGTAAGTCTGAAATTAGTATCACAGACAGAATACAAAGGCAGATAGCGAAACAGGAAAAATTGTTTGCCATGGACATTGCCAATTCATAGGGGAAAAAAGCTAATAATTTAATGGCAAAAATGGCAAGGGACATAAAAAATTCATAGAAGAAAGAAAGTTGATTGCTGAGATTAAAAAATGATTCATTCTTTCTAATAATCAGAAAATACATATTGAAAAAAGATATAATTTTTAACCCATCCACTTGACAGAAATTTAAAATAAAATGTAGAGAAAGGCACTGTGAAACAGTTTTGTAGGAGTGTGAACTAGTAGTGTTCTTTCTGGATAGACTTCCTGGTGGTATTCATCCAGAATCACTCAAAAAAGAGTTTCTAACCCAGTAACTCTCTCCACTTCTCAGAACCTTTTCTAAGGAAGCAATTAGCCATTCAAGTAAAGATGTTCATTATATAGTTTGTGATAGAAAAAAGAAATTTAAACAGTATTAGAGAATGACTAAACATACCATGGGTTTTCCTGGCGGCTCAGTGATAAAGAATCCGCTGCCAATGCAGAAGATGCAGGTTCAATCCTTGGGTTGGGAAGATCCTCTGAAGAAGGAAATGGCAACTCACTCCAGAATTCTTGCCTGGGAAATCCCATGGACAGAGGAGCCTGGCGAGCTACAGTCCATGGGGTCGGAAAAGAGCTGGACACAACTGAGCGACTCAACAACAACAGCAAAGCATGACTTAGCTCATCCAGATAAAGGCATATTTGCAATATAAAAATCTTGCTTTAGAAGAACTTTTAATGGCATGGGGAATGCTAATTATATAAAACCAGGTGAAGAAAGTGAGATAATAAGATTGCATATATCAATAATGAAAATGTGCATAAAAAATAATGGAAGGCAATAAAGCATTAGCATAGTTTCCCTCAAAGCAGTTTATATGTGCTTGTTTACTTGTTTTTTTTTTTTCCTTTCATCAGACTATGAGGCCTCAGCAGCTAGAAATTAGGTCAGTTTTGTTCTGGATTGTTAATCAGCTTCTTGTTCTATGTTAGGCTTTCTTTAAGTTGAATGATTGAATGAGGTGGGATTTTATTAGTATTTTCTTCTTTATGTCTGGTATTTCCCTAATTTTGCACAATAAATATTATGTTACAACTCTTTCTGCAGCAAATAATAGAAATGGAATTCAAGCTGGTTTACACTTTGTAATGGCAGAATAATGGCCCCTCAAAGATGTCAGGTCCTAATTTCTGAAACCTGTAAGCATTACTTATTTGGGAAAAGGGCCTTTGTAGATGTGATTATCCTGGATTATCCAAGTGAGCCCTAAATACCGTCATTAGTGTCCTTCTAAGAGGAGGGCAGGGGGAGATTGAATGCAGCCTGAAGAGGGGCAATGTGAACACAGAGGCTGAGATGGGAGTGATGCCACCACTAGCCAAGGAATGCAGGCAGCCACCAGGAGCTAGAAGCAGCATGGAACAGATTCTCCTCTGAAGAGAGCACTGCCCTACTGACAGCCTGATTTTGGTCCAGTGATACTGATTTCAGGCTCAGGACTTCAGAATTATAAGAGAATAAATTTCTGTTATCTTAGGTCATCAAGTCTGTGGTGATTTGTTATAGCAACCACAGGAAGCTGATACCCCCAGATATGTAGAATTTGGGGGCTTCCACGCTAAGAAGCTTTGAGTGGTGCTGACACTGAGTCCTCAAGCAGTGTGGTTCCAACCCCAGGACTAAGTTCATTTTTTTCTCCCTGTATCCACACATAAACATACAGGGAAAGATTCTGATTGGTCATCTTGAGTCATGTGCCCAACTGCTGGGCCAATCACTTAGGCCAGGGGTAGGGTCAATACTGTGATTGGCAGCTCTGTCAGAATCCCATGGAATGTGGGAAGGTTAGTGCATCCAAGGAAAGACAGGGAGGTGGGAGCAGGGTGCCAAACTCAGGATGGAAGGGGTATTGGGTAAAGCAACAGAAATCCAGAGAAACATATATGTGCTCTGAAAATGGACAACGATAGTTTTTCTCAGGCTTCACGAGGTTTCCTAGAAGCCCTCTATGAATTTCTGAAACCTAGCCAAGTTCATAGACTTTGAATATGAAGCAATGGCAAAGGTCACCTGGACCCATCTTCTCATTTCACTGGGAAACTGAGGCCCAGAGCTGGAGATTAACTTTCTCATGGTCACACAGCTAGTAGGCTGCAAAACTGAGGCAGGACCTGGAACTGATTTCCAGTGCAATTTTGGCTTCTCTGTCTCTGCCAGCAGTTGACACACCTCCTACCTCTAGCACCTGGTACCCTGAATCTGGCCTAGAGTCTAGAGTCTAAGCCCTGGTTCTTCCAGGGTATTTGTCTCTCTCCTCATCTTCCCACCTAGGAAGGTAGCTCTGAGAAAAACGCACTAGGACCACGCCATTCCTATCACATGACTTTGGACCCAGTTTATTCACCTGCAGATTAAAACGGGTAACAATTCTTACCGGAAAACTTTGTGAATGAATATGTCTGTAATCACCAGCCCTGCAAACATAATAATAATAATAATTCACACATGTTTGTTGAGCTTGCACTTGTGGGCAATAACTTCACGTAGTTTCCTAATATTCACATCTATAGGACCTCAGCTGCTTCAAATGGATTTTCTTAGCTTCTGACCTAGTTTCAAGCTGTCCGCAACTTCGTCCTTTCTTTCTCCAAGACCCTGTGTTAACTAGACTTTTCTGCACCTTATCATTTGTTTTCTGATATGGATCAAGCTTGAACCAGATCAAAATGTTATGTTGTATTTTTTCCTATCATCTGCTACTCATTCCTCTCTGTTCCTATCTAATAAAGAAGCAAAACATTTTCCTTTATTCTCCTCTTTTGTGCAGTATGTTTGAAGACTGTTTTTCTGTGCCTTTTACGTCCTCAAGTTCATATATCATGTGTCATTTTTTGCTTTGTTTTTTTGGATTTTTGTCTTCCTAAACCATCACCCATGTACTTTTTATCTTCTTCTGAAAAAGGTTACACTTAAAAAAGTTATTTCTAGGGTAACGCATTGCCTACAACAATGTGCAGTTCATGAAAAACAACCATTAATTGGTGCTGATGATAGTTAATTTAGAGTTTTTGGCTCTCACAAATTCACTCACTTAACTTTGAATTTACATTGAGATTTTGTTGGTCTGATTTAGGGAAGGAATGTATTCTCAGCTGAAGTTTTAGTTGAAAGCTACAAAAGTGGCTCTTTTGGAAGGGGTGTTGGGAAGCCCCTGGCTGTCCAGGAAGGCTGGGCGGTCAGTTGGGGCAGATATGGGGAACGGGCACCCAGAAGTGCAGAGATAGCACCATGCACCAGCCCAATGATGACAGAGCTGTCACCACCACTGTTCAACACTGGACACCCCGTTTGCCTGGCCTTATTGCCAGACATGAGTGTGGGGCTGCAGGCATGGTCACCTGCTGGCCCTGGAAACTGGATGTGACCACGAAGGCAGGATCTCCATGGTTCCCACTTCTCTGTGTCTTCATGGGTCCTGAGATTAGGTCACTTGTCCTTGTTCCAGCTTCCATGGTGGGAGGAGAGCCCTGTTTCATCCAAGAATAACTATCAGACACCCACAGCAGATGGAGAAGGGCATGGCAACCCACTCCACGGACAGAGAATTTCCTAGAGAATTCCATGGACAGAGGAGCCTGGTGGGCTACAGTCCATAGAGTTGCATACAGTTGAACACGATTGTAGTGACTTAGCAAGCACCCATGGCAGAAGCCCCATTATTCAGTAGCGAGCGGTGCATTACGTGTTACCTGTGTGTCTGTGTATTAGGTCAAGGAGCAGTGGAAGTGTAAATTGGCCATCTCTCAGAAAACTGTTAGTTGCTCAGTCATGTCTGACTCTTTGTGACCCCATGGACTGTAGCCCACTAGACTCCTCTGTCCATGGGATTTCCCAGGCAAGAACACTGGAATGGATTGCTGTTCCTTTCTCCCAGGGAGCTTCCTGAGCCAGGGATCAAACTCAAGTCTCCTGCATTGCAAGCAGATTCTTAACCATCTGAGCTACCAGGGAAGCCCACTTCTCTCAGAAGTGCCAATTAAAACTTTCTGCTCCAGGGACTTTCCTGGTGGTCCAGCGGTTGAGAATCCACCTGCCAATGTAGGGGACATGGGTTCGATCCCTGATCTGGGAAAATCCCACATGCCATGGAGCAGCTAATCCCATGCACCACTACAACTGAGCCCTCCCTGTAGAGCCCATGCTCCTCAACAAGACAAGTCACTGCAATGAGAAGCCCAAGCAATGTAACGAAGGGTAGCCCCCACTGGCCACAACTAGAGAAAGCCTGCACGCAGCAGAGAAGACTCAGCCTGGCCATAAATACATAAATATATAAATAAACCTTCTGCTCTGTTACTGAGGGGATGGCTCAATGGAAACATTATCACAAATGTCACTTAGTTAGAAACATGTCTTCCAACATTTTTTTTAGGTTTTTAAATTGGAAAGTTGACCTCTAAAATTTGCTAGCAGTCTTCTGTTGCTGGAAGGCAGCTGTCAGTTCAGCCTGGGATTTTTTTCCAGTTAGGTTATTCTGGAAAAAAATCTTACTTAAACTCTTAGGATACGCAAATGGCACAACTAATGAGTCTGTGTGCCGCAGCTAAGACCTAATGTAGCCAAAGAAATAAAAGTAAAAGAAAAACTTTGTTTAAAAGATTAAAAAAAAAACAAGCTACAGACTGGGAAAAAATAGTTGCAAACTGCATGTCTGACAAAGGACTGTATGTTTCGTGTATATATGAAACATATTTATATATGCATGTATATATACACATATATATATTTTACTCAACAGTACAAAAGCCAACAATTCAATTAGAAAATGGATAAAAGACATAAAGAGACATTTCACTGAAAATTATATACACGTGGAAAATAAGTACATGAAAAGATATTCAATGGCTAAGCACAAGGAACTGTAAATTAAAACCATAGTAAGAAACTTCTGCACATGTATCAGAACAGCTAAGATACAAATTAGTGACAATATCAAATGTTAGTGACAATGCAGAGAAACTGGACTTTGATAAGCTGATTTCCAGGCAGAATGTAGAAAGTGTCAGTTTCTTTTGGCTGCCTGTGATAAGGTATGGGAAGAGAGGGATGAGCTAAACAAAGAATTATTCAGTTTGCAAGAAGAATTTAGAGTGACTTTAGAAAAGCAAGGACTCAACGCACTGGAAACCAAAACTACATCTTAATTCCAGTCCCTCAAGCCAATAAATTATTTTCAAAGTTCTAATTTTCCAAAAGCAGGGAAAGCCCTATCTAAAAAAGAATTGTGAATGTGACTGATTGGCATAAAGCAAATCAGAATCAGATAAATTGGAAACCCACAAAATCTCTGTGAAAGTTGTATTGGCAAAAGCACTGCCAGCTAGGACTAAAAGGCACTAAGTTCAAAATTCTTTGTCCAGTCACTCAGTTGTGTCCAACTCTTTGTGACCCTGTGGGCCACAGCACGCCAGGCTTCCCTGTCCTTCACTATCTCCTGGAGTTTGCTCAAACTCGTGTCCATTGTGTCAGTGATGACATCCAACCATCTCATCCTCTGTCATCCTCTTTTCCTGCCTTCAATCTTTCCCAGCATCAGGGTCTTTTCCAGTGAGTCTGCTCTTCGCATCAGGTGGCCAAAGTAATGGAGCTTCATCTTCAGTCCTTCCAATGAATATTCAAGGTTGATTTCCTTTAGGATTGGCTGGTTTGATCTCCTTGCTGTCCAAGGGACTCTCAAGAGTCTTCTCTAGTACCACAGTTCAAAAGCATCAATTCTTCAGCCCTCAGCCTTCTTTATGGTCCAGCTCTCACATACACACATGACTACTGGGAAGTCCATAACTTTGACTGTTTGGACCTTTGTCGGCAAAGTGACATCTCTACATTAATAAAAACTAATTAATTGTAGCTACATACATTAACATAGATAATGTGTTATCCGTGTTATCTAATATTGGGTTTTTCTTATGAATACAAGATTGGTTAAATGTTAGACAGCTGAGTAAGGTAATTCACCATATTAACAGATTCAAGGTGAAAAAATCATACAATTTATTTTTAAGCAGAAGAACTTTGGCAAAATTAAAAATCCAATTACGATTAAAAAAATCTTAGCAAATTTTGAATAGAAGGAATCTTCTTTAACCTAATAAAGGAATGTTAATAATATATTAACAATATCAAAATTAATTGTAAAATATTGAAAGCATTCTCTTTAAAATCAAGAGCCAGACATAGATGTCAGCTTGCATCACTTCCATACATCATATTGGAGGTCTTAACAAGTGTAGTAATATAAGAAAAAAATATATATGTAAGGATTTGAAAGAAAGAAGCTTACCATTTTTCAGATGATATGGTTGTCTATAAAAAACACCAAAAAATTTACAGATAAAATTTTTGAACTAATAAGATAATTTAGCAAAGCTTTGGGATACAAAATCAATGTTTAAGCCAACTGCTTTCCTGGATACCAGTGACAACCCCATAGTTCCTCTTGTAGGGGACATATATACCAGGAAACTTATAAAAGAATGTTCAGTGTCTCTGTTTATAAAAGCAAAAACCTGGAAACAACTAAACAGTTGTCAGTGGTGAAATGGATCAATAAATTAGGGTGTGTTCATCCAGCAGATTACTATACATCAATTAACACTAATTAACTGTAGTTACATATATGAATATAGATAATTCTCAACAAACCTCACAAAATGTTGAAGAAAAAAATCACACCTGAGAATAATAATACTGCATTAAATCATTTACATAAAATTCAAAACCAAGCAAACCAAAAATAGATATAGTTTAGTGATATATAAATGCGGTAAAATTATAAGTAAAAACAAAGGACTGATTAATAAAATGTAAAGATATTATCAGAAAGGGACACTCAGAGGGATTTGAGAGATATGGAAGCTATTCTGTTTTTTACGCTGAGTCATGGGTTCACAGATACTCATTTGTTATTTTTAAATGGTACATGTGCATCATTTATACTCTTTTCCACGAAGCATTGTACAATAAAAAACCAAAGCTTTAAGAACAATTTATTTTATGGGACAGCTCCCATTATGAGGCTTTCCCCAAACCAACTTCACCAATAGAACAGGTGGTACCCTTCTCATCCATGGCCCATAGATTTACGTCTGTCAAAATGTGTGACAAGTTTTCCATCATGATGTGCTTATTGCTGTTTTTGGTGGTGGTGCTCAGTCATGTCTGACTCTTTGCAACCCCTTGGACTATAACCCACCAGAATCTTCTGTTCATGGGATTTCCCAGGCAAGAATACTGGAGTAGTTTGCTATTTCCTCCTCCAGGGCATCTTCCCAACCCAGGGATCGAACCTGCGTCTCCTGTGGCTCCCGCATTGGCAGGCAGATTCTTTACCACTGAGCCACCGGGAAAGCTGTGCTTGTTGGTGTTGCTACCTAAATGGTGAGCTCCTTGAAGACAAGGTTTATTATTATTCTTATTTGCCTTAATATTTTTGACACTCAATATGAGATATAGTTTATAGTATGGGCTAATAGAATTTTGTTTTTGGAGAATGACAGGATTAGTTGTTGCTGAAAGCTGCAAACAATATACAGCACATACACACAAACACACATAATGTTTTTCCTCTCAATTTTGCCCTACATGAGAATCTAGTGGTTTTCTTTTTTTTTTCTGTTTAAATATTTATTTATTTGGCTGTGTTGGGTCTTAGTTGCAACACACAGGATCTTCGCTGTGGCTCCTCTAGTTGTGGAATGAGGGCTCAGTAGTTGCTGTGCAGGCTTAGTTGCCCTGTGACATGTGAGATCTTAGTTCCCAGATCAAGGATCAAACCCTCATCCCCTGCACTGGAAGGCGGATTCTTAACCACTGGACAATGAGGGCGGGTCTCTGGTTTTTCCAATCTTGTTTTCATTCCAACCCTTTTTTTTTTTAAATTTAAAACTCTAGAAGCTTTGAGGTGTGTGTGTGTGTGTGTTTGTTTTAGGAGGAGGAGATTGGACAAGGTTGGGAAGTAAGAAGAGGTAAGAAGGAAAAGGAGAAGGTGTTGATATTCAAAAGTAGATCATCCCCTCTTTGAGACTAAGGGTCAGTCTCAGCAAAGCTGGGGTGTGCCTAATGTCAACCAGACTCTCAGGATCCCCCACTTTGTCTTTTAGTCCTGTCCTCCCCCTCCCACATCTATCCTTGCTCCCAATTGCCCACCCTCGCCCCCGCCCCCTGCCACTCCACCACCCTGGCTTCGATCTCACTCTCAAAATCCTGACTTGTAAATCTCTTTCTAGATGTTGGTTGAGGCCAAATGCACTCACGAACATTTGTTTTTCAATAGGGGACCACTTATGGCAAAACCCCTGCAAGAACCCTCAAAAGGCACCTCCAAAGTTCTCTTTTAGGCACCATAACAGACAGATGCGGGATTAAAACATGGAATGATTTCACCTAAAGGCATCTTCCTTTCTGATCTGCCCGCCTCCCTACAAGGCTCCAAGGATCAAGTTCTTCTGAGGAAGTGCATCCAGGGAGCTTTAATCCCTGCAAGAAATTGTTATTGTCTCTTAAGGGGACTTTAGTTTTGTCTGTTTGTTTCTAATCTTCAGTGATTCAATAGTTGCTGTAGACTGTGTTGGAAAGGATGGTAACATATTGCTTATTGAAGTGATGGTGAGGGTAAGGGTGTTGATGGCGATGAGAGTTCTGTCCAGTGCTGGGCTCTGGGATGGACACTTAAGATTTATTTATTTGTATTTATTATTATTTTTTGGCTGCACCGGGTCTTTGTGGCTGCATGCAGCCTTCTCCAGCTACAGCGAGTGGAGGCTACTCTTTGTTGTAGTGCTTGGCCTCCTCATGGTGGTGGCATCTCTTGTTTTGGAGCACAGGCTCTAGGTGTGCGGGCTTCAGTAGTTGCAGTGCGTGGGATCAGTAGTTGCAGCTTGCAGGCTCTAGAACACTGGCTCAGCAGTTGTGTCACATGGGCTAAGTCCAACGTGGGATCTTCCTGGACCAGGGATTGAACCGGTGTCCCTTGCATTGCAAGGAGGATGCTTAACCACTGGATCATCAAGGAAGCCTTGGGCTGGGTGCTTTAAATGCTTGATCTCTAATCTTTAGAAGAGCTTACAAGATAGGTGGAATTGTTGCCATTTTACAGATGAGAAAACTGAGGATTCAGGAGTTTAAGGACTTGCCAAGAGTCCCACACTTGGGTGGTCTCCAGGCATTTATGGTTGCACACTCTCTCAGTAAGAATGTTTTTGAACTTGCATGCGCCTCCGTTAACGTCTATTTATTTATCCACAAAGCATAAATTAATCCCATTATGGAAGTAATTAGTTGCTATCTCAAGGCACCGAATGTGCCTAGGGCAAAGTTTACTGTGGATAATAGTGGATGTAAATCCACATTTCAAATACTCTTCTTGATAATTTTTCATACTTCTTTTTTTTGGTCAATTGCTTGTCAGATGTGATTAGAGCAACATTATTTTTACCTCCTAATATGGTTGACAAAGAGCTTGTACCAGGACCCAGAGAAGTTTCAGCTCTGTCATTTTTCATGTCATCTTGCGGTTTTAAGCTTCAGTTTCTAATCGTGGTTTTTGTGAGAGTAATTCAGTTAAACCTGGGTAATATTACCCATAAATTCACTTAACAAGGCAAAGATAAACTGAGCAGGACAACACGCAGAGAGCCGAGTGGACGCTGCTACTGACTTGCTCCCTCACCCTTGACCCTGGGTCACAGGGGCCCTGGGCATGCAGGCTGAGGCAGAGAGAAGGCATGAGACCCTTCATTACACATTAGCAGAGCTTAATTTACTCTTTTTTTTGTTTAGACGTTTAGAAGTGTGTAAATAATTGTAAAAACTTTCAGTACTTCCGGCTTCATCCTGTGTACCCCACGGCAAAAGCTGGCTAAGCAGGGGTGCTAGGACATAAACATGGTTCTCTCTCTCTCTCACCTGTTTTCCTTCCTTGGAAGACCACCTGGGTGTCAGTTTTGCTTTTCATTTGATTGGAGAGCAAAACTTTGCAACCAGCTGTCAAGGCCCATCTGAGATATCGGTCTTCCTTTCTCTTCCCTCCTGTATTTTGTTTCCTGCCCAAATGAAAACGATGAACTTGAACCTGAGAGGAAAGCCCTTCGGTGAGATGGAGAATGAAAAATGTTTAAGCCTTTTTTTTCCCCTAGAAAGTATCTGTGTTTCGCTTGATTTCATAACAAACTATTTCCCTGATTCGGAGGGGTTCAGTAACTGTTGAATAAGTGAAAGGGGGAAGGAAGAAATGAATGATTGTTTGGGGGTGTCTGAGATGGTTGGAGGAAGGGAGCAAGTTGGCAAATGATTGGGTGGCAGGACTTGGAGACCTCAGAAGTCCTCGGGCACCTGCCTTTGAGAATTAAATGACATCTAACCTTGGTCAGCATTTGGAAGGACACTTTTTGTTCAAAAAAGAAAAACGTTACAGTACACTGTGATAAGACCATTTCCTTTCTCACAGCGTCTCCTTTAATGTCAGGTCTGAAATATGAAGTCATTAGGGGATATTAAAACAGTGCTGACAAACTAATTAACAAAAGACATTACGCCGGATGGGCTCAATTTATCCTTTTTAATGGTTCTTATAAATGGGTGCCGCCAATTAAAATTAATAAAGATTTACCAGCGATTGCCCGGTGTACATTGCTAAGAAGCGCCGCTGAAGGTCGGCTTAAAGTCAGCTTTGTCGGAGCTGCAAGTTTGGCTCTGGAGCGGCCAGTCCCATGGAGTCGCCCTGCTTTTATGTTTCTCCCTGGTTGTTCCTCCTCTGGCCTTTCTACCTTTGGCTCCGAGCCTCTAAGTCCATCTCCCAGCACCCCTGCTCAGCTCCAGCTGATCCAGCACTGCCCAAGATGCTCCAAAATTAAATACATAAAGGGAAGAATAATACACTGTGCCCAGTCTTACACTCGCTGGTCTGACTTTTCACAATTTGCACTGTGGCATTTCTGCTGCCACTTTCGGAAAGTGCCTTCTAGGTTTGCTTAGCAGGCCTTGTGTCTTGAAATCCAGCCAGGCTGGTTTGCCCTGAAACCTTTTGGGTGTCTTCGAATTCCCGGGAGGGTGGGGGTGCGCCAATGCCATAGGTGTGGACTTGGAAACAAGGCCGAGAGAACTGACCCCACACTCGAGTTTGCTTTCTCTGGAAGCAGATCTGGAAAGATTGTGGGTGGTTGCTACTCAGAGAATCCCTATGGTTACTCTTTCTTCTTTTTTTAAATTTTCTTTTATCAAGGGTAGTTTCCTTTCCTGATGCACACGATGGCCCCTGATTGATCTCGCTGAAAGCAAGAGATACCTATCATGTCCAGGGGGACCTTGCCTCCACTGTGAAGCCGCCCCCCACCCCCCTCCTCTGACTTCTCCAGCCCCGGGGCTGAGCAGCTCTGCTCAGCTGGAACTCTTTACTCCCAGATCCAAGCCTCTGTTATCTGGCAAGTGGGCTGGACTCGGCTCCACTCAACATCGGCCCTCCTCACGGATGGGCTCCCTTTCCAAGTGTTCAAGGATGGGGGCCAGATCAGCTCCTGAAAGCGACTTTCCTTGGCTGGGAGGATAGGAGATGGGCAGGGCCAAGTCTGCACCCTTTCCTCTGGGTCTGGATGTAGTTGGGAGTAGCAAGGGCTGGGGACGAGAGAGAAGGGACGTCCAAAGATGTGGTAGCATCTTGGAGGTGACTGTTCCCACCCCCTGCAGAGCTGTTGCTGGCTGTCAGAGGAGGGAATGACCTCAGCACCCTGTTCGGTCAGGGGAGCCTTGGTTGGAGGCCTAGAGATTGGAAGGGAGTTCCTTAGGGCATAAGCTGACGGGTGGGAGTCACAGGAGCCCAAAATGGGGTTCCCTGAGCAGGTGTAGTGTGATGTGACAGGTGCCAAACAGTCCTTCTCCTTATTGGCTGGTCTCCATCCTGCTTGGCTTGATGTTCCCAGGCTCGGAGTCAGTGAGAGGGTGCCTGCTAGCTGCTAATCTCAGCTCTGGAAGATCCCAGTTAATGCTGCTTCCCTGGCTCACCTCCTGACATCCAGGAATGCAAGTAAGTTTATCAGATGGACCAGGTGGTACCTGGTGTTCTGAAGATCAGGACAGGTGTGTCAACAGGGTACATGTGAGGCAGGAGGGAGCCTGAGGCAAACCAGGCTTGAGAGAGCAAAGGAGCTCATAGCCAGCTTTCTACTTCACACTTAACCCAGTACCTGCTTTTTCCTTATGTGCCCTTGACACATAAGGGATTTTGTGCATGGACTCCTCCAAGAGTGAGGTCAAGGATACCCCAACAGGTGCTTGCATGCAGCTTCTTGAGTAAGATCTAGATTTCTGATGACTGTCCCAGCAAGGCTGTGTCACCTGTGCCAGTGCCCATGGCACTATTGGGCTTTCTCTTACTTGATGGGTCTTCTGAGAAAAGGCCACATTTAGGATCATCTAAGGGCAGGTACCGTGGGAAGAAAACTGCCTTAGAGTCAGCTAGCCCAGGGCTCCACCACCTCTGGCTGGGTGAGGTTGGAGATAGCCGTGTAAATGCCCAGCACTTGATTATATGGTTCCGTTCATTGTAGCTTTTTCCTGGGTCCCTGCCACTCCCATCTGTTGACAAAATGGGAGGGGGGTTAACAGCTGGTAAAGAATCTTCCTGCAGTGAGGGAGACCTGGACTCAGTCCTTGGGTTGGGAAGATCCCCTGGAGGAGGGAAAGGCTACTCCAGTATTCTGGCCTGGAGAATTCCATGGACTGTATAGCCAGTCCATGGGGTCACAAAGAGGTGGACATGACTGAGCGACTTTATAAAAAAATAAATAATGCCTTAATATCTGGGACTGTGTGGTTGGAGGAAGCGACATGCTTGTCAAGTCAACTACGTTTGTTGAAAGAGTCCAAGGAAGACCCGAATCCTTTAGTCTCTCCAAAAAGGAAAGAACCAGGAAGACTTAGAAAATCAGAGGAATAATACCGCAGTGGGATCTATTTATTCCGGGTCATCTGAGTCATAAAAGCCGGAGCTAGATAGCCTCTTTAAAGCAAGGGTTGAACGCAAGAATGAGGAGCAACAACCCCACGGAAAGGGTGAGGCAGGTCCATTCTCACCTTGGAGGGTCACTGGGTGGAGAGGGCTCTGCTACCTTCTCTGCTGCCCCCCACGCCACTTTCCACTTAACCCCCAGCTCCACAGGGGAAGGAGGAAAAAGGGCAAGAGAGGCACCCCACAGCAGAGCCCCTCTGAAGGCTGTGGGGAAACCGTCATGGACGATGAGTTCACGGGGATATGTGACCTCCAGAGAGCCCGACTCCCTGGGAGGCATTAGCCACGCTCTTAATCGTGCATTTTATTGTTTCTAGCTTCGCACAGCAAGTCACTATGTGACGGTACATTAGAGGCGACAGAGCGAGTTAGGATAAATAGACTCTGTCCCCTCACGGAGCCTCCTCGCTCGGAAACCAGGACGCAAATGCCTTCTGAAGGCCAGAGGGGTGAAGAGTCCACGAAACAGCCTTGAAGAGAAGATTCCCAGAGAGTTTCCAGGAATGCCTTTGGCCAAGTCCGTCTTAAACAGCAAGATGTAAATAGGAGTTGAAAATTCAAATGCTCCAGTTATAATTTAGTAACAAATTATAACTGGGTTATAACAAATTATAACCAGATTATTTACCGGTTGAGCCATCGGGGAAGCCTGGGAACAAGTGTGAAGAACCAACTTAATTTTAGCTGTAACCCCTCTCTACCCCCAAGTTATGGCGAAGGCGATTTTAGGGTTTAATGTGACAGCGCCCTCTTCTGGGAAAGGCAGTGGAGAGGCGTTAAAAGGCCGTTGAACTCGGAGCCCTAAGTGAAGTGCAGTGAAAGTCAGTCAGTCGTGTCCGACGGTTTGCGACCCCATGGACTATCCAGTCCCATGGAATTCTCCAGGCCAGTACACTGGAGTGGATAGCCTTTCCCTTCTTCAGGGGATCTTCCCAACCCAGGGATCGAGCCCAGGTCTCCGCATTGCAGGTGTATCCTTTACCAGCTGAGCCACAAGGGAAGCCCTTGGAGCCCAAAAATGCTCTTAATATCTGTGGCTCTTTGCTTGTTGCCAGGGTGACCTTGAATAAGTGACTTAACTTCCCTGCGTTCTGATTGCCTCATCTGTCAATTGGGAATTATAACCCCCAACCTTACAAGAGTCACAAACTGTTGTGGGACTCAAATAAGACCATGTACCTGAAAGTGCTGTGTTTATAAATGCGAGAGGTAATTAGATCCCCCTTAAGGATTTCATGGGCATCCCAGGTGGTGCTAGTGGTAAAGAACCCACCTGCTAATGCAGGAGACGTAAGAGACCTGGGTTCAATCCCTGGGTTGGAAAGATCCTCTGGAGGAGGGTGTGGCAATTCACTCCAATATTCTTCCCTGGAGAATCCCATGGACAGAGGAATCTGGTGGGCTACAGTTCATAGGGTTGCACAGAGTCGGACATGACTGAAGCGATTTAGCACACAGGTGAGGATTTCAGATCAGGTAGGAAGTGGGGACTGGAGGTTGTGTCCCTAACTGGAGACATTAACTAGCATTTATTATACGTGAGTAGTTAACACTCTTGTGGGTTGGGCACTTATATCCTCTTTTAAGAAATGAGAAAAATCAAGGTTCAGTAAAAGTATAAATCCCATGTGGTCATACAACCAGGGCCTACCAACATTTACACTTGAACACATGTATTCTATTAATAATTCTATAGCTCACACCGTTTATATTATATCAAGCTGGCTTTGATCTGTGTTCCAGAATCCTCTGGCCAGCACTCCAGGGCTCAATGATTCTTCCTAAGAACCACAGTAAGGACACAGTGGCAACGGACAAAATTAGACCCCAATTTCTATTATCCATCCACAGTTTTGTGGCCTTATTTGGGGGAAACTGTCATTCACTTGGTCCATCTTGGTTCACTTGGATGGATCCATCCATACATCCATCCATGTGCCTATCCATCCTTCCAGGAGGCTTTAGGGTGATAGAAAAAGGACAGAATTTAGAGTCAGAAGAAGTGGGTTCCAATTTCTAAGGCAGAATTTCCTTCACCTGCTAATCTATATATTTAATAAGTTCTCTGGGTGACTAATGCACATGTAGGTTTGGGAATTGCTGCTCTATAGGGTTCGATCCCTGGGTGGGGAAGATGCCCTGGAGAAGGAAATGGCAACCCACTCCAGTATTCTTGCCTGGGAAATCCCATGGACAGAGGAACCTGATGGGCTACAGTCCATGGGATCACAAAGAGTTGGACAAATCTGAGTACATACACACAAACTGCAGTATCTTAACTTCCAGTATGTTCCAAGCTGCTCAAAGAATAAAAAAATCGAACATTACTCTGGTTTAGGGTAGGGGACTACCCTGTGGCCTCTGTCTTGGAGGGCGGATTATCTCTGACTTCCTGTGAAGTGGGGGTGCTCTAGTATACCCTCCTTTTTCATCCCTGTTCCCCCAGTCATTTCTTTTCCCCTCAGCAAAGGCACAATCTTCTCTGATTTATGACACTCAGAGTTGCTCCTGCTCTGGGCTCCCCTTCTCTTCCTCCTTACACTGAAAGCAGGCACATTCTGGAATCCTAATGGAGGAGGAGGAGCCTTGGAAATACAGACCTGGCTCTTCTGACAGTAGAGTCTATGCTCTTTCTGCCTCACGGAAAGCTTCCTTGCATACCATTGGAGCTTAATAATGAGTCAGTTACTGAATGTTTCTCCTAAGGTATTCTTGGCCCAAAAGATTTGCCTAGGACGAGCTCCTCATAGTCACTGGGAAACCAGACCTCTGTAATGGGCATTATAATAATTCTTATTGGTTATAACAGTAACTACTGCATCCAGCAAAACTTATTGAGCACATAAGTGCCAGGTGCTCTCTTAGATCCTTTACATATATTATCTCAAAAACAGTCTGGGAAAGTCTGTGTTGTTATTTTCATTGTACAAATGGAAGAAACTGAGGCTCAGAGAAAGTGAGCTGACTTGTTCAAGGTCACAGCTAGGAAGTGGCAGAATCAGGATTTAAAGCCATATCTGTTAGTCTCAGAAGCTCATATTCTTTGCAATATTCCCTCTTTATGACTTAATAAATGTTAATCTGGCAGATCTCCCAGGAATTGTATGAACAGCTTGACTTCCCCTCACATTGAGGCTGCCTGGTCTTTGTAGTCCACATGGGACCATGGGAAACAGTGACCAGGACCGTGTCCGAGGAGTAGCAGCTATGGATGCAGCTGCCATCGTTTCAGTGGGACTGAGCTCCAACCTCACGTGAGAAGGGAAACAGATTGGAGTCCTCTTGGCCTGTAGAGCATTGGAAAAAATGCATGCGGTGGAAAGAAACTGATTGTTACATTTATCTAGCACCTCGTGGCTGAGTGGTAAAGAATCACCTACCAGTGCAGGAGACTCAGGAGATGTGGATTCTATCTCTGGGTCAGAAAGATCCCCTGAAGGAGGAAATGGCAACCCACTGCAGTATTCTTGCCTAGAGAATCCCGTGAACAGAGGACTCTGTGAGCTATAGTCCATAGGGTTGCAAAGAGTCAGACACGACTGAAACACACACCA
Source organism: Giraffa tippelskirchi (assembly GCF_054371585.1). Taxonomy (NCBI): domain Eukaryota; kingdom Metazoa; phylum Chordata; class Mammalia; order Artiodactyla; family Giraffidae; genus Giraffa; species Giraffa tippelskirchi. The sequence continues at coordinate 147,886,679 of NC_137281.1, read as the reverse complement.
CACAGAATGTTACAAATCACTTCAATATTCAGTGTATGCTCCAATAATCCTCCAATAATAAGAATTATTATAATGCCCATTACAGAGGTCTGGTTTCCCAATGACCATGAGGAGCTTGTTCTAGGCAAATCTTTTGGGCCAAGAATACCTTAGGAGAGACATCCAGTAATTGACTCATTATTAAGCTCCAACGGTATGAAAGAAGATGGAGAGGGGCACTGTAATTGTTTTTAGTTCTTTATATGAAGATGCTGAAGCTCAGATATGATAAGTAAATTTTCCAAGGTGATGCAGCTAGTAAGTGGCTGAACTGGGATGCAGCTGGCATGCAAATCCAGTTGTTCAGACCTCAACCCCACCACTCTATCTATTAGAGCCATGTTTCTCAAAATTTTCAATTGTGAATGAATCACCTGGGCATCTTGTTAAAAATGCAGGTTCTGGGACTTCCCCAGCGGTACAGTGCATAAGAATGTGCCTGCTGATGCAGGGGACATAGGCTTGATTCCTCGTCTGGGAAGATTCCACACGTGGTGGAGCAACTAAGCCCAAGCACCACAATTACTGAAGCCCGAGCGCTAAAGCCCGAGAACCACAACTACTGAGCCCATGTGCTGCAACTACTGAAGCCTGTGTGCCTAGAGCCGGGGCAACAAGAGAAGCCACTACAATGAGAATCCTGTGCACCGCACGAAAGAGTAGCCCGCGCTCGCTGCAACTAGAGAAAACTCGCACAGCAGTGAGGACCCAGCATAGTCAAAAAAAAAAAAGCAGATTCTGATTCAGTAGATTTGGAGTGGGGCCTGAAATTTTGCATTTCTAATAATCTTTCAGATGATGGCCCATGCTGCTGGGAATGGGGTCTCTATGGGTGCAGGGCATGGGAGGTTTATGGAGGAAACCACTGCATGGTCTTCATGTATCTTTGGGGACATGGGAGCATCACTCTATATATGGCCAGCTGGGCCCATGTCTTTGGAACTATGGACCCTAGAACTTGGGCTTGAGGGTTTTCATCTGAGGCTGGTGGATCAGCAGGAAGCATGAAACCTTGGCCCCGGGGCATTTCTTGTGCTAACAGTCTCTGGCCATGTCTGGAGGCTCAGTGCTCTATATCGGCCAAAAGGCTGTGACGTCTTCCTAGTGCCGGGGCTGGTGGGCAAGAGAGGGGGTAGAGGTGTGGCCTGGGGAGCCCTGTCTAGTACAGCCACCTTGATGGCATCAGGAAACGGGGTGGTAGGGAATCTGGTGGGGCAGGAGCTAAAGCAAATATTTGTAATATGGGAATCCAGAATCTCATAAGGCTTGTGAAACAGGTGAAATTCATTTTAATGATCTATTTTACTTAATATATAAAAATATTATTCAACTTAAGGAAAGAAAGTAAAGTTGCGAAGTCGTGTCCAACTCTTTGCGACCCCGTGGACTGTAGCCTACCAGGCTCCTCCGTCCATGGGATTCTCCAGGTAAGAATACTGGAGTGGGCTGCCATTTCCTTCTCCAGGGAATCTTCCCAACCCAAGGATCGAACCTGGGTCTCCCGCATTGCAGGTAGATGCTTTAACCTCCGAGTCACCAGGGAAAATTATTAATGAGATAATTCACTTTTTTCATCCTAAGTCTTTGAAAACCAGTACGCATTTTATACTTTGTGTTTTGCATGCGGTGTCATTCTGTCGTGTCATACACTTTGCAACCCCATGGACTGTAGCCTGCCAGGCTCCTCAGTCTATGGGACATTTTTTTCTAGACAAGAATACTGGATCGGGTTGCCCCTTCCTCCTCCAGGTGATCTTCATATACTTTGGTATATCTCAATCCCAACTAGCTACATTGCAAGGGCTCTGTGTCCATGTGGGGCTTGTGCCCACCATCTTGGATGATGCAACTCTAGAGCATTCATAGATAAGCCTTAGGGAGGTTGTGAATCCCTTGAAATTGTTTGCACATGTTTGTTTCTGCATACATTGTGTATTTTTTGTGAGGGGGTGTATAGCTTTATCAGATTTTCAGGAGCATTAGTGACTACCACAGGATGAAGACCCACCAATCCAACAGAAAAACGTAAAAATTTCTCAATCTTGTGATATCCGAAACTTGGCATTGCAGTGCTTGGTGGGAGTACCCTGCCTGTCCTGCCCATGGACTTCCAACACCTCTGGCTGCCTCTGATTTTGGATAGTTTACCCCAAAAATATAACACTAGTTTGTTTCCTCCTGCCGCTTAAGAGAGAGATAAAAATATCTGACACTTGCAGCCTATTTCCTCTGTTTGGAGACCCCTGGCCTTCCTGCATGTTACCCTGTCAACGGGAGAGAGGGGAAATTTCTTGCTGTATGTGGGTCAGAAAATGTGGTTGCCAGATGGATGGGAAGGTCAACCCAGGGCTTGCTGAAAAGCAAGGAAAACCGTCATGGTGAAAGGTTGTTGCTGAACCACGAAAGATGCCAGGATTCTTGGCCTCCAGAGGAGAAGAATTCAATCCGGGGCCAGTGACAAGGCTTGATCACTCAGAGCTTTTGTGTAATAAAGTTTTATTAAAGTATAAAAGAGATAGAGAAGGCTTCTGACATAGACATCAGAAGGGGGCAGAAAGAGTACCCCCTGCTAGTCTTTAGCCGGATGTTATATAGCTACTGGCAGTCTGTTAATTAGAGAAAGGAAATGTCTCAAAACTCAAGAGAATGGCACCAGGCCCCTCACCCACAACATGCATTGAGATAACATTGGCACCAGGTGAGTCGTCCTGGGCCATAAAACGATTGACATGAATCTTGAAGAAAGGCAGATTTCCATACAAGTATATAGTTTCATTAACATAGAGAAAAATGTATGAGTATAACATGCTGGTTTGTCGAGTCAATTCTGAGCGTTTAGGCGAACCGACTTGAAGACAGAGTCTAGGGTAAATTTCCATAAGAAAAATGCATTGGTTAGCTCAATGTTTGAGAAAAGTTAACTTCAAGTGGAGTCAGGTTTTTCAGGGCAACACAGAATTTTAAGAGAAACCTCTTTTTAAATTTGTATAGGGAAGGGGAAAAAATATAACACTAGTTTGTTTCCTCCTGCCGCTTAAGAGAGAGATAAAAATATCTGACACTTGCAGCCTATTTCCTCTGTTTGGAGACCCCTGGCCTTCCTGCATGTTACCCTGTCAACGGGAGAGAGGGGACATTTCTTGCTGTTTACACACCAATATTGTTTCCAGGATTTTTGTTTTAAGATGAACTTCCAAATCACCAAGAAAATGGAGATACTGTTAGATTCTCTAGCTCACAAGACAGATGTGAAGAAAATAAAGTAGCTGGCTGAGAACTGTATGTAGGTGTGTTTCAAAGGTCACCTTCCAACTCTCTCTTAGACCCCTTCCCTTCAAACAAATACCAGCTTTTGAATCACATGAGATGATTTGAAAATACAGGGACTTCTGGGTGGCCTTGACCCTTTCCTCAGCCCTTAAGTCTGATTTATTCCTGGAGCAAGTCCAATCAGAGGATTCATCCTCTGTACCATCCTTAGCCTGCTAACAATGGATGGGCTTTATGAAATGCAAGCTATCTACACAGCTCTGAGAATTTTTCTAGGGAGAGCATTATAAGATTTAATCAAATCATCAAAGAGGTCCCTGACCCTCCATAAGGTTCAAACCACAGTTCCGTACTCTCCAAACAGTGAAATTAGAGCTGAGAATCTGGGTCTCCCTCTGGTCCTGGGATGCCTCACGACATTTGCTCTGGTTTACCCTCAGCCCATGGAGAGCCAGGTTGAGAAGCCATCTGCTCATCACTGGTGTTCATAGAGACCATAAGGACTTCTGTGTCCTCAGAACCCAGGCTGGACTCAAGTGAATGACCTGAAAGGTCATCTCAAAACCCTTTAGCTCAGTGTCCTGGGCCACTGGCCTTGTATGACAGCTAACTCAGGATGTACTTCTTTTGTTTTTAGTTTATTTGATTGAAGTATGGCTGATTTCGGTTCAGTTCAGTGCAGTTGCTCAGTCGTGTCTGACTCTTTGCAACCCTATGGACTGCAGCATGCCAGGCCTCCCTATCCATCACCAACTCCTGAAGCTTACTCAAACTCATGTCCATTGAGTCAGTGATGCCATCCAACCATCTGATCCTCTGTGATTCAGCCATGCATACATTGTACATTCTTTTTCATATTCCTTTCCATTATGAACTATCACAGGATATTGAATATAGTTCTCTGTACTATATAGTAGGATTTGCTGCCAGGCCCCTCTACACATGGGGATTCTTCAGGCAAGAATACCAAACTGGGTTGCTACGCCCTCCTCCGGGGGATCTTCCCAACCCAGGGATCGAACCCTGGTCTCCTGCATTGCAGGTGGATTCTTTACCAGCTGAGCTACCAGGGAAGCCCTGTTGTTTATCCATCCTATATATAACAGTTTGCATCTGTTAATCCGAAACTCCCAATCTTTTCCTCTCCTGCCTGCCCCTTGGCAACCACAAATCTGTTTTCTGCGTCTGAGTCTGTTTTGGTTTCACAGATAAGTTCATTTGTGTCACATTTTGGTTTCCATATATAAGTGATTTGTCTTTCTTTCTTCACTTGGTATGGTAACATCTAGATCCATCATGTTGCTGCAAATGCCAGTATTTCATTCTTTTTTTATGGTGGAGTAGTATATTGTTGAATATATGTACTGTATCATGATGCAGTTCTAATCTAGGGTCCTGTGACCCACTGTCTCCCCTGCTTTCAGCTGGTGAAGGATCACTGGTACCAGGTGAGCCTCCAGCCCAAGCAAAAGTGTGAGCTTAATGGGGTTTTTATTTCAGTCCTTCATTCTATGTAGAAGATATAAGAGTTAGATGGGGACATTGATTTCATGTGGGCCCATCCATTCACGTGACAGATGAAGAAACTGAGGCTGGAGTGATAAAGTGACTTAAGAACACACAGGCTGTAAGCCGAGCAACGAGGATGAGAACACAGCTCTTCCCCGGATCGATACCTCCTTCCCCCTCTTTCAGTGCCCACAGCCTAATGGTGCCCAGTGTCCTCAGATGACTCAGGGTATTCTAATTTCAGCTCAGCCACGTACTAGTGGTGAGATCCTTAACAAACCACTTTAACTTTGAGCCTGTCTTCTCAGTCTGTAAAGTGGGGATGATCAGATCTACATCCTGGGTTTATTGTAAAGACTAGATTTTGAACTGTGGTGTAGGAGGACTCTTGAGAGTCCCTTGGACTGCAAGGAGATCCAACCAGTCCATCCTAAAGGAGATCAGTCCTGAATATTCATTGGAAGGACTGATGCTGAAGCTGAAACTCCAGTACTTTGGCCACCTGATGTGAAGAACCAACTCATTGGAAAAGACCCTGATGCTGGGAAAGGTTGAAGGCAGGAGGAGAAGGGGACAACAGAGGATGAGATGGTTGGATGGCATCACCAACTCGCTGGACATGAGTTTGAGTAAACTCCGGGAGTTGGTGATGGACAAGTGAGGCCTGGCGTGCTACAGTCCCTGGGATCACAAAGAGTTGGACATGACTGAGTGGTGGAACTGAACTGAGATTAGGTAATGTGTTAAACATTTGGCACAGGGTCCGATTTGCAAGTGCCGAGTAGGTTGTTATTACTGGGGTTTCACTTCTTCCTTTCCCCAAATCCTTAAGCCGTCAGTTCTCCTGGCCCATCAAGAATCCCTGTCCTGGGTTCTGTTCAGCAGGAGCGAGGTGACTGACTAGCTGATTAGCACTGAGGGTCAATGGACTTGCTTGATGTGCTCTATCTTCCACTAGGGTGTGAGTTCAAGAAGGACAACCGTCAGCTTCGTTCACCACTGTCTCTTCCCAGAGACCAGCTCAACTCTGGGTCCTCTTGTATTGACAAAAGCAGAAGGTGGGGGTGGGGAGGCATGCTAATTAACTTAAGAAAGTTGAGCTTCATGAATTCATTCGTGCATTCAACAAATATTCACTGAGGGCCTGCTCTGTGTCAGGAGCTGCTCTAGGTACTGAAGATGCAGCAGAGGAAACAAAAAAGAATAGTGGTAATAATAATAAAAACTCTGGCTATTGTGGGGCTTACATCCTAGCTGGGTGAGACAGGTACATATAAACAGAACGAATGCCCATCTCTGAGGCTGGTGCTTGAGGCGGGCAACCTGGGCAGCTGGAGTCCTCCCTTTGACATTTCCCTCCGACTCCCCAAGCTTTGCCTACTGATGATCAGCGGTCTCTCCAAACAGCTGTTTCTCAGCTCACCGCTTGCCCCACCAGGACTCTGAAGACATCCTCCTACAGAGAAACAGCACAATCCTCCCTCCTTTCCCCTCCCCTCTCCTCTCATCTCCTCTTCTTTTCTCTTTCTCTCTATCTGTCTCTTCTCCTGCCTGATTAAAATCGTTGTTTGTAAACTTGCTTTGGAAATCTCTGGTGGCGTGAGGGGAAACCGAGGCAAAGTAAACAGAGCCTAGCTTCTCGAAGAAGCCCTCATAAAGTGAGAGAAGGGAAGACTTTTAGGGTTAAAATATTTCTTTCCTGATAGGCATTTCAGAGTTTGTGACATGTTCCGTACATTTGAAGCTGTCACAAATGGCATCCAGAAAGAGGGGCTCTGGTTTTGTGCTTCTAGAAACTGAGCTGGAGAATGTGAAGGGATGTATATGGGAGAGGATGTGTGTGTGCATGCTCGGTCACTGCAGTCGTGTCCGACTCTTTGGGACCCCATGGACTGTAGCCCGCCAGCCTCCTTTGTCCGTGGGATTCTCCAGGCAAGAATATTGGGGTGGGTTGCTATACCCTCCTCCAGAGGATCTTTCCAACCCAGGGATCAAACCCGTGTCTCTTATGTCTCCTGCATTGGCAGACAGGTTCTTTACAACTAGCGCTGCCTGGGAAGCCCATGGGAGTGTATGCTCAATGTTAGAACTGGGACCAAGAAGGTGAAGCCCAGTTCCCTGAGAAGGAGCTTTCTGGTTGTCAGAGCAGTCCAGCAGTGGAGTGGGCTTCCTGGGCATGGGGAGAGGACGTGCTCCCCAACACTGGGACAGTTCAGATGTGGCTAAATGGCCACTTGGGGGAATGTTAGAAAGGGAAGTCAAGTTTCTAAAGGAAGAATGAACTAAATGACCTTCAAGGTCTCTTCTAAACCTGAGAGTCCATGACTTCTAAAGCTTCCCAGAAAACAAGAATATACTTCTTAAACTGAATGCAATATACTTGAAATTTTATGTGCCAAACAATGGAGCATTAAAATATAGTAAAAAATGGGCAGGAACAGTATCAGCAGGAAACTTTACCACATCTTTCACTTTATAAAAGTACGTAAGAAAAAGGCCATAACTGAGGAAATCTAGATAAATTCCTAAAGGCAGAAATAAGGCAGAGTACATTTTCTGTCCACAATGTAATAAACCCAGAAACAAATAAGAAAATAGGGAATTCCCTGGCGGTCCAGTGGTTAGGACTCTGCACTTTCACACACTTTCACTGCTGAGGGTGTGGGTCAGGAAACTAAGATCCCATAAGCCACGCTGCATGGCCAAGAAAAGAGGAGAGAGAAAAATAAACAGTAGTGTGTTTTTGTGTGTTCATTCTGGTCACAGCTGCTCCTCCCCCAGCCCCCAAAACTGTCTTCTGGCTTTGGACTTCCAACAACCATTTATTACAGTTTCACCCCATCTCACAGGCCTTGATCAATCAATTTATGATTGGACACCTATAGGTGTCCAATCCAGATGGGCCAGGGTTTCCAGGAATTTGGAGTTGAGGCACCGAGAGAGGAATATCATCTCTCAGGTAGCTGGAGCTGTAATAAACAAACTTGAGAACTGTCCATAACCATGATGTGTCATGTGAATTTAAGACACAAGAAATAAGTTGGAAAAAAAGCGAGTGAAATAGATGCATAAGAAGGAGTAGAGATTAGACATGGAGAAAGGCTCCTGATGACTTTGCAGTCACTGGTGTGTATCTGTTAAAAATTTCACCTGTGTTCTTGCCCTTGGACTACACAAAGCTTTATAACCTTATGAACAATTCTCCTCTTTTACTTAAGTCAGCTGGAGATTTTCCCTTGCAATAGGAGACTTCTAACTCACAAGAGGGCTTCACTGATAGCTCAGTTGGTAAAGACCTGGGTTCGATCCCTGAGTACAAACCACTTGAAAAACTTAAAACTCTTTTCTCAGCAACTCTTATGTCAATAATAAAGTCAAAACTGAATTTTTATAACATTTAGAAAATTATTGCAATGAAAACTGTACAAACTGCAGGTGAAGGATACAGTTAAAGCTGAACTAAGAAGAAAACTCATAGCCTTAAAAAACTTGTAGTTGGGGCTACAGAACCAGGTGGCTTATTGAAAAATCCTTTTTCTACCACTCAGTAGCTGCATAATCTTGTGCAAATTGATCATTTTGTGCCTCAATTTTCATACCTGAAAATGGATGTAATAATACTACTTATGTCACAGGGCCTTGTGACAATAAAATTAATACAAATAATATTCTTAAAACAGTGCCTAGTGCCATATAATATTATTAATGCTAACCATTGATTAAAATAATAACAATATGTAATAAAGCATGAATAGTGAAGCCATTTTTTATTAAGGCATTGACATCAGTCCTGAATATTCATTGGAAGGACTGATGCTAAAGCTGAAACTTGAATACTCTGGCCACTTGATGCAAAGAACTGACTCACTGGAAAACACCGTAATGCTGGGAAAGATTGAAGGCGAGAGGAGAAGGGGACGACAGAGGATGAGATGGTTGGATGGCATCACCAACTCAATGGACATGAGTTTGAGTAAGCTCCGGGAGTTGGTGATGGACAGGGAGGCCTGGCGTGCTGCAGTCCATGGGGTCGCAAACAGCTGGACATGACTGAGTCACTGAACTGAACTGAGGCAGCATTGGTCAGCCTCAAGGACATTTTAGGGTGCCCAGGCCACCCTGTAGAGTAAGGCAGTGCAACAAGGCTGGCTTGTCCTCTCTTCACAGAGCTGTTCCTGGCTTGAGCCAGGGGCAGGAAAAGAACCAGGCTGCCACTGAGCTTCTCAGAGCGAGTGTCAGAAAGGAACACGGAAGGCTGCATTGGTAAGGTGACTGCCTCCTCACTTGACGGAGGGGTCACGAGATAGGAGGAAGATTTCTGTGGCTCCCAGTGGTTCACGATGTTACAGGTCACAGAAGGCACCACTGGGCCTGAAGATAACTCCCTGCATCCACTTACCGCTGATATCCTGAATTCCATGATCAGAGGCAGATGGTTCCTCTCTGCTGAATCCTGGGTTAACCACGCTCCTTACCTAAGGCTTCCAGTTACCTTTTTATCTTTGCAGATGGAAGACAGGGTGACTGTCAATGATATGCATTTGTTTTTTAACGCATTTAAAATTTTTATTTATTTGTGGCTGTGCTCGGTCTTCGTTGCTGTATGGACTTTTCTCTAGTTGCGGTGGGGGGGGGCGCAACTCTATTTGCGGTGCACAGACTCTTCATTGCGGTGGCTTTTCTTGTTGCACCGCATGGGCTCTGGGGTGCGAAGGCTTTAGTACATGCGGCTCCCAGCCTCTAGAGCACAGGCTCAGTAGTTGTGCATGGGCTTAGTTGCTCTGGGGCATGTGGGATCTTCCCGGATCAGAGATCGAACCTGTGTCTCCTGCATTGACAGGCAGATTCTTTACCACTGAGCCACCAGGGAAGCCCCTAAAATATGTATTTGTAAGGGCAGCCGTGTGGTCTGGTGGGTTGGGGTGGGGGGCCCTAGTGAGGGGTGGAGTCCCAGGCCATGGCCATCTCATCGTGGAGAGAATCTGTTATTTATCTGATAAAAACAGGATGCAGGAATGAGCACCATTAATCCTGCTTAATCCTTCCTGGGCTGCTTGAAGTTCTGCCCGTGTCCCTGTGTTTTAGCCCATTGACTCGGCTTTGGAGGAGATGTGGTCCCACTCTGTGGGGCTTCCTCCTCCCCCAGGAACCAGATGTGCTGTGCTCTGCAGAGTGTGTAAATCTAGGCACACTGAAGACAGCACTGCCGTGCTCCTGGGCCTCATGGCAGCCACCTGACTGCCTGCCACCCTATACTTTGGTTCTATCAGTTCAGTTCAGTTCAGTCGCTCAGTTGTGTCCGACTCTTTGCCACCCCATGGACTGCAGCACGCCAGGCTTCCCTGTCCATCACCAACTCCTGGAGTTTACTCAAACTCATGTCTATTGAGTCAGTGATGGCCATCCAACCATCTCATCCTCTGTCATCCCCTTCTCCTCCTGGTTCTATATTTGGGCTATATTTTGTTTCTAAAAACCACTGATCCGTAATACATTAATAACAGACAAATTCATTATCTGTTGATCCTCTACTGAGTGCCAGATGCTAGGGACACAGCATCAAGCAAGGCAAAATCCCTACTTTCACGGAGTTCACATTTCTGTTCTGACAAAAACAAGAGAACAAGCACAGATGACATTTCCTGAAGCAATCAATCAGTGCTTTAAAAAATAGAAAGCAGGCTGGGAGGCACAGGAAGTGATAGAGAAGAAGGGACAAGTCTAGGTAAGATGGGGCAGTTGTTCAGAAACGTGAGAGATCCGAGGAGCTATGCAAAGAGCTGGGGAGAGTGTTCTGAGGGGACTGCCCGTCAAGTCCTGGGGAACTGACTTTGCACAACAGTAAGAAAAATAAGCCCTAAAAGTGAGGCAGAGAGGCAGGGGACGGGGGTCTGGTTCTGATGGACAGATGCAACAGAACTGGGCTTTCAGTACAGAGGGGGATGGGAGGTAACTGCTTCATTTAGTTTTGCTGTCCTCAGGCCCATGATGGATTTAATCCAATGACATCCTGGGATGAGCCCCGGATGGGGAATTGAGAGCCTGAGAGTCTGGCTCAGCTCAGCTACTTGTTCGATGTGTGACTGTAGGCAAGTCCTTTAACTTCTCTGTGGCTTAATTCCTCAACTGTAATATTAGAGATCTAGTGCATGCTTAGTTGCTAAGTTATGTCCAACTGTTTGTGACCCCATAAACTGTAGCCTGCCAGGCTCCTCTGTCCATGGGATTCTCCAGGCAAGAATACTGGAGTGGGTAGCTATGCCCTTCTCCAGGGGATCTTCCCGAGCCAGGGACTGAAACTGCATTGCAGGTGGATTCTTTACTATCTGAGTCACCAGGGAAGCCCATGGAAAAGCAGGGTCCTCTTCAGTTCCAAGAACTTACAAACAGGCACAGTTTTTCAGATGTAGGAAACTAGGCTGTTATTTGAGAAAGAAGAGGAGGGAAATGAGGAAGAAGCAGAGTCCCTTCCAGACTCTCAGCTCCTTGCCTCTAGAGACACCCAGCTGAAAGGGAGCCATCCCGCACGCCAGGAGGGACTGCACTGGAAAGAGATGGGAGGCTCGTTTTGCTCCTGATCACAGCACCACGCAGCAGTGCCAAGTCATTCGGGAAATGAATGGGATCTGAAATTCTAGTGTTCATGAGAACATCCAGGGATAAATGAAGGAAACAGTGAAAGGGCCAACCAGGAGAAACAGACACGCTCACGGAGGACTGCCTTGGAACCATGTGTCCTTGAGGGCTTGGCATATGTTTACCCAACTATGAAAAAGTGGAGAGAAGCAATCATAAAGTTGGGCAGAGCCCCTGAGAGTGAGACCAAAGCTGCAGGCAAGGCCCAGCTAGTGGGCGCAGCAAACAGACACGCTGTTAGCAAAACCTCCTGACTGTGGGGCAGTTCTGGGTCAGAGTCCTCTTCCCTCTCTTCTCATGAGACTGAAAGTCCGTTTTTCTGCTAGTGAAGGTAGGCACAGAAACATTCCACTGCAGGTTACAGCGTAGGTAAGAGTCATTCTCTGGAGTCAAAAACACTTGAGTTAGAATCCTAGCTCATCTAGATTTGTGACCTTGGACAAGCGACTTAAGCCTTCTGTTAAAAACAAAAAAGATAATGTTACCTGCACCTCCATCATGGGGTAGGTGCAGGGGTTGTGTTAACGTTGAATGGGGACTCTCCACCTGAGTCTGAACCAACTCCTGAGTAAAACAAGAATCCTCATAGGGAGACCCCAAATTACCTTTATTGCTGATAAAGGCCAAGTAACATGCAGCTTGTATCTGCAAGGCCAGAGGATTTCCTGACACTGAGTCCCAGAACTGACAGATTTGTCTGGCCACAGCAACCCTGGACCCATATAGCCCCAGTTAAACTCAAAGGATGGGAGAGTGAAGGGGTGGGCCCCCCAGAAAGGGCAGAGAGGCTGGCGGGAGGATGCTCTTTGGCACATACCCCTCTTCTCCTTCTATGAAACTTCTATCTTCTATGAAGATGAGCTGCTCCCTAAAGGAGTGAGGGTTTGGAAAAACCCTGAGTGTTTCAGTAGGTGGAGTTGGCTCCATGGGGAAGGGAACTCAGAAGCAGGAATAATCTCAACAAGTAAAATTAGAAAATCCGTATGATGTGCTTAGCACAGGGACTGGTATCTGGTAAGTGCACAGTAAATAGCAGCTTAAACAATATCTTCAGCCTGACTTGGTTCACTGGTTATTTCATGCAAATATTTATTGAGCATATGTTATGTGAAGAGCTTTGTGCAGGCACTAGGGAAGATGTAAGACAGCATTGAGCCCCAACTCTTCACCACGCCCACTGTTCTGCTCTAACCACTGTTTCTGACTCCTTTGTTCTTGTTTTTCAGTCACTAAGTCTCAGTTGTGGCTCTTTGTGATTCCATGGACTGCAGCACGCCGGGCTTCCTTGTCCTCCACTATCTCCTGGAGTTTGCTCAAACTCATGTCCATTGAGTCGGTGATGCCATCTAACCATTTTGTCCTCTGCTGCCTCCTTCTCTTTTGCCTTCTATCTTTCCCAGCATCGGGGTCTTTTCCAATGAGTTGACTCTTCACATCAGACTCCTACCTAATAGTAATTAATTGGATGCTACATACCAGGAACTCACGTCAGTTCCTAACATGCGTGCCCCTCATTTAATCCTCAAATCCTGGCTCTGGAGTGGTTAATGTTACAGCTACTTTGCAGTTATATGAGACAAACAGTAACAAGCACTTTACTTACAGACACACAGATGTCAGGGCAAGACTAAAGCCCACGATGGTTAAATAGCAACATACGTCAATGCAGGATGCCAGCTGTGTCCCTTGGCAACCACCTTCCGTGGCCCGTCACACAGGCAACAAGGACCAAGAGGTCCCCAGGGGTGGCATTGGAGTGGTGTGGCCTTGCCATCAGCAGGAGGGAAATGCAGGTGAGGTGGCAAATATGTATTTCTTGATGACATTTTCCAAGCCATTTGGATGTGAATTTGAATGTGACTTCCCCTTAAGGGACATCAGCTTGGAAGAAATAGAATTGTCCCAGGGAGGGAATGAAAGCAAAGTAGGTGTAAACTCAGGGGGCAAAGGACCAGCTCACAACCAGCCATTCTTTAGCGTAGTTTGTGCTGGCCTTTTGGAACTCACGTGAACTAGTGGGTTTGGGATTGCATCGTTGCTTGGTGTCCCTGTGGCCGGAGCTTTGCCCCCTTTCTTGACGGCAGGGTTGCTCACCCTCCTTCTGGGGTTCCCTTGGCCAGCCTCTAGCACTGCCGCCTTCAGGAGGGACTGTTGGGCCAACACAGTCAGCCTTGAATGTTGGGGGCAGGGGACATCTCCCCAGGCACAGCCCTTGCAGCTGTCTGGGTCCTCGTTTTGTCCCACGAGGGCCCCCTCTTCTCACTGGTTTGGGGTGGGGTGCTTGGTCCTCAAGCAGAAATTAGTCCCAAAGCAGTGCTCATCCTGTCTGGGAAAGAGTTATTTTCAGCATGTGGGGTTTAATGGGCCACCCTCCCCACCTGATTTTTAATAATGTTGCTAACGAGCCAGAGCGAAACAGGACAGAATTATTAGAGTGAGCAGGACCCATGCAGGAAGACAGGCACCTGCTCACGGCAGGAGCTTACGGTGGAAAAAACAAGAAACCAACAAGGGCACAGAGGAACGGGACTAACATGTAACTAGCTGGTGTGTGTCCTAGATTGGATTTCCCAAGGAGCAAGGAGAGACGACGATTTAGTTGGGAGGTGATTTCGGGAAGCCCAAGGGTGGAGCGGCGGGTGGAGGGGGACAGAGGAGAAGGGAAGCCTTCACCACTGCAGGGAACTGGAGCTTTGTCCTGGAGAATCTGCAAATGGTGTAAAGCTCGAGCCTCAGATTGCTCCCTCTGAGGAGCAAAGTACCTGGGGTATTTAAATATCTCTCTACCCTCCCATGACAAGGCAAGCTTGAGCCATAGCACGCCTTCAACCAAAGGACTGGTGGTGGGAGTCCTTTGGTTGAAGGCGTGCTATGGCTCAAGCTTGCCTTGTCATGGGAGGGTAGAGTGTGCTTTCACTGCCAGAGATGTTCTCCTGAAAAGAGATGCAGATGCTAGCTGACTCATTGGAAAAGACCCTGATGCTGGGAAAGATTGAAGGCAGAAGGAGAAGGGGACGACACAGGATGAGATGGTTGGATGGTATATCCAACTCTATGGACATAAGTTTGAGCAAGCTCCGGGACTTGGTGATGGACAGGGAGGCCTGGCATGCTGCAGTCCATGGGGACGCAAAGAGTCGAACATGACTGAGTGACTGAACTGAACTGAACTGAACTGAGGCTGGCAGGCAGAGGTGAGGCCAGCTCAGAAATGGTGTGGAGCCCCAGCGTGTGGTTAGGGCTCTGACAGCATCTGCTGCACGGCAGGAGCTGGTGCCTTCCGGATGTCATGGTTCCTGAATCCTCCCGGTAACGTGATAATGCAGGTGATATTGTCTACACAGGTAGGGAGCCCAGGGTCAGAAAGCTCCAGTGTTTCTCAGCCAGAGGGTGGTCTTTCCAAGGTAGTGTGTTTAGCATTTTTGTCTCTCCCATTAAATACCAGAGGCGTTCCCCATCCCGGGTCATCCAAGTGGAAGAAAATATATCCCCACTCCCCACCCCACCATATGCACATAAGTGCCTGGAGGGGAGGATTTCCTGTAAGGCAGGTCTTCCTTTGAAACCACTTCACATTCTACCCCAAGGGCATATTTATTGATGAGATTGAGATTGAGTTGATTTTGGGCAATGTGATTCTTGGAGCACACTTGATCGGACTTCTGTAAAACGGGTATCCTTAAACTGAGCTCACAGGAGCCCTGGAGGATTGAATAATGACCATGAACGCAGAGCCTGGCATAAAGTAAGTGCTCAGGCAGTGGTGGTTGTTGCTTAGTCGCTCAGTCATGTCCAACTCTTTTGTGACCCCCACGGACTGCAGCCCACCAGGCTCCTCTGTCCATGGGATTTTTCCAGCAAGAATACTGAAGTGGGTTGCCATTTTCTCCTCCAGGGGATCTTTCCAACCCAGGGATGGAACCTGCGTCTCCTGCATTGGCAGGTGGATTCTTTAACACTGAGCCACCAAGGCAATGGTAGCTACTGTTATCCATTGAGGAGCTCTATTTTTTCTTGGCAGTCCTATTAATAGCAGTGTAGAATTAGTTGCTCAGTCGTGTCCGACTCTTTGTGACCCCATGGAATGTAGCCCGCCAGGCTCCTCTGTCCGTGGGATTCTCCAGGCAAGAATACTAGAGTGGGTTGCCATTCCCTTCTTCTGGGGATCTTCCTGACCCAGGGATCGAAACTGGATCTCCTGCATTGCAGACTGATTCTTTACTAACTGAGCTACAGGCAATCCTACTACCTAATTCTTACTTTATTTTTCTCTCATTTTATTCTTCCTACTCCTAATTTCTCCCCATTGTTTCTCTTTCAATGTTTCCTGTCCGAACTGCTATCCCCTCTCCCACTCACTTCCATCCTTCATGAGATCTTCAGGGCAGAGGAAAGAATTGGTGCTTCCAGCTCTGCCCTCAGGTGAGGTTGGTCCAGCCAGTCCCCTGTAAACTTGGAGGAGCAGGGAGAGAAAGGGCGGCCAGGCCCTGGACCCCAAGTGTTAGGAAGGTTACGTGGGTGCGTTTAGAGAAGCAGGTAGGTCTGTGTACATTGTGTATGTAATGTGCACACCAGACCGTCACCCACACACTCACTAGAAACGTGTAAGTGCAGCTTCCCGAGAATTTATACAGATTTCTTTTTTTTCCCCTTTTTTACTGTGGAGACAGGTCTCTCATGTTTTTAGTCACGTTTGGCAACTTCTATTGTATTCAAGTTATGTCCCTTCCAGAAGCTACTCTATGCTGAACTCAGTCTGGCTAACTTTTGTCTGGATCAGGCCTGGGTCAAGGTTACCAGCTGGTTATGAGCTGACTGTACAGAGAGGAGCCTTAGCTTGTTTCCAGGCTGGTGGCAGGTCCGGGCTCATTCAGGCTCCGCACTTCCTTGTCCTCTGCAGATGGAGGGAGGAGTCCGACTCGTGTGAGCACCATTGCTCTGTGTGTAGGATGGTGGGGGCTCCGGGTGGGTGAACTTGACCCCTTCAAAGTGACCCAGATCAAGCTCTGTAGGCAGGATTCAGCCTCGGTTGTTCACCCCAGAGAGGAGCCTTTATCTGTGTTAAGCACCGCTTTGCATGAGAGTCATTACTAATCACATGGTAGATCCAGCACAACCCTGCCATGTGCCAGGGGCATGGAACACACGGTTCTGTTCCTCACCACTACCCTCAGTTGATAATAAGGTTCTCATTTTACAGATAAGGAAGCGAACTCAGAGAAATCAAGGATTTGATTGGTAAGGCCACAGAGAAGCTAGTGAGAAGCACAGCTGGGGTCAGAATCATCTTTTGGACTCCTACATCTAGCCGAGGGTTTCTCAGCCTCCGCATTTGCTGACATCTGGGGACAGGACACTCCTCCTTGTGGGGCTGGCCCCTACGTTGCAGAATGTTTAGCAGCATCCTGAACCTCTACCTACTGGATGCCAGTCACACTTTCCCCACTCCCACCAGTTTCAAAAAACAAACAAAACCTGTCTTCTTCCAGATATTATCCCTTTTGAGAACCATTAACCTAGCTAGCCCTTCCCAGGGGAAAACCTCCATGGCATACTTCTAAAAAGAACTTGGTTAGAGGGTGGCCTTCAGCCCTAACTCTGGACAACATCTGGGCCCTGGTTTCCCTTTCAACCTCTCCCTCAAACAGCTCCTCTGTTCGTCAGTCCTGTGGCAATTTTTTTTTTAATTTTTTAAAAATAATTTTATCTATTTGTTTTGGCTGTGCTGGGTCTCTGCTGCTCCACTGGCTTTTCCCTAGTTGCCGTGCGCGGGCTTCTCAAGGCAGTGGCTTCTTTTGTTATGGAGTATGGGCTCTGGGAGGCACAGCCTTCAGTGGTTGCAGCACACGGGCTCAGGAGTTGCGGCTCCCAGGCTCTAGAGCACAGGCTTAGTAATTGTGGCACCTGGGCTTCGTTGCTCTGCAGCATATGGAATCTTCCAGGACCAGGGATCGAACCTGTTGTCTCCTGCATTGGCAGGTGGATTCTTTACCATTGAGGCACTAGAGGCCCTGTGGCAATTATTTTATCCATCCATTCACTCACTCATCTATTCAGTGACTACTTCACACCAGGAGACAGAAATAAACGAAAACTCTTGCCCTCATGGAGGTAATATTCCAGGGAGAAGAAAGCACTGAATAAAGGGCATAGCCTAGGTACCTGCATGAACCCTTGGCATTCTCACAGCAGCCACTGTTATTTTCATTCAGAGGTGCCCAGCCTGAGACACTGAGGGGTTAGAGAGCACTCTGGGATGGCAGCTTAGAAGCAGAACAGTTGAAAGTTAAACCTACGACGTTGGCCCCAGACCTGTGTGCCTGACCTCTCCATTCTCCTGCCTTTCCCAGTCTGCATCCCCTTTAAACTGCATTGGCTATTGCCACATAGTGTCCTGGTGTCTTTTCAGGCTCCAGTGATCCTAAGGCTGTCATCCACTCCCCAAACTCAGCTGTCTGCTTCTATCTCTCTTCTGTTGTTGTCCCCCCTGTGAACCAGCCTCAGATCCTGGCTCCATCATGAAATCATGAGCTCCTCCGTTCCTGTAACATTTCCATTGTCAAGTCCTTTTGGCTTTTCAGACAAATTGCTCGTCTTCATCCGAGTGACCCAGAAAGGCAAGACCATTTTTATCCTCTTTTTGTAGATGAGGACACTAAGGATTCAAGAGGTCAAATGCCTTGCACAAGGACACTCTACTAATAGAGATTAAAATTTAGCCTTATCTTCTGATCACAGACTTTATACAATGAACAAATTGTTTCAGATAGAAAGTTAATCTCTGCCTCAAGACGCCCTAGAAGAGAAGAACCACAGCTTAAGCCATGTCTGGATCTCCTACGCAGAGCCCAGCACTTGTGTTGACTTAAAGAACTGGAGCTATGAAGCCCAGATTGCAAGGTTTAACCCAAACTTGCATGTGTGCGTGCTCAGTCACTTGGTCGCTCAATCACGTCTGACTCTGTGACCCCATGGACTGTGGCCCTCCAGGCTCCTCTGTCCATGGAATTTTCCAAGCAAGAATACTGGAGTGAGTTGCCATTTCCTTCTCCAGGGAATCTTCCCGACCCAGGGATTGAACCTGTGTCTCTTGCGTCTCCTGCATTGGCACGTGGCTTCTGTACCTCTGCACCACCTGGGAAGCCCCCACCCAAACTTAAGTGTCCTAAAAATTAATGCTCTGAAAGTCCACCAGATGGCAGTGTTTTCCCCGTGAAAGAGAACGTTCCTAAGCCAAAGTGGTGCGTGACTCAGAGGCTAGGTTGAAATGATCAAAGAATTTGAATTTGAAGTGGTTTACGCACACACACACAGTGTTTAGAATCTTCCTGAGCATTCAAATGTTGATGAAATCTTAAGGAATATTACTAGGCAGTGGTAGAACATAAACTTGATTTGTGCTCTAGTCTGACCTTTGCCATTTTCTCGCTATATGACCCGAGGAAGTCACATAATGTCTCTCAGCTTTTATTTTTCTCATCTGCAAAATGGGTATAAGAATATCTGCTTGGTCTCTGTCACAGACAGGGCTATCATGAGGCTGAGTTTGGACACGTGAAGCTATAGATGACTTTATGGATATATGCTATTCTATTTATGGATGTCACGAAATTAATTTAACTGTTAGTTCAGTAGTTCATTCTGTAGAAATGCTTTCCCTGAAATCTTGCTAATCAAAGTGTGGTGCACAGACCAGGAGAACTTGCATCATCTGAGAGTTGATTAGAACTGTGTAACTCGCCCTCGGGTGTTCCCTGGTGGCTCAGTGGTAAAGAATCTGTCTGCCAATGCAGGAGACATGGGTTTGAGCCCTAGGTCAGGAAGATCCCTTGAAGAAGAAAATGGCAACCCACTCCAGATACTGGAGAATCCCGTGGACAGAGGAGCCTGGTAGGCTACAGTCCATGGGGTCGAAAAAGAGTCGGACACGACTTAGCGGCTAAAACAACCACAAGAGCTCATCCCAGACGACTGAATTTTAATAGCATAAAATTTTAACAAGATCCTGAGGTGACTCATATGCATAATTTGATAGTGGATAGAAAATTCCTCACTTTTGTGGATTAAGAAAATAGCTAGAAAAACAAGTTCTGGAGTTTGTTTGGGAGTTAATACTGAATTAGTTCAGTTCAGTATCCCCTGTAATACGAGAAATATTCCCTAAGATGAGCCTGAGGCATGTAAAGCAAACTGTTTGCAAAGCTCAAAAAACATATCTGTACCCACATTATGCCTTAGGGAGAGTGACTTACAGTTGAGATGAAATATTCCCGTGGTAGAATCAGTCAGGACAGGGAGGCTATGTTGCGGTGACAAACAACCTCACCTTCCGGTGGCTTGTTTCCTGGGAACAGCGACAATAATAACCCCGAGAGGTACGATGCCATTACATACAGGCAGGGGGCTCCGCTCAGGCGCTCAGGGAGCCTGCTAATGGAGCTGTCACCATCCCCAATTCTTCGGGAAAAGAGTCCAGAGGGTCTCGGGCTGCCTGTGCAATAAACTGTTCAGCCCGAAAGTGACCCCTTGGGGTGGTGGGGGAGGCAGTTGTAGTCCCATCTATCCGGTGTTTGGAAGGTACAGAGCTAGAACTACTGAGCACACAGTGCTGATAACAACCACAAAGGTTATCCCGGATTTGTTCAGAACAGTGACTCCCAGAACAGATTGTGCGGGAGAATTGGCTAGGGACCGCTTGTTAAATGTACAGATTCCAGAGGCTCCATCTCAAGGATCTAATAGGCACCAGGAATCTGCTTTAACAGGAGCCCCAGGGGATGCTGATGCCCTCCCTCCAAAAATGAGCATTTGGAAACCTGGGGCTTTGAGCACTCAACCCCATCTTGAACATAAAAGGCGCTGTGTTCATGTTCCAGGGCTGCGGTAACACGTGACTCCAAAGTTGGTGGCTTCAAACAACAAACATTTATTCTCTTACAGTTCTGCAAGCCAAAAGGCTGAAACAAGGGTCGGCTCTTTCTAGAAACTCTGAGGGAGACTCCATTCCCCGCCTCTCTCCTGGCTTCTGGCGGCCGCTGGCGATCCTTGGTGCTCTTCGGCTCATAGCTGCGGAGTCCAGTTCCCAACTTCTGCCTCCGTCTTCACAGGGCCTTCTCCTCTGTGTGTCTGTGACTTCTCCTGTCTGTTATAAGGACACTTGTCATTGAATTTAGGGTGCAATCCAGGCGGCTCAGACAGTGAAGAGTCTGACTGCAATGTGGGAGACCTGGGTTCCATCCCTGGGTCAGGAAGATCCCCTGGAGGAGGGCATGGCAACCCACTCCAGTACTCTGGCCTGGAGAATTCCATGGACAGAGGAGCCTGGTGGGCTACAGTCCATGGGGTTGCAAAGAGTCAGACATGACTGAGTGACTAACACTTTCCAGGCAATCCAAGATAATCCCATCTTAAACTCTCTCTTCCATCTGAAAAGACCCTTTTCCCAAATATGGTCACCCTGGGGGAACATATTGGAGGTGTGTGTGGGGATGTCCACTCTTCAATCCACTACAGACCCACATCTGCATGGAATCTAGTCTCCCGTCCTCTCTGGACAGCTAAGA
This sequence comes from Giraffa tippelskirchi, assembly GCF_054371585.1. NCBI lineage: Eukaryota > Metazoa > Chordata > Mammalia > Artiodactyla > Giraffidae > Giraffa > Giraffa tippelskirchi. The sequence continues at coordinate 147,865,662 of NC_137281.1, read as the reverse complement.
CAGGGCTCTGATAGCCACACACCACAAGGGGTCAGGCAAACCTTATTTTTCTGCTGCTGTTTCCTGTAGCACCCACGGTTTCCTTTAAATTTGGGGAAATGGTCCACACGCCGCTGAGAGGGTCAACCAGGGCAAGCTGCCGGCTGGATCCTGGACCCAGCAGCGAATCTTCTCCTCATTGTCCCATGCGAAATAGAGGGATTGCATGCCATGAGTTCAGGGGACGAGCAGCTCGCTCTGCCAGCCCACTGGAGAAGGTTACCTCACGTTTCAGTAGCCTCTGACCATCCGAGGACCCGGATGTTGACTCCTCAGCCTGAGGGCTTTGTTCTTGAAAGCTCCAAAGGTTGGAGAATTCCAGGAGGGTGGTTGTGAGAGATTACCAGGGAAATAGGTGCGGGCCTCCAGGTCATCAGATGAACTCTTATTTTTATACTCTCTAAGAGATGAGAGTAATGACAGAACATTAAACAGAACACCTCAATGTCATTTGACACATCTTGAATTAGTAATAATGGTCTTGCAACAATTATTTTCTATCTAAGTAATTCCTTTGCTCTCCAGAAGCGCTCGAGCGCATTCAGGGAGGGATTAGATATTCATCTTGGCTGGGTTTTGGAGATCATGCCTGGGGAGGGGGGCACATTCCTTTCTGTGTACTGTTTTCCATCCAGGACCAAAGGTTTTGGAATGTGGCCACACCGAGCCTTCAACTCACTCTCCTTAAGTTACACTCTGGAGAGAGACTCCGGTGGTTCCTTACTTGGGGGATTGCTGAAGGGGCACTTAAAAATATGTCAGGTGGTGGTTTAGTCGCTAAATCATGTCCGACTCCTGTGACCCCATGGAGTGTTGCCTGCCAGGCTCCTCTGTCCATGGGGACTCTCCAGGCAAGAATACTGGAGTGGGTTGCCATTTCCTTTTCCAGGGGATCTTGCTGACCCAGGAATCGAACCCGGGTCTCCAGCATTGCAGGCAGATTCTTTACTGCCTGAGCTACCAGAGAAGCCTTCAAAAAAAATACGTCAGGGGCGCCAGAATTGGTCTCAAGTGGATTTATAGCAAAAGGACAGGGTTACTAGGAGTTTGGGAGCGTTGACCCTGGCTTTCCTGTCACACTGGCCCCAGTGCCTCAAGCTGTCATCTCTGTACTCACCTCCTCGGAGATCTGCTCTTCACTGCACTGACTGAGATTTCAGTCCGTGGTCAAGGATGGTTTTATTGTTTAATTGGTTTTGTACTTGGCATCTCCCCTCCTAGAAGGGAAGCTCCCTGAAGGCAGGGGCCTTGCTTGTCTCTCCCTCCATAGTTGCCCTGGAGCCAGGGAGAGGGAGGAGGGAGAGGAGCACGGAGGAGGAGCAGGACAGCGGGGACCAGGTCGGGGGACTGGACTTCATCCTGAGAGCGAGCGGTGGGAAGCCATTGATGTGTCTGCAGCCTGTGCGTGCAGGTGTGAACAGCACAGACGACAGACGATCAAGCTCTGCATTTTGAGAAGACATTACGCTGGGGACGCACTGAAAATGGACCAGGAGTGGTCAGCGGTGGGCCTGACAGGAGGCTCGTATGGTCATTCAGAAGGGAGATGGTGGTCATGGAGATCCAGTCCATGAATGGTTTCTCAGCACCTACTATGTGCCAGGTACTTTTCAGTAAGCAAAACAGGCAAAGGTCCCTATCCTCAAGAGTTGACCTTTTAGTGAGGGAGAGACAGAGGCTAAACATAATATACATAGACGAGTATGTTGGGGAATATTTATTATGTGCAATGGGAAAAGAAAAACAAATCGAACAGAGTAGGTGAGATTGAGGCTGAGGGTATTTGATGGCAGAGGTTCTTGGGGGATAAAATTGGTAGTGTTCTGGGACCTCCCTGGTATTCCAGGGGTTAAGATTCTGTGCAGATAATGCAGGCAGCCGGGGTTCGATCCCTGGTCAGGGGACTTGATCCCACATGCCACAACTTAAAGCCCAAATATTAAAACTAAAAAAAGGGAAAGAAAGAAAGATCTTGCATGCTGCAAGTAAGACCTGGTGAAGCAAAAAAAAAAAAAAAGAAGGTGATGTTCTATGATGGAGGATCAAATTGCAGGGATTAAGGGGGAGAGAGGTGTCAACTCCTAAATTTCCGGTTCGTGCAACTGAAGAATGGCTTAAAAAGAGTGTTTAGACCAAACACTACTCAAGCCTTCCTGATTCTGTAGCCCTGTGAGCTCTAAGACAGGGCTCTGGTCACCTGTAATCTGGTCTCGGCACGCCCGGAGGTCACCCTGCTGTGAGAAGCCCCTGTCCTGGATTTGCCACATAAGGACATGCCACGTTGCTCTCTGTGCATGGCAGGTCATGCTGTGGGCACCTGGGGCTCCCGTGGCGTCTCCATCAAACCTTCTCCCTGAGGCTGGCAGCATCTGCCCTTGCTTGTGTCTGCTCATTGACGAGGCTCAACAAACGTGCCGTGCGGCCCACTGCTGCCGTGGACGGGCCTGCTGCCAGCATCCTCTGCATGTCGCAGCCCCTACCACCTCCTCCACCTGCTGTGTCCTCTGTCCCCTGAACAACCTTCCAGGGGAAGGGATATTTGTGGAATGGATTTCTTCTTTAAAAAAAATTTGAGATATAGTTGATTTACAATGTTGTGTTAATATCTGCTATACAGCAAAGTGTCTCAGTTATGAGCAAATATACGCTCTTTCTCATAGTCTTTTCCATTATGGTTTATCCCAGGATATTGAATATAGTTCCCTCTGCTATACAGTAGGATATTGTTGTTTATCAATTTTGTATATAATAGTTTGCATCTACTAACCTCAAACACCAAATCCTTCCTGCCCACCTCCCCCGGCAACCGCAAGTCTATTCTCTGTGACTGTGAATCTGTTCTGTTTCGAAAATAGGTTCATTTGTGCCATATTTTAGACACTGCCTATAAGTGATATTATATGGTATTTGTCTTTCTGTTTCTTACTTCACTTAGTGTGATTATCTCTAGTTGCATCTATTGGGATGAATTTCTTGAATTGGCCTGGGAGCTGGAGCCCTGAGCTTTAGGAGTTCCAGGATCCATCCGCCTCTTTCTAGAGTATCCTGGGTCACTTGCCAGGGCTTCGCTGGTTGGTGATTTCCTGTGACAACCTTGAGACAAGCCTGAACAGTCTCCACTCTTCCCTCCCTAGTGACAGGCTGAGGCTTCCTGTCCCCTTGGGCATTTGCCTGTCGTGGACAAAGGCAGATGACGGAATAGCAACCATGATTAACAGGATCAAGTGCTTCTGATGTGCTGAAGAGGTTTCCGTGGATTATTTCATTTAAGCCTCAGAGCAACTCTATGAAGTAATTGCTATTAGTGTCATCTTTCTCATTTTAGAGATGATGTAACAAGGGTCGGAGAGCTTGTACAAGTTACCCAAGGTCAGAGAGCTAGCAAGGAAGGTATGGAGCTGGATACACACCCAGGCCAGCTCTTGCTCTGAATCACTCTGGTTTCACTGTTGATGGATGAGGATGAAGGTCGTGTGGCCAGGGGTCAGGGTTTGGGACTCCAGTCCTGACTTTGTACGGCCTCATGTGCCAGTTTGGAGCCAGCCCATTTGTTCATTCACTGACTCATCGAATACTGACTCCCTGCCTTCTCGGCTGGGGCTGGGGGCACAGTGAAGGGGGTGGGGCCTTGCATGAAGAGCTCACGTGTGGCTTCTGAGATACGCACGCATATCATCTGGGTGGTGGAAGGGTAGGTGCTTCCCGGAGCAGGACAGAGGACGGGGTGACAGTGCTTGTCTTGTGGAGGGGTGGGGGTCTGGGAGGATGTGGCCTTCACACGGAGCCTTGAGACAAAGCATTTGCCAAGGATCTCCAGACAGACAGAGCAGTGAGAGCAGAGGTACGGCCATCTCTGGAGCATCTCAGAAACTTCAGGTTCGCCCCATACTTAGAGCAGAATTTCATAAGGCCTGGGACCAACAGTGAGAATCTACATGAGAACCTCCTGGGCTGTGTGCAGTGAATGTTTGCTGGAATGCAGATTCTGGGCTCCACCCCAGACCCACTGAACCAGAATCTTTAGCTAGCGGCAGTCCAGAAATCTCCATGTCAACTAGTGCCTCAGGCACTTCAGAAGCACTGAAACGGGGTGCAGGAGAGGAACAATAGGACAGCAATCGGTGCTAGAGATATAAAGAGGTCAGCAAATGTTTCTGAAAAGAGCTAGAGAGTAAACGTTTTAGCTTTGTGGGCTAAGACGGAAACAGAGGATACTACATAGCAGCGGTCCCTGACATTTTTGGTGCCAGGGACCAGTTCATGGGAGACAGTTTTTCCATGGACTGACTGGGGGCTGAGTATGGTTTCAGGGTGATTCAAGCACATCACATTTATTATGCCACCACTGATCTGACAGGAGGCAGGGACTCAGGTGGTAATATGAATGATAGAGAGCAACTCTAAATAGAGATGAAACTTTGCCCCTCACCTGCTGGTCACCTCGTGCTGCGTGGCCTGGTTCCTAACAGGCCATGGACTGGTACTGTTCCATAGCCCGGGGGTTGGGGACCCCTGCTATGTAGGTACTAGTAAAGCCATTAAAAAATATAAGAGCAGATGGTGGGTGGGCCACCTTGGACCTGGACCACCTTGGTCTGACCGCCATTTGCTGGCTCCTGTTTTAGAAAGTGCCCTGTGGACAGGACTGGAGAGGGTGGAAGTGGAGACCCTGAAGCTGAGGCCACGTCCAGGGGAGCAATGAGAAGGTCTGAGTGAGGGCCATGGGGCTCCCAGAGGAGACAGGAGTGTTGGGAGGCACTTCAGTGGAAGAAAGGAAGGGACTGGCCAAGGGCTTGGGCAGGAAGGCTGGGGCGGAGCAAGGAGTCAAGGATAGCAGAAATGTTTGGCACATGTTCTTGGGTGGATGGGGACACCATTGGGTTATGATACATAATCATCCATGTGAAGGTGGTCGGGTGCTGAGCACAGGTCCTGAGGATTGGAAAAGCATCTTTGCCTTTGACCATTTGAAGGTAACTCAGGACCTTTGTGGCGTAGTTTTAGGGGAGTAATGGGAGTCACATGTCAGAGAGTTAAAGGGGAATAGGAAGACAGGAAATGGAACAGGTCAATCCACTGTGTCCTCCAAGTTCTGATCGGCAGGCACATCCAATGAGTGCTGGTCTCAGGAGCAGAGCTCGGGGAACATGCAGTCTCTCCTCAACCCAGAGTCCCAACCCCAAGTCCCTGCCCTTTGCTCGGACAACTCACCCAGGGGCTCCTGGGTGGGGGATTTGTTCTTCTCACCTCATAGGTCCTCAGCACCTTCAAGATTTGGTGGTTGTTCATGCATGTGTGTGGAAGTGAGGGGCTCTCCTTTCCAGTACCCAGAAAGTGTGTTCTTGCAGTACCATGGAGAAGGTAAACCACCACACCCCACCTTTAGAAGTAGATGCCCTCATAAACTAGAGCTTCCCAGGTGGTGCCATGGTAAACAATCTGCCTGCCAATGGCAGAGATGCAAGAGACGTAGGTTCAATCCTTGGGTCAGGAAGATCCCCTGGAGTAGGAAATGGCAAACCACTCCAGTATTCGTGCCTGGAAAATTCCACGGACAGAGGAGCCTGGTGGGCTATAGTCCACAGAGTCACAAAGAGTTGGACAGGACTGAGCACGCATGCCCTCATAGACCAAGTATAGTGTACTTCCAACAGAGTTTTGTCCTCTGGCAGGTACCAATAATGTGATGGAAAATGTACTGGTTGGGAGGATGGAGGCTGGAGTTAGAATTCTACCTTTGCAACTGGCAGCCTTATGGTTCCCTGAAACCGTTTAACCTCTCTGAGACAGAATTTCTTTCTCAGCACTGTCAGAGGCTGGGCAGCATGATCTCACAGATACAGTCTAGGTTTGAAATCCTGTTCCTCTGGGATGCCTTGGCAGATGCCTTATGTGGTTACCAGCACCCAACATCTCCAGGGTCTTGTTTGGAGGCCTCTCTGGGTTCTGTCCTGAGTGCGGGCCCAGGTGTGTGCTGGGGGGCTCTCCACGGCAGAGGCATGCCCACCTCTGCTCTGCCCCTCCAGTTTTGCTCAGTACTCCTGAGTTCCTTGCCCTGTAGTCCACTGCAGGGGCTCCCTAAACTCATCCCACCCCATTTCATGTCAAATTTTTCTTTGACCACTGGGGAAATGAGGAAATAAGGACAACGTGATGGTTTCTTTTAAAGCAAGTTATTTTTTTTTTATGTAAGGAATTGTTCTTTATTCAGAGGCCATTTCCTTTCAACTTGCTTTTAATTGTTAACATGTCCATTCTTTTATGAAATAAAGGTGATGGGAGATGGTAGTTGTGTCTACTGACCTTCCCTAGGAAAACAGAAGTTTGCAACATCTGTTTGGGTGCTCTCTCTCTGATTTCTTGGATATCTTCTTGATCCATGAAGTCCTAAAGTCTCTAAGCTGGAGTTCTATCACCAAGTAGGAATAATAACAGTATGTACTTGGACAGGATTTTTATGTAGATTAATTGAGATATTGCATGCAGCACAAAGTCTGGGATATGCTGATCACTCTTATTAGCTGTTAGCCTCACCTCTGACCCCCATCTCCCCACTTTCCTCAGACAAGCTGGTGGACCTGCTCTTAAGAGCTCAGAGGAGGACATTGTTGCTTGCTATTTAGTTGCTAAGTGGTATCCAGCTCTTTCCCAGCTCCTCTGTCCATGGGATTTCCAAGGCAAGAATACTGAAGTGGGTGGCCATTTCCTTCTCCTTCTTCCCAACTCAAGGATCAAACCTGCATCTTCTGTGTTGGCAAATTCTTTACCGCTGAGCCACCCATTGTTATTTACTTGACATTTTAAAAACCAATAAAATTATTTCATTTAATTAAATGATAAAGAAAAATGTGGTAATTTCATCAATAGAAAACAACCATCACTCACCACAAGTAGAGGGTAAACACGTACTTAACTGCATAATCATTAAAATAAAGAATTGTCTAGGAATATCATGTAAAATCATCTAAAATTTTTCTGTTTATCACTTACAATATGCCAGCTACCCTGGGGTAAAAAAATGACATATACCAGGTCAACTGAAGACAAACTCTTTCCTGGCATAAAATTCAAGAAAATATTTATTTCAAAAGAAGCACAAATTCACTCAAATGAATATTTCTTATGAATCCTAAAAGATCAGAGTGCAACATTAAACCTCAATACACTGAATAATTTTCTGTGGAGAGTTGAGCGAATAGCAAGATAGATAGGTTGTTTCTGAAGGTCTAACTCAGGAATCTGCAAACTTTTTCTGTGAAAAGGACAGGTAGTAAAGAGGTCTTGTGGGCCTTGTGGTCAGAGTTGCAATTACTCTGTTCTGACCTTTGTATCTTGAAGCAGCCAAACATAATTAATGGACCATGAAATTTGAATTTCTTATCACTTTCACATGTTACAAATTTTTTTTTTTTTACATTTTTCAACCATCCTAAAATGTGAAAACCAGACTTCACTGGCAGTCTGGTGGTTAAGACTCTGCTTTTCCAATGCAGCAAATGTCAGTCTAGTCAAAGCTTGGTTTTTCCTGTAGTCACGTATGGATGTGAGAGTTGGACTATAAGAAAGCTGAGTGCCAAAGAATCGATGATTTGGAACTCTGGTGTTGGAGAAGACTCTTGAGACTCCCTTGGATTGCAAGGAGATCCAACCAGCCAGTCCTAAAGGAAATCAGCCCTGAATATTCATTGGATGGACTGATGCTGAAGCTGAAACTCCAATACTTTGGCCACCTGATGGGAAGAACTGACTCATTGAGAAAGACCCTGAAGCTGGGAAAGATTGAAGACGGGAGGAGAAGGGGATGACAGAGGATGAGATGGTTGGATGGCATCACTGACTTGATGGACATGAGTTTGAGCAAGCTCCGGGAGTTGGTGATGGACAGGGAGGCCTGGTGTGCTACAGTCCATGGGATCACAAAGAGTCGGACATTACTGAGCAACTGAACTGTACTGAACTTCCAATGCAGGGGGCATGGGTTCTATCCCTGGTTAGGGAACTAAGATCCCATGTTCCTCAAATTGCATAAAAAAAAAATCCAAAAAACTAAAACCAGTTTTAGCTTGTGTGCTGTACAAAAAGAGATACCGGGTTGGATTTGGCTTCAGGGCTGTAGTTTGCTGAGTTTTGGTCTCACTGAATCCAGGGCTTGGAGAACTTAGTGAACTGATTGGTTCTGTCCATTTTTCCTCCCTCTCCAAATGGTGCAGAATAGGACTTCTCAGACTGGCAGCAAAGTCTTGTAAGGGGTTGGTGGCAGTTAGGACTAGAACCCACATTTTTCAGTTTCCAACTCTGTACCCTTCCCCCCTCTAGATTTAGCCTCCCTGGGTGATGAAAGTGTTTACTCCATACAAGGTCTGATGTATGTCTCTTTCCAAATAGAATCTTGCTTAATCTTCCCAGCATCCTTTGCGTGGTATTATGATCCTGTTTTGCTGGTAATGAAGCAGAGGTTTGGGAAGCATAGGGATTCAAAAACTGCTAAGTCATGGAGCCAGAATTTATAGTCACGTCCGTTTGATTCCAGGGATTTTGCTAAGAAATTGGCTTGAGTTTGATGAAGAATCTTTTGCCTGTCTTCTTTCTCTCTCCACTCAGGCTTATCCCCCACAAGACTGCTCTTTAATTAGAAGTGACTGGCTTGTGGGACGGAAGACATGGCCCCCACGTCTCAGTAGAAGGTAAACTCTGTGATGGATAGAGAAAGTGACAGCACACAGGGGAGAAAGGCTTTGTTTTGTTTTTTCCTGGATTCTTCTTCTTTAAATTAGCTTGATCTTATTTTACTTTTTAAAAATTGAAGTTTAGTTGGTTAACAATATAATATTAGTTTCAGGTGTACAACATAGTGATTCAGTGTTTTTACAGATTACATTCTATTAAAAGTTATAATAAAATATTGTGCTATACGATACGATATAGCCTTATAGCTTATTTATTTTATACATGATAATTTGTACCTCTTAATCTCCTACCCCTGCCTTGTCCTTCCTTTCTTCCCCTTTCCACTGGTAACCACTAGTTTATCTTCTGTATCCATGAGTCTGTTTATGTTTTGTTCATTTATTTGTTTTATCTTTTAGATTCCACATATATGTGCTATTAAGTCAGACAGACAAAGATAAATAAAAATAATTTTATTGAAGTATAGAAAAAGGGCACATGTTGAAACATTTGATGTTTCAACACATTTATATAACCATGAAACCATCCCCAGAATCAAGAGAATGAGCATAGCCAGTGTTCCTTCTGCCAGTCTTTCCTTATGCCCTTTTGTAATGACCCCTCCTGGCCCTCTTCTCTTCACCTCATCAGCAGGCAACCACAGATCTGCCTTTTGTCACTATATATTAGTTTTCATTTTCCAGAATTCTATGTAAATGGAACCATGTAATACATATTCTTTTTTGTCTTAGTCTTTCACTCAGCATAATTATTTTGTGATTCATTGAAATATGCATTAAAATTTCATTCCTTTTCTTGATGGGGAGTATTCCATTGTATGGATATACCAGAATTTGTTTATCCATTCACATGTCGATGACACTGGGTTGTTTCCATTTTCTATTTATTGTAAACAAACTTCTATGAACATTCATGTATAAGTTTTTGTATGAACATATGTTTTCATTTCTAGGAGTAGAATGGCTGGATCAAATATTAGGTATATATATATATTTTGTTTGGTTGACTTTTGTTTTAGAAACTGCCAAACTGCTTTCCAGACTGGTTAAAAGTTCCCTTTGCTACACATTTTTGCCAGCATTTAATACGGTCATTCCTTTAAATTTAAATTTAGATATTCTACTAGGTGTGTGGTTGTAACTTGTATTTTCCTAGTGACTAATGATAGTTTAGGCCTCATTAATTATCATTAGTGACTAATGATAGTTTAGTTTTCAACTAAAGATAGTTGAACATCCTTTCATGTGCTTAGTTGCCATCTGTATATCTTCTTTGTTAAAGCTTCTGTTCAAATCTTTTGCTTATTTCTTATTTTTGTATTGTGTTCTTTATTTTATTACTGAGTTTGGAAAGATCTTTATTCTGGACACATTTTTTTTGTCAGTTGTATGGTTACAAATATTTCCTCCTAGTTTGTGGTTTGCCTTTTCATTCCCTTCACAGTGTCTTTCAAAGACAAGAAGTTTTTTATTTTGATAAAGTCCAACTTATCTTCTTTTTTTCTTGGTGACTTACCTAAAAACATATTTACCAACTCAAGATCACAGTTCAGTTCAGTTCAGTTCAGTCACTCGGTCGTGTCCGACTCTTTGTCACCCCATGAACCGAAGCACGCCAGGCCTCCCTGTCCATCACCAACTGCCTGAATCCACCCAAACCTATCACAAAAGTTTTTCTATTATGTTTTCTTTTTGAAGTTTTATAGACTTAGGCTTTACATTTAGATCTATGATATGTTTTGCATTAATATTTGGATATGATGTAAACTGTGAACAGAAGTTCAATTTTTTTTTCCATGTGCACATTCAATTGTTTCAGCACCAATTGTTGAAAAGACTGTATTCTGTCCACCAAATTACATTGATACTCTTTTCAAAAATCAGTTGCTCATGTGTGTGGATCTATTTATGGATTCTCTATTCTGTTTCATTGATCTTTATTTAATATTGATGCCAATACTGTATCACACAGCCCTAGTTACTATAGCTTTATGATGAGTCTTGAAATCAGATGGTGTTAGCCCTCTAACTTTGTTCTTCTGAACGACTTTCCTTCCCTCTCATCAGAAAACAAAGCCAGAGTGCATGTGGAGAGTTCTAGTTCTAGTTCTTTGTCTGTCAGAGACTTGAGAGAATCTCCAAAAGCAATTGTTCTCCATCCTCGGCATCTCTGCTTAGTTCTAGCAGCTGTCCTGGAGACCCCTGAGACCCTGACTCCCAATCAGTCTGAATCAAGTGGTCATGTCTTGTGGCCTGAGAGCAGGAGTCAGTGCCGAAGGAAAAGATGGTCTTTGGGACACAGTGAGCACAGGGATGCCCATGACTCACCTGGCTTATGAGTGCCCCTGAGTGCTCTGTGTTGGATTGTGATAAACTGACCCAATAAGCATCTCTCTTGGGGAGTAAGGATATGAAATACAGACAGAGGTGGGGTTAGGGAGCAATGGAAGGTCACTGTGGGAGGAAGTTGGACCACCTGGTTCATCATAATTGTCATAGAGATCTTTTGAAAATGTACATCTGAGCAGGTCACACCTCTGCTTCAAATGCTTCATTGGTCCCTCTGCCTGGAACACACAACCCTCACCCCAGTCACCTCACTGTTCCTCACCCTCCAGTCTCAACTTAAGGTCTACAAGGCTTCCTCTAGATGTGTTGGATCCCCTACTTTGTACTCTTCCTTTCTAAATACTCACAGGTTGGTTAAATAGTTCATCAATGTTGTCTTACTTTCCAGCTGAAAAGGGGACCCTGTCTTTCTTGTTCAACTTTTTAAATTTCTGGAACCGAGCACTTGGCACATAGAAGATGTTTAGGGAATGTATGGATGAATGAAACAATGATGTAAGATATCTAGCATAGCAAATTACACCTAGGAAATGTTTAAGATATGGCTGATGGAAGGAAGGAAGGAAGGAAGACTTCTGTACTCTCTAACCTTGGGAACTCGGAGACTTAAAATAATGCTATGGCCACAGAGATGCCCTCTACATACTCCCTGTGCATCCCGATCACTTAGGGAGACTTAAAATAAAAATTCCCATGTCCTACTTTTGGTCTACTGATAATCAGAATACCTGACATTGTAGTAAACTTGGAAATCTGTATTTAAAAAAAAACAGCAGCAACTGCTGCTGCTGCTGCTAAGCCGCTTCAGTCATGTCCGACTCTGTGCGACCCCATAGACAGCAGCCCACCAGGCTTCGCCGTCCCTGGGATTCTCCAGGCAAGAATACTGGAGTGGGTTGCCATTTCCTTCTCCAGTGCATGAAAGGGAAAAGTGAAAGTGAAGTCACTCAGTCGTGTCCGACTCTTAGTGACCCCATGGACTGCAGCCTACCAGGCTCCTCCATCCATGGGATTTTCCAGGCAAGAGTACTGGAGTGGGGTGCCATTGCCTTCTCCGAAGCAGCCCATTCTTGAAGACCTTTTTGAGAACTTCACATTTACAGTAACCAGGGTTGTATGTATTCCTGTGGAATTCCAGCCCTTTCTCCTCTACAGCTGCTCTGTCCAATGCAATAGCCACCTGGCATGTGTTACTATTTAAGTTTAAATCTAAATTAATTAAAGGTAAAGATTCAGTTTTGCAGTTACACTAGCCACATTTTAAGTGCTCTACAGCCACATATGATGAATGACTGCCAATACTGGACAACACAGACAAGAATCACCACAGACAGCCCCGCTGGGCTGTGTTGTCCTAGAGGGAATTGCTCCTCTCCCATTCACAGTCCACATGCTTTGATGGAATTGATTCTATCTACAGCTCCATGAATACTGACCAATCATGGTATGGTATCTGACTCAGGTCATAATCAGAACAAGTGTTGGGACTTTTGCTTAAGTGACCATCAAAAGACATTCTTTCTTCCACTGATATAAAGACGAGTGTGGAGCAGTTCAGGCTGAAACTGTTGGCAGCCGTTTTGTTCTGACATAGAACCACAGAATCAAAACCGCAGAGAGGAAGCAGAGCAAAAAAACCTGAGTCTTGATGATACTTGTCGAATCTTTAGGCAGAGGTTATGCTTGAAGAGAGAGTTGTCATTTCAGTGAGCCAAAAAATCCTCTCCCCTTTTTTCTACTTGAAGCGAAAGTATGATGATTAAATACATGGAATGACCATTGCAAGTCACTTCCTCTAGACCCTTCATTTTCCCATCTGTAAAATGGATAGGTTGAAATAATTAGTTCAATTCAATTCTTCAAACATATATTGCACATGTATTTCCAGGTATTTTTCCTGAGTATAGAATAATTTAGATTCAGTCTTTCCTGCAGAGGCATTACCCTGACTGTAATACACTTTAAGGACAGCTTATTATTGATATGGACAAAGTGCTCTGGGGTCACAAAGGATGTTCTTGACTTGATCTTGGTCAAGACTTCACTGTGGAGGTGACATGGAGCCTGAAAAATGAGTAGGGTTTTTCTTTGCAGAAAAAGTAAAAGAGGAAATTTTAATTTAAAAGTAAATATAAGCAAAACTCCAAATTAAGAAAGCTCAGAGTGCACTTGGAAAAGAGTTCATTATGTGCTCAGTCACTTCAGTTGTATCCAGCTCTTAGCGATCCCACAGACTGTAGCCCGCCAGGCTCCTCTGTCCATGGGATTCTTCAGGCAAGAATACTGGAGTGGGTTGCCATGCCTTCCTCCAGGGAATCTTCCCAACCTAGGGATCGAATTTGAGTCTCCTGTGTCTCCCATACTGCAGGTGGATTCTTTACTGCTGAGCCACTGGGGAAACCCAGTTCATTGTACCTAGAGCTTAAAATATAGGAGGTAAAAGGATGGACTACAGACTAGAAGAGGCTGGTAGGACCTGGTTACCATACCTTTGAATGTCATTTTGCGGATGTGGGGCTTTCTTCTGCAGGAGAAATAGAAGCAGGGAACTCTGATGATCAGACCCACATTTGGTGAGATTACACTTGGGAACAAGAAAGACAGATTGATGATGGGGAGAGATGGGAGGCGGGGGGACCAATTGGGAAGTTATTGCAGTTGTGGAGGTGAAAAATGAGGAGACTAAACCATGCATTCAAGACTAATTTACAAAGGGTTATGTGCTGGATATACTGAATTGGCATATGGTAGGTGCTCAAAGAATGTTTGTGGAATAACTATTGCTGAGTGACGAGGAGCGTGTTGTGGGAGAGGATTGATTGATCATCTGAAGGTTGAGTCAGGTGATGTGTGGAAGAGGGTGAAGAAGGGAGTTGGTGGAGATGTCAAAGCCTGGATAGAAGCCAAATTAGGACACCAGAGACTTTTACAAAAGCAATTGTAGTAGAGTAGCAGGATTGGAAACTGAATTGCAATGCACTGAGTAGTGAAGACAGCAAATATAATATCTTCTTAAAGGAGATTAGAGGGCTGAGAAAAAAGAGAGAAAAAAAATGTAGCTGGGAGTGAGAAAAATGGAATAATGGACTTGTCGGTTATTTTCCCAACTTCTGTTTCCCCACTTCTTGCTTCCTGAGAGAACCCCCACTTTGTTAAGGCTTCCATCCTACCAGGTGAAACCTTTTTGACTCAGAGTCCCAGGGATGGATACTGACTAATCTAAGGCAATGACAGTCATCTCTTTCTTCTTTGCCATTAATAGGTTCAAGAACATCAGCTTAAGTCCATCAGTGCAGGGCATTGCCTTAGCCACTGTTACTTACTGTCCAGGAATAGGCACTTGACCTTGTGGTCCAATTAAACTGATCAAGGAGTGGCCATGGCCGTGGCTGCTACCACCAACAATATAACCTCCTTGAGAGAAGCCAGTCTGAGGACAGAGAGCTGAACTCTGATCTTAATGATACCTGCAGACCATCCTACACACAGACATCTCACTAATGTGAAATAAAGCATGTTGTGGTTGTTTCAATCATTTTAGTTGAGCTTTCTGTTACATGTAGCAAAAAGCATCATTGACTGATATCAGCAGATTTTATTTTATTTTATTTGGAGCTGCTGAATACTCAGGGTGAAAGTTCAGAGAAGAGGAAGAATTAAAAAACTCAAAACAGGGAAAGAAGATCAGATTCCCAGAAGGAGTGGGACTGATTGTGCTCAGGACTGTTGGGGGCGTATCTGGCTTGGAAAGAAACTTCTTGCCTGTGCTGCAGAAGGGAAAGAGATATGAGAATACGAATAAATTCAGAGGTAGAGGCAAGTTGATGGAGGATCTATAAGGACCCTTAGAACTTTATTGCCTTGCATCTAGTCAAGGAGGTGTGTGGCATCAACTGATAAAATCAAGCATATCTGGAAGCATGTGTGGAGAAGAATCACCTCCCCCTGGAATGATCAGAGGCATCTCCATAGGGGAGGAGGACTCTGAGTCAGCGTGTATGGAGTTGGTATAGAGGGCAGAGGAGTAGAGTTTCGGTGGTGCTGTGTTTTCATTTCTATTATCTCATTCATTTATTTTTATTTTTAAAACTTTTGGCTGCACTGGGTCTTTGTTGTGGCTCAAGGGCTTCTCTAGTTGTGGCACTTGGGCTCCAGAGCTAGAGGGGCTCAGTAGTTGTGGCTCAAGGGGTTGGTTGCCCCACAGCCTGTGGGACCTTAGTTCCCTGATCAGGGATCGAACCCTCATCTCCTGCATTGGAAGGCGGATTCTTAGCCACTGGACTACCAGGAAGGTCTCTATTCTCTCATTTAAATGCCACATCCCTGAGATATGTACTGACAGGACAGGGAGAGACCAATTTGGCTGCAGTGGGAGTTCAAGATGGAGAAAGTCATGCTGGGGTCAGATCCCAGAGGGTCTTATGTGCCAGGCTGGAATTATTAACTTTAATGGACTTTGATCAGTATTTCTCACACTTGAGTGAATAAAAAAATTTCTTGCTAACACTTTTGACTTAAAAATTATTATTAATACAATAGTATATAAGTATATACAGACATCAAACTAGGTGTACACTCCTTATGCTTATATATTTTGTATGAATCATGAAACTAAACCCAATTTGCAAATTAACTACAAAAAGGCATTAAACCAATAAAATTCCACATTAAGTTAGTGGACTAGATAATAATGTTTGCTGAAATTAAATTGCCCCTCACAAGGCAAGTATGACACTGACTGTTACTGAGAATGATGTGCTGATAAATTGGTTTCCAGAGAGGCTTTCTTTGCCTGTTTCCCAGAGTTTGCTGATTTCCATGGTGTAATTTCTGTTTGGCTGCCATCACAATCGCTGTGTTCAATGACTGGCTCTCAAAATACCTGAAAATTAAGCAATTGGCTCTTGTGAGCTGGAACCGGCTGGTTCCAGCACATTGCGGCTCTCTAGGTTCTTTTGAACTCACACGCCTAGTTTTCTTTGTGTGTTGTAATAACTCAATTGTTCCATTCCTTTCCTATTCTAATTCCTACAAAGGCTATGTTTATTTGGGCCCAACAGATTAGCATAATTTTATCTTACTTGGGTGAATGTATCATTTACATATTAGTCACTATTCTTTTTTATTCAACCCAAGACAAAGATGTAAGTATTTGTCACAATTCAAATCCATTCCATTTCAAAATCCATATAGTGAGATTTTATATAGTAAGGGATGCTGAATTATCCAAAGTTATTTGGTTTCTGAGTTTAGGATAACAAATACCAAAAATTCAGATAACAAGGAATATTAATCCCATTTTTTAAAATTTGGATTTTATTCAATTCCTGAGTTCAAATGGCAAGTATTTGGATAGCAAAGGATACCTGTTATACTATTTGGGACCAAAAAATTGTGGATTAGGGTAAACATGAGTACTGTAATCTATCATGACAGTGTTTAGTTTAGGTGGGCTTCCAGATGACCCAAGATATGTTTACATTAATTTTTAGATAATCGTGGGAGTTAAAGCACAAATTTAGGAATGCATATTTGTTAGGAATGCTCGTGGCTGCAGGTAATCAAAAACCCAGCCCAAAGCAGGTTAAACCTTGGATGTTTATTGCCTACTTATTAAGAAGTCCTAATGTGGATAGACCAGTTGGTCTGCAATCTCAAAATGACACCAAGGATCCAGGTTCTTCTATCTTTACCATCCAACAATGTTGGCTTTTTAGCCTGATGTGAGTTGTGTCAAGGTCATAAAATAGATGCTGTTGTTCTGGGCATTGTGTGGTCATTCACATCAAAGATAAGCAGGAAGAGGCAGCTCCAGATCTGTCTGTCTCTAATTAAGAGAGCAAGTTTCTCTAAGATGTCTCTACCAATTCATCCATCTCAATAGCCAAAACCTGATCACATGGCCATTGCTAGCGACTAGAGAAACTGGGAAATACTGTGCTTGGCTTTCCAGACTCTACAGTGGAAGACAGCAAGGGGATCATAGGGGAGGTATGGGAATTGACTTCTGCATGCCAGTGAAGACCATCTCAGTGAAATCTGTAGGATCTCTGTGTGTATGTCTGTGGAATACTCAGCACCCAGGCACCCAAGCTTGGGAATCTGTCCCAGGCAACTACCCATAGTTCCAGTCACTCGTGTTTCGGGAGCAGTTGCTGTGTACGGAACATAGATTAGATACTCTGCAGGAGGGGACCGCCACAGAGGACACACACACACACACACACACACAGCCTCTGACTTTGCAGGACTTAGCGAGGGGCTTTCTAGCACATCACTCTGTGGGGATAAGGTCTCAGGGGTGGATTCTTCACGGCACACTCCCTTGTCTTGTGTGTGCTGTGCTTAGTCACTCAGTCGTGTCCGACTCTTTGCAACCCCGTGGACTGCAGCCCGCCAGGCTCCTCTGTCCATGGGGATTCTCCAGGCAAGAATACTGGAGTGGGTTGCCATGCCCTCCTCCAGGGGATCTTCCCAACCAGGGGATCAAACCCAGGTCTCCCGCATTTCAGGCAGACGCTTTACTGTCTGAGCCATTAGGGAAGCCTTTGTCTTGTGTGTAGTTTCCTGTCTTTGAGTTGTGAGGATCGACAGTTGAAGACAACACGGAAGAGGTTCTCGGAGCCTAGTTTCACTGGAATAAGAAATTCTGATGATGGGCCCAAGTCATCGGTCAGATGTCCCATGTTGGAGGCCATAGAGCTGCAGGCCTGAGGTGGACTCCGCTCAGGCATGGGGGTAGCCAGGAGATAAAGGAGCTCCGGAGGGCACTGTGGGTGCCCTGGTCCCTTGCATTTAGAGGCAATGAAAATCCCACTGGCCTGGGAGTCGGGAGACCCTGGTTCTAGAACTCCCAGATGAGTCCCTTGACCTTGATGGATCTGAGTGACCTTGCACAGGGGCTGACACCCAATGGGTGCTCAGTAATGCTGGCACAACCTCGCTGATCTGTAAGCTCATACCTGTCCTGCTCAGCGCCTAGATTTGTGATAGAGTGCTATATTTGGAAATACATCTAGAATTTAAAAGCAGTATAGAATCTCAAGGTATTTTCTTTTTACAAATATCTATGTATCTTTAATTTATTGATGATTGCTTTACAATATTGGTTTGATTTCTGTCATACTCAATGTGAATTAATCATAGGTATATGTTTGTCCCCTCTCTTTTGAATCTCCCTTCAACCTCCCGCCCATTTCCACCCTTCTATGTTATTACAGAGCCCCAGTTTGAGTTCCCTGGGTCATATAGCAAATTCCCATTGACTCTCTATTTACATATATTAGTGTATATGCATCCATGCTACTCTCCGTTTATCTCACCCTCTCCCTCTTCTTCCCCACCCTTGTCCGTAAGTCTGTTCTCTATGTCTGCATCTCCATTGCTGCTCTGTGAACAGATTCATCAGTACCATCCTTCTAGATTCCATATATATGGGTTAATCAATGATATTTGTTTTTCTCTTTCTGACTTACTTCACTCTGTATAATAGGCTCTAGGTTCATCTACCTCATTAGAACTGACTCAAGTGAATTCCTTTTTTATGGCTGAGTAGTATTCCATTGTATATATGTACCACAGCTTGTTTCTTCATTCCTCTGTCAGTGGACATCTAGGTTGCTTCCGTGTCTATTTACAACAGTGCTGCAGTGAACATTGGGGTACATGTGTCTTTTTCAGTTTTGGCTTCTTCAGGGTATATGCCTAGAAGCGGTATTGCTGGGTCATATGGTGATTTTGTTTCTAGTTTTTTAAAGAAATCTCCATACTGTCTTCCATAGTGGCTGTATCAATTTACATTTCCACTAGCAGTGTAGGAGGGTTCCCTTTTCTCCATACCCTCTCCAGCACTTGCTGTTTGTGGATTTTTTGATGATGGCCATTCTGTCTGGTGTGAGGTGATATGTCTGTAGTTTTGATTTGCATTTCTCTAATAATGAGTGATGTTGAGCATCTCTTCATGTGTTTATTAGCCATCTGTATGTCTTCTTTGGAGAAATGTCTGTATAGTTCTTTTCCACACTTTTTGATTGGGTTGTTTGTTTTTCTGGTATTGAGTTGTATGAGCTGCTTGTATATTTTGGAAACTAATACTTTGTCAGTTGTTTCATTTGCTATTATTTTCTCCCATTCTGAGGGTTGTCTTTTTGCTTTGTTTATAGTTTCCTTTGCTGGACAAAAAGCTTTGCAAGGTATTTTCATAGTCATAACAGGGGGAGGAAGAAGGAAAGAAGTTCTCCTAAGGGCTCTGCTGTGGGCCTGGCATCAGGTCAGGTGCTGTCACATAACCTCTCTCTGAATTCTCACATCTGGCATCCCAGAACAGGAATATTATTCCTACCCTTGTAGACGGGTTCACTGGGCCTCAGAGAGGTAAAATAACTCTTCCCAAGTCTCATAGCCTGTGAGAGGTAGAGCTAAGGTTTTGAAAATTCTGCACAAGAGCTTGGCCTCAGAGCTAAGGTTTTGAAAATTCTGCACAAGAAGCTTGGCTTCTTGATAGAGATTTCAAGAAGAGTAAACACCAAGAAGGGACACCAAGAATTCAGAAGCTGGGGGAGGCTAAGAAGGGGCTGAACAGGCCCCAGAAAAGTATGGGGACTATTATAATTAATTGTGCTCAGTTGCTCAGTCAGGTCTGACTCTTTGTGACCCCATGGACTGTAGCCCACCAGGCTCCTCATGGAATTTTCCAGGCAAGAACAGTGGAGCAGGTTTCCATTTCCTCCTCCAGATGGATGGAAACGCTGAGCATGTCCCTCAAAGCCATTTCTCCAAGCCTCCACTCACACTTCCACCTTCCCCTCCCCCAGCATCAGGCTGGACCGGTCTGCGCTGAGCCAGCCATCAGCTCCCTGCCCACCTCACCCCTGGACTCCCCACCCCTTGCCTGGCCCTTCTAATGCCTCCTCTTGCTTTTACTTCTCCTGCCAAGTTCTGTCATTTAAAGCCCCCTAATTTAATAGGTTTGTCTCATTATTTTGATTAATCATATTAACTCATGTTAATTAAGAGAGAGATTTAAGCAGTGACAGAGGTTAATGGAATCAGCCCATGTTCTTCTCTGGCTTTTGTTGGGGGGCACTGACGGGCATGGGGGGAAGAAGAAGGGAAAATGGGAAATGGCCCGTCAGCAGGACCAAGCCTGGGACGAGCCCGGGAGTCTGTAAAGCGGGAGGGGAGAGAAAGGTATCGAGGAAACCATCAGTTACCAATCGGAGTTTCCTGTTAATTGAATGTCTGATTTTATTAATGATGGAATTTATAAAAGTCCTTAAGAAAAGAAAAGAATTTAGTCAGTTCAGCAGTTAACTGTGAAAATTAATGCAGAGGATATAAGTTAAAATGGCCATTTTATTTGTCTTCCTTTTTTCCCCTAGTGGTGGGGATGAAATTGGGCACATCATCTCAGAGGGCTTTTTCATCTCTGGTCCTCTTTTCGGTGCTGAAGAAGCAGGCAGTCGGGCCCATGGCCTCAACCTGACTATTGGGAGCAAGAAGCACACCTACTTTGTTCCGGACTCTGTGCTGAGCAGATAAATGCATCTTTTCATTGAATTCTGTGATGACGCCCAAGGTTTCCTTTCATAGAGGAAACTGAGTCAGAGATGCTGTGTCACTCATCCAAGATATCAGAGATTGAGAGCCTCAGATCTGGGTGAAAGCGTTGGGGTCAAGGACCACGCATGGTAACTCACCCTGGTGGCTTCAGGTCTAGGCAGGAGCTATGACATCCTCCCTAGATGTCACTGGCCTTGTTGAAAAGGACCTTATCTGGAGAGCTTGGAAGGGGGGTCGAGGCAGGTGCAGGGCTTCACCTCAGCTGATGAGTCCTTCTCTCCATGTCTTCCAAGTTATCCCAGAGCCAAGGAGGGCTGGTGTTATGGACTTAAGCGTGTCCCCCAGAAAGACACATTGAAGTCCCAAACCCCCAGGCCTGTAAATGTGACTTCTGTTGGAGATGAGGTCTTTGCAGATGTAATCAAGGTGAAGTCATATGAATTAGGGTGAGCCCTAGTCCAGAGGACTTCCCTGGTGGCTCACAGTAAAGAATCCGCCTGCATCGCAGAAGACCAAGGTTCAGTCCCTGGATCAGGAAGATCCCCTGGAGAAGGAAACGGCAACCCACTCCAGTATTTGTGCCTGGAGAATTCTATGGGCAGAGGAGCCTGATGGGCTACAGTTCATGGGGTCGCAAAGAGTCGGACACGACTGAGCAACTAGCACTTTCACTTTCACTAGACCAGTGTGACTGGTGTCCTTATTATGAAAGATGAAGGGGCACAGACATGGATACACAGAGAAGAAGACTATGTGAAGAGGCAGAAATTGGAGTGATACTACCACAGGCCAAGGAATGTCTGGGGCTACAAGACGCTAGAAGGGAGGAGCATCCATGGAGTTTTCAGAGGGACCATGGCCTTGCTGACACCTTGATTTTGGACTTCTAGGCTGTAGAACTGTGAAAGAATAAACTTGTGATGTTTTGATCCAATCCTTTGTGGTCATTTGCTATGACAATTCTAGGAACTAATATACCTGCAGGAGCTTGACTGAATTTGAACCTCTTTTAACTTGCAGGCAGATGCTTCTTGGATTTATCCAAGACAGGTAATGAGGTATCATTTCCATCAAATTTGGAAAAATCTTGACCCCTGTTTGTTCAAATATGTTTTCTCCTTCTTCCCACTTCTGGCCTTTCAATTACATACATATTTGACTACAATTGATATTTTCCCACAGGTCACTAAGGTGCTGTGTGTGTGTATAAATAACCTTATTCTTTCTGTGTTTCAATTTCTATAGTTTCTATTCCTGTATCTTTCTTTATTTTTCTATCTATTTATCGATTTATCTATTTATCTATTGTTGGGTCTTAATTGAGGCATACGGGATCTTAGTCGTGGCCTGTGGGCTTCCCTCTAGTTGTGGCTTGCAGGCTCCAGACTGTGTGGTCTCTAGGTGTGGTGTGCAGGCTCAGTAGTTGTGGTGCATGGCCTTAGTTGCCCCGTGGCTTGTGGGATCTTAGTTCCTAGACCAGAGATTGAACTCGCGTGCCCTACATGGGAAGGTGGATTCTTAACTGCTGACCACCAGAGAAGTCCCCCTATATCCTTAAATGTTTCATTATTTAATTGCTGTATTTTATAATTTTTGTTCTTCTGAAAGATCTAATCTGCTAAATGGGCCACCCAATGGGTTTTTTAATTTCAAATATATTGTTTAGTTTTAGAGGTTCCTTTTAGTTTGTTTTCACATCTTCCATTTCTCTCTGCATTATTCATGTTTTCTTTTTAAATATTTGAGATATTTATAAGAGCTATTTTAAAGTCTTTTAAAACTTATCACCTCTTCATTTCTGCGTCTGTTTCTGTTGACTTTTATCTATCTCTTGGTTATGGATCACATTCTTGGTTATGGATTACATTCTTGGTTATAGATCACATTTTTTTACATGCCCAGTAATTACTGAATGGGTGCTAGATATTTTGGGTGTTACGTTATTAAATATCCGGATTTTACTGTCTTCCCTTAAAGAGAAGAAAAGTTTGTTTTGATAGATTGTTGAGTTACTTGTGGATCAACTAGATGTTTTCTAGACTTGTTTTTAAGCTTTGTGAGGATGGATCTAAAATAGCCTTTACTTTATTAGCTATATTATTTGGCTATTACCCTTCTGAGGTCTTTACTGAATGTCCCTGGTGTTCATTTGATATCGCCCTGCCCTTTGTGATCAACAGTCTCAAGGAGGACCCTCAAGCAGATATCTGGAGTTCTCTCTCTGTGTACCTCCTTTATCTTTGGTACTCTGTCTTTCAAATTCCAGCCACCTTGGCCTCCTCCAACTCCAATCTCAGTTTCCTCAATTCAACAAAATTGTTGTTCTCTGCTTGGGTTTTCAACTGTGGTCTGGAAAATACCTCCAGGCAAAAAAGCAGATTGGTTGTTTCCTTCCTTGGTCCTGCAATCAAAGGATGGTCTTAATCACTGTTTTCTAAAGTCTGAAAATAGCCATTTCATATATTTTTTAGACTTTTAGCTGTTTTTATCAGAGGGCAAGTTGTACGTAAGCTAATTCATCATGGTCATTAAGGTCACTGAGCCTGCCTTTGTGATCTGTAAAATGGGTGTAATGGCCTCAGAGAGTTGTTGTGATGCTTAGAACACGCTCTACAAACAATCACAGTATGAATGTTTCTTATTTAACCTCCTGACTTCCTAACATTGTCCAAGGTCAGTCCTGCATCTTCTCCAGCTACCTCTCTTGAGGGATTGGAAGTGAGAGACTGTTAATGTGGCAGAAAACACTGTAGTTTTCATGAGGCCTATGAAGGCCCTACCTTGAGAATATAATGCATAAAGTTCTCTCCAACTTCTTCAGGGTTCACACTACTTTATTTGACAAGAGATTATATGTTCCATCTGTCTACTTTATCCAAATTTCCAGTGACTGCTAAAGGAGTTTAGAAGGACAAATGGGAAGAAAGGCACCGATTCCCTTGAAGTGCCTTGTTATTAGCCATTTCAGAAACAGAAGTGTAGGTACTCTCATTTCACCGTCCTTGCTACTTCAGAGGACTAGTCTGTCTGGAAGACCCTTCTGGATAACTGGCAGCCCCCAAGATAGTGTTTGAGAATCCCTGCTCTGTAGGATATATGCAGGGGCACAGAGTCAGAGTCTTCCTTCCACCATAGTTCCTAACCCCAAGTGAAAACTTAGAAAATGCACAGTGACTTATTTTCTGCATCTCTCCCCAAAGGTCCCATCCGTGTGGTGTCACTCTTACCCACTCTATCCTAAAGATGACCGTGTTCTAAAACTTTCCGCCCAGATGATAGCCTTTTGTAGAGAGTATGGGAACGTCTCCATGTTTGGGGGAAGAACCAGCATCGACACGTGGTGAAGAGCGTGTGAACAGATGGGGTAGAGGAGAGGAGCTGGTGGAGTTTTCGTTGACTTTGGTAGCATCCCCCAAGTTGTGAAACGTGACTCGGTATCACAGTCTGGTTTAATAGGTAGAAATACGAACCAAGAAGAGAGCTGAAGGTCTTTCATCCCCAAGTGGTCCTGCTGTCCTGCTCACGGTGTTATCCACCTTTCTGTCACAGTGCTTCTCAATTGTAATTGTAGCCGGATGGTGGTTTCTGCCTCTTTTACCCTCCTCATCCCTGCCCATCCTCATCTGTCAAGACTAGCAAGAGAAAGACTTTTCTGTCTTACAGCTGCTTCACACTGAAGAGTCTAAAAGAAGAATTCATCTCCTTCTGTGAGGATCTGCTTTAGCCTCCAAGGATGGAGCCGGGAACTCTGGGGAGAAGTGATGAGGTGGGGTGGGTTAGAGAAGAAACCAAAGATGCAAGCTAGGAGTAAGAATCTCTTCTACTCTTAAAAATAATTTTATGTATTTATTTTTGGTTGTGCTGGGTCTTCACTGCTGTGTGTGGGCTTTCTCTAGTTGTGGCGAGCAGGAGCTACT
Organism: Giraffa tippelskirchi; assembly: GCF_054371585.1. Classification (NCBI taxonomy): domain Eukaryota; kingdom Metazoa; phylum Chordata; class Mammalia; order Artiodactyla; family Giraffidae; genus Giraffa; species Giraffa tippelskirchi. The sequence continues at coordinate 147,841,109 of NC_137281.1, read as the reverse complement.
CTTCACTGTGTATGTGGGCTTCTCATTGCAGTGGCTTCTCTTGTTGTGGAGCACAGGCTCTAGACACACAGGCTTCAGTAGTTGTGGCATGTGGGCTTAGCTACTCCATGGCATGTGGACTCTTCCCAGACCAGGGATCTAACCTGTGTCCCCTGCATTGGCAGGTGGATTCCTATCCACTCTGCCACCCAGGAAGTCCCAAATTAGGAGTAAGAGACTCCAAGGCATCCATTTAGGGCAGAGTTTGCCTGGGAGAAAGGAAAGCTAATAGAGAAAGTAAAGATGTGTTTTTCAGCATCCTCTATATCCCCTCTGTGTTTGGGGTTGATTAATCAGTAGTCCTCTGCCCTGACTGCACATTAAATTCACCTGGATAGTTCTCATGAAATATTGGTGCCCTTGTTCCCCACCTAAGATATTCTGATCTATTGGTCTAAGGTGGAGCGTTGGCATCAACAGTTTATAAAGAACCCCAGGTGATTCTAAGAGTTGCCGTTGCTAAAATCCACTGTGTTGTGCGTGCGTGCTCATCTGTGTCTGACTCTTTGTGACCCCATGGACTGTAGCCCACCAGGCTCCTCTGTTCATGGAGCTTTCCAGGCAAGAATACTGGAGTGGGTTGCCATTTCCCAGGGCATCTTCTGGACCCAGGGATTGAACCTGTATCTCTTGCATCTCCTGCATCGGTAGGCGAGCTCTTTACCATGACATTACCTGGGAAACCCCAAGAACAATTGCAAAAAATAAGAATATGGGTTTTTTTTTGTCCTTGTGGGTTCTGAAAATCAACCACAACTGAACTTAATGGCAAAACAGGGGTTCATGAGTGGAGCAGAGTGATGTGAAAATCAAGAATGAGCAATAAGAAGCCATCGTTATGGTTGGTCCTCCCTGAAGACCCAACACTTTTGGTTTTGCATTCTTGCCAAGAGCTTAGCATGAAGGATCCAGGGCTGACATCTCAGCTTTTTTTGTTAGCTGTGTAGCCTGGTCAAGTCACTTAATCTCTCTAAGTTGTACTTTCAGCATCAAACAGAGGGTCATTGAAGTTGTCTATCCCAGTAGGTAAAAGTGTGTATGGATCCTGAAGCCAGTTTGTTTTAACACCTGCAAGCTTTGTAGCTGATCACATCCCTTAAGCACTCTGAGACTAAGTCTTATCTGTAAAATGGGAATAACAAAACTCAAAGGGTGGCCGTGAGGGTTAAGTAGATTCCTACATGTAAGGCACTTAGGATAATAACTGGCACATTGCAAGTGTTAGCCACTCAGTCCTAACTCCCCCGATTCCTGCTAGGATTGCCTGGCTACTGCTCCCTCCTCTAATCTGCAGGATAAAAAGCATTTCCTTCCTCTGGGCTGCAATCTTCTATTTGCCCAAATGTTCAAATAGGCAACAAATATATATTTATAAAGAAAAATTTATGGATATGGAAATATTTGCTCAGTTGGCCTTAGAAGGTTATATATGCTTAGAATATCTTTGCCTCAATAGTGAAGGTGGTAAATTTACAGGCTGCTAGCTGAGGCTTGGGATTGCTAGTCCTGAAGGTGTTTTGTAGGTGTTTGCTCCCCAACAAAAGTACCTTTCCACTTTCTTTTTCCTGTTTGTGAAGCTGGAGAGGGTTCCAGTCTGGAAGAAAAGCAGGAATTACTTAAAAGATTCGAAGGAGGTGCTCTAGGAGCTCTGATGAACCCTGGATTACAAAGGATGAGGATGAGAAGGGTGGAGAAGGGCGTTGTCATGGGATCAGCTGCATTTGCTTTCTTTGCAAACTTCCTTCATTCTTCTGTAACAGCTCCCCGATTTTCCTCTGGGAAACCACTGCTTCCCACCCCAGCTCCAATGGAAAGAGATGTGAATGAACTACTGTTGATCACCAGCCGACCTCCCGACTACAGTGATTGGCTGAGGGATGGGCACATGACTCCAGTTCATCCCAGAGACTCATTTTTGTGGGTTTGATTTGATTTGTAACAACCTTCAGAAAAGAACCTCTTTTGGCTTGTGTTCTGAATGTTATCCTCTAATCCTCAGTGATTTTGTCCTGCATGGTTATTTCCATTATAAAGACTGTTAGTGTGAGGTTTTTCTGCTTTTGAAGGTGGTTTTGTATGCAGGCAATCGTTATGTAGAGTTTTAAACATTAATGTGCAGTAAACTAAAATTAGATATTCAAAGCTCCAGTTCTTCCATAGGCTTTTTTTCCCCCATTGTTTTCATTGTGATTAAAAAACAAAAACAAAAAAAAACCACACGTAACATAACATTTATCTTCTTAACCATTTTAAAGTTCATTGTGCTCAGTCGCTTCAGTTGTGTCTGACTCTTTGGGACCCCACGGACTGTAATCCGCCAAGCTCCTCTATCCATGGGATTCTCCAGGCAAGAATACTGGAGTGGGTTGCTGTGCCCTCCTCCAGCTGATCTTCTGGACCCAGGGATCGAACCTGTGTCTCCTGCACCTCCTGCATTGCAGGCGATTCTTTAACGAACCACTGTGAAGCCCTTCAAGTTTATTAGTATTAAGTATATGCACATTGCTGTAAAGCAGATCTCCAGACCTTTTGCATCTTGCAAATCTGAAAATCTGTACCCATTAAACAACTCCCATTTCCTACCTCCTCCCAGCCCTCCAGTAACCACCCATCCATTTTCTGCTTCTATAAATTTGACTCCTATAGGTACCTCATACAAGAGAAATCACACAATTTTTGTCCTTTGGTGACTGGTGTATTTCACATACCATAATGTCCTCCTAGTTCATCCATGTTGTAGCATGTGACAGGAATTTTTCCATGGGCTTTTAAGATAGGCTTACACATTTTATTATTCTAAGTCATTTTTACAAATCTTGTTATTCTTATTTTAGCAGTCATATTAAGGGACTCTTGAATTCTATCTTGCCCCTTTTTAAGACCTTGTTAAATATTTTGGAATATTTAAAATTGCATTTGTAAATGAGATATATTTGTTTTCCTCCTTAAGTATTTCCATTTCCTCACTTAACAAACAAAACCTTACCAACATAGCCAAATAATTTTCAAAAATCTATGAAACTAAACTAGTAATATGAGTATAGTTCTTCTTAAATATTCCAACACTTAACTATGTCAAATGCTACATTTTTTACAATGTAAAAATCCAAAATCTTAAATCAACTATGTAATTATACATTTTAAATTGGAGTAGAAAGCTCTCACTCCAAAGACAAAAATTCCTTGAACTTTGAAAATATATAGGATATAAAATTTTTAAAGATTTGCTAATGCAAAAATATCAAAATATAATTTTGATTTCTTTAAATGTTTCCCTACTTGAGTACAAATTTTCCTGGTGTTGAATGAGGTGTGTCCCTTGGAAAGCAATGACATCCCATTAACTAAGGTTATTGATGTTGAGGTTTTGCCAGGATTCTACCTGGGTTCAGATCCATGCTCCTTTTGGGATGCACTAAATCTTATTTATGGTTGCTATAATGTCAGTGCCTCCACAACTCAGAACGGGTAGTGGTGAAGTCTACTCACTACCCATATATCCACATTATGTGCATCCAGAAAGTCAGCAACTGCCAATTAGGTGGTACAGATTGCATCTTCCTTATTTTTTTTTTTTTTACCTTTTCCTTTGTCTCTCAATTTTGTATATGTCTTCTTTTCTAGGTAAGAACTTAATGAAATTCGGCATCATTCTTACATCCTTCCTGTCTCTTTCATATATGTATAACTCATGTGTACTAATATAATATCCTGCTGAGTATTGTGGATATCTCACTTGGTTTCCTCTGTTTTGCAGTTACATTGTGTGATGCCATATCACTGGCACAGATAAGGAAACTGAGGCCCAGAAAGCTTAACTGGCCTCTTCTAGGCCTCTCCATGAATCAGAGACATGGCTGGGATTTGGTCTGTGTATTAAGATGCCAGTGGTCACTCTACTTCTCATTGCAAATGACATGTTAGGCATTTACAGGTCAGAGTAGAGAGTTTATATAACTCTTTTAAAAATAACTACTCCATCAGTCAATCAACAACTAGTTATTGAGCTTGTGCTCCGAGCCAGGCTCCTGCCATGGTAGAGCTCATAGCCTGGAGGAAACCCATGTTCGCTGTTGGCAAAGAATAGGGAGAGACACTCTGGGAAGTCATTGCAAGGAGACTTAACCCATTCAAAGGGGCCAAGAGGCTTCCCAGAGTGGACTTGAAGGAGGATAAAAATTCAGTAGGCTGAGGTGTGTGGTCAAAAGCATGGCTGGAATGGGGGTGGGGAGAAGTCTATGGAAGCCTTGTTCTCAATGACACACTTCAAGATTTTAGGAAATATATTAATATGATTCATGAAAAGACCCTGATGCTGGGAAAGATTGAAGGCAAAAGGAGAAGGGGGCAGCAGAAGATGAGATGGTTAGATAGCATCATTGACCCAAGGGACACGAATTTGAGCAAACTCTGGGAGACAGTGAAGGACAGGGGAGACTGGCATGCTGCAGTCCATGGGGTCGGAAAGAGTCAGACATGACTTACCAACCAAACAACAACGACAACAAAATTGATATGGCAGTTAAGATCACGAGAAAGAAAAATTAGAAGGAAGAATATGAAAACCCAAGACACAGAGAGAAGGTAGGCAAATGATGAGTCCTTTTTAATGTGCTCATTCCTCTGCTAGGACTGGCCAGTCCTGCTCGCCATCAACTCCACCTTCAAGTCAACCTTCTCAGATGTTAAAATGTCCAGTGCCATCTCCTGCCTCAGGTTGGCAGGTGGAGAGAGACTTCCCTGAAGAGGAAGAGCAACACGGCCATCTCTCCTTCCCTTCCTTTCTTTCTCCTTCCCCTCTCTTTGGCATCACCTTTCTTGAGCTGCTACTAAGTGCCAGGTACTGTGCTAGGGGCTGGGTTACAATAATGAGCAAAAACACAAGTTGTCCTTATCCACCAAGAGCCCACGGCCGGACCTTGATGAGATGGTTATGAAAATCGTTCTGCGAAAGATTTTGGTGCATAGGGTTTTTTGTTTGGTTGGTTGTTTTATTGGGTACAGCAAATGTAATATACATAAAACTTGAACTCATATCCTCCATCAAATATAATTCTTTGACCTAAATACTCCTTAGGAAGTTTCTTCTTATAAAGTTTCCATGTATTCTATCTTCAGATTTTAAGGCCTCATTTGTCAGATAGATAAACGCACACACAAGAGCATGCTTGTGTATTAAAGAGGCCACCGCATGGAAAATAGATGAGGAAGAAACATCAAGAGAGCCTTATCAATCGGGATATCTTATTATCTTTAGAGAGAATCCCAACCCCTGACTGCAAACAGATAAGGGAGGAGAGAAGCAATGATAAAAGAGAAATCGTTGTAATATTTTACTCTGTATAAAGCCAGGTGGTGAGCTGTGTGTCTACAGTAGTTTCTGGGGTGGAATTCCTTTATTCCATGTAGATGCCCTGACACGTGTGGACATGTGTGTACCCAGCGGTGTGTGCTGCTGTCCTTGGTCCCTGGCGTGCGTGTTGCCTGGCCTATCGGCGCACAGCCCTGCTGTGGATGTGGGCAGCATCCGCTATCTTCTGAGCCCATCCATATGCATGTGTGTCTATATCCCAGCCGTGGTCGGCATCATTCATTTCCAAAACCAGCATGCATTCATTTTCATAACTTTTTGTTCCATTACAATATTAATGGGACTATCAATGGGAAAGGACAAGAGAAGCATTTTTAATGTTTATCTGACAGTTGCAAATTTCACTTGAGGTTGTTTACTGGGATCTGATTGTTGGCAGAGAGGAGCAGGAGAGGCGGCAAGATTAATGGGATCACAGGAAGAGGAGATGTATTTATGGGCCTTCTGAACACCATCTAAGAGTAATAAAAAGTCCTGCCGCACCCTTCCCCAAGTGAGACTTAAGAAGTTTTAAGCGCTGAGAAATGAGGGATTGTTTTAATTAACTTCTATCTAATCCAGGTGGCCTGTTCAAAGTGAATCATGCTGCATTTATGTCTCAGTCTATTAAAAATTAGACACAGCCCTCTCCCATCCCCCACCTCACGTCTCTCTCTTTCTCTCTCTTTCTGCCCCCGCCCCCAGTCCCCCTCTGGCCTTGGATTGCTGTCAGTCTGGCTTGCCATATTTTTTCCCCTCTTTCTTAAACTCCTATGCCATCTCAAAGGGAGAGAGAGTCTGGTGGGGCCTTTGACCAGAAAGGCAGGAGAAAAGGAGAGGAGGATTCCAAAGGTTTCTAGGGAAGGGAGGTGATGGATGGGAGAGAGGGGCTTCGTGCTTCCCCCTAAACTTTTCTGTCTGCTTCTGGCTGCTTGGGGCTGGAGCAACATGGAAGTGGCCCCCTAGATACTCCAAGAACCTTGTGAAAGTCACCTTTGTGGGATGAAGGTATTGAGGTGGATCGGAACACCCATACCTGAGCCTTCTAGGAAGAGATCTTGCTGCGGGAAGAGACGTTTCCAGCAACGGGCCCCAGGGATGCTGGTTTCTTCCTGGGCCTGGCTGAGCTTTCCTTCCTCCCAGGGTCCTCAGTGGGATTGCCAGCTGAAATATAGAACATCCAGTTAATCATGGATTTCAGATAAACAATGGCTAGTTTTTAAATATAAGTGTATTCCAAATATCTCATCAAACACTTAAAAGTATGTTTTGTTTATCTGAAATTCAAATATAACTTGTGTCCTGCATTTTTATTTGTTAAAGTTGGGCAACTCTATCAGGGAGAGAAGCCCCACCCCACGTAGGTGTTCTGATCCCAGATTCTGACACTGTGTTAGGTACATTCAGAATTGAATTGTGAATTATTTCATTTCTCTGACCTTGGTTGTTTCATCTGTTAAAGAGGGACAACAATCACCTGTTTCTAGACGTATGACAAGAATTAAATGACATTAATCCTGCCAAGTCTTTGGAACAGGGGTGAGCAAATTTTTTTCTGGAAAGGACCAGATAGCAAATATTTTAGGTTTTGCAGCCCAGCTGATCTCTAGCACAGCTACTCTACTCTGCCAATGTGATGAGAAAGCAGCTGTGATGATACGTAAACACACAAGTGTGGCAGTGTTCCAATAAAGCTTGGGTTACAGAAACAGACGGTGGCCCCCTTTTGCCCAGGGGCTGAAGTCTGCTGAGCCTTGACTTTGAACATTGCCAGCCTACTGGAAGTGCTTCTAAATGCAAACCACTGTTATTACACATAGTTACCCATCTTCAGGCCAGGGCTGCTAGGCAATATGAATTGACCATCACCAAAAAGCTCTCCTTGCCTCTCAATTGCCTACTGATGCCTGAAATTCTGGTGAGAGATTCTGTCTTTTGGTCTAAACAGCTCTGGAAGAAGCCACTCCTTAGGTTTCGCTCCTTAGTTCACTTACCAGCACTAACCAGCATTTAGAGAACACAAGCCCTGCCATCTCTGCACAAGCAGGTGCTGTTCTTTGTTATTCACCTTCACACTCATCCACAGAAGAGACCACTATGATTGCAAGTATCTCTTTTATTGCTCTTCACTTTATTGCAGTTCACAGGTACCATGGTTTTTTATTTTTATTTTTTTACTAACTGAAAGTTTGTGGTAGCCCTCTTGAGAAACCTGTATGCAGGTCAGGAAGCAACAGTTAGAAGTGGACATGGAACAATAGGCTGGTTCCAAATAGGAAAAGGAGTACGTCAAGGCTGTATATTGTCACCCTGCTTATTTAACTTATATGCAGAATACATCATGAGAAACGCTGGGCTGGAAGAAACACAAGCTGGAATCAAGATTGCCAGGAGAAATATCAATAACCTCAGATATGCAGATGACACTACCCTTATGGCAGAAAGTGAAGAGGAACTAAAAAGCCTCTTGATGAAAGTGAAAGAGGAGAGTGAAAAAGTTGACTTAAAGCTCAACATTCAGAAAACTAAGATCATGGTATCAGGTCCCATCACTTCATGGGAAATAGATGGGGAAACAGTGGAGACAGTGGCTGACTTTATGTTTCTGGGCTCCAAAATCACTGCAGATGGTGATTACAGCCATGAAATTAAAAGACGCTTACTCCTTGGAAGGAAGGTTATGACCAACATAGATAGCATATTTAAAAGAAGAGACATTACTTTGCCAACAAAGGTCCATCTAGTCAAGGCTATGGTTTTTCCAGTAGTCATGTATGGATATGAGAGTTGGATGGTGAAGAAAGCTGAGCCCCGAAGAATTGATGCTTTTCAACTGTGGTGTTGGAGAAGACTCTTGAGAGTCCCTTGGACTGCAAGGAGACCCAACCAGTCCATCCTAAAGGAAATCAGTCCTGGGTGTTCATTGGAAGGACTGATGTTGAAGCTGAAACTCCAATACTTTGGCCACCTCATGTGAAGAGTTGACTCATTGGAAAAGACCCTGATGCTGGGAAGGATTGTGGGCAGGAGGAGAAGGGGACGACAGAGGATGAGATGGCTGGATGGCATCACCGACTCGATGGACACGGGTTTGGGTAGACTCTGGGAGTTGGTAATGGACAGGGAAGCCTGGCATGCTATGATTCATGGGGTGGCAAAGAGTTGGACACGACTGAGCGACTGAACTGAACTGAACTGAACTGTGTCAAGCAAGTCTATTGTCTCCATTTTTCCAACAGCATTTGCTCATTTTGCTAATTCTCACACTATTTCAAGTGGCTTCATGATTATTACGTTTGCTATGGTGACCTGGGATCAGTAATCTTTGATGTTACTCCCATGATCCCCTGAAGGCTCAGATGATGGTTAGCATTTTTCAGCAACAAAGTGTTTTTCAATGAAGGTACGTACTTTCAGACATAATCTATTGCACACAATAGACTACAGTACAGTAAACATAACTCTTATGCATATGTACTAGAAAAGCAAAAAAATCACGTGACTCACTTTATTGCAATATCTGTTTTATTGTGGTGGTTAGAAACCAAGCCTGCAACATCTCTGAGGATCTGTGTCTGCACCCTATAACAAGCAAGCTAATTGGGGCTGTGAGTAACTCATCCTGGGCCACACAACCAGTCAGGGCCAACGTGAACAGTGGATCAAGGCCTTGGGCTTCTGCCCACAGTTTCTGGGGCAGGGCAGAGCTTGTCAGAACTTGGTAGGGCTCAAACTCTCTCAGTTGACCAGTGTTGAAATTAAGGATCATCAGCTGGTAAAGAATTTGCCTGTATTCTGTAAAGAATCTCCAGTATTCTGGCCTGGAGATTTCCATGGACTGTATTGTCCATGGGGTCAGAAAGAGTTGGACATGATGGAGTGACTTTCACTTTTACTTTATACCCCAGTCAGGCTGAAATGGTTCAAGTAGGACAAACCTGAGGTTGGCAGGAAGGGATGAGACAGAGCCAGGAGAAGAAAATGAGCTTAGGAAACTTGGAGGAAATGATTAAAAGAAGTCAGTTTTTCCCAAAGCAGTGCTACTTCCCAGCTTCTGTTCCTTGAGTTGGGAGGCACCCAGAGCAATTTTCATCACTTACCTTCCACCCTCTGGGCACTGTCTGGAAAGCCAGGTCCATGAGGACACAGTGCCGGATTTTTCTTAAGTCTCCACCACTGGACTGGGATGCTTATACCCAGAGCTTCTGCCTCCCTCCTGCTCACCCCTCCGGCCCAAATCACACCTGTCTGAAATATAAGAGCACCATGTGAAAACAGACGCATGCTGCAGGTGTACGAAAGAAGTCTGCAGGCTTGCTGCTCCCCAGCCCGCCTCCCACGCTGACTCTGAACCTGCAGAAGGAGCCCTGAGCCGCGGAGGGGATAGGCTCCAAAGTCCGGCAGAGCTGCCAGTGCCCGAACCAGCTGCGAGCCTTTCCCTGCCCCGGGTTCTTACTTTGTGAACAGAGGTGAGGATTCACAATTCTGGAGCTACTGGGGGTTTTAAATGAGAGGTACAGGGGCTAACTCACCGGGGAGCACAGAGCAGGAACTGAGGGGCTGGGTCCATGCCCTTCCCTCTCTCACTATCGATGCCATCAGGATAATGACCTTGTCCAAGGCATCTCCAAACCTGCCAGGAGACACCTGAGTCCACTGTGTGCCCCTACTCAGCAACCCAGCAGAACAGGAAAAGAGGAGTCGAAAATCTCATGGGTAGTCCTTCTCTCTGTCACTAAGTAGCGTTATGACCAGAAGCCAGGACTCAGCTTCTGCCTCAGCCTTTTCGTCTGTCAAAAGGTAATTAGAATACGTTCTCAAGAGATCCCAAGGAGAACAGAGGGGAGTGAGCAACCGGGTTCTGGAGTCAGACCAAAGAAAGGTCACAACGAGCTCCACCTCCAGCTGTGCTGTGAGCTTCCATCGCCTCCTCTGCGAGATGGTCATAAGAACAGCACTGAACTCTCAGAGCATCGCCAGGGTGATGTGTGTGAAAGGCTCAGACCGAAAGTGAAAGAGAAAGTGTTAGTCACTCAGTCGTGTCTGACTCTGTGACCCCGTAGACTGTAGCTCACCCAGGCTCCTCCGTCCATGGGATTCTCCAGGCAAGAATACTAGAGTGGGTTGCCATTTCCTCCTCCAGGGGATCTTCCCAACCCAGGGATCAAACCCTGGTCTCCTGCACTGCAGTCAAGTTCTTTGCCATCTGAGCCACTAGCTTTATTCCCCAGCCCAGTGTCAAAGAGGAAACTTTCAGTACATGTCAGCCATTAGCAGGATTTCACTCCTTTAGTAACTATCTGTTGAGCACAGACCACCTGCCAAGCTTCAGGTCTTATGTATGGGGTGAACGTGCTATGCTTAGTCGCTCAGTCGTCCCCGACTCTGTGTGACCCCCTGGACTGTAGCCTGCTTAGCTCCTCTGTCCATGGGATTCTCTGGGCAAGAATACTGGAGTGGGTTGCCATGCCTGCCTCCAGGGGATCTTCCCAACCCAGGGATCGAACCCAGGTCTCCCACATTGCCACCAGGTTCTAGCCTGGAGGGGTCCTCTTTGTGTGGCTCTCAGATGGGCTCCCTTCCCCCTCCCCACCACACCAGCTGCCCCTGTGGGCCCCTGTCGCAGCTTCCATTCTTCCCTATTCACCTCTGTCCTGTACACGACAGCAGAAATCATCTTCCTCAAGACCCAGTCTGCTCTCTCAAAATACTCCTTTGGGGACTAGTGGATCAACACCCCTGGAATGGAAGACCTGCTCAGGAATGTGAGAGACCCCCCCCCCCGAAGTCAGGGAGGTTCCCGTTTACTAAACACTGCACTGTCTCTGCCTTGGCAAGCCTTTCTCATACCCTAATGGCAGCAAGGAGACCCACACCCCGCTTTTCCTACAGATCTCCTACATATGTGGTGCTTCCCAGAACTCTCTTGAGAACTTCATCTGAACGTCCACATCCCCTCACACACTGCCACCGTCAATAATCTCTTCTTCACCCAGATGCTGGTGTCAAGGTCGGGGTTCTAGTTTTGGTCAATATCCCTCTCAGATGAAAACGTTGGCTCTCTCCTCACATTTCTGTACATTCAAAGTCATGCCAATAGGTATGCCATTAGGTTGAGAATCAAACTCTTAGCATCTACCCTCTGTGAAGCTCCTCGGGCTTCTGACCTCAGCCTGAATCCCAAATAACAAGCCAGGAGGGATGCTGAAATACTCCACTGCAAGCCCTGGAAGGCCCCAGAAGCTGGTCTGCCAAGAGCTCACCCAGTCTCCACCCATCAAGGTGACCATATTGGTAGTTTCAGTCGCTGCTGATGGGAAATGGATGAATAGGAGGGAGTGAGGAGGTTTGGAAGGGACGAGAGGCCTATGTGTACCATCTGCGAGAAAGGCAGAGGGAAAAAGGGAGAAGCAGAAGAAACATACTTTGGAAAGCCCCAAAGTTTTGACAGAAATCTGCCCCTCTGCCCCCCTCCCTTTCCCGTCTGTTTTGGAGAAACATAAATGTGCCCATGTTCCCAGGTGACTGGCCGGCGGGTAGCCTCTTTGGAATTCTGCGAACTGGCCATCTGTCGTCCTGTAATAAATGATAGCTATAAAAGAAAGTGATTATGGTGCCGATAGGGGGAGAGGCATTTGTTTATATTCTTATAATATGTATCAGATGGAATAGAAATTATCACTTAAAATTGACAAATGGAGAGCAGGGTTCCTTGGAGCGGGAGTCAGGGACACAGCAGCCGTGATGGGTCCACGGGCAAACTTTATGTGACCGAGTGTCAGGGACCAGCACAACCCCAGAGCTTCCCAGAATCACAGGTCCCTGAGGGTAGGGACCCAGAGTCCACATTTCTCTGGACGTCTCGGGTGTGCCTTTGGTGGATGTGACTTGGCTTGTACGTAAGTGGGTCATCTGCACCCCCTCCCCCCAACCTGCCAGGGAAGGAGAAGGGGTGTGTCTCTGAAATCAGCACAAAGCTAGCCTTGTCTCCTCTGTGTCTGTGGGGTCTACTTGACCTTGTGATTCCTATGTATGCCCCCTCAACAAATGACTACCCCCTACTTGATTTTCCCCTTCCAGACAAGCTTTTCCAGCCTTGGATATGAAGCCTACCAATTGGGTTTCTAACATTCTGACTTAGCCTTTCTCTTTCACCCCATCCTTGGCCCCCAGCTTGCCTTGTTTCCTGTCCTTACAGAGCTGCATGCTTCCTCCAACGTCCCTTGGGGGCTCACTTCCCTAGCATGTCGCCCCACATTTCTGGTACAACCCACATCTCCCACTTCCTAGCCCAGCCTGCAGAGTGGCCATGGCTCACATCTTCCAGGGACAAGCAAAAGGCTTGAGCAGCTTGGCTGCATCCTCATCTCCTCCCGCTCACACACCTTGGCTAAAACCTCCGGTCTCTTCAGCTCTACAATGTGGTATTTTTTCCAGGTCCTACGATAATAAAATTTTATGTTTATTGAGTGCCAATCACTTTTCCATGCCTTACAGGTTAGGCAAGGAAGGTTTTATTTCTCGCCATCTTCCAGCTGGGATAATCGAGCATCAGAGAAGTTACATGACCACAGTGACATACTAGGAAGGTCAGAGTGACCCCCTATTCATTCCTTGCAATGGCTTCTTCCTCCTGATTAAGACCTTTAAGGCAATCAGAAATCTTATTTTGGTTTTCAAATACTCTTCACATTCTTCCCTTTTTGTTTTTTTGATAATTTGACTGTATTTATATGCATTTATGTAAACATAAAATTACATTTATATGGGACTTCTCTATTGGTCCAGTGGTTAAGACTCCATGCTTCCACTGCAGGAGGCATGGGTTCAATCCCTAGATGGGGAACTAAAATCCCACATGCTGTGTAATGCGGCCAAAATAACCACATTTGTATATTAAGCAAATGTTTCTGTACATTAAATATATTTGCATTTTGCATGCTCATCTCCAGCCTCGGCTATGGTTTCTCTGATCATTTTGATTGTCTTAGTTCATTTTTGGCAGAGCCCTTAGGAGGGATTCATGGGGATTTTTTTAGATATTCAAAAGTATGTCTGCAGCCTTCATGCTTGGCTCTCAGTTTATATGGATAGGACATCTTTTCCTCACTTTTACTTTCCTGGCATATCTTTAATATACTGACAAAGTATTGCTGTTGAAAAGTCTGTTGACAATTTGACTTTATGTTCCTTATAAGTGACTTGACCTTTCGGGGAGCATTTGACTGCAATCAAACCTTTCCCCTTGCCCTTGTCTCAGGGAGCTATGTGTTCCCGGACTGTAAGGACAAGGCTACAGGAAAGACAGCTTTTCTAGCTTTCTGCTCAAGACTTTGCTCTTCAGTTAGTTGTTTTCTTGAAGTGAAGAAAGATGATCTCTTTCTTCTTGAGACTCTGCTTCCCTCTCCAACTTTTATCTCTAGTGCTGTCCACTAGGACTCTCTATGATGGTGGAAGGGTTTTATGTCTGCACTGTCCAATACAGTAATCATACAATGGAAGCCACTGGCCACAGGTAGCTGTAAGAATTAGGAACATCGTGGAACCCAGTACAGTGTTGGTGGGAATGTAAATTGATGCATCCACTGCAGAAAACAGGGTGGAGCCTTCTCAAAAAACTAAAAATCGAACTACTATATGGCCCAGCAATTCCATTCCTGGTAAGTATCCAAAAAACCAAAAAATACTAATTCAAAAAGATACATGAACTTCAGTGTTCATAGCAGCATTGTTGATAATTGCCAAGGTATGGAAACAACCTTTAGTGTTCATCAATAGATAACAGACGAATGGGTAAAGAAGATGTGTTATATATCAAAACACACACACACATACACACACACACACAGAGACATACGACAGAATACTACTCAGCCATAAAAAAGAATATTGCCATTTGCAGCAACATGAATGGACTTGGAGGGCATTATGCTGAAATAAGTCAAAGATAAATACTGTATGATATCACCTATATACGAAATTTAAAAATACAACAAACCAGTGACTATAACAAAAAAGAAGCAGACTCACAGGTATAGAGAACAAACTAGTGGTTACTGGTGGTCGGGGAGCGGAAGGTACAAACTATTGGGTGTAAGATAAGCTCAAGGATGTGTTGTACAACATGAGTAAAAGAGCCAACATTATGTGGTAACTGTAAATGGAAAGTAACCTTTAAAAATTGTACAGAGAATTTAATTAATTGTTTGTTGTTCAGTTGCTAAGTCATGTCTGACTCTTCGCGACCCCATGGATTGCAGCATACGAGGCTTCCCTGTCCTTCAAACTGTGGTGCTGGAGAAGACTCTTGAGAGTCCCTTGGACTGCAAGGAGATCAAACCAGTCAATCCTAAAGGAAATCAACCCTGAATATTCACTGAAAGGACTGATACTAAAGCTCCAATACCTTGGCCCCCTTATGCAAAGGGCTGACTCATTGGAAAAGACCCTGATGCTGGGAAAGACTGAAGGAAAAAGGAGAAGGAGGCTGCAGAGGTTGAGAAGGTTAGATAACATCACCGACATCATGGGCATGAGTTTGAGCAAACTCAAATAGTGAAGACACTGAAGGACAGGGAAACCTGAGATGCTGCAGTCCATGGGTTCTCCAAGAGTCCAATGTGACTGAGCAACTGGACAACAACATCTCAGTTGGTGTCCCAAACGTGAGGGAAGCTGGGAAATGTAGTTTTTAAGTTGGGCACATTGCCCAATATAACAGTATAAGAATTTTGCTAGCAGAGAGTTATCTAATGGCACCTAACCTTGCTGAGCACTTATTCAATGCTGGTTCTGAGCACTCTACGTACATCACCTCGTTGAATACCTGTAAGAACTCCATGAGATGGAAAACTGAGGCATAAGGATTTAAGTAATTATCTGACATGGCAGAGCCAGGATCTGGATCTGGACAGTCTAACTCTAGAGCCAGAGCCCTTGACCTCTAGACAGTGCCCCACCTGATGGAGGCAGGGAGGCAGGGCAGTTCCACCAGGGATGGAAGTTACCAGCACAGGCTGAAGAGAACCCGCCGAGGGCATTTGATCGGGGCTGGTCCCCAGCGCTGCCGTGGGGGCACCAAGTTCCTCCCCCACTCAGGTGATTTCCACCCGGGGCCTCTTTGCCCTCAGCCCGTCAGGTCCCCAGAGCCTCCCTCTCTGCTTGCATCTCCACGATGTCTTAGGCACAGCTGGTGGCCTGGTGAAGAGTCTGGCCTTTGGGGTCAGGGAAGCCAAGTTCAAAGCCATTCTTTGAGACTCAAGCAAGTTCCCCCACATCTGAGATGCAACCCCCTTCTTATCTGGTGCCCAGCACTATTAATTCCTGTCCCCTCCTCTGCCCCCTCCTGTCCTCTCCTGTCCTTCTGTCTATTGTTCTGTCTTGGCCTTTTATTTTTTTTTTTTTAGGTTCTCCTCTGTTTTTCTCAAGCAGCATCCTTAATTCTTTCTTTAAAATAAGCAAAACAGTCTTTCAACCAGGGCTTAGTTTTTACACACTCACTGTCCCTCTCTCCTCTTTCCCCACTTCACCCCTCCCTCCGTCTTTTCCCGCATCCCCCCATCCCTGCAGGTGCTGGCTTCCCCAGCCCCCCACCTGGCGCCCAGCCACCCCCTGAACTCCCCTGGGAATCCGCCAAGCCAGGGCCATAAACATAATGGAGGTGGCACGGCCCCCTCCCCAGGGCTCACCCTGCAGTCACTCACTGTCGCCAATAGGCCCAGCGTCCCCAGCTCCCTTCTCGGTGCTCAGGAGGAGAGAGCCCAGAGTGAAAGGGACTTTGATTTTCCTCTGAGGGCCTTTGCCTTCCTTGTTTCTGCTGCAATCTCTCCTGCCTGCTCCGGGTCCCCTTGAAAGAGTTTTTGGCCCAAGTGGGTCTCTCTCCTTCACTCAGTTCAGTTCAGTTGCTCAGTTGTGTCCGACTCTTTGCGACCCCATGGACTGCAGCACGCCAGGCCTTCCTGTCCATCACCCGCTCCCGGAGTTTACTCAAGCTCATGTCCATTGAGTCGGTGATGCCATCCAGCCATCTCATCCTCTGTTGTCCCCTTCTCCTCCTGCCTTCAATCTTTCCCAGCATCGGGGTCTTTTCCAATGAGTCAGCTCTTTGCATCAGGTGGCCAAAGTATTGGAGTTTCAGCTTCAGCATCAATCCTTCCAAGGAATATTCAGGACTGATTTCCTTTAAGATGGACTGGTTGGATCTCCTTGCAGTCCAAGGGATTCCCAAGAGTCTTCTCCAACACCATAGTTCAAAAGCATCAATTCTTTGGTGCTCAGCTCCTTCACTCAGCAAACACTAATTAATTAACAAGAATAATCAATAGTACCAATAGATAACTTGCAAGGGGTGGACATAGAATTTTGGTAATGGAGGGCTGCACATTCTGTGATGGGTGGGCTGGGGCACCAGGGCTGGATCTCCTGTCTTCCCTCTGCATCTCCTCTGGCCCCGAGGCTCTGACTTGTGGGTAAAGTTACTTGCTCTGCTACCAAACAAATCTACATAGCTTATCTCATTCATCCTCAGAGCAACCCCGCTTCACTGGTGAGGCAATGCCCAAGTTCAAACAGCAGTGAGAGCCATGTTCCTACCACGAGGCTGCCCTGATTTGTGGAGACAATCTGCTTGTTTCGACAGGATCAGGGAGGAGTGTAGTGGCCATGAGCCCCCTGCAGGAACCTGCCCAGTCCCAGGGTCTGCCCTGCAAAGCTGTGTGAATTTGTGTGACAGACATCACAGCTACCCAAAGCCATTCCAAAGCCCCCTCTGTTTTACCTTTCTTGCTCTAAACAGGATGCGAAGTCACATACTCACTTTCCCAGTGTCTTTTGCAGCTAGACATGGCCATGTCACTCGGGTCCCACCAGTACCTGCAAAAAGAAGTTTGTAGAAAACTCCGGGGAAGGTTTGTTGCCTTGGATAAAAGGGGAGGGCCTTTCTGCCTATTCTATTCCTTCCTGCTTGGCATAGTAGTATGAGGATATAATGTTGGGAGATGAGGCAGCTATTTTGTGAGCATGAGGTGGCAAGCTTAAGAACCCAAGCCAACATAAGGAAGGCTGTAAAGAACCCGAATCATAGAGCACTGCCCCAAAGCCTCAGGGGCTTCCCAGGTGGCACAGTGGTAAAGAATCCACCTGCCAATGCAGGAGATACAAGAGATGCAGGTTCAATCACTGGGTAGGGAAGATCCCCGGAGTAGTAAATGGCAACCCGCTCCAGCATTCTTGCCTAGAAAACTCCCATGGACAGAGGAGTCTGGCAGGCTACTGTCCATGGGGTTGCCAAGAGTTGGACATGACTAAACATGCATGCAATGCAACTATGCTCCCAAGCCTCAACTTCCATTTCCAGATGTGTTATTATGGGAGGAAAAGAAACTTCTATTCATTTACATTTTTGCTACAGGCAGAGTAAATTCCCCCACCTCTTGGGGATGACCCGCCACTGCCCTGCCAATTTCCGCCTCTGCAGGATTGTACAATGGGCACTCCAGGATGGTGGCCCTGTTTGCTGGCTGCTGCCTTTGAGGCTACTCAGCCACATGAAAAGCTCTTCAAGGAAAAGAGTCTGTCTTCTCTTCTCCTTATTTCTACCCACTGCGTGAATGAGGTTTTCTACACTCTCCTATTACCAGTTATGCCTTAGACAAGTGACTTAACCTCTCTGAGCCTCAGGCTGTTTGTCTGTAATGAGCAGATAATAAAAGTACCTACTTTATTGGCTTAAGAATAAATAAGATAGTGAGCATTACACATTTAGCATAGGATCTGACCTACAGCACATACTCAATAGATATGAGCTATTATTGGTGATGTTATTATTCTTGTCATTGTTATTCAGTCGCTAAGTCGTGTCCAACTCTTTGTGACTCTACGGACTGCAGCAAGGCCAGGCCTCCCTGCCCCTCACTGTTTTCCTGGAGTTTGGCCAGGTTCATGTCCATTGAGTCAGTGATGCCATCCAGCCATCTAATTACTTACCAGAATAAATATATCAACCAGATATTACTCTCACCACTTTGCTGTTGAGGAAACTAATGTTCAAAGAGGTCAACAAACTTGCATGAGAGGGCATGAGAACTTGGGAGAGAATAGTTAGAACTTAAATTGGTGTGGTTAAATTAAAGGGAAATAACGCATGTGAAAGAGGAGAGTGAAAAAGTTGGCTTAAAGCTCAACCTTCAGAAAACTAAGATCATGGCCTCTGGTCCCATCACTTCATGGCAAATAGATGGGGAAACAGTGGAAACAGTGGCAGACTTTATTTTTTTGGGCTCCAAAATCACTGCAGATGGTGACTGCAGCTATGAAATTAAAAGACGCTTATTCCTTGGAAGGAAAGTTTATGACCAACCTAGATAGCATATTAAAGAGCAGAGACATTACTTTGCCAGCAAAGGTCCCTCTAGTCAAGGCTATGGTTTCTTCAGTGGTCATGTATGGATGTGAGAGTTGGACTGTAAAGAAAGCTGAGCACCAAAGAATTGATGCTTTTGAACTGTGGTGTTGGAGAAGACTCTTGAGAGTCCCTTGGACTGCAAGGAGATCCAACCAGTCCATCCTAAAGGAAATCAGTCCTGGGTGTTCATTGGAAGGACTGATGTTGAAGCTGAAACTCCAATACTTTGGCCACCTGATACGAAGAGCTGATTCATTTGAAAAGACCCTGATGCTGGGAAAGATTGAAGGTGGGAGGAGAAGGGGACGACAAAGGATAAGATGGCTGGATGGCATCACTGAC
The DNA here is from genome assembly GCF_054371585.1 of Giraffa tippelskirchi. Taxonomy (NCBI): domain Eukaryota; kingdom Metazoa; phylum Chordata; class Mammalia; order Artiodactyla; family Giraffidae; genus Giraffa; species Giraffa tippelskirchi. Next base: position 147,821,976 of record NC_137281.1, on the reverse strand, counting down.
TCAATGGACATGAGTTTGAGTAAACTCCGGGAGCTGGTGATGGACAGGGAGGCCTGGCGTGCTGCAGTCCATGGGGTTGCAAAGAGTCGGACACAGCTGAGCAACTCAACTGAACTGAACTGAACTCAACACATGTGAGGTGCCTGGGACTGTGCCTGGAACATACCAGATTCTCGTTCAATGATAATTGTTATTGTGTCTACTACCCTGACCTATGTCTGTTTATTTCATTAATATTTATTGAGTGCCAACTGGGCATGTGTCAGATCTTGTACGAAGCAGGAAGAATACCGTTTATCTGTCACCCTGTGCTCAAGGCCCTCTTCTACATCTTGCTGTTTCTGTGAACTCACTGCAGTGGTGCAGCCTGTCCACAGGGGCGGGGATGGGGTTCCGCAGGTCAGAGAGCAGGGATCCCACACTCTCTTCCTTCCATTGTAACCCATCGGGGCTACATTGCAACCCTTGAGATGGACTTCCCTTGTCCCACCTCTGGGCCCTGTTTGCCATCTCTTCCTCACCCACCAGAGGCAGCAGTTCCCTCCTCCCCTCTTCCATTTCTGCCTTTGAAAATGCTGTTCATCCTTCAAAGCCCAAATCACCTCCCGCCCTGACCACAAAGGCTTCCTGGACGACCCTGCCCATCTTCCTTTAAACAACTCAGGCTGCTGTATCCACGGGTGATGCTCTAAATGTTTGAGAACCAGCAGGTCATGGGCACTGGAGGGTGGGGGTGTGTCCCAGCTGTAAGTAATCATAAGGCTCTGTGTGGCTCCCCAGCTGAAAAGCAACCTGTGGAGGCCACGCAACTGACACTTGTCATTGGCTGACATAAATGGCAGTATTTTAGAAATCTTTTCATCTTTTTTGCTCTTTATGATGATTAAATTGTAGGCTTGTTTGACTTTCCCTCGGCTTCTCTTATAGCTCAGCTGGTAAAGAATCCGCCTGCAATGAAGGAGACCTGGGTTCAATCCCTGGGTTGGGAAGATCCCCTGGAGAAGGGAAAGGCTACCCACTCCAGTATCCTGGCCTGGAGAATTCCATGGACTGTATGGTGCATGGGGTTGCAAAGGGTCAGACACGACTGAGCAACTTTCACTTCACTTGACTTTCTCACCATACCTAGCCTGGTGCCTTCATCAAGTGTATCTATTAGGAACACTTTGAGATGCAAATAACAGAAAGAACCACTGTTGTGTTTTCAACAAATAGAGGGTTACTTTTTTCTCCCACAACAGAGTCTGAGAGTAGATGACCCTGGGGATGGTTCAGTGGCTCAACAGCTGAGCACCAAAGCTGACCAGCATCTCTGCAAGTCTCTGGGCTTTTGAAATATTTTTTTTTATTGTGGTAAAGGTCACATAGTACAAAGCATACTTTTTAAACTATATTTAACTGTACAGTTCAGCGGCACTAAGTCCCTTAACATTGGTGTGCAGCTCTCAGTATCATCATCTCCCCAATTTTTTATCTTCCTAAACTGAAATTTTGTCCCCACTAACTCCCTATTACCCCTCCCCATTCACCACCCCCCAGCCCACGGCATCCACCAATGCACTTTCTGACTCTATGAATTTGACTCTTCTAGGTATCTCATATAAGTGGACTCAAACAGTATTTGTCTGCACCTAATTGCCTGTGTCTTGGCTTTTCCCTCATGTTCAAAACACAGCTGCCACAGCTCCGAACAGAAGACAAGGAACAGGGACGCCAGCAATAGCTATTCTTTCCAGCTTGCTCCTCTCCCTTAAATTTTATTGGCCACATAGTGTCACATGACCATCCTTAGCTGCAAAGGAGGCTGTGCATCTGAGAATCTAATAATTCCTTTTGTAAGCCTGAGGCGGAGGCAGGCTAGAAGTGAGGGGCTGGGCTGGGCGTTGTATTAGACAGTGGGCCATGAGTGTCCGCCATGCCATACCTCAATGAATGAATGAATCTAAGAGAGGGTTTTCACCTACACAAGTCTGTGCTACGAAGGAATCCAGGGATCTGGTTTTCAGAGCCCTGTGTGGTCACCGCCTCATCAGAGGTCATGCCTGATGAGAGCTTGCTCCAAGTGTTCCCTCAGGATCCTCTTTCCTCTCTCCTCCACGAGGCCCCCTTGTGGGCTCCCCTCGATTGTGGAACCCCAATAAAGCTCTCTGCAGCTGGAAGCGGCAGGCAGGGGTCCATCCCATCTGCCGCTGGTCCCTGCCCCCATCCTGTCCATACAAGATTGATAATGAAACCAATACCTTTCACCAGCGTAATTTTCATATTTAATGAGCGTGACTCAAAAACTATTACATTAATTAGTCAAATCCCACAAACCGTTAATGGTGCACGCAGTAATTAATACCGTATTCAATTAAAAAATGACCTGTTTCGGGGGCTTCTCCCAGGTTAGGGGTGTCGGGGGCTAGGAGTGTTTGCTGACAGGCTGGCAGAAGCCCCGTGGTTGCTTCTTGCCACTGCTCTTTCTTTTCCTCTTTCTTTTCCCAGCACTTCGTGGAGGCAGAAGGTGCCGGGAGGACATGGTCCTCCCAGCACAGCCCCCCTGGGGCCGGCCACTGGCTTCCCCTCTGCTTGGCTGCTCGTCTCTTCGCCCCTTCCCCCTCTGCCAAGCCGACAGCCTACTTGCTGTGATTTATGGGAGGGCCTGGCACAGGGCTCACAGACTGGAAAATTTCCAGTTTACACAAGAATTCCCTGAAAAATGAGCTTGGTTAATTTATTTCTTTCATTAACAAGTTTGAACTGTGAGATAATCTTTCTGAGTGCCCCCCGTGTGCCCACGCTGCATTGTTCACACATGACAAGCTGCATCCTTGCCTGCCCCCCCTCCCATCTAGGCAGGACCTGGGAGGGCTGATGGGGGGGCGGGGGGAGTCCTCGGCCTGTTGGTCTGTCCGCTGAGACTAGGGGCCTGTGGCCGACTGGGGATCCCCTTGTCTCCTACCCTGTTAATAACCAGGATTGAAGCTGGGGCTAAGTCAGCGAGACTCTTTGGCTTCGTGTTGGCTCACTGCCCTTACAGAGGGCATGTCACTGCTTAGGCCCTGGGCGGCTGAGAGGAGTTTATGTCAAAACGTTTCTCAGTCAGGAACTTAAGACCAAAGAGTGGAGGTAGGATGTATCTGCAGGACCCAACGGGAGGGCAAGGCCTGAGACCAGGCCCACCCCTCACCTGTGTGGGCTGGAATGAGAGTGTACCCCTCGACCTGTGGTTTTCCCACTTCTCTTTCTCCAGGACACCCCGGCCTGCACCCCAAGCTTTGACCCTCTGCTACACAGCTCTCTCTTGACCATCCATCCAGCCTGGGGTGAGCGTGTTGGAGGCTTGACCCACCTCCCAAGGGTGGAATCCAGAAAAGAGGCCCACGTAGACACTGGAAGCCATTGAGGGCCCAGTGGACAGGGAGGATGCAGAATCTGTCTACAAAGCGGCACAGGCATGGCTCCTGACTCCTTGTCCCATGGCGAGGGGCACGGCTGCAGAAGAGTGACTCTAGGGGGACAGGGACCCCATTGCCTGGGCGTAAGGGCAGATCCCATGAAAGTATGGTGGAAACACAATTGAAAACTAGAGGAGGGGGACTTCCCTGGTTGTCCAGTGGTTAAGACACTACACTTCCACTGCAAGGGATGCAGGTTCAAGCCCTAGTCTGGGAATTAAAGATCCCACATGATGAGTAACATGGACAAAAACAAACAAAACCCATAGCAGGACAGGGTGAAGCCAGGAGGAGGCAGCATAGGCTATGGGTGGAGGACCTGGGCTTTGGAGCAGGACTGCCTGGTTGAAATCCTGACTCTATCACTTTCTTGCTGTGCAACTATGGGCAAGTTATTTAACCTCTCTGATCTAAGTATCTTGGTTTGGATGAGGATGAAAATTGTTTCCTCAAAGGGCTTCTGAGAGTCAGATAACCTAAGAATGCATGGAGCTCACTCTCTGACACATAATAGGGATTCAATTAGTGGAAGTGAGTATTGCCATATTAATGGGAGCATTATTAGGAGACCTAGTGACAGTGCTTTGGAAACATCCAGCCTTGTAGTGGATATGGTGGACTCTGGAGGCACCTGCCTCTACTGTTTACTGGTTGTGAGATCACATGATCTTCCTGGGCCTTGTATTCCTCATTTCCAAAACAGCAATTCTAAAAACCACCTCATAGGACATTATGTGAATTAAGTGAAATAATGCATGGAATAATGCAAGTGGTTTAGCACTTGATGAGCACGTAGACAAAATCAGTTATTAGTATCTGTTAAGTGTCTGTTGTTATTCAGTTGCTTAGCTGTGTCCATCTCTTTGCGACCCTATGGACTGCAGCCTTCTTTGTCCTTTACTCTCCTCTTTCACCTTCATCATGAGGCTCTTTAGTTCCTGTTCACTTTCTGCCATTAGAGTGGTATCACCTGCATATCTGAAGTTGTTGATATTTCTTGCTGAAGTCTTGATTCCAGCCTGTGATTCATCCAGCTTGGCATTTCACATGTTATATTCTGCATAGAAGTTAAATAAGCAAGTTGACAATATACAGCCTTGTTGTACTCCTTTCCCAGTTTTGAACCAGTCGGTTGTTCCATGTAAGATTCTAACTGTTTCTTCTTGACCCGCACACAGGTTTCTCAGGAGACAGATAAGGTGGTCTGGTATTCCAATCCCTTTAAGAACTTCCCAGTGTTGGTTTTCTATTACCCCATCTAAATATTTGGGGTTAATCATCATCGTCCTCCCACCAACAGCGCTATGGGATGGATGTGCCCATGCACACAAATCTCCAGGGATCTTACTAAAATGACTCTGATCCAGCAGGCCTGAGGAGGAGTCTGAGATTCTTCATCTCCACCCAGCTCCCAGGTGACGCTGATGCTGCTGGTCCATGGCCACACTTTGAGGAGCAGGGTGTTATTTTACGTACATAATTGATGTGGAAGTGGAATTTCTAAAAGGTCATCTTTCTTGTGCATGATTAAGACTCAACAACAGAACTAGGATTCAAACAAAGGCATTTGGACTCTAGAGAACCTGGAAAAAAAACTGTTTGGGATCTGAAAATGGTTAATAAATAAGAATTTGATGGTGTTCCAAGTCACTCCAGGGATACTAACCATATTTAGCCTTATTTCAGTGGTTTGTGGCACCGTGGACATCCCAGACCTCAGAGAGTTCCCCCAACCCAGCCCCTGGGTGCATGTCTAAGTCCTGGGAAAAGCAGGCTAACATGTAATTAGTGCTACACACTTTAAGTTCATTATCTTCTGTAATCTGTTTGCTTATTCTCGCTTGCCTCAGTTGCCTCCTCTGCAAAATAGGCATACGAACGTTCTTATGTCCTACTATTGTGTAGGACGACACGAATTCTTTCAAGCAAAGCACTGAGAACAGGGCTCCCCATGAGGGAACAGTGTGGCACAGAGGTGAAGCATGTGGCCTCTGGAACTGAAGGGTCTGGGTTCAAATGCTGGCTATATCATTTATTACCTGTGTGACCTCTGGCAGTAGAAGTTAATTACTGTGAGCCATAGTTCCCCACTCTGTAAAAGGGGAATGATAATAGAAGTGAGGCTTAAATCTCTTAGAATAGTTCTTGTTTCATGCGAAATGCTGTTTAAGCCTTATTATTATCATGCATCTTCATACAAAACCTATGAGATAGTTACTGTTGTCTTACCTGTGTTTCTGACCTGGAAACTGAGGCTCAGAAACTTAATTTGTTGCCCAGGGTCATGCAGTCGATGGCAGATCTGGATGCGAAAGCAAGCATTCTGGCCCTAAATCTACCCTCAGCTTCCTCCCTAAAAAGGATGTCTTTACTCCAAATCTCCTTGAGCAATTGGGTGCACAAGCCAGCACTATTGCCGGGGGTGGGGAGGAGTGGGGAGGTGCTAAGAGGAATTCGCCCTCCTCCGTGCAGCACGTGGGAGTCCCCAGGGTACAGCGTGTTAGCCGTGCCCATGACAGGAGGGGGCCTGTGATGTAGGACTTGGCAGCAGTAGCCATGGAGGGGGCTCCTGGTACAGGAACGATGCTGGGTTCTTTGGGAGGCCTGGGTGATGCCCACCACCTATGCCAGCTCAGTAAAGGTGGATTCTGGCAAAGGCAGCAATATTGGTGGCTGTGCCCATGTCTCGCCCTCCCAGCAGCCACAGGGGCAATGGTGATGAGGGCGAGTGTTCTCAGTGGTAGCTGGGCTGCATCCAGCCAAGGAGGCAGAAGGGTTTTGCCACCTATGGGCTAGAGGGCTTGTTAATGAGACCACAAGACATATCTGTTAGGAATTCCCAGGAAACATCTGGATGGACTTTGACTAATATTGTGTAGTGGGGAGAGCTGGAGAAGTACTGCTCATTGCTGCTGATGCTACTGAATTTTTATCTCCAGATCCTGAAGATGGGAGGGAGTGGGTCTTTGAACACCCCAGCTAGGCTGTGAATTCCTGGAGAACAGGAACCACACTTCATTCACTTTCGTGTTCCCCATAGGAAGTATACCACCCTGTCTTACAATTAATCTGGCTCCCCTGTTTGTTGAATAAATTAATCTAAACCAGTATATGAAGTACTATGGATTGCATGTTTGTGCCTGCCCACCCACCCCCATTTGTATGTTGAAGCCTTAAATCCACAATGCAATGGTATTAGAAGGTGGGGCCTTCAGGAGGTTATTGGGTTTAGAAGAGGTTGTGATTGTGGAGCCTTCATGATGGGATTAGTACCCACATAAGGAAAGGAAGGGACCAGAGCTGTCTCTCTCTCTTGGACATGTGAGGACACAGCAAAAAGGCAATCTACAAGCCAGGAAGAGGGCCCTCATAGGAACCCAAACTGGCCTACTGATCTTGGACTTCCACCCTTCAGAATTATGAGAGACAAAAAACTGTCATTTAGGCCACCCAGTTGGTATTTGTTCTATCAACCTGAGCTAAGACAGAGAGGGAGAAACAAAGGGCTAAAATTCTCTGGCACAGAGATGGCTAAAACCCAGGCTGGGTTCAAGGGGACAAGGATGGTCAAGGGGCTGTGGATGGCATCAGCCCTACTAGTTCTTCAAGCCCACCTCTCTCCTCTACCAAATGTATTAGTGCCTCCTTTACTGTGCTAAAATGCAATCGCAGGTAATATAACCTATGCATGCATTTGTGCTTTCTGATCCTATAGATCACATGTCCAACTCTTTGTGATCCTATAGACTGTAGCCCTCCAGGCTCCTCTGTCCATGGGATTCTCCAGGCAAGAAAACTGGAGTGGGTTGCCATGCCCTCCTCCAGGAGACCTTCCTGATCCAGGGTCAAACCCAGCTCTCATACATTGCAGGCAGATTCTTTACCATCTGAGCTACCAGTCTATAATCAATTCAAAATATGAGCTAAGAGTTTACAAAAGGAGTTGGAAGCTTGCACTTATTTGAGATTCACTGTAAATTTGACAGCTCCAAGTACAGACCTATACATACTGCTTAATGAGTGAAATACTGTAAGTTGTGTCTCCATTCTGTGATTCCATTTTCTAAAACAGTGAACGGTCTGTGGCAAGTCTTGAATAAAACAAAGTTGAGTTTCACTTTGATTTACAAGAGTTGAATTGCTGGAAATTTAATAATGTTAAAACGTCTCAGAAGATTGTTTTGTGTTTGCATGTAAAGAAGTGGTCAGATCCAGGCTCAGATCATTCAGATCAGGTTTTTCAATTACATGAATGTCCAGTAGAAGTTCTGAAAGTCATGTGAGACAAGAGGCCATCTTTGTCACGCAGGATTATCCTGTGTGTTTTTGGATGCCAATCTCCTTGGACACACCCACTAAATGCCAGCTGGGAAGCCCAGTCATTGGAATCACCAACCCCTCCCCCTTATACACCAAGAGCCATTATCATGAACTGGGTCCCTAACCTCTGCGTGCATGGTCATTCAGTTATGTCTGACTCTTTGCGACCCCATGGACTGTAGCCCACCAGGCTCCTCTGTCTGCGGGATTCTCCAGGCAAGAATACTGGAGTGGGTTGCCATTTTCTTCTCCTAATCTCTAGGCAGGGGTTATCATATTGAACTTGGGCCTGTAATGCCAAGCTTTCCTTGTTCCTTCCACTCCAGAAAATTGCTTGAATCTTCGCTCCCTGCCTATCTTTCCTCAACTCTGTATTCCTTTAACATGGATGTCACCATCATCCTTACGAATGAATGAGATTTCTGAAGCCAGGTCCCAGGCATTGACCTCCTGGATATAGCTGCTGTCCTCCTGAGGAAGGAGTCATCTTCTCAGCTGGGTGCAGAGGGAGAGATGAGACCCTGCCGGAATCCCCACAACCTTCCCCATTCTGCAACCCAGCCTCTTGCTGGAGCCCAGGGCCTGCACCACTTGCTGCTCCTCAGGTAGCACTGTGGAATTTGGAATTTGGGGAGGAGTTCCCACCATCCTACTACACCCTGAAAAACTGAACTGCTCAGTCAGCTTTTATGTTTTCTTATTAATAAGAGGAAAACATGAAACTGGGAAAGAGGCATGATCCCTGGCAAAGTTGATCTCAAACAGATTCAAAAGTGCCTGCGAACTGTGCAAATCCAAGCAAGTCATTTAACTTTTCTGAGTCTTCATGTCCTCAACTTATGCACGGATCATATGAAATAGTTTATGAGAGAGAGCTCTGTAAACTATAAAACGTTGTATTAATATGATAAATGGCTGTTACCTTTATTATTTCAGCCAGTCCAATGATCCACTAAAATATGCCAATGATTACAAGAGCAGTAGGTGGGAATCCTGAGTTACAGGAGCACAGGATACACATATTCTTCAAATCCATCATCTAGACCAGGGTTTGGCAAACTGTGGCCCATGGGAAAATTTGACCCCCCAGCCTGCTTTTCAAATAAAGTTTTATTGGAACAGAGCTGCACTCATTTGGTTAGATACTGTCTTGGGCTGTTTTGGCACTGTAACAGCAGAGATGAGTTGTTATGACAGAAAGCAGATGGTGTGCAAAGCCTAAAATATTAATATTTACTATCTGGTCCTCTACAGAAAAAGTTTGCTGACCCCAGGTCTATACAGTCGACAGAAAGATCTGTCTATAGGGTACAATCATGTCCCAACCCACCCTTTCAATGGTTCCTGATGGTGAACCTGGAAGTCAAGACTCTCCTTAGCCGGGCTTGAGCCCACAGCCAGCTTCATACTTCTTCTTCTTTGTGGCTATGTGGGAAAGATTGAGGGCAGGAGGAGAAGGGGATGACAGAGGATGAGATGGTTGGATGGCATCCCCAACTCAATGGGCATGAGTTTGTGTAAACTCCGGGAGTTGGTGATGGACAGGGAGGCCTGGCGTGCTGCAGTCCACGAGGTCGCGAAGAGTCGGACACGACTGAGCGACTGAACTGAACTGAACTGAACTGAACGCTGGGTCTTCACTGTGGCCCTCAGGCTTCTCTAGGCACGGTGTGTGGGCTTAGTTGCCCACTGCATGTGGAATCTTAGTTCCCTAACCAGGGATGGAACTCATGTCCCCTGCTTTGTAAGATGGAGTCTTAGTCCCTAGACCATCAGGGAAGTCCCCAGCCTCACTCTTCTGCTCCAAACTGCATGCTTTAAAAAATAAGCTTCTTTCTTCTATTCCTCTTGCTCAGTGCTTTTTCTCCCCTCACACCTTTGCCAAGGGTGCAGGTTGGCTCGGGATAGTTCTGGCAGGCTGAGGCCTGAATGCCTTTCCCAGGTTATACTCAGCCCCCCTAGTCCCATCCCTGGAGGCCTCAGCCCCTCTGTCCTTGAAACATGTTTCTGGCATGTTCCTGTCAGCCTGGGAAGGCCCTGAAGGAGTCGCATCATTCAACAACTTGGCTCTGGGATGTGTAAAGCCCCAGCTCCATGCCTGTCACCCAGGAAGTAGCAATGAAGAGCCACCCTTATTATATATCACCACCTTTGGGCCAAGGCCCAGAACACTCCAACTTTCAAGGGGCCAAGAGGAATCAAGGGGAGAAGACTCCATCCCCTGCTGTCTATCTGCCCCTCTATCTCTCTCTCCTCTCTGGGAGATGGCAGGGACTTTTCTAATGCAGGTAGCACTGTAATTTCAAGTGCTCTGGAATGGCTCTTTTGTTACACAGACCCTTAATAGCATTTCCTTAGAACGAGGTTGAGCCCACAGTCATTCTACACCTCCTGCAGACTGGCGTGTAATTGCTGCTATCAGACAAAGAGGTGGGCTTCCCAGGCGGCTCAGTGGGTAAAGAATCCGCTTGCCAATGCAGGAGATGCGCATTCGATCCCTGGGATGGGAAGATCCCCTGGAAGAGGGTATGGCAACCTGCTCCAGTACTCTGGCCTGGAGAATCCCATGGACAGAGGAGCCTGGCGGGCTACAGTCCATAGGGTTGCAAAGAGTCAGACAAGACTGAAGTGACTGAGCACACACGCATGCACAAAGAGGTAATTACTGTGTAACCTACCTTCTGGTTTCAAAGCAAACAATTAACATGTGATGTGCTCTTAGGGGGTTTGAAGAGCGTTACTGTTGTGCCCAATGGTGCCTGAATCTTTGTCCTACTTGAAAAGACCCAATGATCCAACCAGTTATGGGACCACTGAATCTCTGGTTGGGATGGGACATGGAGGTCCTATGGTAAGCAGAATAGTGGCCCTCAAAGGTGTCCACATTCTAATCCCATGAACCTGGGAACATGTTACATTATGTGGCAAAAGGGAAGTAAAGTTATAGATAGAATGAAGGTTACTAGTCAGTTGACCTTCAGACAGGAAGATTATCCTGGATTATCTGGATGGGACCAATATAATCACAAGGCTCCTTCAGGATGGAAGAGGGAGGCAGAAGAGGAGAGCAGAGTGATGTGATGGGAGGAGGACTCAACCCACTGTTGCTGGCTTTGAAGAAGGAGGAAGGGTATCATAGATCAAGGAACGCAGGTGGTCCCTAGAAGTTGGAAAAGGCAAGGGAAGAGGCTGTTTCCAGAGCCTCCAGAAAGGAGCACAGCACTGCTGACACTTAGATTTTAGTCTAGTGATATTCATGTTAGATTTCTAACCTATAAAACTGTAAAATAATGTATCTGAGTTTTTTTTGGAGGGGTGGGGGAGGTGGAGGTTGCTGCGTTGGGGCTTAGTTGCAGCACCCAGGATCTTTGTTGCATCAAGCGGGATCTTTCATTGCAGTATGCAAACTCTCTAGTTGTGGTGCATGGGCTTAGTAGCTCCATGGCATGTGGGATCTTAGTTCCCCGACCAGGGATCGAACCCATGTCCCCTGCATTGCAAGGTGGATTCTTAACCTATGGACCACCAGGGAAGTCCCTTTGTATTGTTTTAAGCCACTATGCTTGTGGAAATTTGTTAGGGTAGCCATAGAGAACCAACGTGAGACCCTCATTTACCCCCAGCTTTTTACTTGATATAGAAACGCCTCAGTAGCAATGTGATTTATGATCATTAGCCTCTGCTGGAGGACTTCACGTAACCAGGAGCTCACTCCTTAAGTCATAGCCTATCAGATACTGATCGGCTTTCATTGTTGGAAAGGGCTTCCTCTTGGGCTTGAAATCTGTCTCCCTTCACCATCAGCAGCCACCCTCCCTTGCTCTCCAGTTGTCTTGGCTGACAGAGTGTTCCCTTGCTTCCCTCACCTCTGTTCAAAGTGATTGGTTCAGGATGGAGCTTGATTCAAGCCAGAAAAACTGGGACCAGTGAGACCCAATTCTTGGACTTTGGTGGGAGGGTACTGTTAAGAAAGAGGCGCTCTTCTCATGTGAGACCCAAGAATCCAAAATTCACAAGTACCCCAGCTTATTGTATTGCATGGTCCACTGGTCACCTCATGGGTGTTGTTTATCTGGAATCTCATGTCTGACCCCACGTATGTGGACTCAAACATTAATCCTAAAGATGGCTTTTATGCAGGATCTTATGAAGGCAACAGAAGGAGTGTTTTGGAAGACTTGAATCTACATGAGAATAAAATGTGGGTAGTTTTGTTAAACATAAAAATATATAGTTAATTAAAAACAATGTTATGGAGCTTCCCTGGTGGCTCAGTGGTAAAGAATACACCTGCAAATGCAGGAGACACGGGTTTGATCCCTGGTCCAGGAAGATCCCTACAAGCTGTGGAGCAAATAAGCTCATGAGCCACAACTATCTGAACCTGTGATCTAGAGCCAGAGAACCATAACTACTGAGCCCACACACTGCAGTTATTGAAACCCATGGGCCTGGAGCCTGGACTCTACAGCAAGAGAAGACACCGCAGTGAGAAGCTCATGCACTGAAACTAGAGAGTAGCCCCCCCATTCGCCACAACTAGAGAAATCCCAAGTGTAGCAGTGAAGACCCAGCACAGCCATATATATATTACATACATGATGGAGTCCCCCTTTGCCCAGTTTACACTCACTCTCACCAGAGGTCTTATCCACTTGCTAAATAGTCCACCAGGCTGACTCCCCAGCCCCAGGTCCTAGCCTCAGGACAAGTGAAGTCTTCACTGCTCCCATGGGTGATTGGGGTCAAGGTGTTCTCGGGAGCCCCTCCAGGGGACAAGCACCCTGTCCTCATTGGGGACATGTGGGTGTTAGCAGTTGGATCCTTGGACGTTCCCCAGGTCTCTTCACCTTTTGAACTTGGCCCTCTTTGCCCTTTGGATGGAAGCCCAGTCCAGGTGCCAGCCATGCTTTCTCTGCTCTGAAGGGCAAATGGGAAGTTGCCACCAGAAGCTCGACTGGCATCTGTGGTTTAGGGCCACGCCATGATTTCCTGGGATCTGGAGCTGAAAATTAGCAATGCTGCCCAGGGCCCCCACATAGGGGTCCTCAGAAATATTTGTTGAATAAATGAGTGGATGACAGCAGAGAGGGAGGAGGAGAAGGGGAGAAGAGAAGAGGGTGAGAAAGAGAGAGAGGGTGATCTTTCTCACTGTTTTCTTTCCTACCTTTGGGAGTGAGGAAGTGAGAGGGAGGGAGGGAAGATAAAGGACTTCTCTAGAAATCGTTTACTCCATTTTATTCCATACAACAACCATTACAAATGCCCATTTGGAATACAAGCATAATAACCATCCTAACTGTTCTTTCAATGTCCACTTGGCTGGAATAAACAGCCACTTGAACAAAATTTCTATCAAAATTACATTGCAGGCACAGTAACTAAAAGATGGAAACAACTCAAAGACCTGCTACATGCTGGTCTTCCCTGGTGGCTCATTGGTAAAGAATCTGCCTGCCAATTCAGGAGACATGGGTTCGATTCCTGGGTCAGGAAGATCCCCTGGAGAAGGAAATGGCAACTCACTCCAGTATTCTTGCCTGGGAAATCCCATGTACAGAGGAGCCTGGTGGGCTACAGTCCATGGGTTGCAAAAGAGTTGGACATGACTTAGCAACTAAACAACGAGAACTGATACATGCTACCATATGGATGAACCTCAAGATGCTAAGTGAAAGACGCCTGACACAAAAGTCACCCATTGTGAAGTTCCATTGACATGAATTACCCAGAATAGGCAAATCCATGCAGATAGAAAGCAAATTAGTCATTGCCAGGGAAGGAGAGGGGAACAATGCGGAGCGACTTCTTAACGGGTGTGGAGTCTCCTTTGTGGGTAATGAAAATATTTGGATAGATAGAGGGGATGGTTGCCCAACACTGCAAATGTATTAAATGCCATGGAATTGTATACTTTCAAGTTGTTAGTTTTATGGTATGTGTTGTTGTTGTTGTTTAGTCTCTAAGTCCTGTCTGACTCTTCTGAGACCCCATGGACTGTAGCCGTCCAGGCTCCTCTGTCCATGGGATTTCCCAGGTGGATGTGTATTTCACCTCAATTTTTAAAATAGATTACATTGCATGAGCTCTTCCTCTTTTATAGTGCCATTTGGCAGCCTCTCTGCACCCTATTCTCTGTCTTCGAGAACTATCACCTTCTCAAAAATCTGCTTTACAATTTGGGGGGGTCGCTTTACAATTTCCCACCCACGCCCTCACTAGACTTGCCCCTCACTTGTCGCCCTAAGGTATCGCTAGAATTCTGCTTCCTGGTCTCACAGGGCTCCTTCACCAGGCTCTCGGTAATGCCCTGTTCCCTGCTGCCCACTCACTCCTGCCCCTTCAGTGGCCAAGCCTAGTGCCCTCCACCTGCCTTTTCTTCTTCTGGAACCAGTGTCCCTCCAGTGCAGTTGAGCAGATTCAGAGGTTAACCACCAATGCTGTCCTCCTTAGGGTTTTGGTGACCTCTTTAGCCAGGAATGGCTGGAATTTTATTTGTTTCTGATCTCTTTGTGTCCAGCTCATCCAGTTCCCGGAGAAGGCAATGGCACCCCACTCCAGTACTCTTGCCTGGCAAATCCCATGGACGGAGGAGCCTGGTGGGCTGCAGTCCATGGGGTCGCTAAGAATCGGACACGACTGAGCAACTTCACTTTCACTTTTCCCTTTCATGCATTGGAAAAGGAAATGGCAACCCACTCCAGTATTCTTGCCTGGAGAATCCCAGGGACGGGGGAGCCTGGTGGGCTGCCGTCTATGGGGTCGCACAGAGTCGGACACGACTGAAGTGACTTAGCATCCAGTTCCACTTCTACTCCAGTTCTACTATGGCAGCAGCAGCTCACCAAGTCCTGGTACTGTGAGTCGTCTGGGGACCTAGGGACCCACATCTATCCTCCAAGAGCCGTCAGCCCCTGCCTCAGCAGCTCCTATCACCGGGTTTCTCAGACACAACCTCCGCCTTCGTCTCTGGACTCTGTTAGCACCTTGGGTCTCGCGCAGGCTCCTCCCCTTGCCCTCTGATGCTGCAGATGTGGGCGGCGAGTGTGCGAGTCGTGCGGGCACTTGGAGGGTCCCGGGCATGCGCAGGAGCGCCCCCGGCAAGCCGTCAACGCGCCGTGGGACTGGAGGGCTTTAGTCGATCCTGCTGCCCCAGCTGGGGCTTTCCAGGTGGCACAGTGGGAAAGACAAACAGACAAACAGTGAAGGCAGGAGAGGTAAAGAGATGCGGGTTCCATCCCTGGGTGGGGAAGATCTCCTGGAGAAGGGCTTGGCAACCCTCTGCAGTATTCTTGCCTGGAGAACCCATGGGCAGAGGAGCCTGGCGGGCTACAGTCCATGGGGTCGCAAAGAGTCCGACAGGATTGAAACAGAACACATGCACGCTGCCTCCGGTGGGAGACTGTGGTCTCAGGGTCTCCCCGCTCTTACAGCAGGAGACTCAGCAGCTCTCTACAGGTCTGAGGTCAGACCACAAGCTGGCCTGATTTCAAAACACGCTTTCCCATAACTGTACCTCTCTGTTATGGGTCAAATCCGGTCCCCTAAAAAGATACATTTAAATCCTAAACCCTGTACCTGTGACTTTTTTAAATCAAGTTAAGATGAAGTCATTAGGGTGGGCCTAACTCCAGCGTGACTGGTGTCTTTATAAAAGAGGGACTTTTTTATAAAAGAGGGACAGAGACACAGAGAGAGGGCCAGGGGAAAAGGGTGATAGAAATTAGAGGTAGGTCACCACAAGCCAACGTGTGCCTAGGGCTTCTGGAAGCTGGGACAGGCAGCTCCCCTTGGGCCTTCAGAAGGAGCCTGGCCCTGCCAACCTCTTGCTTGCAGGCGTCTGGCCTCCAGAACTGTGAGGGAAGACGTTTCCATTGTTCTAAGCCACCTCGTTTGTGGTGCTTTGTCGCGGCGGCGCTGGCACCCTGACACACTCTTCCACACTACATCTCCAGGGAGAGAGAGAACAGACAAACTTGGAAAAGCTCACCCGGTATGTGAGGATCTTTAATTGCTTCACAGAGTTGAGGATCAGGATGTTCCCCCGGGAAAGAAAAAGGTTTGGGAAGTGTTAAGCACCAATCCCATGGATTATCACAAGATAATTATCCTATTATTGTGAGAGCAGGACCAATTCCGACCGTCCAGCCCTTCTTCTCCCTTGCACACTCATAATTATCACACTGATAGCTTTTTAACCACTTAGATTCCTCCTTCTGTCAGCTCCCATCGCCCTTCTTTCACTTTACACCCTGCAACACACGAAGAAGCGATGGCGCTGACAGCCAGGTTAGGGACGCGGGGTGGGTTAACGCCCGCTAGGAGGAGGCGCGCCGCACAGAGTTAACTTACCACCGGGGCTGGGAACCCCTGTCTCCCTCCTGGCGTGTGTGTGTGCACTCATGTGTGCCCCCGGAGCAGAGGGAGAGAATCCAGTGATATTTCACACAAATGAGAAATGTTATTCTGCAGATTAAAGCCTCGCCGAGCCTGGTTTTGTCTTTATTTATGCTTTTCCATTTCCCTCTGCGCTGACATGGGTGCCCACGCTGCGGAGCACCGAAGGACGTAATTGGCGTGCTGAAGGATTGTTGAGTGGCCCGGACGCTCCCTCGCAGGCCTCCCTCCCTTCTCTCCCCCATCTGTCACCATCTAATGTGACAAAGTTTTTATCGGGCATTGAGGCACAGGAGATTAAAAGTAAATACTGCAATCAGGAGGCAGCTGGGGAGAAAATGCAGCGCATTTCACAGTAAGCTGCACAGCTCATCAGGGTAGCCTTGTGGCTCCCAGAGGCACGGGTGATGGGGGAGGGAGAACTCCAGGTGGGGTGGGAGTGGTGGGGGAGAGAGACATGGGCCCAGGCATCTGACTTTCACACTTGGGTCAGTGATAAATAGTAAAACGATAGCAGCCACCATATGTCAGGTGCCTACTATGTGCCAGGCACTTGGACCAGGTGATTTGGGTACATTTCCTAGTTTAATCCTTGCAATACTGGTGTAAAGTTAGAATAGGCTCCTCCTTCCAAAGCACCTGAAGGGCTTCCCTGGGGGCTCAGTGGTAAAGAATCCACCGGCCCGTGCAGGAGACACAGGTTCAATCCCTGGTCCGGGAAGATCCCACATGCTGCGGAGCAACTAAGCCCATGTGCCGATACTATTGAGCCTGTGCTTGAGAGCCTGTGCTCTGCAACAAGAGAAGCCACCATAATGAGAAGCCTGCGCACTGCAACTGAGAGGAGCCTCTGGTTGCTGCAACTAGAGAAAAGCCTGCACAGCAACAAAGACCCAGCACAGCCCCCCACCCCAAAAAAGCCTGTGAACTATAAAAAAAAAAAAAAGCACCTGAAGCCCAGAGAAGTTAGGAATACACCCAAGGTCACACTGCTGGTGAGTGGCCAGGATTCCCTCCCTCCTCTCATCTGTTCCTGCCCTCTTCCTTAGTGAACACATAATGGAGCCGGGGTTTGCAAGAGAAATTATCACAGGAGAGATTTTGTTTGATTGCATCTTCATTACTATTTTGCACTA
Organism: Giraffa tippelskirchi; assembly: GCF_054371585.1. Classification (NCBI taxonomy): domain Eukaryota; kingdom Metazoa; phylum Chordata; class Mammalia; order Artiodactyla; family Giraffidae; genus Giraffa; species Giraffa tippelskirchi. Next base: position 147,804,683 of record NC_137281.1, on the reverse strand, counting down.
AACCACAAGCTTCTACCACTGATTGACATTCAATCATATATTTGTTCATTTAGAATCTAAGCTCTATGTTTTGGGTGCGTGTATGACCTTTTTTTTCTTCTATTTGGTATCTCTGGCACTTAGAATATTGTCTGGCATATAGTAAGTGCTCAATAAACATTTGTTGGGTGCTTGAATGAATGAGCGAATGAATGAATATTGGTCCAGTACCTCCTATGCCACTGTAACTAGTGTGCGGTTCCTAGATCAGCAGCAGCATGGACATCCCCTGGAAGTTTGTCTGGAATGCAGAATCTTAGGCATCACCTCTGATCTGCTAAATTAGAACCTGCATTTTGACAAGCTCCTCAGGTGGTCCGTGTGGTTTGCTGAAATTTGAGAGACATTGGCATATACTAAGACCCTTATCTTGATGGCCTAGGCTTTCCAGCTTCATCATCTTGAGTGAAAGAGATTGAACTTCACACTTACCTCTGTGACTGCTTTATGCCATGCATTATTAAATCCTGTTGTTAAATCACTACTATTAGATGGTCTTTCAGGGTGGTCCAAAGAGGCCATGGATGAACACCTGAAAATCCCTTCTCCATTTGTCTCCCTGCCCCTTGCTTTTTTCTCCCTCTGTCCTCCCTTCTGGTCCCAGCCTTTTCATCCTGGGCAATAGTAGATCCTTGAAATCTTTGTAATGGGCACTGCCCCAGCCAATGCTCTCTCCTAAAGAGTTGATCCCCTCTCACGGGGAGGAACAAAGGAGGTGAGAAGCAAGAGAATGCCATCCTTCTGAACTTTGAGCCAAATAAGCCTTAACTTGTAGTGGTGCTTTGGAAAACATGATTCATTTCCATTTTACAGCTAGGGAATGGGTTCAGGAGGGAGGAGAAGCCCCAGGAAGACTGGTGACACCCAACACTGGGTCTTATAGGGTTCTTGATAGAATGATGTAGCACTGGGCCAGATAACGTCTGCGTGCTCCGAAAGCAATTTCCATTGGGGAGCCTGTGTGGTGTCCTTCCCGTCCTGTTTCACACCTATGAGCACCACTGCCTTGAGGGCAAATATGTATTACTGTGATACAGTCTCATGGTCCAGCCTCTAACACTGGCAGCCTCTAGTTGCCAGTCTTCAGATAATCTAGGATTTAGGATCATAAAACATGAAGTCAGCTACTCAGCAGCATCATAATCACATTACCTCAAATAATTTTATCAGGTACTATAAATTTAAATGTTTTTTACATTTCCAAAATCAGAGTGCAACTTATAGTAGATAAGTACATTTGATAGATTGCTTTATTAAAAAAATCTTTTAAAAACAGTTGCAATCAATGGAATCTTAGAATTGAGAGAATATGGTATTAAGGCTCTAATGGAATGGGACATAGCACAGGTACATTTTGATAAATGATAAGGAGCTTAGGAAATGTGTAAATGAGAACAAATTAATGATCACTGAATAACTATAATTAATACTACTTAAATTTTATGTCAATTATACATTTTCTCTAATTCTTAAATAATTCCACAAGAAGATAACTTGACTTTAATCATTTCAAATGTGTATATTGTAGTCTCCACCCTGTAGTCTTTCCGTTTAATAACAGCTTTATTGAGATATAGTTCACATGCTATAAAATTCACCCTTTGAGAGAGTACAATTCAGAAGATTTTAGTGTAGTCCCAGAGTCGTGCCTGTAGTCTTTAATCTGGATTTCTTGAGAATCTGATCTTATCTCTGATGTCTGCCAACTTTCAGTCATGGTAGATTATTTCCTCACGTGCTTTGTAATTTTGGGTTGAGAGCTCATTTTCAGGGAGGTTTTATGTGTGGAAATACTCTGTTGATTGGATAGAGGACTCTAGAGGGGGATCCAGCAAGGAAATTAGCGGCTCTTTAGCCTGAACCTCAGTGTCCCTCCCAGGGGATGGGGCTGCCTGCCACACATGATTATTGAAGGAGCCCTGAGGACCGTAAAGCCTTGTTCAGACATCTGTGTGCTCACATTTTTGTCAGCAGGACCAATGCTGCTCCCAAAGCAAGGTACAAGCTCCTTGAGGGGAGGTAGTTATCTTGTTCACTACTGTTCCTCCTGTGTCTAGATCAGTGCCAGTCTTGGTGAGTGCTCAATAACTAGCTGTTAGAGGAATTAGTCATTCCCCAGGGATTAGGACATGCATGTCTTTGGGGGGCCGTTATTCACCCTCCCACAGAAAAGATCTTACAAATAAACTTTTCAACTTTCTTAACATAGAAAAAACAACAGAGGTCCAAAGAGGTCTAACTGGCATGCAGCCTCATGCTCTTTCCATTTTACCTACCACCTCCACTTGTTCACGTGTTCAAAGCAGAGCAGAAAATGAATAACTAGAAGTCATCTGAAGAGCGTCCTGGAAGAGGAGAGATGTGAGTGGAGCCTGAAAGGAGAGGAAGGACAAGGCTTGCTGGGGGCAGAGAACTAGCAAGCAGAGCAGTTGGGAAATGTCAATACACTCAGGAGTCTAAGTCTAAGGCCTCCACCTAGTTAGTGTCAGAAACAACTCCCAGTTGTGAAACTGAAAACGTTTCCAGACGTGTTTCCAAGTGTCTTCTAAGGGATAAAATCATCCCTGGATGAGATTTTTGGGAAAGAACTCCATAAGCCTAAATGTGTAAAAGATATCATTCCTTTGTTTTCCCCAGTAAAAGTAAATCTATTTTAGGGCACACTTCATTTTTTAAATTGAAGTAGGGTTAATTTACCATGTCGTGTTAGTTTCAAGTGTACAGAAAGTGATTCAGTTATACATATATAAAAATATATTCATTTCAGATTCTTTTCCATTACAGGTTGTTATAAGATACTGAGTATAGTTCCCTGCTATATAGTAGAACCTTGTTGTTTACTTACTTCATATATAATAGTGTGTTTATGTGAATCCCAAACTCCTAAATTATTTCCTCCTTCTGCGCTCCCCTTTGCTAACCATAAGTTTGTTTTCTAAGTCTATGAGTCTGTTTTTGTTTCATTGATAAGTTTATTTGTGTCATATTTTAGATACCACATATAAGTGATATCAAATGATAGTTGTCTTCTTCTGTCTGATTTACTTCACTTAATATGAAATCTCTAGGTTCATCAATATTTTTGCAAATGCTATGATTTCATTCCTTTTTATGGCTGAGTAATATTCCATAGATATATTCCATAGATTCCACATAAGATATCATTCTTGTAATAGTTTTTTATTATTTTACTGCCACGTGCTGACTGTATGCTACTTTGGAGGCAGTGCATGTCCTTTTTATCCAGAGCCCTATGGAGAAAATCTGAGATCAAGGTTAAACGAAATTTTGGAGAGAGCCTTAGCAAACAAGTGAGGAAAGTGTTTTTGAATAGATGAAGAGCACTTTAAGAAAATTATTTATTTGTGACTGTCCTGAGGCTTCATTGCTCTGCTTCTCTACTCTTTGTTGAGTTGCTCAGGCTCCTCATTGCAGTGGCTTCTTTTATTCCAGAGCACGGGCTCTGGGCTCCATAGTTGTGGTGCATGGGCTTAGTTGCCCCATGGCATGTGGGGTCTTTCTGGACCAGGGCTTGAAGCCATGTCCCCTGTATTGGCAGGTGGATTCTTAACCACTGGACTAGCAGGAAAGTCCCTGAATAGCACTTTGTGCACAACAAGTAGTGCCTGCCTCAGCCGCTGTAAACTGGCTGGAAGAGGCAAGAGACCCAGCTCCGGGCTCAGCTGCTTCACCACCCACTGGGTGACTCAGGCAGGTCCCTCTCCTCTTTAGGCCTGTTTCCTCACTAGATGGACTGTGAGGTCCCTCAACATGTCCACTGGTTCTGACCATCAAAATGGCCATGGAGCGGGGAGAGAGAGCCTCCAGCAGGAGCTGGGAAGATGGCCCACCTGTGGCAGTTGGGAACCCAGAAGGATTTTGAGCTAAGGCGGTGGGTCCACCTGGATTTGTTGTTGTTGTTCAGTCGCCAAGTCATGTCAGACTCTTTGTGACACCATGAACTGCAGCACACCAGGCCTCCCTGTCTAAAGAACTAATTAAAGGTCACCATGGGAAAAAGACTACTTTCCAGGGTTGGTGATTAAAGATGCTACTGAAGACCAAACGAGGGACTTCCCTGGTGGTGCAGTGGATGATAAGAATCTGTCTGCCAATGCAGGGGACACATGTTCGATTCCTGGTCCGGGAAGATTCTTCATTCCTTGGAGCAACAGAGCACGTATTCCACAACGTCTGGGCCTGCATTCTAGAGCCCTCGAGTCACAACTGTCAAGCCCACATGCTACAACTAGTGAAGCCCCTGTGCCTAGTGCTCCACAACAAGAGAAACCCCCGCCATGAGATGCCTGTGCCTCACAAAGAAGGGTAGCCCCCACTCACTGCAACTATAGAAAGCCCACACGAAGCAATGAAGACACAACGCAGCCAAAAAAATAAAATAAAAATAAAAAAAAACCAAAAGAGACTACTGTTTCTGCTTCCCAAGGAGGAAAGAATAATTCAAATGTGCATAGAAATAAATCTCTCTACTGCTTTCTTCCTGTAGCTATTATAACATATGTTAGAGAAGGAGGAGAAAGACAAAAAGGTCCAAAGACCTGCCATGTGTCCTGCTGCTGAAGACAAGTCCTATAGTAAATGGTCTTTGCAGGGCAGGACAGTGAGCTTTGGAAGGTCAGGTGA